>NC_134281.1:30560261-32045886 GCF_949628215.1 Phalacrocorax aristotelis
ATTTCAAAACTAGAGCTGCCAATGATCAAGCAATTAATGTGCATCTGAAAAATTATATTCTGACATCACTAAGTCTGAGGCCTTTTCCAAGTAATCAGGGAAATAAGAGAGGACAATTCCTTATCCATAACAGAACACCAGGAAAAACTGGTTAAAGTTAGTGTGTCCAAGAGGACTAATCTCTCCTATGACAGTTTTTGAGTTTATAGAAAAGCCTATATTGCAAAAAAGTTTTGGTTGGTTGGTTTAAAAACCAAACAAAACCCTCAGCTTCCAGATTTGCTAATGCTTGCCATCAGATCACCCATGAAAGAAGCCATCTTTAAATAAACACGACAAGCTTGTAAAAGTCTTCAGATTAAAGGGTACAGACACACATTACCTCTTAGTGTCAGCTAGAGAAGTTACTGCTCTTCCTTACTCACTCCTTTCTAAGGTATTCCAGCTGAACTGTTTGCATAGTTGTTCCCCAGTTGAAGCTAACAGTTTTAAAGATAGAACTTTATTAATAAACACAGGTAGGCAGAAGTGTAGGTGGACAGCAATTACACAACCAATACTTGATTTTAACTGAAACAGGGCAACAAATCAGCCACACAAACAGCTCACCTAAAATAAAAACCTAAGTAGCCAACTTCAAAAAGAGAAAGCAATGGGAAGCGGGTAGCATTCTGGAGACTGCACTCTTCAGCTGCATAGGCACAGGTAAAAGAACAGGCATCCGAGTTCTAACCTGCTGAAGCAAAACTTTTTTTTTTCCTCCTATACACCTTTTAGCAATCTGAAGTATCAAAAGTATCATAGCAGTAGTAAGACTGGCAACTGCTAATAAGAAACCATATTAAAGATCAAAATCACTATGGCCAGTTGCTCTTGCAACTATGGCCTCTTGCTCATGCAGGAATAATCTACAGTTACCTGACTACTACTACAGGTGTTCAGTGGGGATGAAAAGTAAATTTAGGAAAGGAAAGGGGGAAGACCTTGTTGCCACTGCAGACCCTTTATCATTTCTTAGGCTGAGGTAAGTAAACATGAATCATTAGACACAGCACAACTCAATGAAAGAGAAAGCATTAAAAAAAAAAAAAACCTACAAAAATTAGAAAGTGTTGCTTGCCACCCACTCTCCATTAAGAGCTTTTCTCCTAACTTGATTCAGCACCTATAATTCTACTTTGATGTCAGTGACACTACAGCTACAATAACACTACCATTGTGATGTGAAACAACGAGACAGAGGAGAGAATTAAAGTCTGGATAAAGACACTGGTCAAAATCTGTCCAAAAAAGCTCCCCAACATCCAACCTACAATACAACCTTTAATCATTCCACCCCCACCCCACCACCTGCAAAATTTTGTAGAAGAAACACTCTCTGAAAAAGAAAAAAAACCCCAGAAAGCTGGATCTTTTTGGGTGCTTTGTGTGTGTGTGCGCATGCATTGTTTTTTGTAGCATACTGTGAAAATATTACTGAAAGCATTTCTTTGATAGACTTACAAGGCTAGAATCAAGTAATAGTCCGAAGTTCACCCCCACCTCCTTCGCCTTATGCTCAAGAGTTGGCATTACACTATTCACTCTCCCAAACATGTTTTGAGTTGTTTTTAAACCACCTAGTAGACATAAAAAACCCCAAACCTCCTATGTCCAAAATTCCAGGTGCAATAGTAAGCAAATGCTGAAATATACTGTAAGAACAGTAGTAAGTGAATATACCTGCTACTGCCAAGCATAGGAAAGAAAAGGCTTCTATTTCAGTAATTCACTGAGAGTAAAATTTAAGAGTAAAATCCCATTTTACATAAAACTTCACAGGTATTCAGAAAACAAACATTTTAAGCGCCCATTTGAACACTTTGTCCCAGAACTTCCTCTTCAGTGCTTCTCCCTCCCTTTAATTTCTTTGATTTGGAGGTGGTTTTTCTTGTCACTTAGTAAGTGCTGTACCCATTCTAGAAATAGAAGTCAAACAGCTCCATGTTAAAAACTGTTTACATAACATTAGTCTCTAATAAAGCTTCAGTTATTCTACTTACCTTCAAAGTAATTTTATTTTGGAAGACTGCACTTAAACATCAAAAAGATCTTTTAATAAAAGCAAAGTCATCCAAGAGCAGTAAAAACAACTAATGAATTTTTAAACAAGACTATCGATGTAGTTGCCCGTCTGCTTGGTTTTTAATTCATGAGTTCAGTTTAAACATATAATAATCACAAGAAGGGATCTCTTAATATATGTTGCATACAAAACCATCTCTAGACTACTGTGATATTATTTCAAAAGGCAGTGGAGCACCTAGTTCGCTGGCACATACATTTCATCACAGTAGGAGTTCACAATGAGATAATTTTTTTCACTCCCTGAGCCTTACTATAATTCTATACCCTGTTACACCCTCCTCTCAAAGATTTTGAGACAGAAATATTCAACTACATCAGCTTCAAGAATTCAGCTCCTCTACTTCAGACACCTGCTTGGTCAACCTTGTGATCTCATTTCTACATGTGTAAGAAGCATGGCACCATCAACTTCAGAGAAAAGATGCACTTCTGAAAAACAGTTGTCAAAACACTGTTCTGCTTACCACAACACTGCAGTCATAACAACCACTTTCAAAAAGCCGAAGTAGGCAGACTGAAGAGTTGCCACTAAAAGACTATCTAGGTTTCCCCCATGCCTTTCCCAGATCACAGCTTAAGTCTAGCTGCACTCATCCTGTCTAAAATTAAAAAGAGAATTGTTAAAAGGTTAGTGAAAACACCCAAGCTGTAAACAAAGACCAAATCACAGCAGCCACTGCCTACAAGCATGATACTCCAGATGAGTTTTAACACTGCAGCAACAGAATCTCATATCTACTAAGACAGCAGACAACCTGCATTGCTTACCACAAGCTAACATGGGTTAACCATGTTATCCTTGTGAGAACTGAAACATCCAGACTTAGGTTTTCATTCTACCACCAATGAAGACAGATAATGAAACTTTACCTGTTTGACATTTTCAATGCAGTTTCATGGATCACTTACAGTGGGGCAAGTCAGAACTGCTGCTCAGAAAGTACTCTCGTGCCAGTTCTAGATCTGACACGTCATCTACACCAGGGACCTAAGCCTGTCAAAAACAAATCCCTTTCCTTCCCACAATAGCTTCTAACAGGCTCCAAAAGCTGTTCCAAATCTGTCAAATGGTCAAGCAGTCCTGGAAACATAAGGGAAAGAGTTGGAGAAGCACAGAAGAGGGAAGCTTGCAGACAGCCTCTTTTAGCATCAGTACAGATTTGTCAAGTTTTTAGGTGTGGTTTCATGAGCAGCTTATTTTGGCACAACCAGGGCAACACAGATTTTAGGTATGTCTTCATTAATGGAAGCCATCTCTAAAGTGTTGCCTAAATTTTAACTCCACATTTAAATGCTGTTAAGCAATCCTAACAATGAGGATGACTAGCCTAAGAGTTTGGCTTGATGAAAGTAGGTGAAATGGAATAAGGAACTCAGGCAGTAACAACCCGTGGAATTATTCCTTTATACTAAATCCACCTAAAAATTTTCTATGTTTCAAAACTAAAGCTTCACAGCTAAATTTAACCAATGCTTCTTGATGGTGCAATTCACACAAATACAGTCAAAACCATCCTTTCAGCTCATCATGGTTATAGCACTAAGCAAAGTGCTATCTAAGGAAGAGGAAAGAATGGTGTAAAAGTCCATTACTCCAAGTTTTGTTACTGTTCCTAGAACCAGAGTTGCGAACAAAGCAGCAATTATGTAAACGCTACAATAGCTGATATAAAAATAGCTTACAGGGACCAGACTAAGCCAGATATCCTCCTTTGGCTAGCCCTGTAGTATCTTCACTGGTAATAATAGCAGGAATATTAAGATAAAGAATTTCAGTTTCACAGATGACTATTCTGTTTATTTCCATGACACGGGCTGCAATTGTGTTTTAATAATACAACCTAGTCTAAACTAAAGCTCTGGAGTCATCCAAGGTTAAGAGGCAGCTTGTTGCAGAAATGGCAGGGAGCCTGGAGAGTTTCAGCTCTGTTGTAACAGTTGCATAAAAAAAAAGCTAGTCAACATAGTAATCAAATTTGTCTCCGCACCTCTGAGGCTAGTTTTATTGTAAAAATCCAAACACTATTCAACACGGACAAACCTGCTCGTAGCTTTTAAGTAGTGTTAAATTACCATTCACACAGGGCTTAAAGTCTTTAAATATCAGTAGGAGAGGTCACACAACCCTTGCTGAAAAGCAGGTTAATTCAGGTACTTCTGAGTCAGAATGTAATTGAGCCTCATTTGCTTTAAATGCTACTGGCACTCGGTGATTCAATTTGTAGCACTGCTAAAAAGAGCAGTTCCAGAGGCCTGAAATAGCCTGGGGCAAGGTACTCCTTTTGAATGCGACTTTTCATGTAACCTTCAATTATAAGGGGGGGGGGGAAAAAAACCTTAAATATTTTGCTGCTTTGGTGTTAGTCTCACCTCCCAAATTTATAAAAATAGCATCTTTTCTTTACAGCTTTACAAGATCATTGAAAACAGTACTCATGGTTTTAGTGAGTGGAAACAAAAGGCTCGAGTCTCAGGGTTTCCATTAAACACCTACTCTTAACCAATAATAAACATCTCTGAGCTTAACCACAAAAATGAAAGCTGCTTTTTTTTTCTTTATTTTTTTAATACAGCAAACAATGCAAGACAGTTATTGCATATGCAAGTGTAAGACAAAAATCCAAACCTGCAACACCCCATTGATCCACTGATCAGTAACGGATAAAAGCTATATTTATTCTTGGCAGTAGCTTGAATTCAAATGAAAAAAAAAAAAAAAAGTGTATCTTACTTCCTCTTAAGAGGCTTTGAATTATAACCCTAGTTATAAAAGCTTAAAGTTACAAAACTTGAAAGTTGTCCAAACAAGAGGGCAAAATATAATAATCCCAGGAAGTTACCTACTAAAAATCCACCGCCAGCTTGATGAATTTTGCTGCTCCAGCCTTGTAAAAACACTTCTACTTTAGAAATGTAATTTTGTCTTTTCGAAGAAGGTTCTTATTTACTGCTTACTTTGCATGAAACTTGTTCTAAGTGGAGCAGTCCATGAAGAACAATACTCTCATTCTCAGTTTATAATGCTAAGTCTTAAAAGTTGTATTCATCTCTGAAAACATATTACAACTATATTATAGCTGTGCCAGCAACTGGAATGATGTAAAATAAAAAAATGCTCTATTGCCAGAGTTCTATTAGTAAAAAGTATATAGTTCTCCATAGCATGCTGAACTAGCCTATCTTTTTTAAAAGCAAAGTAGTTTTCTGGTAATGAACCTTATTCACAGAAGCTTAGATCTCAGTCATGAAACACTAAGGACTGGAAGATACTCAGAAAGATAACGGTATCTGGGCAGTCAAGCATCTCTGTACTTCAGCTGGGTGGTTTAACTTCCATCAACAACCTCCTCCTAGAAGTTGTCACAGCCCACCAAGCACTTTTAACAGGCACATCATCACAGGCTGCCAGGAGACTGGAAGGGTTTGAGCCTTCATGCGCCCTGCCTGCAACATTACCTACTCCAGTACCTTGAGAGTAGATCTGGTAAGTGTCTGTCTTACCTGTACTGCACACATAGACTATACAAAAAGCTACTTCTATTTTTAGATTTCCTTCTTTTAGAGTCTTAAACAGAAGGGGTGCACTTAGCTGCCAATCACATCTCTATTGCTGCAGATCAAGCCAGGGTAAGTGACAAGTAAGCCTTGTACAGGCAATATTTGCATGACTTGATCATTTAGATTCCCTCTGTCTTGTATTGTGTAAGCCCCTGATTAAACAGCAGGTATCCAAATACATAAAGCATTGGAAAGGAAAACTAGGCATCGAAACCATCTTACCACCCAAGCAGTCAACATCCCTTTACACATTCCTGTATTTAGCCACTCACTGTTTTGGCAATAAAAGCAATGACAGCAAGCTGAAACCAAATGACAAACAATTCCATAAAGAAAAATCTCAAAATCTGTAAGCCAAAGCCACCTGTAATAGCACTCCTGAAGCCCTGATAATTGCACTGGGAATGATTTCCTATACAAAACCTAACAGGAACAGAGTACTTAAATTTATTTATTAGCACACTGCAGTCACTGGATTTTCACAGGCTTACTGTCAATTTTCATTCTGTAATGACAGCTCACATCCCAGCTTGTCACATTGACATGACTTATTCTATTCCCACTTCTCAAAAGCTACACTAATTCATTAATGTAATTTTATAACTTACCAGATGTGCTTGAAGGAAAGGATTGCTGTCACTCACTTCCCCTTCCTGAAGGCTCCCAATTACTGTCACATGAACTGGCAAATTAACCAGTGCAAGGCTTTCTTTTTTTCCCCTGTCCTGGGGAAGGGGGTGGGGGAAGGACAACTAACATTTTTATTGATCAGGTGAATTCATATATTACTCACAGGAAGACACAGTGGAATGGTTTTTTTCCCTTCACATTTCACATAAAAGAAAATACGCCTGTGATAATTTTAATACCTAGTGAGTAATACTGACACCACGCCCCATTCTCATCCTGCAGTGCCTAACGTGATAGCCACACCATTACACCCTCAAATACCAATGTGTAATTTACCTTACTGATACCAAGTATTTCTGTGGGCGCCTTCACAGTATGTTCTGAAATCATCTACATCATACCCAAGCTTCTGCTCGACAGAGCTCAAGTTGTTCCTTCTAAACTGGTCTAGTGAAGCTGAAAACCCACATGGAAATGGCTGCAATCATATAATTCCTCCTCAGAAATGCAGCCAGAGACATCCCCACCCTATTTTGCTAAAAACGTTTGACTGAGAAGTTCCACTGAGAAAGGAGTGACCAGAAAAGCTAACTACAGATCCTGCTGAAACCACAGAAGTCCTCAGACTTGGAAAACCAGGGGGGAAATATTTCATTTCTATGAACTACAGCGCAGAGACTTCGACACTTAACATAGAATAACCCAGCTGATTAATTTCTGATACACCTGGTATAGGAATAAACACACACACAAAAAAAAGCCTGAAAATGACTTGCCAGGTTTTTACGTAATCTTATTAGTCCTATTTTTACTCCTTCCTTTTCACAAATGCTACAGAAATGAGACAGAACATCACACATTAAGGAGAGATTAAAATTTTGCTCAAAATCACCACCCCACCATCCCCCTGGAATGTATTCTGCAAAAACTACAGTGCTTGGTGAAAAGATAAGCCGCCTTAACTCTGGTAACAATTAGAGAAAAGGGATAAATTTAGTACAAGTAGAACCTATGGAATTTATTTTGCTTTGCAGCCACAAAGCTGCCAAGTGGCTGCTTCCAGATCTCTTGCTCTAACCAGAAGGCTGCCCTTCTCTACCCTTAGAACAGCCCTTAAAACAGGAGGCTGAAAGAGAAATGCTACTCTCAGAATACAAGCAGGCCATCAAAGGTGACTTATCACAACACAGGTCCTTAGCCTGTAAAGTACCAGCTGGGCTGTGCCTTTTTGCTTTCTGGTAAACTGTTTAAGAGGGCTTTGTCCACAGCCTTTCACTTCATTATTTTAATAATAATAATAAGTATCCTGCACTCCAACACACCTTTCATTTCTACATGCCGAGTCACCAGTAAAACACTAAGCAGCATCACTGAAGGGAAAGGGAAAACTAAAAAGCTACATTTCCAAATGCATTCTAACACAAGTCAGAACAAGGTTGTTCCCGATACCTCTAGTCATCTACTGTTATTGACAGGCAGCCTCTTACTTCTACAAAAAAGCAGAGATGGATGATTTAGAGGGTTTCCAAACACACCATCAACCCTTACTTTGAGCATCTTTTCTGTGCACTAAATCACAACTATCAACGCAAAACAAATTTTTCATCTCCCTGAAGATCCTCAACACAAATACATCCTTAAACCTGATGAATGCAATAGCTGATTCAGACGAGGAACACGGAGGGAATCATGAGGTAAGCCATCTTCAAGTCAGGAAAAGGCTCTGTATAAAGTACAGCACAATAGACAAATGGCATAAAAAGGTATCACGGAAGCAAAGTTTTCAAACACCAGTCATAATGTGATTTAATACAGGCCACAAATACAAGAAACTAACAATGCGCACAAGCATTAGCAAGTCTAGAAGACATCCCTGATGGCTCACACCTTTTCCATGGAATCCAACGATAGCTGGCAACAAAAAAGTCACATCTAAAATAGTCTAGACTATTCCAAGCAACCAAAGTTTAACTAATTCTTACTTTCCTGAATAATATTTTCTTCCCACATGTCATATGGATCACCTTCAAAGAAGTTATGGTGTCTTGGCTTCCATCCTTAAAGCCTGGTTAAACAAGGAAGACTAAAATTAAATTTCACTATTTTAACTAAGGGTTTTTGCAGCACTACTAAGACCTCTCATTTAATTAATTCTACAGGAGGCCTTTTCATGCAATTAAACAGGAGAATGACTCATAAACAGGAAGGACAGCCTGAGTCGTAGCCTCTAGTTTAATTTACCCAGTCCATTCTATCAAGCCAGTTTAGCCTAACTTATTTTTATCTTTCTCCTTTCAAATCTACAGCAACAGCCAAAACGGTCACGAGGGAGCGCACCATGAACAATGCTCCCTAACTTCTCACCAGTTGCAGAGGAAGCAGTGACATTTTGATAGTACCCGGTAAAGTCCAAGAACAGAGAGTTCCACGTTTGCTCCATTATCCAAACAGCCCATCCTGCAAGTCTGAATTGTCAAAGCAACAAAATTAATAGGCAATATGCCAGCTCTGTTACCTGCATTAGCTAGCTGAATTGAATACTGGCTCAGAATGGAGTTAAATTCAAAGACAAAAAAAATTCACTTAGAAGGAAAGTAGCTAATACCAGAGAAGGAAGGATCATTAAAGAGAACAGGGGAGGTGAAGACACCCATGATTCAGGGAAAAAAAAAATAATCCTAAAATAGAGCATTTTAGCAAGCAAAGAAATAAAGACACCTTACAGAAAAGTCATTTCAAGACTGGAAAGATACATGGGAGAGTGGTATTTTCTTTGCAATTGCTTTAGTAATTTGTAAGACTTTGCCCTGTTCTGATCTATTTTTGAGACAAAATCTGCATTCTCTTTCCAGAGTGAGCAAGACTATGAATTACTGTCCCTCTGGAGCTGCTAAAAAAGAGCTAGTCATTTTCCAACTTCCAAAAGTTTTTGAATATTAAAGTCTACCGCACAATAATTAGTCACAATGCAGGTGACCAATGACAATTTCAGTATTATAACAAATATTTATCAAGATCTTTTGAATATGATTAATTGGTTCCGTGGTTTACAACAGGGTACTTGGTCAGTTTGGTATGTTATGTGTAAACACCTGAGCTCCTCCAACATGTCTAAGAACAACTGCCCAAAAACCATGTAAAGTAGGCTTCTTAATTGCTCTAGAACAGCTCAAGAAATACCTATCTGACCAAGCTAGAAAATACATCATACACTACTGGGAAGATCTTTCATTTATAGAGGGGGATGGCTGAAACTTACTTCACAGTATGCGTACACTCCTACTCTTTCTTCCATACCTCCTGTCTGAAGCAGGACAGCACTTTGCTGTTTCCTACCTCCTCAAACCACTCCAAGCACCTCACCGTGGCACAAAACCCAGGCTTGATTTTTGTAAAATGACCTGAAAGAGCAATTTTAAATTGTGCAACATCACAGAGATGATAGCTTCACCGGACTCATGAGCATGAGCAGATTTTTCAAGATCTCATTATCACAACATTCAGCCGTAGGCAGGGGAAATTTTCTACTGAGCCTCCCAGAGAACAGCTTAGACTCAGAAACGTGAGATTTCATTATCATTAGGGTCACATAGCTGCCAGAATTATTAATGATCATAACAATGTTTATGCAGCATGCCACAATTTCAGAATGCCATGTAAGCCAATCAAACTCACTTTCTACTACTTCTTTCAAATTTAGTAGCCATTAGTTTCAAGGTCTCTCCTTTGGCTTTTTCATCTTGGCACAGAATTTTAAAAAGTAAAGGGCACAAAACACTTCAGTCTTGCTGTACTGCAAGTACCATATTCATCAGATAAAAACACTGGATAAGGAAGTCTTAACACTTTCATTTGTTTGTACAGTTCCCAACATCAAATAGTACCTAAGGATTTCCATTCCAAATTGATAACAAAAGGAAGGGGGGGGGGGAAACAAACTGAAAGAATGTGACTTACAAGAAAAGTCAGTCAACAGTAAGTTTTATTTCACTCACTTTTGAAGGGCATTTATATTACACAGTGACTGTAGTAAAACATGGAAGAGTTACTCATTAAGTACCACTGCTACAAAGAGTGAAGAGTGCTAAGTCACTATGAATAATGTTTACTCTAAAAACAAAGCACAGAGAAAGTTAAATGCTACTGAATGCTGGGAGTGTTCCCCAGAAACTGGTTTATCAATACGTAGGTAATTAAAACCAACCCCCTCAGCATGGATTTTAAGTCATTCACTTTATAATATCTCCACCAAACCTCACTCCTTTTGCCCAAAAGATGGCTCTTGAATTTGAGTTGGAGACCAACACTACCTGCCACAATTTATCAAAAGTAATTAGCTTGCAGGTCCCTGCAGACCTTCCACACATAATAAAGAAACAAGAGCCCTGCTATTCTAGTAGCAGCCTCCCCTTTCAAAACAAGAGGGAAGTTAAAAGTTGTAACTGAAAAACCTTCCAACTTGCTCACTATTTGAGCTGAAGCGATTGCTAGAAATTATTTCAGGAGGAAGTTCTGAGAAGACCTTTAGAACCAGGCTACAAGCACGACTGCTCCATCAGCTGATCAACCAGAATTTTGTTACGAACAAGTTTGAAAACAACCATACCTCAACCTCCAAAGCTTATCCTCAGAGGATCTGATAAACATGGAAGCATCCTGAAAAATAATGACATTTGGAATGCCCAGATTTTATGTAAGATTATCAGCCTGCTTTTAAACAGTAGTTAATTAGATAATTTTAAAAACACCTATTAAACTGGCATAGTAGAGGGATGAAACAAACCAGACTTCCCTTGTCAAAACATAAAACAAACCAGAAGAAATCAGGATCCATGTGCAAAATCTAGATTCTCCCAGGCTAGCATATTTCAGTTCCTTCAGCTACTGCACCTGCTTTGTTTCTTCAGTTGTCTTGTAGCTTCTTGTAGCTTAGAACAGTCCTACTACAGAAGTCTCAGATTAACATAAGATGCACCCCCCAAACTCCAAGTATCTGTGCGATTGAGAAATAACACTTTACGTGGAGGATTAAATGAAGTGGTTCTGCAAGACTTTTTGCAAGAAATAAGCAGCGAGAGGGATCTATGCAGCAAGAAGATGATGTGGCTATTTTAGTGCCTTCAAGGTTGGAATAAAGAGTTGTCAATAAACCCTCTAGCTTCTGTAATACTGAATGCAAGACTCGCCCTACCACAGTATTACCCCTCTGACACAAACGCTCTCTTCTGGGTTCTTTGTCTCAAATTATGCAGCAACCTCTGCCACAATCTATGTGAAGCAAATGAAAGATCTGTTCCTTCCTCCAGCCACACTTGCACTACTTTTTAGTTTAACTGCATAGCCTCCATTTCTTATGTTGCAAAACAGGAAAAATTCAATTCTTCTGTCTGTTAAAACAACCCTCTTCCCTTGCCGCCTCCTCTCCTCCTCCCAACCATCTCATATGAAGATTTTTCTCAATGTTCCTAATAACTCCTCTTTTTTAAGAGTGTAGCTAACATTGTACAAAGTGGGTAAAGGTGCACAATAAAGTGATCAAGAGAGATTTTTCTATATTATTCTACATGAGGTCCTTATCCTTCCCAAGATGCTTCCCTCCACTCTTTCCCTCCCCCGCCTTTTTTTTTTAAACACACACACCCCAGCATGCTGAGCAGAAGTTTTCCTGTAAAAGTCTACAAAGGATGTCCAGGTCCTTTTTTTATGGGAATTAATGTTAAAGCCTTTAGATTTTCTAAATGTCAATCGCTGGTGCTCAGGAGATGCTGCTAATTAGACAATATGACACTTTTCATGTACATAAAGCAACAGTGTCTTGCTCACACCAAATTCATCCTTGAGCCAGAGCCAAGAGCTACCTTCTCAAATGTAACAGTAAATACCTACTCACTGTTACTCTACCAGTCTTACTGCAAACTACTTATAGTCTGCCCACATAAGATTTCTGCAGTGTGTTTCTGATGTAGATAAGCCATCTCTACCCATGAAAAGTTGCCCTAGATCACATGTAGCTGCCTTCCTTCTCATTGTATTAGAAAGAAACCTCAAAGGAGGGGCAGGGGGACACTTGCATGACACACACTGCTCTAAATTCCAACACAGAGCAGTGCACAACCAGCACTGCTTCTGACAACATATATTTGCAACAAATGATTTAGAAATCTTGATATTTCTATCACAAAAGCCCCTTCCTTCTCCAGCTGGTAGCACACAACGTGTTGCTACCATGCAGTAACAGGAAAGCTATTTCCTCAAGCACTCTACCCAGAAAGTCTTTTTATGTCAGAAAGATCTACTTACAATCAACTAATAGGACTTTTGCACCTTCTTGCCCATTACACATTTCCACAAATAAAAAAAGCCTTCATTAGAAATCAGTTAGCCCTTTGAAATCTAATACCATTTCATCTTTTACTGTACGGGTAACCAAGAAAATGAAACCGATGCAAAAGATAACAGTCAATAGATACACTTCTTGAGAAAAACAAGTGGTCAAACTAAGTGATGGGAACTACACCTAATTCAGTATGCACTGTGGAATATCTCTGTACAGAAAGGAAAGTAACACAACATAAGACTGCATTACTGTAATATAGCCTACACGGAATCTTGAAGGTCACACTGAAATTTCAGCTGGTGCAGGATGTTTATATAATGATCTTTCCCAACAGAAGCATATTATATCTCCATGCCTTTATGATGATGGTTTCATATTGGTTACCAAGTGCAGTCCAAGGCATTACCTTCAAATTCCTCTGGGGCTTATCTCTCATGTACTTCAAGTCAAACTCTTTTTTTCTTTTGTCTAACAGCCGATATTACTTGGGATGCTCCAGCAAACAATCACCTGATTTACTGGGTACAGAAAAAAGAACCACAAAACCACATAGTTTCACCTGCAAGATGATTCAGTGACTCCACTGGGGAAAAGAATTCTAAACAATGAGCAGGCTTTGCAAAAAATTAAAGTTTTACAAAGATTCATCTGCTTCAAAGGTACATTATAGTGGCTGCTGCATGGCTTTTTTGAGATGCTCAGGATGTTTGGGAGCCCAAATGCAAGTGAGTTCTTTCCTTCTAGTTCAGCTTTATGCTTCATATAATTTGAAAGCTACAATTCCATAAGGTCTTTCAAATGCATGAAACACTTCTTCCAGGTATCTAGCACATAAACCATATGATTGCTCGTGTGGGATAATAATAAAAGAAAAAAAGGGTAATTTCCCTTCATATTATTACATACTACAGAACGGGAAAGGTCAATTCCGTAAGTATCATGAAACACACTTTTACAGCACTGGCTAGTTATGCAATATAGACCCTAAATAAAATGGAATGCCACTCTTTGCCATCATTACCCAAGGTGACCACCAACAGCATCACCCAAGACGTCTGAATCACATATAAAGAGATTAAGTCAGTATGCTAATATACACACTCACTGAATCTCAGCTTCTGCAATGCTTAATTCAACAAGATTGATAATGGTTTCCACCCAGACTGCTGATGAATCACTGGCAACATGGCTGAAGTTTCCAAAAGCAATCCTATTCATTTCTGTTCATCTGCTTTAGCATGACCACTTTTATATAATAATATACATGTCATAAGATGCCTTGAAATTAAACCCTGACATATTAATGTATGCAGTTTCTAGATTCATACATTCACCCGTTCATTGGAACATCAGTTTTTTAAATCATTATGGCATGCAATAATCTCATCATAAATGTCTAAAATATTTTGCTTTAAACTAAGCTAGTCTGAATACAAAGCTGACAAAAAAAAAAACCACCAGAAAACATACAAGTAACTTCCCACTCATCTCCATTAAGGTTACTGCTGCTCAAAAGTGATTGACAAGCGCACCACTCAAGCCTCTGGCTGTCAAAACAGACTGCACTGATGGTACCTGTGTTTCTAAATTTCTCTCAAAGCAGCTTGTCAAGCTGCCTGATTTGACAGTACCTTTTCTAGGACAGGAAGGTAAAGCGATAAGCTATTGCGGGGAAAAGAAAAGGTGCCTAACTGATAACGTCTGCTTCTATTTATGTTAGTGGAAAGCGTAATTTCATATCAACGTTGCATATTAATGTACTGCAGAAAGCCACGGTGCTACTGGTGAAGCTTAGAAACCATCAATAAGGTACACACTCTTCTTAGGAACACTGGGTTATTTATACAACTATGAAGTCTCTTATTAGCTTCATTAACTTCAAACACAGAAATACAGACCTTTATAGTTGACAAAATTAACGGCCTCCACATTCTTATATAAGCCTGAAGGGTGTAAAAAAGTTAAGGTTAGGAACACATCAATTTCTGTTTTGTACTATTGCTGTGTTATCTAACAACTCCAGAGCTATATGATGTGAATAGCGTATAAATGCCGGATTTAACAATTGCATTTCTCTTTCAGGTAGAGTCATCAGATTACAATATTGCTAAACCAATTTCAATGATTAAAGCAGCTCTGCAACGGTCCAGGTTAGTTTGAACTTTTTAATCTTTTGGGCAATTTTTTTTTCCCCACTTCAGCCATTTTCAATAGAGTAAGAACACACCAAAAACACTAGCTGCCATCAGAGGAACGGAAGATTTTTCATTCATACTTGACTGAAATAAAAAAACTATAGGAAAGCTACTCTAAGGAAAAAGGCATACATGCACGTGGAGAAAAACAAACATTCCCAGTTCCTAGGAAAAAACCCACATCAGTTCCCTGTTTTAAAACTGCAGAGGCCTCACAATGGCTTTTGAGGACAAAAACTGACACCAGGACATTTCCAACCACCAAAGCACGTTAAAATGCAGCTATACCAACACTGCACTCCCGGCATGAAACCTTACCCATCCTCGCCCTGTTAATCCAACAGCTAAAACAACGCCAAGGTGAAAGACTAGTGAAAGTAAGCGGAGTTTCCGTTCGGTTTTATCACGGTTTCTCCCCACGCAGAGAGAGGCCGGGGGCCACCTCGCTCTTCCTTCAGGCGCCACAGACAAAAGAGCGACAACCGGGAGAGGGTGTCCCCCCCACACCGACGGCGGGAAGTGGGGGGCTATGGCTTTATTTCTTCCCCGCCCCCCGCTGTTTGTTTAACCATCACGAGTGCGACACGGGGATGAGTTTTCCCTTCTTTCCAGGCACGCAGAGCCCCTGGAAAAACAACAGCAGGAACAGGCCACACACAAAAGCCGCCTGTCGCTTCCCCGCCATAGCCTGAGGCGATGCCGCCTCTCCCCACCCCCCCGGGCCGGACCCAACCGCTGGGCCCTCCCCGCCACCCCCCCGCCTCCCCCGCACCGGGAACGGCGGCCTCCGCAGCTCCCTCCCGCCCTGCCCGGGGCGCTCAAAAATCGAGCCCGGCAAGAGCCTGAGGCCTAGCAAGGCAGGCAGCGACACGGGCCCCACAAGCAAGTGCAGCGTCCACCCCCCCACCTCCCTTCCCCGGGAAGGGGAGCAGAGCCCTCCCGCCAGCGCCCCTGAGGCCAGCCCTATTGTTCCCCGCACCCTGAGCTCTCCGCTCCCCACAGCCCAGCCCGGCAGTGGGGGAGGGAAGAGGAGACAGCGCACTCACCACACGGGCCGTGCTCCCCGCAGCGGCCACCGGCCCCCTCAGCTGTGGCACACGGGGGCAACCGCAGCGCCCTGCTCTTCCAGCACTCGCAGGCCCCGGGGCTCCACCACCACCGTCGCCCGCCACCCCTCTGCCACCGCCGCTGCAGCAGCGGCCATCTTGTGCGTCGGCTGCCTCCCCTTGTCGGCTGCCTCCCCTTACCGCCTCCCTCACCACACCGCACCCCTTCGCCGCCACCACCCTCCCCTTCCTGCGCCCGCCCCTCAGGCAGACGGGGCGGCACCGGGAGAAAAAGCCGAGTCACGGCTCGGAGTGGGGAGGGGTGTTTGGTGGGATGAGGGACGGCGCTGTCGGTCCGGGGGGGGGGGTGGCGGGCTGTTGTCACCCACTACGGGGAGAGTGCTGTAAGCTCCTGGCAAGGGGGGGTGTGTGCTTCTCGTTGTCCTCTCTTGGCTTTTGGGTGGGGTTTTTTTTAGCTTTTTCAGATCATCTTCTTGTCGCCCATGATTATGGCGGTGGGTACAGCGAGGCTACGTGGTCCAGGTTGTGGCTTTTCGTGCGCTAAGCGTAGCTTGAGGAGCTGTCTGTGTGCTGGGAGCCTCCCGAAACCCCTAGCCCACCATTTTCTCTCCCTCAGCGCGCAGATCGGGGGTGGGTTGGAGGGGGCTTCTCTATTTGGGGTGCATTATGGTTCCCCTTTTCCCACTGCGATTGCCTCATCCCATCAAGCCTTAGAGCTTGGGGGTTGGCTTATTTTCTTAACTCGGGGGGGAACACAAAGTAATGCTGTTACTGCTTAGGTGGCCACGTAGGGCAAAAATGCTGTTGCTTTGCCCACTGGACCCACAGGAAGGTGCAGAGCTGGGCTTGCTGCTGGGAAAGGTCCCCTGGAGCTTTCTTTGCTGCAGGACACAATTAATCCTCAGCCTCACAGGTTAGATGTTAGGGCTCCACCAAACCTTGTATCACACAGTATCTAGACTAAAGTTGGGCCACAGGAGAAACTTTAAAATGAAGTTATGTTACAAGTATTGATGAAGGCTTGCTGTGTTTAGTTAGTACATACCGATAGTTTTAAAATGCTTTGAGAACTAATTATTTAACAGGATGTTTCAAGGTGGCAACTAATTGATTTGCATTTTATGAGAACATGAGCTGTGGTGTAAAATATTAAGGAATTTGTCCAAATTTATTTCCACATTTAACAAAAATGGGTTTTGGTGGTCCCATCCTATTGCCCAGATATTTTATTATGGATATGCTCAGCTGGAGGCTCTGCAGGATCAATGCTGGTGTGAGGTCATTGTGCAGGATGCTGCATATGGAATCACTGCACTTCTAAACACTTCATAACACCTTAAGGAGCATGCACTGTATTATCAGTTCAATATGTGAACTGCAGAGGACTACGTGACCTTGCGATACAATTAAAACAGTGCAACAGTTCACCAGATACAAGTAAAACAGATACAAGTAAAACAGTACTACTCACTTCAGGTCAGAAGTAACCAGGCCCAGAGCTAGGGGCCTGAGACAGCAACCTGCAAAAGGAAGCTGGGTTGTGACATGCGGACAGAAACCCAGAAACAAATAGCAGAGGTAGACTGCTTGACACAAGGAGAAGACTATGTAGGGTGATGTTATTCTTCAGCTCCTATTTCTGACTCTTGCATTGACTACAGAAAGATTTTCATGTTACCTTTACAAGAAATGTGGCAATAGTAGCTAAATGTGTTATTTCTATCAATTTTTCTATGTTTTTTCTATCAGAAATTGTCTCTGTTATTTAGGCTTTTCCACCAAGCCTGTGAAGCTTAATGCTTATCAAGGATCAGTGCTTTAATAAAATAAAATAATATTAGGAACAACTATTAAATTAATTTCTGAAAAAAGGTTTTTCTTGACATATTCACAGGCATAGGGATCTTCTGAACACAGAAAGCTAAGATCTTTACAAAGACCACCTTTAACTTAGTGAGAGCCTTATTCGGAGTTACAAAAGAAGTGTAACTTGATGTGAATTGGGAAGTTTGCCATGGAAGTTTAGCATGGAAGTAAGTTTACCATGGAAATATGAATCTTAAGCATATGGCTGTTTTATTGATATTTCAAAGAGATCAACAGGAAAGATTTAGAAGTCTACAAACAGAAATTTAAATCAATGTCTGAAGCATCAGAGTCCTTAGTACCACCATTACACAATAAAACAGCTGAATAAATTATGTAATCAAGAATATTGTGGTTAGCCAGATTTGGAGGTCAGGAATGATCACAGATTAGTACGTTATTATATTTTTATCATTATATTGGCATTGTAATACTTCCGACTATGCCCCAATGAAACATTAATACCACTTGTTCTTAATGACTGTATAAATTACGTAAGAGCCTTTGTCCTGAAGCACAACCTTTCATATAACGAATTGGCAAATTGCAGCATAATTTGTTTATTATATAAAAAAGTAATCCGAATCATTGTACTCCTACCCAGTTAGTCCTCCCTCTTGGAAATTAACTACTAAGCAGTATCTCTGCACATTATTCTAGATAAATTTAAATATTGTTGTCATCCTATTACTCAAATTTAGAACTTTCCATACCACAGAAGATTTTCAATCAGCAATTCCCATCTCTTGCAGATTCCTCTCCTAAATGTTACACTAGAAACGTGAATCTTACTGAAGTTACTAGTATCCCATTCAGATACAGAAGACAGCACGAGGGGCTAAATTGGTAGGCGTTCTTTGCATTAAAGTCACTGAAACTATAAATGGTTGAGGGCTGAGGACATCCTCTTACTTCCTAGTTTATAGCAGGTGGTTGTACACAGTACACCATTTGGGTGTTTTGTTCAGTCAGGTTTTCGATACTCCCACTTAGAGACTTCTACCATTTCCTATATTTGGTTCCTGTATATGGTTCCTATGTTGCGGAAGGGTTTTTGTTTTCAGGTAACTTATGTTTTCCCTCAGCATTTAATTCTGTTATCAGTATTTACTTGCTAACAACATTTTTCAGTATTACAACATAGTTTACCACAGTACTGAATTGTTTACGTTTAAAGAAATGGGCTCTGAAATGACCTATGGTTCCCATTAAGTAACATTGCAAGGATGAGTACTCTAAATCTCAAAACCTTTTTTAGAACTCCATCAGAGTAACACTTTTCTAATGATTATTCTTTATTCTGTATTTTAAAAGCTCAGAAATTTGTAGATGAGATTGCTCTCTCTTTGGGAACTGATCCCACTCGATACCTAGATTATTTTTAATGTCTACTTTCTCCAGTTATGCAGCATTTCCTCCTGGTTTTCACACTGCTTTAGCATATGAAACACAAAACAGTATTTGCTTTTAGGATTACTGTTCTCATATCTCATTTCAGCTTATTATTGAATCTGCTGTAATTTATCTCCGCTTCTTATCATTGTTTTCTTTTATGTCCTTAAAAACCCGAGGGAATTAGATTTGATTCTACAACATATCACCTCAATTTTCCATTCCTTTTTGTTTTTTTTCCTTCCAAAAGGGAATAAGGTACAGGCATGGTTCGAGGATTTTACATTTGTGGCCACACTAGTGATGTTCTTCAGATTATACATTAGAAATGAATCCCCATATTAGCCTGTATGACTGAGAGAAGTAGGTAAAATACCAATTTAACTGTCAAATGGTATCATCTCATGATTCAATTTTTATATTTCTCTTTCCATGTAAAACTGATATAAAACTGTGGTAACAGAATAGCTGTCTTCATAAAAAGATTTTTTTTAATGCATTGGCAATGTTTCAGTTTGCTATTTCAGTTATCTACATGACCTGTAAAGCTGTTAATAATGGAAAATTTCTCATTTTGAAACCTGTGATATCAGAATGAAAGGCAAGAATTAAATATCTTTCCAGCTGGCTGCATGCATTTAAAAAATGTCCTTGTTATTTCACACAGCCAAGATTCTTGCATATATCATATAAACCAAAAGATAACAAAAAAGAAAATCTTTAGCACTTTTGTGTGCTTGACCACCTTGTTAACAAAACCTAAAATTTCTGTACTTGTATGTCATTCCACTGACAAAACCAGAAGACTGAAGCATATCCATCTAACATAATAATTTCAAAAAAGCCCAATACTCATTAAAGAGTAGTCTGAATATCATCCAAGCCCATGTAATTCAGATACAACTTTTAAAACTATATATGCTTATTTTAAAATAATAAGAAGGTGATAGCAAAATAAAGTCTTCCACTGTGGAGGGACATGCTCAGTATTTCGACCATAACATAGAAGGTTTAGGTCTCCTTTATACAGCAGAAGCCCGAATGATGTAAAGGAACGTGAAGTGCCTAAGTGTAAAATTAATATTCCTCCGTGAATACTTCTCTCTCGACCACTCACTTTGCACAAGCGAATAGTGCTATATAACCCAACAAACATTATCAGATCTGTTTAAAAATTTGTAAAACTTTTTGCAGTTATTTGATGCTATACATAATAGGTTTGCAGAGTATCAGTCGGATATTAACGTGTGTTTTCAGGATGCTAGGAATGCAAAAAAAATCTATATAAGTATACCCTGTGGCTGCAGTTGCTGTGAAAAAAAAAAACAACTATAAAGAGGGTAAAAAACTTCACTTTGATTACTTGTTATTAGAAGTTTTACTTAACTGTTCTGTCCTGCTATCCTCCTTGTCCCACTGATATATAGAGATGCAGTATGATAACCTTATAGCATGTGCCACAGATTCTCATGGTACTCCTTACTGCCTTTTTGCTTAGATGGAATTGCCTGGTTTGCTTTAATCCCAGAGCTCCCAAGGTCTTTCAGCAACATCTCTCTCTAAGTGTGACAAAAATTTTGAAGCATTATAAAGCACAAGAATTTGCAGCATAACAAGAATGTAGACCCACTGGGAGGCTGTGAGGATATCGGAGGTGTAATGTTCACTGGGCAGAGCAAGTCAAAGTTACTACCACGTGCTTGTTGTTCTGGTGCCCTCTGCTGAAATAACCATGTTTGGCTTCTGAACCCATCCCGGGGAGGGTCAAGAGCCTCTGCCAAGTGCAGTATCCTGCCACCTCTCTATCTTGCACTTTAGTTCCTTGATTTATTTCCTTTTCTATTCTGTCTCAACAAAAGCAGAAGTATGACCCTTTATTTCCTTTCCTTCCTCCAGTGGTACTTATGTTGAAATTTGTTCTTTTCTCTTCCTTCATAACATTGTTGCACCACATTTTACAACAGCATTTTATTGAGCTTCGAAAAGTAACATAGGAGTTGAGATGTTAAATAATTAAGAAAACTACATTTTATAATAATTCCAGTTTGGGTGTCTGTATAAAACCAAGAACTACCTAATTTTTGTTCCTTTCTGGCAAATTTCCTCATGTACTTTAAAACTGGAGAACGGAAGACAGATGGGGCAATACAATCAGCACGGGTTTTCTATGGCAAGTCAGTACTTTTGCTTAGCTGAACGTAAAACCACAGTCTACTCTCACTATGCAGGGGAAGCTGAATTGAGAGGTTAAGTAACTTTTCAGGTTCACATAGTGAGCAGTGGCAAGATGAGGAATAAACCCCACAGTCTGGTTTTCTGTTCCAACCACTACACCTTATGCATCCTCCATACTTGTGCAAGTTACAGTAATAACATTATGACTAAACTGCTATCTGAGTAATTTTTCCAATCAAATTTCCCAGGTAGAGCACTCATACTACAAGGAAAAAGTGGGACTTACATCTCTGTAGGCACATCAAGTTTCTGCAGGAAAAGAAAACATGATGACTATTTCCAGGAGTTATTCTTGCTTAGTATCACCTGTAAAACTTAAAGTTTTATACTGGTTTGGTTTGAGAACACGTGATAAAAGACTTCCCCAGTACACCTTCCAACAAATGGGAGTATCAGTTCCCACAGGAAAATAAAACTAAAGGGCCAACCTTTCCTTTAGGAAAAGGAAATATAAATAGGAAATATAAACATATATATGTTTATATTATATAAAAGGAAATATAAAGAACACAGTCCTAACTTATGAACAACTGCATAAAGCAAGTTTAGGTGTTCTTAGATCAGAGTGGATCTCAAGTAGCTGCTGCTTATTCAGATCTCAATTCTAGCAGTTTTTAAAAAGTATATTGTTCAGGTAATTGTAGAGGGGCATTTCTTACATTTCATCTCTCAATGGTTTTTGAGAAGAGACCTATAAATAAAAATTGATTTTATAACATGTAGCTGCAGTACATGCTTGATAAGCAGTTTACAGAAAGATTATTTTCAATGGAAATGTCAAATTTGTTTAGGTAGTCTGTGATTATTTTTCTGAGATCATAGCTGTATGGTAATTTCCTTTATTCTTTTACTAGATTCTTCATATGATGTCTGGTTTGACAGGCAAATTCTCACACACGCAAAACCCTACCTTTTTGCTAAGAATTTCCTCCCTCACTTCTAAATTTCTTTTCAGCACAGTATTCTCAGTTTCCTCTCTCTCATTACCGTACTGGTAAAAGGCTGTTACACACCTTTCCTGCAATTAAATTTCAGCAGGAAATGCAGAAATTTCTGAATTGTAAATGTGCAGTATAATTTGTTCCTGTTGTGTATGTTAATATTTTTATAAATTGTCATCAAGAATTACATCATCAATCCTAAGCTTGAAAGGTTTTTGGTTTTTTAGTTTAACATTCCAACTATTAAATCTATTTTTTTTAACTTGTTTAAAAAGAATGCAGGTTTTGTAAAAAGAAGTTTCTATCTTTTATTGTTAATAAAATAACAAGATTTTTTAAAACTTCGTGATTTGTTTGTTAAAGGCTATAGTAATCTGACATGTCATGTGGGGCTGCCTACTCTTCTTCGATTCCAGCAGGTGAAGGAAGCAGCATCTACAGAATAGAAATAATGAAATTCACTAAAGGGAATCAGTAAGTTGAATGAACAATAGTAACTAATAGTGGAATTAGCTCTCATTACCAGACTATAAGAGATAGTATTTGTGGTTGGGTAGTTAACTACTTTTGATGTTATTTTTCTAGTAAGCTACTGATATAATTTCTGAAGAAACAACAGTGAAAGGTCAGAAGGTACTGTGAGCACAGGTGGAACTTACATTGTATATACATTTTTAAGACAGTCAATTTCATTTAAGGAAGAGTGACAGTTTCTCGGAGATTGATGAGTATTTATTATACACTCATTGAGGCACATGGCAGACCACTGTATAGGCAAAAGTTTTAGCCTCTTAACAAAACCAAAATATTTTGACAAGCACATCTGCTGTTCTGTTAGAGAAGTTTCTCATTCTCATACATAAGGCCACAGTATCTCCAGTCTATTTGTCCCCAATGCTTCTGGTGTTCTGGTGGCACTGCGAAGCAGAAACATGCTACCTGCATGTAAAAACAGAAGTCAGAAAGTAGGTTATTCATCTTCCTTGTAAAGTCCTTAGTCTTTACAACCTGACTGTAGTTCAACTTCAGTTCAGTGATTTGATATTAGAAGGTTGGTTGTTTCAGTTTATCACTGTCTCTCCCAGGCAGCAGCTTTTGTTTTCAATGTTTCCATTAACATGAAGTGCTCTGCATGTAGGCCTCTGTAAGATCCTGATCTGCAGGGGAGGACCTGAAGGAAGGCTGTCGTCCTGAATCATGATTGGCGCTTTAGGAGGAGATTTTGACTTTCTGCTTCCCTTCTGCGTGATCTTCACCTGCTTTTCCAACCGTCTGTCGGCCACCTCCTCCCAGCCCCTGGTGACTTCCTTGGAAAGACTGCACTGTGACTTGGCTGAAGGAGAAGAGATTTCTCTCCACAGTGAGGCAGGGAGTCAGCCCTTCAGCAGCTGTGAGGGTAACCCAGAGCTCAAGCGCTGCCTCCCTGGCAGCCACTGCCCCAGAGTGGGGACAGGGAGGAAACAGTGGGCCTCAGGTGGTAATTGTGGCCCTGGGGTGAGGTGAGCAGGGCAAAACACTGGTTTGGGGCAGACACCTCCCCAGGACTGTGGATGTTGGGGATCCATGCTGGGTCTGTGCCCCACTCCTGGCTGTGGGGGAGAAATGCCCCCTCCAGGGCAAGCAATCTGCCTGGGGGTAAATGGACCCCTGAGTGGGCAGCAGTGGTTGGGGGGCACTTCTGGCTGGGCCCTGTGGGGCTGGTGTCCCCGCAGGTCACTGCCCATGGCACCTGCGCCGGGCCAATGTGGGGCTAGGCCAAGCTGGGCTGGGGGCAGATGGAGGCTGGGGGGCAGATCACAGGCTCTGAGGGACGAATGTGTGGGCAGGAAGGAGGGGTGATGCCCCTCCCCCAGTGGCAAGTAGCCCCCCCCCAGTGGTAAATATTCCCACTAGGGGTAGATACACCCCCAAAGGGCAAATATTCCCCCCAGGGGAAGTGCACTGCCCAGGGGCAGATATCCCTCCCAGGGGCAGATACCACCTACCATGTGTAGATCTCCCTTCCCAGGGGCAGATCCCTCCCCTGAGCTCTGTGTGGGGCAGCTGATGGGGGTAAATACCCCCTCCCCAGCCCAGAGGGTGGGCAAATCCTGTCCTGGGGCAGGAGTGAGGGGCAGAGCCGGGAACTGTGGGGTGAATTGTCACTGCAGGTCTCAGCACCAAACTGTAGAGAAGTTTAGAATAAATGGTGACTGTCAATAAATCCATTTGTATTAAATAAAGAATAATTTGCTAATAATGTTTAATAATTTACAAATACATTTATAACAGTTTATAAAAATAAGACATTTCTAACAATATATAACAATTTATAATACATTAAGAGTGTGTCTGGGACGCCCATGGAGGGGCTGGGACTCCTGGTTCGCCTCCAGTTGTCCTGGAGCAGTCCCAGCCCCACAATGAAGGCCACAGCCTGGGTGAAAAACAGTAGGGTGATGGTGCCTGTGGGGACAGAGGGGGTATATGGTGGGGGTTTGAGGACCCACTTGCCCCTGTCCCCAACCCTTCCGCAGTGGACCCAGACAACCAGACCCTCTGACTGAGGCACAGCAGAGCCAGGTCACCCCTGAAGATGCGGTGCAGCTTCAGGCTGAACATGGCTTCAGCCATGAAGAGGTTTATGGTGAATGAGACCTGGGGGGACATAGGGGTCAGCAAGGGGACCCAGGCATGCGGGGACTGGGGCTCCTGGTAAGGCCCAGGAGCTTGGGCAGCCCCAGGCGTCTGGGGGGATTCCCAGGAGGACCCAGGCTTGGGGGGAGTTCCCAGGGGAGACCCAGGTCTTGAGTGGGAGGAGGGAAGGGGGGATGGTTCCCAGGGGGGAGCTAAAAGACATATTGATTTCATTGTGGGGTTGGGACCTCACGGATAGGGGCTTGCTCAAATCAGCCACGCCAGTACATATTTAAACTAAAGGTGCTAACTCACCCTTGATCCAACAACATCCATTGCTTACCAAAGCCATAGCAGGCACTGCACCACTAAGAGGCATATATAAAAAAGGGTGTCATATATAAAATAGAATTTCAGTCCCCTTGCAATGCTCCTGTCCTGCTGATCAGAAAACCCAAACTGGGACCAGACAGCAGATCGGTTTATTGGTTTGTGCAAGATCTTTGTGCAGTAAATGAGTGGGTTGTGGTTCCTCACCCAGGGGTACCAGATCCTTCTACAATTATCACATTAATTCCAGCAAATGCTAAGTGGTACTCTGTAATCGACTTATGCACTGTATACCTATCCATCCAGACCCTTGGTGCCATTTTGCATTTACTTGGGGAAAAATACAGCAGATGTGGACAAGGCTTCCCCAGGGCTTACCTGGGTCCCCCACTATTTTCTCTAGAATTTTAGTTAAAGATCTGCAGGATGTCGTGTTTAAAAAATTGATCAATTTTGATACAATATGCTGGTGATTTGTTAATAGCCAGTACCTTTCAGAAATCTTGTGTAGCTGACACCAAGTCCTTCCTGTTTGCATCTAACAGAGGTGCCGTTCCTAGATACCAATCTGGATCTACAGGTAGATGGGTCCTCCTGTTATCTGAATGGCCACCAGGCTATAGTTCGCTCTGTAATTTCTGTGAATGAGGCAGCGGAGGCTTTATCTTGCAGTCTGAAGCTGAGCACACAGGCAGTGAAATGGATAGTATTCACAAAGACTTGCCAGACATCCAGAGAAAAGGCTGTGAATATTTATACTACTTCTCAGTATGGATTTGGAGTGTGCCACACTGCTGGGCAGTTCTGGAAGCAGCATGGGTGTGTAACTTTCATTGTAAGTAAAGTACTGAACTGTTAAAAGCCATACAATTGCCAAAGAAACTAGCTATCGTTCATCAGTCAGCCCACACTGGCGAAAGGACAAAAGAAGAAATAGCAAATGGTCTAGCAGATGTTGCAGCTAAAGCCCAGCATGACTGCTGTACAAACCACTGGGCTTACAAACAGTTTAACAGTCTGACCTGGTGTTGCCTCCTCCTGAAAAGATATATCCTGCTGAAGAAGTTGACTCTTGAAAATTGAATGAAGTGACCAAAGGCTCCCAGGGAATTTTGGGACTGCTGCACTAGCCCAGACAATACTGAAGAATTGGTTTGCGCTAGGAATTTATACTGCAGCCAAATAATGTTTTTTTGCATGCACTGCCTTTAGCCTTCATGAATCTTTGGGAAAGACCTTAACAAACAACAAAACTCTCTCCCTCTGAAATACTATTAAGAAGACTGATGCAACTCCCTGCAGCTGATGTGCCCACACACGTAAGTTTATTATCAGGAGATAAAAAGATAAGCCAGTATATTTTACAGGTTCATAGATTATTAAAATGCAGTCTGGCCCAGGCACAGCCCACGTACAACCAGTACCTCTAGAAGGGGCTCTGCACCCCTTCAGTCTAGGTAGGGAATTATGTTTGGGTGAAAGAGCACAAAAAGAAGGGTATCTTACCTCCTCAGCGGGAGGAACCGCTTTTGGTATTGCTCACCTTTCTGAACCGTAAAAGTGGAAAGAAAATCGAGTTGGGTGCACCTCTCCCACCTGAAAGCTGCAACCAGTCCTTTTAATTCTGTATATTAACTACTGAGCTGCAGCATAGCACAGTAAATTATTACTTCTCAAATTTTTGGAAGTTCTGCGTCACAGGAAACTACTGTTTCATCAGACTAGAACTGCTTGGTTGCTTGTCATTTTTCAGCTTTTCTTTGAAGCCGCCTGAAGGAGATCTGCACTTTGCTAACCATGAATCCCATTGCCATTGCTGCTCAGCTGTCTGTTTCACTATCAGATTTTATCAATAGGCAAATGATGGATATTTTCCTCAGAAAACCGTTTCTTACACAACTTCCAATTTTCTTGTTCTTCAGAACTTGCAGGTGAAGGGGTTACTTTGAAGGTCAGGGATTCTCATAATAGATATTCATACTGTTGAGTAGAGATATGCTGGCAATAGGGAAGGCTTTATTTTCCTCTGCCTTTTGCACATTTAAAGACAGACTTAATTTCTTAGCCCTTACACCTCTGCTGGGCTTCCCCAATGAAGCCTACCAATTGCAGCTTACCAGAGGAGGGCCTGAAGTTACAGAAGCTTTGCTGATGTTGAGATTCAGAAGCGGTGTTTGAAGGCGGCTTTTAGGCACCTCTTGCATCTTTGAAGGAGGTAAACACATTTGGATTTATGGATGTTTGGCTTTAAAGGCAGAAGTGTATAGATGTAGCAACAGAAAGGTTCTAGATACCTAGATCAGAGAATATGTGTGATACACGTCATGTTTATGTGGGTATGGCTGTATGGGTTTTTTATATATATAACTTAATGTATGTATATGAACATCAAAGCACGTGGTGATGGGAGGGTAGCATTCCCTGCCACACATTTTCGCACTTAGCTGATTTTGATTCTTATAGCTAAAACAAGATAAAGATCTTCTAACTGAGCAGCATGAAATGTAGCATTGGAACTATATAAGTACCAGGGAAAAATTATTGTTGACCCTATAAAAGATTTTACTTTATTTCTTTTTGATAGAGAGCTATAATCACCTGAGCAACTCAAGGAAAGTGCAGTTATAGTCCACATTAATTGCCTGATACATAATTGGCTACAGCATGTGAGTGAGCACCTCTGACATTGTGTACTATGTATAATGTGTACAACAGTTATGCAAGATATATAAGGAAAATTGATCTGGTTTCCCCACACTCTGATTAATGGTTTGGTCATTTTGATACAGATTTAGACCCAACTGTTGCTTTTTCATAATACCATACACAAGAAAGAGAGAAAGATTAAAAGTCACAGTGATAAGACCTCTGTAAAACTTACACTGTCAAGGAAATTTATATTACATACCTAGTGAAGCGATAGCTTACATGACACAGCAGGTCTACAGAAGATCAATGGAATCCTTATGAGCTTTTGCATGAAAATGACCTAATTTTTCCAGTCCCATTTCATATAAAAATTCTGAGATACTTAGAAGTGTCAAAATGTCCCCTTCTCTCAGATTCTTCCATGAGACCTGAGCTCAATACTAATTAAATAATGAAATCCACTTTTCACAGAAGCAGGCAGCTTCTTTGATACCTATTTCGTTCCACTCCTTACCCCAAAAAAGAAGGGATGCTCCTTTCATTCTGCTGACCAGTTCCTGAGCTGAGCGCCGCCAGTTTAGCAATGCCGTTTGAAGCCTGATGCTCAATTCATATGTTACAGCACAGGGCCAAGAAGGCCAAGAACAGCCAAGTCACTCTTTCCCGACACACAGAAAGGACCAACACAATGCATTCATGTGCTTGCAGACCTATACGTAGTCATACATACTTATAATTGGCTGAAAGACAGTAAAAATTTAAATTTATTATCAGAAGTTTCAAAGTGAAAGGAAATCTCATTCCCATCAGGAACCTAACAGCTAGAAAAGTCTTATGCTGAGTCTAGTGGGAGACAGGGACATTGTTTCCCATCACACAGGCACAGGACATGATGACAGGTAGGAAAAGGATTTTACACATTGGTGGTGTTATGCAGATGCCTTCAGCTACATCTTGCAAACTACAGATCACAGCTCTAAAAAGTGCGTAGCTACAAAAGGGTTGCTGCTCTTTTTAAGCATTCAGAATCTCAGCAGAAAGGATTTTGCACTTGTAATTAAAATTACTTTACAGAGCTACGCATTTATATATCAGAGGAGTCCTTCTGGCTGTAGTTTTCAAATGGTCCTCAACTACTGAGTTGTGTCTAAATCACAAGATCATTATAATGCTCTTTATCATTCAGAATATCTCACTCCCTTCTATTGCTTCTCTGGATGCATGTTTCAGGAAAGTTACACAAGCTTTCTTTTGTCAGCAATTCCTCATAGGTTTTTATATTTCTGTTGTTATGATGCCTTAAGTCTATAAGGTATTAATGTTCTAAAGAGTAACCACATTGCTAAATGAATCATGCAAAAGTAAGGAAATTAAGCCCTGAATTTGTAAATCTGCAACACACAAAAAGATCATACAAAGTCTCATTAAAATATAGCGTTAATATGTAAGAATAACAAATAATTGTTTCATTTCTACAAAAAGAGTGTTGGTAATTTTTTAAACCTGAGTAGACATGATCTCACTTTTAATTCAGATTGATTTTAGGGTTATGCATTTATAGACTGTCTCATTAAAATGTCAAAATACTTTATAGTTGTTCATTAGGAATCCAGGACTAAATTCCATTCCGTCTCGGTTCTGAGTGACTGCAGGTAGTGTAGATCTCAATTTATTCTCTGTAAAATAGAATAATACTGGATTTTGAGGCAAAGCTGAAAGAATTTGGTAATTCAGTCTATAGCTGTAACTTAACACAAAGGCCATGTTTCAATCTTAAAAACTAGAAACATTTCTGTGTATTTTCTTCCACTTAATACTGCTCAAAATAAGCTATTGCTTCAGTTGCAGCCATTGTCAGATTCTTATCGATTTGTTCTGTCAGCAGCACCTTGTCAACTCATTTCTGTACTACTGAACCACCAAATATGGGAAATGAACAACCACATTATCAAATAGATTATCTATATTCTGTTCTTGATTATGTGGGCAGCGTGTTTATTTAGGGCTGTGTCACTGTTTAATTGGAATATTTGAAATGTGCTGAATGTCAAACTTATCCACAGTTTGTATCTAGAAAGTCTGAATAAGTATTCAAAAAGTGCTTCCCTTAAAGGTCAAGTATTGATTAATAACCTGTTGAAGGGAACTTTACTCCATTTTACCTCTGGCTTATGATGTCTGGCACCAGCTCTATGATTTTAAGGGTATCAAACCTCCCTAGAGAAAAGTCACTCCTTGAGCCAATCCTAAATATTTCCTTCCAATGCTATTAGTTCTAAAGCTGTAAGAAGTCACTCGCTTTTCTGGGTTTTAAAGCTTATTCCAGCAGTAAGATCAATATGTTAGGCTAGTGTGCTCGAACATACTGCAAAGACCTGAGGCAAGGGCCCTCGGATAATGCTAGTGCATAAGCTGTGGGCGAAAAAGACCACAGCAGGATCAGTTCTAAACTCTCACTACAGATGCGTTTTTATTTGGGAAATTCTGATTTAACAAGAATCATACAAACATACAAAAAGTTGCTGGGACCATGCCATCCATACAAGTTGCATGCTAGTATATTCTAAAATAGATGCGTAAATATGTTTTCCCAGCATTCCTGCCCCCAAATTTGGTGGTTTTATTCTGAACTAGATACCTTCTTCCTATTATTTATGGGGATATGCCTAATTACCTCCTAAATAGGAATTCTTCAAGGCCATTTTCAGACCTCCCCAGATAGACCCAGTAGTTCCCTGGTTTTGGATAAAAACAGGTCTCTGCAGGGGCAGAAGGACTGGTTGTGGGAAATGCCTGTTCTGGATGACCTTGGCTTTCCATTATCCTTCACAGAAGGTTAAATGGAATTCCCTCAATCAAGACAAATATTTATACGTGAGTTCTGGAGGGGTCGGGTTATGGAAATGAATGCACTTGGACTTTATAACTCCAATTAAGTGCACAACTGGATTCCTTTATAACCATCTGTCCAGCAGTATTATGCTTCAGCTCCCCATAGTGGATAATGCACGACAGGCCTGGCATTGATTTTTTTGTCCTGGTGGAGATAAAATCTGTGGATTTTAAAAGAAGTGATTTCTCCCCCCTCCCCCCAATGTATGGATGCTCTACATATTCAGGATTTTTGTTACACCTCATCGGATATTAAGGATATAAGGATTTAAGTATGCTAAAAAAGGAAGTCTGATTAAGTGTTTTAGCTTGAGAGTTCATTATGCAGCAAAAAAATTATTCCCGTTATCAGAGAGATGGGCTGGTGTGTGTGTTCACTTCTCTTGTACACATACAGACTGGTTTTTTTACACAAATTCTCATCTTTTTCTGGGCTGTACATTCACATGCCTTTGACTTTTCAGTCAGCTGAACTTCTTTCAGTCCTACTTGAGTGTGAATCAAGGTCAAGTTGTCCAGACCTCTGGTGATTCTTTATGTTCTCCGCAGAGATCTCCCTAATGAAAAGGAGGTGCCCCAAACTGAGAACTCTTCGTCACCGAAAGCCTTTCTGAGCTTAGTGGAGTAGAAGGATTATTTCGCTCTTCTAGTGTTTGACAGTCTTTTTTTTTTAATTTCAGTAAAGCAGTCACATTTTTTTGCAACACCAAGTCACAGTTGACTCATTTTCTATTTGTGAACTGCTGTGAACCGAGACTTTCTGCAAAGTAACAGCTTAGACAGTTTGTCTCCAGCTTCCATTTCTGCAGTCAATTATTCCCAGCTATCCATGATAGTTTCTCACCTTATTGAATTACATCCTATTTACTTCAGATCTTTGTTGCAGCGCATCATGATTTATTCGAATCTAATTATATCTTCCAAAATGCCTGCAGCTCTCACCTGAACAGGATATCCTCCACAGATATGATAAAAGTATTCTCTACCCTATTGCATCACAGAAGCAGTTCAGGACTTGGGATCGAAGTATCTGGAGATCTCACTTGCTACAAACTTCTTGCTTGATTGTGGATCACTTGACACTGCTTCTGAGTGCCATTTTCTAACCATTTCAGATAAGTTTTGTGTAGCCAATGCTCCTCTATCCTTTTTATGAGAGTATTAGATGATACACCATCAGAAGCCTTGCTGAAGTGAAGATTCCATTATTTGTTTTTGAGATGTTATTTGTTGGTTTTTATTAATTTTATCCCCCAAGGCCTTACAAATAATTTGCTTAATAATTTGTTCCAGTCTTTTGCCAGATACAAAGTAAAGCCGACTGGCCTCCAATTCCCATCCTTTTCTTTCTTTTTTAAAGTAGGCACCGTTACCTTTTTCCTGGTCTTACAGAATCTCAGCTATCTTTTTCTGAGTTCTTGAAGATAACTGCTAAGAGCTTTGAGGTTGCTTAGCCATTTCGCTAAATATGTTGGCTGAAACTTATCTGGCACATGACTTCCATAAGCTTCTTAGTTGAATAGATTCTATTTCTTTCCGTAGTGTAGCTTGATCATTTGTTTTTACGTTGCTAAATTAATGATGTAAGCCATCTGATTGCAGCTGACATTTTGAAGAACAACAAAGCAAAAAAAATGAGGCTGTCGTCTTCCTCATGTGACCTACTGATAGTGTCCTCAGCCACCTGAGCGCAGGTCAGTTCTTCACCGGTCATCTTTCATCTAAGCATTTTGTTGTTATGCTCTACGGCTCTTTGAAAGGTTTAGCTCATGTTGTGGGTTAACCTTTCTGGATTTTCACTACATATTACAACAATTGCTCTGTTGTCAGTTTTATTAATTTAACCTACATTCTGCTTTTTTCAAAAGGTGCAAGCCATTGAAACTTTTTAGATTTAGCCAGACTCCTCTCGCTAGCTTGCTTTCTCACTGCGACAGTCTGTTTGTGGCCTTCATGTTGATTCTATAGGAAATAGCAAACTTCCCAGAGCATACTTTTCCTTAGATTTGCTACAGCGGGGTTTGCATTCAAGCAGTGAGTTCACTGAAACTTGCCTTCTTCAAGTCCACTGGTTTGATTTTCCTTCCTTCCCTTTTGAAGAGTCATTAACTCACTTCATGACTGCCATCACCCATATAGTCCCCCAAATTCCTTTCTGAGTAGGTGCCTTGCTATTTCAAGTCTCATTATCACCAGTTCCTATGCTTGGATGATTTTATTCAAAGTACCATACACGCGGTCTTTTTCATTTATGGGTTGCTAATGGCTCTTTGCTATGACACTGTTATTTTCCTTTACCCAAATATTTTCACTACCTCTATACTTTATGTTCTTTTTCCCTATCTTCCAGCTTCCTGAACAAACTCCACATTTCCATAACAATAACCAGTTATGACAATTTATTCATAATTTTGGTTAGGAATGTAATGACTGTCTGTTCCTCCTGTTTATTACCCCTACTCTTACAAATGCATGCGGCATCCCAGTACCATGCCAGAGGAACTTTTTTCTTATTATTCCTCTACTGTAATATTCAGTAACATCGCTTCCACCCCCCCCATAATTTTTCTTCTTTCTCCATGCTTTTGTGGTTTATCTGAACCCTGTGGTGTGATAAAAATAATCTGAAGATAATTTAATTTACACCAGCTGCAGCCAGCTAGGAGAGATATGTAACAGCAAAAACAACAAAGTGGGGAACTGGCACAGCACACAATGGGCAAAATAGTCCTGCTCTGCTTTTCTCCAGGAAACGCTCTCCTTTGTCTGCTGTCCTCGCCAGCTGAGGCGGGTTTGTTACAGCATTACGGTATAACAAATAAACCAGCTCTCTGCCTGTTTGCATATTCTGAATATGCTTTGCTTTTTTTACAGCATACAAATGAACGTTAAGGAGAATTAAACACTTGGATGTATCAACTTTCAGTAGCCGTGTTCTTACAGTGAATTAAAAAGGTCTCCAAAACCAGACTCCTGTGGTTTTGCTGCTGCAAGTAACTGCACTTTAACCCTTACCCCAGAGCTTCCCGGCAGCACACCTCTGCAGCGGGTAGCGGTGGCAGAAGGGGAGGACACAAGCGCTGCAGCCAGACTTCTTATATTATCACTATCATTTAGGCATTGGCTGTCGGAGCAGACCTGGATCTGCCGTCGGATCTTGCTGTCATTCCCAGCTCTCAGCCCCAGCAATGAGAAAGCAATGCCCAAAGAGGGCTCACGCAGGGAGTCTGGCCGTCCCCGGGTGACTGGGCCTAGCCCGCTGGCTTCCACACAACAAAGATGTTTTATTTAAGGCTGTGGTCTGACATTCTGTAAGGTTCTGCTGATCCACATCTGAAATGGAAAGAACACAGACAAGCTGTATAAATTTTGTGGTTAATTTAAATGTAATTTGTTTCACACAAGACCAAAAAAAAAAAGAGGAAAAAAAAAAACAACGGGACAGTCTTTCATTATTTAAACATGTTTTATTTAAACATAAACAACGATGATATTTAAACATACACATCTATTTACTATTTAAATATTAAATATTTAACCATACAAAACCACCATTGATAAGCGAACACAATCTACTGCTTAGTGAGGCTGGGCTACAAAATCAAAAGGCAAACCTAAAAAAGTGTTGGTTTTTTTTAAGAGCACCATGATACGTAGGTCACTTCCATTGTGCTTCTGTTGCGGTCAAGGATTTTGTCACGTTTCGGTGTCAGCCTTTCTGCGAGCCGGACCCTCCCTATGGGCCGTGGAGGACCGTCCCTCCGGAGGAAGCCGCACCGAGCCCGGCCTCGGTGCCCCGGCGGGGCGGCGGCGCTCCCGGCGCAGGCCCTGCTCGGGGCAGCTGCCGCCCACAGTTCGCTCGCTTGCACCCTGGCCTTCTCCCAGCCACCAGATCGCCGGCCCGCCCCACCGGCGGGCCCGTGGCGGCCGGTAACGGCGGTAACGAAGCCCCGCCCCGCCCTGTCAGCGGCGGGAAGGGGGGGGTGTGGAGACGAGCCGTGCGCGCGCGCGCCCCCGCCCGCCCCGCCACCCCCCGCCCTGCCGTCATCCACCCGCCGCCGGAATGTGGACGGCGCTGGCCCGGCCCTGAGGCGGCTGCGCGGCCCGCCGAGCTGTTCTCGACCGGCCTCCCCGCTCCCGAGGAGTGACGGGCTGGAGGCGGCGGCAGAGCGGGGAGGACGGCGGGGCTGCCACTGGTGAGAGGGGAGGGGGGAAGCTGCCTCCGGCCTCCTTCCCCGGGGCGAGGGAGGGGAGGGGACCTCGTGAAGGGCGGAGGCGGGAAGTGCCGTCTCTCCCCCTGGAGAACCGGCGGGCAGAGGGTAAAGGACGCCGGCCCGTCCGCCTCACCCGCCCCGTGTCAGGGGGTGACCGGAGGAGGTTCCTCCTTTGGCGGGGCCTCCCGGTCGCGGGCGCCGCCGGCTGCCTGACCCGGCCCCCCTCCTGCCGCCGGCGGGGGAAGGAGGAGGAGGAGGAGTTGCGTGGCTCTTCGGGGGATGGTGCCGCTTGCTGCGTGTTTTCTTGTACTTGTCTTGCGGGGAAAGAGAACGCTGTGGTGTTTGTCCCTGCAGGCGGCGGGGAGCTTAGCGCCCGGCGGGGGGAGCGGAGCTGGAGGAGAGAGAGGGATTTAAAAAATAAAGTTGATTTCCTGGTGAGGGAAGGGAGAAGGCTATGGGAAGCGTTCATCTCCCTTCCTCCTCCTCCTCCTTAGGAAAAGTGAAGTCACTTCCCAGGAGCCAAAACTAGCAAACTACTGTCCTAAATCTGTGCCGTTGACACGGCTCACGTTCGTCCACGTTTTGGTTTTTTTTTTTCCCCCCTAAATTTTGTCTTTTTAATTTTTTTTTTCAAGTCCTCTTCCACAGTTAGGCCCTCCTTAACTATGATCCGGTACAAAAATCCTCGTCTTTAGATAGAGTACTTCAAAACCTGCCCAAACCTTCTGAAGTGGTTATGGCACTCTGAATGAAATGGACTTGGCGACTCTGCTCGGTTGTAAGTTCCTGAAATGTGGCGTGTACTTTGATTTGCTATAGCTCTTCTAAAGCTGTGCTGTTGAGATTGCTTGGTTTTTTTACAAGACAAATCATACCATCACATTTCATAGCTGCATGCATGTATGCATTCATTCTTTTGTGTAAGAGGAAAAAAAAGATTTCAAGTGTCAGCTCTTGTTTAAAACAGAAACTAATCCAGCAACAAATGAAAAATAACTTGCTTAGGTAGATGTTGCTTTTCTCTTTAACTGGCAAGCTGTAGTATCCCAACCGTGTTGGTGACTTCAGACAAAACTTTGGAGAAGGGTAACTGTCCTTTCTGTCTCCAAAGAGAGATATTGGTGACGTTACAGGCAACATTTTCTTATCCCTTTAAATTCAGGAAAGGTACTGTGGCTTTACCTCTGTGATTATAGGCCAAAATCCTGAGTGTCCATCAGACCAACTCATGCTCCAGGTCTTAATGAAGATTTACTGGGGTAGAAGATTTGTTCTGCAAGTTATGTCTGTGTCTAGGTTTTATGCAGGATTGTGGCCAATAGTGTTTGTTTATGTTGGTTGTATGGTATTAATGATACTAATTAAGAGGTTAGTTTGCAGTTTAAACTTGAAGGGACTACAAATAGAGTTATACACAGTAAGCACAAATTGACTCCAGTGTTGTAAGAATTGAAGCTGAATTGGGGTGTTATTGGAAGGACTCTGCAGTGTTCTTTAAGATGGTTACAGTGACAATGTAGTGCTTGGTTAAAAATAGCATTTGGTCATTTTAAAAAGTGATTCACAGATTAAGATTTGGTAATGTTAGTAAGGGGATTGCAAAAAGATCCAGGGCATCATGTGGCTTTCTGTGAAAACCACGTTCCTGGTGCATACTTCCTAGCATTTGAAGACTGAGTTGTGGCTGCTCCTTCCCTTGCATCATCAGTGGGACTTCCACAGCCAGGAAGTGGGTTAAGAGAACTAACTGGGTCAAAAAGTAGTACTTTTATTTCTTTTTTTTCCTCCCCAAGTTACTTTTTTGTTAGAACAACTTCCTGAACCAGCTCACTTGCCTGGTCGTATGGACGTTGCCGCAGTCCAGAGGAGGAAGTGTGTTGGTAGGGAGGAGGGCATTAATTGCAGTCCTGAAACACTCATGTAAGTTGTGAGGGGTGAATGCGCTTATCTGGGTCGCGGTTTTATTGTCAGTAAGTTAATGTAAGAAGGCACTGCTGCTTAAAGAAGCTACCCTGTGTTTTTGATTGGCTTATGCCACTTGTGGTGAAGGTGGAAAATGATAGTAAGGGTGGTAGGAGCTCTTCTTTTTCTCTCAGTACTGCCTTATGTTGATTGTGAAGCCATGCTGTCATTTGTCTTTTTAATTTACTTTTGGCAACGTTAAATGGACTGATGCTTTTTAAGAGCCACCTTTGTGGATGCATGGAAGAAAAATAGAGATATAACAGTTGCTGTGTTTTTTTCCTGCTCTCTCCTTTGCATATCCTTTATTCTCTTGAAACTTTTTCTTGATTCAATAATTTCAAGGAATGATCTGGGCATTGCCAGGTAGGGCTTTTGTAAATTTGTTCAGTTCTAATTTAATAATAATCAGTTGTATATTGTAACTACCTCTGCTATAATTGGAAGGCTATTTCAAACTTGACTGACCTTAGTAATTACACACCTTCTGATTTCCAGTCTATATTAATTTGTCGTTGGATTATACCTGTTTTATGTACCCAATGGACTGATATGTCATATTGGCACTTTTGATCTTGTTATCAAAAGCAGCAGCACTGTTAAACAAATGGATGCAAAAATGTGTCAAAGTGCAACACTGAATGTTTCTTTTCTCTTTTGGCTGCTAGCTATACTCATCTTTCCTGGAATAGCTTGCAGTTTCTCCCCGTGAATTTTAATTTCAACCTCCTAAGTGAGTATTAAAACGCACATTTTAAGAATTAACACTGTGCTTTGTAGAGATGTCCTTTTACTGGAGATTAAGGTGTTTTCAACTATGTTTTAATAAGACGTGTTTTTTGAAATCCATACCTTTGGCAGTTTGTTCCAGCCTCTGTCTTGCTCTGTTAGACTGGTACAGCTATTAAAGGAGCCATGATTGTAACCCGGATTGCTGAAGGGGTTCTTTCTTCTTTGGCAGAGATGTGGTTCATAAGCCAAGCTGAAAAGAGTTTGAAATTGATTTATTTCCCCTTTTTCTGCATTCTTACCTTTAAAAATAAACAAAACCTATGTATAGATGATGAGAAACTACCTCCATGGTTTTTAGGGTGTTTACTTGATTTTGATAACAGGAATGTTCTGAGAGGGGACTTTGTGAAGCTGAAAGAGAAGTAGTAGTTAGTTTGGTAGCTGTGTATGTGTGACCGTTTGTAAACGGTACCTAAATAAATAAATTAGTTTCCAAAACCTGCTTAGTTAAATAGATCACTTTGAAATGTGAGTAAGGCCCTTGTGGAAAAACTCTGTTGTTTCTTTGGTGGGGTGTTTCTTGTTTTTTTTGGAAAGCAGGAACAAGGGGGTCTCTAATGTTTTTTAAGTGGACAGAGGAAAAATTAGTTTTTGCCACAAAGTGAAATGAGTCACAGCCCTCTACTTTCCTGCTCTCATCACCCCTGAAACAGGAATCAGGATATCAAAGAAGGTATGGGGTTTTTTAGGTCAGGTAAGTTTAAAAGTGCAGAACTATTCTAATGCTGAAAACTTAGGTTTCCTAGTTGTGGGGGAAGCACAGAGGTATAAAGGGAAGAAGTTCTGAGGGCAGTAGGTAAGAGATGTTTACATTTTTTGTGTACCACTTTGGATGCTTGCTTACTGCATGTGGAGGAGAACTGAAAATTTTTATTATGATTAGGAGTAATAAACTTGACACAAATTTCTGAATGAAAGTTTCTGAGATAGAATCATAGATGAAATAATAAATCCATGAAATAGAATCATTTAGGTTGGAAGGGGCTTCTGGAGGTCATCTAATCCAGCTCTCTGCTTCAACTGAAGCAAGAGCAGTTTAGATAAGGTTGCTCCATCCCTTAACACCTTTCTGGGTAACCTTTTTCCATGTTTGAGCACCCTCATAGTGATTCCCCCTGCCTTAAGCTAGTTGGAATTTACTTTCCAACTATGTCTGTTGCTCTTGTCCTGTCACTGTGCTCTATCCAGAAGAATCCAATTCTGGCTTTTCGGCACCCTTCCATTAGATGCTTGACAGCAATAAGGATTCCTCTGAGCTTTTTCTTTTCCAGGCTGTGCAAACTCAATTCCGTCAGCCTCTAATTGTACATCATGTGCTCCCACTATCTGACCAGCTTAGTGGCCTCTGCTGGACTTGCTCCAGTTTGTCAGTGTCTGTCTTGTACTGGGGAGCCCAAAACTGGACCCAGTACTCCAAATGCAGTCTCACAGGTGCTGAGTAGGGTGGATGGATCGCTTCCCTGGACCTGCTGGCCAGGTTCCAGCTAATGCAGCGCAGGGCATGCTCGGCCTTCTTCCCTGCAATGGTACGCTGCTGATGTGTTTTCAGCTTTCTGCCTGCTGGCATCTCCAGGTACGTTTCTGCAAAAGTTGCTTTGTATCTGCCTAGTGTCCAGCCTGTCTTGTCACACAGGGTTATTCTACCCCAGATGCAGGACTTTGCGCTTGCCTCTGTTGAACTTCATGAGGTTGCTGCCAGTGTGTTTCTCCAGCCTGTCCAGATCCCTCTCAGTAGGAGCCCTGCCCTACAGAACATGGACTGCTGTGTCCAATTTGATGTCATTGGCAGACTTGCTGATGATACACTCTGTCCCATCATCCAGGTTAAAGATATCAGGTGGTACTGGTTTCAGTGGTAATCCCTGAGGGATGTGACTGTAACCACTTGTTACCGGACTTACACTGCTGATTGCTGTTCTTTCAGCCCAGCAGTCAGTCAGTTTCCTGAAGACCTTACTGCTCGCTTACCAGTGCCTGTCTCACCAGTTTGGCTGTAAGGATGCTGTGAGAGACTGTTAATGGCTTTCTGTATTCAGTGCTCTTCCATCATCTGCTAAGCCAGTTGTCTCCTTGCCATAAGCTATTGTGTTCATCAGGCATCATTTTCCCTTGGCAAATCTATGCTAGCTCATCCTGATCGCCGCCTTATCCCTCTTGGGCATAGGAGTGGCTTCTAGGAAGATTTGCTCCTTAATTCTCTCATGGACTTAGGTTAGGCTGGCTGATCTTTAGTTGCCTGAATCCTCCTTCTTGCTCTCCTTGAACTTGGGTGTGATGTTTGCCTTTTTTTCCAGTCATAAGGAACCTCTCCCAGTCTCATGGCCTTTCAAAAAGTGGTAGAGTGTGGTCTCTCAGTGACGTTGGCAAGCTCCCTCAGGACTCTCAGATGCCTCCTATCTGGTCCCACGGACCTGTGTATTTCCAATGTCCTGAAGTGTTTCCAAACTCCATCTTCCTCTTTTGGAGGTAATTCTTGCTCCAGCAGATTCTGCTATTAGGCTCAGGGGTCTGGGAGGCTTGAGAGTAGACCTTACCGGTGAAAGCTCCAGCAAGAAAGACATTGAGTTTGTCAACCTTGTCTATGCCCTTTGTTACCAGGTCCCCTGTTCTGCTGAGCAAAGGGAGCACTTTTTCCTTAGCCTTCCTTTTGCTGCAAATACAGGAGTCATTTCGTGTTGCCCTTCACCCCTTGTCGGTTTTAGCTCCAGCTGGATGTTGTTTTTTCCTAATGCCACCCTCGGGTGCACAGGCTGTGTCTCATGTTTTCTTGGGTAGCCTCTCCCTGCTTCTGTCTTCTGCGTGCTTCTGAAGCAGAGGTCAAAACTGTTTCATTTTACCCTTTCATACCTAGAAATGTGTAAAACTTTGAAAAGAGATTTTTTGAAGTCTTGCTTAATAAATGATTTTAACCTCAGGATGAAATGTTTGAAAGATGTCAGTTCCTCCTAAGCAAGCAGTAAGCTTTACCAGGCTCTTGTGATAAGGGAGTAAGCCCTGGCTAAAATGCAGAGTGTAGCTTGTATTGTGGTGCCAAGGAGACAAAATAATGAGAAAAATGAAATGCATCTCTTCTCCCCAAATAATTAACTTCAGGTAGAAATTTATAGCTTGAGTGTATGCCATTCCCATTTTTTTTGTGCACTGGAGATAAAAAGATACTGATATTTAGCAGTGAGATGGTTGAATAAATACTTAATGCAGTCTGTATGTATGTGCTATCAGTTGGAATTAGTTTTGTGTTTTTCTGTTGATGCCTAAATCCATTTTAGAAATCATTAGAATAAATAAAAATGTTGGAAGTTGAACTGTTTTAAATGAGTAGTGGGGGACCATTTGTTTCATACATTCATTAGACCCCTCAGTTGTTATCTTTGAGTTTTGTGTTTCTCAGTGATTTAAGAAAAATAAAGGAGAGAGTTACAGTGTGTGCAAACAGTTTGAGGCAAAGTTCTTAGCTGGTTTAAACTCTCTGTGTGCGCTTGATGTTGCCTGCAGTTTCTGAAGTGGTACAAGTGTTGTGATTTGTGCTGGTGTACTTTTGTTGATGCAGTGGTACCAAGATAAAGCCTTGGTTATAAGCTCAGTATGTCAGGTACTGGTCTAGCTCTTCTGTCTGAATAGGTCTTTGGTGTCAATTTGGACTAGAAATATGTTTTTTAGTATGGTTGGGACCTCTGAGTTGATTTCTAGTGTAGTAGAAAGGCATCTGAGTGGAGTTACATTTCTATGCAAAACGATACTCGGTAACTGCTGTAGTTAATGGTGAAACTGCAGCCTGCATATTTGCCTTTTGAATGTTACCTTTCATTTTACATTGGGCTGCTAGCAAACTCTTAAATAGTGATGCTCATTACTGATGATGGTGGACAACTCCCTGGCTTAATTGCTAAAATTCTTATCTCCCATATGATTTCTAAATAGGAAAGAAAAGCAAAATGTATTTTTAGAACCAGTAAGTTGTCAGTTAGAACAGGATTTCAGTCAGTGACTGAATCTAAGACTGGATCTTGAAGGCGGTTTGCTAAGTGGCTGAGTACGACTTCCATGTTACTGTTGGGTGTAGAAGTGAAGGAACTTGCTCAACATCATATAGTAAGTCAGCAATGTCAGTGAGGAGTGGAATAGATGTGAGTGTAGATGACAACAAAGTCCTTTCTCAGTACTTGCCATAAAACTTGTGTAGTAGTAATCCTTTTAATGTAAGGAATTAGCTTTGAGTAATTTATCGTTCATGCTCAATTGCTGGTCTTTTCTTGCAGGCATATACAGCTGTCGGAATGTCTCTTACATTATATATATATATATAAAAAAATTATTTTCCTGCCAGAGCTTCTGTATGGCAAGTTTTATATTGCAAGAAGTTTCCAGAGGACAGCTACTTAGTAGTAGTTGTGGAATAGTTTCAAAGTTATACTTCTTGATAGAGATAAGTGATAGTTAAACCCTCTGTACTTTCCGTGTGATGAAAGAAGTTAAGTAGCTGTACTTTCAATTCAAGTACAACTGACCTTTCTGATAGGTCATGTCTGTTGTATGTACCTTAAGACACACCATCAGATTTTCTGGGGGTTGGAAGTGTATTCCAGGTGCTGATCTGTTGCAGTTGTCTGCATTTGATAGGCTAATCTTATTTTTCCTTTTGGAAAGAAAAAGAGTGAGAGTTAAGGCTTTGGCTGAGAATCTTATTCTAAGAATTGACTTTTACTGAAACTAATTGTTTAGTTAATTTTGATAGTTGTCACTACTATTTTGGCAAATAGATCCTTTTATTGTGAGGTTTCTATCGTAACTAGAAATGCATCACCACTCCCTCCCCAGCGATGTTCTATTTAAAAAGTAGTTACATTGAAATACGCTGCTTTTCTATGCAGTACAATTACTCATGTAGTGTTAAGGCCTTACAGTGGTATAATAGTGGCATGTCTCCAGGTATTTTTGAATGTTTTGATTATAAATTCTATAGCAGTATGAACTTTCTGAAATTTCTTTGGTGGAAAACAGTTCAAAGTAATCCGATTTAGATTTGCTGACTTGATTACTGCGCTTCAGAGATCTAGAGCCTTGTTATCTACTATTTCAGCAAAATAAGATGGTCCTAATTTGTGCTTCTGTTGTGTATGCAAACTGTTACTGTGTTTCTTTTCTGAAATTTGGTATAATGATTTTGTTGAGATCCACATATGTGTTCCAATACATGTATTTGTCTATTGTGTACACATACTGTATACACAGATTTGTATTCCTAACAAATACATTATGACCAAAAAAAGTATGTATTTTAATTTAGGATGAAGGCTTTGCTATACCTTTTCAGTTCTTAGGCCTTTGCAGGCAAATCAGTGTGAAAATAAAATGCAAATAATCTTGATCTAATGCATTGTCTTTGAGTGTCTGTATTTAGATACAAAATACAAGATCCAGAATTTTAATTTAGAAGTAGGTGGAGAAATTCAACAACTGGCTAAACTTTTAAAATAAGCTTGCAAAAATGATTTGGAGTTTTTTTCTTTGTACTCAAATAAGGTATTGGTATACTTCCCTTTATTAAGAGTTTGAATGCTGCAAACGGATACTTTTTTTATTGGAACCTGATTTTCTTTTTTTAATGTTACTTAGAAACAAACCCTAGATGATATGATTTAGACTGAACCATCTGAAATATATGTGGCGGAAAAATGTTTTGTGTTTTTTTTTTTCGGGGGGGAGGTTGGGGGGTGGTGTGTTCGTTTTGGTTTTTTTTTTTTTTTTTATTCTGTGAACCCTTTGTTTTGTTTTGTTCCACTGTGTTATTTTGAAGAGAACTCTGAAAACTAACTTCGTGGTGGCGGTGCTGCGTAAGCAATACCTGTCCCCAGTTCTAGCTGCTTGGTTTTGTCTGTGTTCTGTGCATTTATTGTGCTAACGTAGGTACTTTTGTAGTCAAGTGTCGAACTGGCTGAAGGGACTGCTCTAATCCTCCTTTCTTTTTCTGGCGTTAGTTGTCAGTCACTTAAGCTGTCCAGTCTCAGCGTGTGACTGCCCGGATACTTCTGCAATCTTAGAGAAGGTGGGAAGAGTTGCAGTTTTTTTAGACAGTTCTTCCCTTCCTGGATCTTTAAGATGTTACTGAAATATCTGTAGCTACAGATATTCAGCTTGGATTTAAGTGTTTGTGAGCACTGGAGTGCAAAACAAAATGGAGTTGAAAGAGAACTTTTTGTATGTGCCAGCAGTTGGTCTGGGAGTGAAACTTGAACTGGAACTCAGACCAGGTGGTGCAGTGAAGACTAGCCTTTGGCGATATTAGTCCTTTCTGTGCATGTAGACAGAGTTTGTTTGCTTGTAGATGTACATTTCTATCACAAAAAGGTATTTTTATTTCTGTTTTACTTGATCCTAATTGTTAATAGTTAATGCCAGCAGGCAGTATAAAATTCCAAGAAACTGGGATGTGCTAGCTAGAATTCTTCTTTGAGAACACTGTTCAGTGACTTTGAGGAAACAAGAGTAAGGAATGAAAATGACTAAGGGCGCTGTAGAAAAGTCAGTAACTGATTTTTTACATTGTTTTGAATGTTAATCGTTACTGTTTATTGCTATAGGGATGTATAAAAAGTGTGAGGGGACAGAGGAAAGAGTTGATCAAAATGTCCAAGAAAATTCTGTGTCAAGCCCCAAAAGACTAAAGTGAAGTTGGAAGTTCCCTGTAGTTGTTGTGACTGCTGTATTTGCCTTTGACCTTACCCTTATAGCTTCCCTTTTCTGATCTTCTTTTCTGTCATCATATTGAGACATCAGAAAGTGAGGCTGATTAAAAAGGGGTCAGGCTGAAATATAGTTTATTACCTAGCTTTTGATAGTAGCGAGAGAAATCAAAGGTTATACTAAAACAAATTCAAGTGGTCCTTCTTCCAGCATACTCTTCCAGTCCCTGGCCTTTGTGATTCTGCTTTTTGTTCTTTATGGTGGTAAGTGAACTCCTGGGGTCTTATTGTGGAGTATGGAAAAAGTAGTTACATTATTCTGTACGCTTCCTGGAAAATTCATGTGAGGTGCCATAATAAGATTACATTCTTATGCTGTGTAAATGTGCAGTTAGTATTATCTGTTTTGCTGGGGCTTCTGAACAGCTGACTTTGATTTTGCATGGATAGGGCTTGGACGCTTTGTTGGGCTTGTTGGAGCCTCAGCTTTAACTTGGATGTGTGGTGGAATGCTGGTGCTCATCTAGGTTACACTTCTTATTTTTGGGTTTGGATTCCTTGTATTGTAAATGGTTTACTTCTTCCATGGGCTTTTCCCTGGTGATGCCAACATTACCCGTTTTAACACTTTGCTCTGAGGTTGTTTGGGGTAGCCCGCCTTTGTTAGTTACAATCTCTCAACTGTGCGTTGGTCATCTTGCTAGCTTGCCCTGTGTGTAGGGACTTCATAACTTACCACTCTTTTAGTGGAGACCAAGGTAGATGCTGGAAATAATGTTGTGGAAAGCATGTGCATATATAACTACCTAGTAGAACATGACTTGTTGTACTACTTCATGCCTCTGTGGATTTTATATCTTATATTAGTTGCCTCTAACTTCCTCCCTTTGTTTCCAGAAGTAGAAATGTTTTGTGGAAGTATTTAGTATGTAAACATTGATAGTAAGCTTTCATATCTGTATTTAATGACAATCATGTGTCACTTGTGTTGAAACTAATAGTAAAGCATGCTTATATTTGGGAATCTATCTTAAACTTTGAGAGATAGAGACTGTGATTAAAACAAAAAAAAGAAAAAGGTGTAGCTTCTCAGGATTTCAGTTTTATGCAAGCAGGTGAATTTATGAAATCAGTATGATACAACACTTAAAATTCGAGCTGCTCTGGGTAGCCTGTCTCAACAGAGAATTACTGGTTTTGTTTGTGGTTGTTGGGTAATGTTAGACAAGAAGATTGCATCAAGAAAATTAACAAGAGTTCTGTCACAGCTTTTTGCAAGATTTTTGCAGTTAAAGTTGGTGTTGATATAAGCAACTATATTGTGTTATTTTAGATACCTTTCCCCAGCAAGAGCTTAATCTGTAATTTTTATAGACTGGTCTAGGTTAGCCTGAGGCTCACACCAAATATAATCAGTGAGAGTCATTCAATTTAATAAACAAGGTGTGTTAAGATCTAGATAATGGTGATCTGGCCAAGAGGCAAAGTTTGTTTATTAAAAAAAAAAAAAATTAAAAATTGAGCTGCCTTTCTTAGAGTGATAGTTTCACCATAAGAAGGATCTTTGTCATGATGTTTTGAACATTGAAATTATCATTTAAAGCAATTCTACTTACCAGATTTGATTACTGGGAAAAACCTGCAAAAACAAACAAAAAAACTTTCTTTGGCAGCCCCTGATAAATTAACTTATTGAAAACCTTTCTTTCCTGTAATCATTGGGTAAAGGTGGCTTTTGTGAGTCTTTCCTAAAATAGCTTGAGATGTACTTGTTAGCTGTTTCAGTGAATTTTTAAAACAAAAATGTAAAATAGTGTGATCAAAAGATCATACCTGTCTTTTGATTAGATAGGATTTAATTTTTTTAAGGTAGTCTTTTCTTTAATCCTTTAGGAAGAAAAATAAAATCTGATCATTATGGATGTCTGGGATGTAAAGAAGTGAAGTTGTGTCTTGGAAAAAGGGCACGTATAGTTCTTTCTCTTTCCCATTCCCCTTTTCAGGCAGTCTATGGAGGAAATACTGAGCTTAAGAGATTCTTAAGCTTTCTGGGGCTTGGTATGAAAAATTATTTGGAAGGGAACATTATGCATAGCATCTTCTGAAAATCAAGGTTGTACACAATCTGCCAGTGTGAGATTATATACACACATACACATGCCCACGCCCTTCTTGGGTTAGAATCTAAAGGTAACTTCAAGTAATGCAATAAAACCATCTTTGTGTGATTTCTCCCCCCACCCCCCCGATTGGCTTTGGAAAAAAAAATCAGCTAAGCTTTATACAAAAGCCTGTTGATTCAGTTAGTGAACAACTAGGAATAGTTTATAATTCTAACAAAAAAATTACTTGACCTTCAGGAAGCATCCTTCATACTACCTTTCCAAGCAGTAGTTCTTCCTTGAATTATAGAATGCATTTGGAATAATTTGATTGGTAAAGTTGGCCACACAGAGAAATCGTCTCAAAGAACACACTGTCATTAAAAAAAAGTTCCATTTCAATTAAGGGAGATACACATTATTCCTTGGTATGTGACTCTCAAACTTCCATATGCACATCTCATACTAGTTCCTAGAAGAGTTTAGATACTTTGGAAAACTTCAGCCGTGATCTGCATGTTGAGGCCAAACCTTGTTTTTCTCCTCTTGATCAATGACATGAGTAAATTGTTTTGGTTCTTCAGACTTTAAATGGAAAAGGAAGAAGGTAAAGGAAAGCCCTTTTTTAAAATATATTATAGTGTGATTAGATGGGATAGAGTGGTGTATTAGTATATTAGTACCAGGTATAACTGATTACATACTGACCTGTTCTTGCCAATGGAAGAGAATTTTTCTATGAAGCAAACAGTTTTATTGTAATTTATGAATTTCCATTCCCCATTTTTGAACACCTATCAAGGCCTTTGAAATTGCAATAGAGCTGCATTGTGGAATATATTTATAAAATCTTGCCTTAGGAATGTGAAATGCCAGCAGATTAGTTCTGGCATGCAAAAGGCATCATGAATTTATTGATGAAATAAAAATTAGAATGCTAGTTGAACCACTACACTTCATTATGCATAAGACTAAGAGAGGTAGTAGTTACAGAGGGTCGTTTGGTGTGGCTTTTAATTGTCATGTACACCTTTCTGTATTTCTCAATTTCAGGCAGTTAACTTCTGGGAGGTTTCACTTTCAATTAATCTTGGTCTTTAAAATAACTGTGATTTCTCTCTCCATCTTTTCATGTTATATCTAAGTATTTAAATTTTCAAGTGACAAATTAAGATCTTAGTTTGGATCCTAAAGGGTTTTAAGTGTGTAACATATGTGGAAGTACTTACTTCTAACAAGAAGCTTGGTTTTGTTGCATATTGTAAAGTTTTTCTTCCTTATAAAGTATTGAGTGTGCTGTTGAAACTGTAAAGTTTTGATACAAAAGCAGAAGAATTCTAGATGGCTGTCAAATCAAAACACATAGTCCTTGTGATTTTTGGAAAATCTGTAACTGAATAATACAAAAAAAGTCTGGTGAGGCTATTCGTTTTCAACTCGTGATTGCCTTTGACAAGTACTAGAATGAAAGACTTGAGATTAAGAAAAATATCTAAAGAAAATGAGATTACAAGAGAGCATGAAACATTGTCTAGTCCATCCCACAGTGCAGTGCTGGACTGACTACAGTTTAAGTTTTTTGAGAAATAATATGAGACACAGCAATCTCATTGTCTGTAGTTGGTAGTATAAAGGTAGCTTCTGTGGTAAGAACAAAACATGGTGATTTCAAGTTAAGTCTGCAAAACATAATATTCCCAAAATGCACATTGCAAATTTCATGATAAAAATGGTTAAAACTTAAAATTCTGGCTTTGAGGCAAAGGATTTTACTAATTCTGAAAGCAGTCAGTGTCAGGCAATGAATCAAGATTTCTTGTGTGTTTCACTGATGTCAGAAGTGACACTTTATAAGGCTCTTGTTTGTCAAGGAGAAAAACTGGCACCCTGGGTCCCTACTGCATTGTACCACACTGCTGTTCCATATGGTCTCTTTTGCTTTACCTCATGTAATTCTTACTGGAAATAATAGCTTGTAGAGGAAACACCTGGTTGAAATATTCAATCTATTTAATGGAGAGAGGTTGTTCCATTGGCTAAATTAGTCCAACACTGTTATTTTTACTATTATGGAACAAGCTATGAAATAATGTCTTTAAAACAGTTACTGTCTTATGCTACTGCTTTCCTCTGGAATATAGGTCATTCTATTTTCGAGTGAGTGGCCATACAGTTCAGTAAATCAACTGGTGCTTGGTTTCAATTTGAATGCGCTTGTGAGCATCATGTAGCAATGAAAAAAGTAAGAACCCCAAGTTTGTCAAACTCCAGCTATGAAAAATTATATACTCTTTGTCACTTTGTATTTTCCAAAGTTAAAAATTAATTACTGGCTCAAGAAGCTGAAGTGTTAGTGCCTAGTTGATGACAGGGAAACAGTGTGAAGGTGTACTGGAGTTGCTTTATTTGCATTGTTTGCTTCAACCTTGAGGCAGAATGAGCTGCTGTGCTTAAGCTGGTTGTTTGAAATTCTTGTAGGCTACTGAGTAAACCTGTTTGCCAGAACATGACACATAGCTGTGATTTGTATTTTTTTTTAAATAAGATACACATGGAGACTGATAACATCTCTGGAGAGGTAGAAGCTGCCTTATTTACACTTATTTCTAAGTTGTACTTTTTGGAAGGGGATAGGGAGCAAAAAGGTTTTTCTTCTAATTGGCAGAAAATAAAATGTATTTCCTGAAGTTGGTTGAATATTGATTGGATTAGCTAGCATTGATTATACCTTGTAAACAGCATTAATTAATGTGTCAGCAAGTGGCATGTATGCTAGTGTAATCTGTTCTTCAACTGATGTCTCTTGTCCACTAACTTCTAAGTGTGGACAAACGTTAGGCCTGAATAATTGTTTAAATAATTGTTAAAAAGAATCCCCCCAACCTTATTTTTAGCTCTGTTTTCTCTAGGGTGTAGCTTATCCTCCATGGCTCTCGTGCTCAAACTGCACAAATAAAAGGAAGTACTCACCTTGACAGGAGGCTGCCTTTGTAGCTAGCAGCTTACCTGGTACTCTTTCACTTATCTGCACTGATATTTCATCTAGCGTTCGTGATGCTGTTTCCACCCAATATGAGGATTTCAGGGGTCCAGTTCTGTGGTTTTTTTTGTTTTGTTTTTAAATCTGCTTATCTTCCTTCATGCCTTTGGCTTGCAGTGATTGATGATCTCAGCTGAAGGGGAGAGATGGTGCTTCTTTGGCTGTAAGCGTCAGGTGGTGCTTTGCCTGAGTCATGCTGCACCGAAGTACCAACCACATGCTTACCATTCCTTCAGAAGTGTTCTTCACCCTGATGATCTTGAAGTTCAGATGAATAAACACAGTATTTTTCCCCAAGCAACTCCAGGCTAGGAATCTCTCAATGTTTGAGTGCTTCAGTGGAGTTTCAAGTCAGGAAGTCTATTTCTCTCCTTTATAACAAATGTCTCAGTATGTCGAAGTTGTAATGTGATGTGTTTTAAAAAGTGCTGGTTAGAATTTATTTGAGAAGATGTGTATGTAGTATGTTTTTGACAGAGAGCAGACATTTTCTTATTTATGTAGTTCTCTTTTGATTCTTTTTTTCCATAAATTGTTATTCCTTAGCTATAAGATTTATGTGTAAGAACATTCTGCAAAACCTCTGTATCTAGGCAGCCGGTACAACAATTAAAACCAGTTTGCCATCCATGAACAGACTAGTTATTTGCTGTGCCTACATAGTAGTTGCTTGCTTTCACAGAGGAGACAGTGTTGCCAAAATAAGGTATGTGGTTAGTTTCTAGTTGTGGGTTTTTGTTTTATTTTTATCTACTTATTTTTACTTATACCTTTATATACATTTATGTATTTTAAAATATAGCAATACAGCCGTCATCTTTCTGTATTAGGCTGATTTTAGTCTTGGGAAACAGTATCAATAAGCCAAGTAAATGCTTGTTCGTTTGTTTTCTTTTTCCCCATACGTGCTTTACATAGTCTCCCACTGCCAGAGATAAGACACTGGGAAAGAATTTATGGGAAGTAAACCAGTAGTAAGTATGACCGTAGAGACTTGACTTCTTATATAAAGATTACATGAAGAGAAGTTGAGATCAAAGATAAAATTAGAGTGCTGCTGTTGTCAGTGAGAATTAAACTGATTTTATGAAGCCTAGGATTTTCTTCTGCATATGTCTCCGCTCAGTAGAGAAGGAAAGGGTTTTGGGGAAGATGGTTAACTGTACTGCTTCAACATACACTATAATAATTTTATAAGGTGGTTTAGTCTTGAGAGAAAAAGCACTGAAAAGCTAAAGCTTTGTGTATTTGAAGTGTTTCTTAGCTTTCTGGGGAAGATATGCCTCTCAGGAATGTTAGCAAGCCTGTATGGGTATGAGCTCTGTATGCCTCATTAATGGTAGCAAGCTCATGGGGTGAGCGCTATGGTTAACACATAGTTCTGACAGATTTCTTGAAAATAAGATGCTGTGCTTGAGATGCTCAGTTATATGTGTATTTGTGTGGGTATAACTGTCACTGTCTGTCCAGTTTTCAGTTCCCTAAGCAGCAAGTTAGAATGGAGCCACATCACTTCAGTAACCTAGAAATCTGAGTCACAGAGCATCTGTGACTTCGGGTTCACTTAGCTTAATGCTCTTTTTGCTGTCATGTGTTGTATTGTGTGGCTCAAAAAAGGGAATAAACTATGCTTTTCAATATGCTCTTGTACTTCAGACACCTGTTAGCAGAAGAAGAATCTCTGCATAGCTGTATTGGCCCTTCCTCTTCAGAAAGTTCCCAGAGATTCCCTTGAGGAACCTTAGTTCCAAAATAGGTAGAACCTATTTACCAGTATCTTGTTTGGGGGTTGTGATGACAGGCTTTGAAAGCCTCTCTTTAATACAGGACCCAATTTTGTTTCTCTCATAAAAGAAAGTATGAATTAGCCTGCCATTGACTGTCCTTTTTCAAGAAGGCAGGAAGCTTCCTTTTAAAACATGTTTCTTGTTGCTTACTGAAAATAGATCAACACTTATATTGCTTTCCTGTTGCCTCATCCTTTTATTACATAGCTCTACATTTTCTGTTGTTTTTGTTGGTTGTTATAGAATCATAGAATTATCAAGGTTGGAAAAGACCTCTAGGATCTTCAAGTCCAACCGTCAACCCAACACTACCATGTCTTCTAAACCATGTCCTGAAGTGCCACATCTACACATCTTTTAAATACCTCCAAGGGTGGTGACTCCACCACCTCTCTGGGCAGCCTGTTCCAATGCCTGACCACTCTTTCAGTGAAGAAATTTTTCCTCATACCCAATCTAAACGTCCCCTGGTGCAGTTGAAGCCATTTTGTCTCATTCTATCACTAGTAACTTGGGAGAATTGACCAACACCCACCTCGCTACAGCCTCCTTTCAGGTTATGCTGAAGCAAAATTACAAGAAAAGATTATTTTTTCTTTTTTTCTCCAACCAACAGTGAACTTGAGCAGTAAGTTTGAAATACTTGTTGAACACAAACTGGAAATAAACTAAAAAATGTCTGGTAACTGCTTCAGAAGACTTGTTCTCCAGAATCCTTTGTCTCAAACTTTGTTTGTCAGAAAGCCCTTTCTGAAACTGTTACTTTTAAAAATTTCAATCCTTTTATCATAGTTGGCTTTATTTAGCAGAGTTTAGGAAAAATCCTCCTATGTATTTGTTGCTGGGTTTCTGAATTTTTTTTCTGTGTGGTATTGTTCATCAACGTGTGGTGGAAAAATTATCTCGTTCATAGGAAAGAGCATGACTGTTCAAGATGCTTCTTTTGTAGAAATTACTTCCTTGCGGTAAAGGTACGTACTTCCCAGTATTTCTTACTGTGAAGAGAACTTTCAAAGCACAATTTATTGTCATCTTTCTGAAGGCGTTGTTGGAAGAGCAGTTCTGACTCTTGGCTCCGGTGGTTTGGGAAGTCACCATCTGGTCTGAGGTTTTAATCATTGGAGCAGTGTTGGCAGAACAGAAGGTGTATTCATACCTTGGCCATGTTTGTTCATCTGGAACTAAACTGCACTAGCAGCTTAAACAAACCACTGGACTTAGTGCAAAGTAGCTGAGGTGTATTATGTTTGCTGACTTTCCTGTCCCTGACTGTCATCACCGCTCTGCTGGTACTGCCCTCCCAGTTACTTTAAACTGATAAAGCAGCTGCTAAACCTCTTTCATCAGTATTCTGAGCCAGCATTCAGCTCCAGGAGTGTCTGCTGTTAACTTCAGGGAATAAACTTAACGTGACTGTGGACTGTACAACTGTCTATATGTTCTGACTAATGCAATCAAGAATAATTCTTGATTCTTACATTCTTAACTTTCAGCTTTTCATCAGAAAGGACGATCAAAAAAAAGACTTTTTAAGTGAGTTTAGTAGTAAGGGTCTGTTCTTAGATTTTGTACGTGTCTAATAGGTGACACTGTCATTTGTTCCTTACCTTTTGTAGGAAAAAGGGGAGTTCAAGTGTGTAGCTCAGTAATGAGTGAAAACGGAGTAAGTCCTCAGTAGGACTAAAGCTAACGACAAAAGGGAAGTGACATAACCATCTACTGACTGGAGGTGACTGGAAAGTCCAGAATGCACATGCCTCTCTTCTTGTTACTAAAGAATAAAAAAACCCCTTCAGATGTCTTACTCCTTCCCTTCCCCAAATGCATGATTCTCCTTAATGCACCATTCTTTCAGAGAGGTTTTTATTCTTTTTACTGCTTTTCCTCAGAAGTGGTTGGCTGAAGTATTAGATCACGTGCATTTATAATGTAAAAATAGAAACTTTTTCCCCTCTAAGTAGCTTACTACTTAAGATTTTATAAATCCCAATAATATTAATGAGACTTCCATTTATATTCTTAAGCTCTGACATAAACTTTACTCAAGTTGTTTAATTTGAAAAATGACTTGATCATAATTTTTGGTACTTAGTTTGTCTCTGGCATTAAGAACAATTTTTGATCAAAGACTGATTATAAAATATTGTGTATAAAGCTTTTGCTTTCTAAATATTTAGAATGTGACTAGAATAGGGGAGGAAATGAACAGTCTGTTAATTTTTTTAAATTTTTGGTATGCACGTTTTTCACAAATGATCTAGAGCTCTGATATTAATTTGTCATATGGCAAGTTCTCTAGAATGGACATCAAGAGGTCTTAGCAGGAAACCTGAGTGGTTTGTAGACCTGTTCGTGTAACTGCATTTGTGTGAGATAAAGAGCATGGAAGTGCATTCTTCTAGTTGAGGCATTTGCTTCCTGAATGTCTGACCTGTATGCGTTTGTGTTTTACTGCTAAACTGAAACTAATGTGGCTTTGTTTTGACTAAAATGGGATAGAGGGCATTCAGGTGAATAATACTGACGGCTGGTTGGAGTAGACTATAATGAAAGGCTGCAATTAGGGGTTCTGGGGTGGTAATTTATTCAGCTGACATAGTTGTGTAAGGAAAAAGGTATGTGTCTGCACTGGATGTGGTGGTTTAAGCTGGTTGTAAAGACAAGCTTGGAGTATGCTCTTAAGGGTGGTAAAGGCCTTGCTATTCAAATGTAATTGCAAAAATGTGTATGGTATGCTTTTAAGTATCTGATCTGAATGAGAAGCTCCTGTCAGGAATCTAATGCTTATAATATTTTCTTTGTCTTTCTGATTAAAATTTAGGAAGTAGGAATTCTCTTAAGCTGCCTCTATCCACATAGGGCAAGAACAAATATTTTGTACATCAGTATGCTTCTCTAGTTGCATTATCATAATTTTCTCTGGCTTTACAAATATTATATTTTCCCTGGGTTGTTTTTTTGTAGCAATATTTTAATCATAAACTTTTCCTAGTTCACAGTGTGCCTGCCAGTTCTTACTTTGCTGCAGAAAGAACTGGTGATATGCTAATGTTACCAGCTTGCATTTATCTTTTGATAATTCATATAGTAGAACCATCTTATATTGGAGTCCCTGTGTTATTCTCCTGTAAGTAGGCACAAAAAATAAACTTAAGTAGACTAAAACACAAAAAATTATCAATGTAGCATTTTTTGTGAAGATTTCTTTCTGCAAATCTGCTAGAAGTAGCAGTGAGGCTTTGTTTGTTGTGTTCAGGAAGTCCAGCAACGGTAGGTATGGGGTGGGAGGGAGAGAGAGGCTTCTAGTAGGCTAAATATTTGCTCCTGATGAGGCCAGTAGGACTGACAATCATGCTCTGCTCATTTCTCCAGTGGTGGTGTAACTGCAGAGCTAATGATTACTCAGGATATGCCATATTTGGGGAACATAATTTTATATCCTTTCATTGCCTTCAAAGAGTTCTATAATAGTGGCTCTTCACTTTTATATTGAGGATTTACTTTGAAGTTAATATTCATTTTGAGCTCGACTTGCTGTTTATTGCAGATAATACACAAGCTCTTCAGCAACATTTTTACAACATGACATTTTTTAAAAAAATACATGGAGTTAATAAACTGTTTATAACGTACTTATAATCTTGTGTATTAAAACTGTGTCTGTCTTTTGCCAGAAAAATCTTTAAAGCAAAGATGCTTTAGAACTGAAACAAAACTTATTTCAGCAGTGAATCCATTACTTAAGCTTGGGTGGAGCTCAGATTACATCATCTGTCTGAAAAATATTCATGCTTGTGAATTCATGCTTAGTCTGGAGATGTGAAAGACAACAGAGAGCTAAACTGCCAATTCATATTTGTTATCACTCTCTGAATATTACAGCTGTTGTTTAGTGGCTTTTTTTTTTAATAAGCTGAATCTTCTAAGAAGTTTTTGTACTATATCCAAGTCAGTTACCTGAAGAACTTGAGTTCTTTGGTTAATCTGGGTTTTGTACATATAATACCTTCTCTGGGCTGATGGATGAAATTGTGGCTAGGTTAGGGAGAGGGAAAGTATTTTTGTAGAGTTGCATGTATAAATGCCTATGACAAGCCAAGTCTTTGAAAGAGTAAAAGCATGTTGACTGTAGTTTCAAAAGTGATATAAAATATTTTTGTATTGAAAGTAGCCTAGTTCCTGCACTTGTTTTCTCAAATGAAGTTGCTAAGCCACCTCTTGTGGCTAACATGTTAAGTAATGCCTGTTCAGAATGGTGGAGAACACGCATGCCTTTTTAAGTGCTGTTTTTGTGGTTCCCTGTAGCTAGACCTAAATTTGTTTTCTTTTCCTGATTACTTGGTATTTTGGAACTGTAACTGAGATGCAAGCGTGGCACAGTTCTGTACTTTGGTACTGCTGTGAAAAGCAATGGAAAGCTAAACCTGTCCTTATTCACCAGCCGCAACAGATGTTTGGTTGAGCTACCCCTCTTTGGGGTAGCTTGCCAGGCTCGCAAAGGTGACAATAGCAGTTTGTTTCTCCCTGTGCTATATGTGACTCTTCTGAACTCTGGGTCTTAAGCATGATAAATCCCAGCACTCAGCCAGAGTGTATTTTTCAGGAAACCTGAAATGGAAATAGACCATGTCTGGGAGTGCATGCTATTTATAAAGTCTATATGAAAATATATATTCTCTTTTTGAAAACAGAAAATATAAAAACATTGATCCATTAAAAATATAAAAAATCTAATATACAGTGTTCTTCATTCTAGCTCTTGGTTCCCTAAAGATCTGGGGAAGACATTCTGAATTAGTGTAGGTGATACTGTCTTTATTTGGTGGATACTTACAGTAACTGTCCTCATTTGGAAGTGCTAGTAATGGTTTTTGTTCTGTGTTTTTATATGAAATTGTAATGTATAGGCTGACTGTTATTTTGCCCTTTTGTTTTTTTTGTTTCTAGATTTATTTTTTTGCTGTGCAGTCAAGGGGAAACTTGTTCTTGGTTTCCATAATATTTATAGTTTTGTTGGGGTTTTTTGGTGTGTGTGTTTTTTTTAAGTGGTGTGGTTAATTTTAGCTCTCCAGGTCATTTCAGAGAAATGTGCTGAAAAGGATGTGGTTGTGGTTTAGTGTCACCTTTGACCTGTAGATATAAATTATAAATTGCTAAATATGTTTTCATATGGAGAGCATACACTTTGATATGCAGTTTTAGTCTTCAGGTAATCTGAAATACACCTGTTATGAGGGAGAGCAAAGGGCAGGGATTAGGGAGGCAGAGGGAGCAGACTGTGGAAGATTAAAACCAGGGGAAGTGGAAGCTCTGACGTGAACTTCCTCATGTGTTATCTGTACACACAGATAACAGCCACTGCTATTAAGTCATAGGATTTGTAAACACACAGCCTAAAAATCATACTTGCTATTTGAAAAAAAGATTCCTTATACCAATGAAATCTATTATTCCACAATAACTTCCTATTGCACCTATTAACATATTGTTTACAGATTCAAAACTAATTATTTAATATTTTTTCCTTCTTTGTTAGGCTCTTGTGGCAGGAGGAGAATACTGACATGAGATGGAAGTCAAAACATCATTTGGCAAAGCCAGTAGGATTCCTGAAACAGTATCCACGTTAATTAATGAAGAATTTGTCCTGGTTCATCAGCAATCTGAGGACACCTCTGGAAAAGATGGGAAACCTCAGCTAAAGGTTTACTATTGCTTTATTTTAAATGTCTAGTAAGATTTGTATTGATCAAAAGATTGTGATTAAATATTCAAAAGCAGTTGAAGATACTTGCGTGTCCTTGAGGAGACTTTTAGACTATAATTTTTGTCCTTGCTTACTACCAGTGAATTCAACAGCTCAGATTAAAGATATCTGTCCAAAAGTGGCAGTTCAGTTTTTCTTTTAATAATTTGTTTGGGCGTCAGCTTTGTTAGTATTCTGTGGATTTATACATCAGTAATGGACTAAAGTTCTTTTCAGAAAATGAGTTTTAGATTAAAGCTTGGGAAATATTCTTTATTTAAGGATCAGAGGCTCTGAATTTTGTTATCTTAGAAGCACATAATTAGGCTGCATGGGAATAGACCACAGAGGCTCTTGGTTTTTAGTTCTTAATTTAGTTTTCCTGCTTAGTGCTACTTTAGGCATGACTAAGACCTGTTCTAAAAGCTTTCTACCTCTAAATAGCAGAATATTTTTAGCATTGGGTGACAGCTGATTGGTTATTACAAATTGCCCCACTTGAGTTGCACAGCTGATATACTGGTTTTGGTCCATTTGGAACAGTAGGAATTTGTTCCCCTTGAAATGACAAGAAGTACTTAGCCTGTCTTTGTGTAATTGGCAGTTACTTACAACTGATGATTTCTGTCTGTATTAAATACTAGCTGCTTCTTTAGTAATTATGTCTGGAAAGAGGCAGGTGAACTGGAGATAGAGTCCCTGATGCAACTTTATTGGGCATGGGACTCTTTTGGTCTGAAAAGCTAGTACTTGTGAAAAGCTGTATTCCTGCCCTGCCCGGAAATATGTCTCACCATTTTCTTGCCATTTCCTTAGACTTGCACCCCTCCTATGTGGGGGACAGTTGGTGAACCAGCTGAGATGGATTGGGTGTGACTAAGAAAGTGACGTTTTCTTTAAGACTAATCTATAAGAAAGTCTGAGCGTTGTTCTGAATGGAGGATCTAAACACACAAATCTGTTATTTTAACAGGTCTGTAGTTTTTAGATGGATGGTTGTTGGATAAACAGTGAAAGTATGTGCATTACATGTAATGGGATGGGACATTGGATTATATTTGATTTAATTTTTTTGATTCTTAGTATGTTGCCTTGTTCAGCAAAGTTTCTTAACTTTTGCACAAAGTAAGACGATGTGTTTGAAAAATAATAGTGAAAGTAAAACTGAAAGCACCCTTTAAAAATGTCATCTTCTGCTTACAGGTATTTTCAAATGGAGATGATCAGCTGGAGAAGGCAATGGAAGAGATACTGAGGGATTCTGAAAAAGACCAGGACAATTTCACTGCTCTCCGAGAAGGTTCAAGTGATGCAAGCTGCCGGGCAGCTGGAGATGGGTCAGCAGATGAAACAAGTCAGCTATCTTTGCACCTTGTTTTAGACCCTTCTACTACAGGTATTGCTAAAGTGCTTCCCCCCCAATCATGTATAGCAGTTTTTTCCTTTATGCAATTTCAAGTTAACCTTATAATGAATATAAAGCTTTCTGGAGCTTCATTCCAAAGCTATAGTAGAGAATATCCTGGAGCCTCCTCTCCTTTTCCGATTAGTTGAGGATTATGGACAAAATAGAATGAATGTTTAATAGAATTGTTTGGGTTGGAAGGGATCTTTAAAGGACATCTAGTCCAACCCCTGCAATGAGCAGGGACATCTTCAACTAGATCAGGTTGCTCAGAGCCCCGTCCAACCTGACCTTGAATGTTCCTGGGGATGGGGCCTCCACAACCTCTCTGGGCAACCTGTTCCAGTGTTTCACCACCCTGATTGTAAAAAAATGTATCCTTATATCCAGTCTAAATCTATCCTCCTTTAATTTAAAACCATTACCCCTTCCTCTGTCACAATAGGCTTTGCTAAAGAGATTCACAGAATCACAGAATCCCAGGTTGGAAGGGACCTCAGGGATCACCTAGTCCAACCCTTTCTAGGAAGAGCACAGGCTGGACAAGATGGCCCAGCACCCTGTCCAGACGACTCTTGAAGGTGTGCAACGTGGCCAAGTCAACCACTTCCCTGGGGGGATTATTCCAGTGGTTGACTGTCCTCACTGTGAAAAATTTTCCTCTCGTGTCCAGTCGGAATCTCCCCAAGAGCAACTTGTGTCCATTCCCCCTTGTCCTCTCCATGGGACTCCTTGTGAAAAGGGAGTCTCCACCTTCTTTGTAGCTGCCCCTTAAGTACTGGGACATGGGGATGAGATCCCCTCTGAGCCTCCTTTTCTCAGGGCCGAACAAACCCAGTTCTCCCCGCCTATCCTCACATGGCAGGCTTCCCAGTCCTTTGAGCACCTTGGTGGCCCTTCTCTGGACCCCTTCCAGCCTGTCCACATCCTTTTTGTATAGCGGGGACCAGAACTGTACACAGTACTCCAGGTGTGGCCTGACAAGCGCTGAGTAGAGCGGGTTGATGACTTCTTTATCTCTGCTGGTGATGCCCTTTTTGACGCAACCCAGCATCCTGTTGGCCTTTTTGGCCGCAGCAGCACACTGTTCACTCATGTTGAGCTTCCTGTCCACCAGGACCCCCAGGTCCCTTTCCACAGAGCTGCTCTCCAGCCAGGTGGATCCCAGCCTGTGCTGCACTCCTGGATTATGTTTTCCCAGGTGCAAGACCTTACACTTCTCCTTGTTGAACTTCATAAGGTTCTTGTTGGCCCAATCTTCCAGATCTCCCTGCAGAGCAACTCTCCCTTCTGGAGTGTCTAGTTCCTTGCTCAACTTGGTGTCATCAGCAAACTTCATCAGGCTACACTTGATGCCGTTATCCAGACCACTTATGAAGATGTTGAATAACATTGTGCCCAATATCCATCCCTGGGGGACTCCAGTGACAGGCTGCCAGTTTGAGAAAGAGCTATTTACCACCACCTTTTGTGTGCGGCCTGTCAGCCAGTTCCCCGCCCACTGCACAGACCACTTGCCTGGGCCATAACACATCAATTTCTCCAGGACGAGACTGTGAGGGACCGTATCAAAGGCCTTGGAGAAGTCCAGGTAGACAATGTCCACCGCCCGCCCCGTGTCAACCAGGCAAGTCACTTTGTCGTAGAAGGCTACCAGGTTTGTCAAGCTCGATCTGCCTTTAGTGAAGCCAAGTTGGCTTTTCCCAATCACGTGCTTCAATTGACTTGTGATGGCCCCCGGGAGGATTCGTTCCATAACTTTCCCAGGGATTGAAGTAAGGCTGATTGTCCCCATCCTTCCTATAGTTGCCCTTTAAGTACTGAAAGGCCACAATAAGGTCTCCCCACAGCCTTCTCTTCTCCAGGCTGAGCAACCCCAATTCCCTCAGCCTGTCCTCATAGAAGAGGTACTCCAGCCCTTGGATCATTTTTGTGGCCCTCCTCTGGACCCGCTCCAACAGGTCAATGTCCTTGTGCTGAGGGCTCCAGAGCTGGATGCAGCACTCCAGGTGGGTGCTCACCAGAGTAGGAGTAGATGGGCAGAATCACCTCCCTCAGCGTGCTGGCCACGCTTCTTTTGATGCAGCCCAGGACACTGCTGGCCTTCTGGGCTGCAAGTGCACATTGTTGGCTCATGTCCAGCTTTTCATCCACCAGTACTGCCAAGTCTTTCTCTGCAAGGCTGTTGTCAATCCCTTCATCCCCCAGCCTGTATTAATTGCCAGTTGGGATTGCCCTGACCCAGGTGCAGGACCTTGCACTTGGCCTTGTTGAACCTCATGAGGTTCTCACAGGCCCACCTCTCCAGATTGTCTTGGTCTGTCTGGATGGCATCCCGTCCTTCTGGTATGACAACTGTACTGCTCAGCTTGGTGTCATCTGCGAACTTGCTGAGGGTGCATTTGATCCCACTGTCATTGATGAAGATATAAACCAGTACTGGTCCTAATACAGACCTCTGAGGGACACCACTTGTTATCGGTCTCTGTCTGGACATCAAGCCATTGACCACTACCCTCTGGATGCAACCATCCAACCAATTCCTCATCCACTGAACAGTCCATCCATCAAATCCATCTCTCTCCAATTTAGAGAGAAGGATGTTGTGGGGGACCATGTCAAAGGCCTTACAGAAGTCCAGATAGATGACATCCATAGCTCTTTTGCTGTCCACTGCTGTAGTCACTCTTCACAGATGGCCAGTAGGTTGGTCAGGCAGGACTTGCCCTTGGTGAAGCTGTGCTGGCTGTCTTGAATCACCTCCCTGTCCTCCATGTGCTTTAGTATAGCTTCTAGGAGGATCTGTTCCATGATACAGGAATAGATCATCATCAGATTGATAGCCTGTGCTGCTCTGTTTTGGTCAAGATAATTTTAATTTTGTCTCCAGCCCTAGATGAGTTAGGACTAAATATTGTGTAACTTGCAGAATGGAGTATAGTTGGGGTAGAGATGCTATTTATGGAGTCTGAGAAGTTTCAGGGCCGTGTTCACTGACAGTGCTACCTGAAAAAAAAAAAAAAGACCCTGAGCAAGCTGATAAACTTTTCAGCTCTGGTTGTATGACCAGGTATCAGTGCGGGCAGCTTTAGGTTTGATATTTGCTACGAATGATTGTGGTACTCTTCTGGTATTTGAAGTTTTGGTGAAAAAGGGAGGACTGAAAGCTTTTCCTGTAAACTGTATGGTATATATTTTACGCAAAATATATTGTAGCTTTGTTTTTAATATATATTAGGAATACAAGGCTGTGGCCATGTCTGTGGGCCTTGAGTTAGAATTGTTTTTCACTGAGTAGCCTGATCCAGTTTTGAAACTAGCCTTAATCTAACTTGATCTGTCTTTGAGCAGGAGTTAAAGCTGGATGACCTCTAGAGGTCTTTTCCAACCTAGGCTACTCTGCTTTCATACTTAATGAATTTTTCTACCACCTCTCCTCTCGTTTTTCAAGTGTCAAAATGCCTTAAAAAACCCACCAGAAAACAGTAATAAGAGCAAAACTCCCAAAAGCTCCCTCAAGGTCACCCCTGTCCATAGTAGTGTGATTTTAGAAAGAGAACACTTTTCTGCTGAGTAGAGGAACAAACATACATCCCTTTTCTTTTCTCCAGCTCCCTGATGGTTTCATGCACTTAATATAGCTATCCCAGGAATGTGACCCACCTTTGGTAATTTGACACAAGCTGTAAAGACGGGAGAGAAGAGAATTAGAGGCACCTTTATGCAAAACGATGAGTAGGAATTAGAAGGGGGTATAAGCAAACTAAACTAAAGAATGTCAGGGGAATGGAGCTTAAGAAAAATTGTGTTCTAGTGCTGCTAAAAAGAATCAAATGGCAATTCATGCCTATGCAATACTTGGAAACATGCATTAGAAGAGAATAGACTTAATATTAAGCTGCTGAATGGGTTTCTTATTATTGGAGCTGGACGTTTGATCTCCATGTCTATTCTCAGAGAAAGCGGGATATTTTGATTAATATGGGACTCATACAGAAAACAATGTGTAAAAATAAAAACAAACGGTTAAAGAAATGGTTTCTTCATTTTCAGAAATCTCTGCACTGAGGCCATCTTCTCCCAGTGAACCCCTGGAAGAGGACAGCGTATTGTTTAACAAACTGACTTACTTAGGTTGCACAAAGGTGTCTGCCCCTCGAAATGAGCCAGAAGCCCTACATGCCATGGCAAACATGAAATCCTCAAGTCAAGCCCCCTTACCTGTAACGCTTTATGTTCCAAACATTCCAGAAGGCTCTGTAAGGTAAATGGTTCTTTTGTTACTTGCACAGACACATGAAGGGTGGATTCTGACTTTGTTACTCTCACAGGGAGTCAGAATTGCTGTATTTGTGCCTAAAGTTCTTGCTGAAGAAAGTTGTTTTTGAGAAATTCCTCTGAAGCAACAAAGTGCACGCTCAAATTTAACATGCAGTAAGTAGTTGGTGGTAGTGGTTGCCAACCAGTGTCAACAAAAGCATATCTCACTACCTGCATCTCTGTTCAAATATGATAATAAGAGACGCCTCTTTGTCCAGATAGTTCATTCCTGTAAGCTGCCTGCAAATCTGTGGTACCTGCATGCGTAGGTATAAGTCTCTTGAACGTAAAGCAGAGGGGAATGTTAACAGTAGTTTTGTCTACACGTGCATGCCATTGCTTGCGGATAATGATACAGAACATGGTAGTAATACTGCTTGTCAGTAATCAGGTACTGTGAAATACTTTGCCTTGTAAAGGGAAGTGGTTCACCTGTGGAAGAGCTATATCAGTGATCACATTCACTTTTTTGTGGTTATTTGCTCAAAGCCCTTACACCATTAAGGATTATTTGAGCCATTTCAAACCAGTGAATCTTGAAGATGAACTGTGAGGCTGAAAGTCACCTTTGGGCATGGGATTACTTGGAGTGTCAGTGTCTCTCTACTGATTATCAGCAAGTGCCTGTTTGTTAGCTGTTGGGCCAAATATTCTTAAGCATCTTGTCCAGTCACTTGTGATATACTGCAAAGGGAGAGCTGGTAATGCCCTGGCCTCCCTAGTCTGTAATCACCTCCAAGGTAAATATATTGAGACAGTAGTAGTCCAGCTGGTTTTGGGTTAGCTGAAGTTTCGGTTCTAGACTCTTCGTATTTCTTGAGGTCTTGACATGCTAGTTTCTGTTTCCAGACATTGCTGTGCTAAAGCCAAGTGTCACCTGTGTCGGCCTCGTGATGCATATGCTGATAGTCACTAGAGACTAGAAAACATTTACTTGTCCCATGTGAGAAGGGTCTTTTAATCAGTAACAAAAGAGTCAAGGGTTCTTAATCAGGGTGCACTAAAGGTGCACCTGCAGCAGTCTTCTATCCACAAGTAGGGCGCATCAGAATATTCAAGACTTCTATTTTTAAACTCTGCTACCAAGATATCTGAAGGATATGGTTAGACTTCCTTTCCTGTGCTCTGCCTATGTATTGACTCTCATCTTGCACGGAAGGACCTTCAAGTATATATATTACTTTCTTCCAGTTTGCTCTTTGAAACCAATTTAAGATTTTGTTTGACCCTATGGCAATATTTCATTTGAGTTAGGAAATTACACTGCATGCTTTTATGATGGCAACTGTCACACAGACACGAGGTGTTAAGTGTCCTGTACCTATTTTTGTAGCCATTGTGGCCATTTAAGAAGGTTGTTTTGCAAGTGAAACTGCATGTTCCTTTGAACTTTAATTGCAGATGACATCAGTAAGTGAAGGACTACCTGAGAACCTGCCCAGAACTGTAAAGGCAAATCCATGTGTGACATAATACACTCCATCAAAGCTCAAGTTATCTTTGAGGAGTGTTTCCGTTCCTGGTATCTGAACACTTGTCATATGGGGTTCTGTTCAGTGTGTCCCACCAATAGTACAGCATGCTGAATCCTCTCTGGGCTTTTCTTGCCTTTAGATTAGCGCTTTATTGTTACAGACTTGGGACTTTATTCCAGGTAACGAATGTTTATTCACCCTTGATGGGAGTGTGCATACGGACAAAGGAGAGAAAAGACGGGGGAGAACTGTGTAGCTCTAACTAGTCTTCTCTAAAACTCACTGTCTAGTAGTCTGTTCTGAGACCACTGCCCCTGCTGTCTTCTTTAAGGCTTCTGAAATATTCATTGGGTTCTGAGTTTGAGGAATTAAAAGTTTTCTTTGAGCCCTTAGATCTGTGATTAATATTCACCTGCAGCAAGCATTTGCTAAGCTATATAGTCCTGTAGATTCTGAATAAATAATGTTTTCTTGAAGAGAGATTTAAATTCTTTTATAGTGTTGAATTTTCTTTGATCTCGGTATGCAAATTGCATTTTCACTGTTGCTGTGGTTTCTGTTTCTACTAGTGTTTTTCACAAGTGATTGCAAAGCAATGATGGTCCTTGTTATTGCACGATATAGAAGTACTATATTTGTCTATATTTTAGAGTATAAAAAAAATTCATGTTACAACCAGAAACATTTACATCTTAAATTTGGAAAGCCTGACATTTCTGTTCCTGCTGCCTATCTGGTGTACTACAATTTAGTAGTAATTACAGTTTGGATATTTATCTAACTGTAGAAGAGTCTTTTATGTAGGCCTGTTGGTTTTACTGACCTTTTACTTTGATCTTCCTTGTTCTTTCCCGTGACAGAATTATAGATCAGTCATGCAATGGGGAGATAGCTGCTTTTCCAATCTATAAGGTGTTGTTTTGTGTCCGGGGACAAAATGGGACTTCAGTGAGTGACTGTTTTGCATTTACTGAAAGCAGCTGTGGGACCGAGGAGTTCCAGATTCATGTTTTCTCCTGTGAGATTAAAGAGGCAGTAAGTATTAAATGTTGTACAGTGACTTGTAAAAATGATACAAGCAGTATTTTAAGAAGTTTTTCTAGATGTGGAAGTAGTATATAGTGCCTTGGGAAATATGTTAACACGTATTTAATGAATCTCACAGAATGTGCAGCTAGTCATATGTCAATATTAATTTAATTTTTTAATTTGCTTTTGGTATTTCAGTAAAATTCCAAAGTACACTGTAATGGGAAGATTTAGAAAGCCTACGTTTAAGACAAATATTTTGTTTTCATTTGGGTAGTTTTCAGACCAAAGTTGCAGTGGAGACCTTGTGAGTTACAAAGAATCATTTTACAGTACTCTGCCCTACATATTTGAGGAAGAACTATGATAGTTTGGGAGAAAAGATTTTTCTAGGGTGGAAAAAGAGGTTGAAAAAGAAGAAATCACCTTGTTTTTTGACATCTGCAACAGCAAGCTGTAAGTTGTGTTGTTAACTGTACAACCTGAGAAATATGTTATTCAGGTCCTCTAATGAGTTGCAGTCTTAATCTTGTAACATATATTACCTTACAGAGCATTACATGAGCAACGAATGTGATGTGAGTGGAAATAGGAGGTGTTGTTACTGAATTTGCTTGGTTATTAAACACCCAGTGTGAATGGTTTGTGTTATGTGAGGCACACTTTGTGTTCAGTATAAGAAGCAAGTGACGGTAATTTTACGACCTTCAAAAACACATTGCAAAAGCCCATAAAAATACTCTTATTTTTGATAAAACTATTAATTCTTTTGCTTTTCTGCAGGTCAGCCGAATTTTATATAGTTTCTCAACAGCATTCAAACGTTCTTCCAAACAAGCATCTGATCAAGTTAAGGACTTTGTTCTTCCTACTCCAGATAGTGATGTGTACACTTTCAGTGTTTCCTTAGAAGTCAAAGAAGATGATGGAAAAGGAAATTTTAGGTAATCTGAATGGAAAGGGAAAAGTGGAAATCGCTTTGAAAAAAGCATATAGCTACTTGTAGAATGCACAGCTACTGTGTTGCAGTAAAATTGATTTGGCCTCTTTTCATAAGGAGGCTGGTTATAAAAAGGAAGCTGTTGCTTTACTTTTACCATTTTCTTTATCTTTTCTGTAGAAAGATTGAAAATCAGGCTACCTTTTTCAAGTTAGTTTCTTTTAAATACATTATTTCTGGTAGGGATGCTCAAGGTAAGCCTGTGTAAATGGAAAACATAGTAGGAAGTCTGTTACAAACTTTTGTCAAACAAATTTTCTTGAGTAAATAGAGTCTAGTGGTGTCTCTTTTAAATAAGCTAATGAATTCCAAATTTATTGAAGATTTTAAAAAATGTAAACTTCTCTAAGCATTACAGGGGACAGGGGAGAAAAGTGTTCTTTGCCTAACAATTTCAAGATTTTTTTTGAATGGAAGAATTGATAATAAGAGTTATTTCTGTGAAAATGTCCTATTTATTTTTTGCATCATAACCAACATGTAGCCTATTTTCTATCATTTTAAAACCCAAAATACCCCATACATTTTCAGATACTTTTGTCTGATAAATCCCCCAGACAGCACACTGACTGTGAGCCTATAGTCTGTTTTTCTTCAGTGCTGGTTTATTAACTTGTGAGTAAAGGAAGAGATGGTCTCTCAAATGAGCTGAGAGTTTAACATTAACAGTATAAGTGGGCTGCAACTTTCTTTTCTGTATTTAACAGTTAATATTCTGTACCTGTGCTAAAGAAACCTGTTTCTTTATTCTTTTAGCCCTGTGCCAAAGGATAGAGAGAAATTATATTTCAAGCTTAAACAGGGAATTGAGAAGAAAGTGGTGATTACAGTTCAGCAACTCTCGAACAAAGAACTGGCCATTGAAAGGTAAGATTCTTATAAAAATAATGCAGGTTAAGTTCTTGAGAAAACAGTATATAATGTACTTTTCTCTGGCTTTGCAAGTTATGTGACAGAAGTACAACAATAACACAAAGTATTATTGCACAGTATAATTAATTTATAGGTGCACAGTTCAGTTTTAAAATTCTTTTGAAGTAATTACCTGGTAACTTTTTTTAGGTGAAAACAAGAAACATAGCTTGTGATACTCAAACAGTCTTGGTTTTTTGCCTTTTAATTGTCTTTTTGAATGTGGTGTTAGGATACTTCTGATATTCAAATGCTTTTGCTTTAAGTAGTGCAGAACCATGCATCTACTGCAATCCTGCATTACTAGCATCTTGCTGTTCAGTAAAAGTAACCAAGGTAGCTTGTCTGAGCCGTGTCAAACCTTGGAGAGCATTAATCTGTTAGATCAATGTACTGGAACACTAAAGTTTGGACTCAACCTGCTGGTTAGAAGAAGCAGTCTTTTGGTAGAGTCTTCAGGATGGGTAGGATTCCTTTGTAGTTTTGTTATGATTCTTGTTTATTTTGAAGTGATGGTGAGGAGCTCAGGAATGGTTGATGACTCCTGTATTTCCTGGAAGTTCCATGGGAGGGAACCCTTTTGGACAGAATAATCTGACCTTTTGTCCAAAACATCTGCACAAGAAGTGGACTGTGCATGTGAAGAACAGTTAGTTAATGTGTTCATTGACACATTATCTCTTGTTACTACAGTAGAAGTAGGTATTGTCTTAATTTACACCAGGAAATTCCTTAATAGCTCAATTTTTAAAAATAGCAGATGCCACCAGATGGCAATCTTATCAAAAGAATAACAATAGGAGAATTCAATTTTAGTGAACAGGGAATTTGACATAACAGGAGAATCAAGAAAAAAGCCCCACAGCCCTCCCAGAACCTACGACTGATTTCTTCACTTCCTTTCAAGCTCTTGTCTAAAATTTTAGTTTCTTTTTTTAAATTGGTATACAGCAGAATTTATCTTCATTCTTTTGTGTTGTAAAATTGTGCTTTTGCTACTCATCGGCTTTTAAAAAAATCCTCTTTGCAATGTATTTTTAATTTAAATAATTTTGGCTTCAGAATTCAGTTAATGAATGATGCACTCTTTTAAGCATTTCTGAATAGCATTTGATTGTTGTGTCGTCGTGTCTGTCCCCGTCCCCCCCCCCGTCCCCCCCCCTCCCCCCCCCAAAAAAACAACACAAAACCAAACCAAAAAAGCTGCCTTCCTTGGAAATTAGCTTTTATTTTGATGATGATTAGGCTATTCAATTAGGATGTTATGTTTATCACCACAAGTTTTGCTGATAAAAACTTATTTAATTGACATGAGGTACACATGTCTATGACTTCTTTTGTGCACTTACACTGCATAACATTAAAATTCAAAACCGGTGAAAAAGCTCAATTCAGGTTATGTCAGACAGTGAGCTTCTAAGTAATTCAACGTGTCTTCAAAAAGTATTTCTAAGTGGAAATTGCAATGTGAAAAATTGTTGCTAAAGACGTTTGGTCTCTGGTCTAAAGAGTTCAAGAGTCTTTCTTCATGGTCTCAGAATAGTAAACCTGGTATCACTCAGAAACTTGCCACCTCCTGGTGTTCAGACAGGGCCTGTGGCTGGGTAAGGTTGATAATGTAGGTTACTCTCAGTTGAGTTTCTTTGGCCCTTACTACCTCTGTGGCCTGTTCGACCTGGGTTTTGCCTATTTTTATCTAGGTCAAAGCAGGTAAAGAAATGATGGTCATTCCTGTCTCCCAGGGTTGAGTCATGTGTGGCGCTACACAGGTTCAGTACCACAATGTGGGCTATCAAGTCTCAGTTGTTTACAGGATTCAAGAAAATTCTGGTTAATAATCAGGAGGCTTTGAGAAAGTTGTTCTGAAGAGTGAAATAGCGTTTCGTTCTGAGAAATAAGAGGATTGTCTCTGTTCTCAGTACAGTGGTGTTTAAATATAGTATGCTACCAGTCATACAGCAGAGTTAATACCAAGTTATGTAGATAAGGCTTAGGTTGAAGTCTAGACTGGAGTCCTTGAAACTGATGTACAGAATATTGGCTGGTTGCTCAGTAGTACTGAAGACTCTTAAAGTTCATGTTTCTATGTTAACTAAATATCATAAGCCTTACCCGTGGGTAGCACTTGTATTTATATAAATGGAAGTATATATTGGTGAAGAAAGACTTTAGTTCTTTTTTTGCAAGTCTAAAAACTAGTTGAATTCAAACAGAGCAGTGCAACTGCACGTAGCTACATGCTAGCCAGCTGTAACTGCAGAAAACCCAACACAGCAGAAGTGGGGAGACTGAGGCCCGCAGTCTGTGCAGGTCATTTTGAATCCTGGGTGTGTGGTTCAGTGTCCTCAAGTCGGAGTCAGAACATGTTGACAGCTGTTTGTGTAAAATCTAGCTCCTCTGCAAGTGGGAGTCCTGAATTCACTTGAACTCGTTTTGCTCTTTGAACTTAGTGGGAAGAGAAACCTTGACTCTTCTAGTACCAGGTTGCTGCCAGTCATCATAAATATCTGCTTCTGTGAGAGGCAGGAGTTACTTGTTCCTGACTCCCACTCTTTTGGAAGCATATGCCCCAAAAATTTTGGCTAGCGCACATCAGAACTTGTGTACATCTGAGAGAAGCTAAGCAAGAACTAGGACCTCTGAGCTGTTGTCTTTGAAAAGCACAGATATTTTGCCTGCCTCTGAATCTTAGCCTTAGTTTTATTTAGCATGTGTACCAGAAGCTAGTGACCCCTTTACTATTATAAATTCTAGCCCTCTCAGAGCTATTTCTACCTCAGGAACAAAAAGTAGTAAGTTGACTGTAACGTTCTGCCTTGTCTAATTAGTCTCAGAGGGAAGCCTGCTTGTGTGGTTAAATATAAGTCCTAGTATCCTAGCTACCTTGGTTGCTTTATATGGTGCTGCATTATGCCATACAGATAAATCAAAATTGTCTGCTGTATTATTTACCACTTTATTTTTAAGATTCTAGTAGTGAAAGAGTATGGAGAAGGAAAAATATAATTGTGGATGCAAGTTACTGTTTAAGTGTAATGAGGTGGAATATTAAAATCATATACCAAAACACAATAGGGGCAAACTTACTGGATGGTGTTGTAATTGCATATCTTAAGACTGTCACAGTTAATAGCATTGTTGAAATGATAGGTGCTATTATACCTCTGTTCATCATATAGTGTGCTTGCCTGAAAGCTATTCTGTCTTCATTGCTAACCTATGAATGTTCAAATAATCTCAATTTACATTTGCTGGAAAATCTAAATTTTCATTTGGATAAGTGGGTTGCCGGGATGACAACTGCTTTTGGTCAGATTTGGAGAAGATGGGAATGGGGGGTTCTTCCTGGCGCATTGAAATACCTAGTGGGAGGGCATGGAGGGTATCAAGCCAGACTCTTCTTGGAGGTGCAGAGTAGTAGGATTAGAGTCAATGGACACAAGTTACTTCCTTGGAAATTACTCTGTTGAATGAGGCCAGGTATTGTCAATACAAAGGGAGCTGAGCATTGGAACAGGTTGCCAGAAGAGGTATTTGTTCCCTGTTCTGGGAGATGCTCAGCACTTGACTTGACAAGGCCCTGGGCAACCTGATTCAAGTTGGTCCTCTTTTGAGTAGCGCCTTCAATATTCAGAAAGTTTGAAAGCCTGAATGTTCTCAGAATGTTTTGGAAATTTTTTTTTTTACTCTTAAAAATATCAAGACCATTTTCTTGTTAAACGACTCAACTGGAATTCTGGAGTTCAAGGCCCTGTATAATACAGAAGTTCAGTTTTAAAAAATAAAGAATGAAAGTCTAAAAATTGAGCAAATTAGGTTTTTTGAGGGCCCATAATGCTTCGTGATACTTTACACCAGTGACATTACAGGTGATAGAATGTGTGAATTTGTAACTTTCTGTATGATTGTATGAAAACACTTTTTAAAATGGACTGGGGAGAGAGTGAATTTCTTCTTGCCAACCTATCACTAACATATAGTAGTTGTTGGTATCTTTAAGCTTAATATTCTAAGTTGTCTTTGAGACTAATTGATTGTTCACAGGTCAGACAGTAATTTGTTGTCTTCATTCTTGAAAATAATTTCATTGTCATTTCTATAATATTGTGATGTTTCCTGAGCGTTGCCATAACACTAACAAAAAATTACTAAGAAAGGTTCTCTTTAAATTAGAAGCAGTAGGAGGCTGTGCCATTATGTTCAAGAAAATACTTTTGTATTTTGAAAAGCTAATAGCTACCTTTTTTCTTTTTCTTTAAAAATAAACTTCACAGATGCTTTGGGATGCTACTAAGCCCTGGACGAAATGTGAAGAACAGCGACATGCATTTACTAGACATGGTAATACTTAGCTCTAATGACCTGTTTAGTAAGATAGAGGTAATCCAAAAAACCCAAACAAAACCCAACAAAACAAGTCTCCCATCTGTTGGTTTTGTTTGGTTTTTGTTGCTTAAATCCTGGGGTTTATATCTTCAAACTAGAAACAAACTTGTTACATTCAATGGGCAAAACATTTCAGTTAATGTCAAAACCTGTGGCATCTGGTTTTTTGTGTGTTTGTTTTTGTGTGTGGTTTTTTTTTTTGTTCAGTTGGTGAAGCACTGATTGGGTCAGCTGACAGCTGGTTGTTACAAGTAAGCAAGCACATTGCCTAAAAATTTAGAGCAAATACTTGTGTTTTATATTTGGGTGTCAGGGAAGTGGTCTTATTTTTCTAGGGTGCTGAAAACTTTGCCTTGATTTGCTTCATTTGAATTTAAATTCTTGCTCGGAGTTTGAAGTATTCACTTGTCTTTTACAGTCTTCATTTTTTACGAGTTGCTTCCTAGAGAACTGCAGCATAATATGATGCTTTCTGTGATAATATCAATTCACTTTCCTGCTGTAGATAAGGATATAACCATTTTCAACTCAAGAAGTGCCTGAGTTACACACCCATCAGACATTTTGTGGCTGTACAGTTATCCCAGTTTTGCCTAGTCCTTTTCTTTACTCATGTTGATGATTCTAGCTATCAGTATTTAGTTCTTTTGTCAGAGTCCTTTATTTGCCTCTTTGTGTGTACTAGCTCATTTTTCTGGATTTATTTGCTGATATTACTACCGATTTTTTTTCCATTTTAATTATTTGATTAGAAAATTGAATAAATTACAGTGAGTTATGGAGCATAGTAATTGACTTCTATAAATCTATATAACACCTTTTTATTGTATGGTCTGTGTGCTTGAATTCCTGTCTTCATTCCACCTATTATACCATTTACATTTCAAGCACATTTAACTGCTGGAGGTAATGACTTATTAGTGCAATTCTTGGCTATACCATATACATACAAGTTTGTGTTTTCCTTTCAACCACCTTTCTCCCTACTTAAATCTGGAGAACTCGGTCACTCTTATTGCTCTGCCACAAATTGGTTTGCAGTCTCCTTTCATCTGTAGAGAGGCTACCATACAGGCCTATTGGATCCATAGGAACTGTCCCAGAAAACTTGCCTCATACTAGTAATAGTTCATATGTACTTGGATTGTTCGTAGCAAGTCTCTAAGAATAATTTGTAGAAGTAACAGATGTCTAACACAAGATTATTTTAGCCAGCTATAGAGTCATTGCTGTTGTTATTAACTTTATCATATGTGGCTGTTTTGACTTTGTTTGCATACTGTCCTGAAATTTGGCTCTTCAAATCTCAAGTTCCTATGAACTGGAATTCCAGTCCATTGGCATTTACAAAGTTAAATCCATGCCTGAGCAGCTCAGGGAAAAACCGTCAGAGGTATCATTACGGAGTGGGAAAAAAATCAGCCTGACCTTTGGGTTGGAGTTGTTAAGGTCTTACTCTGATTCTGATAAAGTGGTTGGGGGGAGGCAGTGGTGGTGTTTTTCCCATTTCTGTGTATACTGTGGCGCCAGTTCAATTTTATGAAGTCTCTTGTAACTCATTCTCTCCGAACAACCATGTCAACTGCTCAGAAAGTAGAGCGGCAGACATCTCACCATGCTTTCATGCTTATAATAAGTATTAGAAAAATATGTTGATAAACTATCTTGTCTTCAGTTTCTTATACAGTGTTTCTCCTCTTCTAATATGTCTTCTCTCTCTTCCATTTCCCTAGAACCTTTCTCAGTCTATTATTTAATAATCTTTATTTAGATTGTGTTCTCTAGACCAAACGTGACCTTACTCTGAAGTTCCTAGAACTATTTCCCCTCCCCATGCTTAATCTCTTTGATCTCAAACCATGACCGTAATAGAATCCTGTATGTTTTTATTTTTAGGAATCCATGGGAAAGAGTTCTGATGGGAAGGCATATGTAATTACTGGAATGTGGAATCCTAATGCACCCATGTTTCTAGTACTTAATGAAGAAACTCCTAAAGGTAATTTAATCTGCTTTGTAAATTTGTTTTACCTGACATGGGCTTGGTGTATGTATTTTCTCCTGGGAATCATGGTGCACATGTCTGAGTACCTATACCAGTATGTTCCAAAAGTGTGTATAAACATATGCAACATAAGAAATTTAATATTTTTTTCATAGGGCTGTCTGCTGCTCATTTGGAGAGTTAAATTTAGTGTTTGGGGCTTATATGCCTGTTCCCTGGTTATCAGGACGTTTTGGTCCTAAGTGTGTGGAAGTTGTTTCCACCCTCTGTACTCAGCAAAGCAGTATAAATTTTAGGCACTGCTGTTCTCTTTCTTTTAGTTTTGAGGTGAGTTAATTACAAATAGCATCACATCCCCTTTCTCTTGGGGCAGCTGGAAGTGATGCACTGAAGTGCTTGATTTTATATATATATATCTATCTATATCTCACAGTTTCTTATTGCTAGAACTGATGTTATCTGATGTGATGTAAAAGTTTTGAATGCAAATCTGGAGTTTGTTTCCCATCCTGCAGCAGAGCTCACATCAGTTGCTTGAAGGCATATCCAAGCATATATGGTCAGTGTCACTGTTACTGCTGCTGGATTTTCAAACCACAGTATTTCTAGTAGCATACAGGTGGAACTCTTGCTGTGCAGCTTGACACAGTTTCCATTTTACAACATGACTTCGTGTGTTTGTGGTGTGGTTTGGTTTTGTGGTGGGGGTTTTTGTTTGGTTTGATTTTTACTTTTTTTTTTTTTAAATGCCCACTTGCCTTTTTGGTCTAAGACAAGGGAACCTAGGGATCTGTAATGTCTGATTCTAAATATTTATTTTAGAAATCTGTGCTTCTTGCAAGAAAGATATCAGTTGTGATGCAACATGATGGTTACTACCTCTCTCTGTGGTAATGTTTCCAGAAGCAGCAAATCTCTTCTTGCACTGTAAGCCTGCAGGATACACTTGGAGTATTTCAGTCTCATCCTCTGGTCAGCTGATCCTGCATTCTTCTCTACTTGAAAAAGTTGGGGTTACGCTTCACTAGCAGGAAGGTGGAGCTATTGCGGATTAAGATTACTGATCCATGCTTTGCTTTAAAAAATATGTTTTGCTGCTCTGAGGACTGTCTGACCCGGAGTGGGACAGGGAAGGGTAAAACATATTGAGTCCTTGTAACTGGTGGAGTATGAGAACAGATACAAAAAATTGTCTGAAGTGTTTCCTAGTGTTACGAGAGGATTTAGGACGAACAATGCTGTAGGAAATCCTTGACACTGATCTGCTATACATATTTATATATTCCCTCAGCAGTAAGTTTACACTTTAAAATGTGATCTTATCCCGTGCATGTTCCTTTTGTCTGACAGAAATCTTAATGCTGTTTTCTTTGCATGACATTTTGCTTCTGTCTTTGTTTTAAAAAGGTATCAGAGTTACTTGGCACGCTGTTTAATGCGTACTTTCAGCAGACGTGTAGGGTGTAGAACTCAGATGAATAAAATGGATGCAATAGGGTCAATAAAAAAAATAGAAAGGGTTTTCAATTGGAACAACAGTTTACTTGTCATTTGTTGTTCTGAGGAATTTGAACTTTGGCTAATTTTTCTGGATGTGACTTATTCTTGTGTTTTAGATAAACGTGTATTCATGACTGTGGCAGTGGATATGGTTGTTACTGAAGTAGTAGAGCCAGTCCGTTTTTTGCTGGAGACTGTTGTGCGTGTGTATCCTGCCAATGAACGCTTCTGGTACTTCAGCAGAAAAACCTTCACAGAAACTTTTTATATGAAGCTAAAACAGGTATTGCATGTTGTTTTTTTAAAGAAAAGTCGATGCTGGGAATGTTTGTTTTGTCTGTCTTAATTTGGCCTTTATAAAAGTTAGTGTGCCACCTCCACCTCACCAGTTTTTCTTTTAGCTAGTTATTGCTGAGATGCTTAAATTCATAATGGTTAAGTAGCATATATAAATGTTCGGTGCCTTTGTAAACTCAATTATAATGAGTCATAAGTCATTGGCTTTGTGGGCTTAAACAATTTTGAATCTACCTATTGAATACTCTCTAACTTCATACAATCTGACCTGTGTGCAGACATCTAAAGCAAGTCCATTTGACTGGTACAACTGGGAAATGACTCTCTAATTGTTCACTGTGAAATCAACTAATGTTTATCAAAGGGAAATCCAGGCTACTGAGATTCAAAATGTGAATGTAGGTGGCTGTAAGGGTATAATCAATCAAAGGCAAAGGAAACTAATGCAGAAATTTAAAACTTAGGGTACTACTACTGGTTTTTTCAAAGTTTCTGAGAAGGTAGATTTCTCCATATTTTCAAAAAGAGAGAAGCTGGGAAGAAGATTATCTGGAAAACTAAGTTCTGTTACATGGAGAAGTTGCCATGTTTTCTACCCAATGTTTGCTGATGAGCGTATAAAATGAACTATGCTCTTGGCCTTCACTGCCCCAGGGCTTTTTGAAATGTGAGGCTAAGTGCATTATTCTTGCTGATCTATTAAATCAGCATTGTCATGGGATTTCTTGCTGATGGTTGTAACTTTATGAAATGTTCAAATAGCAGTAAAGAAATAACCATTTTTAGCAAACTCTTCTCTGAAGTATTTCAGTTTGTCAGTCCGTTGGAGTTTGGTTTTTAAGTCAAGTTGTACAAACACAGCTTGATTCTACAGAGGAGAGGGAGTGGTTATGATGAAGCTTAATGCATAGTTGTGTATTCCCTCTATGTTAGCTTTACCGGCCCTGTGCTTTTGTGATTAATGTGCATTTATTTCTTCCTTAAGCACTGAGAGATGATACATCCATCTCATCTGGTAATGTTTGTTGAGAGTTATCTATTGAGTAGAATAGCCTCTTCCGTTTTTGGCATTGAGTGAGGTACATAAAACGTCTGCGCCTGCCCATTATCATTGTAGGGTGATGCACAACTGCATCCTCCCACAGCAACTGTTGACCTGCTTTCTCCAAAGACTTACGTTGTGGTATTGGTTCAAAAAGTGAACAGCAGAGGCGAACTGTACTGTTTGCACTGGAATAGCGGTCTGTCATCTTTGACTGATGAAACCAAAGAGCAGTGATTTAATTTTACTGAGCCTAATGTGAGTATTTGTCATCTTCCTATGGGGCACAGTAATAGGTCTGAAAAAACAAGCTATGTTGATACTACATGGCAAAAGTGCTGCTGTGTTTAACAGTGAGTAAATAAATTTCATGCAATGTTGTTTCTGCATTTCTCTAGAGATTAGCATAGCAACTTAGAATTTAAGGAAATCTGAGAAAACCAACTGTTATGTGAATACTGAGAATATCTAAATTTTAAATTTGAAGAAAATACATTAGAAAATGACGTTCTCAACTGTTTGATACTATCTGTAATCAGTTAAGCTTTCCTCTTAAATGACTCGCAACCGTACTGTTCTTAATTGAGTAATATGGATGCTTTCTTTTTTCTTTCTTACCCCTTATAATGTGACAACATACATGTGCCTCCCCTCCCTGAAGAAACACATTAATTTCTTCCTGCTGTAAAATTCTGAGGAGCTGTTCTGCAGATTTTTGGGAAATAAATGCTTTTAATCTTTGTAATCTTTCTACGAGATTACGTCCGGATTATGGATGACAGCATCTCTCTGGTTGACCTGTAGCAAGTCTTTATTTAGGCAGTTATCAGCTGGGCAGTTTGTGATAGGCGTTCCTGCAGATAAGATGCTGTACCTCAGCGCACTCTTACTCCTTGGAAAATGCAGGTGGCATTGGGATCAGCCATTTATGCACTTTTGGGAAAAGCAATTGAGCTTAAGTAGATTCTAGGGAATGTAATAGTGGATTAATATCAAAAGCCTTAGCTCTGAAGGTAGATGGCTTCTCTGCACAGGACAAGGAATCCTGTGGTATAATTTCCTGCTGGTGTAAAATCATGACAATGCTGTCAGTCATTGTGCAAATCCAGTGTGTTTGACTGTGGGTGAGAAATTCATGCATGCAGTCTGCCCAGTTCCAAGCTCTAGCATGCAGAGCCCTTGGCAGAAAACTTTATACTTGAGCTGTCTCAGCAAGGTGCCCATTTCAGTAAAGAAGCATCCATTCCTGATGTTCCAAAAGGAAACAAGTAATGAAATGGCATTTTCCTGCAAGGAGTAAGTGGGACCTGTCTGTATTGGCAGAGGAAAATCTGAATGCTTCTGAGGAAGGATTCAGATAGATTTAATATTCTGAACCAAGTTTGGTGAGGTGCGGTCAGATATGAAGAATGACATAAATTCAGGTGCGATTGTAGGACTGTTCCATCTATCTATTTGTCTATCCATCTATCTGTGTTATTCATGCACATTTTTATCATTAGAACATGATCCTTGTAAAGGTGGATTCCTGTAGATAGCAAATTTGGGCTTCAGAAAAAAGAAATAATCAAATTATTTGCATTTTATAGAGATGTGTCTTGCAGTTAGTCAGAACATGGGCAAGGAGCCGAAGACTTCTAATTCTTGTAACGTACAAAAAAATCCATAGTACCTCGTGCCTTACTCCCTCAAAAATAAAAGCTATAGATAGTGGTAGTTAATAATATTAGTGGCATCAATACTTGATTGATTTAACCAAGTACTTGGTAATTGCTTGATAATGGTGTTGTGTGAGAATAAAACAGGGATAATGGCTCTAATATCATCCTGCTAAATGTTAAAAAATGCAGGGTATTTATGACTAAATCCCAAAGTTCATTAAGCTGACTTCATGAGAATTTCAGTCAGCAAAACCGGCTGATAATTGGAGGCACTCCTTCCGGGGAGTGTCAGCTTTAAAGGAAGCAGATCTGAATGATTAATCTAAAGTACAGTAGGAAAATTTTCTCAGTATAAAATGATGTATATTATGTCAGTCCAAGCAGTCCCTATTTAAGCTACCCATCTGCATGATTTCACCAGCTTGTTGAAATTGCAAGTGCTGGTCAGCAGTTCATGTGCATCTCCAGCAAAGGCGTCGTGGAGTCTTCCAAATGTATCATAATTTTGACTTTTAAACAAATCAAATATTCTCTAACCAAAATTGTGTTCTTTGTCTTTTTCATGGTTAATTTGATGTTTTTAATATGTTTAGAAAACTACCTCATTTTAACTGATTAGGCAAGATGCACAAAGGACGAATACCACAAAATTTTGGGCTGGTTCATTTAGTACAATCATTAGTTTACAGTTTTATATGATTCTCTACAAATATATTAATCATGAAATAATAATTGTGTTCAGAACTGTAACTCAAAGGAGAAACTAATACTCCTTTTGTTTTAAAACTTGCAACCTTGTATCCATTGCTTGAAGTAGAGGTAACTAATTTCTTTTTCATGAGAAAGTTTATTGAAAATGAAAAACTTAAATTTAACTCTGAACTTTTCCAGCTTGAAGTAAAAAGAAAACAAACTTCTTCCCTGTAGCCCCCCAGCTTTTGAGGTAGGTAGCCCCCCAGCTTTTGAGGTAGTTTGCCATGAAAGTTATCCAATTCCTAAAGAGATGGATTTGGAAGAAAAGCTGCTTTTACAGAACAAAGTGCTTTCCACTGAAAACATTCTGACCTCAATTATATATAGTTACAGGTACAACACACAAATTTCCAAGATAATTTAACTGTTAGATTGACAGATATTCGTGATTTATACACCTGTACAGACAGATGGACACACACACACACACACACATATATATATAAAAGTAATAGATAAATAAAACTTTGGCTACAAACAAACCTTATAGCTAATACATTTTGGCACTGAAAGGAGTATATTACAAATTATACTCTCTGGAAAAAAGATGAATTTTTCCTTTTTTTTTTTTTTTTTGAAAGGAGTAAAACACTACAAGGAGCTTTTTATAATTTATGGCTTTCTGAAAGCATGAGGTTTTGTTTCTTCTTTAGTCTTGTCTCTACCTACTCAAACCCCCTACTATTTTTTTTTTCTGCCCTAAGGCGTTCAATACCTGTTCCTGTGATTTCAGTTACTACAGTATTTTTCCTGTTCTCTCCTCTTTTCTTTTGCTGTGGTTTCTCTTTGACCTCATCTCATTATAGCTATATTTAAATCAGAAAGTTTTTATCATCATTCTGAACAATACTTAAAATGGTTAAGAGGCAGCTTTGGAAATAATGAAGTTTTAATTATATTTTCTACATATAAAACTTAAAGGAACAGTGCTGTCAGTTACTGCCATTTTCCATGTGCCATTGCAAAGAAATTGAGGGAGTCTTGCCCAAACTACTGTTTAGCCTTGATAGGAGATTTGTTTGGGTGCATTTAGGTTTGGTTTTGGTATACTATTAGAACTGTGTTTATCAACAGTGGAAACCTAATACATGCATTTCTTTTTAGTCTGAAGGAAAAAGCCACGCAAGTGCTGGGGATGCAATTTATGAAGTTGTCAGTCTACAAAGAGAATCTGCAAGAGAGGAAGAATTGGTCAGCCCAACGAGTGGAGGAGGGCCTACGTCATCCCAGGAGGATGAGGCAGAAGAAGGTAAGAATAAATGAGCACTTATAGTTCCCATAGATAGTACTGTTATATTTCTGCTGTTAATTTACTCATTTAATTCTTCCTATTACTGTCTATTAGAAATAAAACTCTTTAGGACAAAAAGAACATGCATAATTTTCTACTAGCAGCAGTTCTTTAGTAATGGTGTTTTTACCAACCCCTTATTCAGAGTTGTCCTAGTAGCAGCAGCAGATAATGCGTGTCCATTTTACTGTATGCTTCAATATGTGTTACTAAAGGAAAAGGCCACGCAAGTGCTGGGGATGCAATTTATGAAGTTGTCAGTCTACAAAGAGAATCTGCGAGAGAGGAAGAATCGGTCTAATAACAAGATAGAAAACCTTTTCTAGAGGGACTTTCTTCTGATCAGAAGCCATTTGCCTTGAATGTGCTGCTAAAGGCCAGCATTGGATTGGTCTTTGAAGATGGCCTTTAAATGCCTGGTGGTGAAGAAAAACAAAAAAAATCCCAGACTCATATGGGGACACCCCCCCAACCCCCCTGCAAACTGTCTGCTTAGCACGGGATTCGTTTTCCCTCATTTATAACTAGGGCTTTTCCAAATACTCCCTAGTGCAGTTGGGGATCATGTTAGGGATTCGTGCTGTTCATGGACCCATTGTATTTGCCTGTCCCTTCAAAAGCCAAAAGTACCTTAGTGTCTTTTCCACCGGTATTTTTTGTTTGTTTGGTCTGTTTCTTTTGAAGGCCCTTTGCCTACTGTCATCTCTTTGTACTGTGAGGGTTAGCCTACAGCATTCAGAATAGGCTTTTTACGTGCCCTTTTTGAATAGAATATCTGACCTACCAGAACTCATGACAGTTGTACAGAGTTATTCTTCAGATTTCTGGCACTGTTCTGTCACTACTATAAAATGTTTCACTTATTACAGTGGAAAAATTCCTTCTTGATTCTTACTTATAGGTAAGTAGTTGGTTAATAGCTTATGCAATACAAATCAGATCGCTGGGATTAACACCGTCAGGAGCAGAGAGGTATGGTTATGTGGTTACTCTCTTCCAGTTAGAAACAAAAAACCTGATGTATCCAATGTTGCACCAGGCTTACAAAACCCACAGCCAGGCACGGTGAATTGAAAACCTTCTACTGATGCCTGGGAGGGAGTGGGATGGGCGTTGATTATCACTGTTATTCCCTCCTTTATATCAAGTACCACTTCTGAATAGTATAATACTATTTTCTTTAAAGAAGCTTTTGTATTTAATTGGTGTTTGGGATTGCTTCATTGTTCATAGCAAGAATTATTTCAGATTTGACCATTTGGTCTTGATGTTCAGTGTAGTGTAGTTCAACACCTGTGGGCGTTCTTTTCCTTGCTGGATGTTTGAGCTGTACAGTCAGCACGTTTTCTGGAGCTTGTTTGATAGGATAGGGTTGAAGTAATTACTTGAGTACTTTTTAAAATATTGCTTCTTACTGGGAAGAGTAAAGCACCATCCACAATTTGATGAATGTAGCACAATTAGTAATAATGTGGATATTGTCCTCTTGGTACTATTAATTATGGCTTTATTTTATTATAGAGCAAAAGTATTCTACTGGGGTGTAAACCTAAGTTTAACTTTGGTTTAGTTTCCTAATGCTAGTTTCCATATTTTAAATGTAGATTACTTCCTAAGAGAAGACATTAAAAATACCATGATGTGACTCTGTTCTCATGGAAACTGCATTTAGAGTTATCTGCCTAGAAGTTATCTATCCTAGTGGATATGCAGGTTAAATGAGTCATTTGCAGTTGTTCTAAATAAATCTCTTCATTCTTTTTCTTTCTTTTTCTTTTCAGGGTACTAATTATGATGATGGAAAAAAAAACCCTTGAGTTTACAATGTCTTGTATTAGCCTTGGAAGAAGGCTTTTTCTTTCCTTTAATGTTGAGAACGGTAGCTACCTGGCCATAGAGTGTTTTTTTTTTTTCCTGCTTGCAACTGGACTAGGGCAGGTGTGCATTATAAGGACTTTACTATTTCATAGGCCAGAGGCTGGTGTTCCCATTACAGATATTGAGGATTATTATCTGTTCTCTTTATTTTATTTGCTATATCCTTATATATCTGCTATGTGCCTACAGAATATTACTTTGCTTCAGAAGCACTATACATTGCAGTTTCATTTGTATAATGCTGTGAGAATGCATGCCTCACTTGCACTTTACCTGATTTCTGTGTACTCTGTGTGTGTGTGTACACACAGCTCAGTGGGATGTCTTTTGTCATGAGTATATGAATAAAGATGTTCGTAAGAAAGAAGGCATTTTTTCAATATTCTTGTGCTTTTTGTTTTAATGAAAGTTCAAACATGATTCTCACTTCCCCACTAATGGTTTAAAATAATTACTGTACTAGTGTTAGGCGTAGTCCCTTTCAAATGTGCAGCAACTGCTTATAGCAAATGGAGATAATATATTCTGTAAATAATATTCTTAGCTTTTAATATTCTTTTCTCATTTTAGCTTTTTTTTTAACCTGAACAGCTATATGAAAAACCCTAAGATCTTTGCAAAGATTGTGCAATAGCTACTCACATCTTTCAGGTCAACCTCACTTTTAAAAATTAATACTGTAATAGATATTTCTGGCAACCCAGTCATCTAAGGTTCCTTTCTTTGGAGATAATAATTTTTAAAATATTAATGATTCATTGTCAAAACCTAGAATGTAAAGTACACTCCTTGATCAGAAGTTTTCTGTTAAATTCAGAATATAATTTTAAAAGATTAAAATACGTCATGAGGGAATGATTATACTTCCTGGAAAGGTTTAAAATAAAGTGGATTTAAGTATCAATTTTTATCTATAAGCAGAAAAGTTCACTGTTAATATTTAATTTTGAGTAGAACCTTGTAACAAGGTGCAGAGCACAATTGGTTGAACTAATCTTTCTCCTTTTTGGAGCATTAAGAATAAGTGAGAACACACAGAACTGATGGTTTGTATATTGCATTAGTCAAAAAAATGAAGCTGCACGCACCACTTTTATTGTGGTGTTATTCTATAGCAGGATGAAGTGGCTGGCTGCATGTGTGAGCCTAAGGATTTGAGAGTATTGCTTTCCATCAGAAGCCTTCGCAAGGAGAAAGTAGTCCTAGAAACAAATAACAAAGGAGAAGGGGAAGAATAGGTTGGCTTCTTTTAGCAACAGTGCTTGCTTAGACCATACATGAAATGATAACCTTCCTTTGGCTTGACTATTTTATTAACTTTCTTTCAAAAAAAGTATGGTATAACGTTTCAGGAGAATATTAGGTAACTCCATTTGAGTTTCTTCTTGAATCAGAATAATCTTAGAAGGTTAAGGATCAATGTAAGTGGGAGCGATCCTGTTAAAACCAAAAAGTAGTCTTTAAGCCGATTGTAACTGAGTTGAAGATTTTTTTTTTCTGAATTTTCATGTGGTCCCAAGTGTCTGGTTACTAGCTCTTGTTCCAATCCATAAATTGCATGCAGAGTAAACACAGGCTGTTTAGCAGACATCCTGAAACAGGTAATTCATGCTAGGTAAAAGATAACATGCCTACCAAGTCTCCCAGTAGTTTCTGAGCATGAGTTGTAGATTGCCTCTAGAACACTCTCAAATGACTTCCAGGAATGCAGTACTGTTTGGGTTTGTGTCTTCATTTACTGCAACAGTACATTTCTTGGTGGTTTAGATATTACTTTTCTGACAGCTGGAAACTGAGCAGGGGTGCAGTTGACAGCATAGTGGATACTGATCCGTAAACAATGGACTTAAACCAAAAAGAATCCCATTGAAATGCGTTTGGTGCTTAGTTATTGGCCTTTAATAGGAAGAAATTATATATAAATATGAAGCTGTAGAAGTAAGAAAGAGGAGTGAAAGAGAAGAAATGAAAAACATGAGAGGGTAAAACTTTACCTCGGTGTTGGCTGTAGCTGTCTTAACTCCGAGAATAAAAAGAGATATTATACAATAGAAAAATTAATGTGAGTGGTATGGAAATCCAGTGTGGAGATGGTGAAATTTGGCAATGAAAACAGAAATTAAAGGATAGAGGACCCAGAAGGCTCCAAAGAAATCTGAGCGTCATGTATTGCACAGCACAAAAAGGTGGTACGTACTGTCGATAAGGAATGGGAAATACTAAATGATCAGAGATGATCATCTGGACTAAATTAGGATACTGTGTCAAAAGTTGTGGGTGAGTAGAGGCTGTTTTCAGGACTCAGAAACGCAAAGGAGTAGAGGAGCTGGTGTTTTAGGAGTCAGTACAGCTATTGAGAGTATTTTGTGATAAAATAGGGGTTTATGATGAGGAATAGCATGAACAAATGGGGATGACTGAGTGAGAAGAATGACATTAGTAGTGTGGAAATAGTCAACTCTGCATTTCTATCCAAATTAAAAATAGCTTTAGGCAATTCATAGGAACTGTTGGTTATATTAATCCAATACGGAGTAATGTTGATGGCTCCTAAAAAGATGAATTACATTGTTCTGGAGTCTTTTTGCTCTCTTCATAAAAATGAACTAAAAATTTATAAATCTTTAATTCATGAGGTCATTTGGCTAGTGGCTATCTTCAGACAAGGACCCTTTGCTGCAGTTCTATGAGAGATGAGTTTTAAAATACAAGGATTTCTCAAGAATGCAGATCTATAGTTTCCAAATGAAAAGAAAATATTCCTGATGAGCCTGATGTAATTTTATAGACTCTCTATCCGTTCTTTTGCACTGGATTATTTTCATACTTTACAAGTAAACTTTTCTATGATTCTATGATTTTTAATAACAATAAATGCACTGAATTGATTTCTGCACCTATTACTGTGCTGCCAGAAAGAATATGATCCCTTCCTCAGTATATTAAAAAAAAAACAGAGTGCAGAGGAGTTTTTTTTTAATATGGCCTGAATGGTGGCAGTTTTTGTCATTACTTACAGTTGTATTTAAATTTGTTCATGCAAGTATGACCTTTCTGTTAAGAGGCAAGTATTTGAAATGTTTTGAATTTAAAGCACTTTTGTGGGTTACAGAAGAATTTAATGATATTGCAGGGTTGTAAATGAAATGGAAAATTGGGGAATTTCAAGATCATTTCTGTTCCAGGTTTATATGGAGATGGAAGTACAGGGAAGGTCACCTGCCTGGGGCTCAGGCTCTTCCCTGTCCTGTAACCCAGATTGCAGTTGGAGTTCATTTGTAAGCCAGGTTTGCAGGCTAGGCCCTCAAGAAATTAATGGGATTTACTCTGAGCTATTACATTCCCTTTTTTCTCTGCAGTGTCCACAAGACACTCCTGCAAGGTGCATCTGGGAGCACGCTGTAGGTAGGGATTCTTTGATAAGAAGTTCAAGGCAAAATATAATTCCATAATTTTGGCCTGCAGTTCATGAATACTCCAGGGAAATCTATCGACAACTTCGTTTATTCTTGCAGAATGATGGGGAAAAATACTGAAAAATCCCTTAGTTTAAAAGTTCATAGGTGAAAGATGTTCCTTGGATTTCGGTCCTTTTTTATAGCTTACATAAAACCACTTCAGATTGTGGTATAAAAGATACATTTTTTCAGTAATAAATTAGCATTAATTGGTGTTTGCATCTTGTCTGGAAACAATTGCAGATTATTTTGAATGTTTTGGATGCTTTATTTTGGTAGCGACTGTCTTTTGTTGTCTGCCTATAAACAGTATGGTGGTTTGAAAGTAGTTTGAAAAAGGATTTGCAATCCTGTTGGCTTATTAAGAATTAGAACTTACTATTGCTAGAGGATTTTCTCAGGTTTCAGTTGTGAGTGCCATGGTTTTGTGTGGCCTCAAGCTGCCACTGCTATGCTCATATAATTTCACATTTCATAGTATTAAAAAAATTCTTACTTAACCACCCTTATATGAAGGTGATTAAAAAGACTTTTTTCAACAAACAGTTCCCCCTGGCTTTTTCCTACTAATTATTGTTAACCTCAAAGTTGAGATTTTTGTCTTTTTAGTTTTGGTCATTAGCTTTCAAGTATTTTGTTAAGTCTAAGTATTTTATAATCAAAGTGCCTTGAATACTGCTTTGGCACTCTAAGTAAATGCCAGGCAATATATAACTGTTATGTGTTTATAATGTTGATTTTTTTTTTTTTTTTTGGCATTTGGTTACATCAAATACAGCAGCAGATACTAATCTACAAATTTTTAAATTAGTAATACGGAGTAAAGAATTGCATTGCCTTAGAATTGTGATAGCATCTCAAATTTGATTTTCTTGAGTGTTCTCGAAGATGTCAGTTTTCAGACAGCACAGTACATGTGGAAGATGTTTATATTTACAAGAATACCTCCACTGTGCAGCATTTAGTTGGCTTTGTCATCTGTGTGGGAGCAAAGCTACCGAAATGAAGCGATAATTTTTTCTCCATCTTTTACTCAGCTTTAAGCATTTGTACATCAAATTTAGATATGTCGTGGTGGCCTGCTTGTATGTTTGCTACACAAGGGTAGAATCATCTCTTTGCGCGTGTTTCTACACTCAGATTTGGATGCACAGTTAAGGTTTATTTTTGTGGGTTTTTTTTTAACGTTTCTTGTTTAATATGAGAGTGATGCAGGGCTTGTGTAGAAACTATAAGGCACAGAACTAAGATATGTTTATAAATGCAGAAATCTTTATTGTATTAAAAAGAAAAAGTCGTTTTGGCTAGCCATTTTACCCAACCAACAGAATTGGTTCCCAGTAGAAGTGTGACTTCTTTATAACATGAAAACCGTTATCGTATGCAGTGCATGAAAGATAGAAATCATCTCATCCCATGCTGTTCCACCCTCTTTTTGTGTTTAGCAACTGTAGGTTTTTGGAATTTTTGGTTACGTAGAGAAGCAATTAAATCTGCAAACTGTTTGCAAGGTAATGAATATTTTGAGATTTGCCAGCATTAGCTTTTGCTTGAATGACTTTAAGTGAAAAATGTGTATCTTATAATTCATGAAAAGTAATAAGAATAAAAATATGGGTTTTTTGCTATTACTGGTTTGCTTTTAGTGAAGAATTCAGGTATCTTCCTTTTTTACTCTCTTTATATATGTACTTCAGTAGCTGCCAGATGAATTTTTCTTCCAGTTAATTATGTAACTTACATATAAAGAGAAGGTTCTTGTGAGCAGAATTCAGTGCAAGTCGTCTTTGTTCATATTCATAAATCCATAGTTTTCTGCTCCTGATTATTGCTTTTTCCTCTGAATTAGAAAAGGTACTGAGGATTGTGATTTCATAAATGTATCATCTGGAAGGCATTTTGAAATATCTTTTGTCTTCATCAAAATATTTTGTAATGCACTCAAAAGTTGAAACTTTCTGAAGATCTACCTTATTTAATACTAGAATGTATTTAACGATTTAAACTTTGTTTCATTCTTGGCTTTCCTGGCAAAACTCTAGTTCATGCTCTATAATTTCCTGTTACCTTATAAATGGAAACTTGGGGTTTTTTGTGGCCTTTCTCACGATCCTCTTTTATCTAGTATGTATGGAATGATTCCATGTCAGTAACGTCTATATCTCGTTGCCCTGATAATATGCTGCCAACTTCAGCTCCCCCTTCATTTTTGTTCCTCTCCTACATAAAAATCAACCTTCTCATTTTTTAAGTATTCCAGTTCTATTCCTACCTATCTTCATGACCTAATTTCCTTCTCCTTCAGGCTGCTCCAACTATTTTATTTTTTGGTTCCACCTACTCTTTATTTCTCTTGTAACAGCTTCTCAATTAAAAGTCATTAAAAATCCCTTTTTCTTCTTCACGTCGGTGCTCAAATCCCACCTGTTCATTTTTATCTGCTATATTCATGCATTTCTACAAATTTTAGGTTGTACTTCACTTATTTACTTTTATGCTTGAACTCTCTGAAACAATAGTGTAGTTTTCCACCTTATTTGCCTTTTTTGTAATCTGACAAATGAGTTTGACTTCTAAGATGTTGTCCGATTTCAGGTGATCTCGTAGATTTCTTTAAGGAGAACTGAATCTATTAGAAAAGTACCTCTGTAGTTATATAATGGGTGCTAAATGTGGATTGGGGGAGTATCGTTTACAGGAAAATTTGTAAAGAAAGATGCAAAAAAAGGCCCATTCAAAAAAAATCCCCACCCCAAAACAAAAAAATCCCCAACCCTCTTTTACTGTAAAAACAGGAGGATTAAAAACATTCAAGCATATTTAATACCTCAATTTTTGTTGACATGAGTGTTCTTAAATGGAATCTATTTCCTCAAGCCAAAAATGGAAAATACCAATAAACATAGTTGATTATTTTTGTTCAAAAGAGTCTGTTAAGTACCTGATTGGAGAGAGGAACATCGGTGCTATTTGACTTTTTACTGAGTTGGTTTCTCACCATAATTTGTTATAGTCTTTGCACAACTTGCCAGTGCTGCTGTGAATACTAGTGTTACCTTCTAAGGGTGCTCCATGTTCTGTATTTGTGGGCTCAAAAGCCTTCTGCTATCAAAGTAAATGAGGGGGAAGAAGAGGCCAAGATTTTGTGTCTCTGTGTGTGTATGGTGTTCGTCTGTGGGGTATGTGCTTATAATAAAGAGTCACTGTGTTCATAATTGTTCTATTTTGAACACTTGATGCCTTGGTATTTTGTTTGAACACCTCTGGAGGAAAAAATTAGAAATAAGAGGAAGTCTGGAGAATGTGTTTTTTAAGGAAAGAAGCAGAGTTTTTTAAAGAAGAAAGAATAAAGGAAAGGTTTTATTTTGTGGTTTGGGATTTTTTTTTTGGGGTGGTTGGTTTTTTTTGAAGAGAGATGTGCTAAAATTGTTTAGGTGAAAAAGGTTACTGGCATAAATTGCAGGTAGAAAGAATTAGGTTCAAACTGAGAGATATGTAATGAAGTCCTTGGAATGAACTGCTTAGGGAAATATCTGCAGGGGACTATGTGATCAAGACCTGTGTTCTCTTTAGTCAAGTTAAAAAACAAGAAATTAGATAACCTAGTGGCGCGCTCTCATAAGGCTCGTCTTAATCACTCTGTTCCTATCTTGGGAGACAGTCAAAACCTCTCATGGTTTTAAGTGCTCCAAATGTATACAGCCATTTTACTGCATAGGGTGTCCCGTTGTGGCATGTCACCAGTTACAAATACTTCATTATAAAAAACAAATAAAAAAACCCAAATGCACGCACCCCCAACCCAAAATAACCTTATTGCTATTTCATATCAAAGGTTAATTATTGTAATTCTGAAAGTTTCATTTGTTTTCCACTAAAAACAGCCTTTCGGGCTATTCTGGATCAGACTAAATCCAAAGAGGTGCCTCTGCTGTGTGGAAGATGGGCCACTTTGGGGAGCATTTTCCAAATTATTGGTTATCAAGAATAATGAGCTAGAGTTTATTTCGCTAAAGGTTCTGCTAAAGCACTGAGAGGTCTTTCGTACCAATGGTCGCACTTCTGCAACTTGGTGTCTGCTTTTTAAAGGGGGGATGGGGGTGGGTGAGTTATAATTGAGCCTAGTCAATAGAGTATTGTTACATAATAAATATTAGTGCTGGACCATCTAAAATATAACTCTATGTGCCCTATTCTGAATTGTCTGCTCATATAATGAATAATTTATGTAATAAGTGTTTCTGAATGGAGTAGGCACAAAATTATATATATCCAATAGGCTGCCAATCTTCTTTTCAGTTAGATTTAGTTAATTGTTGAATGTCCTACAGATTTTTGAGAGACCATTTTTTAAATATTCATGTTTGTCTATAAGGATACTAACAAAACAGGCTATATACAAAATCTGTCATCCAGATATCCTCCCCAGGCTGAGTGGTGTCTGTACAGGCTTCTGTATTTGTTTCATGCAAATGGCAAATGCCCAAAAGAAGAAAAGCAAATGTCATTGGGCCAAAAGGAAGATCCAGGTCAGTCTAACCTCAGTCCGTGGGACTGGTTATGGAGCAAATACCCCCAAAAGTACTTTCCGAAGATGTGAAGGACAAACAAGGTCATTGGGAACAGCCAGCATAGATTTATGAAGGGCAAATCATTGTGACCAACCTCATTGCTTTGTGCACTGTGACCTGTGCTGTGGGCAAGGGCCAGGCAGTGGATGCTATATACCTTGATTTTTTAGCAAGGATTCCAACACTGTGTCTCACAGCATCCTTATCATTAAATCAATGAGATAGGAACTGCATAGTGAAAAAACAGTGTGGTTGGAAGGTTGGATGGACTGCTGGGATGAAAGAATCAATCAATGGTGCAAAGTCCTGCTGGCATCCAGTAAGTAGTGGTATCTTTCAGGGATTGTTACTGGGATCAGTGCTGTTAAATGTCTTCATTAATCACCTGCATGATGGGAACGAGCGCACACGCAGCAGGTTTGTGAACAACAGCAAATGGGGGAGAGTGGTTGATAATGCTGGAGGGCAGGGCTGCCACTGAGAGGGATCTGGACAGGCTGGAGAAACACACTGGCAGCAACCTCATGAAGTTCAACAGAGGCAAGCGCAAAGTCCTGCATCTGGGGTAGAATAACCCTGTGTGACAAGACAGGCTGGACACTAGGCAGATACAAAGCAACTTTTGCAGAAACGTACCTGGAGATGCCAGCAGGCAGAAAGCTGAAAACACATCAGCAGCGTACCATTGCAGGGAAGAAGGCCAAGCATGCCCTGCGCTGCATTAGCTGGAACCTGGCCAGCAGGTCCAGGGAAGCGATCCATCCGCCCTACTCAGCACCTGTGAGACTGCATTTGGAGTATTGGGTCCAGTTTTGGGCTCCCCAGTACAAGACAGACACTGACAAACTGGAGCAAGTCCAGCAGAGGCCACTAAGCTGGTCAGATAGTGGGAGGACATGATGTACAATGAGGGGTTAAGGGAACGGGGTTTGGTTCAGGATAGAAAAGAAAATACACAGAGGAGAATCTTATTGCTGTGTGCAACTACTGCATCAGAGGACTTGGAAAACATGGAGCCAGGCTTTTCTCAGAGGTGCACAATAACAGGCTGAGAGGCAATAGACATAAGGTACAAGTTGGAACCTGGGTGATTCTAGTTAGATAAAAGGATGGTTTTGGTGGATTGGTTTGTTCTTCTCTTTTAAACTGTGAGCATGGTTGAGTGTTGGAACAGGTTGTCCAGAAAGATTATACAGTCTCCTTTCTTGAAGGTGTTCAAGACTCTGCATTCCCACTCAGGTTCCCGAGTGACCTGATCTAACTAGGGCTGCTTGGAGTAGGGGTTCAGACTAGCTGATCTCCAGAAGTCTCTTCCAGCCCAAAGTATTCTCTGATTCTGTGCTGAAGCCATGCAGAGTGATGCTCGCTGTGGAAGTGTGATTCTTCAGGCTTGCTGAAATCAGAGAATTGGTTCATGAGGCATCCACAAAGTGAGTTTTTTGTTAATTTTGTGAATCACATTGCAGTTCAAAACAAACAAGCAAAAGACCCGAGAGGCTTACTGTTATCTCTAAGTATTCTTAAAGGCTATTTGTGTGTATACACATTTACAAACTTCAGGCTTGCTCCCTTGACACCTCCCATTCTCCCATTCTGATGAGTCATAAGTTTTATTGTCCAGCTGAGAGGCTGTGAGAGGTCAGGGTGAATAAAAGTAGAAGGGACAAATACATGACACATTTAGAGGAAGGGATTTGTGGCTTTTCCTGCAGGATCAGGATGAATAAAATCATGCTCTGGCTAATGCTGCTGGCTTATAGAGGCTGTAGAATGTGGAGGGAAAAAAAGTATAAAAGTACACCTCAGAGAAGAACATCTGCAGGTAAATACTCCTCACGTGGCCTCTTTTTTTCTTTTTAATTTATACCTACGTGGTTACACATGTTAGAATATGTAAATAGTCTTTAGAGTGGACACAAAGTAGAGGTTTTTAAAGCTACTTATTATTTCTCCTTTGCCCTGTTCTATTTTGAAGTTTGACATTAGTGTCTTTTGAAAGGGAGCATATGGCATTTCTAATTGAGGTCTGTGATTTTCTGACATGCAACTGAATAATACATTCCAAATGAAAGAATTTTCAGGACTGAAGCACTGTAGCTTTGTGATACATCTTGCTGGAATACATATGCTCTGTAACACTGATCTCCTTAAGAACTTCGAAGAATTTTGCATAGAATACCAGTGTAGTGAGAAAGGAAGGGGTTTGTTTCTATTTTGTTGATGTTAGTATTCCTTGGCAAGCTCAAGTTTGGATCAGATAACAACTAGTGTGCTTTGTTCCTGAAAGTATTCAGTGTAGCTTCATTTTTAAACATTTTGATCTGGTTGGGGATTTGTTTTATTCATCTTTACCAGATTTTGTTTCAGACTGCAAGATTTGTTTATGTATATTTTCACCACTAGCTCTTGTAGAGATGCACCGTAGCTCTTCAGTCTCTCTAAAGTAATTCAAATCTCGATTTTCAGAGTTTTATGCCAAACTATCTTCCTTTACTGTGAATGTGCAAAACCCTTCTGAAATTGTGTTTTATGATAAATTTCTGGTGTGAGGCAGGTCTCTTGAGATTCTTAGTATGTACCAGCACCATTAATATGTACCTTGCATCTCTGAATGGACAAGGTACTCTAGATAGAGAAGGTTTCCTCAAACTTTTTTTCCTTGTTTCCATGGGAAGTAGAAGGGATCAATTTATAACTGATCTCTTTGATCCAGTTAGGCAAATCAGGCAAGGAGAGAATTTAAAAAATGTAATGCATTTAATCAAACTCAATTTTTTTTTAGTTATTACCAGGCCTAGATGGTAAGTGAGGAGACTTGCCTTTATATTATTTTTGATAGTTTTAAAATGAAAGGAAGGTTGAGTCTTCAAATACATTTCTTCCACTGGAACTTAATGGGTTCCTTTGGTTACTGGGAATCCTTTTATAGTGATATCAAATTTTAGTTAAAATTATAAATTTGGGGATTTTAGATCTTCATATTTGCATCTTTAGATCTAGTGAATGTATGCAATAGATTGGGAAACCTTAAAATCAAGTTTCCTGTAGGTTTATGATGAGTGCGGGTGTTTTTGTTTTGTTTTGTTTGTTTTTTAAATTCTAAGGGGAAGTATCTAAATGCAGGTGGGTCTTGTATTTTGGGGCCCGTAAAGCTGTACAAACAGGTTCCAAGCTAAAGGGATCGCTAACCTTATGTTCAATTTGAAATACAAAGATGTTTCTGATCTGCTTCTCCCTTCTCTCAGGGCAGCATTTTTGCTGTTAATTGTCCTTGAGGTGCAGCATATGCTATGTTTGTCTTCACAGTTGATTGTCAAATTGAAGCATCGAATTTTTTTTTATTTTTTTATTTTTATGACTTGTATTTGACAGTTGTTGAGACTATAAATCAGAAACATGTAACTGAAGTGAGAATGGCAAGGCTGAAGACTTAAGAGGTAATAGTACAATTGTACCAAATCATACAAGTACTGAAGATCCTCTTCTACCTGAACTACAGCTGTTGTCTACATAAAGTTGGACATGAAGTGTGTTTACTGTACCTGAGAAATTAAAGATATTAGGTCAGCAAACGGATGTGACTGAGCTGTGCTGAAGAGAGTATCTAAGGAATTCTGGGAGCAGATGTAGCTTTGGTCCTCCTTCTTTGTTTTAATTTAGCTTCTTGAGACAGCTTAGCTCATAGGAAAGAGCAACCTCAGAGACCCTCTAACATCTAAACCATCCATAGTGTCAGAGGCCTCTGAGGATAATGGGCTGTTGCAATGTCTGTTTTTAGGTTATGTTTCATAGTAAAGGTGTTGAGAATTGGAGCCCTGTCAATGTTTGGTGTTGTTGAAATTGTACTCACGTTTAATTTTTAGTAGTCTTTTATTCAGATGAAACTGGAAAAAGTCCAAATAACTGCAAAACCCTGTTCACATGAGGAGCTGCTCTAAAGAGTTAGACTGTTTGACGTTGTGTGGACAGCTGCATAGACCCATAAGGCACTTGGAAATGGGATTGTTACTTGAGGTGGATGGTTATTTGAGAGCACTATCCCAGGCTGACGTTATCCCTTCTAGTTTTGTGTATTAGTCGCATCCCTCCATAAGTGAGGTATTCTTAATACTTAGGAGGTTTCTTTTCCATTTGAAGCATTCTTTGCTGTTCCATGCAGTATGAGCTTTAAAGTCATGGTATTGTTTCTGCTGCTCTTCCATGAACTTGTTTCAGTAAAAAAAATTATATTGTGGCTCTGAGTAGGCTTCTTGAGATCAGAGTGCCACATAAGTGCAGAATGGCACATAAGGGATGCAGTGTAATGAAGCAGTCTTATCTACTGTGCTTTAAAAGAGAGTTCTCTCTATGTGAAGTCTGGAGTAGGTGTGACTTTTAGATAATACTGCATTGTGAAATTTCATTAAATAGATAGTTGACAGCCTTGAATCTTTTCTCACATAATGCTTTTCTAAATCCCAGCCCTTCTTCCTGTAACAATGAATTATTCCCTAGTCTTGTTCTCTTAAACCATACAGTAACTTTATTAATATACTTGTTTTGTCAAGTCTGCTAAACATTCTTTACGGTTCCACTAATATTTTCTATGTATTTTTGTGGTTTTAAAACCGATATGTGAGAAAAATTTGTCTGAGACCTATATATATATATATGTATGCATCTTTAATGTCTGTTCTCTTTGGTAAATCTGTGCATGCTTTTGTTTTCTTGTTTTGTCTTTTCTTTTTTTTCTTTTTTTTTTTTTCTCCAGAGAGTGATAATGAACTGTCCAGTGGCACTGGTGATGTGTCAAAGGATTGTCCTGAGAAGATTTTGTATTCCTGGGGAGAATTACTGGGGAGATGGTAATGCTTAATTTCTTAAATCTAGATTTTAAATACTAACCTTTTCTTTGTTTTGTGAGACTATATGCTTTTGTGCAGGAGGCTTGAAATTTTTCAGCTTACACAATTTAAAAAAAAAAATAAAACCATGCTGAAGGCTGTCTTTTAAACCTAGTTTAAAAGGGCCTGGTAAATCATCTTCTTTTAACTTGCAGTTATTTGACAAATCTCTCCCACAACACTTGCAAAAGTCTTGTTTCAGTCAGTGTTTGAGAATATGCCTGTGTATGCTCACACTGCAGTTGTGAGTCTTCAAATCCAGAACATTCTGGCCACCTCTGTTCCTTGGGGCTTGATGTTAAGCTTCCATGAAACTCTGTGCCTCTCAGTGCTAGGATAGAAAAGACAGAGCAGCTCCAGTCTGTCCTGTCTTAAGTCATTTGTGCTAGCTGATGTGCATTTGACTGATTTGTTTAGACATGCTTTTTTTGGTGCTACAAGTAAGCACTTGAAAAGGGATTCTAGAAAGACTGAGATCCTCACTTAAACTGTTTCTGTTGGAGAGTAAGATGAAGAACATTTGTAAGCCTAGAGTGTGTTCTCAACAGTGTTATTTCTGTGGCTGAATAAAGTGCTTCAGTAGCAGAGTATACTTCACCAATAAAAGAAAATATCTGTGTATTTGCTACCTCTGAGACACCTGATACTATTTGCAAATGCCAGAACTGCTTATTTGGTTTTCCCTTTGTAATAGCTCTTGCTGCTGGAGACAAAACAGAGGCCCTTAATCTGGAATTGGCAAAGTCTCCTTTTCCTAACTCCAAAAAGAGACCTGATAAACATTTTAAGGATTTATTTGCGCAATTTCCCACTTTACTTGGCCACTTTGTAGCTTTGGAGAAACACAGCCTCTTGGTGCTGACCTCATTTAATTGGAGATCTCGTGCAAAGGTTACTAAATGAGACATCACAAGATTTTGAGTTTAACAGAAATATTCCCTCTGGAACCTTTCCTTCCTGCTAGTTTGTTAGCTATTTTGTCATTGAAGTTTCTGGCCTTAATGAAAGATCTTTTGGGGGAAGCACAAATATTTAATGTAATGATTGTACAGATATTCTGGCTATGGAATGCCTGAATGATTAAGGAAATACTGAGGAAAAGTGTGGAAGTCAGTTGATCCCTGTACACAAGTATGTTTTCCTCACCTGAAAAGGCTGTAGAAAGATCTGCTCTGGGGCTGTTTAGAACTTTCCAAAGCCTGTTCTAAAGGGCATCCCCAGAGAGAGTTTATTAAAGCGTTTCAAGTTTTATATCTGGTACCCCAAGGCCAATGGGGAAAAGCCATCCTGAGTCCTTAAAGAACTGTGTGGCAGGTTTGTTTCAATCTGCATTACATTTGCATTGGAAACTGCTACTTTTTAATTTTAATTTGTCTGTCGGTTGATTCTTTTAATTTTAACTTATGCCCTTGACAAATACCTGGATTCCTGTGGATAAGCATGCTGAAGAACCACCCACAGCTTCTCATCTTGAGTTTCACGTAACCACCTGTTTCTTCAGTTTACTTAAGTATAGTATTCAATGAGGCAAAACACTTAAGACTCTCGGAGTAAACTATTTTGAAGTCCTAACATAAACCTATACACTTAATTCAGAGAATCAGGTAGTAGTTAAAAATGGGATGAGAAATGAGCGATTGCCGCCAGCTTGAAGATTAGCAGTAGCAAACATTTTCTTTAGGAGTGGCTCAAGCAATATTACATTTTTAGATAAATTCAAGTGTATAAAATACTTTAATTCTTGAATAGTGTTAATGTTACACATTAAGAACAAAACTTGGAAGGAGTAATGGATGAAAAATGTTAACAATTTGAAAACTAAAAATAGGTTTAAATAAAATCTTCTAGTGAGTTGAAAAGTGCACCATATGCTAGTGGAATATCTGTGCACTTGTTAAAAAAGTAAATAAATAAAAAGTAACCTTTCCACTTGGAGAACTGGTGTGCTGATTTGTCTCTTAGATGAAAAATTTATTGCATCTTAATTGTTTCTTGTCATTTCATGAAAATGTCACTGTAACCTAATGGACTGACTCAGCAGAAACGTTGCTCCAAAAGTCTCCTTCAAACATATAAACAGGAATAAGAATAAGATAATTTACCAAGATACAATGAACAGTTGGAAAGTAATGGAATGTCTTTTAATTTATTTTACTATTTACTGCATCCTCAGCATTAAAGTCTTGTAAGCTGAGCTAGTTTAGCTGAGTACTTCACTAGTTCTGCTGTGTTTTTTTAAAAAAAGAAGTCATGAGCAATAGCAGTCTTTAATCAGACATATTTGTTTGTCAAGTTGGAGCATAGCCTATGCATCGCTTTCTGTATCCTTGCTCTTTGATGTTTTAAAATTATGTCTTTGAGTTTTGCGCAGGAGAATTAGTGCTTTGCAACAAATTAAAGATGTCAGCATCTGTGAATGACCCATTTTTTCACACATGCTGGAGGATAAGGGTAGAATAAGACAAGCTTTTATTTTATGCTTGTTTCTGTTATAGTCTAGCCAAGCAGGTGTCAGAAAGTGTCTAGGAATGTGAGGTGCCTGGGCCTCTACACAGCTGAGGGGAAAACGCGTATTTGTTCATTGTTGTAGGGTACAGAGCAAGGATTATTAATATCAAGCTGTTTCCCAAACAGACATTCAGAAACTGAGTTGTCTATTAAAGTTAGGGTTATGCTTTATTGCATGGACTAATGTTGATAAAGTATTACCTCTACCATAAAACTATCTAAATTAGTGAAATCTGGTATACTGTAGGATGCCTAATACTCAGTTGTGAGTGTTCAGTGGTAAGGATGGTATTACAGCATGGAATGTGCATCTCTTACTTGTTGACATGAATGATTTGTATTGTTTTCTTGGAGTTGCTCAGAAATTCCCTGCTATGTTTATATGGGAACGCACCTTTTTAGCTGTTCATTTTATTTCATCTGCTTGCTGAGTCCTCAGAGGTGGCTTTCTATGTTTCATATGTAATACATATGGCGAAAATCCATGTAATAACCAAACTAATCTGATTTGAAGTGTGCTATGATGCTTCATTTTCGCACAACTTGAGCTTTAAGTTTCTGGTGCGTTTTATTTATTTATTCCTGAATGTACATTTCATAATTCTGTAACCACTTAGAGCGTCTAGTCCTTTCAATATTTCTGTGGATATTGTTTTTTCTTTCTAGATTTTTCCCATCACAAGACCATTAGTCTAATATAACTTGCTGCAAAATGTACTGAAAAAGAGAAGAGGGACTAGTTGGGTTTTAAATTGCCTAACTGAATGCTAAAGTTTTGAATTACTTTTGTTGTAGTGCACATTTAAAATTTAAAATAATTATTGTGTTTAAAAGGACAAGAGCACTATATAACCATGCTCTCTTTTTTCTTAATTCAAGTAATTTGAAAAAATGACAGTATCATCCTCTGAGTATTGGAAAAAGAGATCTATTTAGAGCACATTTTAAATTTAAACAGTAGTAGTAAACTGTTCACATCCTAATGACCTGTTTCAAAGAATGAGTACTCTAAACATTTACTTAAAATCGAGGGTCAAATTGCCGGTTATTTAATTTAATCGCAGCTTGCTAGTATTTGGCTGAACTGCCACTCTCACTATTCTCCTACCAGTAGAGCTGAAAAACATAACAATGGTCAAAACAATAAGAAAGCAAAGCACTTCCTACATTAGAAAGACTAAAGAGTCAATTCACAGTCTTCCTGCTGCATTGCTATGAAAATTGCCATAATAAGTCAAAGCCAGGTTTAATCTAGATCAGTAAACACTATTATCTCAAAAAGGATTTTTAAACATTTGTGACTGAAAGCTCTGCAATATTGTGCATGTGCAGTGATTTTTATCCTAAATGTATGGGCTCAGTGACTGGATTATTTTTGAAAAACACATCCTTAGTATTCAACCTGTCTGAAAACAGCCTTTACATAGTTCTATATACCACCTTTTGTATGATTAATTATGCAGCGTTGGAAAATCAAAAAAGTAATCCTGAAATCGTCTATGTTTCTTGCTGCGCAAACAAACAGATAGTAAAGAGCTAGCTCAAACTAATAGGCAGATTTCTTTGGAATGGTGGCGTTTTACCAAAGTGTGTGCAAGTGTTACTGCTTTGTGGGACTTGCAACATACTCTTGGCATTAAGTGTAAAACTGGAACTTGAGTCTTCATGTTAGTACTCTTAAAAGTGGCCTTTATTTGTTTTCCAAAATGTATTTCTCTATACAGCTTAGGTTATTTTTAATTTCCTTGTCTTAACCTAAGCTAAATGTATATGTTGAACAAATATTTAAATTGAATTGTCTGCACAGATGGCATGGTTTTCTTTTTCATATAAATTGTTCTTCATTAACCGGTTTAGTTCAATCTCTGCAATTCTTTATTCTTCTATTTTTCACTAATTTCTCCAAGCCTAGAGAATTTGGATATCACTACATTTTGCCACTGGTTATTATTGTAAATCCTTGCAGAATTTTTTGCTTTCCATCTGACAAATGCTAATTAGTGTAACCAGTGGAAGAGGAGTTTACATTGCTAGTTGCTGACTCTGCTTTTCAGAATAACATTGGAAAGTTGAAAACTTTGTAATATTTTTTTATCTTGGTTTCTACTCTTAGTTGAAGAGTAATAGGGCAAATGATTGTCTGTTTCTCAGGCACAATAATCTTGTTGTGAGACCAAATGGATTATCTACCCTGGTGAAAAGCGGTGTTCCAGAAGCACTAAGGGCAGAGGTTTGGCAGTTGCTGGCAGGATGCCATGACAACCAGGCGATGCTGGATAAATACAGAGTTCTTATCACAATGGTAAGTGATTTTTTTTTTTTTTCTTTCTTTTGGTTAAAATAAATTCTACTGAGCGGCATTTTCATTCAGTGGCAAAGTAGCAAAAGAGTGAAACAGTTTGACTTTTTTAAGCAACTGAAATTGTGATTAGGTGACTTTACCTCCTGCTGAATAGCATTAACAATAGAGATTGCTGACCTATATCTGTAGTAATGCTTGACATTTAGCTTTCAGTTCACTTGCTGTGATGGTAATAACCATATCAGCTTGTTGTTCAGGTGTTTGGTGGGGTTGGATTTTTTATTTTAAAATAAACTCAAATTTATCTCTTTGTTTTCAACAGCTTCTGTTCTCTGCATGCCTTAATCTTCTGGTTTTTAGTTTAAACAAACTCAAACCAAAACCAAGCAAAACCCCAGAAAGTTAGGTATTTCTTGTTTTATTCTTTATTTTAAAAAGAATGTTAAAAACATTTTTACCTAGCAGGAAACCAGTCGTCTTGCTGTATGGGTGATTTGAGAGGTGAATCCTGTTGGAAATCTCTTCCCATTCTGTATCCTGATGCCATCAGTGCAGTCAGTAAACTTCTTAAAAAGTTGCCTGCATAGATGTTCCAGACTGCTTAATGCTGTGATTGGAAGATTGAGAGCCACTGTGCTGTAGTAGCAAAAACTGTCTGCAGTGTCAGGAGGTAAACTCACCATTTGGGATTCTAAAATTCGTGCCAGTGCAGGTTAGTTAAGCACTCTGAGGAGAAACAGCATTCTCAAAATGGCTGTAATGGCAGAAACGGAGGAAGATAATTTTATATGTTGCTCATAGCAAGTGTTGGATTTGTTGTCTAGGGAATGAATCATCTGTCCCTACAAAAGTTCTGGGGTAGATGTTGTTAGAAGTTTCCTTTCATAAAGTTGTCATATGTTTTTGATACTTGTCCTCTTAATTTGACCTACCCACTATGTTTTTAAAGTTTAAAAGTGTCCCCAGAGTGATGTCTGTCCTCATGGCTTCTTTTTCCTTTACCAATAAAGAAGGATGTTTGGATAGTGTAAATTTTTCTTTTGACGTTGTAGTTGGGTTATATTTTCCTTAGAAACCATTCACAGGACATCTGTCAGCTGTATGTTGCATCAAAACCACCTCCACTATTTTGCTCTTGCTTTCCAAAAGTGGGGAAGATGTTTGTTTCACAGCGGAGGAGGGAGTGGAAAACTTCTAAAATGCAAACCTTATCTTGATGCTAGGGCTTCATGCGTTAAAAATACCTTGATACACTTGGCCTTTTCATGATAGAAATACTTCCATGATATATATTTTGGAAGATTATATTGCATACAGTATTTAATATGAAAAATTACCCTATTATGGAGTAGAAAATTAAATCCTATTCTGAACTGCAGCATTTATGCAAACTCGGGTTGTTTTCTGAGGTAAATCATGTTTATTCTGAAATCACAAAATTTCTTCTGTAGTCTGACTGCATGTAACTGCTGGTGATCGCATCATTTGGCGTACATTGCATGAAATGATTAAGGAAAAGAAATGAACAGGAGAGAGTCTATGCCAAACTAAAGCTAAGGCCCATTTTTAGGAATAGTTAATACCAGAAGAACTGGTCAGGTAATATTTTTAATGAATTATGATCTGATATTTATGTCTGTAAATTGAATGTCTTTCAGTTTCATTTTGGTGTGTTGGTAATATGAATTAAGCTATTTAGAGAGAGGCATGTATATATTATTCTCTGAATCCTACTAAAAGTGTTGTTGTAGTGTTCTCTTACGTGTGTCAATAATAATATATATATTAAACTTCAGAGTTATTTGGGTATTAACGATTGTTCGCTTGCTTCTCCTGTATGAAAAAGCAGAACTGATTTCTTTTTTTCTGCGTTGCTGTATGCTACCATCCCAGTATACCAAGAACATGTACTTTATTTTTTCCATCACTATTTATTCTTCCCATCGAATACATAGCTTTCATCTTGATTATTTCAGTTTACACATATGTTTACATAGATTCATTGTCTCCTTGTATTTTGGTCATTCTGCTTAACATTTCTCTCCTGTTCAGGCTTGCTTCTGGAAGCTGGATATTTTCATGGGTGTCTTGACCACTTTAGTAGTACATTCTGTAAGTGTGTGCATTCCTGAGCATATTTCTGCAAGACGTTCCTAGGTGGTTAAAGTTGGCAGTGTTCTGCACTTACAGTCTTGAGAATTAAGTGTGCTGAGATACAAGGAGTAGGAGGTGGTAGTAACATCTGCGAACTTGATCCACTACCTACTTACCTCTTCATACAACTGCCCCTGGTACTGATCTCTCCCTTAAACAGCTGCCCATTACCGCCTAGGACCCGTGCACCTTTCATAGCCCTCTATCCCATGCTGCTTTATCTCCTAACTCATTGTAACAGCTCCGTAAGAGCCCGCTCTCCCAGCACCCCAGCCCTTTCCCCTGTCTGGTCATTGAGCCTTGCCTGCACTGTTTGGCTAAATTTCCCATTGCAGTACCTCAGTGAGAAAGAGGGCACTGGAAACCACTAGAAAAATCTCTGTACCCAGGGATTTCTAGGAAAGTAAGTTTATATAGGTGCTGTTGGGTTTTTTTTTTTGTCTGGTGATCAAAATAACATGGCTGAACTGTGTGATGCTATAGCACAATACGATAGACTACTGTAGTAATTAATATAGTGTTAGCCGGTACTTACCAGTAAGGTAAGGAATGTCAGCTGGTTTTCTTGAATGAGGCTTGACTTTAAAAGCATCTTTGGCATCTTTGATTTCTTTGATTATGAGATCTAAAGGAATTTTTTCCTAAAGAAAATTTCAGAGGGCTAACTTGAAAACTGTCGTTTTACTATCATAGCTTAAAAGGTGAACCCGACAGCTGTAATTATTAGTCTAGAACATATGATGCCTAATTTATGACTACCTCTCATGGGGAACAGAGAAATCTGGTAAAAAATGGAACTTTACTACAGTGCTGCTAGTTAACTCCTGGTAAAAATGTGCTTGCTAGTGGAGGAGAACTGTATTGTCGGCAGGCCAGAAGGGTGATCTGTGTGATGAACTGAATGATAGCAGGCTCTCAACATTTAAATTTACTTTAGAGACTGTGATATATTCACATTTGTTGTTCTACTCCAGTTGCGTGCATTTTGTGCAGAAGTAGTATGTTAGATTGGCCAACTATTATTGACATCACTTAGCAGATCTGCTATGCATGTTATACTGTACGAATCCATCTGTACGCAGAGCTCTGAAATCTGCAGTATTTTTAAGTCAGAGGAGTGTTTTATTCAATGTGTTCTATAGGAGAGAGTAATCTGGGCTTGATTTAGTGTTTCAGTTAAGCATAGAAAGCAAAATAAAATCTCTGTCTTATTTAGAAAAATCAATGCTGAACTTATTTTCTCCAGGAGGCACGTCCTCTAGTCCTCTGCAGTGGAGGTCAGCAGTCTGCCAAGAATGATCTAGTGAACTGTTTCCTTTCCCATATCAGAGCATTCACACGCCAATACATTTCTCATCTCTAGCTGAGTTTGAGTTCCAGGAGGGAAGGGAGAAAGAAATACTTCTGCTCTCACAGATACTTTCTTACTGACAAGCACTGTTTTGTTATATCTCACATCTCCTGTTCAGTTCCAGCTCACTGATTACCATGAGCCTCTCAGAAATTTTGACTGGAGCACAATAGTAGGTCTTGCATACAATTTTAGAGAGTAGGAGTTGTGATTTGGCAGCTGCCTAATTTCTGACATATATGTAAATCTGTACTGTATGACAATCAATTTGCCTTAGTTACCTTTCTGGCACGCATGCCATAGGCTTTTGACCCTGCTGCACGTGGCACAGTAAATGGGAAAATAAAAGATATATCAGCAGAGATAAATACATATTTTAAAATATTTATTTGTTATTTATTTAAGGAAAACACAAATCAGAGTGAGAAAAATCTGCTTGTGTGATGATAATGAAGATGTAATACTGGTACTTGTCCACAGAGCTTTTATAAAAGTGTGTCATATCCGTTTGTTAAGTAGAAAACCATGCATAAGCTAGGGTCACTTCATTGATTGTTTTCTCCTGCCTACTTGACATTATTTCATGTTCAGCCTTGCTGGTTCATCTCAAGAGTCTCAGATGAATTTTTCCCATGACAAGATATATTTTGAGCTCCGATATATGGTCCAGTGGCAAGCCACAGTTTACCCTATTGATAGTTGAGGTGACTGGTAATCGTCTTCAGCAATAGTTATACTCTACCTTGCCCCACTCTGCTGCCCTTACTTCAAACTGTCCCTTTCAGAAGAGGTGTCGGGCACTGTCGATGTGCACATCGTTAGAAATCTGCTGTCACTTGATGCCAGTCATAAAGAACTTACTGTAGAACACTTGTAGCATCTGAATTGGGACAGATGTTTTATTTATTACACCTTATCCTGCTTATAACTAACATTTTGCTTTTGTGTTTTAGGTGGTTTTATTCTTGTATGTGTTCCCACTGCTGAATTTGCAGGGCAAGGCTTCTTTCCATCCTTTTCAGTGTTACGGACTGGGTGCCTATTTTGTAGTGCTGTTACTGGTTACCTATGCTCAAGTCCTTTCTCCTGAGTTTAGAAAGTAACACCTCTCCAGGTTGTATGTAGTTGCATAAGTAAAATAAAGCAGAAAAATAAGGCAGACATCCACTTTCTGTAGTTTGAAAAACTTTTGGACAAACCATTTTAAGGCAGGATTTATGATTGTTAAATGTATCATTTCTGTATAAAAGACTCTCGGTTTACAGTCTGATTTCCTTTAAGAGATGAGCTGTGTGTTTGAAGTTCATCTAACAGCTACTTTTAAATGCTGCTGCTGCTCTGGTTTAAGAAAACAATTTGTTTTGTTGTTATTGTTTTTTAAAGTATGATCAGAAAAAGAAACCTGGTTTCAGAAAAAGTAAATGTTGGTAGTATGTTACTCAAAAGCAATAGAAGTTTGCATATGAATTTGCCCATTTTGAGATGGATGGTGACTTTGAGTTGAAGGTCTTAAAGAAAGACTAAATGGCTGTCCTTCCAAATGACTTGTAAGAAAACCAAAAATAAGATTATTTGTTTATTGTCATAATTTCCTTTGGCAATATGAGCATGTGCCCAGAACAGTTAGAGATAATAACTAATTAAAGGGTCAGGCTTCAGAAGAGTTGGCCAAAAAATAGCTTTGTCTGCTGACTGTCTAATAGTGTTTTGCATCTGGGCCAATAACATTTCAAGCCACTCTACAGAAGAGTGAAAATCCTAAGAATTCTTCCAAAGTCTGAAGCAAATATGAGAGGCATTGATTTGGGGATTAAATATTGCCATATCATGAAAAAAATTTGTCAGTTATATAATAATTTGGAATTGGCAGGAAGGACACAGAGGTCTAATTATCATGCAGTACAGACCAATTACATGAAAGTACATCCCATTGCTGCAGTAGATGGAGCAACTGCATTGTTTGTTGGGCTGGATGAAATCTAATCAATTTAGAGCTAATATATGTAGTTTATGCATTCTGTTTGGACCAGTATTATTATTTCTGATTCCTACATGACAGATCCTCTCATTATAAAGCAAAAAGGAAAAAATTAAAGTTGAGGTTTCAGATTTCTGCAGGCCTTTCAGGTCAACAAGTTTTGCAGGCCCAGATACAAAATTAAACTTTAGTGCTTGTTTGCTGAAAAGAACAGTAAATTATGGCAGATGGAAGCAGTCGCATACACTGAGGGAGTCATGTTACACATTCATTTTCTCCTGTCCATGTAGTCACAAGCCCCACGGTGTAGGTGTTCAGCTGCCGTGGCCAGGTTCAATTGTACGGGACGTGGAGGACAGGGTACGCTGACTACAGCATTGTCCCTACATCTCTTGGGTTTCTCTTGGTTAGTGACAACAAACTGGTTTTTTTGACAAGTTTTTGGTACTCATTAGAGTCAAACAGCTCTCATGGTATGGTCTTTTCCCTCAGAAGCTTGCTGGCTTTGGCCTGCGTAATCTTAGACAGTGCTGCTGCTCTTCATCTCTGTTTCCTCATTGCGGGTGGGTTTGTCATTTCCAGCCTGTGTTCCTGTTGGCAGAGGTGACATGTGGGTCTCCAGCTGGCTGGTCATTGCATCGACCTTAACAGTTCTTTTACAAACCTATACAGAAAATGAAGAGCTACAGTAGAGAAAAATACCTGAAATTCTTTAACAGCTGTATTTCATTTTTATAAGCACTTTCTGAGAACAGAAACTTTTTCATAGATGTAGGACTATGAGAAGACCTACAAATGGATGTCTCTATCATCTCTTCTCCCAAGGGTGTAATAGTTAGAAATACGATAGCTAAAAATAACAAGTATTGTTGAAGCTTCATCATTAGTCTTCCATGCATTGAATTAACTTTAATTATCTGTCTTCCTTAGTGTATCTATCTGCAAACTGATCTCAAAGGACTGAAGTAAAGATCAACTTTCATGTAAACCTAATGTAGAAATGTATTTACTTTTTACACTTCGAAATTACCCAGATTGTTCAAACAAGAAAAGGTATTTGCTGCTTTGCTTCATACTTAATATTTACTTGGCTTTATTGCTAGTTTGCTTGCATAGTTAGTAAACAAAGTGGAGGAGATTACAAGTGAGCGACTGTGTCTATGCAAATAGGATTAAATGCAGTTAACTTTGAAACGGGTGCCTTGATAGCATGTTTGTGTTTGTTTTTTTTTCTATTTGAGTGAAACAGGTGGGTTGAAACAGTTTAGCTGTGGATTGAGAGAATTACTTATATAGGAAGGATATTTTAGTTTGAGTAGAAAATTAATCAAGCCTGTTATTTGCAGCAATACCAAAGGATATTAAGTTAGCACTAGGAAAAGAGCAATATTTTTTTGTCCCAATGGCATTGCGCAGGGTTCCACTGCTCAGTGTTCTGAGACTAATTAATCAGTGAGGGTGTCTAATTAAAAAGATGACTGTTCACCAGCTGCCACAGCAGGTTGGTTAATGGACTGAAATATTAGAGTATTTTTATAGCAAATATTTGTGTTCAGAATGCTGCATCTGTTTGTCCAAACTGAAAATGGGGGAGTTCATGCATCTATGTAGTGAGGAATAACTTGTATGTTCTCTGCCCAGTACAGCAGGGAGCGACCCTTTTCGTCAGAGCTCTCTCTGTTAAGCAGTCCGGCCACAAACAATGTGAGAGTATCAGGATAGTGTGCAATGGGTGGGTTTCTTCTTGCACCAGTTTTTCAGAAATATGTCTATGAAGTGAAGCATTCTCGTATTTTCTGAAGAGACTGCTGTCCTGGACTACAGCCAAAACCAGTATGACTGCTGTCTTTTCTTTTGACATGTGCTTCTGGCAAACAGCCTACTGAAAATGATAAAGGTACCCGCTTTTTGCAAGAAAGCCTCCTGAAATCTTTGAAGATGGTACCTTGCCCAGTCTGTGGTTACAGATACTAGAAACACAGCATACCCACCTTCTTGCACTGAAAAAATTTCCCAGCGATAAAAAGTTTCAGAATTGCTGATCTATTATATTTTTGTTGTTCTAGGGTTTTTTTTCATCTTTATTTGTTCACTCTACTAATTAGGAATGGTCTCTCTTAACTTTTAGGGAGATTAGATATCAAGAATGGCATAGTTACATGTTTATTATAAAAGAGCCTATTAGAAAAAGATGAGTTATTAAAAAACCCCTATTTTTTCAGTTGACTAGAGAGATTACTAATATCTGTTTTATTGCTTTTTGAATGAGATACTTAGATATTAAGCAAAATAATTCTAAAGGAACTGATCACTTTGAGATGTATATTAAACTTTTCCAGTTTCATGTTTTTTTTTAAACTCGGTCACTATAGGCAGTGTCTTTACTTTTCTCCACCTTTTCTGAAAGGGTAAGGATAGGATGATTTTTACTTAACTCTTCTCTTAAACTGAGATAATCCATTTCATGGCAAGTGGATTCCTGGTATTTTTATAATTTGATGTGGTTTGTAGAGAAAAGTCAGATCCTATGCTTGTTGGATTGATAGGATGCCTCATTCTTGGTGTAAGTTGAGCTGTTAGTGCTGACAAGTATAGTCTTCTACTTGTTGAATTATTTTAGTGGTGCTGCATACTGTGGAATAATAAAGTATATATGAACTGAAAATACTTATTAGAAATTAGTGAAAAAAATTGCCTCTGAAGAGCACAAGTTGACTGAATTTTAATTCTTTCAATAGCTTCATTTAAATTCAGACTTCAGATAAAAGGTTTGGTTTAGTTATGAATGTACCAGGGTACCTAGTTTCATAGTAAATGTTAATATTAGTCTTACAAGCTCAGAAATAAAATGTCCCTAAGGTGAATTTAATTTGCCAAGTTTTGATTCATTTAGAGCTCATCTGGAGAAAATCTTTCAATTTTGTGTGCCCAAAAGGGAAAATCTTGTGCTCACTCTTCATCAAAATTCTTCAATTTAATGACAGCTCTTTTCAGGAAAAAAAAGAGTAGCATGCATTAATAATTTTTATTTTGATGTCATTTTAATTTTAGCTTTCATGTATTATATTTGAGGTGGAAAATAACATCAATAATATAATTTTATGCAGGCCCTGAAAAAAAATAAAAAGGTCTGCCACATTAAGAATTTTCCTGCAATTTCTTTTCCGTATATAACCACTTATGATAGCACTAAAATAACACTCGCAATACAATTCCTGGCTATTGGGGCGCTGTATGACCTACTGGCTCTGAAAGTCACATGAATTGACACATTTGTCTGAAGGGCAGAGCGCACATGAGATTTGCATTTGCCCTCTTGGAGACTGCATTCTGTTTTGTCTGTGTGCATTTATAATCCGTTATTTGCAAAAACAGGGGAGCACAGTTGCCCATAGTTTCAAACAAAATGATAAAATATTGGAAAATATCAATATGACAGCCTGAATAGGTTTAAATGATGGTCACTGGAAGAAGTGATATTAAAATTGATAGTCTCATAGACTCTGCATATATGTATATTGATGCAGATAAAAAGCGTTTTGTTAGGATGGAGCAGGGGTGTCTCGGTGTCTTGCTATTTCTTTACAGTAGAGTGTGCAGTAATAGCTGGTAGTTCTGGTAAATGCTTGGCACGTCAGAGCTCGTTTTAAAAATCCATGATGCTCCTTTGTAGATAAAACATTAATAGGTATCCTAGTTTAATTTGAATATTGGTTTATTAATAGGTGTTCGGTTGTCCTGTAGCAGTAACGATGCTGATGCTGAAAGAGCAGCCATAGTAAGAAGACATTTTAAACAATGGCATTCTGCACCGCTGAGTAATACTGGATAATTTCTGAAGTTCTCTGCAGTGTGTGTTGTCTTTATGTAATGCGTATTCATTCGGTGTGTATGCATCTATCTGTTACAGTGTAGGGCACTGCTTAGATGAAGCAAATTGTTACGTACGTGGACTGTTGCAAGAGACCTGCAATTCCTGAGAGCATAATGTGTGCATTTATTTATTTTTAAACAATCAACCTTCTCTTGGCATTACTCTTTCATCTAAAACTCACTTCTTCCTACCCATCCCCTGCTTTCAAACAAAGGTTGCATAACTGGCATTTGGGAGTCTGCATAACTTAAGGGCTGGAGGTGTTGAAGGCAAGAGGAAGAGACAAAACATGGGGTTTTGTATGGTACTGTAATGGAGCAGTTAGTATGAGGGGAATTGGGTGATATTGTCCATATAATGTTCACGTTCTGGAAGTCAGAAAATCACAGTAATTGGATTTTAAATGCCTTCTGTGTGAGGATAATGAATTTCTGTTATTGCACATGTAAATAAACAGTAAAGTTAGACTTCAAAAGAATTTCAGGCCAGGCTCTGTCAGACTTGGAAATAAGAAGGCCATTTGTGTGCCACCAGGTTGCTGAACTGCCATGTTGGCATGTGCAAGTGGCTTGGATAGGGGAATGCAGTGACTCTATCTAAAAATTACTGTCTCCTGAAATTCTGAATTACTAGCTGTAATTTGTATTTGGAATGGTTTCCATCTGAATTTAAAGCTGAGGTCAACTTCCTTGTAGATTCTGTAGTGTGATTTTTGAAAGGTTGTTTCAAACCATCAGGAGAACTGCTTTCTCTACAAGCCCAATTGGGGGTCCTATACTTGCTTATGCAGATAAAGATGTAGAAGACATGCTTTAAAATAAGCATTATTTCTTATGACTATTTTATGAACGTTAACGTTTCAAAAATCTTAAATACATTTATTCATGAGAGCAAAACACCTTCTCCTGACTCTTAATTGCTGGTTTCAATATGTTAATGCCTGATGCTGTTCTTAAAATAAACAATGCACCCTGAAGACTGAGAATGAAAGGATCCAAAAGTATACTTTATATCTAGCTTTTTTTATTTCTCCAAACAATCACAGTTGGCGTTTAAAGTCTTTTTAAATGCCTTTGTTAAGCAGGACAACAGTCCTGGTGGTAAACATTTTATTAAAGCATGTTTTACCATAGCAGCCTACAGCTAGCAAGGGGCAATTCACATAGTGAAATAGTGACAAAACTAGAAAGGCTTGAGCTGTGTGTAGAGCAATTAAAAGCATACATAAGTGATGAATGCATCACTTAAATTCAAACTGGAATTAATATAGGGGTGAATTCTGATACCTTTTGGTACCTTAATTTATGTATTACTTTATCATAAAGCCCCAAATGACAATATTCATATGTTCTTTAGGACATTCTAAGGTGGTGAGCTAGTGTTAAGTACATTTTCCAGTAATTACTTCAGAAGAGACGAGAGACCTACAGATCTTCTTTACAGCCTGTATCTGTTATGTGTTTTTTCCCCTTTGTAGTCATGAGTACGCTCATACCAATTAAGACTAATTTCCCCAATCAGCAAGCAAATTTGCAGCTGCCGAGGGAGACTAATCGAAAGGAGATCAACTGTAGTCTGCTGGTGCATATACTGTTTTTAATAATCTTTTATGTAGGTTTCTGTGGACACTCCCAAATATTCTGGCAGCTACGGATCTTTTTCTTGTGAGTTTTCATCAGTTTAAAAAATAACTGACAACCGAATATTGATGATATGGAGCTTCACATTTTTTAATCATATGCTGAATATGACAAAGCCGTCTTCATATGGCTGGTTTGTCTCAAAAGCAATGCAGTTGCAAAATACAGCCTTTTTTGGGTAGATAATACAACATGCAGCCTGAATCTAAACCTAAATCGTCTTATACGGAGGGTGCGGTTTCAGGCTGTACGCTTGCCAGAAGAGGTTTCTTTTACCGTGTGTTCTGTCTCTTCAGTATACTCTATCTAGCGATTGCAAGGCTGATACATCACAGTAATTAGTAGATTTTTATTTAGAAAACGTCTTTCCCCCCCGTTTCTCTGTTACAGCAATGAGACTGATTCACTTTGTAGCTGTGTCATCTCTAAGTGTGGTGTAAGGGGTGTGGCGGGAGTGCACTGCTGGGGCAGGGCAGGAAGGACAGACAGGTTAGGCCATTTGTGAGGCAGCTTTCAGATAGCCTTAGTTAGGTTAATGTGACACAGGAGTCTAAGTATGATTTTTGTTACCTAATTGGCAAAGGAATTCGAGGTACCTTTTGGAATGATGCGACCTTTCTTTCCTGAATTTGTAAATGTCACTTCAGAAAGCATTTTTGGTCTTTGTTGTCATACCTTCCAGGATTTCCTTTACCCTTCTATGAAGATGTTTGCTCTCAAATTCTTCTTTTATGAAAAATTGAAAATACAGAAAAACATGTTAGAGATAAAACGCACCTGAAAATGTTACAATAAATATCCTTTTGAGATGCTTTTATATATGTTTTCATATATATATTTCTATATATTCAGTGCAGCATGGCTATACCTGATACAACAAGATATGTGACCCCCGGACACTGAATGACAGCAATAGATTTACATAGCCGTCAGTTAATACTGTAGTGATACTTGGACTGCTGTATATTTTCTTTCGAACTCGAAGACTTACATTTCAGGCAACCGTGCACTTGATTAAGTTTAGAATATTATACAATGAGGAAAATAATTTCATAGCAAGCTCAGGACAGCGTGTCTTTTGTCTTCAGTAGCTGGTTGAGTCAGCAACAAACCTTGAAAATATGCAGCCTGGCTCCCCTAGCTTAAGCATTAGACGGAATATTTCTAAAACTTTGATTTAAAGCCTTGAAATTCATATGTCTTAAGATTTTTCCTGACTGGTGAAAAGTTATGTATAGTGACTGTTGTACATGGAGTTTCCTTTGCAGAAGCTGTTGACTTTGTCATAGATCCATTAGTTAATGTATTTTTCTACATTATTTGCATCTCCAGGTAAAATACCTGACGCTTCATGTGATGCTTAAGAAGAAATGAGTTAAGTGTGGATGTAGCCTCAAGGGTTAATACTGAGGCTGGGAAGCAAAACTATAAAAATATACTTAAATTTGTCTGTGTTATCCTTGCTGCACTCCCTTGTGTGGGTTTGAATCTGCAGTGTACATCTCTCGATTTTTGTGTTGCAATAAGGAGTTAATCTGATTCTTTTCCCTTTAGTACAAGTGAAGGAGGAACCTGACTTTGATCTGTATTCTTGGCCATGCTACTCCTGTGTGCTGAAAGCTCTTGTGGACTGGGCTGAGAGGCTTTTCCTATGGGTTGGAAAAAGAGTTCAGAGTAGCACTAGGAGGAACCTTGATTAACTGCAGTGAAGCGAAAATACAAGGCACATACTATGTTAAAATATTAGCTTACACTGGGATTCTAGCACATGCTACGTACATAGTTCCAGTGCAAATATTTCCAGTATAAGTTACTGTTTCTAGTCATAATTCTCTGAAGTATCTGTTAAATCCTTTGCTTAGTATTAATTAAGTCTGATCTGAGTACGCGCTTTGGAATGTTTCACAGTGCATAGTTCTGTTTATTTTTTAACAAAGGTAGCAATGTTGACTATCTGACAAGTGTTGGATGGGAGACAGTGAGTGAGCGCTCTAAGATTTTTGTGGAAGTGCTTGTATAGCTAGGAGCCCTGTAATGATGATCAAGCATGTATCAGAAATGTAAATATGTTATGATCTTGTAATTATAGTCGTCTTTATAATTCCATACATATAAACGGGAAGAACTCTGCTGCTTCAGACAGATGAATTTTGGTATTCCCTAACTTTTCAGTACTTAATTTAAAACCATTAAGTAACTTCTAGTTACATAGTGCCTTTCAGTTGTTGTGATGACTGACATAAATACTGTCCTATTGCTGTTTATTTTAATAATAAGCTGATACATTTTATGGACCTAGGTAAGATCACCAGGACATTAATTAAGGGCTGTAAGGTTATGTGTGTTTCTTCCTACTGACCATGAGAACTTCAAATGACTGATTTTCTGTTCACCTTGATTTCCTCCCTTGTACTCAGTAGAGTTCTCTGAAACTTGTATTAATTGTGATCTCCAGAGCAGAATCCAAAAAAACCCAACCACTACTTGTCTCTGAAGCTCTTTCTGAAAATTGAGTCATAGACATTATATTTTAAGCCAGCAGAATGTTTGATTATTCTACTTTTGACTGCCTTTAAAATTCTAGTTGCCATAACAACTTTATTTCTTTATTTTTAGCACATCAGTTGCCATACCAATAAAATATAGCTTTTTGAATGTAACCAATTTTCCTCACTTTTTGCCTTGTTTTATAAAGAACCTTATTTGGGGGGAAAGGAAATGTAGCAAAGCTCTTCCCCTGTGAGCACTTTGGTTAGAACATAAGCTGAAAATTACTTTTTTTTTAAATTTAGCCTTATTCCATTTCTATGGCAGTATTTTGACTACTGAGTATTTTCATAACTTACACAGAAAAATTAATGTAAGTCACTGTATAAAGCCTTTGTAGAAAAATGCAGTTGGGATTTCATTTTTATGTGTTGTAGTTAATGTATTAGAAAACCTTAACTGTTAGAGTATTTTCCAATATTTTTATTTCATTTTCTGGAATGGCTATAAATACGGTATAGGCAACTGCTGCTGATATGGGAAGCATTTTTCCTTATGCTGTTGAAAGCTGTTCCTCTTTCTGCTTTGTTTGGTTGTTTTCCTGTTCCTTACTGTAGGATTGCTTTAAAGATTACTGTTTAAGTTTTGCAGCAAGTAACTCCATGTTTGTCATGTCCTTCTTTATCTTCTTTCATTAAAAGTATGAGAACAAATTACGCTCACTTTGTTTCTGCAGCAGACGTTACAGACATGCTGGGAAGAAGGGTGTGCAGGAAACATGGTGCATGCCTTTTCAAGCCAAATTAATTCCAGTGGCCATATAAAGATGATGGCCACTAGCATCCTAAGCAAATATAGCAGGTAGAACCCAGTGCTTCCATTTCTTCCTGTATGGCCCTTCCCAGGTATACTGTCGATCAGCTAGAGGCCAGTATTTAGTTCAGTGTCCTGATATGCTGAGTTTTGGGAAGTTCGGTGTGATATATCTTAAAAATATGTGAATGGAGAGATTGACATTTAGTCTTGAACCATGATTTTGAGCGGAGGGGAAAGGTTTATGTGTGAATTTAATATTGGTGAAAGAAGTTGGACTTAATCTATAGCTTGACTTCTGTATTCCCTGATAGGGGGCCCGCTGCTGAACAAGGAGGGGGCCCTGGTGATGCAGGATGTAGAGAAGGCAGAGTTACTGAATGCCTTCTTTGCTTCAGTCTTTACTGCTAAGGCTGGCCCTCAGGCATCTCAGCCCCCAGAGGAGAGAAAGGGAACATCTGGAGAAAGGAGGACTTCCCCTTGGTTGAGGAGGATTGGGTCAGAGATCCCCTAGGCAAACTGGAACCTTGGAAATCCATGGGACCTGATGGGATGCACCCGTGAGTGCTGAAGGAGCTGGCGGATATTCTTGCCGAGCCATTCTCCATCATCTTTGAAAGGTCATGGAGGACAGGAGGGGTGCCCAAGGACTGGAGAAAAGCAAATGTCACTCCAATCTTCAAAAAGGGCAAGAAGGAAGACCTGGGAAACTATAGGCCAGTCAGCCTCACCTCCATCCCTGGAAAGGTGATGGAGCAGTTAATCCTGGAAGTCATCTCCAGGCATGTAGAGGAAAAGAAGGTTATCAGAAGTAGTCAGCATGGATTCACCAAGGTAAGATCATGCTTGACCAACCTGATAGCCTTCTACAATGGTGTGACTGGCTGGGTTGATGAAGGGAGAGCAGTGGATGTTGTCTATCTTGACTTCAGTAAGACATTCAGCACTGTCTCCCATAACATCCTCACAGGCAAGCTAAGGAAGTGTGGGTTGGATGAGTGGACAGTGAGGTGGACAGAGAACTGGCTCAACAGCAGAACTAAGAGTGTCGTGATCAACGGGACGGAGTCTGGTTGGAGGCCGATAACTAGTGGTGTTCCCCAGGGGTCTGTGCTGGGTCCAGTCCTGTTCAATATATTCATCAATGACCTGGGTGAAGGGACAGAGTGTAACCTCAGCAAGTTCGCTGATGATACCAAGCTGGGAGGAATGGCTGATACACCAGAAGGCTGTGCTGCCATCCAATGAGACCTGGACAGCTGGAGAGCTGGGCTGAGGGGAACCTCATGAAATTCAGCAAAAGTAAGTGCAAGGTCCTGCACCTGGGAAGGAACAACCCCATGCACTGGTACTGGCTGGGGGCTGACCTACTGGAAAGTGGCTCTGTTGAGGAGGACCTGGGAGTGCTGGTGGACAGCAAGCTGACCCTGAGCCAGCACTGTGCCCTGTGGCCAACAAGGCCGACGGTATCCTGGGCTGCATTAAAAGGAATGTGGCCAGCAGATCGAGAGAGATTATCCTCCCCCTCTGCTCCACCCTAGTGAGGCCACATCTGGAGTACTGTGTCCAGTTCTGGGCCCCTCAGTTCAAGAAGGATGTGGAACTGCTTGAGCAAGTCCAGTGGAGAGATACCAAGACGATCAGGGGACTGAAGCATCTCCCTTATGAAGAAAGGCTGAGAGACCAGGGTTTGTTCAGGCTGGAGAAGACTCGGGGGGGATCTTATCCGTGCTTATAAATATCTAAAGGGTGGGTGTCAGGATAATGGGACTGGACTCTTTCCAGTGGTGCCCAAATACAGGACAAGGGGCAATGGGCACAAGTTGGAACACAGGAAGTTCCAGCTCAACATGAGAAAAAAATTCTTTCTTGTGAGGGTGACAGAGCAGCGGAACAGGCTGCCCAGAGAGGCTGTGGAGTCTCCTCTCCTGGAGATATTCAAAACCCACCTGGACGCGTTCCTGTGCCCCCTGCTGTAGGTGTGCCTTCTCAAGCAGGGGGGTTGGCAAGATGATCTCCAGAGGTCCCTTCCAAACCCTACCGTTCTGTGATAGTGTCCCTTCCAAAAGAACTTGTAGATTCTCTTGAAAATGTTGTCTTTATATTTAACCTATTTTTAGTGCTGATAAAGTATATGTTTAATTTCATTTTTTTCTTTGAGATGGCAAATAATATCAGGTTTGGTATTTCTTTTTAAATAAAAAAATAATTTCTCAGCTCACATAACATTTTACATGTGCCAATTTCTAGCTATAAATATAAATGTTCTCATTATCTGATACAATCGAACTAAAGACAAAATTTGTGAGTTATTAGAAGTTGAATGTATTTAGATGTTATTACTCTTTGAACAGTTATCAGATGTGAGATGATTTTATAAATTTTAATTAGCTAATTTTTAATGGGGGGGGGGGGGGGCGGCAGAAATCATCAACTCTTTCTTTTAGCAGCATTTTCCACACATCTCTCATTGCTGGGTTCCACATCTGTGAGTTAGCCAGGGGTCTACTTCAACTGCTGTTGTTTGCAAAATTTCCCCCCTAGACCGCTCTTGGAAGGAAGCTATTCCTGGTCCTCTCTCATATATGGTTATTGATGCAAACGTGTGCCGATACAGGCTCCGTGCTTTAAGAGACTATAAGTAATACCTCTTCAGCAGTTTCAGCTGGGAGGAAAATTTGGTCAAAATGAAGCAGAGCTTAAAATCCATAAAGAAATTGTGCCATGCTTCAGTTTATAAATAGTTTTCATGCCATATCCTTTCCATGTTCCTCTTTTCCGTTTCTTCACTAAAGTGGTAGAATAGTAATAGTGAGTAAAACTTTGTTTAATCTTCTAAATTTACATAAATTGCTTTCAGCTTTATTGTTCTCAAGAAATACTGAAATTGGATTTACTAGTCCCAATCTGGGGTCAGTACCACCCGCTCCTCACTAGATCTTGCACTGAAACAAATAGTGACTCTTTAGTTCTTAACTGACTTTTGTCTACACCAACAGTTGAAGCTATGGCTTTATCCCCTAAATGATCCTAGTTGTTTGGTGTTTTTCTGAGCCACCTCTTGTATCCTTGAGGAAGCACTATTTTTAAAAAATCTATTAAAGGAAAGGTTTAGGGTGGAATGTGCCAATTATAAATGCAAATAAAAAATTCTCCGTGTGACTAGGCACATGTTTCCAGCCAGCCCATCTAGATTAGACTAGATGCTCTGAGAGAATGTACTTTCACCATTTAACCTAAGCTGCCTCCATGAAAAGTGGATTTGAATCTGTTTCTGACATGCACCTGTGAATTTGTCACATAATGGTAGCTGCCAGTTAACAATTTTTAGAAAAGACAATTGAAGTGGATAATTCAGAAGGGTTTTAAACTATTTTTGAGAGAAGATAAATTATGCATATGAATGTTCTGTGTTGTAGCTTTCAGCACAGATTAAAAGTTGCCAAAGGTTATAGTGGGGAGTTTTTGTCATACAGGTTTGCCGTTGTGATGTTCAGAAATACGGTACTGAGATGGAGAAGGGTTTGGAAGCACATGCAGTGTTGATCATACAGTAGCTTATGGATGTGTGGCCTTGGCCTTGAGTTCTAAGGAATGCTTTGAGGGTGAAATAGAAGTGATGCTCTTGGGAGAATTTAAAGAAATAATACTGGGTGCAACTGTGTGTATTTGTTTTTCAAAGGCAATGAAGAATGGAAGTTACATTTGCATGCACTTCAACTTTATTATTTGGTGCATCCAAACTTGTGATTTTGAAAGGCTGGCAGATGGTTTTGATCCTTGTGTTTGTATCTTGGTTGCTTTTGCACAGGCCTTAGAACTTGGCTTCCTAATCCAGGCTACAATAAATTATTCATCATTTGAACTCATTAAATCAAAATTGGTTGCCCTTTAAAAGGTCATGCTGTAGTTTAAGAGAACTCTTTGGCTTGAAGTATGTGAAAAATTGAAGTAGGTGATGATAGTGCTTGGGCTTTTTTTTAGTAGCCTTAAAATCTGTTATTCTAGCTCTGCTGAAATGGAATTACTACTAATACTGACTGAGCTTATGCTTCTGCCAAGTCAGCTGGAATCCTTTTGAATGTACACTTTCTCGGTCCCCAGTTGTGATATGCTTTTAGAATACCAATATCTATGGAATGTAATTCCTGGCTTGATAAAGACAAAAGTATTAGTAAAAACACAACTATGTCAAAACATGCCTCTAAAAAGTTTAAATGAATGCAGTATTAAAATATTTTAAGTATTATTTTAAAATATGAGAAGTGATTCCCACAGGAAAAGAAAGGGTAATACTATACCTGCACTGCTCATACTAGTCTCTGTATTTCAGGATTTCTTCATTTACAGTTCTCTTAATTGCTATCTTTTGTCCTGTAATTTAACAGGTGAAAATTTTAATAGTCTCTGGAAAGCAGTGTAATTAATAGCTAGTTCATTTCCATTCACTCTAATGCAGTTCCATGTACAGAGGCGATGTTTTATGTTAGGATAGCTGCATGGATAGGACATGGGTTTGTTAGGGTACTTGAAATGCAGGAGGGCAATTTTGAATGAAATGCACATTCCTTTAGACTGTCAGTATGCTTTCCCAAAGCACTAACTAAACATTAGCTACATAATCAAAAGCAGGAACTAAAGCAAAAGTGATGTAAATAACAGGGCCCTTCATCGGGATGCTTGGAGCAGGGGTGGTAGTAGTAAGCCTGTATTCTTTTGCCAAAATACTTTTTTTTTTTTTTAAGCTACTGCTAGTTTAAGGACAGATAGATTAGTTTTAGCGGCAGCAACACAACCCTGTCAGAGGGCGTAGGCCTTAATTTTTTGCTTTTTATACCACCCTAAGACACACTTGTAATTTTTCCATTGCCCATTTTCATGCGTTTTAGGGCTTTTCCTACCATGTGGGGTCCGTTAGCTAATAGCATCCTTACATAGCTTAAGTGCTGTTTTTAATGCAAATTCTATGTTTAATTCCTGAAAAATGCTAATTATCACCATTTATTAGACTTCACAGCATTTCCCTGAAGTAAATTAACTTCTTGATAGATAGTTTATTGGACAGTGTTTTATTTCTATTGATTTGAGGCACGAAGTTTGGTGTTTGTCGCTCTGAATTGAGCTTGTAAGTGAATTCCATGTGTTATAGGAGCATTGATATAATCTTGAGGGAAGCTCCTCCCAAAGAAAAATGTTCGGTAATGTAAAATTCATAAAAATAACCATCTAATCCATGAGATCACAGGTAGTAATGTTTAAAGGGAGACTGTAGCTATTTACTGTGAAAGCTTGCTTGATATTTATTAAATACATGAATAATGCTAGTAGCTAATTTAAAATTTTCAAACTTTAGAAGTGTTCAGTGTAATTATTAAATAACAGTATGAAAGGACTGCACAATAAACTTGCAAATGTGAATGCCCATCTTTCTCTACTGATCCACCACAACACAGAAGAAAATACAATTTTTTGCCCATTTCTTGTTCTGCATCACAGCGTCCTAATTACCTAACATTTATATGATACTAGCTAATATTTGCCTCATTAGAAACAGTAGTGGAAAATGACTGGGGCTGTGAGTCCAGCAGAGGAGCACGCTGAAACAGAGCTTGCTTGGAGCAGTAGTAAAAGGAAGAGGGAACATCAGCTCCATTCCACGTCCCTTTCCAGCCTCTTCCCCGAACTCTCCTCACCCTCCACTCCAAATTATACTGGCCCCTTCCTTCTTCCCCACCTTATAGAACCTACTCTGATGCTGCCATCAATTTCAGTTTTTGCCTCTAATACGGAAAAGGCTTGTGTAGGCTTTGGGGATAATTTTTCCCTCTAACAGTGAGGTAAGTGCTCCACAGGAGCATCTGCATTTCAAAAATGTAGCTGTGTAACTTGTATCACTTGATCTTTTTGCAGTCACTGCAGTATGTGGGCCATAGCATTGTAAAATGATTTATGGCATTCTTTATGACCACGGGGTGGGAGAGAGAAGGGAAGGAAACGGATCTGTGATAGCAAAACTGATAAATGAGACTTCTGGGTGGAGAAATATTTCATGGGTTTAAACTTTCTGCAGGATACTGTAGTTTCCTTGAGAACTAAGACTTTTGGGTTTTTACCACTGGCCCAAGTGTGTTTAGTCTTGGTCATCATGAAGACAAACTGCAACAAGAAAAAATCTGAGCAGATACAGGGAGTCACAGTGAGAGTGGTCGATCAGTGGAACAGGGGCCCAGGCAAGCTGTGAAAACTCCGTCCTTGGAGACGTTCACAACTCAGCTGGATGTAGGACCCAGCGCAACCTGGCCTAAATTTGGCATCGGACCTGACGCTGAAGTTGGCTCTGCTTTCAGCAGGGTGTTGGACCAGGTGATATCCAGAGGTGCCTTCAAACGTAAAGTGTTTAAGAAGTCTAAGATTATTTTGAGACAAAAATAATGGTTTTATATGTATATGTGTATACATATCTCATATTACATGCCTGTACTCAGCCGAAAATTCCTGTGTATTCTGTGTAAGCTAGAGCTCTTCATGGCAGTTTTTTAAATAGACAGCTGTAGTGGGTGGATTTTTGGAAGAGCCTTCATATTCCACATAACAAATCAAACTGATTTCTACCTTAAATACAGCACCAATATGACTTCAGAGAGCAACTTCAAACAGTAGTCTGATGTAAAAAAGAAAAAAAAAAAACACAAAACAAAACCACCACCAGAAAAAAACACCCCAAAAAACCCCCAACCACATACACACAGAGAATTTTTAAGCCAACTACTGATTTTTCTTCCTCCGCTCCCTCTTTAAGCTGTGATGCAAGCTTTGTAGAACAGAATTTTTCTGGAGGCATTAAAAGCATAGGATGTGATGGACAAGTAAATGTCAGAGGTAGTTATGATAAAAATAAAGCAAACTGAAGAAATGCCTTTGTTCTATAGGCTAAGGAGAAAGTGGATAAATAAAAATAATACTTTTTTTAAAAAAGAGTTGGTCAGAAGAAGAGGTAAGGAGCTGGTATGCATATCAACATTGTCATTCAGGTCTGCATCTAAGTAAATAACTTATGTTCCTCATCCCACACTCTCAGCTGCATCTCCCTGCTCTAATCAATGGCTTTTAAAAAGATTTTACAGAAGTTACCGTTGTCCATTTAATCCAGCTGACCATCCAATATTTTAACAAAGAGAGCCCTGAAAGACCTCAAATGAGAAATGAGTGATGCGCCTGAGATGCTTTTTTGTGCATTGCAGGAATTGCTTCTATCAGTCCTGTTGCCTTAAAAAAAAAAAAAAAAAATCTAGAAAACAAATATTCCTGTTCCTTTCCGAATAGAAGAAATGAGAAATAGATTGTTTCCTTGCTTGGAGCTTCTAGATCTACCTCTGTATGGACTTTGTCTGTCTGAGAAGCTTTATTTCACTTCTTTACAGGGTCACTCATGTCACCACTGCTTTTGCAGGCTTTCTTTTCATACACAAAGCTCAAGCTCCAACCACATCTCCCCTGTATTCAGCAGGATCAGGTGGTGTGAGCCTTCTGTTTTGGATGGTAACTTCTGTTGTTTCTAGCTGATGTAATTCGTAACAAAGGTGTGGAAGTGCTCCTTCTATTCAGGTTGAAGAAGAATGCTTGGTCCTTCTGCTGGGCATAACCAGCTATGGAATTTACGCACCGTGTAAAATACTGCCTTAGTGACAGCCATTAAATTCTTCCATTGTAACTGTTTTTTCTTTCTCACTTCCTTTACTTTATATGCAAATAAATAAAAAATCCTGAAGCATGTTTTGTTTAAAACTGTGCCAGAGTCTCTACTGTGTCTGATCTACAGATAGAAAACTTTTTCCATGTAGCTTTTTAATGTGCTGCCTCTGATATAACATTCCAACATTGCCACATCTTGTAAAATTCTGTCTGTAATAGCTAGTCCTGACAAAACTATGCAGATTTCTGCTTTAATTTTCACTTGCCTCCAAATATACGTAAAATACAGTACAAGTTAGTGCTGTCAGTCTGTTGCAGTTTGCACTGCTGCTTCTTAAAAAATGCCACGGGGAGTTGGGTGCTGGGAGTAGCTGAGGTGATAGAGCCACTGGCAGCTCACTGCAGGAGTTTTGTTTTTTTCCCCCACCAATTAAGAAATCAAGCTTCCTTACTGTTGAATCACTTTGTCCCTTTAATTGTAATTCATGAAAGGGAAGCATTTTGCCTGCATTGAAAACCAACCAGCAGAGGTTGCCATTGATTTTTCTGTTACCTCTTACCTGCTTAGCAGTATGTGGATTTCTTGTGCAAGACCTGCAATATTTGGCTGACGTGAGTGCTTGTTACCAGAGTTCAGCTCTCTGAGCACACAGGAAGAGGCACTGCAGCTCTGTACATAAGCTGGATCTGACCTGTGAGCAAGGTGACTCAGTGGTCGGCGTAACATTTGGAAGCTTTAGGGGTCACCAATATTCAAGTCTATCGAGCAGAATGCACTGAGCATGTAGTTTCTGCAGTCCACTTAGTTGTAGGCTTTACCTTTGCTTATCTAACGTGCCTGCCTGTCTTGGAGACTTTCTAACATCCATTTTAACATGTTTTGGCCCTTTGTTTCTCCAGTGCCCACCATGAACTGGCCCGGGGAGGGGAGAGAGAAGGACTGGTTGCTGCCGTGCCTGTGCACACCGTTTGTTCTCCTCCTCCTCCCCCACAGGAGGAGTGGGAAGAGGAGGAATAAAAATTGCTTCCTATTGTTCTGCCCGTGGCATGGATAGCTATGGCTTAAAGCTGTACTCAGGGACTAAATTTAGTCATCAGATCTGTTGTTGCAGCCATTTACTGTTCTGAGGTATTGAAGCGATCTAATTTTTTTCCTAAATCCTTCGATGGAAGAATTTGGAATTATCACATGCTGTTATTGCAAACCACTCTCACCCTGCTGCATTTTATGCTGCTTCACATTTCTACTGATTTGTCATTCAGCCTTGAATATTTGCTCCAGGCTATACTCAAAATACAAGATGTTAAGCCAGGAGCAGCTTATTAAAATTTTGCCTGTGGTTTGCCTTGGAACTAAAAGAATTTATATCACTGCAGTTTCTAATGACTTTAGTTTGTTAAAGCCTCCAATACCATTCTTGACACATGTATTTTGCTGATTTACAGCCCAAAATACTGTTTCGTGGTTGGTATTTTGATATCGAAATGTGCTGTTCCTCTGTGTGTCTAAGGATGTATGGAGGGTCTATGTAAGATAACTTTGATGGTTGTACTTCTGTTGCTAGTTTTATTTTTAGGAAGCATAAACAGTATTTCTGAGCCCTTACTCAGGGAATAACAGCATCCGTTTGTGTGAACAGAGAGGTCAGTTAGTTGGGTTTGTATTAAAGCTGATGTTTGCAGTCAGTTGGAGCAATTAAAAACTGGTAAGCTATTGAAACCAGTTGCAGATGAGTTTTGAAATAAATCTGCCATAAGTATGAAAACAATTTATTTTTAAGGGACTGTAATTTTGCCTTTTAATCAGGGCAAAATTTGTGTCAAACCACGGCAATTATGCATTGTCCGCAAAAGTTTAGCGTCGTAAAATAAGAGGTGGGCATGAAATGACTCTCACATTACTAATTACCGAACGGTGTTGTCAGGCGGTGATGGCGGTTTCTCAGATCACCTACACAACTCTAGCCAAACGGCCGGGCCAGGTTTAAATGCTGATTTTTGGGGGTGGGGGGTGTCTCTCCAGCGGACTTTGCCGTTCGGCGGGGTCCGGCTGCGCGAGCGCGCACCTCAGGAGACCTTTAACCCCGCGCCGGGCCGAGCCCCCCCCGGCCCCGCCGCCTTTCCCCGGGGCTCCCCGCCGGGGGCCACGGCCGCCCTGCCCCGCTGCGACCGGGCTCCGGCCGCTCGGGGCAGCCCCACGGCCGGGCCGGGGCCACCTCCCGGGGCCGGGCGCGGCGGTGCCCCCCCTCGCCCTGCCCTGCCCCCTCCCCTTCCCTTCCGTTCCGTTCGGTTTCCCCGCCGGCCCGGCCCGGCCGCCGTTACCTAGTGACAGTGGCGCGGCCATTGGCGGGGGGCCGGGGGAACCAGTCACCTTTCCAGCGCCCGGCTCGTCTGCATCGGCTGGTGGGGGGGCAGGGGGAGGGGGAGGAGGAGGAGGAGGAGGAGCAGCGGACTCAGGTGCAAGCAATAATTCCAAGGGGGAAGGAGAGAAATAGCGACAGAAGCTCCAGCCGCACCACAGTAACTAGGACTCCCCTGTCAAGCAGTTCATTGTAGCGGCTGATAAGGATACGTGTAGGTGAGAAAGATTGCTATATTGCTTTAGCAGAGAATTAGAGAAAGCAGTCGTTTTATATGAGCTCCGTTGCTTATAGGCGAAGGGAATGAAGAGCTGGAAATATTCTGGGATGTTATAAAATCAAAAGGACTTTCTGTACAGCGTGGCGATGCACGACAGGAAATTAACTCCAAAAAGAACGCTTTCTCTCAAACTGCTGCAGTAGAATTGAGAATTTTTTTCTAGTAACTGAAATTCCTCCTGAAGACACAGCAAGGACTATCAAAAACATCGGAGAGATTCTGCTACTTTTAAAGAGACTTAAAGCAAATGCCAGCGTAATATCTGAATGACCTTGGAGATCATTTTATGTGGATTCATTAATTCTCACTGCCGGTCTTCTAGTCTCAGGAACTCAAGGATTAAAGATGGTTTTAACATTTTAGGGGCCTTTCAAAAAGCAAGATTGTATACAATTAATTACTCGCCTAATGATTCCTGAATTAATCAAGCATATACTTAAAACTGAACACAGAAGATGCTTTCTTTTAACGTTTCCTTTTTCCGTAACTGCGAATAAAATGAACAAGGTAATATCCTGCAGGTAGAACATTTTTTTTAAAAAGCAACTATTTCTGATGCTGATCATCTAATAAATTTAAAAACCCCAGAACTACGTAGAAGATGAAGCTGAATAACAGAATAATGGAGTAGTAAACAATGGCAGCTTTTCTAGTCAAACCAGCATTTCATTAGCTTCACAGCAGAATGCAGATGGAAGTTTCTGTTCTCGTTGTATGGGGGTTTGTGAAATGATTCAGGTGTAGCTACAGAGGTGAGCAATATCATGGATATAGCTATGAACTCCTGGGTACCGATCCACTGTAGCAGATATGGCAGAGTTTCCAAAGATGGTTATTATAAATTACCATTTCTGAAATTAAATTCAAGAAGGATTTATTTTGTCTGTGGGGACCTTGAATTATGCTTCTGGCATTAATAATTGTAATGGACTATAACCGTTTGAAGGAATTGTGCATATTGACATAAGTCTCCAAATTCTATTCTTAAATTATTTTCATTTTTAAATGAATAGACACGATCTTCCTCATTGTATGCGAGATGTATGTTTTCTTTCTTGGGAGTCAGAGGACAAATCTGCCTTGTCCCCCACCTGTCTCCATCCAAATAAAATTCATTATTCATACCCAAACAGTGGTGAGTCTATTGGAATTAACCTTGACAAAAATGCTTTCCTTACCTTTCCAATGAATAGCATGGATAAGATGGAGTAGCATCTCCTGAATGGAGCCAGAAAAGACAGCATTAGATGGTGAACTTTTTCCTTCACTCTTCAGTCAGTCTGTGATTTAAATTGAGACATGAAAAAGATTATCTCCAGTAACTGCTGGTCTGGGAAACCTGAGATGTACTGAGGTTCCTCCTTCCCTTCCTCCCCCTCACCCTGTTATATTCCAAAGTAAATGACTTTCTCAGGAAAAAAAAGCAGTCAGAGATTCCCCCCACTCCTTCCCTGGGAAATGAATGTGTCTCTTTTGTAATTTTTTATTTCCCTATTTCACAGTACCTGTTTGTTTTAGAAGTGCCTTTTGTTTGCTAAAGATTGGTCGAGAGCACTGGAGGAGCTGATCAGTGGCCTTTCTCTTTCTGGCTTTTTTTTTTTTTTTTTCTTTTCTTTCTTTCTTTCCTTAAAGCTAAGGCGTGCCAGAGGTGATGCACTGATGCTGAGGAGGCATCAACAGCTATGGGACTGTAATCCTCTCAAATGTAAGCATTGGCAGTGTCTACAAAGAGAGATCGTGAGACGCTGAAGCAGAGTTTAGCTGCTGTTAAGCAGGTCATCTACTCGCTAAGGCTCAGATTGCAGTGTTTCCTAATCACAAAACATGAACCAGTCCCGATGGATTGAATGGAGGACTCTGAATATGAGCACTAGTGTTATGAACATATCTGAGCATCTCTCCTGCCCTCTTGGATTTGGTCACTACAATGCAGTTGACATCTGTATCCTTGAGACAGTTGTTATTGTCTTGCTAACATTTTTAATTATTGCGGGTAACTTAACTGTGATATTTGTTTTTCACTGTGCTCCACTTCTGCATCATTATACCACCAGCTATTTTATTCAGACCATGGCCTATGCTGATCTTTTTGTTGGAGTTAGCTGCTTGGTTCCTACTTTATCACTGCTCCACTACTCGACAGGTGTCCACGAGTCCTTGACTTGTCAAGTTTTTGGATATATCATCTCTGTGCTAAAAAGCGTATCTATGGCATGTCTTGCTTGCATCAGTGTGGATCGCTATCTCGCTATAACAAAGCCTCTCTCCTATAATCAACTGGTCACACCTTGTCGCTTGAGAATCTGCATCATTTTGATCTGGATATACTCTTGTCTGATCTTCTTGCCTTCCTTTTTTGGTTGGGGAAAACCTGGTTACCATGGAGATATTTTTGAATGGTGTGCTACCTCCTGGCTAACTAACGCCTATTTTACTGGCTTTATCGTGTGCTTACTATATGCTCCTGCTGCCTTTGTCATATGTTTCACGTATTTCCACATCTTTAAAATTTGCCGGCAGCACACCAAAGAGATAAATGATCGGAGAGCTCGATTTCCTAGCCATGAAGTGGATGCTGCTGGGGAGACTGGACACAGCCCCGATCGCCGCTATGCCATGGTTTTGTTTCGGATAACCAGTGTCTTCTACGTGCTGTGGCTCCCCTATATCATATACTTTCTGCTGGAGAGCTCTAGGGTGTTGGAAAACCCAGCGCTTTCCTTCTTAACGACGTGGCTTGCTATAAGCAATAGTTTCTGCAACTGTGTGATATATAGCCTCTCCAACAGTGTTTTCAGGCTGGGACTGCGGAGACTGTCAGAGACAATATGTTCATCTTGTATGTGTTTAAAAGACAGGGATGTCCGGGACCCTAAACCAAGAAAACGGGCTAATTCCTGCTCCATTTAAAGAAAACTGGCGCATGTAATAAAACATGGAGTTTTGATAGTATTTGCTGTATCTGGAAACTTGCCAGAAGAGAAATGTTTACTTGAATAGTTTTCCGTGATGTTAGAGTGAGTTTAAAAGTGATTGCGGAAAAGGAAAAGGCTGCTGTAAGAGGGGTCTCTGAGCTTGAATATAGCTCTTGTAAAATTGTGAGGAGAGCGATTCCACAGAGACAAACAAGAAAGACAGAACTAAAAATCTTCCAAAGGGCATGAAATAACTACCACATCAGAGGAGGTTCCTCATAAAAGAAATAAGTTAGTTACTACCTTATATTTTCCCCCTTGTAGAAAAGTTGTCTTACTATCTTTGTGTCAGAATATACTGTAGCCTTCTGAATTTAAATATATTTAAGAGGAAACAATCAACAACACAGTAAGTGGCTATCCATAAATTATATACCTGAGGACTATAGTAGATCTTGCAGATTAATAATCAGCTCTATCTCTGCTCACATCTTGTACAAGTTTCAGTTGTACAAACAATCCGCAGTGCATAAAACCTACATCAGGCATGATGCTTTTGGATAAAATGGCACATTTTGGTACAACTTTCACAGAAGCTCTCCCTCTCATTTCCCCTTTTTTTCCCCATACTGTGCATCCCTAGGTTCCATCGCGTCCAAGTGGTTTAGTTTGTGGGCACCTATGAGGTAAACTGAGTTTCTAACCATTCTTCCTGCAGAAAGCAATAGCCCTTCCTGGCTGGCTGAGTAACTGCAGCTGCCTCTGTACAATGACTTCTTCAATCTTTCATTCTCTTGATCCTGTTAAATGAGCACACAGTATCGATGTAGTGTCCTTTAGGGTGTACTAAAGCTTTTTCCTTTATTGGCTACACAGATAATCCTAATGCAAATATGATAATCGTACGCGGTGGTGTGCATCACTGCTTAGAAAATTAAAACTAACTAGCCCTTTTCTTTGGGAAGTCTAAATAGCTTACTGTTGTAGCTGTCAATCCATTGTGTGAACCTAGCTTGCACATACTGTATTTTTTTTTAGAGAAAACGTAAATTGTGGTCTGTGCCTAATGTTTTCCTAGCACATGGAATAGGTCAATGCTACAGGATTAAAAAATTACACTTGCTTTTAAGAGAAATACTTCTGTGCAGTTGTTGAATAGCTGTTTGTTAGACAAGTGTTCTTGAAGGAGGAGAGCGAGGCAGTTTAGTATTAAATACGGGCAAAGAGCTTCAGTATTGCCTTTTGTACTGAACTGATTTTCAGGTCCACTGATGAAATCTTTTTTTATTTCGCAAGGGCACGCATTAGGTTCGTGTAATAAATTGCCAGGGGTTCAGATGCATGCCAATCAATAAAATAGTTAAATTATTATTTTGAACCAAATGTAATTTTCTTAGATGGTTATTGGCTTTTAAAAAAGGCCCAATCATTGATTGTTGGTGCCTTTTAACACTGCACTATTATTCCTTCTTTCACCAAAATGCATATGTAAAGATCGTGCCTATTACTTTTTGTAATGGAAGCTAACCACGCTTGCACACTTGTGGTTTGACTCTAGATCTCCCTTAATTATGTATTCTTTGTTCTGTTGAGGTGGTTCTGAACCCCTGTACGTTTTTTTAAACCTGTAAGAAAGTTGAAACAATGGAATAAAGTAGTATTATGTATATCAAAACCAGCATTGGCGTTAGTTCCCTGATGTTACGCTCCGTTCTCTGTGAAAGTTCTTTTGGGTTAGGACTCAAGTGTCTGATTTAAAATCCAAACCTCAAAGCTGCTTACTTGCCGTCTTAAACATTTATATACTGGTTTATAGCATGGCGCAATCTTTAAAGCAGATTGAAACAGGACTTGAAACATTGCTTTAGCTAAGCTGAACTGTTGCTGACAATTAGACCTGATAGATATCGTGGATAAATGGGTAGTATTCTTTGCACATATCTCACAATGCTCCACGTTTACAGCAACATGTCTGCTGCCTTCTTTTGAAAAGTTGCTGTTTATTTCAGAGGGCTCTTTTTGGCTGATTGCTGCTCTATAAGGTTGTGTGACCTCGCCGCCTCTTACAGATGTGACTTGATTCCTTTTGTTTTGTCATTATCTTGTCATTGTTTCCTGCTTAATAGGTCTTCAGCGTGCAAGACTTGGACAAGGAAAATGAAGTATCTCACTTCTCACAACCCATGGGGCTGGTTCCATATCAATCAAGTAGTTTTATTTCTGTGCTCCAGAGGTGGCTGCTAACCGATTCTGGTGTTTGTTGGCATTCCTGGTAACAAGTTTCTATGGGACCTCCTGAAATTCAAGAAAAGTTCTGTGAAATGCTTGAAGTTAAACTAACCTTTTATTAAAATCAAGCAATACAGCCTGGAGGCGGTAGATGCACTGTTAGCATGGTACTGCAACTTCAAATATGTAGAAATACACAAGCTAACTCATTTGTATCGGTAGTGCCTTAGTTGAACCCTGCTTGTATAACCTCAGCAAATGGAGCTGATGTACAGCAACTTGAAGCTTTATTGCCTGCAAACACTAGGTCAGAAAGAGAGATTCCCTTCAGAGGCTGCAGCACAAGGTTTACTCACCAGCCCACCTGCTTCTTGCCCTCAAGTGCAGAGTTAGCAATACTTTTCTCTCTACCATCATGCTGAGTTTGTGGAGTTGTCAGGTGGGACTGAAGATTTTCTTTTTCCTCAGGCTGTCGTTGGAGGGAGAGAATATAGTAGAAATCCAGTACCCTGGAAACAAATCATAGGTTCCTAGGTTCCTTGCCCTTTTTGAGGGGTTTGTTTCTTAAACATTGGCTTAATGTGGTTGGTGCGAGAACGCTAATTATCTTATCTGGTCCCTGAATTTCAGTTGCTGTAAAGTCACGCTTCAGCCTGTTCTCTGTAAATCTGAGTCTCCTGGTCTCCTGGAATCTGTCAAACTAAACATCCTCAGCAGAGTTAAATACTGCATTTCTTCTTGCTGTTTGCAAGATGTCAGGATTTGATCTGGTGGTCAGTCACATGAATTTTTAAATTTAGTGTGTTTTATTTTTTGAAAGTGTTTTCTAAACTCGCTATTTCAAATTCTGTTTGAGGGAGGTTTGTTATTGTTTTACTAATGCTGTCTGAGTATTCCAGCTGGTGCTAAATCCTCTTCTAAAATTATAAGGCTGGTTGTTCTAATGGATAAAAAAATTCCAATAGAAATTCCAGTCACCCAGTCTGTCACTTTTGATTTTCATTCTGTCATTATATGAAGTCTCATGTTCTTGTATGAAAATCTGATTAAAGAATGAGAATTTTAAAGCTGGCATCTGGAGTACACATCCCACTTTCATGTGCCTAAAGATCTTTATGACTTATGAAATACCTAGTAAATAGGTGACCAGATACTGACCAAAGAAATCAGCAGGTTAAAATAATTGTTGATAAACAGGTAATAATAACGTCTCTCCATATACAGATATATTGAGGGAGTTGCTAAAACTTTAGGTTCCTTTAAAAGAAGTTCCTGCGAGAAGAAAACATAAGTAAAATATTAAATAAAAAGGTTATAGTGAAGAAATATGCCCAATAGGTAAGCAAGATGAATATATAACATATATACATATATATATATACTCCTTTGTGCAGGTAGATTATGTTATGCCATTACATTCCTCTTGACTACTTATGGTTGTAGTGTAGGCTATGTCAAGGTTGATTGTGTTACCGTTTTTGGAATCTTATCTTCAGCCTAAGGAAAAGTAAAAAAAAAAAATTGTGTAATGGAGGCAAAAGCGCTACCAGAAAAGTAATTTTTTCTTAATTCAATTTCTATGCGCTTCCTTATTTTCTGAAATGCCTAAGTGAATTTCTCCTTAAAAAACTGTTATTTATAAGGAAAGAAATCTCTAGTAATGAAAAGCACAATGCTGTCTTTTAAAAGTTTAGTTATTGTCTTATAGTAAGATTCTCCCCCACCCCCATTTTTGCTTAAGAATCCATTTTGTAATTGTTCGTGGTAAAGCATGAGGTATGCTATGTTTATTTTTGTGCAGAATCTTTGTGCTTTCTCTCCTGAAAAGTTTGTAGTGTTTTGCTTTATTGAGCCACCTTTCATAGGTACAGTTCATGAAAACCTTTTCAAAATAGCATTTATATTGCTTTTGTGATTATTTTTAATTAATTAATGTTTGACAACTGAATATCCATAAGCACAGTTAGTTTTCATGCTCAGCAAAACTAATAAATGTCCTTCCTTGGGTAAAAGAACGTACCAGTCAATATTCAAAATTGGCTATTGAGAAAAGGGTATCAATGCAATGATTAGTTATTTCATTAGCTATTTCACCTTGCATATAAAAATTAAGTTTAACTGTAAAAAATAAGATAGTTGCTGCAACAGGATATTGAGCTGATGGGAAATGCATCAGATCGTACACTCTCACAGTTGGTTCTCAACATGAAACTATTTTATATTTCCATATTACAGTTGTAGTCAAGCAAATTAACATATAGGGTTTAAAAAATCTTTCTAATTCTTCTGGTTTTTTAATGTTGGTGTTTGTATGCTGAGGATCTGTATCTCTAAATCCAAGCCACTGCTCGTGATGGGAATATATCCCTTCAACAGATCTCAAACTCAGTTGCAGTGTGCCTAGCAACATGCTGGTGCTGGAGCTGACTTTGCTAAGGAGAAGTGCCAGAGGTTCAGGAGGCCAACATTGCTGTGGGGAAAGAATGTCAGCGAAGGTGATGGCGGCCTCCCCAGCCATGCTCCAGGATCAGCTAATTTGCAGATCTTTCAGTTTTATTGTCACTGTCACCAAAAGGATAAGTTTAAGCTTTTGACTTCATTCCATTCCTCCTCCTCCCCCCCCATTACCTCTCTCTTTTTAGGCTGTTTTATGGATGGAGTGGTACATCATTCTGCTAAAGAGCTGAATTAGATTTTTTTAAATTAAAATATCTTATGCATGTCTTTTGAATGGCAAAACCAAACATTACTTTGTTAACTAGATGCTGATTGATTTTTAGACCTTTCTAGAAATGGAAGCATCACTGAGGCAGTGTTTTTCTGTTACTTGAAATATTACCTGGAACATTGCTTAAAGGTAGTATTTTCCAAAGATTACATGATTTTTGCTAAACCAAATATGAAGTTCAAGTAAAATGTGTGGGTTCTTTCCTATTTAATGTAGACCTGTTTAATATTTTTAAGTAAATACTAAATTTATATATAGATCTCTGCAGTCATTAAGCATTTTTAATTGTTAATAAAAGACTATGTCATTATTGTAGATTAGTGGCGTGAAATCAATATAGAAGGGTATTTAAGGGTAGCTTCCTACTCACAGATTTTTCTAGTCAATCTTAAATAAAATGACTCCTTTCTCCATCTGATACTAGGAAAATCCTTCCAGAAAATATGATCTGAGCTCCATGAGGTTTAAGTGCTAAAGGAACAGTATGTGAATGCAGAAGAAGCTGTTAATGGCTTTGTGCCCCAGCACAGCCTCGATAAAATACTAACAAACGTCACTTTTACATCCATAATTTCTGTCAACTATTCCTCTGTCCAAGTACTGTGAAAGGTAGGAGGAATATAAGGAAACCTTAGTGCTTTCAGCTGCACTGATAGGAGGCTTGGAAAAGCAATTTCAGGCAGTAAAAATGCCTGGAGATCTTCGGGATTTTATCAGTCTCATGCCGACTGCCGGCAGACTTAACCCTCTTGAGAAGAATGTGACAGCAATGCTGAAGGCATTTCGTTTTAATCACTGTATGACTCGGTTTGAACAAAGAGAAGGTGATTTGGATCAAAATGAAACTTTTTTAAGTGCCGTAATTACCAGGAAAAGAGTTTTGTCTTTTGTATGCAATGTTCATCCCTGCCTCAAAGCTTGCAATCTAAATTTTAGAATGGGCAGTATTAGAAAAAGGGACGAAACAGGAAGGTTTTGAGAAGGTGAAGCTGGGAGTGTTAATCATGTGAGGGCACTTCTGCATCTTGACAGCATTGCTGTTTGTTTCTTTGTTTTCTTTAAATGAAACAGATAATGCTTGTTGTCTCTTTTTTCCTGCTTCTATAAATAATTTGAGTAAGCACAAATTCTTTTCATCATGGAAGAAGTCAGTTTTAATGAGATATTTAAATGAAGAATAGGATAGTGGATTAGGAAAGTGTAAGGGCACCCTGGGAGAAGACAAAGTATGTTGCGTGTGGAAGATGTACTACTATTAATTTCATACAATTTAGGCAGGAAAGTCTTAAAATACCTGTTTCTGGTGAAGGTTTCTAGTCCTTGTACAATCTCTCCAGTGTTATTTATGCTTGTGCATGTATTATTTAAAAGTTGTTCTTGTGTGACAACTAAATTTAGAGTTATAAATGGACAAATGTTATTTTCCATGACCAGGCGAATTTGTTCTGACTTAGGAAAGACATGTGCTGAACCCACAAATTTTTGGTGTTTATTAAGTGATTATAGCATACAGGTTCTCATTAGCTGTTCTATTGTGGTGAAACAAATATAGGAACTGTGTAGTGAGACAGAAGAGCGGACCATTCCTCAGATGGACTGCTCCTCATCTGTTGCCTGAAATTATTACATCATATAAGCCTGGGTGAGGTTGTGGCTTTGGGAGGCCAAACACAGAGAGCGGGTAACCTTTATTTACTCCTTTCGGTAGTTTACCTTAATGCCACTGTATTACTCTATCTCGGCGTTTGCATCTGTTCTTAAATGAGGCTTGTCAAATACAAAACACTTGTGTCACTTTGGAATATGTATACCCCCTTGTTTCCTGCTGAGATTCACGTAGGTCTCTCTCAGTACGACGTGCCATTTAAACCTCTGATTCATGTTCACTGACTCAACCCGTGGTGGTTTCAATTGTTACTGTTCTGGCAGCAGGATGAAACATGCCTCGCCTCCTCTTCCGTTGGTTGTTTCGGGTCAGTCTGGCAGCTTAGCCCAAACCCATTTTCAGCAGCGGGTGGGGATGTATGGCAGAGAACGCTGGCGTGGCTGAAGCATGTGCGTGTCCTCTGCTCATGCTTTCACTACATGCAGTTAATCCTCCACAGAAGGGGTGACATGGGCAGCTGAAGGCCACAATGCCTCAAACTGCCTCAACAGGATTTTTGCAGAGCTTTGTTTATTAGGGTTTTCAATGGTAAGGAAATTCGTTGTAATTAAGAAAGAGAGAGTAATGAATTGTCATTGGGTCAAGAACAGATTAGTCTTTCATCTGTGCCCTCAATAGGATCTTCATAAGATAATTTTATTATAATCAGGTAGATTTGGGATACTGCTGTCTTTAGAATGAGTTTTAATACAACTATATGTACATAAGCATTGTAAAGAGTCATATAATGGCAAGGTTTCAGTGGCAGCTTTTTCTTCATTTCAAGGGACCACTTTTTGGCTAGAGTTGGATAAGTGCTAAGTGTGTACTGAAATTACCAAAGCCAAAACAGCAAACACAGACTATAAATTAAACACCTATATCCAAACCTACTTTCTCTGTAATACTGGCTTCTTAATATTGTCCAGTCAATATCTCATGTTGGCTTGTGAAGATGACATACAGAAAAGCAAGAAATCTAATATAAATATAAATATAAAATATAAGCATAACTACATGCTATCATAGCTAAATTATTTTAAAGATTTTTGATTTTTCAACTCAAGACTTTCGGAGACCATATTTTCTGTGATCACTTACCTTGGGAACTCACAACCAATTAATTAGTTTTCTTTTCTGGCTGTGCTTTACTTGATCTCTGGCTCTGGGGTTTTTTAAAGTTCAGCTTGAAATCTGAAGTAAAATTTTTAAATTCAATTCTTCTGTTACATAGATGCGTTCTTCACTTGACTCATGTGAAAACCTTTATGAGGATATTAGAAAAATCATGTCCTTGAAGGGAACTATACCTAGTCTTAAATCTATTTAAGGCTGCATTTCATTGTATCTAAAAGAAGCTGTTGCTGTACCTTGTTTACTGGATTTCAGGTGTCTTGGCAACAAGCCTCATCGGCAGATGACAAGTTCTCCAACCTCTTCTGTTGGGCTGAAATATTATTTGCCGCTGATTTAATTTGTAAATGTTGCTAACTAAAGAAACTCTGTTTTGGTGGTGAATCAGCATTTTGTATGGGATTTACAGAGATACTTTCTCTATTGTTTTCCCTTTCATTCTGATGGCAATATATGAGGTTTATTGCCTAAGTGCAGCAGGAAGTTTTGTCCATGTTATCCCTATGCATTTGCAGCTCCTTTCTTCTGATTTATCCTGGCTTGAGAAGCTTTTTTAGGGAAAAGTATGTCTCTGATGATTGGTTGTTGATACAATTGCACTTTGATGATCATCTTATTTTATGGATTTCACTGCATTAGTAAGCCTGTATTTTAAAAATAATAAATCATAGCGAAGTGCTCTTGTAATAATGGTATTATTTTGTTTAAAACTAAATTTTTAGGAAGATGAACATATTTTACATTGGTAGAAAGAGATTTGAAATGTGATGTATGTGAGGAATACCTGTTGATAAGTTATTTTGGGAAAGATTTGGACTTCAAGTGGCAGAGTGAAATTCAAGAGATCAAATATAAATATTGATTCTGAAGAAAAGCAGCTCTTAGTTTTCATACAATAACAAAATGAATCTTATTTGTTTCCTGTCAGGAAGAGGATTTTGGGTTGCTGTAAGTCACCTTATGGAAACGGTAGTTTAATGAGCCATGGCTTACCAAAAAGTATTGAGATATTAGTAATATAAAAATAATAACAAAATCTGTTAAAAATCATTGCTACTATTACCATGGTGTGCCTCGATCTTGAATGCTGAGTGTAAGTGGTCCATGGTAGCACAGCTGGAAGGACTTCGGAGGAATGACAAAGGAACTCCTCTAAGGGAGGATTAAAGTCTCTAGGATTTTCCAACCTAGAAAAGAAAGGATTAAGGCACAGGGGAGTGTGAGAGGTCTGTAAGGTTGTGAATGTCATGGGGGAGCACTGGATATAATTAGTCATTGTTTCTCTTCAGTGTAAAAAAAATTAAAATCAAGGTAGCAGTATGGAAACAAACCATACATAGTGAATTGTGGAATACATTGACAAGACATTCAGGATGTCAAAAGCTGACATGAGTAAAAAATCAGAAAAATCCAAAGAGGAATGGTGTATTAAATGCTGTGATCATGCTTCTGGCTTGGCAGTCCATATGCTATAGACTACCCGAGGCTGGGAGGCTGTGATGGGGAAATTGCCACAGTATGTTTGTTCTGTTCTTATACCTGTCCTTGGGCATCGGTCACTAGTTGCTGTTGCAGACAGTATTGATGCAGGAGGAGCTGAGGGCTGATCTAAAGTGTTTGCTCGTACATTCCTGCTCTGTTGGCATCGTTCATCTTTATTACTTTTCATATACTAACTCTGGTTATTTCTATTCATTTTTGGTCTGTCAGGAAAAGAATGCACAATTTACTTCAGCTGTTTTTTTTCTTAATAAAATTGTGAGTGAAAAATGAACATCTGTGGCTGTGTGTCTTGTGTGTGTGTGGAAGGTGTCTGTGACAGTAGAAAGGTCAGTATGATCAACTGTCTCCATCTTTTCTCACTACTGGAGCAAAATACCTTTTGGAAGAACATCATCAAAGCAGTTGTGAAGGGGACTATATTTCTAGTTCTGATATCAAGTATTAGGGGATAAATTTCAACTTTTTTTTCCAATAATTATAGTAGTTAGGAGTCAAGCTATTATTGTAGGCAGTCCACAGCAAAAAGGGCTTCTTAACTCTAGCTAAATACCATGATTTTTTTTAAAATAAAAAGTGATGCTGCAAAAGTATCTTACTTAGCCATGATGAGGATCGAGTATAGCTGTGGTGTTCCACCCCTAATCAGCACCATGTTATCTGTTTTCTGAAATAAAGTGTTATTCATTGAGAAATAAAGCCAGAATTCAAACTTGATCTCCATATATCTGGGGCTGATATATTTATAGAGTTGGAAACAGTGTGTAGTTTGCTCTGCCTGTCAGTGTATCTGCACAACTATATATTCTCATCACTTGTTTTTTTATAGAGAAAAGCTGTTCCATTCTACTCCTTTCATTTTGCAGTTAGATCAGTTAATACTGGTTTGCCCCTAATAACATTTTCTCATTTTTTTTAAACCCATATCAATAGTTCTGTGAAAACAATGTGATCTTTAAGGTGCATTCTAGCCCTTTCTTTGCTAGGTGCTTGTGCCGTGTCTTTAAGTGGCTAAATCACGAAGTGGATTCTCTATGCTCAGATTTGTTTGCCTGTGTGGCAGTTCCATGCACTACTGCATCTTCAGGCTAGCTTGAGTCCCCTTCCTCTTGTTCCTGGATTCAAGAAGTGGAAAAGATAGGAAAATGCTAGGTGAAATTGTAGCTTAAGATGTCAGCGTTGAAATTATTTTCATGGTTGGGTATGTCTTGTTCATTTTCTTGTAGTTGAATTTAAATGAACTTGCAGAAACCAGCAAGACCATGGGTATTTTTATTTTTCTTCCTTATAAAGTAAATATTGCTTGAAAAATAATGTGCTGGTGCAGAAAAATGACAAAATTTTAGGTGGATATTTAGTTTATACTGTAAGGTTTGGGGTTTTTCCCTATTCTTGGAAACATTATTCTTGTTACTGGTAATTTAAAATAATGAAAAATGAAGGTAACATGCATTGCAAACATGCCTGCTAACAAAGTTTGCATTCATACGTGCATACAAATTTCAGTCTAGAAGTCAGCTATATCTTTTCATTGCTTTCATCAAAAAGCATTTTTGCATCTTTTAAATGTGGTTGCTCATTTGTATTATTATATATATTTTGGTCCAACCCTTCATCCCTCCTGCAAGCAGAATTCCCATTGACTTCAGGGGAACCTTGGAATTTTAAGGAAGTTTGGCTCAGTTTTCTATATTCAGTCTAGCAGTTATATGGAAAACCCTAAACTACTGATTTCTGGCAAGTACACAACATGACTCATGAGTATCTCCATTACAGTAGAAGGGAATGCAGCAGAAGCATTACTAATGAGGACAGAAGTCTCACATGAAACAAATGTGCATCTGTGTGTGCTGAACTGGAGACAATATGTTAACATATGTTCAAAAAATCGCGTTCCTCATCTCACTTGAGAAATACTGCTAAAAACCATAGACCATGAAGAGAAAAGGGGGAGAATGCTTAGCTCCGGTTTGCTACATTGCACTTCATGTTCTCAGTCTATTTTTCAAGTAAGTAAATTGACTGGCACGATTTAAAAACAGTATTATTTTATCATGTATGAAAAAATGCTAGTTGTTAGAATATTATGCTACATTATTTCATATTATTAAAAAACTTGAAATATAGATTGTTTTGGTAAACCCATGACAGTTTAAAAAGTATAACTCCAGGATATTATTGTCGAACTTCTGTATCTGAACTCTAAAGAGTTTGGCTGGTTTTTGTTATGGTTTCTTTGCTGAACCCTCCCCTTCCCCCCAGTTGCATCACATTGCTTTTATTTTTTTAATTTAACAGCATATTGGCTAGTTTTCCATAAAGTAAAATGTGCATAAAAGGCATGAAGATAGTCTATGACTAGATTGAAGATTAAGATTGAATCAAGATTAAATTTTTGTTGTTGTTGTTGCTGTCATCTGTTACTTTCTAGTTTGCCTGGTGGATATTTGAACATTCAAAATTAGAGTTGAAATATGAAATCCTATGTGTGTTTGGTTTTGATTTTTTTCCTTTTTAAAATGAAAAACATATTTTTCTATTTATGTGAGACCGTAATCTTAAAAAGAAAAAATATCATTTAGCTATTTACTGTTGTTGGATATTTAACATGGTTCCTTGACTACGGCTACACAAAGCCTTTTTTCATCCTGTGAGAAGATTCCGCATAACAGAAGGTTGTTGGTCACACTTCAGTTTATTATTGATGCTGCCTTTATTGTCCAAAAGAAAATAGTCTCATGCATATAAATCAAGTTCAGGTTATGTCTTGTGCTGTTATAACTGGAGAAAATGATTTATCTCAGTTCAGTCTCTTAATTTCTTTCTTGTTCTTTGCAGCAGCATCTCTAGCTGTGTTTGAGTTGACCTCCTTTCTTATTGTTTTCTTTCAAAATCAGAGCAATATTAGCATACTTAGTGTTATATTTAGATTTCATTGTTCTTGGAGTTCCTTGGATTCACAGTTAGATTTAGAACGTGAATTTAATATCTTGTGCCAATGGATTTGTACCCTGTCTTGGTAACCATTAAAACCTCTTAGAAGTGGTTCTGAAGATTGGTAGCAAAGTCTTGGCTCTGAACCTCAATAAAAAGACATAATAATTCTAGTGTTAACACTTAGAAAGATGTAACTCTAACTATAAATTCAGACCCAGTTTTCTACTTCTCATAATAGATTAGTAGTTTGGATAATCAGCTTGATTGTAAGCTCAGTTTCAACAGTGAGAGAAAAGATTTGTTTTTTTGCCCACTTTGTTTTTATTTTGGTTTCTTGTTTGTAAAGGGTTGGATCTTGACCAGATATATAGTTATGGGCCTTACAATGGGCAAGTTTCATTTCACACTCATTTCAATAATAGCTAGATAAACACAGGAGATAAGATTATTTATAGGAAAAGGCATGAATCCATTCTGAGGTCTTTCCAACTTGACGTTTTGCAGTGCTGGTTTTAGAGATTTCAAAACTAAAACTCATCCAGAACTCACAACATTAATGCCTGAAGTAATGACTTTTTTAGGCTGTGTATGCTGGTGGGTTACATTCCCTTGGAGAACGCTTGAGTGTTTGAGCACATACAATAAATTTCATACCAGCAAAGCAGAAACTACATGCGTGTGGCCCAAACATGTTTTGGTGCTATGATCTGTGATTGTAGTTAGGCCTTTAATGCTCTCCCTGTATCTGAGAATTGTCCTGAAGGCACTGTAATTCTGTCACAATTTTTTTGTTTGGTTGAATGAAGTGTTCTGTGGAGGGTTGCTGTTAGGGCTTATATAAAATCTGAGCTGCTTGCTCCTCAGCTGAGGTTGAAGGAGGACGTCCTTCCTCCCCACCCTGTCACATGCAGGGATACCATCTGGGTGCATGGGATGAACTCCAGATTGGACTTGGAACCAATCCAGTAAATGTTACAGAAACCTTGGTACAAACAGAACAAAACATAACCAAATGAAGCCTTTCATTAACAGTGATGCATTCAATGTCATAACGATTTTTTAATGTGTGTGATACCGCAAAGCATTAGTTTCCTCCAGTCAGTGTGGGAACCTTTGGTAAAGCGTTTTAAGAATGTTTTGCCTGAAACCTTATGCCTTATTTATGAGGGAGTTTCTTCTTGTGGTGTTGTCAAATGTTGGTTTCTGGAGCGATGGTTTTTTACACTTCTGATCAGTTAATTTATTTCTCTCAGTAGGACTGAATGTGAAAGAAAAGAGAAGCAGCTTAGACAGCCATCCTTACCTTTATTAGTTTTGATTTATTGAGTTTTTTGATTTTCTTATTCCCCTATGAAAAGTAATTTTCTTAGACCTGCTAAGTGGAAGATTACTTAGAAAAGCAAGAACCATTTTTCTATTCCTTTTTTTTTTTTTGGATGGTTTTAAACAGCTACTTCTTCTCGTGGTTGCACATCATTATTTTTTTTAATTTCAAAAAATACCTGAAGGTCCAAATTTGATCTGTTCTGGTGCATTCTCAGTTTTTAAATTTATGTTTTGCTTTATTACCTAAACTTCAAGTAATATTATTTCAATCCTGACACCAGCTATAAATTCTCTGTGCTGTAATATATTCTGCTTAAAACAAAACCCCTGAGCTATTAAGGTACGACCAAGAGCTGATCAGATGGGTTCTGACTAATTTTGCACGTTTTTGATCATCCTTGTTTGTCTTGGTCTCTCTGAGGTTTCTATTTCCTGGCTGATCAGTAACATCATTCCTCTCTGTTTCTAATGCGCCATGTCCAAATCTAATTTAGATCTTTACTTGAGATCTTTCTTTAAGTTTAAAAGATGGTACCAGATCCGAGAAGTTGTTAGAAGGAGCCATGGCATTCTGAATCAAAACTCTCAGCTCCCCACTCAGCCACAAATCAGTCAGTGTTTATTTGTCATCTGCTCTGTCTTGCAGACCTCAGCATTATATGGTAGGTACCCACGGGGTAAGATCTTTAAATTTAAAGGTCATTCTCAAATGGCTATTAGAGAGGCAATAAATAACCAAGAAGAGCTAGGGCTTTTGGAGGCAAAAATAATATCTCATGGCTTTTAGAGCTTTGCATATTGTGGTCTTTTTTGAGGTGTAACAGAAAGAGGTAGAACGGCACTTGGAAACCTGGGGATATAAAGTTAAGTTCCTCAATACTCATTTGAGGCTACTGAGTAGACCTGTCCTGATTTTTCCAGATTGCAGAGGAACCCAAAATCCCACTCAGGTAACTCAACAACTGTGGATTTGTTACTAAAACAAGTAAATAATCTCCACAGATAGTCTGTAAGCTTACTGAGATTTCGAATTTGATAATTTTCTTCTAACTCATATTACATGATGATTGTTTTCTAGCCAAGTTAGAGATCATGAATATTTAGCCTAGATCTTCTTTGTTTCTGATTGTTGTCTTCCTGCAATTGATGGTTATACCACTGACAGAAATACTCTTATAAGCTAAATTTAATGAATCCAACAACATAATGGATTGTTTCCATTCCTCCTATTTTTTCATTCATTATATATTTTTGATTCCATATATTTGTCAGTCTTCTCTTTTTCCAATGCTCCCTTTTTCATGTAGTTGCAGTCAAGTGCTTTCAGGCTTTTCTAACAAGCAGTGCTCTGCATTGTGCTGAGAGCATTGTGAATGGAAGCAGCATGACTGGAGAAGAGGAGGAAGAGCTGCTGTAAGAGGGGACTGAAAGTAACTGGTCAGTTTGAATTATTTTCAAAGCTATGTTTAGGTGGTTCCTTCTGACTGATGAAGGAAGCACCTCACACGTACGTGTTGGGATGCTGTGACCTTGCCTTTCATATCTGCTGCTTCTTTACAATTTGGCTGTGATTAGAAGGGAGCAGAAAAGTTAAGTAACCTTTCTGAATATGGATTAGGGTTATGATAGTGCTGTCAAATATACTACTTTTTTCAGTTTGAATTGGGAAGTGTCCAGGGTGTTAATGAACATGAATACTTCAATAGAGAGCAGTTGAAAACCAAGTAAGGTTTTGTTGATCAAAACATATTTCAAAGATTCAGAGTTGTATTCCAAAAGGGAGATTTTAACGGGGTAAAAGACTTCAATGAGAGGTTGGACAGTGTGTGGAAAAGTGAAATCAAATGAGACACTGACGTGCTTCGATCTGTGTTTTCCATTGCTTTCACAGCATGTAGTATCCATTGCATGCTTACTGGAGAGCTTGGTCTTGCTGGGCTGCATTTCAGTGCCATTTATTTTTGAAGTGGGCTGCTCTCTCAAACCTAGCAGTCACGCTTTCGTCCAGTGCCCGGGATGGGTGAAAGGATGGGTGACTTAGGTTTTAAAATACTGTTAGGTGGTGGCAGGTGGGTAAGAATAAATCACATTTCTGCTCTGTTGGAATCAACAGCATTTGTTTTTGCTATCCCTTTCCATCATCCACCAGATAACTTTTTTGTAACTTCTTGTTAATGCCAAGAGGTAGACAACATCCATTCCTTTACTGTGTTTTTTTCCAATTCCGTGGTTTGTGTAACAAAATAATTATGTTAGTAATAAGAGGTTTCGTAGAAGTTGGCACTGTTACATTTCTATGTGCTATCTTGATTTGAGCATTAATGACTGTAAAACAGGATTTAAAAAGTACCAGCTGAAGCAGCTGCTTGGCAAAATCTTGTTTGTTTGCCCCCTAGTAATTCTTGGTCTGAGGTAAAATTGCACCAGAGAGATGAGCAGCATCCATTGTCTAAGGAATAAATGAATGTCTTCAGTGGGCTAGTGATGCAACTTTTTGAGATGAATGATGTATTTTAGAAAATCTAGTTTTAGAAGTGCAGTTCTTATAATTGTTCCTGCCAGCTACACATTTTCAAAACTTGTGTGTGCCTCCTTTCGTGGGGCGCCAGGTGAAGCAGGGCTGTGCCGGAATTGTGTTAATATTTTCCTAGCCTGTATGGAGCTGGAATGAAAGCTCAGTGAAAGCTTTTTCAGAAAGCTGTAAGTGTGCTTCTCATGATGGCTGCACAGGACAGTTTCCAGAATTTGAAAATTTTCATGGTTAAAGTGTGGAGAAAACTTCTGTTTCTGATGAGGCTGCGTTTTCTAGAGATCAAACCCAAATATACCTTACAACAAAAAGAGTAAGAAAAATCTTATACTGACAGTAGGGGCAAGTTTGTCTCCATAAAATAATTTGAAGAATCAGAAGAGTGGTGTACTATTTTAGAAAATTTTATTCGAGAGAGTCAGCACTCTTTTGAACGCACCTCTAATTTTTGTGTGAAATGCAAGTGTTTAGCAATTACTTCTGTTACAGCCAGTATTCTAAAATCTGATGGATGCTGTATCCTTTTGCAGAGGAAACTGTATACACTGTCTGTCCTGCGTTTCATTCTGTTACCATCATACAAGAGATACTGTACAGTGAATGATTAACTTTTTAATACCAACCTGTCACATTTCCCATGTTTTCCAAGTACAGTTAGTTATTCATGCTTATGGTATTCCTAGGTGGATGAGAAGATATGAATAATACCCAAACCACATGGATAGAGCATTAAAATAGTTGTAAGAATCAAAGTTGTTAGCTCAGAAAAACTCATGAACAGGAAATAATGGTTCTCTACTATATTTGGCTTTCTAAAGCTGAATAAAATAACAGGATAATTCTAGTACATGGATGTGACTATGTGTGGAGTCTTAAATCACTAGTTTATAGGATTGTTGTAGCATTACTTATGAGAAGGTTATATGAGTGATAAATTATACTGATAGTGTATTTACGGACAATGCAGTTGGGGATAAATTATTAACAGTAAATAAATGTAATGTTTTGAAGCGCTATTGTTTGTACTGTAAGTCATGATGCTTTATCCAAAATAGGCAGCTGAGAAAAGATATTAGTGTGAATAAGTATCTCAGTAAGCACTGTAGTGTTGTTAACCACTTGAGCAAGTCCAGCGGAGAGCTACTAAGATGATCAGGGGACTGGAGATCTCCCTTGTGAAGAAAGGCTGAGAGACTGGGGTTTGTTCAGGCTGGAGAAGACTGGGGGGGATCTCATCAACACTTATAAATACTTGAAGGGCAGGTGTCAGGACGATGGCACTAGACTCTTTTCAATAATGCCCAACGACAGGACAAGGGGCAATGGGCACAAGTTGGAACACAGGAAGTTCCAGCTCAACATGAGAAAATACTTCTTTCCTGTGAGGGTGACAGAGCAGCGGAACAGGCTGCCCAGGGAGGTTGTGGAGTCTCCTCCCCTGGAGACATTCAAAACCCGTCTGGGCATGTTCCTGTGCCCCCTGCTCTGGGTGTGCCTGCTCAAGCAGGGGGGTTGGGCAAGGTGATCTCCAGAGGTCCCCTCCAATCCTGACCATTCTGTGCATCTCTGATTCTCTGTTCCTCAGGTTCTTTATTTTGCAGATGATACCAACTACAGTTGGTTATTGTGTGCCTCTTATCTCTCCTATGTCTATGTAGAAGCAAAGTTCTCAACCCTCCTGCCCTCCTGAAAAGAACAACTAAATGCTTTATATTATCAAGGAAAGAGCAGAATGGATTTGTGTTAATAATGATTAAAAAGAAGCTGACCACAAAAGTAAAGAAAAAACACAAATCTTTGGACAGAGGAGCAAGTGAAATTGTTAAATTATGGTCCCTTTTGTGGAATAAATTGAGGTGTTCTGCATGTGAGTAACTGCTTTGAATGTTAGAAATTAACATCCTTTTTCTCAGAGTGAACAACAGAGAAGAAATTGATGTGAGGACAACCTGTTCAGAATTACCTAAATATCAAACAAATTGTGTGCAAGAAGAATGTTTTGGCCAAAATTTAAACAGGTGAAGAGAGATGTTGTGAAGGAGATTAGCCTCCCAATCTTTCCCTACTCAAGCCCTCAAAAAAAGCCAAAACGTGCCAGCCTTCAGGAACCATGAAGGTGGTTTTTGTTATGTAGCTAGCTATTCACAGATACAACAAATTAATGCCTTTACAAATCTGTACTGCCCAGCAGTGATTGCAGAGGCAAGGAAGAATGTGATTTAGTGAAAATACTAGTTTTGAAGTAATTTATTTTCTATTTCTGACCTACTGGTCATGAACAGTTTGTCTACAAATAATAAAGTGAATAACAATTAAAAGTGTCAAGTGCCTTTGCTTTACGTGTCAACGCAAATCCCCTCCTGCTGCCCCCCGCCATGGATATTGAAAGGGGGCACAAACTGAAGGAAAGCTGGAACCCAGGGAATAGTTGGAGTTGGAGAAGATTAATTTCCATAAGAAATGAGGCTAAAAATACATTTTAATGCATTGCTAATAGTGATGTATTGGTGAGAGCAAGTTTAATGAAAAGCTGTCTTATGCAGTTACAGGATAACATTGTTCCTGTAATTGGCTACTGAAAGGAGGCCTTGTTATTTGTTGCAACAAATAGCAGAGAAATGACAAGATAAAGAAGAGGTCGCAGAATGGAGGTGGCACTTTTAAAAACAGAAACAATCCATGTGAACACTTTTAATGCCAAGATGGTGTATGAATGGTATCAGTGGTAACGTTTAGTCAGCAGTATTAAAGTATTGAAACAGAACATGTTTTGAGTAGGTAGGTAAAGGTTTGTAAAGCCTGCTCAACCGATTCAACAAAATAATACTTGAGGAAATAAAGAGAATGGATAATAAATACATTAAAAGTGGAGTATGTAATAGACTATAGACTGCTTTTGTCTGAAGCAGTATTTGAGGATTTTCTTGCCTTCCAGACATTACTTCCTTAACTGTGGAGGCAATGGCTTACTGTATACAGAACAGAAATTTAGATTACATTATTCCCTTCATTCACAGTTTTTTTTTAAAAAAAACATGGGACTGAAGACAGAAGAGAAGGCACAGGCACAGGCTGAAGAGTCTGATAGTTCCTTGTGTTGACAAAGCCTGGTTTTGTTGTTCTACTAAGGGGAAATACCTTATGAACCGTAGGTCTGAAGGAGGCAGTGAGATTGCTCGGTTGATGCTGCCTCGAGTGTCACACTTGTCGCGTACTTGTCCGTTTTCACAAAGGCGACAAATGATGGAGACTGCCGAGCTGTGCTGGGCACTCTGATCCGGTGCTTCGCTGGCCACCATTGCGGGCAGAGGGGCTTGGATGATGAGGATGATGATGGCTATAGATAGCGGTCCTTTATCCAAGATGACTGTTTAGTTTGGCCAAAAAAAAATACAAAGAAAAGCTTGCAGAGAAGGTGTCAATGGGGATCCTGGCAGGTTACTGCTAAGAAGCCAAAGGGAACTAGAGGCTGTGTGCTTGGTGAAACCAGAGGAGGTTCCTTTGTATGCTGAAGTATGCTGAATAGTTTTCATATTGAAATATTAAACTCTAGTACAGGGTTAACTTTCATAAGGGAGGATGGGAAAATAAAATTTCTCTATTTCAATTTCTCTTACTTAGTTTTATGACTTCACATTAGCAATTGTTTAAAGTAACTGAAGTTTTCTCAGAAATTGGTTTACAATTTACACCTTAGGAGTGTCAGTAGACTCTGAAATGTCTGTTGTCTACATTTCTTGTACAAACAGCCCACATTGCCAGTGTGCTGTGTGGCAGCAACGTTTCTCTGCCTCTGTAATTTTCAGCAGTGTAGGTGCTAGTAGGCAAAAGCAAATTAGACAAAGTTACTTCTTCTGAATGCCACTGTCTAAGAAAAAATAACATTCTAGTTAACATTGGTCATATTTAATGCATGTACTTATTGCAAAGAGATTTAGCAACAATTAAGTGAAAATGACACATGTCTGCTTTAAGAAAGGTTTTAGCATAAAATGTTCCAAATCCAGTGACAATATATAATGTTCTGTACGCTAAATGGGTATGTAGCATAGTCGTTTGTCTTAATTATAGTCAGTCATTTTCTTCTTAGAAGTGGAACGCTAATATGGTTTGCTTTTTAATTTTTATGCTGTACAGATTCCTTTAGTGTCTAACACATTATATATATATACATACACAATTTAAGTGTTACAACTGTTGCACATATCTTAATAGATATTATCGTCATATTTCCCATTTATGTTAAAAAATATTATTATTATGTTCATTAAGTTGCCGACCGATCTTGTTCTGTAATGTATGGATCTTTTTATAGTTCTGATTTCCCATCATGCCAAAAAGCTAGGAAAATATTTTGTGATGGGTGCATGGAAAAACCAGTATTTTTACTTAGCAAAGTAATTGTATTTTGTGTTCAAATCAAAACTGAAAAGTAAAAAACAGGAGTAATGATGACTTAGAGCACTACTCAATCTGACTGTGCCAAGAACACTGACCCTGAAACAGGGGTGTATGAGTCAGAGCTTCAGGTAGAGTTGTGCCACTCATGTGGAGCCAAGTACCATGAGGCAGGAAACCCACTGCCAGGCTGTTTCAGAAGGCGTTGGGAAGAGCAGTGCTCCCTTCCATCTCCCTGCCTACCTCCCACGTTCCTTCTCACCCTGCAGCCACCCTCCTCACCATCCCACCTACCCTGCCAAGGGGCATGGATCAGTTTTAAGTGAATTTAAGTTATTCAGAGTGTTCTGCAATGTAATTTTCGTATGGAACAATGAGGAATGGAAACTTCTGACTTAATCGCTTAGTTAAGCGGGAATTAGTTCTTTGTACTGAACTAAGAGTGGTGTGATGGAGGTATGAATAAGGGATGGCTTATACAGCAAATTCTGATGGGTTTTCTCCTTAAGTTTTGTATACTTGATGTGATAGGTGTGTCAGTTATGTGAATAAGATGGGGTCTAGATAGTATTTACTAATGTCAGAGTTCTTTTATTACTGACGTAGAAGATTGACAAATAAAAGGAGATTTCAGTGGGCCCTCTTGATAGACAAGATGTAGTCTTCACATGGCAGGCAAGTGGGTTTTGGGTAATGTACTCTTTAAAATTGAATGTTTTTAAGTAGTTGCACAGACACAGGCAAATCACGTTCTCACATTATATAGTAAATTATATAGTAAATTATAAAAAGGTGTTCCTTTGGTTACTGTTTAAGGTAAGGGATATCTTGAACCTTTTCAGAAGTATATGAAAAAAAAAATCTTTAAATAGAGATGAATGTGATTGAGTTGAGTGGTATTTCCTGTTCCAAAAAATTTCAGATAGTTTTTTCAGTTTTCTAAATGTAGGTCCATGTTTTGTTGGTCATTAATCTGCTCAGTTACAGGACCCAACATGGGTCATAGTGTTGCTGTTCAAACTTAGATATTTATGTTCAGTCCCAACCATTTGTTATATTTTCTGTGGAAGATACATTGAGTTACATTTGTACAAGTCGTTGCATACTTGGACTCTGTTGGTTGGGTTTACATATTGTGGTTCCCAGACCGTACAGGTACTAATAAATGCAATTCATGGACTTTGCGCAACTTCCTTACCAGTGCAGGCTCTTGCCTTACTCATATGCCTTTATTTGGGTTTTAGCTTTTCTTAGACTTATATTTGCTGAGAGAAAGTGTTGGTAGAAATTCTTGAAACATAAAGTTTATAAACCCCCAAGCAACCACATCAGTTTAAAAGAAGAAAAAGGTGGAGCGGAGGTGAAGGTTTCAGCTGAGAGTTAAGATAAAAAACTAACCTTAGTTTTGTTTCTTTGGTCTTCTAAAAATACCTTTCTCCTTCTCTTCACCATTGTGAAAAATTAATTCAACCCACTTGCCCACCTCATCTCTAATGTGGGAGTGGGAAAAGTCTGCCCATTCCATGTCTGCAATCCTTTGGACAGTGTTATTTGCCATTTCTGCTATTAGATATTTAGGCAGAAATAGTTTTTTATTTGCAGGACTTAGAAGCATTCTCACTGTTGAAAAATAGTGTGTGTGTGTGTGTGTGTGTGTGTGTGAAGAGAAATTTCTTTACATGCCTGTTTCAGTAGATGCAAACTGACTCTGAACATGCTATTTTGCTACATCTACGCGTCAAACCAATTGTGCATATGGTTATATTATTAAAAAACAGAGGAATTGGAATCCACAAGGTCTCAGCATTTAAGAACACTTTTATTTATAAGACCTTGATAAAATTTGTATTTCTGGAGTTAAAAATGGATGATTATTTGATTTTTCTTAAACAACTCTGCGTAGGATAAACAGGATTAAACGTTTAGTGATGGAGAACCTTGCTCATAGCAACAGGGATGCTGTCTTGTTCAGGAGAAATAATCAGTCACTATTTTTGTCTCTTTAATTGCAACAATTCTTAAAAATTACTGAAAAATAGCAGAACTTTGCATATAGCTTTCAGTAAACCCTTTCATTTCACAAAATCCATTCTTAACTAACAAGCAGAGTAGAAATATAAACAGATTATCTACTGTCTGCACTTTATTTGTGTCTGTTGGTCTCTGTTAATGTCAGAGAGATGTATGTGTGGTATTAACAGGTCTGACATGGATTACTTTCAAATGCATTCTCTTTGTCCTGATTCCCATCTCCTGGGCCTGAGCAGTGATATAATTACTGCTTTTTCTCCTTGAAGAAAAAGAACCTTGAAGAAAAGGAGCCTGCAAGCTCTTATTTTACAGCCTTGCTTTCTGTCTACATGATGTTATTTTCATGCATTTCAACTTGATTTAAAATGCATTCTTTTTTTTTGCAATTTGTATTTCACTTCTTTCTCTTAAAACTAAAATGTTATTTGTATGTTTGATACATATAATTTTTTTAAGACTTTCTGTGTTGGATTTGGAGATGCTGATTTATATTTATTTAAATTTAGGGTTGAAATACAGCTTATTGTACATGCCATTGTCTTTTAATTGTAGGGAGGGCTGAACAATTTTTAGTCTTACAAAATCAGGTTCTTATTCTTGAAATGTGACCAATTATCTAGTACAATTCTTTGTGGGTGTCGGTTCGTATGGAACATGGCACAGCAAGCGGTGATGTGCAATCTCCCTTTTGAGGAATATGTATTGTATTTCTAAAATACCTGCTGACAACAGCTGCCAAAATTAGGTAGAGAATTGAGGGTTAGAAGATATTCAAAGCAAGAGTTAAAAATCTTACTCGCCACAGATTTTGTAAATGAGTAGCAGTTAAAATCTTAACATGGTGGATGTGATCATGTATATTGCTTTTTCACATTTTTAAGATTGTATCTATTCTTGGTTTATATCATTCTAGTAATATTTTAAAAGCTACATGCACTCAGATTTTATTTTTTAAGACTTTATTTCTAAAAGAGAACCAAAAATAGAAGTTTGTTGTTTTCTGATACTACCTTCAAAGGCATATTCAAGGTGAATAATTTCCGTATGAATGCAGCAGTATTTTCAAAATACTTTTGTGGAAGGAGCACCCAGCTGTTGGTAGTCCTAGAGGCAGTGTAGAAGAAGGATGTAGCGCTGCTGATGCACCCTTCTTCACTGTGGGTAAAATGCAACTCTACTCTGTTCGGGTTAAAAGTTTCAGTGCTGCTTTTTCTGTCACCTCTTTCTCCATAAAATCAAGGTGTAGTTTTCCATCAGGACCTCAGTAGCAATGTGTCAAGCCAGCATGGCTGAAGAATGGCAGAGCTCAGGCTCCTCTCTAGTGCCTCCCCTTCAGTTTTTTCTTGTCTTTCACAACTGCAGGTCAGGTTCTGTTTTCCAGTATGAAATTCAAAGTACAGATCTTTAAATATTGCGTTAGAAACTAAAAGCAGCATAGGAATGAGGAAGAGTCTCTAAAATGTAATTGTATCTAGTAGTGAACTACTAAAATCTGCTCGGTACTACGTGTCGTGAGTCTTTAATTACAGAAGTAAAAAGGTTGGTACTTGTGATTTTCCAGATGATCGAAGGCATTCAAAGCTTTTCAAGTCTGTGCCACTTCTCAACTCTCCTCCCACCTCTATTTGTTCATTCTCCTTTGGTCGCCTCAGTGTGTGAGTCAGGGAGAGATGAAAAGAAATAATTATCAAACCAGAAGAACACAGAATGAACAAATTAGGTTTTTAAAAAAATATTGTCAGGGTTTGAGCTATACTTAGCACTCCTTTAGCTTTCCAGAACAATGGTATTATATTTTGAGTTAACACATATGTGCAAGTTACACAATACTAAGAATATTCCTAAAAAGCAGTTATTGATCCAGCTCAAAATGTGTAAAAGGGAGAAGCCTTTTAAATCAAACAGCATGAATTTTTTATGTTTTGGGATCTTTGCTCCTTTTTCTATTCTTCACCTTTTTACACTTGCGTTAATAGACTCTCTACCAAGATTTTGATTTATTACAAATAGTTTTTCATGGTAATATATTGATTTTTTTTCTCTGCTGGAGGAGAGTTCCCTACTTTGTCAGTCATTTGAACCCTTTTGTGATGATAGTCTGCTTTCTTTGAATGTTTGAGAAAGAGCTTATAGAGAGGTCCCTTTGAATGCTCGCTGGGGAGGATATGGAAGAATTGGATTAAATTTTGTCCTTGGTTTAAGAAGGATTTAAATAGATGTTTCTCATGTCTCAAGGTCCCAGCTTTGAGGTGAACAGCAGATGTGGGATGGGTGTACTCTCCCTTTCTTGGTATGGTCTGCATAAAAAAAAAATTAAGATTTGTTTGGCTGGAAAAAGCCAACCTGAACGTTAGTCTGAAGCTTTGTCATTTAGGACCTTTCCTGGAAAAGGAAATTTTCGAAAGACTTTTTGACTCTAGTTCCAATTCAGAGTTCTGCTTGTGTATGTTAGTCCCATGACAGTTTACTCATTTTTTTCCCCCTGTATGCCTAGTTACTCTGCTTTAATTTTTGAAGTGTTTGAAGTAATTGCTGTGTCGGTTTTTGTTGGGCTGCATCTCCTTAGAGTTGTCAGTGGGCAACTTTTTCCTTCTTTCCAGTGGGCTGTTCTCCTGCCTTTTCTCAGTTTCCATATGTACAGTTTACCTATCTGTCCTGCTTTCTTGGGGTGTGTGGCTTCTTTTCTCTTCTAAATTTCATTCAACAGTTCAGCGTTGAGGATGGTTTCAATGCTGGACACCTTTTATCTCGAGCCTCTAGGAAGCCTTGTCTGTCTAATGTCTAGCTTAGAATTTAGATTTAGCTAAGGTAAAGAAGCCTGCTTAAGAAATTTATGATAAGTAAAAGTGAAAGTTTAAAATAGCAATAATTGTGATCCAATAAAAGTATTTAATAATCTCTCATTTCTTCTTGGCAAATATTACCGTTTTTAGTGACAGATATTCAAATCCAAAAGGGAAGCATACCAGAGACGGAGAAGTGGAGGATTATCTGTTGAGCGCTACAAGGGCATTGCCAGAGTGTGCAGAGATGCAGTTAGAAAAGCAAAAGCCCAGCTCGAATTGAAACTGGCCATAGATGTCAAAAATAACAAGAAAGGGTTCTTCAGGTATGTGAACCATAAGCAGAAACAGAAGGAGAACACAGGCCCACTGTTAAACAGGAGAGTCAGTCACCAACGATGCTGAAAAAGCAGAGGTCCTCAACACCTTCTTCACCTCTGTCTTTACCAACACTGTTGGGTCCCAGGATTTGGGAATGAAATTGCCAGTTGATCCAAACATAGACCCACCATCAATGAAGGAAGAGTTAGCACATGAATTATTATGGGAGCTTGACCCCTACAGATCGATGGGCCCTGACACCATCCACCCGAGGGTGTTGAGAGCTGGCTGACATCATCGCAAGGCCACTCTCATAATCTTCGAGAAGTCGTGGAGAATGGTGGATGTCCCAGAGGACTGGAGGAAGGCAAATGTTACCCCTATCTTCAATAAGGGCTTAAGGGAGGATCCGGGTAACTATAGGCCCATCAGCCTTACTTCAATCCCTGGGAAAGTTATGGAACGAATCCTCCCGGGGGCCATCACAAGTCAAATGAAGCACATGGTTGGGAAAAGCCAACTTGGCTTCACTAAAGGCAGCTCGTGCTTGACAAACCTGGTGGCCTTCTACAACAAAGTGACTTGCCTGGTTGACATGGGGCAGGCAGTGGACATTGTCTACCTGGACTTCTCCAAGGCCTTTGATATGGTCCCCCACAGTCTCCTCCTGGAGGAATTAATGCGTTATGGCCCAGACAAGTGGTCTGTGCAGTGGGTGGGGAACTGGCTGACAGGCCGCACCCAAAGGGTGGTGGTAAATAGCTCCTTTCCCAAGTGGCAACCTGTCACTAGTGGGGTCCTCCCAGAGATGGATATTGGGCACAATGTTATTCAACATCTTTATAAGTGGTCTGGATAACGGCATCAAGTGTAGCCTGATGAAGTTTGCTGATGACACCAAGTTGAGCAAGGAACTAGACACTCCAGAAGGGAGAGCTGCTCTGCAGGGAGATCTGGATAGGCTGGAAGATTGGGCCAGCAAGAACCTTATGAAGTTCAACAAGGAGAAGTGTAAGGTCTTGCACCTGGGAAAACATAATCCAGGAGTGCAGCACAGGCTGGGATCCACCTGGCTGGAGAGCAGCTCTGTGGAAAGGGACCTGGGGGTCCTGGTGGACAGGAAGCTCAACATGAGTGAACAGTGTGCTGCTGCAGCTAAGGCAGCCAACAGGATGCTGGGTTGCGTCAAAAAGGGCACCACCAGCAGAGATAAAGAAGTCATCATCCTGCTCTACTCGGCGCTTGTCAGGCCACACCTGGAGTACTGTGTACAGTTCTGGTCCCCTCTATGCAAAAAGGATGTGGACAGGCTGGAAGGGGTCCAGAGAAGGGCCACCAAGGTGCTCAAAGGACTGGGAAGCCTGCCATGTGAGGATAGGCGGGGAGAACTGGGTTTGTTCAGCCTTGAGAAAAGGAGGCTTAGAGGGGATCTCATCACCATGTACCAGTACTTAAGGGGCAGCTACAAAGAAGATGGAGACTCCCTTTTCACAAGGAGTCCCATGGAGAGGACAAGGGGGAATGGACACAAGTTGCTCTTGGGGAGATTCCGACTGGACACGAGAGGAAAATTTTTCACAGTGAGGACAGTCAACCATTGGAATAATCCCCCCAGGGAAGTGGTTGACTCGGCCACGTTGGACATTTTCAAGAGTTGTCTAGACAGGGTGCTGGGCCATCTTGTCTAGCCTGTGCTCTTCCTAGAAAGGGTTGGACTAGATGATCCCTGAGGTCCCTTCCAACCTGAGATTCTGTGATTCTGAGATATTAACTGTGCAATGCAAGAGACAAAGTTTTTTTTTTATTTTCGTTGTCCCAATGGACGCATTAAAAAGTCTACCAGATAAGTAATAATAAATGACACTGTCAATTTGTATTTAAATGATCACAAATTGTATTTCCACTGCATGAAAGCAAATCTTCTAATGACCACTTGTCTCCACTACTGAAGTGTTTTGTAGTGCTAAATCATTTCAGACTATCACTTCTGCTTCCCTTTTATAGTGTTTGTTTGTGTTTAACTGACAACTTTAACGTTGTGTCTGGAATTAGCTGTTTTCAGATTGATCGGTGTGTAAATATCCTGTGGTACTTTCTACACAAATATATTAAGTTTCATTTAGGTTAGAGCTGTATTCAGGGAAGAATAAAATCTGTGTTAAGTTAGTATAATTACAGAATCATTGGAGGGGTTTAAAGATCGCTAGTCTCAGATGGTATTTGCTAAAGGTGATTAAAGCATGAAGAGTAATGATAAAAGCCTTTTGTTCTGCTGCTTTCCTGTAGTGCTTCATGCTTAATATTTTACAGTCAGAACACTAGTTTCTGGCCTGGAAACCTCACTGTGATGGAGACTTCTTGTCTGCTGCAGAAATGGAAAAAATTTTCCTAGTGTCCTCTAAATATCTTTTTAAAAGCTATTGGTTTCTGAGCTTGATATATGTTTACCATTCATAACAACTTTGACTTTTTGGAAGGAATACCATCCAGGCCAAGTGACATGTTATATAGAAAATTACCCTTTATTAACTGCTCATGTATATAGTCTTAATATTTGTGGCAAATAAATAGAAAAGGAATGTGATGCTGGTTACTGTAGCTCACTGACTGGATATTCTTGTGTGAAAGCGTTCCCATGAAGGTCTACAGGTGGTACTATAAGCAGATACGTCCTCCTCGGTGCATAAGTCAGAACATTGCTGGCAGGTCAAGGGAGGTGATCCTTCCCCTCTGCTCAACCCAGGCGAGGCACAGTGTCCAGCGCTGGGCTCCCAGGGCAAGAGGGGCATGGGCACATTGAAGTGAGTCCAGCACAGGGCTGTGAAGATGATTAAGGGCTTGGAGCATCCATCATCCAAGAAGAGGTTGATAGCTGGGACTATTTAGCCTGGTGAAGAGATGAGAAGGGAAGGCTTGGGGGGATCTTATCCATGTGTACAAATACCTGGTGGCAGGGAGTGTTAAAGAAGATGGTGGCAGATGTAGTGTTATCCAGTGACTGGACAAAGGCAGTGGATGCAAACTGAAACACAGGATAGTCTGTTTAATGGTAAGAAAAAACTTTTTAGTGCGAGTGTTGTGAAACACTGGAACAGGCTGCTCGTAGAGGCTGCCGAATCTCCATCCCTGGAGATACTCAGCACTGACTGAATGCAGTCCTGAGCACCCTGGGAGCAGGGAGTTGGACTCGATGATCTCCAGTGGTCCCTTCCAACCTCAACAACTCTGTGATTCTATTTTAGTCAAAGAACTCTAAAACTGCAGGAAAATTTGGCTGTGTATTTCTGTACTGATAAGAATTTTTAAAGCTATGTTGATTATGCCCCAAGTTTTCCATGGATTTGTATTTCTCTGTGCTTAGAAGAAATCTCTTCCGTGCTTTTTTTGCTTATTCAGGCAGGTGAATTTATCTTTTCAGGGATGAGATGAAAGTTTTATAAAGGATGAACCTGAAATTGAAACAAAATCATTGATAGAGTCACTTATGAGAAATAGTAATTCTTCTAGCTGCCTAGAAAGAGGGAATGAATGTGCCTGTTTCACTGGCTCTGCTGCTGAGGTGAATTCCCATGTGAAGCAATAGCGGATATTTAAAGTGTCAAGAGTGTGGAAATTAACAGTATGTGGGTTAAGGTACGTTAGAGATTACCCTGACAGGAAGATTACCTTGTAAAAAGTTAATCTGAACATTTGCTATCTCCTCCTACTGACTTGCTCTGTAGATACTAAAGTGACTACTGCTTGCTAGGTACCTTACTCCACTCACAAACTAAGCTCCTTTGTGTGGAGGCAGGCTTCATGTATGCTCACACAATGGGAATATGAAAGCTTTGGAAGATCCTGGCTCCTGTCAGGGCAAAAAACAATTGATCATCATATGCCACCCTTCTCAACTAGAGAGCTGAGCTGGGGCAAATTCTCACCACAGCAGGTGACTTTCAGCCAGAGTTAGGAGCATGATTCCTGAGTGGAATCTTTGTTTACCCATTTCTTCTTCTCCAAGTCTTCTTGGAGAACTGTAATCCTTATAGCAGAGGTTATAAATAGAAGCAGAGGCAGGACAAGCTACAACGTATGTCTGGAGGGTCCATCCAGGAGGCACAGCCAGAGATGGGGAAGGGGTGTCTAGAGGTCACCTACTCAAGCCTTTCTCTTGGAGCAGGACTGTCACTACCACTAAATCAAGGCAGCTACCGCTTAGTCTAGGAAAGTCTTACTGATCTCCAAGGTGGGTTTCTGAATCCACTCTGGGTAACCTGTTGTGCTGGTGCCCTGCCTTCCTAGCATCCCATCAATGCACAGCATGATCATACATGTATAGAACACATCTCAAAGAAAAACAGTTAGAGGTGAGTAAACTTTCATTATTCTTACATCTCTTTCATGAAGATGAGTGGCAATGCTGTTAGTGTAAACCTGACTGAGCTGGCAATTTGCTGTAGCTTACCTGGCACTGAAGTCCCAGCATGGACAGATCTGAAGCTCCAATTCCCAGTATCATTCTGCATCTGTTAGATTTTATAGGTGTGGAAATATGTATTTTCTTTAGAACTAGAGACACTCCAAAAAGCTGGAAGACTGCAGGCTAAATTGAGCTTACCATGCATTATGATAGAATGATGCCATTAGCTTGATTTTTTTTTTAGGAAAACAATAGGAACAATTTTGCTTAATTTGATGGTGGAACACTTAAAAAGCAGGTTTGAATGATGCTGGAGACATTTATGTACAGGCTATAAAATTACTCAATTCTTCAAAGATGTTGATATAGTAAATAAAACAAGGTTTTTGCTTTATGTTATTTTTTCTAAATGAAAAGGCTTCAGGCAGTTACGGTTTATGTCAAACCATTTTTTATGGAAATGATAGAAAACTAAAATTTCCTGTATTAAAGGAAATACCAGTGTACCAATACAAACAACCCATGTCCTAATTGCAGAAGAAGGTTCTTGAGTAAAATGATTTTGAGATTTTATAAGTATAGAACATAGAGAATCAGAGAAAAATGTAGGCATCTGCCTCCATCTTCCCCGTAACCTCCCTCTCAACGCACTTTAGCCTTCACTTTCTCAGGTGAAACCAGGCAGCCCTGCCCTTTCCTCATGTCATATGCTTCAGCCCTCAAACTTGGTGGATCTCTGCTGCGCTCTCTCCGCTTTGTTGATGCATCACTTGTACTGATGGGCTTGACACAGGACACGCAGTGTTCAAGATGCAATATCACAAGTGCTGAGTACAGAGGAATTATCACTTCCCTTGATCTGTGCTATATAGGATGTATACATGAACAAGCAGGGAAGTGAGAGATCTGTTTGAAAGTGTTAAGACTATTCGGGAATCAAACGTGGGATATAACAAGCGTACTCAAAACTGCACTTTAAAGAAAAGAAGCAAAATGTGTTTGCTCAATCTATTGATAACAACTCTACAAGCATAGATTTATAAATATGAGAGAAACATTGCTGAATTTCATATAACTTCTGAATAATGGCATCAAAATCTGTATGTAGAGATAGCTTTCATTTTAGAACAGTGAAGCCATAGCACTGCTAAATCAGTATCAGTTCTGCATCTGATCTCAGTGAAAGCAGAATCAAGCCCCAAAGTATTTAATCAGAAAAAAAAAAAAAAAAAAGAAAAAGAAAATAGCATGCCTTTTCCCCAAATTAACAGCATTGTTTAGCAGTGCCAGACAGTAATTTTGTAGTCAACTTCATTGCAATCTATTTTGTGGTGGAATCGGGCAGTTATGCGCTGTGGTGGTCATGTGTGCTCACGGGGGTCACGTTGTTCCAAGTGGTGGGTATTGCTTGAAAGACGTAAAACTAAAGGCATAGCAGTAATATGAAGCACTTTCCCTTGGAAAATCTGAGCTGTCTGGGTTACACTGGAAGTGAAAATACGTTTTCTTGTCATTCTTGGGTCTTGAAACAGCACTAACAGGGTCTGTCCCCACTGTCTGTGCACTGGTCTGGTGATGAAGGACAGAACTGAGGGTCTGGGGAGGAGAGGGCAAACCCTTGTGTCACAACTTGCGCCAAATTCTTGATGCTGTCTCATTCAGGAAGTTCAATTTGGCTCCCCAGCTGGATTATTTTTGGCTACTGCGGTTGATATTTGAGGTTTATTTTTATCTATTAATAATTTCTATGAAACTGAAAGCAAGAATGGTGTCATTGTGAGGAACCGTGTCTGAATGTTACAGTAAGAAAAGTGCCTGCAGACTGTACACAGTATTATTAATTACACTTTTTAAGGTTCTCTCAGCATCATCCGATTTCTTTATAGTAACGAATATCAAACCAGCAGTTAATTACAGCGGTACCATTTTTTGTTCTTCACCTCATTATCTCCGCCTTGCACTCTGATTTTGCACGGCTGCCGGCTCCCCAGCCGCAGGCCTGGCAGCGCGGCGCGAGCGCAGCGCCAGCAGCGCCGGCAGCACAGGAATAGCATGGCAGATGGCAGCAGGCACTATTTATAGCTTCAGCCAAGCTGCCCGAGGTGAGCACTGCTGAAATAGTCTATCAGGATTGTTTTCAGCTATTAGGGGACTGAGAAGACGATTTTGGGGATGGGTGTATATATGTGTGTGTGTGTGAAGTCAGAATTTGCATTCCTCAGAAGCCAGCCTGGAAATGCGAAAGTCTCGCTTAGTATTGATTTCTGCATTTTCTACAAAGGGAAAGCTATTTTTCCCTCTTGATTTCTGCCCTGCCTTTACCAGTTGCCCCATGAACCTTCCAAATACAGCCTTCCTCACAGCTTTGTAGCACTGGACGTGGCTGAGCTGGAAGAATTTATTGTTCTGTGGAAGTTGTGCTGCCATGGCAACTCAGGCACACAGAATTTTAATTGCAAGGCACAATATATGTTTATGAAAATAATTAATAAAAATGCTAACAGGGATTTTTTTAGTACATTAGCAGTATCTTTTGTACTGTGTTTCTCACTTGCTTTTTTGCACAAAAGGAATTCAGTGGGGCAGGGTTTTTAAAATTACTAATATTACTGTTTTCATCATGAAGTTTGGCTTTTTTTTTAAAAATCAGATCAGATGAAACTTGTTTTTTCCAGTGTTTAACCTAAGTATGTACGGTTGATTTGGGGTTTGATGGCATTCGTATCAAAAGCTGTAAACAATATTTCATACCAAAGCAGTGGAACTTGTGCAACCAGATGCATGCAGTCCTGAAAATCCAGGCTTTGGGCTGATAGGAGTCTGTGAAAAGGAAGAATAAGGAGACATTATTTTAAGTTTTATATTATGCAAGAAAACTTATCCTACCTCCCAGTTACAGTTGTGTTTTTGGTGTTGTGCAAGTGTTTGCCAGGTGCTCGGTCCGGCGCCTGTGCTGCTGTGCCAGTACAGCGTGCGACAGAACCTCCCTCTTCTCCCCTCAGTGCATCGTGCAGGACAGCCATGTTTTCATAGAATAACATAGAACTGGAGACACAGTGCTGTCGACAACTCGAAATGGAGGCGTAATGCACTGTGCGTAATCTGTGCTGGAGGTGAATTTTCTTACTTCATCTTATTGACAATTAAAGTCTGTTGTATGGTTTTGTTTTTTTTTTTTGACTGCACACCATGCACTAATTCTGTCTTCTTGTGAGTAGTTAATATTGTTCGTTATGAAGTATTTTCTATTTTTGTTTAAAAAAATATAAAGGCAACCCAATAAAAATACAAGCTTTTTAGTTTTGAATTGAATGCAGCACTTTCATAGTGATCTAGACGTAGTAAGTCTGTTTAGTTATTCCACGAGTTTTCCTTGTTTCTCTCTGACCCTCAAGCATGAAGATTTTAATGCTGTAGCTGCTAGTAAAATGAAATGTCATCTAACTCATTACCATGTTTTTTGCTGGGTATGTGCAATATATGAATTTAAATGCTAATGAGTGGATTTTTTTTTTAAGTGTTTTGCCTTATGAAGTTTATTTTAAAAATAACAAAACTGAACAAGGCTTCTTCCTTTAAAGATTAATAGTATGTGATGCCAATTAAACTTTATATTGGGACAGGAAAGCCACCTACAATTCAATTATAGCTATATATTTCATCGTTTGCTACTAACTTTCTCAGCTGTTCACAAAATACTACCTCTATTACGATACATTGTGCATTTAATGTGCTGGCTTAATGATTTCATTGCTGTGTGATAGCTTTCAAATAGATGGGAAAACAAAAATACATTCTGCTCGTTAAAGGGTTGTGTATCAAGTTCAACTTCATTAGTTTTGATTAGGACTGAGTTGGTGCCATCTGTGCTGCCAGTATTGTACATCTTTCACAGAAGAGATGAGAGATTTGAAATCCAGTTCTCTCATGGTGTATTGCCCTCTTACTTTGTGTGGTATCATGCAAAATTAAATTGGATAGATTCCATTTCTTTGTAGCTGAGCTTTTTATTTTTGGCTTCAGTTACCTGGCAGTGGAGTCTATGGGCCAAGTTTTGATCTAATGTGCCTGACTGGTAAATTTTTTTTAAAGCTTCGAATGTGTTGGTTTCAATCCATTTTCAAAATTAAGAAATACTGCAGTTTGTTGTCACTACATTTAGAAATACGTTAGAAATACCATTGTCTGAGAGAATACTGAAATACATGTAAAGCTATTTAAAGAAAGAAAATCAAGAAGTATTGATTGCTAGAGATGCAGACAACTTTCTTGAGTGAAGTGCTAACTAGTGAAAGAATCTGAGTTGTTACAGGCAGCACTCGGTGGAGGTAGGAGGCATTTAAAATTTGTTACCAAATTTTAATATATGTAATCAGCTACCAAGAGGCAGGCCAACCCGATCTCTTCATTGTTTACAGATGGCCACTCCTACAGTGCTTCCTTAGATGGAATTCTTTAGATTTATTTTTTTAGGTGATAGGAGTGAAGTGACAGATGAACACAGGTAATCTGGGAGATTCTGTGTCATACCTACTAATGAATCGTAGCCGGTCCTGCCTGAGCTCTCATTTCAGGGAGCAACTTCTGTGCTAAGCGTTCTTTCCAGTACTTCCAGTTGCAAAGGGTCTTTAAACTTTGTCCTACATGAAATATTATGTGGCACAGAACTGCTGCTTTTTCAAAAGCTGATAGAGAGTTCCTTGATAGCTTAAGCTGATCTAAATTGGGGCGGCTGCAGTCCTGACCTCTCGCCTGCCCTGCTGACCGTTCTTACCTCCTCTGCTTTTTCACTGCCACTGGAGCAGCCAGGAAGAGACATCAGGGAGCTGACCTGGATGGAAACTAATGATATATTTTCCTCTGGGGAGCTGTGGCCTAGATTAGTTCGGTGTATGATCAGATAAGTGCTGGTACTGGCTTAAGGGAATGTATGTGGAGATGCATAGCCAAAGGGAGGAGCAGCACAAGGCTGTGGCAGCCTTAAGCCACATGGAGTGTGATTGCTACGTGCTACAGAACTATGATACAGTTTTTTAGAAGTGGATGGCTAATTGAGGCAGAGGTTAACTTGCCCTTTGACTTGAAGTGATGCTCAGTATGTTTGATCACCAATAATTTCAAATAGGATTAAGATTTCTTTTTAAGGTTAAATTGCTATTGCTTGGTCTCACAAAATTAGTTCTGAAATAGGAAACCCACTTCTACAAGTTATTGACCCTAGTTTTTGTGAGTGCCTGTGCAGGTTAGAGGTGCATACTTTTCCATAATGACAATTATATCACTATAAATGAAAAGATTAGTTTTCATTGTTCCTGTTGCACAAGCCCCTTGAGGTCTTGAAAAAATTGAGTGGTTTTGCTCACAAAAAGTAACAACAGAACCTGGGCAGGATCTTTAGTGACTTCAGTCATCCCTTGGTGCTCTCTGTAGTGTTTAGAATCTCTTGAAATATAAGTTTTAGACAACTGCTGGATTCAAAGAATGCTGTTACTTCCATTTTATTTTGGCTAGCTGGAATAAATCCCTTACTTGACTTTCTCCCTTTCTCTTTGAAGTTATGGGTGGTAACTGCTGTGCAGTCTCATGTGCTCACAGTGCTCAAGTTGTAATTGTTGCCTGGCCGTTTGTAAGAGATTATCTCCTTTCCCTGGGAGCCAGCTGTAAAATAAGTAGTATGCCTAACAAAGCATGAAAAAGTGTTGGCCTACAAATTAACAGTTAAATACTTCAGGGTTTGGCAGTTTGTTTGTGGTTTTTTTTTTTTGGTTTTTTTTTTTTTTTGTCCCAAAGATCCAGAAATACATGCTTGTCTTCTCAAAAAACAACTAGCGACATCATTGACTTGTCTCTGGGTAATCCATTAGGAAATAAGCGTGAAAAGTACCTTTGAAAAATGCATTTACCTTGCACCTGCAGTGAGAATATTGCACTTCAGTCTGTATTTAAAGTGCGTGTTCAGTGTACGTTGAATGTAACATTTTTGTGTCAGTTATCAATTTTGTATTATTTCATGAAGATAGAGACCTCTACCAGTTTCAAACACTGTGCCTGGTTTACTCCTTCACCCCATGATCATCAGTGCCGGTGATGAGTGGGAATGTTACCCTAACCCATACCAGCATAGTTTGTGAGCGTTTTCTTCCTTATTTTTCTTCAGAGGTTTCCTAATACTGTTTATTTCTCTCTTGCAAGGTTCCTCCTATCATTCCGTCAATTATTGGTAAAGTCTGCTCTTGGAGCATTTGTCCATAATGAATAATTTCAAAGACAAATAAAAGACCCCTCTGCAAATTTAATGTATTGCCCTTTTGTACTGTGTTATATTGCTTTCTTGGATTGGTGCACTGGGGAAAAAGCTAAAGCAAAAGCTATTTTGTTTGAAGTTTTATGTATATTTCTTCTATGAAGCTACAATACGTGCCATATCTAGGATGACTAAGAATGATAGGCGATTGTGTGATTTGCAAATGGAATGACAAATACTTCTTTTCAGTTAGTATTTTATATATTAGTATTTTGGTTGTATATGTTAAAGGACATAAAAGCAAGAGAGGGTAGATCAGGAAGAATTACAAGAAATTCTGTGCTTAGAAGTAAAAAAGCCTATTTTAATAAATAATCTGAAAAGGGAATACTTTATTTTGATAATGTGCCTTTTTACTTTATAAATTATGATTGACTTATTTTCACTGCAAAGAATAATAGTTTTTCACAAATGCCATTGCAATCTAAAATGTGGATTGATTAACTATATGACGGACCTGAGAATTAGGGACAATCAGTGCTGTCAGATTGCAGTCCTTTTTCTTATTAAAAAAAGTTTTGATTCGTGGCTGTATCGTGGTGGGTTGTTTTTCTTTCTTTGTAGCCCAATCTAAAATGAGCTTCATGGAAGAAGGGGTGATCCTTAGGTCAGCTGGGAAATACGCTGAGTTAACATGTCTCCTGGTCATCAGGAACATGCAAGTTTTGTGTGTGTTATCAGAGGAAAGGTGGAAACACCACCCACCCTCTTCTGGGATTGAGTCATCTTTGAGGCTGAAACCAGAAGTATTAAATTTGGTGTGTAGCCTTTCTTTTCTTTTTCCTCACTGCTTTGATTTGTGACGAGCTCTTTAAACAGGAGAGTATACAAAGGTAACTTAAAAATTACAATCATGATACATTAGATTTGATAGATCCCTGAGTTTAAACCCTGGAACCTTACCTTCCCCACGCTCCGCCCTGTCCCCATCACTTAAATTTCCCTTTCTTTTGATTTCTAACTGGCACTGCTTCTCAGATTGGGCAGAACTTTTAGGTCATTTTGCTTTGAACCAGCACATTTAGCTGCAGGAAAACTGTAGAGATAATTTAAAAATCTGTCTTTAGGCTGAACTTCTATATTTTGTGTTTTTTCCTATGACACAAAGCTGAACTAAAAATAGCGGGCTGTGAACTTTAATGTAGTTAACTGCTGATTGAGCCACTGTCACACTGCATGTTTTTAAGACCAACAATGTGCAGAGAGATTTAATGTGGTTAAAAAAAGTGAGATAAAAGCTTTTTCAATTATAAAACTAATATTATCTGTTAAATGAATAGCTCCCTACCTTACTCTGAGACATATATTGTAATTTGTTTATTTAAAATTTCATTATTAATAGGATACCGTACTTTTCTGATAGCTTTGCAAGAAATTACGTGTCAAATCAAATACTTTTGCAATCTTTGGAGATAAAATATTTTCCGATGAAGAGAAAACTTGGGAAAATGGTAGCTGTCATGTAGAAGAGCACTAAGCAGAATCGAAGAATGAGAGGCTCCAGGTGTTTCCTAGACACACATTTCTGTTTTGCCTATAAATAGCAATCTGTGTTTATGCTTACTGATTCTTTGCAGAAAAAGCTGCAGGTACTTAATGGAAAAATTTGGACCGTATTCTGTTTAGAATCAGATCTGGTTTTATATATTTATAGTGTTTTCCATCTTTTAAATTCTATCTTGACAGACATTTATATAGTGGGATGTTAATCTTTTCCCTCTGCTTAATCTCTCCGTGAGAGCCTGTAACCCACTTTTCTGTAACAGCAAATTTCATTTTCTGTCTTGATCTTGAGAAGGTGAAAGTGCTGGTAAGACTCAATATTGCTAACGCCCTGATCAACATTTGTTCTGCCTGTTAAGATATTTAATCTGTTTTTTGTAAGAATAAAGTCATTTAGATGGAATGCTAGATCAGGTGCACCTGTCTCTTGGATCATGGTTATAAAGCAGTTTGGGGAGTTCTACAATGCCAAAATCCACATTAAGAATGTTCACCATAATGCTGCCCATGGTAGTTAGCACGTCCCAAAAGAAATGTGCCAGTTTTAATTTTTACGTCTAAACAGGGTTGTATGTGTGTGTTCCACTGAGCTGGTCCTTCAGCTGGCAGAAATGTCGGCCTGTACTGTAAGCATGTGCGGGCTATGTGCCCTCAAATAGCTTTCTGTGGCTTGGAGGCCTCTGAACTGCACTGAAGATATTAGGAGGTGTAAGGTCGGAGGGGTAAGTAGAGGTATTAGGGTTGTATCTTTGAAGTTTTAGAATAGAATGGAATAGAGTAGTTCTGTTGGAAGAGACCTGCAAAAATCATCTAGTCCAACTGCCTGAATACTTCAGGGCTGACCAAAAGTTAAAGCATATTATTAAGGGCATTGTCTGAATGCCCTTTTAACCATCAAAAGCATTAGGTACCTGTGTGAGGCAGCAAAATGAGATGCCATTCACAATAGATTCTGCAGCTTTATCATCCTTCTGCTTCAAAGATCAGGTTTTATTACAATAATGTGGTGGGACAGCTGTGTTACAGTTGTTATGACTTATTACAGTTGTTTGTTTTTTTCCCATTTTTTCCCACTGTTTCCTATATACATGGACTAAAGTTTCAGCAACTGCAGGCAGCACATGCAGTCTTCAGTAAGCCAATATTAAATGCGAAACCTCTTGACTGAGGAGAGATTTATTCCTCCACTGAACTTAACTGCTCTGCAGGTTTTGCCTGACCTGAAGTGAAGGTGCTTCCAAAGTCAGGTTTAGCCAATCTGACATAATCTATGTGAGAATAGTCCAGATTTCGCAGGCGTGGTACCTAGGGTTGTTTGTTGTTTGTGTCTAAGTTTAGATGCACATCATAGTTTAAGCAAAGGGTTTCAGCTGTCCTGTTTGCTGGTACTTCTTTTTTTGACATTAACTTGTTTACATTTGTCAGGAATAAGAACTTTTGTAAAATGGTTTTGTCCTTATAGTTTAGTCCTTACTTTGCCATTGGGAAAAGAATGTATTTGAGGAGCACGTGATGTTGTCTGGGACTTATTTAATCCTCTGACCATGCTATGTGCTCCTTGGAAGTGATGATATACACATTCTTATAAACCTATATGCATTTAGTTTTAAAACAGTACTAAATACTCGTTTACAGAAGAAGAGCATAATAAATTGCTTTTTACCTTCGAGATTGAACTTTCCATGTTGAACCCTCTAAAACTTGGATGGATCTCATTTTTATGAGTCAAATAATCTGAAGTAATGTAGGCTATTAGTCTGTAAACCCTAGGCTAAAGGCTACTAAGTATTCCAGAAAGAACACCCTCTGAAAACAGGGCAAATACAAAATGTACAACTCATAAATATTACCTATGTGGAAATATGGATGTTACATATAAATGAATGGAAATGGATGTATAGATGAACGTGTGATGTATCAGCAATGTAGATTCAGAAGTAGTAAGAGGCTATCTTTATTTGCAATAATATCTGATATGCATTTATACACTTTTAAGTAGATCTTTCAATTAATATTTTCTTCAACTTGCAAGTTAACAATTGTACGTGGTGGTGAAAGTGGTAAATATACTATTAAAACACTGTAGGTTAAGCATCAGTGAGCTAAGGTCAAAGAGATAAGGAATTGCTCAAATGAGACCTGAAAGTGTCTATTAAGAAACACAATGGTGAAGTATAATGCAGGATACAGTAATGCTTGTCGGAAAGAGTAATGAAAATAAGACTATTTGTTATCTGTATTCTTTTTGGTAATACCTGTAAGTATCCAGATGAGAGAAAGTATTGCAGTGCATGCAATGTTTTCTTCAATCTCGCTTTCTAGCTGCAATAATTAAGTACAAGTGAGCAGCAGAATCCAAAAAAGCCAATATCCACTTAAATAAGTCCAAAGTAGATAAAGAACTTTAAGAAGTTTAAATTTTAATCTACATCAGCTATATATTGTAGGAGTTCAAGAATTCTTGAAACAGTAGAATTGTTTTAATACCCTAGTATACATTTTCATATATATTATTTATATATAATATACATTTAGAAATTGTATGAGGTGCGACTGAAGTCACTTGGTTTGTTCAGCCTGGAGAAGAGGAGGCTGAGGGGAGACCTCATGGCAGTCTACAGCCTCCTCACAAGGGGAGGAGGAGGGGCAGGCGCTGATCTCTTCTCTCTGGTGACCAGTGATAGGACCTGAGGGAATGGCAGGAGGATGTGCCAAGGGAGGTTTGGGTTGGATATTAGGAAAAGGTTCTTCACCCAGAGGGCGGTGGAGCACTGGAACAGGCTCCCCAGGGAGGCAGTCATGGCACCAAGCCTGACGCTATTCAAGAAGCACTTGGACAATGCCCTCAGACACATGGTGTGAATTTGGGGTTGTCCTGTGCAGGGGGAGGATTTGGACATGATGATCCTTGTGGGTCCTTCCAACTCCGGACATTCTATGATTCTATAATACTCAAAAAGGAAAAAAAACGTTTTCACCTATCTAATAGCTATAACTAGGTTTTGTGAAGTTCCATAGCCTGCACAGCATAAAACTAATTTGGGTTTTCTTTCAAGCTGATTTTCTTCAATTTAAAGGAAGATAGGATGTTTGATTTATAACTTCCTTTTATGAGTCAGTGAGAACTGAACACAATCTATCTGGTACTTCTCACTTGTCTCCCATCCGTTATCTTGTTTTATTTCTTCTTGGTCCTCTCCATTTCACCACCTCTTCTTGTCTTCATTTCTGTGCTTTCTATTTAATTCTGTTTCCCACTCTCCCACTTTAGATTTTTCTGGCCTGTATTTCAGGCCCTCCGTGCTGCTCTTTGTCCACTGACTCTTTTTTACAGTCAGTGTCTGATAGAACTTTTTTCCTATTTTGCCTTTGACCAGTCTGTTGTAATCACGTTTGTAAAGTACTTGATGTCATTTAACCACAGAGCTGGAGCCTCTTCTTCACCTCAGGCAAATATACATATAATAGTGTAACAAAATTTCATTAAAAGTATTTTGTCTGGAAAGCCAAGAGGAAAGAAAGGAGGAGGAAAATCTAAATCAAGGTTACCCCTTCACTGTAACCTTGTCTCTGTATGTTATCCTTCACTCTACAGCAAAAATGTGCTTGCAGTTGCGAAACTCTGGGGGATGCCTTTGCAGATAGCAGCTTAACTTGATCTGTCTTGATTTATGAGGAGTCATTTTTTTTGGCAATTTTGAGAAGGCCTCAGAAGTCCCAAGTACCTTCCTTTCCAGCCAGACCTGCTGAGCCCTGTGGGAGGTGTCTTTTGTGTCTTTCCAGTTTTCTGTCATACCTGATTACGGGATGCCCATTTTGTTACTTCTTTTGCCAATATCTTTTTAGATGTTCTTGGAGGTGAAAAGGATATGGTGACAGGGAAATTACTAAGTCAGTTTAATTTTCTGTGTTTGTTTTGGAGGTGGGGTTTGGGTTTTTGATAGACTTTGCAGCAGAACTTGCGTGAGAATTAACTGTCTGTGTAAGCAACCTTATTTAAAAAATGAGGAAGTTATTTTCTTTGTGTTAAATGTAATGAACCAGTAACATGGTAAACAAACACTCCACATTATAAAATTGAAAACTATTGTAAGAAAATACACTTGACCTCAATCCATCTGCCGGGTTTTTCTTGTGGGGTGGGTGTTTGAACTTCACCAGTTCAGCATTACTTAAATGTTACATAGTTACTGGCTTTTAATGCAGACCTTAACATAACTGAGTAATATAACCGAGCCATGTTATGACTGCAAACGCATGGAAGGTGCTTCTGTAGCATTAAAAAAAAGTGCTGTCTCACGGTATTTTTTCAGTAATATCCTTTATACGAAGGGATTAACATCTCTTTGTGGTTTGTTTTCATTTTATCATTATAACTTTATTCTATTCTTCCATGCCAGAGGGTTTATACTGAACTGAGTTAATTGCACCTTATGATGATGGAAGTAGCAGTTTTCCTGTGTCTCATGGTTATTCCTTTTTTCTTATGGGATGGGAGATTGTCAATTTTCCTACTTGTATTAGCATTTCCTACTTGCATTAGCATAAATGTCAGAGGTGCCAAGAAGGGCAGTGTTGGTTCACTTAGAATTAGCATATTTAAACAGATTCACTTTTGTCATGGATAATGTACACATAGACATTGACGGAATTTTTGTTCCTATGTTACTTCTGAAAATGAAGAGTTTCAGTAAGAGATTGTTGTGAAGCAACGGTATTATCTGCAAACTCAGATAACCTCCCGATCATAATCAGAATAATGGAATAACTAAATTAAATAAGAGGTGGACATAGGCTTCCTTGGTTTCTTCCAAGGAGAATGAAAAGCTGAAATACCCCTGAAATCTGCGTACTTCTATACAGTGGCTATATAAAGTGCTTGAAACATGTACATCTATACACTACACAGTGTATAGAAAACTGATAACATTCAAAACTACATTAGGGTTATTTTTGTGCTGTCTTTGCACTCTCTGGTCTTTATGGTTATGACCCATGTGTGTCCAGATAAATACTTTCTAATGTCAGTAGTGTATTGATCTGATTCTTAGGAGGCACTGAATCAAAAGTGAATTTTAGTTTTCAAACAACAGGAATAAACTAGATCAATATACAAAGGCAAAAATTGAGCTTCTTTTGATGATCCACAGCCCCATAGGTCGCAATGACATGCAGTGCTCTACAGCCCTTTGTCATAGGCAGCAGCTATGCTGCTGTGTCTCCGCCAGGAAGAGCGGGACTTCAGGGCTTATGCTGAATTAAGAAATCTCCGTAGCCTGAAAATGCTGGTTTTGCTTGAGAATTAGGGACGCAGTTAGAATGAGCTAGCTGACATGGTAGGTTCTAGCACCCTATAAACTGACTGGCTGGAATGCAGCTTTGCAGGAAAGGGTCTGGGGGTCTGGAGGACACCAAGCTGAACATGAGACAGGCTTGGGCCCTTGCTGCATAGAAAGCCAATGGTATCATCTTCCTGCATTAGGAGGACGGTTGCCAGCAGGTCGAGGCAGGTGGTCCGTCTCCTCTGCTCAGCACTTATGAGGCCACACCTGGAGTACTGGGTCCAGTTCTGGGCTCCCCAGAATGAGAGAGACGTGGACATACTGAAGAGGTCCAGTGAAGGGCCAATGAGAAGGTGAAGGGTCTGGAGCATCTCTTCAATGAGGAAAGATTGAGAGAACTGGGACTGTTCAGCCTGGAGCAGAGAAGGCTCAGGGGGATGTTATCAATTTGTATAAATACCTTAAGGGAGGCTGTAAAGAAAGCAGAGCCAGGTCTTCTCAATGGTGCCCAGTGACAGAAGCAGAGGCAGTGGGCACACAGGAGGATTTATCTGAACATAAGGAGAAACGTTTTTGCTGTGAGGGTGACTAAGCACTGGCACAGGTTACCCAGGGAGGTTGTGGAGTCTTCACCATTAGAGACATTCAAAAGCCGTCTGGACATGGTCCTGGGCAACCAACTCTAGACAGTCCTGCTTGAGCAGGCAGGTTGGACCAGATGACCTCCAGATGTCCCTTCCCACCTCAAACATTTGTGATTCTCTTCCTTCCAGTATTTTTCCTCATTAGTTCATCTAAAATTGTATTAAAGACTTGTATTAATAAGCTCAGATATTGACAACTCATTATCAGCCTAGGCAGTGTCTGCTTAAACCTACTTTTATCTATATGTAGTACTGTTAGGAGGTGAAAGCCCCTTTCTGCTGCATTCCCTCTCCTTGTAACTGGGAGAAGATTTGAGGAAAGGGTTAAAGGAGATCTGTAGTCTCCCTGTATCAGCATCTCTAAATTGCTTATGTCTACGATTCATCTTTCAGCAAATTCCACATTCACAGTACATGCCACCTGTAGTGGCAGCGGTTGCTCATCAGAGACCTGGCTGACTGCAGTTTCAGCAGCTGTCTTCAATGTCTCATACACTCTGAAGGATCCAGCGAGGAAATGTACATCGTGTTGTCCAAATTGGAGATGAATAGAAGTTTTAAAAATAAATTTATTTAAAAATCAGCAACAAAATACAATAAAACTTTATGGACAATTATATACTTAGAACTTTTAGAACTTACGGAACTTTTCCTCTTAGTACAACGTTGTGGCATCTCCGTAATTACTTCTGTGTTAGGTATAAAAGTGCTTGACTCATTAATTGCTTATTTGTGTATATTATCACTCTAGATTTACCAGTGAAGGACTTGATGCTCAGAAATAATACACGCTATTTGGTGTATCCACAATTGAGTCAGAGTCTGACAGAGGCAGGAATGAAAACCATGTGCTTGTATTTCTGTCCTCGTCCCTGACCATCTGGCTAGCCTTCATCTTCTGCAATGTGCTGTTTCCTGAAGCTGGAGTAAAGACCTTTAAGATCTTGTCAAAAAGTGATTTTGATCTTATATGCTCTCAAAGGGCCAGAATCTTTGGTCTTAGAGTCTGATGTCAATGCTGAGTGACACAAAGGGCTATCAAGTCAACAAAACCACCAGATTTTGGATTTCTTACGTAAAGAATAGAGAAGATTACTCTATAATTAATAGTTCTGGAAGATAAGTGGTTCAAAAAAATACATGCTTCCAAATAACAGGGTGCCTTCACAGTAAAGAAAATGTAAAAGCAGTGTCGTCATAGCAAGTACTAAAATGAAAGCATCCAGGATATCAAATGGTTGCTTGAATTATGTAACTGTTGTCAAGGAGTGGATCTGGGAGGTAACTGAGTTGGTGTTTTTTACTTACTGTAAGCATTACAGCTGACCAGAGGTCTTGATGAAGTATTTCTGTCTGGATTATTGGAAGAAGAAGAAATGAGGGACAGATGTTTCCTTTTTGAAGAAATAGTCTGCGCACTTCAACAACTAAAAGCTTAAGAAGCTTTTTAAAATCAATGTATTGGCAAATCTTTATCTGCATAGTGCTTCAAGGCATTTCCTCCTAGTTAAAAATCAGCATCACCGAAGCAGATAAAATTCCTTAATATTACAGTATTTTCTCTTTTTATTAACGTTTTCCCAGCAGCAAGCAATAGAGATGCTAAAGGTTAGGGTATGCTAGGAGACCTAGGTAGCTGTGAATTTTGTTACAATTTTTTCTTAGACTTGGAGTCACTCGGCTTGTAAAGGAAAAGTCAAGCAACTCTGAAAAGCAACACTTTCTTTAAAATCTTAAATGGTCCAGTTACATTGGTCATGTTATCTTTTGATTGCTAAAAGTGGGTTTAAATTAAGAATTCATAAAAATGTGTTGAAAGAAGCACTGACTAGATGGACATCTACTCAGTCAGTGATGCTTTTTAAAGATATTTTTTCAAGCAGTAACTGTATTTATCTCTTTTATGCTTCTTGTAGTGTAGTAGGCTCTTGTTTAAAATGGAAGTAAGTTTTGTAGCACTGTCAGTTAAGGTAGGTAAATAGGAATCAAGTATTCAAATATGCCAACTTTTCTATTTTCTGTAAACAGTTTCACCTGAGTTTTCCACAGCCATCTGATATGGTGCAGTTAAGTATTGTTTGTTAGAAGCAGGCCTTACCTTTCTAGTTGCTTCTGGAAATTGCCCAATGATTTGGTGGTAGCATCAGAAATATTTGAATTTCAAATTACAGATTAATCCAAGAACATTTTCCCCAACCTTTACAAGTACAGTTGTGTCTCTAACAGAGGAGGCATAATCAGAAACCTGATCTAAAAATTAGCAAAGCAGAAGGAACTTGAACAAAATTAACTTGCTACTTGGATAAATCTGTGAGTTACCTTTTTACTTATCTGTTAATGAAATAGTGCCTATACACATTTCAGAAAAAAACAGTGAAATGATGACAATGGCTAATCGATGGCAAATTATGACATGGATAACATGCCTTTTACTTGGTCTAATATATCTTCACGTCCTCTGGAGAGGCCTACCTTCCTAAGTAATAGCTATTAAAAACAAGAGTAAACCTAAGACAAAATCCAGCGCTTAAAATATTCTCTCTGACTTTTAACAAAAGAATGCTGGATAGCATATGTGCTAAAGATCTGGTGACCCAGATAAAGCCCCAAGCATAATAAAATGGAAACTGAAATACTGTGATATCTACAAACAGATGTGCGTGGCCCTTCATGCCAACTATACATCATATGGAAAAAAAACCCCAAACCCCATCTGCTAGTGTACAGAGCGCCTTCTGTCTTGTGGGAGATCAGGGAGCTTTCAAGATTAGAGTTTAAGAGTAACTCTGAATTCACAGCATAGCATGCCAATGGCAAAAAATTGAGTCTGGTGCATTCAGAAGTTGATCTTTTGCCCAGTAGCACAAAAAGCATTTTTCTTTTGACAACATCTTTCAAAAAGGATATGGCAGAGTAAGGAGAATAAATTATGTATCAGTAACATACAGGAGAGGGAGGGTGTATAGAATAGGAGAGGGAGAAGGAAAACAAAACACAAAGGTAGTAAAGGTCGTGGATATTTTTTGTTTTTCAGAACAAGAGCGTGTACGCAGAATTGATCGTTTTGTGTCTGATCTAGTTCTGCTGTGATTTTTACAGAAAAATGTCATCTCGCCTGTTGCCGATTGATGGCTCAACCCTGTTAAGATCTGAGCTGTTTCTGCCTTACCTCTGTGACTGCTACAATATCACTTTCTTTTTTAATAGATAACATACAGAATAATATTTACATAGGTATCTTTATTGTTCTAGTACTACCTTTTTCTTCTGTGCAATCTTTAAGAATCTTGGAGCTGTCATTCTCTGTGGTCTGAGTCTACCTTGTCCAGCATCTTGTAGCTGAGAACTATCAGCACCGGCTTCTGGGAGGGTTAAAAACCTCATGCTGGGCAGTTGGTCAGTGTGTCCTCATCAGGACTCCTTCTCCACCCAGGTAGTTTTAAGATTGACATAAGGGTTGAAAGAAATATGACAGCCTTTCAGAATGAGCATCATTCCGCATTTCCTTGGTACTCATATGGGTAGTCATATAAATAATAGACCGGTTTGTAACAAGCACTTGGTCAATCCAGTCCCAGTGGTACTGCATCTAGAAGGATTAGGGTCCCAGCCCATAGCTTTTTAACAATTAGAGAATTGGGTACTTAGAAGTGATTGGTAATTTTGCATTCCTGGTCTAAAAAGGGACATGTTGTAGATGCTTTTCTGAGGATCTTGTCTTGGGAATTCTCAAAATTTGAGGTGTGAGCAGCTGCCCACTACCTTGTCAAACACAGCTTGAGAAAAACGGGAGATAATTTGATAAAAGAAGATGTCTACTTCCTTAGGCAGAGTTATATTAGTAATCCAAAATATTATGCTGATGGGAGGAGAGAGCCTTTGACACTAAACTTAGATCCAGGCTTGACCTGCCAGAAGCCCAGGACTGCTCAGATTTGAACTATCCATGTGGCCCCATGTCCAGCAGGACTGTTGTTTCTTTCTGCTTGTAGAAAGAGGTTTTGCCCAAGCGGATAAATACAGCTGATAGCCAAAATTTGACCAGTGTATTTATGGAACTAACCTAAATATTATGTTTACTTTCAATATCTTGATATGTAACTGTTAAGAAAAAGTCTCTAAAGAATCATCCCCTGCTTTTTTCTCAGTTTCTGTTTCTCTGTTAATTAGTCCTTTTTGAGTATTACATGCTCTCAGCTGCATTAAATCTGATGATGATTGAATGGAAATCTATTTATAGAAAAGAGCTGGACTACAAGGTATGTATTACAAAAATGCTATAGAAGAACTGAGCATAAGCCAAACATCTTTTGTTCAGTGTTTTTAAAAGGAAGAGCTATTGATTCCTCCCCACCACCCCCCCGTACTGATTGTTAAGGAACCTGGGATTTTCTTGGATCACACATTCTACTTGGAGGGTTATAATGTGAATGGAAAATGATGAGAGGAAAGGGGTTGATGATGTGTCTATATATATACGCTGGCACAACATGATCTCAGGTTTCACTGGAAGCATGGGTTTGGGAGGATGTCATTAATAATAAGGGACAAAGCTACATGCCAGTTACACAGATAGTTTCAAGCCCATACTGACCAACCTCATCTCTTTTGTATATTTTGTATTTGCTGCCTATTTGTGATTGTGTTTTAGAGAATTTAGAGTTCTTATTCATATTCCTGTGTATGCATGTGTGGAACTGTACAGGACCACACAGAACTTTAAGGAGCAAAATAAGCGATGTGCAAAAAATCTGTTCCTCCAGCAAAATGCTTAGGGTACTGAAACAATGTCATAATGTCTAATAATGTGCGCTCAGCAAGTCAAAATTTAAATGTACAGCTTTTCAGGATGAAGAGGTATGGATTAATTGAGGGTACCTCAAACTCCTGCTATCAGCAGGTGGTGTGTTTCCACTTCCCATGTCTCTGGCTAAACAAGAGTGATGAACACCTGCAGCAGCCTGGGGGTTTTTGCTTTCCATACAACACGTAGGGAAGTTTCAATATCTAATCCAGAAGGAGCATGTCACCAGATTTCCAGGGCGTGGTAATTTTAGGTGCTTGAAGCCCATTCTGGATTTTTTTTTCTTCTTTTCATACTTTCCTTGGTACTTTGGATTCTGGCTATTTTAGCTAGTGAAGAGTTGAAAAATGGGTGGGACAATTTGATGCAAAATCATCTGTGCAAACCTCACCAGAGATGCAGACCCTTTAAATGGGTGCAGTCAGGTGAACTTGTACTGAGCCTCCAGCACATCCAAATCACTTTGGTTTTGTATGTAAACATATGTGATAAAACCAAACTTGAAGGAGTTTAAGATTAGAGATAAGCCTTTGGAAGTTAAGTACAGTATGAAAATTGCCTACTCATATTCATAATGATATATTCTTGTCCACACACAGTTCTGTGGGCTTGGGTTGTCTTCTTCCCGGGATCTTTGCCTTGTTGTGTGCAGAAGGAACAATGCTTATCTAATGAGCAGCTTTTTTTTTTTCTTTTTCTTTCTTGCCCCTTACTATTTTTCATTGTGTAACCTTGTGCATTACAATATACCATTCAGATCAGGATTTGAGGATGAAGTTGTTATTTTCCTCTTTGGCAATTCTGTAGGACTCATCACTACAGTATTTCAGTGCTTCAGATGTTAATTGATTTTCATAACGCCCTACTGAGATGGGGAATTAGTATTAACCAGGGAAATAGAGCACAAGGAGATTGAGGTCAGAAGTACTGCTCTGTTTGAATGCCAGGTTTGAGACACCTGTGACCCGGTTTATTATTTTTTTAGTATTCACATAAAAATCTTTAATTCCTTTACTTGCAACTGCAAGTAATTCTGCATTTCTCCATATTGAGTCAGCAGCTGCAATACAGGCAGCTGTATGGTACGGAAAACTCAGGTGACCACTTGTGGAATTTTTTGCGTAAGTGACGCACCTGGTTTCACGTAAGTAATTTTGGGCAGAAGTGGGGAAAGGATCTGAGTCTCAACACACAACATTAAGATGTTATGCCCCAAGAGGTTTTCCTTTTTTAATACATTCTTCCGGCTCATACCATACTCATCCTCCAGTTCTTGCAGCAAAGGAAGCAAGGCTCTACCTACAGGAGTCTCTTCTACTCCCTAATTGTAATTCATCACCAGAATGGGTACACTCATCACAACAAATGAGTAGAAGTCCTTTTTGGAGTGTGTGTGAAATGCTCTTAATTAAAAAACAATTCCTGATGTACATGCGTGAAGATGTCCCTATATTTCTTAATTTTGAGTGCCTATGTACCTTTAATTTTCTTTTAACATTAATATAAACTGTTTTCTGTTCTCTTCCATATATCTTTGTCAGTCTGCCTTCTGGCATCAAACGTCCACATTCAGCAGCATCTTAATAGTTCAAAATGGCAGCAATGTCAGGGAGTCAGTATTCCAGTACAGCTATTCACAGCTGCAGAAGTTTAGCTGTTTAAAAATGAGACGACTCAAAGTAGAGAGCTCGTTCAGTGGGATGTCAGCTGTCATGTAGTTGACATATGAAGATAATTCTTTTCCTCAGTAGAATATTGTTTCTCTGAGTTGGCAGCACAGAAATGATTATTAGAAGCGAGAAAGATCATTAAAACTCTGAATGCTTTGATAGCCATCTCACCTTAGCTTTTCTTCATAAGAAATTAACTAATCATGACTTTCAGAAGAATAAAGATCTTCTGAAAGCCTGAATTAGGATAACTGTAAACTCATCTGCTGTGGTACTCCTGAGAACAGTGATCAACAAATTCTATCTGGAAAAAGATGGAAAGATAACCAAGATATTTTAAATATATTTTAAGAAGTAATTCTACACTGATCTCCACTCTAGACTAGTTTCTTGTTTCTCTTCGATTATGGGTTTACTGTATTTCAGATGGATGTTGTTATTTCAGAATGCATTAATTCTCCTGCCTTTCATGTCAGATTTTATTTTGGGTCCATTTAATTGTTTTCCTCTAGGTTTTTTAGAAGCATCTGTTGTAAATAATGCTGAATGAAGACTCTGCTTCAGGCTCCTTTTAACTCAGTAGAGGTGAATTTGCATTTGGGCCTTTACACAAATAGTTTTTGGTCCTACCTTGGCCATCTACCTTGTCAACTTCTATGTCCTCAATTATGTATTGACCTCTCAGTTCAGGAAAAGACAGAAATAGAGGGAAGTCAAACACAATCTCCCTGCTTGACAGAAAAGCGATGTATGTGCTGGATGTGGTGGCTTTCCCATAACTTTCTTTAAAATGCCTGGATCTTTTCAAATTTGCTGAAGAATTAACGTAACAGATTTTTCATAATAGACTCAATAACTGCACTGTACTGGTAGATCTTAAATGCTGTTTAAGGCATTTCCTTACAATGTAACTAAATTGTCAGCTCAGTCTGGGAGGAAGACTGCAATTATTTAGCCTCTATTGTGTTTCAAACCCATGTAAATGAAAATACTCATTAAGGAAGGCTGATTAAAGAACTGCTTATTATTAAATTTTGATTATTATTTTGTGTTTTGTTGCATGTGACTTAGACTGTGTGGTTAGTTTTGGTCACTAATAGTTGCATGATGCTTCCATATCCTGAAAAGCATGATGGTAACCTGCTGAAAGCACAAAGGTGTGTTTATTTTCTCCAGCACTTCCAGTTATCATAATAAAAAGATCACCTCTCCTTATAAGCTTTCCTTTTCCTAGCACATAACAATATGCCTGGTATTTTCCAAAACACAGATTGTGTTATTGTCTTGTACTAAAGATGTTATTATCAAGCAAAGGGAAAGCAGCAGTTGAGATCACTGAAAATTAGGACATCGTAAATAGGTAAATTCATGATGGCAAAGGTTCAGAGAACCTGTGAACTTCAAGGAGAGATTTGAGAGAGAAGGAGAAGGAAGGCTTCTGTGTGCAAGAACTGGAAGATTGTGCTAAGTGCAGAGAAGGATGTAGAAGAAAAATGAAGCCATAGTTTGATGTGGATGGTTGAGAGAATCAAAGGAAATGAGAAGACAGAAGAGAATAGAAGAAAATTAGACTCTTAAAAGGACCCACCTTTTTTTTTAACTTATCTGTGATACTCAAGTGAGTGCTGTTAGAAAACATTTAAATTTAAAGTGATGTTTATGCTTGTTGTGACTATAGCTAGTTTCTTAGCTGCCATCAAAGTGAATGGAGAAGCACAATGATGGATTTTCATCTCTGAGGTGGCCTGATACACCCCAGGGTGATGTCTTTGTGTGAACTGGTTATGGATGGGCCCAAAAGGAAACTGTAGTTGGGGATCGCTGTGGTCTTCTTGCTAAGCCCCCACAGGCAGCTGCATTACGGTATGGCATAGTCTCACCATAGAGGCTTTATAGGATTAGGCAACCACCTAAATTTGGGAGATTACCTGCTTGCTGACTCCAGCAGGTATAAAGAATCTTTTTCTATGGAGAGTCCTGGATTACAAACTGCAAGTTGAGGGTTTAGACGCTTTTCTCTAACAGAGATATTTTGTTTTCAAGGTAAAAGTATTTATAAAGGATTTATTTTCTGATTCGCTGGTGCGGATCCCTTAGGATTACAAAGGTAGTAGAGGAAAGCACCATTTGATATTTACCAACCTAAAGGTAATATCTCATACTGAGAGTAACTGGAACCTGAAGATAGCTGATTAACTGTTGTAGTTCCAGCTTTGACATTTTGATACCACTTTCTCATACATGCAGTGGTATTTCTCAGGTCTTATTGCAATGATTTCCATCTTTTTATAGAAACGCAGTATCGTAAGCAATTGCTTCTTTATCTTCAGAGCTGGGTATGTCTAGGGAACAACTCGGTTGCCTAAACGTGGGCATTTTGTGTCATTTTAGCTGTCTTTGGATATGCAGATCACCCACATGGAGCTTGCAGAGATGATGCAGCACTTACAGCAGACTTGTATCCTTCTGCAGTAGCAGCTGCTTACCATGCAAGATTACCTTCGGGCTTCTAAAACGGCATTTGACACAAATGTTCAGGCGCTTGTGCTCACCCCTGGTTGGTAGTCAATGTAAAAATGTAGTTGCGTTGGAGATGGCAGCAGGGAAAGAGATGGGATTTGTCTGAAAGTATAACATTTTCTGGTGATACTTCTGGTTTTGTTCTTGTAAAGACCACTTAATGGTAAACTTTGAACATTTCTAAGTAATAGTTCTAATTTGTAACTAACACTCTTTTCATGACAGATTGATAAACATTTTAAATTAATACTTCTGAGCTTGCAAGAGAGAATCAGTCTAATTTTTTTTTTTTTTTTTCCTTAAAAAACTCCAAGAGAAATACAGTAAGCATATGTTCTGTGGTAAAAATGCACCTTCAGTTAAATAACTAGTCATTTCCTGTAAGTGTTAAAGTTGAACAGTAAGCCTGAAGGACAGAAAACATGCCACGTTGCTCTTGTTAAACTGTCAAATTATTACTGCATATGCGACTAGAGGATTTTCAGTTTCTTCTCAAAGCATTTTTAGAGGATGAGTCAGTAAAGCAGTTATCTAATGTATCCACGTTGACTGCACATATAATTTCATGTTCTGTTGTGTTTAATTACACTGTTACCGGGCTAATACTTCAGGATTTTTCTCTCTTTTTTACAGGATTCTGCTCAAGAAAGTGTCATTACACGAGATATTCATCGTACATTTCCAGCACATGATTATTTCAAAGATACAGAAGGAGACGGTCAGGAATCTCTTTACAAAATCTGTAAGGTACAGTCAGTACTCTGCATTTTAAAGTGTGTTCCATATTTTGCTATGACTCTATTTTGCCCTGCTAACCCTGTTCTAATCCAAGTCACTAACCAATAAGGTTTTAAGGCTTTATTTAGATTGCATGTGGAGAGTGTAGCGTTTCTGCAGTACTTGATATCCTGAAGTACTTTTTATAACCTTGCGTTTCATATGTCCTAAGATGCATATGAGAAGAGCGAGGCTTGAGCTAGCTTTACTAATGGGCAGTTTGATATCAGAGGTCTGCTTCAGCAGAAGCATGGTGTAGTGGAACTTTTTTTGCTCTTCTGGTAGAGAGGTTTGCAGAGGAAGGGAAAACCTCAGAGCAAGCTCTGCTATGAGGTTAAGCAAGAATGTCTGTAGACAAAATTATCTGGAAAACAAGTTAGATGACCTTTCCACAAGTGATGTGTATGTATAGCTTTTCACTCATGGCTCTTAGATCACCTCTGATCAAAGAAAAATCTAATTTTTTCCAGCTTGCAGATGAGGAAGTTGAGGTATTAAATGAACAGAGTTGTCCAGCTTTTACAGACAGACTTTTGCTCAGGAGAGATCCAGAATGTGGAATACTGCAGCTAGATAGGGAGTTCTGTGGCTGTCAGTTGCAGATTTTATTGTGTTTCTGGCAGGCAGTTTTTGTTTTAAAAATTTTTTTTACATGTAGAATAAATGATTGCCTTAAATCCATTTCCACTTCCCTTCCTTTCCCTTGTTACTCTGTTTCCCCCTCCAGTTGATTAATAGACAGAAATGATGGAGTTGTCATAACAAGCAGAAAAGAGTGTCCTGCCTTTGTGGTATAATGATACATATTCCTGTTCTCCAGATAAATTCTATGGTGATACAGACACTTATTCAAGCAGTAATTTGGATGCCTGTTAAATATAGCTGCTTAGGTTACATGTATTGAAGTTCATTGTCATGAGTAATTCACATTAAAAAAAAAAAGTAAAAAATAAAGGAGCAGAGAGAACTTTGAACCAATTCTGTTGATCTCTCACTAATTTTGGAAGGCTCTGGGTGGCTACAGGAAAACTGTTCCTGTGCCAATCTTTGAAATGAATAACTAACTTTGAAATGAAAAGTGATAGAATAGCATTCAGATTATCAAGAATTAAATGTGAGACATATAATGAATGCCTATGAGTTTACTGAAAGTAGATCTTGACAAGCCAATAAGAAAAAAACTATGTGTTGCTTTGGTGAAGGTAATTTTATTGAAATCCTGTAGATTGTGTTGTCTGTCATGCAAAAAATGTGGAAATGCTGGACAAGTTAAAACAGGAAGAAGATACACATTAAAGAATTAAAAAGTGGCTAGCTAGCAGGTTACTAAACATCAGCACTGAATAAATGTAATTCAGACAAGGTGTCATGAAGATCACTTGTTCATTCAATTACTCTGGTTAGTCACCTAAATGAAAACAAAAAAATAATTTCTGATGAAGATGTCTTGATGACCGAGAGAAAGGGAATGGTAAATAATGAGGTGTTAAAGGATGTGTAGCCAAATGAATCTTGTGTAGGAACATAATGACTTGAGTAACTCAGTATTTTACAGCTGCTGCAGCTGCTTTTGATTACTGTGTCTACGTTGTGGTTTAACCCCAGCTGGCAACTCAGCCCTACCCAGCCCCTCGCTCACTCCCATGCAGTGGGATGGAGGAGAAAGTCGGAAGGGTGAACGTGAGAAAACTCATGGGCTGAGATAAAGACAGTTTAATAGGTAAAGCAAAAGCCATGAACGCAAGCAAAGCAAAATGATTGGCAGGCAGTTGTTCAGCCGTCTCCAGGAAAGCAGGGCTCCATCATGTGTAGCGGTTACTTGGGAATACAAACACCAGCAGTTCGAACGTCCTCCCCATTTCTCCTTCTTCCCCCAGCTTTATGTGCTGAGCATGACAGTATATGGTGTGGGACATCCCTTGGGTCAGTTGGGGTCAGCTGTCCCAGTTGTGTCCCCTCCCAACTCCTTGTGCATCCCCAACCCACTCGCTCGTGGGGTGGTGTGAGAAGCAGAAAAGGCCTTGACTTTGTGTAAGCACTGCTCAGCAATAACTAAACATCCCTGTGTTATCAACACTGTTTTCAGCACAAATCCAAAACATAGCTCCATGCAAGCTACTTTGGAGAAAAATAACTCTACTCCAGCCAAAACCAGCACATTCTTCACCCCTTATTCTATACCATTTATGTCATGCTCAAGTCTCTCACTATCCAATACATTCTCATTACCCACAACCACCCATCCCATCCTTTGGTATAATACACAGATATCATTCCCTTAGTCTACGGATCATTCCTGTGAAATGTCTGTAAAATGTGTGTAAATGTCCACAAAATGTCCACTGAGTTCATTTAGTCCATGACTTTGGACTCCATCTGTTACAGTGGTTACTCAGGATGGGAGAGGTGGTGCATTACACGAGTTACTGGGCACCAAAGCCAGCACAGGTCGCGTCACTACTACACTTGCACTGCTTGTAAAGCTTGTCCTCCTTTGGTTCAGGTGGTTCATGCTATAGTGATTCCTATAACATGCAACTCAAATCCCGGGTTACAACAATTTAATGGTATTTTCATTACAATCTCCACCCCTCGTCCCTCTGGGCCATGTTATAGGGTTTGACATTGCAATGAACTCCTCCCCTTCCCCCCTGCTCCGGCTTGTACTTACCACAGACTGCAGCCCCTTTAGGGGTACCTGTCCCAAGAGGAGCCTTATCTATGAGCTACAGTCTCTCCAGGGGTACACCTGCTGTGGCACAGACTTATCCACAGCCACAATGCCTTCAGAGCTATACCTGCTCCAGCATGGCCTTACCTACAGCCACAGTCCCTTCAGAAATAAACTTGCTCCAATATGGCCTTACCCATGGCCGCATGTGTACTCATCCACAGGTCACAGTCCCTTCAACTTGAGTTCATACTGGAGTTCCAGCCTGTACAGTACAGCAGCACAGAAAGAGCAGCGATGCCCTGGCCATCTGCCAGCCCAGGCGCATCACCATTGCTATTATCAAAATGTTCTGAGGCACCGCAGAGTAAGGTGATAAGCCATGCAGCCGTGCAGCAAGCAGCAAAAGCAAAAAGCCACTAACGAGCACTATACTCTAATATACAGTGAGGCAAGCAAGCCCCATGGCAAGCACAGAAGCCTGCCAGTTAATAGCTAAACAGCAATAAACACTGTCAATTCGATCTAGCACATTCCAATCAAAACTGCCATTATCTCAAACTCTTCGAGCCCCAAGTTGGGTGCCAAAAAGGACTGCTGTGGTTTAACTCCAGCCAGTAACTAAGCCCCACACAGCTGCTTGCTCACTACCCTCTGGTGGGATGGGGGAGAGAATCAGAAAAGTAAAAGTGAGAAAACTCGTGGGTTGAGATAAAGACAATTTAATAGGTAAAGCAAAAGCCACGTGCGCAAGCAAAGCAAAGAATTAATTCAGTCCTTCCCATCAGCAGGCAGGTGTTCAGCTGCCTCCAGGAGAGCAGGGCTCCATCACAGGTAGCTGTTACTTGGGAAGACAAAATGCCATCACTCTGAACATCCCCAGCTTTATATGCTGAGCATGATGCCATATGGTGTGGGATATCCCTTGGGTCAGTTGGGGTCAGCTGTCCCAGCCGTGTCCCCTCCAAACTAGAAGTGACTTAGAGGAATTATCTGTCTAGCAGGCAGCTTCACAGAGGCAGAGATCTCAGACCTTCCTGAGTTTTCTGTAGTAAAAGTGAAGAATTCTACTCATCTTCCAAAGCTGGGAGCCCTCCCTGCTCTCAGGGCCTCTACTGCTCCTGCAGAGAAAGTTGCTGCAGACATTGGTCCTCTTTTTTTGAAGTATCAAGTTCTGAGACCTGTTAGTGTGTACATCAAGTTGAGGACTGCTTTTCCTGTGAAGCATTTTGTATTTATCTACAGTTGAATGACCTCTGCCACTTTGCCACTGTCTCTTGATATGAACATGTTCTGCACAGCATCTTTGCAGTCAGCTTTTAATTTATGGCTCTGAACAGCTTTGTCTCATCACCAGTCTTTGTAACTGTGCTATTTTTATGTGTTCTGTATGATTTGTGAGTATTTTCAACAGCATCAGCCCTAGCACATCTTTCTGTAAGGTTCTGTGAGTGACTTCACCTTTATTCTGTGGGTGAGAACTGACTGTTTATTCCTACCTTTTGCTTTCTATCATTAATCAATTATTTGAGTGCGTAAGAGGGCCTTCTATGGCAGCTTAGTTCCCTAAAAACCCTTTGGAAAGGGATCATGTTGAAGGTTTTCTAAAAATCCTAGTAGACTCTATTGACTGCCTCATTCTTTTATGTGCTCATTGGTTCAAAGCAGGATTTGGGAAGCATTTCTTCTTGGTAGAACAGCCATATCCAATCTTCAACATTGAATTATTCATAAGTTTACGGATTTTATTCTTGACAGCTTCTACCTACTTGCCAGTACAGAGATCAGATGCAACTGCTGTGTAGATTTCTAGGCATCTCCTTTTCCTTTGTAATTGCACTGTTTTCTTATATTGCAATGGCTCTGTTCTACAGTTGACCTGTCTGCGGCCAGGTCTAACAGGACCTTGAGTTTATGATTGACATGGTGAGTTTTAGAGAAATATTGTTAAAAGCTAATGAATTTGCTTTTAGTCTTGCCATTCCATAACAAAAACCCCAAACATTAGTGTTGAGACATTTGGCTGTTTTATCTTACAGGTATAACTTAACTCATGCCCTTCTACTATGAAAGCAAGATTTTTGAAGAATGGTATTATTGAATAAGGCTAGAAAAGGTCTGTCCTCAAGTGGGAGGGTAAAAGCTGAAGAGCAGTTTCTTCATGCCCCAATGCAATGAGAGATGATCTGAGCTATCAGACAAAAAGGAAAACCATTAAAAGCTCACTGCCTCATTTTAACGCATCTGTCAGGTTTAGTTCCGGCTCTTAATCTCTTCTTCAGAACAGTAGGAAATCAGGAAAGATGGAAACTTTTTCAGTTGTGGAACATTTATGTGACAAAGTATCTAAAAATAAACTTTAAGGCTGACAGTGGTGATAAGGAATGAAAAGAGTTCCAGATTCTAGATTGGAGATTTCACTTGAGGACATCGCGTAAGCTAGATTTGCACAGAGCAAACATCTTTTGGAAAATAGTTCTGTTTCTTGCACACTTCCTGTCTAAAAACTATGCAAATTCTAGCTATATTTAAAGAGCTCATTCTCTGTGTTACAATGCACAACAGAATAGTACTCTCGACCTACTTCCATGCGTGCATATGTAGTTAACAGCTCGATGCTCCAGGGAATCAAAGCACTTGGCAGAAATAGTCCTCTCAACCATTCGGCATGTATGCAGTGCAGATTTTAACGTGAGCTGTGTTTTCTCTAATTTTCTGATTAAAGTAACTCTTATTTGACAAACAACCACTGTGACTTTAATAGGAGAAAAGGGAATATGTTGCAAGGAAGTCTATCAGGTTGACTAAGTGAGTGTTCTGACTGAGCAAACTGGAAAAATAAGACACAAGGCTTCCCTGGTTTTCTGAAAATGGTTGAATTGCTTTTCAGAGATGCGAAGTTGGTGTTAGTGTTTTCCAGTAAACAAAGGCATTTGGAAGGATATGAATCATTTGTATCATGACATATTTTGTTACTAAATACTTATCTCCTTGGTTGATCAAATTTGTAGTTTTTTCCTAATCCTAGTCGTACTTGCCTGAAGGTTTTATGGCAGGATCAGTGTGCTAGCTGGTTTATTGTGCAATGAAACACTCCGTTTTACTCATCATTCCAATAACTAACTGTTTGCTGGTACCCACATTAGTAGAGGAAATAATAAACTGGCTTTTTTTTAGGAAAGCTAATACAGAATGGGTTCCGAAATGGTTTTTTTGGCTTTGCTGTATAATTGAAGCGTGAAAATGTCTCTTCTGTGACCAGTAGCTTCTATACCTTGATAAGCTGTGAGTGATGGCTTTATCTTTGGCTCATCCTTCAGCACAGCAGAACTGCTGCTTAGTGCTGTCCTGTAAAGCTGGTTGTCTAACTGTAATCCATTTTTCACATTTTCATTTCCATTTCATTGCAGCATCTTTCTTCAGATGATTGCCTCTTCTCACCATGCATGTATTCTTCCACATTTTTCAATTCTTAGTTTCTCCTCAGATTTACAAGTGGGAAGTTTCAGCATTTGTCCACTTTGGTTTAATTATTTGTCAGAGCACAGATCTCTTTCTTTCCTATAGGAGTCTATTTGCCAATTTTAGAATAAACATAGGAGCATGAACAGAATCAGTTAAGAATTATTTTTCATCTACTTTTAGTTGTTTATTTTCTTTACTCCTGGGCTGGAGAGCGATTTTAGTAAATATTGTTGTCTTGTTTCATGCAAACGATTTTTAATGTTATCTTGTCTTCTTCCATTTACATATTAATGAGGTTCCTTCTCTGTGCATCTGTGCTGAGCAAGGAAGCAGTAGTTCTGTTCTTGCATATGGGGTTTTTGCTGAGACTGTACTAGCAAAAAGGTCAAGATTGTATTTCTTGAATGCTGGAAAGAGAGTAAAGGCTTTAGTCTGTTTGGAGGCCCTACCTGAATAAATGTGAAGATTTCTTCATTCTCTCGGCCCTTATAGCTCTGGAGGAGGCATATTATGTAACATCCACGTGCCTCTCTCCGATACTCAATAAATGAGTAACTGATTTCTAAAAATGTAGTTTTCAGTTAACACAGAAATTCCTTGCATAATGTGATACATCCTAAATCCTGCGATCAGAGTAATATTATTACTTTCAGACACTCAGCCTTATAATACATTTAGGTATGGAATTTTAAATTATACCATCACTAAAATTATTCAGTGACCAAGCACATCATAAATACCTTGTGCGTGAGAAGTCCACATCAAAGCATGGGTGGTTTTTTAACACAATCTGTTTTTCAGACACTAGGTAAGTCTCTTAACTGTACTAAAACAGAGCTCAGCACAGAGCTATGTCTGTATCAAACACTGAGTAGATTCCCTAGATAATTTCTATCATTTTGGTAGTGACACAAAGGTAAGTAATGAGAGCAAACCAGGCTTGTCATTCTCCCCAAAAAAACTTGCATGCAATTTCTGTTACATTTTCCTGGGACACAGGTGTTGGATATCTTGTATGGCTGTTAACAAGCATTGTGCCGGTGCGCCTGTCGCTTTTTCAGAGAAGTGAATGTTTCCTATGCCGGAAAACATTACTGCCAAGAGAGATACCGTTATTGCAGATGAGAGATGGAGATCTGTAGGGCCTCTGCTCATACCTTTCTCTCTGCATTGCTGTGAAGCTTGGGGGGAGGAATGAAAGCTCTGGAAGACCTTTGTATGAGGCAGACACTAGAGGAATATTTTTCATGAGCTGTCTTCAGTTTCTAATGTCACTGAGTTACTATGGTAAAGGCAAATTGGCAATGTGATTTTAAGCTGATATTTGCTAGTTAGTGTTTTGCATCTTGTTTTAAGTACATTTGAACCTTCAGCATGTATAAGCAATCATTTTCATGCGTATGAAGATGCAAAATGATGAAAAACATTTTATTCTGTAATTTGAGACATATCCCCTGCTCCTCCTTTTTTAAAACTGTTGGGACTAATATACAGACAGTAGTTGCAGAAATCCCAAATCATGAGGTTTTAAATTAGCAACCTGTCTATTCATCTTCCAAATGCTACTTCCTTGGAATTTTTATATCTACAGAAGATCCTGATCTTGGGAGATTTTCCTCCAGTAATTATTTTAGAGCAGAATTTCTGTCCACCTCTGGATTCTTCATGTACTTTCCCAACACAGAGCTCTGGCATTGACTTTATTTGAGGAGACTGTTGTTTCCAGAGTATTCACTTTCTAATGTTGTTGTACTGATAACTGCACAGTAGTTCTTCTCTTCAGAAGACAGATAACTATTAAAAAGACATATTAATTCTATAGGTGAGATCTTAATTTAGTTAAAATGAATGAAAGTAGGTTTCAAGTCAGAATCTTCATTAAGTCCCCTTTAGGAGGCAGAGAAAGTTTAAAATCCCAGTTGACTGGAGAATTGTGATTGGAGGTTCCCCAAGAGCTTAAGAAAATAATAACTAGACTGCAGCATTGTCGCAGGTTCTCATGGGAAAAATCCCATTCTCTTGAAGTTACAAAGTTAAAATGGTTGCAATGGCAATAAGGGATTTGGGATTTTGCTTTGGTTTTGTATTTCATGTGAAAAGACAAAGTTAGTGCTCCTCAGTCCCTTAAAAGGATAAATCTTAAATAATTAATCTTAGATATTATGTTAATAATACAATATTATGGTGGTATCTGTAGGCAGCATTCTTATTTTTGAGGCTATTTTGATTAATTACATCACATTTCAGCAATATCAAATCCTATGGGTTACTTAAAACTAAAGAAGTATAATTGGAAATGTAATATACATAAAGCTTCAAAAATCTTTTGCTTTAGGCAAATACAATGAAATCATGTAGATTTTAGAGACTTCATTAAAAATAAACCTTTAGTTTTCAGGATTATGATGCTTTGACTTAACAGCAGAATCTGAGTTTGACGTAATTCTCATGCAGAACTGAAGTTAGGATGTAAGTCTGATAACAGCTGCATATGAAGAGCAGATTTTGGGGAAGGACCTCATGGAAATTAATTTCAAAAGGGAACCAGATCAAGCTGTTAATAGTTTTTTTCATAGTTGTTGGTTGCTTCAAAGTTTTGTTAATGATGACATCCTTTTCCTGGGGCCTTCATTTGTCTTTTATATATCCTATGTATATCTGTGCCCACTAACTTGAAATCTTTTTTTAAACCAAATTATCCAATGCTTATTGATTTGTAGTTCTATGGATCACCTCTTTTTACAAATGTTTCAAATTTGTCATCTGTTCTTCTGATTTAATCAGACAATTAATGGTTTACCAGTTTACTACTTCCCCCCCCCCGCCCTTGGGTGAATATTCTCTGTTCTTAGCAAATTTTTAGTATTTTTGTTATTTTAAATTTATCGTCTCTTCTGATACTTGGTTGGAGACAGATCCTTCAACACATTCCCTGTTAGAAATGGTTCCAGCAGGATGACAACCCCTGTGATTATTCTGTAATAAAAGAGCCACAAAGAAAGTTCATGTGGATTTTCTTCTCTAGTTTAATTGCCACTTTTCTACCTTGATCATATATTTTCCAAGTAAAGGCTTTGCCTTCCTGCTCTGGGTGTGTTTCAAAATGGATTTATTACTAGTTTTAATGTGTTTAGGAAGTTGATTCTGAGAACATTTCTTGGTCTTCCTTCATATTTTTATATTTAACATGCAGAGTGAGGATTTTTTTTTGCACCCTCCCCATTTTCCCTCTTTTGCCATAATTTCTACTTTTTTTCACAGTCTGAAAAGGAGTATTTTTTTTATTTCTGATAACTTTCTTCTTTTAATAACCTATGTCCATTTTGGAGGAAGTTTGTTTGCTCCAATGTGTTGGCTCCTCAGTAGTTATTTTAAAACTTGTTTGGATTAATTTATCGCTGTTTTCAGCAAATTAAATATGCTAGTAATGCTTCTCACAACAGACAACCCCCATGTGTTGATAATTTGCTATTAATTTTTCAGTCTGGATTTTTTTTAAGTAAAGTAAAAGTGTTGTATAGTATGAAGAAATCATAAATCAAATTTATTATTTGTAATTCTGCATATCTGTTTCTAAGCAGAACTGGCCTTTCAAAAGCAGAAATAATACATCTTTCAGGAATGCTACACAAATAAAATATTAGGCAACCCTAAACTGATAGATTTTGGGAACATATAGCTAAAGACTCATGATGAGGATGATTAACCAGTGTATTCTTCTAATTAGTCAGATGGAATATTAGTTTAAGTGTTGAAAGTAATTTCTGTTAATTCAGTGCTTAGTAACAAAAGAGGAATTTTAAATTAACTTTTTCCAAGAGACCATCCTTTTTTTCCAATTCACAGTTTTGTTTCTGCTATTGTACACTTTTGGAGTTATTTTTTATGTTTTACTTTCGTGGCTAGAGCTGGTTAAACTGGTAAGGCGGTTGTAATGGTTCATTTTTTTTTTCAATTATTTGTGTAACTAGTCTTGTATTTGACCACTGAAACTGAGCAATGGATTGGGATTATTTTCACTTAGATTGTAACTAATCCTATCTAACATATTTCCCGAAGAATGGTAAGCAACATAGACCAATGGCAAAGAGCTATAAGTCACTGTTCAGATTTTCACAAAGCTACAAATGTATTAGGAAATGTGTGGATGAGTTGTTTATAAACAGTGACCTTTAAAGGAATACTCAGGTTAATTCTTTACAGAAGTCTTCTCTTCTGGAACCATTACACAATTCCTTATCAATATTTCTTTCTCAGTTTTTGCCCATCAGAATGAAAAAGGAGGGGCAATTCAAAAGACCCTAAATGTGTTTTGGCCTCCATTTCAACATTTTGGGCAGAAATTATTTGCAGTTATGTTAATACTGTTGGCTGGAAAGCAGTCATATCTCTTTTTGAGTCACAATTCTTCCCACCTTTTGAAGGGGCATCTTAGCCACATATGAAATATTGTACAAGAGACCCAGGTGGGTTTGGTTCCTCAGCATACCTGACATTGTTTATTCACAGTCTGTCTGTGCTTCCGCTCAGTGAATTTGCAATCTTGATTTCATTCAAGCCTTAAAAATGAAGATAAGCACAGTGTTCCAGTTCAAAACATTTTCATATGTAAACACTCTTGGAGGCGGTGTGGGGGCAAAGTGGATTTACTGATTCAGGTGGCTTGTTCCTCCCTGTAGCTCTGACCTTGTGCTTTCGTTTTCCCTGGCTGTAACCTTAGTACCTTGCTTGTTCTCTCAGGATGTGTTTCTCTCAGATGTCAATCCTGCTGCTGCTCATACTTTCTCAGGTTTCCTCAAATTCTTAACATCCTCTGACATCTCTTTAAAAACAGTATCTGTCTTCTTGTCTTGGAAAAGTAAGGAGGAAGGAAAGGTTAGTTATTTTAGTTTTGGGTTTTTTAAGAGTAAGAAAAAAGTAGTTTGTCAATCTTACCATAGGCAAATGAGTCTTGTTCATTTTTCACCATAATAAGAACATGGAAAAAACGTTTCTGATGAAATTTGCAGGCTAGAGTAGTTCTCGGTGATTTTCTAACAACCAACCTCAGGTCCTGTATTTTCACGATGTAAAAATTTGTTTTTCCAAAACCGAACAAGCCTTTTCCCCACAACACAAGCTAACCTGGTTTTTATATCATATTTATTATACTGTTAAAGTTATATTATTGGTGATCTCAGCAGAATTATCCTTGATTTAGGTGAAGGGAAATTGCATCCAAATTTCTTCATGTTGTTCGAAAAATAAAAATAAAAATTTAAAAATATGGCATCTATGGAAGATTGAGGGTGATCTGTAGATGTTTTTTTAAATGCCCTGAAAGCCTGTGCAAGAATGGTTACAGTTTCATTCCCTTTATTTTTTCAGCCTGCATATTATTACATATTCTGAATAGCTCATTGATCGTTACAGATTTTGATAATGCCTGCATGAGTTTTAAATATAGTTGACTCTCATTTTTTTCCTAGGCATACTCTGTCTATGATGAAGACATTGGCTATTGCCAGGGACAGTCTTTCCTTGCAGCTGTGCTTCTACTTCATGTGAGTTAATTGCAAAATGAAAGCTTTGATATTTGAAACCAAAGCAGCTTTAAAATCAGTAGTACTGTAACATGCTATTTGACAGATATTTACTGTTCTTTATTTGTCTGTATTCATTTTCCTCTTGTTGCTTTTTGGCAAACAGTGACTAATGGCTTCTATCTTTATGAATGTAGATTTCCTTTATCTAGGAGAAATCCATTAAATTGTCAACTACTTCTGTGTCAAAAACTGAAACTGGTTCATTACATATTAATATTTTCTTTTAATTTAGTTCTTACATAGGTGAGCTCCCTTTGTGTTTATTGGGAATTCAACTTTGGGAGACATTCTCAGAGTCGCTAACCAGAGCAACAAGTCTCATTAATTTTCAGTGAGACTATTTCTCCTAGGGACACTTCATAATATCTTTTGAGTGAAAGCTGAATTTTAACCTTCATATTTTAGCCTGTAACCAAAAACTGTGCAAACTTTGATATGTTGATTGCTGTGTGTATACATGCGTGTGTGTATAGCGATAGATAGGTAAATACACAATTTTTGTATTTGCAAGATACTTCAACTTTGATGTATCAGCGGAGAAACAGCAGATTAAAGTAGTGTGGATATTGTAAAGAATATCTGAATAAACCACCCCAAACCTCAACAGCTCTTCTTACTCAGGATCTTGCCTGCTTTGTCCATCAGGCTTTAATTAATAAATTATTAATCATGGTTGAAATACATTTCAGATTGTGGTTTTGAGTCATCTGTTGGTGGCATATATGTTACACACGCACTTCCTATAGCATCTGGAACTCAAATTCAGATTAATTTAAGTTGTAATTCCTAGGGAGATCTATGACTCGTTGAAGACTTAAGGAGCATGATACACAGTGACAGTGTTACAGAGAAGCTTTAGAGTCTTGAAGGATAAACCTGAAATTAGTCACGTTATTGCAGTCCCACATATACTGCAAATTAACTGATCTAACAGTTATTTTGCCATTAACTTTTTACCCAGAGAAGGATTTTTAAGTTCCACTGGAAGAACTAGCCATTTTCAATACCAGAGTAGTTTAGAAATGAGTGGGTGTCACATTCTTAACATTTGACTAATACTTCAGCTCCCCTCACTTAGATGTATGCTGCCATTACTGTAGAGAATCACCTCTGTTTGTAGCATTGCTGGAGTTAGAAGAAATTGCCCCATACACAGGGAATACTAAATGGCAATTACACTCATTTTAATATGCCCTTTATAACATTTGCTTTCATAATAGGATAGTAAACTGAAATAATCAGAGAAAGGGGGGAAGGGAAGCAGTCTCAGTGAGCTCATGTAAGTTGGGAGCTTCCCAGGATGTCCTCAAACTGTTGTTTTTCTCAAATTCTCTAACCAGTCTGTATGCTGTGAATGGTTGTAAGACCCTCTCTAACTCTTCTATCTTTGCATGGATTTCTAGACCCCTCCCTTTCCCTTTTTTTTCTGGGACAGAATATCCTTTCTCTTCAGTGTAGATACTTTTCAGGGATGGTTGAGTAGGCTGAACCTCCATCCTGGCTTTTTGTGATTTTGCTGCTTTGATGAAATTCCCATCAAAGGTGAGCAGCTAACTTCTAATCACAGGGGGACAGTGTTGCCAACTCTAATAATTTTACTGTAAGTCTGACAGTATTTGAATTTTTTCTCTTGTTGTCTACCTCTGGGAGTCATTGCTATGTGAAAACCTAAAATTTAGTTTTGAAAAATGGTAAGTTTCTGGCTTTTGTGATTCCAAAGGAAAGATAATAAGGGGCAAATATCTAAATGCTAAAAATCAGAATGGGAGCACCAAAAATGTGTTTTGTTTAAAATAAATAAGAAATGAAATCTTGATTTACAATTTTGAATTCTCGGGGTTGGTATTACTGCCGAACTTCCATGCACTGAGAGCGAGGGCTTGGTGGCCTCTGCCTGTAAATGACTTTAGCCTGGTGCCTCTGTTCCCTCTTACTGTCTTGGGGGAGGAATGGTTGTCAATGCACGTGTGTCTGATTGCGCATGCAAGGTAGGTGTGTCTGTGCATGAGCATCTGTAATTTTATTAGAAATGATTGTTACCTTACAAACAAACGAACAAAAAAAATTGTGTCCATCTCATTATTGAGCAGATTCAAGGCTTTTGGTCAGGATAAACTATTTCTTCTCTTTACTTTGTCTGCAGCTTTTATCCGCTGTCAGTGGGGATCATTCCATCCAGATAAATTGTGATAAAGAGCTTTGAGATTCCCAAGAGCTTGTCCTAGGCGAATCTAGCCTGGACAGGTAGCTAGCAGCTGATTTGGCAGTTCTTTATGCCAACTAGTTACTCTCATATGTCCTATCTGAAAACGAAAATGAAAGTGCGTTCCCATGGCCCTGGAGACAGGCCATAATCATAGGCTGAACCATAAAAGATGAAACCCTGGAGGTAAATATCAAGAGACTAAAATTCACTTTGGAGAAAATACCGAGCTTTTATCTATTGCTGATTTTTGATAAGGGGTTGGCAAGAGGCTGAATGAGTGAATATACAAAAAGGGCAAGAGTTGTCATTCTTGATACTCAGTAATTGTTTTCATTTGTTACAATCTGGTGCCTGTAAAAGAAAGGTTGATTTTAAATTCGATTGAAAACCTGATTTGGGGTCTGCAGTGGCTCTGCTCGTGCCTGTCTTATTACTGTGTAACCCGAAGGCATGGGGGAAGGGGGAGAGCTGTCTTATGAGTGGAGGTTTGATGACACAGGGCTTCCCACAAATTTGACATTCAGTGGGCTCAAACCAACAAATGTAACTTTAGAGTGGCTCACACAGCTTGCCCTTTAGTACCTCCTTCTAAAACTGTTGGATGAGAAATTTTGGTAAGAATGAAATAAAGATTATGGAGATAGGGCTTCTGAAAAAGTCATGATGTTAATAGATGGCATGAGCCCTCCTGAGCTCACAAGTAGGTTCTGAAGGCAAAATTTGTTATTTCCTCATTCATGGTGGGAAACCTGTCTTCAGAGAGTTTGATGTCCTGGGGTTTGGGTGAAAGCAGATAGGCATTATTCTCACTCGGGGTTGGTTATACCCTAGTTCTCCTGAATTTTTCCCTTTTAACCAAGTCTCTCTCAGCAGAAATCACTATCATGCATTGTTGCCTTTTCTTGCTTGCTTGCTTGCTTCTTTTTTTCTTTTCTTTAAATTGTTGTTCTGTAGCTGAGAGTTGTGTACTGGTTGTTCTCATATCTATTTGGCAGAACGAATACTGATGACAGTTGAGCTGCTGTAGGGATGTTTACTTACATGAACTTATCATATGATCCCACGTTTTCTTCAAAGAAGGTCTTACAGTGTCAAATCAAGGTGTTCATCAAAGAGAGTAGTTCCCTTGAAATTTTAGTTGCTTAATTCAACACTCAGAGTGCTTTGCTGCAAATCTTATTATATCCCTGGTTCTGAATTCATCATGCATAAGGTATTTAAGTGTGCATATTTGTGTAAGGAATTTCCAGCCTCAACTCAGTTTTTTAAAATTATGTTTGTGTATTTTTCCAACCAGATGCCGGAGGAGCAGGCATTCTGTGTATTCGTGAAAATAATGTATGACTATGGCTTGAGGGACCTCTACAGAAATAACTTTGAAGATCTCCATTGCAAATTTTTCCAGCTGGAGAAGTTAATGCAGGTGGGGCCAGTGTAACAAATTCTACTACTTTAATACATGGAAATATTGGCATGAAGAAGAGATTAATGCTTCGCTTCCATAAGCTACTCGACAATAAAAACCCTCTCCTGCTAGAGGTGGGGTAGAACCAAAGCATGGAATTTTAATATCTGGATCCAAACGTCATGAGTCAGATTTATTTCTAATTTCTTTTGTCCTTCATATACCAATCTTGCTGCTAATCTTTGTATCCAAGCAGAGTAGGTATCTGGGTTTTTATCTCTCTGTTTGCTTATTCTCTCTCTTCCCTATTTCGTGATGTTGCTTGGAGAGAATGTCTCCATTCTATAAAGGGCAGAATATCTTTTGGACTGGCACCATCAGTGTCCTACTTTCTATGTATTATGTTGATGGTTAAGAGGTCAGGCAAATCAGGACTTCCTGATGCTTATGAAATACAAATCAAGTGTAGGTCATTTTGTATATTTTACTGTGTTTTCAATATGTTGCTCTTTTCTCAGATGGTATTATTTCATAGTCAGAGCACTTTAACTTAAATAGCTGCAAGTTTTATACATTGTTGTTCTGACTAATAAGCAATTACTAACAGTCCATTAAGCTTTGACCTGCGCTTCTGTTATCATAGTGAACACTAGCTGCTGGAGTCAGTTACCATCGATGACCATATACACCTCTGTGAGATATATTAAAACCAAACAAAACAGACCACAGATAATTCAATGGTCTTTTTTTCAGATGTCAAATTATGCGTATTTCCTACTTGATGAAGTAGAATTGCATACTAATTAATTTGATACTTTGACATATTTAACAAAGATTTTTACTTTATTAGCTGAATATGAATATGTCATCTGTGTACAGTAGGGTTAACAGTGCTTATTTTGTGTTGCTTGTATATGATCCTAATTAGAGAAATTGTCTGATAGAGTTGTGGGCTTTGTTGTTTTCAAGCTCTGCAAGGTGATCTTCTTGTTCTAGTATTATTGGTTTTTATAGCAGAAGAATTTATAGCAAGACACAGCAAAGGAATAACTTAAAAAATATACACTGTGTGTGACATTCATTTCACAACCGCTCTGCCTTTTGACTGTTGAAGATTTTGTAATTTCTCAGCATAATCTCGGTACATTATTTAATACCGTGATGGAATCCATAGTGGATATCTTGCTAAAGACTAACTATGGGCACTGAAATTTATGAAGAAACATATTTCCATTGCTCAGAAGAAGCCAGGATTTCACTTTGTTGTGTTCTTCAGTGTTTATCAACCTGGTACTTACTGGCAGTATAGATTAAGAACTCAAAATTAATGAGTAATACTGAAGCATTTATTTTTTCCTTTACTCTAGGAGCAGTTACCAGACTTGCACAGCCATTTCTCAGACCTCAATTTGGAAGCTCATATGTATGCATCCCAGTGGTTCCTCACTCTTTTTACTGCCAAGTTTCCACTCTGCATGGTCTTCCACATCATTGACTTACTACTCTGTGAGGTAAAAAAACCCCCTTGAATCAGAAAGCCCTTCATCCACTGCATGAATGTTTCTTCTCTTTTTGTTTAATTTTGTTGGAGTCGTTTACTATTTAATTTCAAAATGTGTGTAACTAAATTATGTAGAGAGAAACCATGGTTATATTGAAGAGAAGATGTTCAGTGAAATGCTGTTTTGGTTTTAGAATTGTAATTGTGGATTGCCTTATTCTTTGCTAAGGGATCTAATTAAGAATATCTGATGCACACGTCTGTTCTTCATTTAATTTCTTAAATAATTTATTCAAAGTTAGGAATTCTAATTTCTTGAAGATACCTAGTAGTAAAAGCCTAGCAGGCTTTTAGTGGGAAAGCTCTCCAGATTGTCTGATTCAGAGTGCCCACAGACAGTAAGGGTATTGCATGTTGCTTTGATGGCCTGACATTAAACAAATAGCGAGAACTGCCAAACAGCGCAATTGAATGAAGCTCTTTCCTTTTGTTTTTTACCCTACTATTACAACTAAGGAACGCATTACTCCAGTACAAAATGTTTCTGTATTTTAGATATATCTGCACTTCCTTTAAAAAAACAGGCAGAATAGATTGATAGTCTGGAATGTTTATTTTGGTAAAATACTAATACTTCCTCCTGTCACAGGGAAGTCAGGGCATCCGTGGAATTAAACCTGTTTTTGAACCTGCCACTGATTTCCTCTCTGATTTAAATGAGTGACAAACATTAAAAAATATAAATATATAAATAAAATAATTGAGAATTTTAAATGCACAGGACTTCGCGAGTATCAAACACTGTTGACTCTGGTTCGTTCTGTTAATTTTTACTGTGAAGTATTTTACTTGTGGATTTTCAGGCTTTTGCTGCACATGCCTTGATAGCATTCGTTATTAAACAAAGATTGTCCACCACTCATAACTCAATATTTTTTTCCTTAAGAGTATCGCTTCTGCATATTGGTCCTCAGTTATCAAAAAGAGGTAGGTAGGTTAATACTGCCAGGTATCCAAATGAGTGTGAAAGGTAGTAATGGTGAAGTGAAATGTGGCTAGTTTTTCTCCTTTGTCCTCTTCTTTTATCATGCAGTAGATGAACATAATCCCTTGATCACTTCTGAACTGTTAGTGAGTTAAGTTTCAAAATGAGCTTCTGGTGTAGATTTGGTCATTCTTTGTCAGTTCAGTTTATTACTTCATTCTGATCTTGCTGTAGACCTGCACTCATAAATGACCATTTTAAGGGATTGTTTGTCAAGAAGTACAGAAAATAATTTCATTGTCTTAGCAGCTTAGTCGCATTCTGTGCCTTTTATTATATTAAGCTGGATGATAAAATATGCTGAAGAACTCTTTTAGTCATGGTTAATGTAGATTTAATATTTAGAATGAAAAAAGAAACAATTCTTAAAACATTTGCATTCATCTCACATCTGGCAGTGTTTATCTCAGCATGTCTGAAGGAATTACTCTGGGAAAGAAGGTGAAAGAATCCAAGGAGAAAGTGAGAGAGTGCAACACTAGAGTCTGCTAGAGAAAGGGAAACTTGTTAGCATTTGCGGAGGGAAATCACATAAAGCTAAAGGAGCCTCTTTTACAACAGCTAAAAATAAACCAGAAATGGTAAGAAAATTGATTTCAAGTGAGAAGATACATTCAGACATCTTGAGAAACAGTGGGGCAGTGTGTAGACAACATACTGAGGCAACAGGGTAGACTATCAGAAAACTGCTCCTAAGATTCCATGAGTCAACCAGTCTAAAGTAACAGGCACTTCTGAGAATTTGTGGGAGGAGTGTAGGTTAAAGCCATATTAAAACAAAAATCTAGTTGGCCCTCATCGTAGAAGGAAAGTAAAATCTGAAGGCATATGGCCATAGACAGAATAAGAAAGAAACCGTTCCTTAATGGAGGACTGAAATCATATTGCGAACCTGTCTGTCCTGTCAGCCTCCAAAAGGAGTAACGGAGCAGAAAAAAAAAAAAATTTTGTCTGCATTAAATTGTTCTTTACTTTATCTCTGAACAAACAACATGCCTGTAATTTCAGCAACCGGAAGGAGAGAAAACAGTTGCAGCTGCTAACAGCGGAACACATTCTCCTTAAAAAAAAAAAAATCCACAAAAAATTGAGAAGCCTTTGAAGTTAACTGTCTTGTGTTTTTAAAAACAAGCTTCCAACCTTCTCATTAATTTGTCATAGATACAGGTGTATTTTAAATAGCCTTAAACTTCCTTCCTGACTGTGCTTTCTCCGCATCCCAGTCCTGTCTGTCGTTGACAAAGTGTTTACATCCTATGCAACTGTTTCATGAAAGAAAAATATTAGGGGAAGAAAACCAGTTAAAACCATTGCTGAATGGGTGCTGCCAGCTAGTCATTCCAAGGGGCTTCTCTGGTCCCCATGAGAAAATATTTGAATTATGGATGAACAATTTGTGTCAGCCAAGAGATTTTGGATGGGATTTTCTTTTTAGAAGAGTGAAATCGGACCTTATAGATATTCTTTAACTCTCCAATCTGGAGGGAAAAATACCTGGTGGAAATCCTGTAGTTTCGCAGCTAGCCAGGGAGGCATGTTTCCTTCCCTTGCATACATGGTGGAACGGTAGCACTCAAGCTGGGGAGTGGGCCTTCTGGGCAGGAGTATATCCAGGGATGTGCAAGCCTATGAAAGTAAAATTTATGGTGGGAATTAAGGTGTATTGAGAAATTTTTAAAATCCCATCGAAGTGTGTGCCATGACAGCTGAGGTCTTTTCATCATTCTCACATTAAATATGACTTGATAGAAAGAAGAATTTTATTTAAATTCATATGAATTTGGGACTTTCTGTGGCCTCTGTGTGGTTGAGTTCTTTTATCCTGTTGTCTTCCTCTGACCCTTTTTATTTTTAAACTGTCTTTAGGCTTTTGAGGATGTGATTCAACACCCAAATTACCCGAATTTCCAGTGGCCTTAGAATGTTGCCTCAATACCTGTAGGAGAGAATCTGTCACCCATCCTCATCTAGAAATGAAATGTTTTTGAATTCTTTGTATTTCCTAAGACAGAAGCTTGAAGAAAATTTTGGCCTTGCAGGCAGGTACTCCTCAGTGCCATGGTACATTTATAAGGCTTAATACTGTGAATGCCTATAAGAATAACACAAACCTCTTGATCCAGTTGGAAGTTTTCATGGAATTACAGCAAACTGCATGTTTTTTGCCTGGCTACGTAGATAAATTTTAGCATGTCAGCATCAGCTGAAAGTCTTTCTACAACATTCCTTTTAGCTGCCTGTTTCAACTGCATCATTTGTCTCTTCTCCTTTTGCTATTTCTGTTTGCACTGAAGAACAACTTTGTTGATGAAATTCAGAGTTGTATTTGGACTTGTCAGTCTTATCTATCAATATGACATTATGTTAGTGAACACTTTGTGAGCCTGCTCTGTTTTGCTCTCTTTTTGTTCCATTTTAAATTATGTATTTAAAGTCATACTCAGAAATAGCGACTCATCTAGGTAAAGCACACATCGCTTAGATAGAGCTGTCCCCAGTGCAGCAACTGCACCTAGATTATGCTATAGAATACCAAAGAGTTGACATTTAACTTCACTTTGCATTTTAAAATTTACAGTTTAAAATGAAGGTATGTACTAAATAAGTGACTTTAAATAGGCGTTTAGAACAGAAAAAACCAAACCAGTTGGCAGACAATTTATAAGCATTTTCTAAATTTTCATTACTACTTCTGCTTAAAACAAGAAAGTACTTCAACTGGTTGTGATATATACAGTACTGCCAAAACTAAAGGAGGTTCAGAGCTCAAGCTGTCGTTCCATTGTTAACCTTGAATTTTAAGATGCTATTGGTAACCTCTGTTTTAAATGAGCCTGGATATTTTTGTGTGCAGTTTTGGGGATATAATATACTTAAGGATTGGGCATCTCTCCTTTTAAGGAGTGTATAAAAACCCTACTACATGCTGCCTTTTCTGAGCTGGTACAGATATTTGTCTATTTTAGTGTCAGTAATTACATAGTCTTGTTACAAAAATTAATAGTTTGACTGCTAAGCTGCCATTCTGTGATCAAAACTGAATAGAAAGGGATGCAGCTGGTTATCTATCAATTTTGAATATGAAATAATTTAATGTTTCCTAATATAGCTAATAACAGAGAAGTGAAACTACCTTTCACAGGACCACACAGCAGCGCAGTGGAAGAAGTAGGAATTGAAAGCTAGATACCGTCATTCCTTGGCCTTTATTTATCAACTACTGCATTCAGAACTTTGTATAAAATAACTTTTATAATTAGGTTTGAGAAACTCTCTGTGATAATGAAGACTGATGGGTGTTTTTAAAAATCTTTTAAAATATGAGTGACTTGGTGCTGGTAAATGAGCACCTAGTGATAGTAAAAATGTGGCACCATGTTGTGTAGATGTGCTTCCTGGGAGCGCTGCTTCATAATGAGATAATGAAAATCTTAGAAGAATTATAACTATTGGCGCTGAAGATTTGATTTCAGTCTTACGCGTGTCTTGCTGAAGAATGGATGTGCCAGGAAACACTGCGCCGTATGGTATCACTCAGACGATAAGACCAGTCGTCTCTGCGTGTTAGTACTAACTGAGTAGTAGATACCATAATAGCCTGCTATTTTTCCTCTGTCACTGTCAGATACTTCTGTGATGCCTTCAACAGAGTTGAAAAAGAACAGATTAACATTTTAATTTATTAAACTTCCTCAGGAACTGTGTCAGGAACAAGCCCACTTCCTCTGTAAATCTGCGCTCAAATGTGAATTAAATAAAAGATTGTCTACAGTTGTTTATCTTCTATATATCTATAGGGGACGCAAAATTAAACTTTTTGGAATTACTTGTTGTTGACACATGGTCTGCATTTGTTAACCCTTCCAATTATGGATGTTTTAATAAATCTTACAAAACAGCAGATTAGGCCTGCTAGAAATAAAATATCTTTTAGTAACAGCATATTAAAAGTAGGCTTAAATTCTAAGTAGGTATAGATCTGTGCTGAAACTGCCTGCATTGTTTCAGTACTACATACAAAAGTAAAGTCAATGTCATACGTGTGAGTTGGAAAAGTCTGTTGGGGGTGTGTGTTTGTTTTCCTTCTTACGAATATAAGCGATTAGACTTCGGCATTCAGACTGTTTCTTTCCTCCTGTCCATTGCTCTATGCATTATGCCTGCTAGAGAGCTAAGTCTCTTTCTGAAGTCTTTATCAGCTACTGCTGTTTCATGCTAAGAGACTGGAAAGGATTTCATTCTGAGACTGCCAGCTTTCAATTAATTTAAGAAGAAAGAGAATAGGTTGTTTCAGACTCCAGATGGAAGACTAGAATTTCAACATATATGTCCAATGGTAATGCTGCTTTGCCACATTCAAGCATCTGTTGACATGTCAGCCATAACAGCCTTTTTTGTTGCAAAAACTTGAGGTCTGCAGTGGAGTTAGCTTAGATTTTTCTGGCCCTGGATGTTCTGCTTTTATGTATTTAGATGAGTTATTTAAATCCATGCTAAAAGTTATTTTAGCATGATTTAGCTAATTACTACAGCTGTATTCTACTGTGTTTTTTCCAGTACTAGAACAGAAATTAAAGTAAAAAGAAAGAAAAAAGGATGTAGTATTTAATTGTGTGTTTGGTGATGAGGAACTTTGTAATGGTTTTGCATATGTGCATTTAAAACATTCAGATTATAATGATAAAGAATTTTAAGTTATTTTCAAACTGAAAGTCATAAGTATTAGGTGTCTGGATATAAAATTTCAGTCAATAGCAGAATTATTGGAGGTATGTAATACAGAGTTCTGTATTGCCACAGGCACGGGGCACACAAAATGTTCTGTTCATGTCTGAAGCTACACAGAATTTGTAAGAATTTAAGCTTGGATGGAGGAGAAGAGTATTTCAATGGAGTACTTCGGAGAGGTTCTTGGAGAGCCACAGGGTTTAACAGAAACCTTTACACTATGTTGTCCAGCAGTTTCTGTGAGCATCCATAATTTATGTATCTTTCATTCATAGCTGCAGCTTGTTTATCCCAAAAATAACAAGGCTGGTGATAAATACTCAGCACGAGCAAAGAAAAAACAGTCTCACAACAATCTGCAATTCAAGATAACTTATGCGAACAGAAGGTACCTTTTTGGTGGTGTTGATAAATGTTGTGGTCCGAAAATGTTGAGGCTGCTTCTGTTTCAGAAAATGTTCTAAGATACAGGTGAAAAGTTACTGAAGATGAGGGACCTATGTGAATGACCTAATTTGTGCCTTAGAGGAAAGAGACATCTAATGTCATGTGTCACAGTATGTCTCTGACTTACTTTCTTCATTGCAACTGAAATATTTTAGCCACTTACTAGTTGATGTTCACTTGGTTGATTTTTTTTTTCTAGGAATACAGTAAATTTCCATAATGCTTACTTAACACCAGTGCCATCTGCTGTATTTGAATAGCAGCGTATTCTAAGCGGTCTTGGCAATCCTCAAAAATGCTTCAGAAATAACTGAAGGGAAGTATCACAAATGGGAGGGTGATGTTCCATGAACAAATCCAGGAAGCTAAGCTAATTTCAGGACTGTTTTTAAAAAAGAGGGTGGCGCAGTCTGCCTCTGCCAAAACACTTTCCATGACCTCATGCTTGGAACCTGAGGCCATACTGAATTTTCTAAGTACGTAAAATCAAAATGTGAACTTTGCGTTCAGGTGACTGTTGGGAAGGGAAAAGGAATGTCAAGGTATAGGGAGGCAAGGACCAGGACTGTGCTGTGGCAGAGAAAGGGAGAAGATGAAGAATGAACACTGGGAAGGAGATCAGACAGAGTGCAGGGGAAGCAGGACATTGATTCAACATGGGCATACTTTTTTCATTGTGTTACGTGACCCCATGTAGAGATACGGCTCTCTGCCAAGAGGTGTTCTGAACCCCTCTTCTTGTCTCCTCTCAAGAAGATTGAGGTCTGGAAGATTACTGCTCTTTTGAGCATTTCTAACAACCGTTCCGTTTCCATATGAGAGCTGGAGGACCTGTCTTATCTACAGAGAGATGAGGCCTCTTTTTCTGTCCTCGTATGTATGTGATAAGGCCCTTGATGCCTAGTGTGGATTCAGGCCCCCTTCTTCCCCCTATTAATCAGGTTTGGAAAGAGGGAAAGTCTGTTTAAAAATCCCTGTAATTTAAACCTCTGAAAAGCAGAAAAGTAGTATCGGTGTATTGCTTGGTCAAGCAAATGGAGAAAGCATGCTGCTGGCCCATTACCAGCTGCCTGTGAATTAGGAACATGCCACTGCAGAAATACCCAGTGCCAGGGAACAATTTGGTATGTGGAAAAGACTTAAAATTCTGTGGCTGTGATTTTTATTCTTTGAGAACAGTCACAGAAGCTGGAGAGGAAAAAGTGCTAATCTCAGCACTCTTCACCTTCAGTCAGCCATAGCAACATCTCAGCAGCAAATTATGTGAAAATCACCCAAAACATGTAAATAGTTACTAGCACTCCTAAATCCCATTCACTTCTGTTAAAAGCAACCAAACAAACAGATTTTAATGTGAAATCATACTAATCCAGGTTTATGGTTGTGCGGTAATATTTATCATGTGCCTTTTCATGCTGCAAAGTACAGGAAAGTAGCATGATAAATACTGAATCCCATGGTGCCGTTTTTAACGTCTCCCTGGTACCTGCTTATCTAATAATTCAGTCAACTGATTTTAATTGGGTTTGTGTGCTATTCACAGCATTGTAGTATCAGGATCGAGATTTCTGTATTTTCTTTTCTTCTTTCTTGTGTTATAACATTTCCTGCTGTGAGTGATTGTAGTAGGCAATGTATTCAGCATCGATGGGGGAAGCCCAGTCTAAGTCGACTATATCTCATATGTTAGCAGTAAGATCTCTGTGCAGTTTGGTTTTTCTTTTTTTTTTCCTCTCTAATGTAACTGCTCTGTAAGAAAGCTGTATCTATTGCTTATACAAAGCTTGCTATTTTGTGTTGTGCCTGATTTGAATGAGTTAACCTTTCTTTTCCTTAGTTGTCTTGTCATTGAACTAGAATAAATGTACAAGCTATACAAATTATATCTGAGTAAAAGATGTTAATTAACATGCATATCCCTGCAGAGCGTGCTCCAAGTCTGCCTTACTTACAAAGAGAAATTTGAGCTTCAGACCATATATTTATGTTGTCAGCAAAATAAATACATTTGTGACATTCCTAAAGTTTATTGTGTGCTCTCAACATATTAGAGTTGCCAAACAAATGTTTTGCTGGAAGCAATCCAAAACGTAAATAGAATTTTAATTCTCCTTTAGAGTTTGTAACCCCAATTACCCTCAGTAGCTCCTTTGAAATAGTGTGCAACTGAACACATAATTATGGAACACTTTCGAGTTGCAAAACAATGTCAAATTAACTTCAGCTGAATAGCTAATCTCCCTTTTAAAAAAAAAGAAAAATCAGTTATTAGAAAGCTGCAACAGATTAACTAGTTCTCCTGGTAGCATGTCTTGTGAGTCTTCTCGGACCATAAGGAGATCTTCAGTTGACTTTCATGTATATCTTTACCGGGTGCTGACCTTTAGAGAACATTGTATCAGTATCTTCACTGTTTCCTCCTACATGTCTTGCATACCTAGGAGCAAAACCACAGATAGGACACTAATGAATTTTCTATAGATTTTTGGAGAGATTAACTTATATTTTTTTGTCAAAATGATGCAGAGGGCATTGCTCTATAATCAGGGGAAGGTCTGTCCGGTGGCCTGGGCTGGAAAGGCAGAAATGCTAGTATTTAATATAGCCTACCTTCTCACAAGGCTTCTGTCATTAAAGAAAGTCTTTAAAATGGGAGATAAACTCTGAAGTTGTTCCCTATGCAGTTGTTGTCCAGATACTACATGATTAAATTGTTTAGCCTAACTCTTCTGCCAGCTCCATGCTATGCTGTTGAGCGTTGCCAGTAGCAAGTGTTAGTTTGCTGCCCCCTTAACACCCTTTTGTCTGGTCTCTGGGTAGATCTTCTGGATCAAATGGATAGATATGCCTCCTCTCTTCCAAAGGAAGCCATGAGCATCCTTTCTGTCACAGAGATCTCACTGAATGCAAACTGGATCCTACAAAATCAGATCTTTATCATTCTCTGATTGCCCTTTGTTCCCAATCTTCTTTTCCAGCCTTTTTGAAAGTCATCTTGTTTCAAAGAGCAGAGGGACTCAAAGTGAGGGCTCCTCAAAGAGTTCTTCTGTCTGCAGAAGGCATGTTGGCCTCAGAGGGAACTAAGGGACTGTGAAAATCTCTCACTAGTAGAGAATTAACATAATAAGATTTCCACTTATTTTAAGCCAGCCTTATTTCAGTGTGCATATATAATTTCCAGTTGAAGTGTTTCATTTTTACAGTCTTATGAGATACAGCTTCACTGTTTCGCCCATGACAATATTACCTACGACCTCTGTTGGAAATGACGGGCTTCTGATGTGTAATGCAAGTAAGCGGATGCTTCCATGAAGGGCAAGCTTAATGAGTTAAATGGTGACCTACCAGATGGTGAGTGTGCATCCCAGCACTATCATCCCAGTAGGTCTGAAGGGTTCTTCTGTAAAACTGTGCCCTTTCTTCTTGAGTAAGTGCTGCCCTATGGAAGTCTTTGTAAAGCAGAGAACAGTCAGCATGGCAGTCAGCAGGAGCCGTAAGGAGGCTGTACGATAGCACAGACTCTAAATTTTTCCCTTTCCTGACCCTCATCTTACCATCTTGACCGCAGAATAGTCAGGAGTTGCATGCTTTGAGGTGGACTTGTTCCTTCTCCAAAACTCCTGAGCTTAATGGGTTCTGCTGAAATGCTCTAGGCCTCTACACAAGCTTGAGAAGGTTCTTAAGCAGCACCTGTTGGAAAAAAAGAAGATACTACTGTGCAGACGCTTAACTAGGCAGGTAAGCCTCGAAGACAGGCTGCCATAGAAACTGTTGGCCTTCTGCAAAAGGCTAGTTAAAAGCTCCTGGGAGGAGGACATCCAGATCCTCATTTCTGGGATCCTTGCCTGTGGGCTTAATGTTTGCAAGCAATTTTTTTAGCTATTAAGATGAGATCTGCATGATATTAAAGCATTTATTTCCAAATGCCTAGTTAAGCATGTGACCTTTGGTTTTAAAAAGTAATTATCCAAAGCTTGTCTAATAGGGGCTCCCTTCTCTTTTCCCCTGTGGATGATTTGTATGTACTTTCATGTTTCCATTATAAAATTGCTGGAGGGATATTGCTAGCAGTGATTTATATGTCTGGTGCACATTGGTATTTTTGGTCCTTCTTCTAAAATAGATGGAGAAGTTTAAGCTGAACCTTATAAATCAGTGTGTGGTAAATGAAGTAAGATTTTAAATAAGAGATTGTGGAAAAAATGAGCTGAGCCTTCTTTCTCATAATCATAATCATTAAACTTGGCTATGTCAGAATAGACTTGCATGCATTAGGAAAAAATAACTCAAGTATGTAGATCAGTGGTTATAAAATATGTTGTTAAAATGGGTGGGTAAGGCAGTGCATTTGAAATCTAAAGCATCTTGCTGTAAACCCAAAGATGAGTAGAAGCCTCACTGTAGATTGCCAGATGCCACTTCCAGTTCACTCAGCTGTCAAGGTCCTTCAGGTCCAGCAAGCCCAAGCTGGTCAGCATGAAACTGCAGCAATTGAGACCTCAGGTCTAAAATATTGCCTTGAGTTGGGAGTTACCTTTCCCTTAGAGGACTTCCCTTCCTGAGGAAGATGCAGATTGTTTTCTGTTGCCAGGATTAATGGAGTGCTGCTCAGGACAGCTGTATACAAAGATTTTAAGTCCTTTTGATGTTCTGATTTTTGGGTGCTTGTGTGTTGAACAGGTTATCTCAAGTAACAGGAGGGAGTCTGTGAGCTGCCTTCTGCCTGGTGGGGCTGGAAAAAGGGCTGGAGATTCTCAAGGCAGGAGGAAACCTATTTCTGCTGCGTTTGCTATCCATGGGAAGGGCGATCATATAAGAGGAGTACCAGGAAAGAGTTTGGTTAGTTTCAATTCAGAAACAATGTGAGTTTCAGGCAGACCAGAAAAAAAAGGTATTTAGAAAATAAGTTAAAACTGGTTTGGTTTTGTTCCTGGATTTTTTTTAGTAATGCCAGAAAATAGACAAAACACTAATTCCTCAGGAATCCGAGAATTGGACTTAATACTCCTACTCATAAAATAACAAAATCTGATCAATCAGTTAGTTAAGAAGGAACCACAATGGCTGTGATGGCTTGTAGTTACGCCTCTCACTTATAGATTGTATGTTCCTATCAAATCCCCTCTGTTCGGAAGTAAAAGTTGTTAATGTCGTGACTTTGTGGAATGAACTGTTGACTTCAGGTTGTTATTCAGAATAAAACTGAGAGTAATATAAGCCTGTTTTCCTGCTGCTGGTGCTCTAGTATTATCAGTGTCATCACTGAAATTTATAATCAGATGTTTTTTTCTATGAAAAAAGAAGTATAAAAAGCAAAATAACCATTGTTGTACATGAAATATTTGTTATCCCGTTTGGAAGTAGGATTTCCTATTAATGAAGCAAGGTTCAGTCCTGCTACAATTGTGACCTCTAGTGGAAAAAGTCCATTTGTTATCATGATGATTATGCATCGAATTGCAAAGTAATTAGCAGACTGTTGCAATATTCATTATGTCTAATGTCATAGCATTTCCAAGACTCATTAATGGTAAAGTCCCTTTAAGGCACCATGCCGTCCATGTAAAAAAATACAATTTCTTCCCAAGAATGCCACTGAAAAGTCTCTGCAGATTTTTATAAAAGCTGATTTTTATAGAAATATGGTCTCAGGCTTTCAGGAAGAGGCTTGGAAAAATACTCAGTTGCAGAAGCAGAAATTTCTTGGAGAAGGTTTCCTTATAAAAAGTCCTGTTGTTATCCACAACAATATATATTGCAGTGACAGTATTACTGGTGTGGAAGTCTGCTGAGACATTTTTAGATATCAGCTCTGAAAGACATTATAAGAAGAGATTTATTATGCTATTAAACAAGCAGGCGAGAGGATTTGTATAATATAATCTAGGAAAAGAGTCTGAACACAAAGTACATAATACAGCAAATGAGAATCGCGTGTGGTGTTTTTCATATTTGGATGAACATATATAATATGTTATAATATTAAATAATCAGGATAGGTAGGCTACAGACAGGAGGGTCTCTTCCATCGGCAGAGGCAATGCGTGCACTGCCAGCAAGGCTCTTATCTTGTGTCTTCTGCCCTGAGCTGCCCTGGCTAGTTTTCCAAGCAGGACCCCAAGACTTGGTTCAGTTAGGCTGCTCCAAAGGACGCTCATTCAGGGTACATGTTCACCTTCCCCTGGGAGAACCTCGAGGTCCTGATTGTCAAATTAAAAAGATGTTGAACAAAAGTGGAGGAGTGGCACTTCCTATTTTTGTATACAACCTACTGGAAATGTAGCCATCTTCACCCCTCTGTAGTCAGTCAGTGGAGTGGTTTTTACTTTCTTTGATTTTTAAATAATTGGACATTGCCATTCTGTTATTCACTGGATGAATGTCTGTGCACTTGTATACCCAGCTTTTGAAAACAAGAAAGCAGACTATTTTATACAGACATCAATTTGCTTACCTATGAAATGGTTTTGATCTTTCGCTGATAACATAAAAAAGGTGTGTTTTGTACTTGTGGGGTTTTTCTGTTTTATTTTGGGGTTTTTTTACAGTTTGAGCATGAAAGATTGTACATGATTAATCATAGCTAAGTTCAGTTACTTTGCAAAAATCCTATCAACTAGAATATTTATTACATTTTATTGATACCCTGCTTGTTGCAATATTCTGCACCGTTCACGAAAACCAGCTTTGACAGGTACTGAAATGATGGAGGGATATCTTGACAAATCCACAGCACCTGACAAATTGAACAGTGAGATTCCGGAAGCTCCAAAGAGCTGTAATCTTCCCCAGCTGGGAGTCTGGAAACTGCTTTGGGGCTTTAATGATGAACTTTGAAGTGTAGCGGGAAAAGGGAAGCATTCCCTAGAGATCGCAGCATCTAGTTACAAGGCTACCTAGAGAGAAGTAATATAGAGGAGAGATTTTTATGCTGGGATTGATTGAAGTATTTTTCTTCTTATTTTCAGGGTATGAACATAATCTTCCACGTAGCTTTGGCTCTCTTAAAGGTAAGTCATTGATTAGAAGGGGGGTTTTAAGTTTTATTAAACTGTGTGGAATATTTTCTTAGCTTGATGTGTCATGTCTAAGGTAACAATAATAGTGGGACTTCTGGGGGAGGGAATAGGGTAGAAATATCCATTTGGGTAGCAATTTGCCACCATTTGGTGGCTTTAAAATTGTACTTACAGTAGATCTGTTTGTATTAAACTTAATAATGTCATAAATTTCGTGGAACAAAGAGTGCAGTCTAAGGATTTAAATGTCTTCTATAATTACTATTAAGAAAACAATTCTGATGCATTTCACAGAGTATTTATTTTGTGGCTAGGTGCTTTCATATAACTACTCAAGAACCATGTGATTGAATATTATTTGGTATCAAATATATTTGTAATGTTAAGAGAGGAATGGAGGTCTTTTATAATATGGTGAACTTCTATCTTTGGCTTGGACACAGGATTTACCCAAATAAACCAGTGAACCAACCTGTAAGTAAAGCATTGGCCCTTTCAATGCCAGCGAGATAGCTCAAAGTTAACTTACATTAACCTTCACAAGTTGGCAGGAGTTCAAATCCAGTCCACGTGCAGGCACATGGTATGAAATTTGTAATGCCACCTTTGAATTCAAACGATATTCCCATCAAATAATTTAGGCTAAAGCTCAAGGTAGAACAGCCTATCATTCCTAACACAACCACCCCATAACATGGGCATGGCTGGTATCATTTGTTGGTTGCTAGTCCTCTAGGGTGTTTTCTTTATCATTTACCTGGAAAGGGCAAACAGCTACTAGTTGAGCTGTTCAGTAAAGAGAAATTCCCAGAGTCTTAACAAATGCATCTCAAAGTCCTACAGCAGATATATGCTGCTGCTGTGAACAGAGCAATTGGAAATTTCAAAACATGCACATTTTCACTTGAGGTCAGGTGCTTTGGGTGAAGTACTGCAGTGCAGGTATGAGATAGTATGTAGCATTATGGTAAGGAAATGTCCAAAATAACTTGTTTTACACTAACACAGTTAATGTGTCAAATGGTGTTGTGACTTTCTACGTGAGTATATGTATTAAATGAAGTCACCTTATAAACAGGAAATTTGTTTAATGTACGTTTCCAGGGAAGTGCTCCTACACAAGTCTAAATTTGTAAAACGGGGGGAGGGAAGTGTGTGCTCTTTTTTTCCTGTTTCATGTTTTATTTGCAACTGTGGGGCTTGTTAAGTTTCTGCCTTTAAGGCCAGCGTGGACAAAGCGAAATGTAGGTTATAGCACAATAGATTGTAAAAGAAGTGAAAGCAAGCATCCAAGCGACACCCAACAGGTATGCTGCCGTAGTAGTAGGAACAGGTTCTGGAAAGAGGTGGATACCAGCTTATGGATCTTAAAACCAAAGAAGAAGAAAGAAAAGGAGGAGTGCTTGTACTGAGCTGAAAACAGCTGGCAAGGTTTTCAGGAAAGGAGAACTTTGTTCAGTTTGTTTATGAAGGATGACTTTGAGACCACGGCTGTACACCCATCCGTCTATTTTCATTATTGGTTTTTTTGTGTTGAATAACTAGCCCAATTTCTTTCAACAGAAAGTAGTCAGTCTTTTCATTTTATATATATTTATTCCACAACATGCTGCTTATCCCATTGAACATTTCTCTTTGATTGTTCCAGAAGAAACGATTCAAGAAAGTATTGTGTCAGTCTTATTATAATAACGATTTTCTAAGTTCAAGCGTTTTAAGGGTTGGTTTTAATTCTGCTTATAGCAGTTCTTTTATATATATATATATATATATATATATGCAGTATGCTGTATCTGCCTGTTCTGGCAGTAATAGGCTCTAAATAGTAAGAGACGTGTTATTCTGAGAGAGTATTTCTATACTGCAGCCAAAACTAAAGAAAATACAGGTAAGTAAGATAAGATTCTAAGTCAGAAACACTCACATAAGAGCACGGTTCCATAGTGGTACAAAGATGGAGCTGGTGATTATATACAATTGAATTAGCATATGATTTGCTTTCAGCAGGATTTGCTGTTCTGTTAGGGAGGAAAAAGATTTTGTACACTGAGACCTGAAGTAATTTTTTTTCCTGTTCAAATGTGTTCTTAATCTCTCCGTATCATTAGAAACGAAGAGGTTTAGCATACCAGTCTTTTCAGGTTACAGAAACTGAATGTGCATGCTGCAGAATAACAGCTTTAAAAACTGTGTTTCTAAGGTCTTGTTTCTCTGCTTCTCAAGCGAACGAAAACAACTCCTAAGGATTTGTTCTTAGTTAAAACAGAACGATTATTGTCTCACCCACAGTCTTCTGGATTATTTTTAATTTGGACAAGGGAATCTTTCATCAGTGGAATATCTGATTCTTTACTGTGTAAATGCCATTTTCCTCCCTTCTTTGGGAGGCGTGTGCCTCACAATCCCTCAGTAAATAGCAACAGAATAGAAGCTTTTTATCTTGAACTCCCTTTTACTCAATGCAATTTCTCACTGTTAAAACCAGCTGCTAGTATTCAAAGTGAATGCTTGTTAGTTTTGAAATGACAGCACTACTTCTGTGACCAATTACCCGAGACATCTTGATGCAATAATATTTGGAAAATAAACATGTATTTAAGACACGAGGGGAATCCTTTCCCACATTCTGAGTATGACTGTAGCAATGAACAGCTAGAGGATTAAAGCTCTTTAGCTATGGAGGCCGTCATTTGTAATGAGGCATTCATCTGATTTCTTATTGAAGGAAAAGCAGAGTCTTTTTTTCTGCAGCATCCAAATGTTATGCTTTCTAATGCATGTCAGTGCTTTTAGTGCACTCCCCAGTATGCTCATCTGTCAGGCTCTCCAGCTGGTGGCAGTATTTTACAGTTTTACATTAATCATTTAGTTACATCATGTAGAGACTGCACCTGAATTAACATTTAGTAATCTGAGCTGATAGAAAATCAAATCCCTCTCCTTTCATTTTCTGAGCATCAGAAGATACAGCAAAGCACTGGGGTGTGAAAAGAATTCCAGTGTTGAAAAAGGCAGCATGGAAAACTGTGGTTTAGACCAACTCAACAAACAACATGGTTATTTTCATTTTTTAAATCCTGATTAAGACCTTTAATAGAGAATGACAGAGGAAGAAGTACCATTCCAGTGCCAGCATACTTTCCGATCCCTTTTGTCATCAGCTAGTTAGTTTTTCTGTTGGAAATTACGAAATAAATATTAAAATCTTCGTATATGCTAAGAAAAATTATCAATAATAAGCTTTCTTTCATATTTTAATATTTCAGTAGTTATTTCCTTCATGTTCTATTTCTGATATTGCTACCTGAGCAAAACCAGCTGAACACATGCTTTATTTTGGTATTAGCAAACCGAGGCAAATATCAAAATATATGATTGTGGAGAAATCAGGCTCCTGATTAACTACTGTTGTAGTTACTAACTACTGAAAAGGCAGGGAAGAGTACATGTGAAATAGAAATGCAAGAACGAACCACAGGGTTTTAAAATAGGTCTGTATCCAGGCTTTTTTTCTGAGGGTTCATCTACTCGTGGAGGTGTACCATACAACACAAAGATGGATTCATAACAACACTTAAGGCCAGCACTTAGGTTGTTGAGCTTTCATCTGGGAGATCATTATAAAACATGTTGTTTAACGCCAGAGGAAAGCCATAGTTTTGATCAGGAAGGTGTATAATACTCAAATAGAAATGGGTAGACAATAGTGAGAAACAATAATATATCTGTTACTGCGTGTATTTCCCAGCCTGTGCATTATTCTCTTACAGAGATTCACTACTGTACACATATTATTCTAAAAACAGTGCTTCTATATATCGGTCCTTGAACTCAGGTAAATGTGAGCAGCATTTCTAACAATGGTTATGAATTCTTAAACTCCTCCTCAGTGCACGTTATCAAGTAATAACTGTATGTTGCACAAACAAGACTGTTGCATTGCTTGGTTATTTCTGTTGCCACCCTTCAGTCTCAGCACTGTTTGTGTCAGTCTGTCCCCAACAGATTAGGGAGAAGCATACCAGTTACAATTGCAGGGACAGCAGATGATGCTATTAACTCAAGTAGTTGATACAGAAGCTCCCTAGATTTAAAAAAAAAGAGGTGTCAAAATTACTTTGGATAAGGAGGGTTATTTGTTATCTTTATATCATTCTGTACCTGGACTGAAAAGGACCTCCTGGGCCAAAGAAATGCTTCTCTGCTATATTATGCCATTATGTCATATGGCATCTATTTCATAAACTAGTAACAGCAGCAATATTGCTGGTGGAAGGCCATTTCCCTTATTTCAGTTCAAATTTATCACTGATCATTTTACACTCCTTTTATGTCAGCACTGTCCTTTATCCTAAATAGTCCCCTTCCAGCGACACTCACAATAGTGTTTATCACCTTGAAGTATTTATAGATACCATTACACTGTTTACTAAATAAACCAATATTCTTAGTGTTCTTGAACTTCAGAGCATCTTAGTAGTCTCTTCTGCATCTCCTTAATTCTGTATTAATCTTTTTAGAGGTGATGATGACTGGATCTTTAAGAGAGTTCACACTATGTTTTCTGTATTAGTGTTGTATTTCCTTATTTCTAAAAAATCTACTTTATCTGATAACGATGAGGGTTGTATTGCTTTCTTATGTTTGTATGGAATAGTATTAATGACTAATCAGGGGGTTCCACAAATACTATTTCACCACCTTAGATGTGGAATTGTGTAGCACAAATTTTGAACGAAATTATGCTGTACTTCTGTATACGTTTACATTTCAGTTCTAATGAGCACATAGTGAATTGTAGGTTTTCTTTGTTCACTTTCCAGACATTATGTTCTTTGGATAGGCATCTGACCTAACCCATCTCAGATTTTGTCCATCGTTTATCTCCTCAATTACCACTTGCACCAACCCAGAATTTTAAAATCAGATATGAAATTTTGTTTTGTGTTAAAGGCATAGCTTAAAAATTTATGCTTGTGAGAAGTGATCACACTCAAAGATAGCCAGAGCAGTCATCCATTTTTGTGCACCTTAGATCCTGCTGTTCATGGGTAAATTATACCTATTCCTTCAGGGAGCTGTGTGGCTTGCAGGGTAAACCAAAGTGGTCAGTGTGAAATCGCTTGAGATTATGCTTCGCTTTATCACCTACTTCTGAAATTATCAGTTGCCACTATCTAGCCTGGGGCATCAGTGTTTAAAAAGTAGTGTAGTCTTTTAAGAAAACAAACAAGGAAAAAGCCAAGGGGTTCAAGTTAATAACAGCAATTAGAGAAGTAAGTTTTATCAGGTAGATGAAAACAAGCAGCATAAGAGGAATAGTTAAGGTGAACAACTTAATTCTTCCATATCTTACTGAAATAAGATACTGGTATTTTGTATAATCTTACTAGCTAAACATCCGAGGACCTCAATGAAGACTGGACAAGTGCTTATTTTAGGTAAAACTTGCATATTATCAATGCAGATAATTTAAAATGTAAATTGTCTTTCAGTCAGGGACGAAATTGTGACAATTATTGTAACTTTTTGGGAGGTATCACGTGAAAAGTGCACTGAGTGTGTAGGCAACAGAGCTTAGGCCTTGCCTCCAAGAGATAAAATAGCTATTTCATTCTCTCTCTGCATACCATCACTCTTACTTTGCATTTGCAGCGACTTGAGGAGCCTGAACTGATTTTTAAATTAGCACCGCTTTAAGCCAGAAGTTGGATGAAGTGACATAGAGAGTTCCTTTCCAACCTACACTGGTTTTGATTCTAGGTAATCTGGTTTAGTCCACTCTGTAAGTGCATTAAATTCTCAAAAGGTTCTTTCCGAGATAAAAAAGAAGTGTTCACGTTAGAATCTATGACAAAATAGATGTTGCCCTTTATACCTTTTTTTTTTTAATAGCTTCTTTATGTAGCTGATCCCAGGATCAGCCCTGAAGTGGTTCATGACCCTTTGGTGCTAGAGATCAGAACCAAGTGTTCTCTTTTTAAGGTCTTCCCCATTAGGCAAAGGACAAGAAGTTAATTTTTTAAGAGGCTCCTCAGATCACTGCTTTTATATTTCTAGTTTCTAAACTGAGGAGGTCCTTAAACTGTAGGTTTTGCTGGGCTGAAGAATTCCCCCTCCAAACCTACTCCCCATACAACAAAAATCAGTACTTGGTGACTTGCTGGAGATTATATCTTTAGAAACAGAAATCTGTACCTGAAAATGTCCAGAATCAATCAACTTCCAGACTATTGATTTTCTAGTCCCAAGGTAACCAGTTTTCTATTTTTAAATGTCCACCTTTATTTCCATGCTAAAAAGCCATCCTGTCCTGACTAGTTACTTTCTTAGCCTATTTGATCTCCTCCTCGCACCTAAAATCAGTTCAATTTCTATTAGCTGCATGTTTACCATAAATTTTTAATTTTGAGGGAGAGGAGGTGTTCTCTTTTTAAAGGAATAGAAGACTGAAAGCAGAAAAAAACGTTAAATTCATTGGACTGCATTTCTTTAGCAGCAATGAACCCTGATTTATATATTAATGCTATTTCCCCATTATACTGTCTGTTCATAATTTCTAGATATTGGAAACTGGAGATGGTGTTTTCAGGACTGCATATAGTTCTGAGATCGATCGATCGATCGATCAATCGATCTATCTATCTATCTATCTATCTATCTATCTATCTATCTATCTATCTATCTATCTGTCTATCTATCGAGAGAGATATATAGATAATTTTTTTTTTCAGTATCCTGTATATGACTTGTGTACCTAGCAAATCTTGTGATTTTGTGGGAATTTTTTTTCTTAAGTATGTAACTGAAGTAAATAAAAACATGCAAACAGTCATTCCAGATCAGACCTGTAGGCTTATCTACCCCAGTACCTTGTGGCCAACAGTGGATACATGGGAAAGACTGTAAGAACAGGGCAATAATACTCCTTTTTTTCTCTAGAAATTTGTGTCTCAGGGACTCTCTGCGAAAGAAGTAATCTCATGTTTAATAACTGTATGGCTTTTTTTATTCCATGGGTTTGTCTGGTGACTTTTTGTACATGTGAAACTAGCAGCCACGGAGATTTTCTCAGCTTAATTATGGATTGTGTGAAGATGTGCTTCATTTTGTTTGCTCTGAACCTGTCGCCTGTGAGTTTCACATGAGGTTTCTGGTTCCTGTGTTGGAAGGTTTGTTGGACAGTTTGTACCTCTTCACTTTCTCCACACCACTCATGGTGGCATTCTCTGTTTAGATCTCTATTCCTTCCCTATTATTTCCTACCATTTGATTTATTTTGTTGATCTCTGCTGTACACTGAGCTGATATTTTCATAGAACAGTCCACAGTGACTCCAAGATTCACTCCTGAGTAGCAATTGTCAGCTCAGAGTCTATCATTTATATGTAAAATTGATACTGTTCTCCATATGCATCAATTTACATTTGTCTACATTGACTTTCAGTTACTATACTATTGCCCAGTCAGTCTTTTACTGTCCTCCTGCAATTCTTTACTGTAAGCCCCTGTCTTTAAAACCCTGAAAAATTTAGTAGCATTTGCAAACACGATCACCTCGTGATTCACCCTCTTCTTCAAGCCATTTTAGAATTATCCAACCAGCATGGACCCCAGCACAGATTGCTGATGGAATCTACTATGAAAATTAATTGTTTTATCGTGTTCTTCCTAATAATGAAGAAGATGTAGACTTCACTAAATACAGATTACACCGTTGTGATTAGACCAGAACAGAAAGGACAAAGTAATTTCTGATAAGGCAAGAGGTGAAGCTGTTATTGTGGGCATGATGTAATTCATATGGATTTTCAGAGTTGTTCTGGTGCAGAATTGGTATTATCACTTTACAGGAATAAACTAGAAAGAGAACTTTAATCTTTGTTCTTCCAGTTTTAGATTATTTTTAGCTTCTCAAAGTCAGTAGTCTTTGCCACCAAAATGTTAAAGTCAATCCAGTTCCTTTTTGTTTAACAGTTGACATATAAAAGAGAGATGCTATCATACATCAACGTTGATCAATTAGCAATTCATATAGCAATTATGAAAATGTTTAGTTTATCTCAGTACTGACCTTTCGGTACTGTACCCCATTATCATACAAATTTTATATTCTTGTCAACACAAAGCACAAGATAGGAGGCAAGACTAGCAGTGCTTTTGCAGGAAGGACATGGAAAAGGCTGGACTGCTAGCACAGTGGGAATGTGGGCAGGCGGAGGTAGCAGAGAGGGAGAAAGGAACCTGTACAACTCACGTAGGGTCATAATTTTAAAATTATGCAAGGTGGGCAGGTTGCCAGTTTTTACAGCAAGTTGTCATGCTTTGTTAAACACGCAAGCGAGAACACTGTGATCTGGGAACTAAACAGTATGAACACCTAAAAGTAACACATTTGCGTTCAAGCTTTGTGCACTTCTGGCAAAACAGTAAAGATAGAAGCTGCAGTAGTCATGATGGCCCATACTTTTTTCCCCATAGCAAACAGTCCAAGAAGCATGAAGCTACAAAGCTCTCACTTTGAGCATCATAAGATACTAGATAGAAACTCATCATTCTCCTTGGAATTCCATGAGCCTTCCCCAAATATTTTCTCGGTTTTTTCTATGCCTATGTATGTGTATGTTCCATAAAAAGGGGGTCACCTCTACTTTGGCATATATTAAAGTACAGGGTTTTATAAAGGACTCCCCGTAAAGATCCTTGGTATCTTATTACAAAATTCAGAAAATATAGATAATTTCAAGTCATATTCTGTATGTTTTTATTTGCTTAGAGAATATTTTGCCATTAGCCACTTCTTCGGACCTCAGCTGTGTACATCTGAGCAGATCTTAATTGCATCAGTACTATGTGAGCAAACAGATGTTTTGTGGATAGGAAGGCTGGAAACAGAATTTAACTGTACTTAAGGACCAGGTAGCCTACAACATGGAAATCAAAGCACGAGTGATACGTGTTTACCCTAAGTCATTCTATGTACTGTGCAAGTTGCTGCCTTTTTGGCCATTTTCAGTTTTTATGTTGATTTCAGTCAGGCCCTTCTGAAGAATACAGGACAGTGATCTAATGGCATGGATGAGAGTAATGAATTCTACATGAAGGAAGAATCACAATTCCTGGTCAGACATGGATAAAAAATAAAATGTAGTATTCAGTTAGGTTGTAGAAGTGTCTAAGAATAGTAGGAAGTGTAAAAAGTCTCAACCTGCAAATCTGAATGACAGTGCACTGTTATGGTGTGTGAAAGGAATTCCTGAAAAACACGGAGGATTGGATTTCAGTTGGTAATTAAGGGGTGTTTTTGTCAAGCCTTGGAATTTTTTTTATTTTAGAGACCTCTTTTTAAACAAGAAATCCAGGCCTGATGTAAAAATCATAATGATGGTATTAGACCACATCTTGTGGGAAGCTAATCCTGTAGTTAATTTTCCTCATTCTGAAAAATGTGGACCTTATTTATAAGCTGAGTTCATCTGGTTTTAGCCTCTAACTATGGGATCCTATTATAACTTTCTAGAATTAGAGAGTTTATTTAATAATCATTTCATTCCATTTTTCAGAAGCCCAGACCTTACCCAAGATGAACCAAACCAGAATTTTGATAAGGATGAGAGTTAGCTATTAGCTTATTAAAGTCTGATTTATGCAAGGAAGAATTTAAGGCTTTTTACATGGACGGTGCTCTGAATTATGTGTCCCCTCACCTGTTTTGCCCAGAAGTCACCAGTCACCCTGCCCATTCACCTCTGTGCTTCTAGTCAGTTCTGTAACTTCCTTCCCAATACACACAGTATAATGCTCTCATTTCCTTTTTAATGTTTTGAGCAATGTTTTCATTTGCGGGTGCAAGATAGAACATAATGTTTCTAGAATATCACGTTTACTAGTGTGTGTTTAAATTAGATGTAAATACTTTAAAAATTCAGAAAAAGTAGGAAGAGCTACTTCCTTCCCTTTAAACCCTTTCACCCTACAAACATACAGTCTGGTCAGCTGAAAATTTGACCTGTGATGGATAAGCGATTGGCATTGTGGTGTTCACCTATGCACATAAGAACAAACTACATAATATACCAGAATCTCTGGACCTGCATGCTGAGGGAGTATGGAAAGTATAGGAGAGTTCCCATTGTGATCTTTACTATAATCTTAAACTGGAATTAAGTGTGTGTTGGTTATGGTTTCTTTTTTCCTAAGAAAGTTGTGCATAGCTTCTCTTGAAAAGGACCTTGGGAAATACTCCTAATCTCAGCCTATACAGAAAAGCTGTAGCCTCCACCTCTTCAGAACCCTTCAGCTCTGTGGACTAGTCTATACAGAAAAATTTCATCTGCAAAATACTGTTTCACGACCTGAGATACTTAAATCAGCTTTCAGAAGACCACCTGTATTAAATCCAATTCAGTATTGCACAGAATTTGCAGGGGCTTTAGTTGACTTAAATTCCACATCACCAGAGGATAAATCCTTGAGGCCTCATTGTTGTCATCTCTCATCTTTGACCTATGTCTTCTTCTGGTTCTGCTTTAACCATTTTCCTGCCTGCTACATGTGTCACCATAAGCCAAGGTGACCTGTGTGGATGGGGCTATTTTTGGTAGTAATGTCCTGTTTAAAAACAAAAAAAATCATCATCCAAGAACATTTATTTGTATTTGAAAGGAGTCCAGTATGGGTGGTGTATCAGCCTGAATGCAATTAATTAATTTTTCTAATTCTCCTCTGCTTTTTGTAGTACTTAGCTAGACTTGTTCATGGTAAATTAGCTACTCATAAACATGTTTATTATTTCAATTCAATGACCCCATGCTATGGATTTTTACTTTGCATTAGTATTTTAACTAAATATGGTTTTTCTTGACAAGTTAGACAAATGATTTTTAGAGATCAAATATGCACTTGTGGAAGTGTTTGCAATTAGTGTGTTTTAGATCCATAGAGCTCCTCACAATATTATAAATTACCGCCTTTCTGTGTGTTAGATAGGTATGGAATATTACTGTCTGCTCCAGTCAGAACGTGTGTTGTTGTTACACAGCCCATTTGATAATTAGACAATTCAAAAATGAAGTAGCATAAAAACATGCTTTCTGAAGCACAGACCTGTGAATGAAGTAATACCTGCTAGGCTGTCTTTACCCAGATGGCAGAGGCACCTGGCCTGGTCCCTGCATAGGAGAGATGTGAGGCAATTTAAGGTGTGACATCATAGCATTTTCCTTACAAATGAGCAGTTAATTTCTAGAAACAATTCAAATGCATGCGCTGACATCATTCCCGCCCTGCCCATCGTCTCCAGATTTAGAAATGCCTCCAGAGAACACAGTGCTGGAAATTATCATTATTTAAATGATTTAATTTAATCCTGCCCAAGCTGTGCGACGATGGGCTACGGCTTCTCAGCTTCTCAGAAGCCGCCTGCTGCTCTCTCCTCACCAGTAGTCCATCATGATGTCCTTGCCCCTCTCCCATTCATCACCCAGGAGGGTGAGTGTCTCCTGCCCTACCTGCCTGTCTCCGGGTTGCACTGAGTCTGCATTTGCATTATTCAGCAGCAGATCGAATACAAGTCATTATGTCAGCTGGCAGGCTGGTTTCTTCTTAGCCATCGAATGTTAGAGGATGCAGTTCAGATACCGTAAGCCTGGGATTCGACAGCAAAAACCCTCACGGCTGAATTGATTTAAGGTGGATGGGGAGGGGGAGCTCAGCTGTCCAGCCGCTCACTATTGGCTTCTTATTACGGCATTCTCCCCCGAGACGCTCTCTGCATGCTCATTCACCCCCTCCTCCTCCTCCCAGCCCCCTCCTTGCCTACCCCTTCATTACTGATTCACAGCAAGAGGCAGCAGCGGCAGCCGCCACGCTTGTCACGAATCAGAGATTGCAATGAGCTCATCCTTTTCTCTTTGCAGCTTCAGAACTGCCCTGGCTTTATTGCTCTTATTGCTGCTGCTGTCTGCTGGCACACACATCCACAGACACTGAGCCCTGAAAGCTCAGTCTCCCATCTGAGCTTTCCTGCACTAATTTTCTGCCATTTTCCTGCTTTTTAGGTACATTTTTAGATCCATGTTTTCTCTGGTTTGTTTTTCAAATACACTTTGGACTCTGGCTGAGCCGGCACGGTGGATCATATTTTTCCTTGATTCTTAGCAAAGATGCTTTTCTCTTTCTGAGAGGCTGACGGGCGTTGCTGTAGGCAGCCATCCGAGCCCATTTCAAAGATCTGAGGCTGGCTCTTGTAATCTTGCACTTTTTGAAATTACGGTTCAAAGCCTGTTCTTCTCACTCTGGATACTTACTACTTACTGCTCATGGAAGAAGGGGTACCTTGCAAAACCCCGGCTGCCAAGCTCACACCGCCTGTCAAAAAGTCCCAGGACATGCATGACGAGAGAAGCAAGCTGGTGAATGAGTATGCATGTCGGGTGCTGGAACTTCTGGGAATGGGGCATCGCCTATTTGTGCCTCGGCTGCTTGCGGTGAGATCGCATTTTCTTGAAATTAATTCATTGTGAATTTGCCATCTTCCCTCCCAAACCTGCTTCCCCCCCTAGGGTTCTTGACACTGAATGGAGACATGAGATATCTCTTCTTTTTCCTCTCGGCTTCTCATAATGTATCTCCTAAGCACTGAGTTTTCCTTTTTCATGTAAGCTCCGGAGGGCTGGGTGCTAGTCCTGCTAATGGGGATTGGTGCCACTCCTTAACTAGCTTGAAGGGTTCACAACCAGTGCTGTGTTGTTAAAAAAAAAATCTTTCCTAAAGCCATGAACGCTTTTGTTCTCAGTCCTGTAATGATTCCAAATACTCAGCATGCCTGGTCTACTTCTAGATACTGATGAAAAGTGCATTAATGCTCAGCATTTCATACTTTTGATACATTTTATACTTGTGACATCAAAGGTTAGTTATAAGCATTCATAAAAATTCAAGCTATATTTTTGGTTTTCTACTGTTTCTGTGTTTGATTTTGAAAAGGCAGTTGACACTATGTAAAAAAGTTTAAAATACCTGTATAGAATTAGCTGGGAAGCAAATTGTTAAAGATGTTTTCATCCGTCATGCAAATTATGTCTGTATGTGAAATGGCCTGAAATTGGTGTGGCATGTTAGAGTGCAGAGAAGTACACTTCTATCATTTTTACTGCTGTACAAAGCAGACTCAAAACCACAAAGCAGTGGTAAATCCAGAAGTCAGTACCTAGTCCTAGCTGGGTCTGCTCTGGGGTACTGTAACTAAACCTGGCTGCAGCTTGGAGGTACGCTTGGTCTGTGGCCCTGTACACCAGAATGCCATTTTTAATGTGATGCATGTGAAGACAGTTCTTTACTGATCCCAGCCCATTTTCTAGTGGGATGTTGCCTTTTCCTTTATTTCCATACCCTGTGCAGTCCTATACTGTAGTTACATATAGTGACCTGTCTTGCATTTGCGTTGTGCTACTGAAACCTATCTCGGTGTTCTGCAGTACACTCGCTTAAGTGAACGTGTTCTGCATATTATAGCATGTTTAGTGTTAAAAAAAAACAGGTGGGCGGTTGAACCAGTGTGTCCCTGTGCCATGAGATGTTAGATAAATGTAAAAAAATTCACAAACTCTCTGATTGCTAGTGAAGTGCAGCTGAATTTGGATATCTACAGTCACTTGTAGAATTGAGTATAGTGGCTAATAACGCGTGGTTCAATCTGTTGTATGTGTAAGCGTTATTCCAGTTTGCCTCTAAGTGTACCTAAACACTCATCCATCCCACCCTGCTGCTGGTCGCTTGGGCAAGGACTGCCAAATCATTTTGAATTGTTTTTTTGATAAGCTCTAAGGAAAGCAGAGACAAAACCACTAAGCTCTTTTTCACTTGACTTAATCAGGCTTTGTATCTGGCCCTCCAGATGGAGAATACCAGGAAATTTAGCATACTTCATCACCCAGGCAGCTCAGCTTTGCTGAATGACATAATATTGTTTATTAAAAAAGAAGAGGGGAGAAAAGGCAAAATTATACAAATAGTGCTTGTGTTATTAGAGAGCCTTGACTCGTGGAGTCAATGTGATTTCCTGTCAGGTTTTATTAGCTAAATATACCTCTTCTGACATATATCCCTTTTGACATATACCCCTTCCATAGAGGAGGAGAGACACTGATTCTGATGATTTTTTAAAAATGTGAAATCTCTGGGAGCCAAGAATTTGTACTTTAATCAGAATGGATGATACTTCAAAACCTCGGTGTTTCATAAAATTAAGAACTAGATTCTTTTTTACGTGCATAAGCTTCTCCCTCTGCTGTGGTTTTGGGAATAAATGCCTAGGACAGGCAGAATATATGCCATTGTAGTGTTATGTGATAATTGTATCTATAACCTCTATGCCAGCCTTACGAAAATTCAGATCACCTCCTCACTGCATCAACTGACAGCGATGATGGGCAAGCGAAACAGCAGTAATTCTGTGTGGGTTTATCCCCTTTGGGGTGACTATGAAGCTAGTAAATTTTGTGTTTGTGCTTATCCGCATTCATTGGTATTTTATGTGGCAGAATTAACATTGCCTTTATAAGTCTGGAGCTACATATAAATGCAGTGGTGAAATTTTGAGCAGAGGGCTACTACTGGGTGTACACAAGACTATTGCTGCGTTTCAGGATGCCAGCTCATTGCGCACAAAACCAAAGTTATTTTTCCTCCATAATGCTTTTGTCCCAGTGTTTTACAGGGAGCACAGATTTTATTTAGGAAAAACTGTGTTTGACAGTATAGCTTTCACAGTAAAGAAATGGACATAAACGATGCCAGTAAAAGGAGTCTTTTGATGTATTGTGCTAGAAGTGCATGCCAGTGTAACTGTAGTGGCGTAGCTTTACCCATCAAACTTTCCCAGGCCTGGATCCCAAGTTTATCCACCCTCACGCTCCTTGGCATCACAGAAGGTCAACTTCATCCTCATGGAGTCATTGAACAGTTGTCAGGTCTGTGGCTTGTGTTTAAGGGCAGCACAGTGCACAGTCATGCAACATGCAGCACTGCAGTCTTGTTGCTACCAGTGGAAGAGGAACTATCAGGTTAGAAAAAATAACACATACCTTGATTTTACATTGCATACCTTCTTAAAAGAACTTAAACCCACATCTGTGTATGTTAGAGACCGAATATTATGTTCTGAAAAATTAGTGTGAGGATACTTGTAAACATTTTGCATTTACCAGTAGCAAATTAAATAGTGGAGTAGTGTATGGCCAGATTATTTTCAGCCTTTAACTTGGTCTTGCTCCTGACACATGCTCACTGAAGTGTAAAAAAGGCAGTTTATGCTCACTGACATTCTGTAGAAATCTAAATATATATATACTGTATACATAGAACTCTGTAGAAATTTGGCATTTTTATCTGTTTGTATGAAAGAGGAACATTAAATTAAGGAAGTGTAGTAGGGTTGATCAAAATTTCTTCTGCTGTGTTAGTTCCCAGGTGGGAATAGGAGTTGTAGTTGATGTAGTCAGTAATGAGACTGCAGAATTAATAATTGAAGACAGAAAAATTAAATTAAAGAAAAAAGCCAAGGCTTTGTCCTTTGCCTTAATCACAGTTCCCTAAATATTTTGGGGAAGGTGGTAGTAACATTATTTACTTGAAAAAAAAATCACAATTATCACAGTTTAAGTATCTCAAATTCCATTCCTGTTTTTTCAACGTTTGCGGTTTTCCAGAAATTTACTTTTAGATTTGAAAGCTTCCCTAGTACTTCTGGGAAGTGACTTTCCCTTAGTTTCAATCAATCAGTTTAAGATAATTTTATTAATATGTTGAAATACTTAAGCAATGTGGGAAAGACATTTGAGGGCATATTTAGTCAAACCCTAAAAAGCAAGCTGAGACTTTTGGTCATAGTTCTCAGTGAGTTTCCTCGTTTGCCTGGTTTTAAAAATATTTTTTAACCAAAAATATGATTATTTGAAAATTACATCTTGAATAACAAAAAAATGCTCTGAAGTCCCCAGATGTACAAAAATGCAGTGCATCTGCCGAACTTTAATTATTGGCTCATTAAACTTACAGATGGTTTAGTGAAAGAAGTTGTTGATGATTTCCACAAGCTGAGTGATGTGAACCAATGTATTTATGAATCTTTGCCTGTCAAACAGCTGCCAAAAGGTTCCTGGGGTGTCTTTATGATTTATTGATTAAAATCACAAAATTTCAAGAAATGTGAATCTTAGTATGCCAACATTGCTATTTTTAATTTTTTTTTTGTACTGTATACATACATACGCACACACACTGATTTTATGTTGCTTCTTGTTTTTAATCAATACCTGAAGAGGTTAGTTTGCAGAAAATATACCAAGTACTCAACCCAGTTACTGTTGCTCTCAACATGTTACATTGATTTCTTGTGAAATAGTGAAACTAATTTTTTGAACAACAGATTGTTTTAATGTAATTAAAATATTCAAAAAATTAGAGCTGAAAAGTGTAGGCTTTACCACTCATTTTATCAAATTATACAATGTGATGTTTTATAATTTTTCATAACTATGATCTTAGTTCAGCAAACTGGCACAAAAGTTCTTATTTCCATGATTCACCATTATTCTTATGGGATTTTCATTGACTGAAGATTTTTCAGATTGAGACCTCAAAATTCTCAATAGTTACAATTTTATGAAAGTAATTTGTTTGGGGGCTGTTAAAATATTATAACAGTAATTCAAGCAGAAGCCTAGGAGAATTAAATCTGACTAAAAGTTTTACAAGCAGTTGCTGGTTTTCTGACATATTTGTCTCTGCCCCTTTTTGTATTTATTTTTAAATGAAGTGCTATGGGTATAATGGGTAGGTGCATCTGCTTCTGTAAAGTTTGGCAGGGTAATTTAATTTTTGATTATTACATTTTTTAGGGTTTTTGCTCCTCTGATTTCTAAAACAAATCCCAGAACACTCAGTGCATTATGTTAATTTAAGAAAAATAAAATTAAAATGTCTAGCCAGAACGTCTAGGAAGAATACTTGCTTAAAATTAGGATAGCTCAGCCCCTAATAAAATGCTAAAACTTTGGCAAAAAGTGTGTTTGGTGTTTGTTTTGTGCTGGGAGCAACTGTCCAGAAGTCTTAATTGAAAACACCCTCCCACTCTGTTGGAAGCACGTACCAGGCAGTCTGTCTTTCAGCACTGCAGTATCTGAGCACCTTCTGTGTAAAACCAAGACCAGCAGCAAAGTGGGTTTTACAGGTTGGCTGGTGTCCCTTTACACCTGGGGTGAGAGCTGTGCTCGGGCCAGGGTTCGGAGGAGGGTGGGAGAGGCTGCCACAGGGTGAGGAAGAGGAGAGGACTGGAAATGCAGGAGAGCTTGTCTCCAAAGAAGGCAAATTTGCAATGTAACAGGGAAATCTATTTGAACTGTGTAGTGATCACAGCTGTCAGCATCACTGAGAAGGAAGGAGGGAAATCGCTTTCAAGTAAGCTGGTCGTCAAACCATTTACTCCTTTTCGATCAACATTACCCAGCTGAACTTTGTCCAGAAGCAGCCTGGTTGCCAGCGCGGGCATTGGCAGTGATGCTGTGTGCTGCCTGTGTGACAGACTGCTCCCACCACACTCTACAACTTGCAGGTAATCTTAAATATAGCCCATTGTGGATATGAAAAGGTGATCTAGTCTCAAGTGTGGCAAAAGTATATATAACCTCAGTAAAACTTGTCCAGGAGAAATACGATGTTAGGAAGAGGAAACGGATGCCCTGGCCATGGCTGCGTTCATGAGTGGGTCTGTTTCATTAGATACCCAACTGCACCAGCTTTCTGTCAACACTACATCGGTCTTATCTGATTGAGTCTCAGCCAAGGAGTCCTCCTGCCAAAGTTTTTGTGAACAGAATCAGATGTGATAGTTTGTAAAGCCAAACATTTCTCATCAGCATCTGAAGGCAGCTTTTCTTGTGTCCCTGCAGTGATGACCCAGCAGCTTCCTTGGCTGTGAAGGAAGGGACAATCAAATAGATCTTGCGAGAACTCTGAGGATTTTGATGACAGAAAGCTGTCTGCCTTAAAAATGCTGCAGTCATGGGAAAACAGATCCGTTGAAGCTACTCCAGTTGGCTTTGGAGTTTTCTCGCTCTTTCCTTGTGATTAAGTAGCAAAAACTACTATGGAGTGCCCATTAGGGTATGCGGTGTAATAATCTCCAAAAATACATAGGATGATAGGTAAACATGCATTATGTTGATTTTGTACTTACAGGCTCTTGACTGGGGAAATCAAAGGGCATGTTGCTGTGCCCGTTCCCAGAGTGAAAGAGAGGGCACAGAGCAGTGAGGATTATCAGTGTTTGGGTGGCACGCCTTTGATGGCAGCTCATGCTCTCCACTATCAAAGATACATGATTATGAAAATACCCCCTTAACTTCTGTTGCTGTTCCAAGTCTGGTACATAATTTAAAATCCCTTAAAAACTCTTCTCCCTTCCCCCACCAAATAAAAATTTGGGTAAATTGCTATTTTTGAAAGACCCTCTGGGTAGGGTGCTGTAGCATTTTTGGCAGGAAAGTGGAGTATGTCAAGGTAGGTTTGAGTATTACTGTTATGTGCTTCCAGTACCTGCAGTACCATATTCAAGTTCAGTTTGCTTTGGGAAACAATATTTTTGTACTTCTGAGAAGGACTTTTACGTAGTAGCTTTAATTATTGTCATGTAAATGAGCTAGTGGTACTAGTCTGTAGGGTGCGTAGGGAGGATGTGTAGATAAAAGTAAAATTTTCTCTACATTGTAGTGAGAATTATATTTAATTTCTTTAAAATGAATTTAACACTCAAGAGAAATAATAGTATCATCGAGCCTCAGCTCTTGCCTGTGAAAGGCTGCACAGTTTCACCCAGTTCTCCCTGTGTAGAGCCAAATCTCTTGTGTTTGGCTGAAGTGTGTTTTCTGGAAAGACATTGTCTGAAATTGGAGACAGCAAAGGATTTTGAGTGGATGACAGTGTAGTTAAGAATCAAACTTTGAAGCTATGTGTCTGTAATAGATCTACTGTACATAACAAGGCAAAAAATGGCAAAGGGTGTTCTTCATGAGAAAGCAGACGATGCACACATGAAAATGTTGGCGGTGGTACCTGAGCAATTAATTCAGCAATTAACCTTCGAAAAGAACCTGTGCTGCTCCTCAGGTATTTGTAGTAACAAAACTGCGATACACAGTGCTGGTCTCCATGATGCTAGTCTGTACGTTGATGCATTTTTGTTCACTCTTTCTGGGTTAAGGATCTTGAAATTCACATTTTTGAGATTATGTTCTCAATGTCTTGTCTGGACGCAGAGTTTCTGTGAACCAATTAAAGGAACCATCCCAAGGCTTGGTGTTTCATATCTTCTAAATCTCTCAGTGTACTTCTTAGGATATCTAAAAATGAATACATTTGTCCCTGTGAATCATATTACTCTGTTAGTAGCAGAACTGGTTTAATGTTGAATGTTTAACATTTTCTGACCTGTTAAGCTTGATACCACACTGAGAAGCACCGTATTATGAGAGATATAGAAATAAGCATGTAAAACATTTTTCTGGCATAGTGTTCTTTGAGAAATTGTGTCACAGACTTATGCACATTGACTTGCTGATGCCTCTTATGAGTCATATGCATTTCTGCTTCTGCTGTTCATGTCTGCAACCATATATATCTATATATACATTGTCTTTCTGAGGACAGCATTATGAGAATCAGCAATGGTCTAATGCACAAGCTCTCTAGAAAAGATTATCAATTCTCCTAGGTTTTTGTTGCTTTCCCGCCACCCCCCCCCAACTGAGTGACATCTTGACAGGCTGAGCCAGAATCCCTTTCTTACCCTGCAGGTATAGAAGGATAAAATACATTAATGTGTTACAGTCCTCTGATTGTGCTGCTCTGCCTAGGATTCCTTGGATATGCTTTAGCCTCTGTTTTGTTTTATGAGGTAGGGGTTAGAGAGCTGATTTCAAGGAGGATGTTTTTGAGCTAATGTGAATGTTGATGGTTTGGAATATGTTCAATGAATGACAAATCCAGTAAAAGAGCATGACTGCATGTTCTCTGTGTTTACTGTAGTTCCCTGTGTTTAATTGCAGACCTCAAAAGAGGACCTTCTACAAGCTGATTTTGAAGGAGCTTTAAAATTCTTCAGGGTTCAGTTGCCCAAGAGGTACAGAGCTGAAGAGAACGCCAGAAGACTGATGGAACAAGCTTGCAACATTAAGGTAAGGATGGTATTCGTTTCTCCTTATTCACCCAGGGTTTTTACAGGAAAAGTAAGGTGCAATATTAAGAATGGCAGTAGCATGTGGAAAGTAAAGTAATTAAATCATCAATTTATTACTTTTTATATATGTTTGTATATTTATACACATACGCGCACACACTTTTTATATTTAAAGAAAGTAAAGCTCAGCTTTTCCTTCTTTGTCTGCTTTGGCACAAGCTAATAATTTAAGTAGAAAACTGATGCATGATCGAACAATCTGAATTATCAGAACTCCCTAACTCATTAATTGATTTATAAACAGTGATTACACTAAACCGATTAATCAAATGTATGATAATCATGCAACCAAAGGTCAGATGTTATTTGTTTTACCCAGAAGCTATTTATTTTACTAGTTCTGCTGCATAATACTGTGCTGGTTTTGGCTAGGATAGAGTTAATTTTCTTCCTAGTAGCTGGTATAGCGCTGTGTTTTGGATTTAAGATGAGAATAATGTTGATAACACACTGATGTTTTAGCTGTTGCTGAGCTGTGCTTACACCAGTAAGGACTTTTCAGCTTCTCATACTGCCCTGCCAGCGAGGCGGCTGGGGGTGCACAAGAAGCCAGGAGGGGACACAGCCAGGACAGCTGACCCCAACTGGCCAAAGGGCTATTGCATACCATATGACGTCATGCTGAACAAAAACGGGGGGCAGTTGGCTGGGTGGGGGGGCACAGCTGCAGCTCAGGGTTTGGCTGGCATTGGCCATGGATGGTGAGCAATTGCATTGTGCATCACTTGTTTTGTGTATTCTTTTATCATCATTATTATTATTTTCCCTTCCTTTTCTGTCCTATGAAACTGTCTTTATCTCAACTGATGAGTTTTACCTTTTTTCTGATTCTCTCCCCTGTCCCACTGAGGGGGAGTGAGCGAATGGCTGTGTGGTGTTTAGCTGCCTGCCAGGTTAAACCATGACAAAACCAGTTATATTGTGGCAGAAACTTAGTTCTGTTTTTATAACAAGCTTCCCAAGACAGAATATCTTTTCATATTCTACCCTATCCAAGACCGTACTGCAAAAGGTAGGCTTCTTTGAGCGTCTGGAGCACAAGTATTGGGCTTGTAATGAATGATGGCAAGTTAGAGAAGTCTGACTGTAAGTTTTTGAGGGTGGAAGACTGTTACAAATGGCCAGAGGTTCATAAACCTGTCATTTGAAAGGTCTGCTATTTTTTCTGGGATTTTTTTATTGGAGTATGTATAACTATGGATGGGCTTAACAGTGATCTTGAAAAAAAGTGCTTTTGTTATTTCTTGGAGTGGGAGCACTGATGGGAAATGTGGTTTTGGTGTGGGTGTGGCTTGATAATGGGCCAAGAACATCCCATGAGAAAGAATGCACGTCTAACACTCCACCTTTTTTTGTATCTCTCTCAATATATTTATTAATCTGCTTTTGTGCTGCTTAATTTCATAGTTAATTAAGCAAGGGCTTTTTCCATAGCAGTTAAAACTCCTATTTTGTGAAAGAGTGAGGCTTGCTGTACTAATGTTTATTCCAGCCAGAAAAAAAGATCTGTGCAAAGGTTTTATTAAAATTGGACTTGAGATTTGAGCTCTGCTACTGAAAGAGAGTATTTGGGAGTAAAAGACTACAGTTTGACATTTAGTGTTTAGTCCTTTGCTCAGTTCTTGAAAATGAGTAATTTAAGGACTTACCAAGTACAATAAAATTATCCTTGTATTGTTTACTTAGTGTGTATTCTTCTGATGAGAGGTTAAAAAAGAAGTCCTCATGGTACTTTTTAGAGAGATATTTGTCAATTTTCCTGGGCCTACCTTTCTCATTTTCTTGTGTAATATATTGTGTGCCATATGACGATATTTTTCATTCATTTTTCGTTTTGTATTGGGTGTATATGTGTGTGATGTGTTTTGTTGGGAAAGTATTTTATAATGAGTTTAAGGCAGATGGTCAGTGCATGGTGCCTCATATGGGTTCAGCACATAGGGCCTTTCAAAAGCAGAGTATAAAATTCTGAACTGTTGACATGAATGGGAAGGCAGCTGAAGGACTTGACAGTGAATCCACTGCCTATGCAGGATTTTGCACGTTCCGGATTCCAGCCTGTAAGAGAGAAGCATGGAAGAGGACAGCAGACATGGAGTCAAGGCACTCTCCTGTGTGTTACAGAAGTACACAAGGGCTAGTAGGAATTTTTGGAATGGAGGGAGAATTCAGGGCTGAGACCTGGGGTTATTAGGGATGGGAAAAAGTAGAAGATTTACATTACCTTCTGCTGTGTTAGTAACACCCCACCCTTGCCAGGAGTATAGTTGGGAGTTCGGTTCTGCCAAGTCACTGGGCATGTGACTCATTCCTCATTCAAGTATAAGACATAGGAGGGGATCTGGACTGTGTCCTGAACTCAGTCAGTCTTTTGAGTTAAGCTAGGAACAACTAAGCACGTGGAGAGGATTGTTCTGAAACTCAGAGCCTTTTAGTTAAGGTTGTTGTCAGGATTAATGGCATAGTTAGGAAAGTTAATCTAAATAAGGAAAACTCTGAACCTAAGGTGGTATATTTAAAACAGTGAAAATGTGAAAGACTTCAAGAACTTATTGTGAGGAAAAGCAGTGCAGGATCTTATTGGAGGGGTGGGTGGTAATTACTTTAAATGAATCTGTTTTCACTCACTTGCACTCCCCCTGTCATAGATGCCACTCATACTGATACCCATGTGCTCACCATCACTAAGGCTTCTGTCTGGCTAGGATCATCCCTTGTGTGTGGTGAGGATGAGGGGCAGTGGCTATAAAGTCCTCACTAAGTCTCATGGGTTCCTCTTGATTAATGACAATAAACAGCCTTTTAGACAAAGTTTTTATACTTCTTAGGAGTCAAACAGTTCTCATGGTGTGATCGTTCCCTCAGAAGCTTGCTTGCTCCACCCTGTCATTGCTATCCTTTGTCTCTGTTTCCTCACCGTGGGTGGGTTTGTGGCTTCCAGTCTGTTTTTGTGTTGCAGTGGTGACGTGCTGTAGCTTTTCTGTGGGTCTTGACTGGCTGGTCATCTCTAATACGGCCTCACCAGGGTGCCAGCCTTCTGATCTAGATGTAGCAAACATTTCTGATTGTTTGCCAGCTTGACTGCTGTCACTCGTGTCCTTGCTTATCAATACTTGCTGTTCTTGTAGCCCTTTCTCTCTCTATCGTTTCTTCTGGTGCTTTTGTGTGCAGACACTTCCATTCATACTTCTTTCAGACTGCTCTTAGTATTTCTGGTAGGCATCCCTACTGAGTGATTATGTGATGCCTTAACCCTGTTAACTCGATGTCCCACATTAAATTAAAACACACAAGGGTTGAACTGACTTCACATTCACAGTTTCTATTTATTTGGATCAATTTTTCTCACTTTTGCCAACTCGAATGTCCTTAGAGAGCCAAATCTGAATCACAGGAACATGATCTCTGCCTGGAGATGGCACATTAACTATTTGATAGGTGGAAAAGAAAATCAGCTCATAATGAAGAAGGTGACTGGGAGTCATCAATATGGTTTTATGAAGGGTAAATCATGCTTAACCAACCTGATAGTCTTAAGCGATGAGATGACTGCCTTGGTGGACGGAGATGAGAGCTGAAGATGTTGTTCATCTCAAATACAGCAAGTATAGACACTGTCTCCCAAAACATCCTTCTAGACAAACAGATAAAGTATGGACTAGATAAGTGGCCAGTGAGGTGGATTGAAATCTGGCTGAATTGCTAGGTTCAAAGGGTTGTGATCAGCAGCAGGATGTCCATTTGGAGGTCAGTCATTAGTGTCGTACCTCAGAGGTTGATATTGTGACCAGTAGTGCTTAGCCTCTTCATTAATGACCTGAATGATGGAGCAGAGGACATCTTCAACAAGTTTGCAGATGACAGAAAGCTGGGAGGAGTGGCTGATAGACCAGATAGGTGTGCTGCCATCCAGAGGGACCTCAACAGGCTGGAGAAGTGGGCCGGCAGTAATCTCATGAAGTTCAACAAAGGTAAGTACAAGGTCCTGCACCTGGGAGGAACAACCCCATACACTAGTACCTGCTGGTACCAGGCACGGGTACTGGCTGGAAAGCAGCTTGGTAGGAAAGGACCTGGGCGTCCTGGTGGACACCAAGTTGAGCATGAGCCAGCAGTGAGCTCTTGCTGCAAAGGCCAGTGGTATCTTGGGCTGCATTGGGAGGAGTGTTGCCGGCTGATCAAGGAAGTGATCCTTCTCTACTCAGCACTGGTGAGACACATCTGGACTACTATGGCCAGGCCTGGTCTCCCCAGGGCAAGGAGACACAGCTACAATGGTGAGAGTGTAGTGAAGGGCTGTGAAGACGACTAAGGGACTGGAGCATCTGTCCTGTGAGGAGAGGCTGAGAGAGCTGGTGCTGTTTAGCCTGGAGAAGAGAGGGCTCAGGGGGATGTTATCAATGTAGATAAATTCCTGGTGGGAGGAACTAAAGAATAGGGAGCCAGGCTTTTCTCAATGGTGTCCAGTGAACAGACAAGAGGCAGTGGGCACAAAATGAAATAAAATAAGTTATTTATTTAAAAGCTATTTATTTGTTTGTTAACTTCAGGGGTGATCAAGACACAGGAACAGGTTGCCCAAGGAGGCTGTGGAATCTCCATCTGTGGAGATATTCAAAATGCAACTGGCCCCGAGCAACCTGCTGTAGGTAAGCTTGCTTCAAGGGGTGGTTTAGGCAAGATGTTCTCCAGAGGTCCCTTCCAACCGCAACTATTCCGTGGTTCTATAATTAGATATTATATTTATGGTATTTATTTACAAACAGGAGCTAATAATTACAGGAGTTGACATGCTTAAATAGGAAATTATAGTCTTGATAACCATCACTAGAAGAGGTATGAGAGGGAATGAGAGGTTACAGGAGGAGTAGCTGTCTTGTTGGATGCGGCAAAACTTGCTCTGTTGAAAAAAACCCAAGCAAGACCCTTAAACATGCGGGTTTTTTTTCTGCTGTATGAATTAGACACTGTCTTTCAACTGCATCTCACTTCTGTATTAGCATTTGTAGACTAAACACCAGATGCTTCTCGAGTAAGTATCACACAGTAAGTGCCAGGGAGTATTTTCTTTAGGTTTCTAAGCTAATTACTGAGGCATAGAGATGTGAAAACAGAGTCATGATATGCCCAGGTTTCATAGTCTGTATCTTTTCCAGTGTTTCTTTTTAGTTTGTTCCTGTATTACTTCAAAAGAAGGTAGGAGTTTAACATGTAGTAATAATCCACCTCTCCTTGCTTCCTTTTTTTTTTTCTTGAGCTCTAGCTGACATGGTTCTAGAGAAGGCAAATGATATATACTCAGTGTTTTTTCTCCTTAATTTCACAACTTCTAAGTTTAACTCACGAGTTCAGGGCCTAACACTTGGATTTTGAAAGTGCTGTATTGGCAATAGTTTTATCATCCTGTTTTTAAAGGAAAAATAATTACGATCAATCTCTCCCTTAAGAACAGCTCTGCGAATATGAAGGAAAAGCTCTTATTAATTGAAAATTGTATATAAAATGCTGTACAGAATGTCTCATTCTGATGATTACTCACCAGGTCTGAATTTTGATCATTTACCAGTAAGGAAATCGTTGTGAACAGAGTCAGTGGAATTAGAAATAATATTAGTATTTCCAGCAGGTGATTGTTGGGCAGTGTTCCATGGTTTAGGAATGTTTTAAACTAATTCATACTATGAAATAATATGGCCTAAGAAAATACCCTTTGTTTTTGTTATATGCATGTTACATGCATATATGTAAAGTTAGGGTCATGTTAATACCTGGCTGCTGGATTACAGCTAACATTTGCAGAGTACAAGGTATATTCAAATGGAAGAGGCTGAGTCTATGAAGACATCTGCTGAGACTCTCAGGACAGATAGAGCCCAGTATTGCACATATTTCCCAGCTCAGGAACAGTCAGAGGAGAAGGACATTAATTCTCCGAGTAGGGTGTCAGATGCTAATTAAAGGGTTAATGAAATTTAATAAAAGATGAAAATTTTGTTCATGAACAGGAGATCCTACTCCTTCGTTTCCTGTTAATTTTCTAATCTATAATGAGCATACCTTTCATTTTGTGATGGCCTTTACAGAGGGCAGGGTATGTTTCTCCCTGAGTAGTCAGTAACAATTACGGTTGTAAATATGAGTTTGGGAATGATAATTTTCTGCCTGACCAGAGCAGGCTGCATATTATATCTCTAGAATAAGGAACTACCCTAATTTCCTACTTCATAGAATGAATACCAGTGCTTTTTGTACTCATGCTTTTGAAGGGGGGTGCTTTTTTCTCTCTTTACAAGGTATTTCAGAGGTTTTTCTATGTCTCTGGAAGCCCAATTTGATAAATGAAATAAGAAGGAGCCTATTCTAGATCAACAAGGGTTAAGCTTGATGGTGCTATTTTATTAAAACAACTAACACATTCTGCATACTTGCTAAATCTGCCTCTGCAGAGGCAGATCTAAGTCTGCAAAAGTTGCCTTTTGCATCTCATAATGCAGTTTCTCTTGTAGAGATTTGTGTACATCCTAAAGAAATTGTAATGTCCTTTGATTTTAATATAGGAAGCCTGTCACCTCTATTCTTACACCCAACTTCTGTCAGTCGAGTTGCAGAATGGGAGAAAATAAGTCTCACTGAAAGATTTTCTCCATATGAAAATATCCTGGTTTGACAGTTTTCAAGTGAACTCAGGGAGTTGTGCCCGTTTCTCCATGACTGTGCTGTGATCTTTGGAAATTGAGCAGAGCTAACTTTCAAAATGTGTTATGTTGCAGATCTAGAAATGCTGTGAAGTCGAGTGTAGCAGACAGGTGGAGAGACATGGGGAAGTTAAGTGTGGGTTTACTTGTGCCCAGTGAAGAAGAGGGGAACAGGTGGGGTGGGCTATACAGGAACTGAGTAAAGGAACCTGCAGGGAAGATTTCTCTGTTTATGGGGCAGCATCTGTAATATCTTCTTTTACATGGCTCTGGGATTATGGTGACTCCTTTTCTTACCTTCCATCCTCATTCAAGGCAGGAAGGTCCTGGTATATTGAAGTTCTTCTAAGAGAAGCTTCTTCCTAACCATGTAAACCTCTCCCCCCTTTGGAGGAAATAAGGTTCCCCAGCAGACCCAGCAGTGTTACAGAGTTGCTGCTCTCAGCACCTTAGGTGAGAAAAGCAAATGGCCGTGAGGAAAGAATGTGCCTTTTTAAATGCAAAGCAAACTCACACATTTTTGTCACCTGTCACTGTACTGACAAGGTTACTGATCCCTCCTGGGCACACCCACAGTCATGGCTTGCACCAGGACCCTTGTATGGTTCATGGAGAATAGCTCTACTAGCGGGCTTGAAAAGAAAAGGCTGAGGTAGCAGGAGCTGTGCTGAGCTTTTTCTCATTTCAGAATTGTTCTTTGTGTAGTTCTAAAACAGTTTTACTTTAATAACGTTGCTATTTAAATGTTTTGAATTCAAACTGGTATTTTGAAGCTCACACCTTACTGATGTGGGTGAATTACTTTGTTCATACATCTGTTGCTGTTTTATCTGGAAGCAATTTTTTGCAGGCATGGTTTAACAGGGAATTATGTATTGATTTATGTGAGTTTCAATGGAAAGGAGTAAAAATAGCTCAGCTGCTCTCTTCTCTCTAGTGCTTTCTCTCTCTTTGTGTTTATATGTATATATGTGTATTTATCTAGATACTCAGGTTTTTTTTGGTATTGTGAGAGGTGGAAAGACAACACAAATTCAACAGAAAAGCAAAGGAGATAACTGCAGAAAGGCCCTGAAACTGCACAAGGCTTTTATTCCTTTGGTTCTACCAGTGATGTGTCTAATTAATCTTCCAATATAAAGGACAGGGAAAAAATTGCTCATTTATCAACTTCTCAAGAAAAGGCCAAACTAAATTGAAAAGAATTGTGTTTAGATCTATAGAAAGCCCTGCTGTGCCTGTGTGAGATTTCTTATTAAAAGCCAATGATCAATTCCACTTACTGTGTCTGCGCCGTTATCTCCAAAGTGCAGGATCCTATTGTCGTTGTAAGGAGGGTCATGGTTTTTAAAGCCTGCTCTGTTTTCTGCTCCATCTTCCTCCTTTCTGCTTGGCTTTGTTGTATAGTACAGTGCAATGAACTGGCACCTGAAAATCAGATTAAAGTGCCTACAGTGGAATTGGACGTTTAATATTATCATCATCTTGGTAATAAGGATTAACAATGTCATGCATTTAAAAAGTCAGCTTCAGCCATGAAATACTTACTGAACTCTGCATATCTGGATTTCCAGTGAGCAGACATGTTCCCTGGTAGTGAGGTTATATTTTCATGGTGTTTAAACATTAGTAAGGCTGTTCAGTTGGTTTGGTTTGGTTTGGTTCTTTTTTTTTTGTTTGCTCTGAGTTGACATTGTAAATTAAATTAGGTAGATTGTTAACTTTTATGAACAGGAAAGGAATATGATTTTGTTATTAATAATTAAATATAACCACATTTTAACAATCTAAAGTAGCTCTACAACCTGAGTACAAATATTTCTGGGTCCTTGTGGTAGTCATTTGTTGGCACGTGTGCTTGTACTTCCATGAATAATGGCATCAACAAGAGTAGTGTTGAAGGTAAGGATCTTTAAAGAACTATGAAGGTTTGAGGTGGAAAAATGGACAGAAATATTCGTCGTCTGTATCCCCAGCAACTATATTGCAGCATATAACATGGTGAGACTTGCCCTAAGTATCAGTGGTTTAATGCAGATAAAGGTGTGGGTGATGTCTGAAAACGGTTCCGTGGTCTCGCAGGCCACCTAAACTTGTTGTGTTCAGCTTTGTGCTGTCAGGAGTCATGGCTTTCCAGGATAACAAATGTTTTCCCGTTCAGAACCAAAGAAGGAAAGCATACTCAGAAGGTCTTTTGGCTGAAGCTTTTTTAATCTGTCTCTTTCCTCCTGGATGATTAACAGCTCCTTTCCATCCTTGATTCTGAAAATAGTACAGAGAGCAAGAGACGAAGGTGGCAGGGAGTCGCACTGTTCCGTCTTCCACCATCTTTGCCACGATTTGTCTAAAATAACTCAGCTCTATGAGTAAGAGGAAGTAAAAATTTTTCCCAAGCTGAATTCGACACATTTGAATCCCAGATGCAGGTTGGCTGGAGGATTGATTGATCTCCCATAAGGTGACGCATTAAAATGTTCTACATAAAGTTTTCTACCACCAGTGGTCTGTATGCCCAGCAGTAGCAGAGTATAGATTTACTATTGTCAGCATAACAGTCGTCTTAGTTGTTCTTTAGAAGAGGAAGCCTAAACTCTCTCTTCTTATGAAGGAAACAAACCCAGTAACTTAACAGAAAAAAGTATCTATACAGAGAAGTATAGATAGAGAGATCAACAAACCTGTTCAGGCTTAAGATGGAGAATCTCCCTGGAGGTGAAAATTCATCTGTACTTCTCCTGGGCCTGTTTGAAGCAGTCACATCTGAGGAAACATGTAGCATCTCAGCAGTAAGTAGCATAGCGGTAATTCAGAGGAAATATATTTCTTCAAATACAAAAGACCCTGGGGCCAAGATGCTCTTGCTAGCCAAAGTCTTTGAGTTGTCTGTGACAACTTGTTTTTCAATTGCAGGACCCTGAAGAATATTGTATCTTTATTTTTTTTAGAACTCAATTCCTGTGACCAAAGAAACTCTGTATGCCCCCTCTGAACAGTGGGGGAAGAAGCTGTGTTGCCTACTGGAAGTTCAGTGCCAACAAAGATAGTTATGTTTTATTTCTGTGCCTAGAAAACTTAGTATACTTGCATTTGGAAAAGATTACATTTGGGCAAAAAAATTTCAAGCTGCTTTGTGACATATTTGATCAGCCTTTCTGATATGTGTCTTTCTCAGGAATGCTGTGGTTATTTTTTTCTGCAGATATTACAGAAGTTAAAGCTTAAGTTACTGGAAACAAGGCATGACTATGTTACAGAAAGCTCAGGTAATCCAGAGCCAATGGCTATTTCATGCAGTAGCTTAGGGAGAAAAAACCATGATTCATTCTCAGTGTAGTGCAGAGAATAGTTGGGAGCAGACATTTGTTTCATTTCATTTGGTTTTTGACAAATGAAAGGAGGTGACAAATTCTGAAGCACCATGCTATACTGCAACCTAAAGCTAAAATTTTACAATTAATTTGAGGGAGAGAAGACAAAGGCTAACAATGTCCCACCACCACCAAGCTTTTGCTAATAAACCAAGTAAAGACATTATACATTTTTGCTGGTGTTTGATTTTTCAGGCACCTGCAGTTAAATCTCTCTGCTTTGAAAATAAGTGAATAAACAAAACTAAGTATAGAAAGATGGCCGTATGCATTTTATAAATGCAGAGCTCCGCAGTGACAGTAGCTGTTAGAACTGAAGGCCCTGTTAATAACTTTCCATTACAAACCCCAGGTATTATTTTTGCCATTATTGATATTGTTAAAAATTAAATTAAGTGAGTGGTTACTTGACTGTTGTCTAAGCAATATGTAGCTACTGAAGTAGAAGTTTAGCTGGGTGCTTCATAAGGGCAATATTCACATTTTTAGGATCTCCTTATCGCTTTGCTTCAGGAGTCTCTGGTTTCCTGAGGGTAATTGCTTTTATTTTTACCATATTATTGCCTTGTTTCTCTTGTGGAGAGTAAGTGGTGTGGTAAACATAAGGTTAAATTGTTTATGTTGTTTAATTTGTTTGAGTTTGGGCATAAGTAATTACATCAGGCTGGTAAACAGAGGTGAAGAGCTGTATGCCAGAGGCTTTAGAGAATCCAGTTAAAGTGCTATATAGAAATGTCCTAGTCTTTTTATCTCCATTTGTAGAGGTGTTTCATGTTATTTAAGAATGATAATGTGCCTGTTTCCTCTTTCGCAATTTTTTTAATAGTGCTGTGGTGCTTGGCTGTTTTGCATTGTTTACATCTGAAATAATTCCTTTGTAAATGATTATTTTTCATACAATTCTGTGAACACCTGGGCAGGGAGGTGCCAACCCATTGCCACATTAGCTAGCCTCTATCTAAAGAAGTTCATTACTGGTACACTCATTGCTGTTTCAGATGTGCACCCCAGCCGCTACAGGTGAGTTGTGGAAGCTGTGAGGGGGATGACAGGTTCCTTCTCCTCTTTGCTCACATTTCCCCATAGTCGTTATGTCTGCAACAAAAATCAAAAGGGTAGGAGAAAGTTAAAAAGCATTATTGTGGGTCTGTTCACTAGAAAGCGTAGACCATGTATCTCATTTCTATTCAGTTGTTGAAGCAGCAGATGAAGATCGAGTCCTCATTATGTTATCATTTTGTTTCTTATTCTTTCAACTTCCTTTGCTTAATTAATGAAATTTCTTTAACAATAATTCTTAACCAAAATTTGATTCTGCAAGTGAAGTTAGTCAAAAGCCATGAAAAAAACAGAAAATCTCACCTCTGAGTAATTAATCAGCATAATAAAGAATCTCCTAAATCTGGAAGTATAGGCACAAATTCAGTGTGCACACATGGCTCAGGCCCAAAGATGGCATGTCACGTTGAGTCACCCAGTTACTGTGACAACAGAGCTGGAAACTCTTCAGCTTCAGCAGACTTCCAGCCCAGCTGCATGTGCACGTTGCACCAACCTGGAGACAGTCCTCCGCACTCCTTTCCCAAATGAGAAATACAGGTCTGCTTTTGCTAACGTAAATATGCTGTGGCTGACATAGCTTGGAGAGGCTCAGAGGTTAAGGCTTTGACCTCCAGAAAAAACCCGAAACTGTAGCTAAAGTTCTTAGCAGAGTCAAGTGATTGTCTGAAAAGTTCTTTTTTAATCTCAGAAATCCTTTTGTTAACCCGTAGCTTAGAGCACAAGATCAATGACCTTATCGTACATCCTCATGAGGAACAATTTCATGGCAGTCTGAGTAAGCCACCTGATTGTGCTGGCTGGGATGCTCTGTCTTTACACAGTAGGGAATATTGATTATATTTCAGCTAGTCAAGAGCAGTGGAAGAAATTGGAAACAGATCAGGGCTTTGATTCCTAACTGCCTAACGAGAATACTTTGTTCTGCTTGCTCATGTGCTCCCCAAAGGTCGCCTGTTGCAAGCTACTGTATTCAGTAACGCCTGCACCTTCTGATAAACTTGTTCCTCACTTTGGGGTCTTTTCTTTTCCCACCATCAATGACACATGAAAAATTTATTGTCAGGCTGATGGTTCTGATGACATTGCAATCTACCTGGCCTGTCAGAAACAAGAAAAAAAAATTTCATCACCTTGTCACCACTGCGTTGCTTTCAAATTTTAAATAGTCCTGAAAACAGTAAGTGCGATTTCTTTCTTCGTGAGGTAGAAATGAAAGGGGGCTCTCGTGCTGAAAGGAGCTGTAATTCGGTGCCTGCAGAATATAGATCCCAGCACACACTTTTCTTCATTACAGCAGCTCATCCAGACCATCATCCTCATATAGGCCTGTGCAGACACAACTCCAGTTGCTTTTAATAGCAGCAGGAAGCTCAGAGGCAAATTTGGCCATCATTTCTCTTGTAATACAAACTGAAATTTAAGGTTTGTATTGTAATGAACTTCCTCCAAGAGTACTTAATTTGTTTTTTCCTTTTCTAAGCACAGCTTGAAGCAGGGTGTGTTCCTCTCTGAGGAGGAAGGACATGGGGTAGGAAAGCAGCACCTTGCTTGGGAGAGTTTTGTGTTCACAAGCAGGACATTCTGACAAGGGGTTCTTGCAAAGGTGGTAGCCCAGGGGGATCTATTTCTGCAGTGTGTTTTTTTACTCTATCCTGAGATGTGTCAGAGCCATCTTCTCCAGCCGACACGACGAACCCAAGCACTTCAGGACTTGACAAAGACACGCCTGGTCAGAGCCAGGGGAAGTGGCCCCGTGAAGGTGTGAAGGGGGAGGAGGCACTGCCTGGACTTGATAACCCTGGAAAACCTCCTCCTCTTGCTCTCTGACAGCAGAGGACCTCCTAGCCTGAGGTGAAAGGGTTCATCACAAGCACAGCACTAATTGCTGAGATGAATTAGGAGGGCAGGTGGTTGTGGGCTGTGCCAGAGTCCATCTTGTGTTCTGCTTGCTGTCATCAATCTCTCTCCATCAGGCAGCTTCTCCTCCCGAAGCAGGCCGAGGCCCTAATGGCCGAAGCAAGCAGGAAATGAGCCGCACATTTATGGATCCAGTGCTGGACTGAGAGCTCAAGCAGGGGCTTGTGGGGAACCCTGGCTCCCCTGGGGACAGCAGAGTCCCTCTTTATCTTCCTTCCATCTTTCTTTATTGTAACATCCATAAAATGTCAGTAACAATAATGTCTTGTAGGAGCACTTTGTCACAAGTAGTGTTAACAGGCTACCTGTTTAAACAAGGGAACTGTTTACTTATATGCCTTGCAGATTTTCAGCCTTTGATCCGTCATACAGGAATGTTATACAAGATTATGTACTGTCATGGGAATTTGAGCAGGGGAAGAGTTGGAAAAACTGAGAAACGTTTTTAAGTCCCTGATGTAAGGGATTTCACATGTCCTTACCCAACGATAAGGGTGTGTGTAGAACAAGTACCTATCATAAGGTTACATGCATCTGGGTTTCATATTTGTTTCCTTTTTGTTGCATTTGTGATATAAAGTTAATTGTAAGGACTAGCAAGAGGATAAAGACGTCTGTGCTCTGGGAGGCTTCTTGGAAAGATCAGTAATGATGGTTCTTAACTTCTTAATGTGCCTTACACTAGACTAATGGACCTAAACCAGCATTTTATTCTAAAGGCAAATTTGTTGACATCAGAAAAGAAAACTTGGCTGCTACACAAGTGTAAAGAACATACAGCAGATCATAATGTAGGAAAGTACGGAGCTTTTATTTTTGTGACCTTGTCCAAATAGGAAGTAATTACAATATAATTCAATTCTGAAAGTCTGGAAAGCATGACAGTTGACAGAGACTGACATTTTAAGAGAAATGTGTTTTAATACATCTTCTCTTTCCAGCTCCTATGCATTGTTGATACTATTTGCTCTTCCCCCTTCTGCTTCTTTTCCGCTCTTAATGCATGATCAGAACACAAGATTCAGGCTTGTCTGCACCTTCACTTATTAAATCTCTTATCCCTGGTCATTTCCAGTACTTACAACCTCCCCTGGCTCTACTGTGCTTGGTTTGTGTCACAGCTGAGCAGCTGCCCCATCTGTCTGTCCTGTGAAGGAAAGGAAGTGTTTCAGTGCTCATCCCTCTGCAACTTCCCCTTCTGACCTGTGCTGCTGGTACTGGTGGTACCAGGGCGAGGGAGCCTGCAGCCCATTTGTATTACACTGAACCTTAGCCTGGCTTACACTAGCTAGCCAGCTTCAACATGCGATGCACAAAGCTACTAGCCCTGTAAGCAATACTACTTCCCCATAAAATGGGGCTAAGCACTGGAAAATATGTAGTATTGGGTAATAGTTAACCTTTTAAATAGCATCCTGTGTGGTGGGGAGTGATGTGAGCCACTTGCTGTAGGCCTGGAAACCAGTATATTTGTACTAATACATTAGTATTTTTTATCTCCTTGGGGAGATTAAATCCTGGGATGCACACCTGCCAAGGACTCACTTAGGAAAGTGGAGAATAAAATTATTTTTGAGTTTTGATAGTCTTTGGTTCTTGTGACTTAAAACAAGATTATCTCCCTTCAGTCACTCAGTTTGCTCAAGTTCAGGGAGCACTAACAGTTTCACCAGGCGCTTGACACTCCAGAGACGAGTGTTTCACAGCAGCTCTGTGAAGCAGGGTTTTATCATCTCTTGTGTGGAGGAGGGGAAGCTGAAGCAGACAGTGAAGCTGTATGCTCAGGCACAGCTAACTCTGTCCATGCAAAAAGGAGAAGAGTCAAGGTATTTCGGGTTGATGTACTTTGCCTGCAACGGGATTGCATTGTTCCCAGTTAACTATTGCAGCCTGTGTGTTGTTTTCTTGTGTATGTGTACTAGGAATAACAGGACAGTCTGTGTTTCTTTCCTCTGAGACTTGTAGTTACACCTTTGATAGATTTGTTTAATAGGCTAATTAAAGAAATGGAGGGCATCTTGCCTAAGTGCGTGCCACATCAGTGAGCCTCAGTTGCCTTCTTTTCAACCCCAGACAAATAGGAAAACAAAACATTGCCAAAGGCATCTCTGCATGCAGTCCCCAAGGACCCAGGAATCGTTCTGAAAATTATAAGGATTGAAAACCACCAACCTTGTCTAAAATACGTCATTTACTGCCTACGGATCTGGTGGTGGCTTGTATACTCTCTACCCCACTGACAGGAATGGTTAAGTGCTGTGTTGGGGCACTAAGGAGGGTGAAATGCAGGTGAGATGTTTCCCTGCTCCAAGACAATTTCCAAGGACATATGCCCTTGGATAGGTCTTACTCTGTTTCTGAAGTGCCACACAAATATAAGCCTCTCTGTAAATAAGGAGTAAAATAAGTTATCGCTGCTCTGTTTATATGTAAAAAGCAGGGAAAAGGGACGCTGCATTTCCTCTCTCCTCCTCTATAATGCCTGGACAAGTCACTTTAGCATCTCTCCTGACCCGACTGCCTTCCTACACCACCTTCCAATGGACTATGTGCCATACGGGCCCCTGGTTGTGTCTTGCTGCCAGGGACCAGCTTCAAATCCATTTAGCAGTGGAAAACAATTCGCTGGTACAATCTGGCCCCTGATTAAGTGACCCAGAAAAATCTTTCATTCGAAACTCCCGTTTAAGTCCTCCATGAAATGTGTACACATGTTGTTTTGCTGTTCTGATTACTCAGTTCTCTCTAATAGCAGCTGTCTATATAATGATTCTCCGTGTCCATACAGGGTTGTTCCAGAAGGCTGGAGAAGCAATATCATTTAGAGGAATTATTTGGCCAGAACAAGTGGATCTCTGCAGTTGAGATTCAGTTACTTGAAGGATTCATGGAAGCAAATTCCTTAAGTGAATGCAGAGATGGCATTGAAATAACCTAGAGCTGAAATTATGTGGGAATACATTAGATAACTCTGCAACTGAAAGTGTGGTGTATACTCAGTTGGCACTAATATAGCAAGTGTAGTCTGGTATGATTGGGTTTGAGCTATTTAAGATGGTTAATAAGTAATTAACCCATGAGGTGACTGGTACAGCCATCATTTTAATCAAGATTTAATTATTAGTGGTTGGACTTGATGATCTTAAACGTCTTTTCCAACCTAAATGATTCTATGATTAACTTGCTAGGCATGCTTTGGAATCTATCAGTACCCAGGCAGGACACAGCCCCTTGGCCACATTAATTAGGACTCAGGAAACACTCCTAAAAGATACCCACCATATCAGATTCACCAGTTAATGCTTTTCTCCTTGCTGCCACTCAACGGCCACCTCCCCAATTTTACATTTGATTTGTCTTTTGCTGAAAAGCTGCTAATTTCATGCTACTTTAGCCCTGCAGCAGCCAGCCTGTTGCTAAGCAACTTCCAAAATCCTGAAGGGGCTACAGTCTAGCTGCCTTCCTGCAGCCCACCCTTATTCTTATTTATTTACTTATACATCTTATTTATTTATATAGCTAAACAGATTTCTTCCATAACATCGAAGCAGAGCTGTAAGCCTCTGAGTTGCAGCAGGGTGCCTTTACTTGCATATGTTTGTCTTCTCTTCAACGCTATCCTCTACCCTGTTTTTACTGGTGTTCCTGTTCATCAGCTGAGCAAACTCCTCATGATATTTGTCGAGCTGGAGTGGCATCCAGGAGTGTGCTGAAAGTACCCTTTAAGGCGTAGCTGGCCATGGACTGCTGTACTCAGTGTGAGATAGCAGCTGGGAATCTGTTTGGTCCCCACAGTCCTTGATGGAAGAAAAAATGGTCAGAACAAAGATGGCTTTAATTCATTTTTTCTGCTTAGTTTATTTCTGGCTGCTTTAACTTCAGCTGCTTCCGCGTTCCAGGCTTCAGGTAGCCTAACTAGATCTACAAAGAGTGAAAAGATGGTTATCCTTCATCTGCCTGGCAATGCTAGGGAAAGCCCTGCTGTAGAGGCAGTTCTACAGGAACAACTGCATTTTTGTGGGGTGGGGTTGGGATCCCGGCCAGGGCACAGATTTGCCTTAAATTGCATCAATGAGAGGAGCAGGTTGTTGATGGAGTCTTTGGTGTATAGATAAACTGGCAGAGTGTTTGTGGTGGCTACACGTCGATAGAAGAGGAGAGCAGACAGGTAACGAAGCTGTTACCGTGCCATTTGTTCTAGATGTGTCCCCAAAATGGGGAAGGGTGAAAGCGGTTTGTGTGCACTGTTACATCGTGTGTCACCCAGAGAGACTCTTTGCCAAGCGAAGAATCAGGACTACTGACTAGAATCATGTTTCACAACCAGGAAAGCACTAAGTGGAGATACTATAACAGAGCCTGGCTGTGTTTGTTGTGGTAGTGTTGGCCACGTCAGCATTGGTGTTAGACTGCGATGATGACTTTGATGAAAGAACTGCCATGCTCTTCACTAAAGTCTTCAGAAGCAATTCAGATGCTCTCACAAGCTCCAGTATTTTTGTACCTTTCCTCCAGCACAATACTGTAGCTAGAGAAGGAGGAAGGTGAATCCTGTAGATATTCATTTGGAACAAACAGGTGCCAAACAGTCTTTCTCCTTTTATATTTTTTTCCTTTTTGTTTCAGCAAGCAGACACAATATTCATGAGCTGAGTCTTGGGACTATATTTCTTCCACACGTGTTGCCTTTTGGTCCTCTTCTTACTGCCTTTGGCTGCTACTGACTGACACCTTTGTCTGTGTGTTGTAGTTTTCACCATAGAAGACTTCTTGGTAGAAAATAATTTTTCTGGTTTGATGATCCATCCATTACCTGACCCTCTCTGGAGAAGAACAAAGAGAAGCACGTGAACACTTGTTTTGGTACATGCAGACCTGCAGAACAGGTGTTGTGCACAAGGCCAAATGTGATTTTGTTTCCATCAACGTGAGATGAGGAAGGTGATGTTTTAAGTCCAAATTGAATTTTCTTTTCATTTGCGTTAAGCATTCAATTACCCATTTGGAAAACTAAAATACTTCTGAGAGTGGTTTGGCATGCTCATTCTGTATTCTGATTTTTTTCAAAATGAACTCTTGGTCTTTTTGTCAATTATTACGTCTGCCACTGGGATGTCACTTCTCATGTACATCCGGAGGAGTGTTGATTGTAAAACCTTTGCGGACCTGCAGCTCCATGTATTTTTTTAATATGGTTGAGATTTCATAAGCCAAGCTGTGCTATTGTTAGCATGTACATTTTGCTGCAGTTATTCACATGGAGCTCAGAAACGTGCTAGGTGCTCAGGCAAGTATTTAAGTTCTCTCTGGTATTCTCTAAGCTGAGTTGTGAGCAAAACACAGGAGGCTTAGAAGTAGCTCAAATGCCCAGGAATAACTTTTTCTGCCCTGAGAAGTTGTTTCAGGTATGCTTAAAAAGACTGAGTCACAGATCTTAATTTCATTAACTGAAGATAGGAAGAACAGGATCTTTCATATGGGAAGATGTCAGGTCTTTTAGGGAGCAGAAGATGATGATCACCTTGAATTACACCCAGAAGCAGGCAAATGGCTAGTGTGGGTGGACATCTCTGTGTTTCTTGTGGCTCTTCCCGCTTCATATGCTCAGCTTTTGCTCGTGAACTTTCAGAGCTCTGGCGGTCTGCAGTGCTGAGGAAGGGTAACGTAAACCTGAGCTGATAAAAGCATTACAGGAGACATAGCTGCCCTACAGCTGTGTCTGATCACTGGTTTGTGCTGCTGCCTCTTGACGTATCTTCCGTGTTGTTGCGCCCAGCCAGCTGTCTATACCTTGAAATCCCCTAACTCTGAAAAATCCAAGAAGAGCACAAGAATGCAAACAATACTGATAAGGGAGCACAGGTCATATGTTCCTAATAGAAACATTAAAAAAATAAGTGAGAATAAAAATACAGTATTGCCCAATAAAATAACCTGAATGTTTTGCAGTGTACTGCTGGTAACAGATGGCCAAGGTAGGGGGCTCCATCTTTAGCTCACAGTAAGCTTTTTCTCTTGCTGCTGTTATACTCCATTATGAGAGATAAGAAGAAACTGACTCGGATGTTTCTGGTCTTTCTCAATTTCTTAGTCCTAAGTAGTGTTAAGGAAACTATCCTTTTGTTTTTATTTTTTCCCCAAGACAGTTCAGTAGAGATACCGTCTGTCTCAGTAATGACAATACTGTGCAATGTCAGGGATACGCTGTATCACAAGAACCACTGGTGTGACTCATTCATTCCACTCTTCTTAAAACTGGGGGGAGCCCAGTTAATGTACTGCTAAATCAATTGCCAATCCCCAGGCAACTCTTCCAGTCCTGGGAGTGTTGCTAAGTCCATGTTTAGTTCTCCAGGTTATTGTGAAGTTCTGCAGTGAGATGTTTCTAGAGAAGAAAAAAATAGTGTGGCATTCCAAGAGACAACCATCATGTGGCTGAGATAGGTGATCAAATCTTCACCACTTTTAAAGAGTAGTTAGTTTTAAAGAGTAATTAGAAACAGAGTTATTCTCCCACAAATGTAGCAGAGTAGATCTGTAACCTCCCAAACCATTACACAGATCACCTGTATTTACATTACATATAATGTCCATATGGAGACAGCAATATAGCTTTTCTTTTTCATGTTAGTTATTAGTTTATTATAAGTTGGTTTATTTTCCTTCATTTTCAGATCAGCATCATGTTTACACCATCAGATTAAATGTTGCAGTTCACTGTTGTTGTAGGCAAAAGAACAAACTCCTAGGGTTCATTCTGGCAGTCTCCAAATGGGTGAACAAATGCAGACACTGACTTCCCCCCTATTAATTTGAACTGTAAACCCAGAGTTGAAATTTGATAGATGGTTCCTTTCTGAATACCAATGGATGGTAGGCTGAAACTGCTGCCTTATCATTCATAACCAACATCAAAATTGTCAGAAGCAAAAGCATGGTCTTTTACTTTTTCATGGTTATATACTCGGCTTTCCCATTTTTTAGCACACTTTCCCTGTTTTGCTTAGGGGAATGACATTCCAAACAGTAAAAACAATTATGTGCATCATATAAAAAGTATGATTTGGAAATCCTTTGAGGAATTTTGTGGTAGAAATCTCTTTTTTTAAAACTTTTGCAAATCTTCCTAAATTTTATTGTGCCTTCTGTTTTCTTTGTTTGCTGTTGTGGGTATTTTTCTTCAAATCAAGCAAATATTAGCTCTCATTCATCCCAGGCACTTCCCTTGCATTCCTTGCAGAAGGAATTCTGCTTAAGCATTTCCCCTATATAAAAGGCAAAAAATCAAGAACAGAGTAGAAGTTATTATTATAGCTCAATTGTCTCTCTAAATATAGCTCTTTTTATGGATGTTGAGGGCAGTCAACAGGAGCACTGGGACTGAGTGAGCTTCCAAGGGAGCCCAGCCCTTGCACACATGGCAGAAACGCTGACCTCAGCTTGAGCAGTCCATTGTGCCAAGCCCAAGCACATGGATATGAGGAGAAAATGTTCTCTTGGCCTGTGGACATCTGTGCTAGGCTGGACCAAGTCCTGATTTTTTTGCGGGGGGGGGGGTAGTGTCTAATTTCTTTTAGTTGCATAGATATAATAGTAGCACTAATACAAGACCTGTAGTCCAAATTTTAAATAAAATTGGAATAAGACAAATGGAGAGGGTGGAAGGGTATGTGGAAGTATCTCAGGTCTCTGGTGCCCAAAGAAATACCTCATTATCACGTAGAGAGCTCTTTGATAACTTGTGTAAGAATCTGCCTTCTCTCAGCCTCCATACATATCATCCGAGCTCTTAAAATAAGCTTATTAGGAGTCAAATCAAGACAGGTTAATCTTTAAATCATATGTAAATACAGAAGTTTTTCTCATTGTGGCGTATTGAAGCATTAAACGTAGATGCAGATTTTCACAGTGGGCGACTAGATCAGCACAGTTAAGCACTGAAAGAGTTTGTCTCCCAAATCATCTTCTGAGAACAGAATTTCCCTTTCACTGTACTGTATGGTGATGAATAGGGATTTAGCAGCAAAGGATTATGTGAAGCTTAGATTAGTGGATGCTGCTGGTGGTCTTATACGGCTGATCAGCTTGCATGGTCCTGAGCTTCTTTCCTCCTCTGGAGTTAACCCGTACAGATTCCAGGGGAATTTGTCCAGGGGAGTACTGAGACTTAGCTGCCTTCCGTTTTTGGCAGCAAATGGATCTCATGTCAAATGCTTTCTGTATCAGGTTGCTGTTAATCATCTTTGGTATAAATATGTACTAGCAAGTGCTGTTTTCTGGACTTTTTCAGCTGCATTCAGTCCTTTGACCTCCAAGTTAATGCTTTCATTTTTAACTCCAGCATTGTGGGACACTGCTCTCGAAAGTATCAGTAGTTTGTACTTTTCATGTATAATGCATGATATAATCTCATTTCAGAGTCTTCAATCATGCCTCAGTCTAGACTGCATCTCACAATCAAACTCTCTGACTTCTGTACTTCAACCGACGAGATACTTGGACTAGTCTGTCTGGTTTAGTCCAGTTTAGCAGGCACCGTGCGCCATTTCCTGCTCACCTGCATCATTTCAGTCTTAATTACTCTTTATCTCATCTTCCAAGCAATCATGCTGCAGATTTATTTTTTGTTTTGGGAATATGCCATTACTATTGTACTATTTACACATAGAAATGTCTCACCTTTTCCATGAGGCTTCCATCAGGGAGTCCCTGTGGAAGATAGGGCCACAGACCTTCCTGGGGTTTTGCTGTGGTGCTCCAGGGATACCAGCACAGCAGCCCCTGCCTAATGATTGCACAGCAGAGTATGTTATGGTGGGTTTGTGCCTGCCCAGCTTCCGTGGTTTTAGCGGATGGAGGATGTGCTGAGGTCGTACCTTTTTCTTTCTTTTAACTCCAATAATTCCTCATAATGCCTGGCCCTCCAACCTTTTGGTCTTTCGCCTTTTTTTCTTGTCCCTGGCTAAAGGTCAGGTGCAAAGTGACCATCAGTAAAGATACTAAATCTGATGTGATATAGGGCACTTTGGCCACATCATCCAGGTAAACATGTCACTGCGCTCTGCTGCAGGGTCCAACCTCCCCGTGCAGCATGTCATAAGACATTTAACAGCACTCTGGAGAAGACCTGTCAGACAACATCATAACAACAACAATAATACCACTTCCAGTTTTACATTTTTCATAAATTTTACCATTATTAATCTTTCTCTGGGAGGTAGATAAGGCCTGTTAATCCCTATCTGGGGAGGGAAAGATAAATACAGGGAGATGGATCTGCCTTGAGAAGGAAAGTCAGGTGTGGGTTTAAAAGAGAAGCCCCGAGTCCTGGGCCCCAACCTGAGTCTTCATTTGACAGATGTCACTATTTAATGTGCTACCTGATGTTAATTAATATCTTTCGTTTACTGATGGTGTGGTCTAAATGAAAAGTCAGTAGACCATGGGTAAAGGTAGCGATACAGATATATACTTGCTGTATGACTGAGCCTGAACTAGCTCTGTTACTCTGATGAAGTTTTGATGGATCAGATTTGGCTCTGTGTGCATTAGCTTGTGGGCTCTTTGGCTAAAAACCTTAAATCAAGCCAGGAATCCATATAAATAATTATAAGTGCAAAGCAGTCCTATACAAGTGCTGTGCTAATTTTCTTGAAAAATATGCTTGACCCCATTTTTTTTCTTTTCAGTAACAGTTAAAATGATAAATGCAGCAAGTTTAAAATATACTTCACAGTGTTGGTGGGGATCAGTTTATTCTGGAACTTAACTCTCAATGGCATTTGCATGGTCCAAATGCCATACAAACATTGTTCAGTTGTTGGATTAACAGCCTTAGGGAATAAATATCAGAGACATTTACAGTGGGAAACAGATTGTTAATGTTTGCCCTTTCAGCAGCTGGAGGGACCTGTTTGTACTGACTGGACTCTGAGGGGGTAGATTCAGGAGATGCTGGCCATGGCCCTGGGTCAGATGTGGGAAGAAGGTCCTTGGTATGTGGCCCTGCTCTGGAGCTGCTGCTGCTTCCCTCAGTTGTGGTGTTGTTTACGGGCATCTGCTATCACTGAACTGGCAGGAGATTAAAACTGGTTTCCCAAAGAGAAGGGGTGAAACGTGAAAGAGGTGGCAGAAAGCTTCTGCTTTTCAGGCAATTATGGTCTAAGTCAGTTTAGGAATTTCTGCCTTTTCCTTCTGAATTGTTTCTGTAGGGATGTCTGTGGTGCAAACTAGCGTGGCCCCACTCAGAGTGCGTTAGGGTGGAGTAGCTATTTGCCTGTCACGGAGCTCACCAGTACCACCCCTTGCCTTTGCAAATAGGAAAAAAAATCCCCTATTTTGCTAAAATAAAAGGATGGGGAAGGAGGAAATATACTTAGCTCTGTTTTAAACCTCAGTCGGTTATATCAGGTCCTGCCTACAATTATGCTCTGAATATGCTGTAAAATCTGTTTTTTCAACAGCCAAAGGCTAGGATTTCCAAAATCTCACAGTAAGATTCAAAATTCCTTTTACTTGGTATCAATACTGGCTTAGGGATGTCTGGCTCTTGCCTTGTTCCTCTGCCCCACTGCCTCCATCACCCAGCAGCTCGTTGTGGGACCACTGCACCAGTAGTTCGGAGTGGTTGGAGCCCTGTGCTGCCTTTGCCTCAGGAAAAATGCAAACAAGCAAAAAGTCATCCCAGCTCTAATGCAAATTCATGGCAGACAAGAAAGAAATTCACAAAGCGAGATATTTCTGCCCAACAGTTGATATCTGAAGGAAACTTAGCTGAAGGGATGTAATAACTTCTAGTGCCCGTAGAAAGAGGCAGTATGGAAAAGAAATATGAAAACATGAATTAAAAATGTGAATTTAATTAATTAAAAATCAAAGGAGAATCAGGAGTTAATTTAAAAGGCTGCAACATAATCTGGAAGGGTCTGAAAAGAATAATAATTAGTAGGTACCTGTAGGCTGGCACTCCAGTTAAGCTGCTGTTTAATCTTTTTCAGGTTCATATAGTTTTTAGAAATCAAAATGGGCGGATTTGTTTTAGGCAGCTTCATGTCCTTGTTTAGCTGCAGTTTCAAGTTAATGAAATGAAATGAAGTGGAGACTTGGCCCAAACCCTTTAAAATTGTCAAGCATTAATAACCACCTCTTTGAGAAACAGAACAAATACACAAAACAGAATTAATCAAGAATATGCTTTTAAAAATACAGGGGGCGACCTCCAGCAGGTTGAGGATCTGTTGGCTGGTCTGCTTTTCCACCCTTTGTAGTTCTAGAGGTGAGGCTAATGAATAATTTTACTTCTTTTCATGAGCTTTAAAGATCATCTAGGAACTTTGTGGAAGAAAATCCTTACGCAGCAGTTGTTGCATGGGTGCAGGACTAGCCTTTTGTGTGTAACGCAGCTGATTTGGGAAGGCAGGAAGAGGGGCTTTTGCATATTTTCTGCTACGTTTGTTTTAATCTATAAAGAATGACTGAATACAGTTGTAAAGGTTCCTCCTGCTTTTGCAGTGACTTTGCTGTTGGTGCTTTCTCATAAGACTGACGGAGACCAGTGCAATAGTACTTCCCTCCTCTGTTATTCGTGCTTACAGTAAATAATTCAAGAGGCAGAGCTAGCAACATAAAATGAAGGCTCTGAAGTCCCAAGCTTTTCCCTGCCACGGGCTGTGCATTTCCATTGAGGGGGAGCGCAGGCCAGCGTCACCAGTTTGCTGGGAACGCCTCTGCCTCAGCAATTCCAGCCACGCTGACCCCTGCCACCACTGGGAGAGAAACTTGTGCTCTCTCCAGCAGGATGGCTTTACTGGCTTTAATATGTGAAGATGAGTTTACAATCTTGCCCGCTTTCAAATCAGGAGAGTGTGGCGTAGCTGCAAATGGGGAGGATTTACCCATGTAAGTACATTTCCTAAAGCACATTGAGCCCAGATTTTTCCACACATTTGGAGGATTATTTTAGGAGAAACACAGGTGCATGCACCCACTTCTTTGGGAAAAAAATAGGGCATGTTATTTGACATTTTCAATAATAAAAATAAAACTTGGAGAAGCAATTGCCGAACTATAGATCAGCCTGAGCCTGGCAACTGCTTTTATCGAATGGTATGGGGCAGTCCTGTGCGCAATGGCTTAACTTCAGTGCTCACTTGGAATCCAAAAGCATGCCTAACAGTATTTACCTTCTGATGTCTAAAACTGATATAGAGTTATGAATAAAACTGCAGCCTTCTCGAAGGCTGCGCCAGCAAAACAGTAAATGCTTTGCTCCATAATTCACTGGGATAACCGTGCGTGTGAAGGACAGGCAGCCGCTCCCTGCCTTTCGCTCCAGCACAGGTGTTTGCCATGGCCAAGGGTTCGGCATTGTGGGGCAGCTTCCCAAGGGCAGCAGCGACGTCTCTGGGGGCTTTAGGTGGTACTGCAGGTGATTTAGTGTGCAGACTGAAGACCTGGGCTACCTGCTGTTCTCCAATGGTCAGCAAGCCTTTGTGGCTGAGGAGAGAATGTAATTGTGCTTCGGGATTCACTGTGTTTGACTTGTAACCAAGTGATTTTCACTCGCTGGTCATGTTTGAAACAGTTCTTAAAGGTCATGACTGGGTAAGGGAATTACGATAAGAGCATGATACCACCGTTATTCATGCCCAGTAGGGATAAAAAAACCCTGTAAACTTATATTGAAGGCTGCCAAATCCCTTTCCAAGTGCTATGAAAGGATTTTTATGTTTCCTTATCTGAAGACCGCTGTGATCTTCCTGGATTCATTAATACATGAAAAGCAAGTCACAGAAAACGCCTTTATGTTTCAGAAATGCGGTGGCAGGAAGGGAGTGCTTAGCAAGAAGCTGCACATACCTCACATACGTAATGCTTTCCTGTCTATCAGAAGATCCTATCCCCATCAGATAGCAGGAAGACATTCCTGGGGGTGGAGTGAGAGTGAATTTATCTTGGGAGTGAGCAGGATTTTGCTTTGCTAAGCTAGCTGGTTTGCTCAATTCAGGAATTTTCCATTCACCTCTATGATCTAACAGCATGTAAATCCCAACAACTGTAATTGGGGCTACTTACCTTAATTAGTTAACAGTTTTCTGCAGCTCATCTGTCCTTCTGCTGGCTCTCTTCTGTTGTCCTGACTGCTTGGCTGAACCGCTTCTCCAAAAATTCCTGCTTTGGAGGTATGCTTTCAAAACTATGTCGTGGAGGGGACTGCGTTCCTGTTCCTTGAGGAGGGCTGCTGCAAGGTAGATGTTGTGCTATACAGAGAAGCGCTATTTGATTTAAAGAAATATGAAGCTGCACTGTGTGGTTTTTATTGTCTTTGGGTAGATTATTCATCACTTCAGCACACAGAGACCCTGGCTGAGGGGAAGGCCCTTATTATAGTAGGAATGCTGTTATTATAGTAGTGTTGAGTCCTAGATTAAGGTTCCACAGTTTTCCCCTGCAGTTGAAGTCCCTTGATTTTAAGGATTTATAGTATTCAAAAGCAAGTAAAATCAAATGTAAGTGAAATAGGTTTTAATAAAAAGCCTGAATTTTGCAAAATGAACATATTTTTCTTTCAGGGACATTCAGCTAAGGGTTAGTGAGCAGGATCCTGTTACAAACATACAGTTCCGCTTTGTACTGAAATGCTGGGAGGAGTCTGTAGTGCGGCCTGAGGAGGTGGTTAAGGGCATCTCTCTGCTTGCCTTTTACTTTCCAGTTCCTCTGGTGTGAGCATGCCACAACTGTGTCCGGGTGGGCATACTTGCTTCAGTCAGTTTAATTCAAAAGATTTAGTTTAACTGGCTTGATACTTATAATTTTGTGCGCTGATTCAGAGTATAGCACAGACTGTTAATGTGGCTGTAAAATGCAGGTTTTTAGGGATTTGTGGGCAGCTCAGCTCTATTAGCTTGAAATAAAAGCTGAAAAACATAATTTTTAAAGTAAAGGTACGCATTAGCCGACATCAGAAATCAGTTGTTAGTTCTTGCGATTATTAGAACATGCCAAAATTACAAGCCCCCTGTTAAGAATAGGTATGGGAAGAATTATTCGGCCAATAATACAATAGTAACATGTAGATTTAGATCTGTTAAATCATTGCAACCCGCTTGTTTAAGATGGAAAAAAAAAAAAAAAAAGGAATATAGGTTCTGATCCATAATTCCTTATAAATAAAAATCCCTGTTGGCTAAATCGGGAAAGGGATGTAGCTGCAGCTGTCGTGTACTTCTATCATTTGCATTCTCCACCTCCTGCCCTTATTGCAGAATTAAATTGGTCTCTCATTAACATGGGGATGTTTGTTGTTACACCGCCCGCTCTCTCCCATGCACCTACATGACTATTCCAGTGTAATGTCAGTCCCTGCTGGGAGCCTCTGGAGCCGGTGCCAGCAGGGCGGGAGGGGTTGTGGGAAGGGACTTGCTTTACCTCTTACAACAGGTGCCTTTATCAGCACGCCTCAGAGACAGCCAAGGAGGAGCCACTTTTAGCCTTACTCTATTAACTTCTGCTACAAGAAAAAAGAATACCCACCCCACAAAGCAATGAAAGCGGAGAGGAAGCGGTCATTTAAAGCGTTTTGGGAAACCTGAGTGGAATTTAGCATAGCAGGTATGATTTTTGTGTAGGTGACACGGAGAGCGTCTCTCGTGAGCTGGATATTGCTTCAGGATCGGAATCTAAAGTATCTCTGCTGTGGGAATTAATTGGAAAAAATCTGCAAGCCTTTGAATAAAAATCGAAATGCGCTATAGGTGTGCTTCAAGGAAAAAATACCCCTCTTCCTTCTGCAAGGGTTAAGCATGATCAGAATCTGCTTTAGTCTCAAGGATTTAACCTCAAGTGCTGCATTTTTTGTTTGTCATAAGCCTATTAGAACTCTCTCTGTTTCCTAGCAATAACATGTAATTTCCCCCCCTATTTAAGTGAAAGAGATGTTGGGTTTTTAATCCTGTACACTACAGCTGTTGCTCAAGTTTCTATTCAAATGCAAATAGCACCTGGCGCTATTTAGATACACGAGTAATCTTTTATAAAGATACACCAGGAGCACAGGAAAAAAGAGAAAAGCAAGGTGGGTCTGACCCTGTTTATTCTGGAAAGCAAGAGCATAACCGTATGCTACCAGCAACCTGTACTGGAAATTTCTACCAGATTTGCAGCATCCAGCACATACTCTTTTTGGAGACAAATGCACACCAGAAATGGTTTATGTTTCTTGAGCAGGTATGATTTTTCACCAGGAAGAACAAAAGGCATCCAGAGAAGATAACAATTCAGAGGACAAGTCTAAGCAGAAGTTCTGATCTGGTTAGGAGTTTTACTTTGTTTGAGTCTCCTGAAAGGAGTTTCTTTCTGGGACATTTTTTTTTTGTTTCTCCGAATCACTTATTTTCTAGATTTTCATGTGTAGTTTTGAGAATATTGACTTTTAATGTGGGTTTTTTTCAAAATTTTTTCCTTCTGCTGGTTTTTTTCTGTGTCAGGTAGGTGTTACGATAAATGAATTGGAAAGTCAGGAACAATTTGGAAGGCAGCTACGCTGTTTAGGACTCGCAGATACGACATACCACATCACTTCTTGATTAAAAGCAAACCAGTCCCAGATTCAGGTTAAAAACCTTCTCCTGTGGAAACTTTCAATTGCATAAATTGATTTTATTTAACTTCTGGAGGTATGCGTTTATTCAAGGAAGAGCTTACAGCCTTCATTGCATTTTGCACGACTGTCTTACCCTTTATTACAAATGAATAACTGAAGGGCTCTTTTTGAAAGGTTGTGACTTGATGCTATCATATTCCTGCTAAAATCAAAAAGCATCTACATGGCACAAGATGCAGTTTGGATCCGCGTAAAAGAGAAAGTGAGTGTTTTTCAAGAGTTTAAAGGAGAGATTTAGAAACTTGTGGAAAATTCCAAGGAACGTCTGAAAGAAACCATCATTACACCGGTCTCTGAGAATTTACAAATAAGCCAAAAGAAGCAATTAATTGGAAAGCGAGACTCTGCTAACAAGAATATCAGCTTTCCATTGGAGAAAACTGGATATAAACAGCTGCTACAAAGTTTGAGGAGAACAGACGTGATTCCAGTCCTGCTGTCAAGCACTGACAGATCTTTTCTTGCTTAATACTAATCTGGTTTGGCTACTGCTTTTTCATCTTTGGCCTCATACTGGAATTAAAACTACTTCCCTGTTTTTCACCAAACTTCAGCAAATGCCTTTTGCCAGTTGGGTGTGGAGTGTGAGCAGGTGTTTCGTGTGTGCTTCCCGTGACAATCAAAGGCACCCTTGAGAGGAAAGCCCACACGGGAGCTGATTTGCTGGATCATATTTTCTCTCGTGACACTCCTTCCTCATTAGCTTCTTCAGGTGGGTGTGAACAACTGACACGGAACTGAGCCAGGGTTCAGCCTTGGGATGTCAACCTGCTCTGGCCGCTAACGGCAGCTTGCCAGGAAAATGATGGAAGAAATCTCCATAATGGTGGCTTATGATGCCCATGTTTTTAGCCAGCTGTACGATGAAGACTTTCTGGCCAATCTGGTGGCAGTCAGCAAACCCAAATCCGTGGTAGGTGTTACTCTTGCTCCTTTGCCAATAATGCTTAGGTTTACTCTTTCCAGTATTTAAGTCCTTCTGCTGAAAGCTATCTATTATTTATCTTTTTATTACTTTTTCAGAAATTTGCTTTTGTGCATCAACAAAATTAAAATAACCGTTTATTTCAGAAGAGATAATATTATCAAAATAATATCTTTCTGGGTTACTAAGGTTAGAAGAAGGTTATTTGCTCAGTAGGATAATAGTTAAAATAATACTACAATAACTGAAATAATAATTAAACTGGAAAATGACACTAAATGATGGAAATGCTTTCTGTGCTTCAGCATGTCATGTACAGCCAGGGTCTGGGGCATAGGTCACCGTCATCACTAAATCTAAGAGAGCCTGTCATTTTTACAGAAATGGTGATTTAACACTTTAACACGCTCTTTTGAAATCAGCACAAGTATCTGTAAAACCTTTTTAGTTAAGCTACCACTTCCTTTTCTCATAACTAGCATATATGTTTATGTAATTGACATGTATAGCATGAGCATCTTCCTCCCTCGTGGGGGTCCCAGCGCTTGTAGGGAGCTGCACTGAAGGCACATGTTTTGACTCTGAAGTTTGGTGCCAAAATTCAGCTTTGGTCTCAAATTCTACAAATGGGCCCATGTTGGGTCAGTCCACCTAGAATCAATCAAAAGAAGTCTTTGAAAATAAAAATTAATGTACAGGTATTGAGCTTAACTTAAAAAGCAGGTACAGTTAAAGTTTCAGTCTAAATGCAAATTGGGCTAATTATTTAGCAGTCCAATTAAGCATTTGTGTTTGCAGGTTTTGGTCTGTATTTGTATTTGTATTTGTATCCGGGTGGTTCCCTAAGCTGTGACAAAGCAGGTGTTCTCAGAAGAAGAAAAATTTGCTTTATTGCTGTCCTGTGGAAAACCTCTCTAAGCCTATTTCCTGCATGGGTTTTTCTGCCTGTCCATGTTCAGGAAATCTTGGGTGCATGAACTCATCTCCTGCATCTCGCATATACCTCCAGATCTAAACCAGAGTTCTGCCTAATCCCTTTTATTATGATGCCTTTTTCTGTCCCTGGCCTCCTCTAGGCTAGAATTTACAAGGTCCATTACAATACTTAGCTAATAAGTAAGGAAATCCAGTATAGATAAAACTGTGTACTTCAATACAACCTGGTTGGAGACTGGGCTCCAAATAGGCTTTAACTTAACCAACATATTAGGAGTTGCATACTTTTTCCGTGCTGGATATTTTTAAATACACGGTATACCTTAATTCATTGCCCAGCCACAACCTTTCCTGTTTTTCTGCCTTAGCTGATTGCTATGGCAGCATTTATTATTTTGATTGGAAGCACAGAGTAGTATCTTTCCTTCAGATGGGTACCTGTCTTGCAATAGGATTAAGGAACCAGGTGCCCTTGGAGAAGGTACCTGCTCGTGGGCACTAGGAGAGGCTCTTCTGTCAAGTTTCTCTGAGGAAATGATGCTGGCAGTGGAGATTCCTAGCTGCCTCCTGTCCTGAACTGCCTGCATGCTCTAGAGCCAGTACTGCAGTTGTTTAAATTAAAACCCTTCTGGTAAGAACACATGTCATGGATGGCTTACCCTATAATTTAAATCTTTGAAAAGCGCTGCTTAAACGGGTTTGGTGATGGCCTCTTAAGTTTTGTACAACTTCAGAGCAAAAGTAACAGACATTGTGTTATGTGCCTCTAGATTCCTCCAGATTAGCTGTGAGTGACTAGAGGAGAGGGTAACTGACGTAGAGCACCACATTACAGCCCCAGCTGATTTTCGCCACTCTGAAAATATGACATAATGTACTAGAAAATACTAGAAATATGTACTAGTAAATAAGTTAAGAAAAGTGGTTTTTGCAGGGTTTATATAGGAAATACTTAGATACTCTTTTAAATGTTTTTGAAGTATAGTAACTAAGCAAATAATGGTGCAAACAGCCTGAGGAGGTTTAAGATGAAGCTCGACAGGATTGTGATAGGATTAGATAGTGTGTGGGAGCCTGCACTACCTAGAGACGGGACCTGATGACTCAGAAAGTTTCTTTCAGTTCTCTGCTGCTATGGTTAATCGTGGGACAAGCTGCTGGTTGGGACAAGTTGGGGCAAATCCTGTGACTCTGTCCTGGTCATTTTACCAGATTGCACAAAAGTACATACTGTACATAAGGTAACGTCTGTAGAAAGAATTTGCAGAGTTTTCATTTATTCTGGGAGTTCATGTTAATAGCACAGGTATTTTTTTTCAATCTGGGATTTATCTATTTGCAAAATCCACATTTCATTTATTTTTAAAAGAGTTTCTAGTACGCTGCTCTGGTTGCGGGGAAAAGTTAAAAAAAATGTTCTTTAAAGGCTTTCATCATGTTCTGCAGTTTGAATGCCAAGATGGCTTTGTTGTAGTTCCAGGAATCTTGCAGCTAGGAACTCATTATGGTTCATTTGGGTTGTGCAATAGGTCAGGGTGAGCAGGAGTCTCACTTGCACAGAGGAGAGAGCCACTTGTCACGATGTGAAGTGGCAACGGGTTGATACTGAAACCAAATACCAGCCCTGGATGATGTGGGTTGCAGATGCTCAAGGCCAGCCCTTCATAATCTTCTGAGATGTCCAGTGCCACGTAGGTAATGAACTTGGTGAGGAAAATCAGAATTATCTGCCGTTTCCCAGGTCCCATCAATTCTAGTAATATTTATCAATGGAAAATGTGAATTTTTCAATGGAAAATGTGAACTTTTCAGTGGAAAGCATAGCAGTGTTTTTGTAGCATTGCTTTGATGCACATAAATACCAGACAATTGAACAGGATGTAGGTGATCTGAGATAAGGTTTTGTTAAATATGCTCCAAAGCACCACTGTATGACAGCAATGCTCCAACATATATTTTAATAAAATTAGTCATACTGCAGTGTGACCATGACACATGATTGCTTTGCTGTGTGGTCTTGCTTTCAGATTTCAAGTTATTCTGAAACTGCTTCGCACAGACATGCAAAGCAGCATATAAAAGTGGACTGTTTTGTAGTTGGTGCAAGAATTGAGTAGCTTTACTCTAGGGAATTTCAATACTCAGTTTATCTGCAGAAAACTTGGACCCCAGGGCTTATAAAAATGGTATGCTAAGTGGTGTAATCCTCTTAATCCAGAGTTGAAGGACATTCTTCTGGAAAGCTTCATTGTATTTTCATTTGCCTGCCTGCCTTGTTGTGTTTAGCTCTTTGGTCAGGGGAATTATCAGCCATTTCACAGAAGTAATTTGTGGTTACACGCCAGCAGATTCTGCCATAATGATTTCTAGGCTCTCAATTTCCCATCGAAGCCATGCAAAGCAGTTCAACTGCAAAGCAGGTGAAAAACTGGGTGGCCTGGCAGGAGCACAGGGCATTGTGGTCAGTGGGTTGAAATCTAAGTGGCAGCTGGCTGAACGTTGTTTTTCAGGGTTGATAGTGGGGCTGATCCTGTTTAGCATCTTCAGGCCTAGACACCAGAAGAGGATGCACCCTATTTTTCAGGTGGCAAAAACTTGGTTTTCGGGTGGCAAAAACTGGAGGGTAAGTGGTGGACACATGGAAAGGCGGGTCTGCTGATCAAAGGAACCACAGCGGGAGTGGGCTGAGAGGAACTTCCTGAGGTTCAGCAAAGGCAAATGCAAAATCCTGGGTTCGTTCCTGGGTAGAAATAATTCCCCAATCTGTGGAGGCTGGGTACCAAATGTCTGAATCAATGCAAAAAGGGTGTGGGAGTCATGGTGGATGACAGCATAAGGGAGCAGCGTGCCCCTGTAGGGACAAAGGCTAGCTGTGCACAAGGTGATGTTACCAAGGGCACAGACAGCGTGTCAGGTGAAATGGTTATTCCCTTGCACCAGCAGTTGTGAGGCTGCATCTCACACACTGAATCCAGTTTTGAGCCCCCACAGAGAAAAGGGTTATTCACAACGTAGATGAGTCCAGTGGAGGACCACTGGGAAGGCAGGGAGATGAGCACACGAAGGAAGGATGAGATGGTTGGGGCAGCTTAGCCTGAAGAAGAGAAAGCTCATGAAGAATCTAATTGCAGTCTCCTGCCACCTAGGTCCTAGGGAGGATGGAGCCAAACTCTTCTCAGAGGCATGCAGTGACAAGACAAGAAGGAATGGTCACGATTTGCAGCAAAGCAAATTCTGGCTCAGCATAAGGGAAAGCAGTTCTGCCCAGGGAGGCCCTGGCATCTCCATCCTTGGAGACTTTCATGACAGCATGCTCTGACTTTGAAGCTCTCCCTGCCTGAGCAGGAGGTTGGCCTATACGCCCACTGGAGAGCCCTCCAATCTAAATTTTCCTATAAGCTTCTAATTCTGCCTTGTGTGGAGTCTTGCAGTGAGGAGGAGCTGGCAGCATTTGAGCTTTTCAAAACCCATCTTTCCCTGGGTGGCATTACTGCTGGCATGCTGCTGCTGTTGCTACTGCCAAAGGAGGAATAAGGGAGTTTGCGTGGTTGCTGTTGTGAGAATTGGCTCTTTCCAGCAGATATCATTTTCATCTGCTCCCTTCCCTTCCCAAAAGAAGGAAGGATCCTGCTCTCAGGATGTCTCTAGGAGCTGTCTTGCCTCCGCCCCTTCCTCCTCTGTGGGGCCGGAGCAGCCAGATTCTGCCCCAATCCTCTCACCTTATCCTTGGAGCAGAAAAAATTTTCTTATATACATGTATAATAAACCGACAAATTATATTTGTAAAGCTGGCGATGCAGAAAAACAAAAGCTCTAATAGTTTTTGTCTTTCCCTTCCCTTGATTGCTCAAGTTCCCTGTCTTTTGTGATTTCAGGACACAGCTGCTCTTTTCTTTAACTCTTTCAATTTTTAAAGATTTTGTGTGTTCCGCTCACACTAGTCATCCTTCCAGTTTCATTAGCTTTTCTGGAGTTTATTTTACTAGTACAAATCTTCAGTCTCCCCCAAAAATCAAAGAAGCCATGTTCATACTGAATAGTAGAAGTAACATGAAATATCACCTGAATTTTTGTTTATAAAAATTCTAATTTTTATTCTGCTTTAAGGAGTCAGTCTTCCCCTGAAACTCATTGAGAATTGAAGTTGGTGAAGGAAACTGCTTATACAAAGCTAATTAAATGGATCATTGTATCAGACTGTAGTTTGCTTACTAACTTATTTTAGATTTGAGAGTGTAACTGAGGTATATGAATATTAGTTTGGCCACAATTTTTTCTCAGTAAGACTTGGTTGACACCTTTGGATGTTACAACTAAACACATCAAAATGAAGTCTTTCCTTCCTTGGATTTCCCTTGTTCTAAAGTCTTGGAGTTCCAGCATATTTAGGAAAACAGCTTCTGCAGCGACCGTGTGAAACCCCCGTATGCCCACTGTCATATACAAATCCTTGTAGGCCAGAAGGGAGGTAACTTCCTCATGGTGGATAAGCTCCTGGTCCCTCCTGCTACTAAAACCAGACTCGATCATGGAGCAGACACCTGTCTGATAAAACTCACCGAGCACTTGTTTAACGTACACAAATCTAGCCCTAAATGTGGAACTCGTAAACAGTGAAGAAGCATATGTTTTGTATTATGGTAATGTGTACCTGGCATATAATTTTGTTCTTGTTCATGCTTATTTGGCCTTCATCACTCATTTGTTATTAAATATGAAAATTAATAATTAGTCCTAAAATACCTTGAGCTATTTATTTTTATACTGCATCCCATTTGTTTTCTGCTGTCCTAAACCTTCAATGTGGAGCATGTTTTGCTGCTGCATATTATTAATGTGGAGTAGAAACTGTCAAAGGTGAAGCTGTAGCCTTTGGCATTGGGCAGAAAACAGTCCTGGCACTTGGCAGGCACGAGGGCACAGGAGTCAAGACCCCACAGCATGAGAAGCCATCAGCTGCTACTGGGTTGCACCCAGCCCTGGTCATCGGTATTGCATCAGGGGAGCTGGGTGTAATGGTTTCTGCTGGGCGCCCCGTGGTGCAATCCGTGTCTGGCAGTGTCATTGTGTAGCCCATGTTTGGCATCGAGGTTCAATGGTGTGGAAATGAGAGGTGGCTCATGCTGCCCACTGACTCACAGAGGTTAAGGCTAGGCAGATCTTCATCTTTCAATTATCTAAGCTTCATCTCTTTCATCCAACTTCATTCCAGCAGTATTTTCTGAAAAGTAAAAACTCTATTAAATGGTCTTCTGGAAAAGCATCCAGCTCTCTTTTGAGTATAACAGGAGGTGGGAAAGGTATAATTTGCCATGGTAATCTGTTAATATCTTGCAGTTCAAAACATGTTTCTAACTTCTCATTTGGATTCATTCTGGTTTCAGCTTCCCCTCTTGGATCTGGTATGTGTTTTTGTGCCAGAATACACCATTCTGTACCATTACTTATTTTATCCCTATGAAGGTACTATCATGCTGTGACCAACTCAGCTGTCTGTGCTCTCTTGTACAAACTGAGGAACTTGAGCTCTTAAACCTCCTGCTGTGAGGCATTTGTACCCTGTACAAAACAGTTCGGTGGCTCTGCTCTGCATCCTCTTAATTTTTTTTCCCCACTGGATGCAGTATTCCAGTATTGGTCTCAGTGACAATCCAGGGTTAAAACTTCCCTAGCCATCTTGCTTTTTCCTATCCTTGTGCATCCCGGGGCTCTCATTAGCCGCAGAAACTGCTGCAGCCTGACTCTGACGGCAGAGTTACATTCCTCTCACTGCAAATTTGGTCTGTTGTTTCCTGCCCTTCTCTGTACACCAGTTTGTTCCCAGTCCCACCCCGCAATGTATGACCTCCTACAGCTGATGCTGCTACTTGTGGGGCTGTGTTATGAATGGCACTGACACAATTAAAAATACAAAAAAAAGCATATTTTTTAAGGATTATTTTGGTCAGCTTGCCATCAAGCAGTGAGGTGGGAGGGAGAGGGCTGCGGAGGAAGAGCTAGGTCTTGCCCAGCCAATGGCAGGTTGCTTTCACAGCATGTGCTTCTCATTCCTCCATCCCCCATTCTCCCCAGAGTGTGGAAAAGTTTCCAAACTTTTGGAAAAGTCCAAATGGTGTTTTCTTGGGATTGATCCCATCTCTTCATGGGATTCAACCCCAGCTGGAGGTCTGCTGCTCTGCGCTGTGGTAAAGCCCCTCAGACGTTTGGTCTGGAGTCGGCACAGTGGTGCATTTCATTTGAGTAAGCTATTTCCAGGAATTTGAATACATGTGTGCAATTTTCTGGTCCATGTTCTTGTTCTTACTGCTCTTTCTATCCATGCATCATCTGTATATTTTATTAATGGGACTGTATTTTTCACTTCAAGGCCACTGATGTAATGTTTGATAGTGCTGGATCTTTTATGAGTCCCAGAAGACACCCTTTAGGATGTCGTTAACCAAAAATGAAAAATGTCTTTGAGTAATGATTCCCTTTGACAATGGCTTTTTGACCCAATTCCTAAGCTTTTTAATTCATGCTTTATGGCTATCGGATACTCTTCTGGGGGTTTTGGTTTGCCTTTTTTTTTTTTTTTAAATACATCTAATATGTGGTAGTGAATCCAGTGCAAGAGAAGACTGTTAAAACTATAAAGTTAGTTACTTTTATCAGTCAAACGTGTAGGTGAAGAATAAAATGGGACCTACAGTTTATAAAATCATGTTGGTGTGGAACTAGTTACATTCCTACTCCAGTTATCGGTTGGTTCCTTACCAGCTCTGCAGACCATGTATGGGGCTTCTGGATTTCAGCTCACCAACCGAAGTCATCCAGATGGTTTGATTTGTGGTTCTTAAATATTGGTAATACAGAATTTTCTTCTAGTCTAAGTGAATCTCGATTGTGTTCAAGGATTTACTAAAAATGAACATCGGTGGACTAGAGATCTCATCTGCTAGTTTTGTCAGTACTTCTGCTTTGCATAAAAAACCTGCAGCCTGGTTTCCAACAGACCATTCTGATTCCTCTGAATCATAATTATTTTCAAGCTCTAACTATTAATGCATATGAACAATGCTTAGGAATCCTCTTGTTTTCAATATGCTCTGGAATTAAGTCCAGCCTAATGAAACTCAAGAAGGAATTTAAACTTTTTTTCTTCTGCATTTAGTTTTAGCTATTGTTTTATTTGTCCCTAATAAATTACCTATATTGTTTTTCCATTTATTTTCTATTTTCCTCATGTTTAAGAGCATTTCTTCTTGCTGCCCTTTTACTGTCGTTGGATCAAGAGGGAATTATTTAAGCAATGTCTCAAATAGACATTTTATAAATAAGGACAGAATCTTTGTGATTAAACATTCAAAAGCAGGACGTTTCAGTGTTTTGGAGCTTCCTCGTTTTCTTCTTAAAGAGAATTCCAGGAAAATTGACACAAGTTTTTCTGGGTACTTGAGAAACTCTGCTTCTATTTCTGTCATTGTTTAGACATAATTGGTTCGTTAGGTCTTTAGTTTTAATGACCTTGAACGTGTTGGGTATCAGGAGGAACCTTTGCAGCTAAAGAGCAGGTGATGAGTTACTTTGTAAGGCCATATTTCAACATTTAAATGCAGAAATATTTCAATAAGAATAAAGCAGAATTTAACTTGTTTCTCTCCCCACAGGTGAGGTAGGTCAGGTAAGATTGATACAGCCACTTCAAATCTGTTAGATACAGTAGTCATCACGTTAGGATGAGAAAGTGAAGTGGGTCGAATGAAAGATTTGAACCTTCTGAATTCTAAGCCCTCAGCTTTCTTACCTCACTTGTCTTTCCTTGTAGATTGCAGTTACATTACACCTTAGTAAAGCTGTATACAAACCCAAAAGCTGTGTGTGTAATTGTAGCAAATACAAAGTACTTGTATTTATCAGTATTCTGTCGGTGGCTCCATGATCAGTAGGTTCATCAACTTTGAAAGGAGTGCTAAAACTAGAAGAAAAGGCAGTTAATCTCTTTAAAGAGGCCGAATTTCTTAATTACTAGAAGGTGGATTAGCAAGTTTGTGTAGGTGAATCTGTTAGTTAAAAATACTCTGACTTCATTGTCTACAACAATTTTCATTCTTTCTGAACCCAGTTCTCAGAAGAACTTGGCATAAATTCACTGATGAGGTTGGAAATGTATTTCAGTGATTTTTATCTTGCTTAGTTTGTGCTCACATGCACCATTTGATACACACATTTTTTTCTTTACTGCTTCCTTCTAGCTGTGTCAACATGAACTAATTTAAAAAAATCCTGCACTGACTGGAGTGTTGGTTGCCCTGGTCACTGATGTTTTAAAGCTGTAGGCTTGTCTTTTATGCTAAGAAAAATCCAGATGGTTTGATTTCAGGGTGGCATCTTAGCTATGCCAAGACAAAGCTCACTGTATATATAAACTGTTGTAGTTTTGCTACAAGGTAGTCACCAAAGTAATCCCAAGTTAAGATATCATGGCAGTTGTTTGTGTTTTACCTTGGAGATCACAGAAGCTAAGTGTGTAGGGAAGAACAAGTACACAGGGGTTGTCCAGACTCAGGTTGAACTTCGTAGCAGGTCAGGCAACACTGAATTCTGTTATCCCAAACCTGAGGGTCTCCTTTCCATGGCAAGAGGAACGGGGCAGAGAACTCAGAAGGAAAACGGAGCTTGCTTCTTCTTTGTGGCTGTTAGTACCAGAGGGTAAAAATGGCGGGAGCTAGATTTTAGCTAGCTAATATTAACTAAACTAGCTAATATTAACCAGCTTCCTTCTCTGCAAAAAAAGTGGGTGTTTTCCCTTTGTAGGAGCCCTTTCTTTTTTAAGGCTCACTCTTCAGTGGCAGCAGTGGCTTGGCTTTCCAGCTGAAGTTGGCAGCACAGCCACATTTCATCTTCCGCCTTCAGCCCCTCCTGCCTGATGCAAACGTCTTGCTTTTGTCAGTGCTTAAGATGCTCTTGGGATTTTCCCTGCTAGGTGATAAAGCAGAAGGTCTTGAGTTCATTGGTAATTGATTAGCCTGACAGGGTCTCAGCTAAACATAATGAATGAGCACCATTCTCTGCACAGGTGAAGTGGCAAACTCAGCCAGTCGTGTTCGCGGTGGTGAGGGAACCATAGCTGGGGCAGTGAAACAGCAGAAGGTTTAAAAAACCAAAAAGCAGCCTTGTATATACAGGTTTGCGAATCGGTACACCTGCTTTCTATCTCTTGGGGCTGACATGCAGCACTGCTGTGTGTTCCCGTCCCCACGGATGCTCTCCAGCAGCTGCTTATACCACATTAATGGCTGACTAGTGCGTTTAAACTCTCCTGGCCTGCCCTTCCTCCAGTTACCTGCCAGCTCTGTGCCAAGGCATTTTGCAGGTACCGCAGAGGATTAAAGGTGCAAATATGGCAAAAGCTGAAGCCTCATTAAAGGCACTGAGGAAACCTCGGCAGATGAAGGATTAGAGAGGTAACAGAGTAGGGCAAGGATTAGCTATTGCAGTAAAATGCTTCAGTGAGCATTTCTGATACCTTGGAAGTTGGACACTGTCCCACTTGTATTTTCAAAATGCTGATCATTTAATGTGCAGTTTTAAAGATTTTTTATTATTTTAGGGTTTTAGCAGATGTGTTTCTGGAATTGGGCAAGCAGAAAAAAAGCAAGGCTTTTGTGAAGATGTGGTAAAAGTTGTGTTAGTTGCTGAAATACGGATAGAAGTATTAGATATTACAGAAGGGATTGTGGAGCCCTTAATGTAAATATATAATGGTTCAGTTTTAATATAGAAAAGGCATGTATTTTTTGCTAGCAGAGTAATGCAGTGAAAAGTAATTGCTATTAGTAATTTGTGGGGTTGAAATATTTATAAAAGTAATGAAAGGTGTTTTAGCATCAAGGACCTCACCACACATCAGTGAAGCCTGACAGTGATTTTAAAGATGCAAATTTAAAGTATGACAGCATTACAGTTTTCTTGATACTGTGACATGGAATTGATCTAAAATAATATTAACATATAGAATGTATATTCAAAGAATACTGCGAGGTTCTTTACTGTTGAATGTAGCTTATCTGGGCATATGGTTTAGAGTTGCGATCTACCACCCACCCTCCATCTCAGGAAATAGAATTTTTTTTAATGTCACTCTTGTGCTGGGCACAGAGTGTGACAGGAGATAAGACGTGGCTTGATAACTCAACAGAGTCAGAATCGGGTGTGACAGACAGCTGGTTTCACCAGTCTCAGGGCAGGTTTCAGAAGATGTATTCAGCCGGGGGTTTATTAGCTGAAAGCTGTTGACTTTGTGGACTGTTACTGTTATCCTGAAAAGCGGGTTTGTCTGCCCAGTGTGCAAAATGCCAAACTCCACACAGAGCAGAGGTATTTTATTTGATTCATTTTTGTGCAAAGATGGGCGTTAGGTGGTAACCCACAAAGCCAGCACACTGCACCGAGACACTACAAGGCATTTATACAGTTAAATGTGTCAATCACAGCTAATATTCACATGCCTCAGCTAATAATTGGTTAATTTCTTTCTCACTTGGATGTAGCAGTACAGCTCACTTTTAATTTACCATGCATGCTCATAGGTTAAGGGACTTACTAGAGGAGGGGCGGTTCCTGGTCAATGGGCCTGATTTTTAGTATTATAACAAGGGTATTTCCCCTACTGGGCACTTTGTTTTAGTTCTTATCCCAGTTAGTTGTTCTCCTTGACTATACACTTTGTCACCCTGTTCTCAGCGGCTTCTGAGGTGGGATGTTTGCTTTTATCAGTCTCTCAGCTCTCCTCAAGGAGACCTCCTTTTAATGACCTCCTCAAGGTCATTAAAAAAGTGCTTCTCTATCTCTCAGTTTTTGTCTCTGGCTCTCAAATTCTGTTTTGCCAGCCCCCCATAGTTCATTGTTATGTCTTTAGCAGACAATTCCAAAAATTCCATTTTCTTAAGGGTATCAGTTTGTTCAACATGACAGGTTTTACAGCCTTGATAATACCAATATTTTGAACTTGGTTACTGACCAGTTGCTAGCTTTGTGTCGGCTGTTTTCCGTAAGTGTGACTGTGAGATAGGTCAGTGTTAGTTTCAGGATAAACAAGGTCGGAAAGTGAACCCTAGGACAGTGTAGCTAGGAGAGGTTGTTTCTTTCCTAAGTGATGCAAGAAAATCACTGGCGACTTTTTCCTGAATTTCTGATTCTGTTGTCTCAGGGATAGTGGTGAAGACTGCACTTGTCCTCCCGCTCACCCTTCTCTTCTTTTGCTGTGGTGTGCCAAGAAATGCAACCAAAGCTCTAAAATTGTTGTGGGCATGGGTTAGATCTAAATCAAAATGAATTATGTACCTTTAAGTGGGGGAGAGCTGAGGGTCTGATTTTGCATCGTCACTGAGGATACGTACAAAGCCTTCAGCAGCAAATCCTGTGTGCCAAAAAGTGTATGTATGCAAGACACCCAAAATCACAGGGAACTATTATGTTATGAGGTACAAACCAATGAATAAATTCTGTGCTGGAAAAACTGCTGCTGTTCATAGTAACTGCGTTATCCAGAGCAGGGCCTTGTCCCAGATGTCTGGTCAGAGTGTCAGTTCCCCAGTTACCTGATCCTAATCTGTGGCCTTGGGATATATAGGTAGTTTCATTTAGCCTATATAGTCTTTTGTAGTAGAGATCTCATTGTTCAGGCATTCTTTAAGTTATGTCAGATAATAAAAATTACTTGTACATAGATATTTTCCATCTAGAATGTTTCAAATATTAGTATCCTTAGCCACAGTATTTCTGTTGACCACAACAAATTTAAATGCAAATTGGGCGCTTGCTGACAAAGTGGACGTAGCTGTTTCCTTCCACGGTCTGCATCTCAATGCTAAAGCCTGTCTCTGTAGGCGAGAGGAAGCACTTTTTGTCTGGGTGAGCTGCTAGACATCAGCTGCAAGTATATAAAATAATCAGCCATTTTCAAGCACTGCTTTTAAGCCACTCAGGGTGTCTCTTTTTTTGCTAAAACAAATAGAGTTGAAGTGGATAATAAGTCCTCCATATCTCAAAGTGAAAATGAATTTTTGAATGCTGAAAACCAATTTGAGGATCTGAAGAGGAGTGTTTTGAAGAGCCTCTGCCACGAGGCAGAACAAGCTTTCCTTGAGCTTTTTTTTTAATTGCAGATTCCCCTGCAGTCACTATACGTGCCTCTCAAACACCAGCACTGATGGCGAGCGCAAAAGTACATGCCGTTGTTTGGAGCTACAGTTCAGGGAATCTGAATTTTTCCTTCTCTTTTCCTGTGTTGCCACTGGATTGCTGTACAGTGAGACTTACTGAATATGTCTCAGTCTCAGCTTACTCTTTTAACTGGGTTAACTGTATTGCTAACTGAGCCTAACTAAGCAGATCTTTAAACAACAGGGCTATGGAAGAATAATGTGTTACGCCAGGTTCAGCAGGTTTAGATGAATGGAAATACATTCTAGAGATTAAAATCTGACAAGAGGATATGGTGCTGGAAGTCATCCAGCATCACTGACTGGGGCCTCTGCCATTTTGCATCACAGTAAATTGGGCAGGTACTCTGTAAATTTTGCAACCTGCCTTTCCCCTCTTTCTATAAATTCCTGTGGGCATCTCCGTTGCAATTGAGATATTTTGATAATTAACTGATGTGGAAGAATTAAATGAAAATAAAAATTCACAGCAAAGCTGGTTCCCTTTGCCTCCAGCCAGCTTTCAGATTGGATTTGTGTTATCCTGAAGACTCTCTTCAGGAGGTCTTACACCTACAGAGCTGGCAATGAGCTGACTTGCTGAAGGAAAAAAACTCTTCTCTGCAAGGAGGGGGTACTTGGGTGTGCAGCAAGATGCTTTGCTGATATAAAAAGAGCATTTCTGTAAGTTCTTTTTTCAAAAGCAAGGTGGAGAGGGATGCTGTTCTACAGCAGGCACTCAGACAGGCACGCATGAAGCAGACACTCTCTCCAACACAATGTACGTTTCCAAGGAATTTCAGGGAACATCTCCTTCCTGCCAGCAAAGACGATAAACTAGCGTCTGACATTCAGGGCATTTATTGTGCTGCGTGCAACATGTGAGCTCAAGCAGAGTGACACGGGCCCACCTTCATCCACTGTGATGAGAGGTGGCTAATCAGCCCAAGCACTGCAGGTTTTGTGCTGCGAGATTGCCCAAAGCCAGGCTGTGATGAGGATAAGGCTGGAATCAGATGATGCGCGAGAGGCTGCTTCATGAAAAACTTTTTGATCGTGATGCCCCAAAACCAGGGGTTTGATGATGTTTAATGAGATCTGTGGTGTGTTTTAGAGCTGGGGGTTGTCTGGGTCCTGAATGCGATGCTGTAGCTCGGTGAAAAGCCAATGAGGGCTGTTCCACCTGATTTCAAACCTGTGGTGAAAAAGCTTGTAATCAGCAAGCCCTTCACCACACGGTGACAAAAGGAGAAATGGGAATTCTTCAAGCTGTGTTCCAGCTTATGAATTTTCTTCAGGTAGCAGCTGATTTTAATCCCTACATTTCTTCTGCAAATGCTGCAGATTTTCTTCTCTGCGGACACAGTGCAAATAGAGTTTTGTGAGGAATTACGATTTGCCCTTTTTCGTCTCAGAATTCATGCTTGTGGCTAATATCTCATTGGAGATACAATACAAGCTGAATGTATCTAAATATGACATCCCACTCACCCCCTTTAAGGTCTAATCCAAGAGATGAGTCTGCTGTATCAACACATTACAGTGGGTTTTGTTCCTTCTTTTCCATTGCTGCATCCTCCCAAAAGAAAAATAAATTGCTTATCTACTTCTGAAACTTACTGCCAGTGGCAGATATTGCAGGATACTTTTTCATGCCTTTGGCAACCACATTTTAAGAAAAGGACAGTACAGTTATGCATAGCAATGACTGCACAGACCAGGAGAGCACTGAGTTAGTTTCTTCGTATGTTTTTGTTACCTTAAAGCCTTAATTTGGCTTGTTTAAGTAGAGCTCTATTATCCTTCCTTGAACCTGATTTAGTTCTCTTTTAAATATGAAGTATTAACAAGAATAAATTGATACAACAGCTTTGAGTGTGAACTAAGACAATGCAGGTGATCTGCAATTTGTTGTCTCTAATCTGCTGTCTGAGGTTTTCTATAAAGCTTACAGGCTTCATATGACACACTTTGGAGAACCAAACATCATTTTGAAATTAACTTTCTTTTAATGTTGTTCTAAATCATAATGTGAATAAAATTAAGTACGCGCAAGCGTAACTCAGATCTCCTCAAGAGGGGCACACGTAGTGGTGGTTTGTGAGAGCCACTTGCAGCCAGTGCTCATGGCTGTGTGCGAGGGCTGAGCCAGGTCTGAGCGAGCTCAGGCTGGTCCTACCACCTCTGACTCGGGCTCCCAGGTATCACGTGTGCTTGGAAATGGTTCTGTTTAGCAGCAGTGGGAAGAGTCTGGGCTTATCACAGGGGTTGCAGCTGAAGATGTGTGTGATGGATGGATAAAAGGGAAGATGGGCTGCAGCCAGTGTTGGTGGCCGCTCTCAGTGCTCGCCCAAAGCAAGCTCGGGGTCTCCCACATCAGTCATCAGCACACAGTATAATCCTGTGTTTGGAGAGATGCAAGTCCCCCACCTCAGTCTTGAAATACCAAGCAAATCCATCGCCTGTCAAACAGAAAATGAAGTCACCTGCTTCAAAGAATGGGAAAGGAAAGCATTGCACATCTTGTTAATTGGCTTTTTTTCTTTTTTTTTTTTGTTTTTTTTTCCTCCTTCCACACTAAGGTGAGAACTAGAGAGGAAAAATATTAAGAATGCTGAGATCACACGATACTGGTTACATTATGAGTGTGATGAGACAATATATTTTTTGGAGTGTTTCTGCAGTGCTAGATAGAGAAGTGGGACTTTGGGAAAGAGATACTCTGCTTGGTCTGTCATTGTGGCAGTGCTGGAAATTAGTAATTAGGTAATAGGATTTTTCTGTCTGGATCAGCCCCTGGCTGTCTTCAATATGTTCAGGAAATCACTTTACATCACTGCTTCCATTTCCTTGGCTGTCAAATGAACATAATGATAACTACCTCCTCTGAGTGCTCGTGCTTCATTAAAGCAATAAAACGTTTTGGAGGAAGGAGTCATAGATGCACAATTTATTAATCCAGCGAGGTCAGACTGAACTGTCTGTAAACAGCTAAAGAAATGGCAAAATGAGGGAAAGGTCTCCTGGAGCTGAGTGGATGCCGATGTTCGGCATGCTGCCTGTGTGCAGGATTGCCAGAGAAGGTGAAGGAGACTTTCCAGCCCTGCCCAAATAGGGAGGGCAGCTAAAAACAAAGCATTTTTGTTTCTCGCCTGCCACATATCACCTCACCGCAGTGAGTCCTTTGAGCAGTCAGTGCAGTAGGCTGTTGGGGTTTTTTCAGAAGGAGGTTTTGCTTGTTCAGTTCTTCTGCGTGGATGTCTTCTTAAGATCTCTGCATGGCTTCTTCTGTATGTATGACTAGTGACATGATTTTATGCTTGCACACAATAAAATAAAACAAGTCAAGGAGATAAGATACTGGGATAAACAGATGAGCAATGTTTATAAACCATAAGAGTCTCCTAAATTTGATAACCATCAGTTCTAGCCAATATACCCCATGGTGCTAAAGAAAGAAGAAATCAATATTGCAGAAGCTTTTACGGAAAATTTATGAGCACACTTTGTTCAGAAGCAGTCCATGAAGACTGAAGCATAGCTAGCACTATGTGCTTACTTATGAAAGGGCTTAGAGAAGTCCTTTGTTGAATTCACAAACTGTTTCAGGGAATTAAATTGGGGAATATGGAAATGGGCTTTTAAATTTTTTTTTCACTTACTACTGTATACCCAGAAGAGTGCTGTAATAAATTATCAAACTCCTTTAAGTAATGCAGCTGAATAGACAACAACAGTGAAGCACAGTCCCTGCCAAAGTTATTAAGCATACCTGCTCAAATTTGTGTTTTATGGCATAAGGGGGTTAGTATGGACTGGTTTTCTAAGAGGGATTTCCCCCACCCTCCTACCCTCTCCCAGACCCTTAAAATAGACTTTCACTGTATTTAGGTACTACTTTCCAATTAAGAATTAGATACTAACATGCACAAGTCAGGATATTCTTTCAACAAGCACGGAAGCCATTTTCTGTGTCACAACATGATGCTTACACCTTTCATGATTTGATCCCTGTTTCACGTATATTTACTGTTAACATTGCTGAGAAAGTGTTGCCATGCTGTTTGCTTGCTGGAGAGCGTGCCAGGCACGTGGACTGCCCTTCGTCCCAGGCCACATCCATGGGTAGCTCCTGTAGAGGTGAAAGAGCTACCTTATCCCCCATAAAGCCACAGAAGACTCACATGTGGTCCTACTCACAGGTGTGAATTGCAACTGAAGAAAGTAAAGGAGGACATATTGGTAAGAACGGTTGGTGGGAAGAGTTACCGTGCATTAAGCAATGGTTGTGAACTCTCAGTGTGTGGAAACAGGGACTGTGAAGACGGTGGAGAACGGAGATAAATGAAGCAGCTGACTCTCGTTCTCCCCTGCTCATCATACGGTTTTTGATGTAACGTGTTCAGATTAGTTTCTGGTGTTGTTGAGGCAGATGATTAAGTGCCATATAGACTCTGTGCAAGTTAAATTCTGCCTTATCTCACTACAAGATGAAACCAGAGAAATAAGGCTGCTCTCATGCAGCTTAAAAAATTAACATGTGAAAAACGAGCAAGGAGAGCTGCATGCTGCTGGCTGCTGTGTGCTACCAAGAAGCAGCAGTCATCTCTTCATGCACAGACTCAGCCTGGCTGAGGGGCAGCGGCGGCACAGTGCTCAGCATAGGCATTTGGGTCATAGCGGTGCTTGATACCCCGTTTGCTCTCTTGGTAGGAGTTACTTACTCAGATCATTACCTTTATGCTGTATTTTGCCTGTATCTTCTGGATTATAGAGAAAACTACGATTTCCATTCACGAGTAATTTAAGCAAATCTCATGGTTAAAGCGAAAAGGGGGATGCCGCTCCAGGCAGCTGTAAAGGTGAAGCCGTTGGTGGGTCACTGTGGCTGTCAGCAGAGGCAGACCCCGACACCTGGCACCGGGCTGGGCTGTGTACGGCACCGCTCACGTAAACGTGGGGGGCTCCTCTGCGCGTGGCGAAGTGGTGGTGGGCGAGGTATGCATGCAGCTGCGTGGATGGCAGGTTTGTCTCTCTCTTTGTGCAGTGAGAATTACTGCTTGTGTGTACTTTAAAGGTTTTGTCCAGTCTGAGTGAAAAGCATAAAAAACTAGACAATCTTTGGTTGCATAGACCATCTTCTAAGTTACACCTATGTTGCACCTTTTTGCCATAGCACGCCACAATGTTTTCCTCATATTTATCTTCCTTTTGTGCTGGTAGCATATTGGAGCACAAAACTCCACAACAGCACAGGAGAACTAGGTTTGGAGGGCGTCCTCGTAACAGCCCAGCCTGGGAGCCTTGACCTGCTTCTCTGCATAAGATCACAGTAAGAATCGTGGAAAGAGGGAATAGATCAGGCTTTGAATGTGTGATTCGTTCACTTCGTTTAGAATGCTACTTTGAAATGATTTCTTACTCTTGAATATCAAGTAGCCTCGACAGTTTCCAGTTGCAACTAAGACAAAATGGGCTGGGTTTGCATCTTGAATGTTGCTCAGCTGAAACGTAAAAAAGCACCTCTGATTTAATCCTTTTCATTTCAAAGTGTTCTGCGCTATTAAGCATCATCAAAGTGAAATTCTCCTGTATGTTTGCCCAAAGTGCTTCATGTTTTTATGTTTATTCGTTTCTCTTTGCTTTCTTTGGCGGGGGTTGGCTTAAGATTTCATCAGTAATTGTGGGCATTGGTGCCGCTTAATTAGCGCTCCCTGTGCACTGTGCTTTCCAGATCATGGATAGATTTTGCCCTAAGGCAAGGTGACAGTGCCATGTCCTCACACCAGGAATCAGCTAGACACGATCAATATAGGCGAGAGGAACATAACAGGTAAATAACAGATCCAGGAAAAGTGTATGTTTACAAGCCATGACGGTACGTGGGGTTAGGGATCTCTCCAGCTGCCAGCAGATGACCCGACACTTAGCAGGGCTGGCTTCGTGTTGTTGTATGGTGGGGACAGAGTGATGCCATTAAAGGCCTCCAGAGAGGGATGGGATCGCACATAGAGCACAGCGTACCCAATTAAAAGGTGAAAGTAAAGCAGAGGGTCTCCGTGCTTTGTTTAAAATAAATACAGGTGTTCTTTGTGTACCTTGTTTTAAGTTGAAGCTGTGGTTTCCCAGAAATCAAGCTATCTGGCACTTGACCTTTCTGCGTGGTTGTTTACTGAATTTGCTTGTGATTCCTGTGTGGTCGCCTCACTGTTTCCCTGCTGCGGCTGGACGCGGGCACTGCAGCATCTCCACCTTTGCCTAGGAGTCATCTGATGCCAGACTTCATGAAGGCATTGGTCACAAGCTATAATTCAGATATTAATACTCTTTCAGAAATAAAAAACATTACTCTGATCTCTTCCAGGGAATTTTGCATGCACCCTCCTTTCTTCTAATCTCACTTTCAACAGTTTTCTTGCTAAGGCATTGTTTTGTTGAATCATACCTATGACAGCATATTTTCCTCTTCCCCGTTCTCTCACTCCTGTTGTTCATGGTTTTTTTTCTTCTTGTTACTCTTATTAAAATGTCTTTATTTCACTCTTGTTTTCTTTTAACTATTTGAATAATTAAAAACAGCAGGCAAAGAAAGATTTCTGTCGATGTGAGCTGTATTGGTAAGTGTGTGACATGGCTTGCTGAGCAGTGGGGAGTGACTTTATTCAGCAGCAGCTTTCCAGCACTTCCTTGGCTTCCTGTTTGCAAGGAGAGCTTTCAGACAGCCTTTCCAGTGTTCCTCTAATCTTTAAATGTCTGTTTTCCAAATGTGTTCCACAGGTGCCAACAAAAAAGCTGAAGAAATATGAGAAAGAGTACCAAACAATGCGAGAGAGTCAGCTGCAGCAGGAAGATCCTATGGACAGATACAAGGTACGGGAGATGCTGTATGGGAACCTGTTTCATTGGCCAAATCCTGTGGGGAGTGACCCGGTTCCAGCAATTAAGCAGAGGTGCGTGTACTGTGCTCACCTCTCCGGGATATGCCAATGCAGATCTTAGGGAAGTTAAGTGGCAGGTGAAACTCGTCCCCTCTCTTGAACAAGCTCTTTGGAGTTTTGGACTTAGTGGTTTTCTCCAGGAATATTTCAGTCACAATTTATAACTCTCAAGACATCTGCAAATAGCCACATATAATATTTTTCTTCTTTCAGTTTATATGTTTGTAGGTAACTCTCCTGCTGTTGCACTTTTACGGGAGATCTTCATGAGACGCAGAAACAAAGGGTGATTCTCAGCTACAGACACAGAAAAGAGAAAATACACATTGTTCTAGCACAAGCTGTGTGCAGTGGCATCCACAGAGACTTTTGGAAGATGAACTCTTCCTTCACTGATATGATCCTTGTTATTCATCTCTGTTTATACCAAGCGTTAGTAGTTTTTCATTAATATAATGCCTAGTACGGTGGGACCCAGAGCTCTCTTGGGCTCCCAAGGTACTACTGCAATAGAATTAAGAGCTATAAATATCCTGCTTTAAAGCAGCAAAGAAATAAAGCTTCAGTTATTAATATGATAGCTTGATAGTTCACCAAAAAAGAGCAGTTCTCTAATTTTGAATCAGCATTGCTTATCTTTCCAATGTATTTGCTTTTTTTTGTCCCTGCTACATTCTGTTGCCATAGATTTTTGTGTCATGGAAGCTCTGCCTTCACTTAGTGTTCAGGATCCATTTATTGCTTACCCTGCTTTGAAAAATTCAGTTTTCTTTAGGTGAAGTTGCCAGAGATGAAGCACTTTACTGCCTATTGCCCAGATTAGCTGGGAGCTCACATAGCTCACATATATACCTATACTGTTCTGCTGTTCTTCATTGAGCCTTAATACGTTAAGTGACATTGCAGTCAGTACAGACTCTACCAGTAGTGTGGAGAAGTAAATAATCATCCAGGGTGCAACACGTTTACGTGGTCTGTGAATGTAAGGAAAGCGCACCATGTTCAGAAAACCACAATATGAAAATCTGTGGTGAAAGACTATGCCATAATTCATAAAAGTAACAAGATGGTGTTACCGGTACGGACAAAGTAAAACTGACCTTTTTTTTTTTAAGTATTTACCTGTGAAAAATTATGTTTTGGGTGTAGTTCTTTTGATGTTAAAGGGTGTAGATTTTATTGTTTGTGGGAACTGGGACTGTAGCAGCCAAGGGCAAATAGTGAGTATGACCTATTTAGAAAAAACCACAACTTGCTGCTAAGTATTTTTCCAGTGGTTCACTTATAGTACTGTGGAATTAAAATAATACTTAGAAAACAGATAAGGCTTCTTTAAAGCTTTGTGGAAGCACATTAACTAGCTAATCTTGGCCAATGGACAGTGCAGAACATTATCCCTAAGTTGCAAATGAGTTTATAGAAAGTGACTCTTGGGCCACTGTTTACGTGAGTCACCATCACAGATCACAGCCCAGGGTTTTGGCTCGCACTTTTGCAACTCACTGTGTGATTTTTTTATGAAGCTGGACTGGGTCTGATCCTCTCAGTGATGCTGTGATTAGAGACCTTGTAACCGGTTAGTTGCACATTAAGTTCAAAGTTTGGGTGCATTCCTCAGCTGATGGGTGTCATGGAGAAATGCTTGTAAGTGTTCTGTTCCTTCTCTTGCATGTTTGATTGTATCAATACATCAAGCTGAGGTTGGTAGGAATCAATATTTCAAGAGTGTTTCCAAAGGGCAGCAAGAAACGCAGACTCTGTGGATCCTTGCAGGCAGAAAGTAGAGAGCCAGCTTTGCTTGTCCCTTAAAAGATCGCTCTGCAGCCCATGTGTTCAGAAATGCATTTCATTTTGGCAGCATCAGTGCTAGACTTTGCCCAGCCAGGCTTGGTTTGGGAATGGACTGAGTCTATGCTGTTGAAAAGCCAGTATTGCCTCTGAGCACAGCTTCTCTGGCCTTGCACGCTCTCTATGTGGGCTGTGACCTAAAGGCCTACATCGTTGTGATTTTTACAATTTCTCTTCACAGAACAAAATGAGTGTTTGGTTTACTACCCAGGATGAGGATGTTGCTTGGATGAGATTGTTAGAGTGGAGATGCCTGCAGAGTATGCCTCTTATAGGTCAAGAACGATACAAGCTTTCAGTCTGTTGATAGTTTTTAATTATAGTTGTTAGAGTTTTTGTCATTTGCAGCATGTCACAGTTTTTATTTGCCAGTAGAGATTAGTCAGGACCACAGAGGCATTGGCACTTCTGAGTTGCAGTGATGAAGGATGTCTTGAGTAAGACACCTGGCTGTGCCCTGTCCCTCAGTGGGAACAGCCTGACAGACTGTTGAGAGCATAGGAGATGGGCCGTGCGCTGGGCTGGGGTGGGAGCAGCCGCTGTGGGGCCCCTGCTGCCCTGCTGCCTCCTCCTCCTGGTCCATCCCTGCTGCCCTGTGAGAGGTGGGGAGGGAACTCCACCAGTGGGAGCTGGCGCGGCTCTCACGTGTGGGTCTGGCTTTCACCTGGGCATCCAGGGGAGACCAGGACCGAACCAGAGCAGCGTGAGAGCGTGGCGTGCTTCTTCCTCTCTGCCCCAGTGCTGGGGTCCCAGAGGTGCTCCCAAGCACAGGGGCTGAGCAGCCTCCTGTGAAAGGCCAGGAAAGCGAAGCTCCCTGCCTGAGGGCAGCTGGGTATGTCCAGGAAGGGTGCTCCTCCAATCCCACTGACCCCAAACTCTGCACAGGCTCCGGAAAAGGGCTGGTTTTGCAACCTCTGGCCTGCCGTTAACCAGTCGCGTTTTCTTGACAGGTTAAATTCATTGGCTACAATAAGCTGTGCTCCATGCCACGGGAGTTCCTGCCCAGCTCGTATTTTTCATGTTGATTGTGATTTGACTTACCAAAAGAACAGTATTAAAGAGTGCCATTATTTTGGGTGTTTGTTTCCTTCTGTATCTGCAAGTATTATTTAGGAAAAGTGTATTTTTTTATGGACAGCTTTTCACTTTATTTTCCATTGCTTATAACAAATTATCACTCACATTTTTGTCAGATAGATTTTTTTAAAGGTGCAAAAGTAAATATGTTTGAAATTGCTACTTGTCACCAAATTTCATGGCTTGGTTAAAATAAATTACAAATTGCCTATAGAAGCCAGGAGGAAAAGTGAGTTGCATGTGCAGAAAAAATAGCAATATAGTTCAGATTGATTTTTTTTCTATATATTATGGGGGTTTTTTTCTGTGTTTGAGAACATCTCATGTAACAGGATTTTGGTTGATTTTATGAGAAATTGCCAGAGTTGTGCTTGGGACTTCTTGATTTAAAATAAAGAGGATATAACCATACAAAGAAGGGCTGGAGTTTTGCAAGCAGACCCTGTTTGTGCACACAGTCCTGTTCTGAGGATAGAAACACCTTTTCCTCCGTGGACCTTGTTGTGCAACGGGGAAGTGGTCTCTCTGAATAAATGCATAATTTGGACATAATAGCCCTGTGCGTGTTTGAAGTGGAAGCAAAAATTAATACACGGGTCATTTTTATTGAGAGTCATGGTAACTGAATGGTAACTGTCATGAGGAAAAACATAAGATAACTCTTCATGTGGAGCGCTGTTTGTGGTTTTTTAAAAAAGTGTTCTGGGGCACTTTTGGGAATGTGTCTTCAGAGTCAATAAGGAGAATACACAAACCACCTCCAGGAGCCTCTCTGTTGCTTCCTGTGAGAGGTTTTCCTGGATAGTTTGCCGTAAAAGCCTTTTGGGTTTCTAGATGGAGGTTCACAGGGTTTTCCTTCTGAGGTCCTCCGCAGAAAAGAGCCCTTTCCAATGGGCTTACGAAGACTTCAGTTTGCTCACATCCAGAAAAGTGAATTTTAATCCGTGTTTTCATTCCACCGTCAAGGATCTGTTCATGCCCAAAGATACGGGGTTTGGGTGTTTGCTCATCAGAGAACATGACACTGAATTGCTTAACATGGTTTGTGACTCGTTACACCCCGCTTGAGTAGCAGCACAGAGAGGATGCATCATCGCCACTAATCTTGTCAGGAATTGCTCCTTGGTGCTGGCTGGAAGGGAGCAGAGGGTGGAGTTCAGCCTTTCAGCCTGCCTGAGCTGAGGCTGCCTACTGCTTTCACATGTGCCTTCTTTCCGTCCAGCATGTGGTGGAAGCTGAAGTATATCCTCTTTAAAACTCAGAACGAAAAAACCCACTGAAGAATCAGCAACATTTTTTTCCTTTTTGGCTGTCTTTGTTGGTATTAAAAATTATTTTATATCCTGTTTTCACTGTCTTTACACCAATGGTTGAAAGCAGTATTTGGTCTGTGACTTTACAGGAGGTAAGTTTATTTGTGTTTGTATGTATCAGCAGTGTTTGTCCCCTTTGGAAATGCAGTATCCTCCTTTTAAAAGCGAACCAGAGTTCACCAGCTGCCTGTTGTAACTAGGAGGAATTTGGGAAGGAGGAATCTCTTATTTTACTGATTGTAGAAACTGAGCAATGCCAAAGAGAAGGAAATCGTTGTCATAGTCAGTAAATTGTTAGTGGTGTGTAAAGAAAAGGCAGGAAGATGTCTGTTTACACCAGGGACGGCTAGCAGGTCTGACGAGTTGGCTTATGTCAGGTTACAAAATGCTGTCTGTGAGGCAAGTCCTGCTGTAACGAACCAGCTCCATCTGTTGAACTTTATGCCATTGCGCATGGTATTTTATGAAACCCTGTAAATATTTCAGAGCCACTGAAAATAGTTTGCTACATATGAAAAGCACTATTTGCTATTTTTGTCTTTACTGTGTAATGTCAGGTTTTATTTAGACTTAAGCAGATTAAGAGTTTCCTCCTGAGGAAGGAGGCAGTTTTTCATTGCTAGATCTGGGGGGAGGAGCTGGAAAAGACAAACCATCTAATCGCGCATACTGCCCTGTGTGGAGGAAGAGTAAAGGTGGCCCTAGAAGAGACTTTCAGCTGGAAATTAACAGCATGGTGAACGAGGTAAAAACATCTCTTAGCTATTGACTGGATGCCCAAGGTAAGAGATCTTCAACTTACTAAAAAACATGCCATGTAAATTCTAGTTTAAGAGGAGGATAGCGCATTTCCAACCACATAGCTTGCTTACCCACTTGTCTGTGAATGCAAAGCAGGAACTTCGAACTTCACGTTGTGCGGCTTGCTTTGCAGACACTGAAGCTTTTGGCAAAAGCATAGCAAAAACGTTAAAGCGAACTTCTTTCTGGGTTATTCTGTGGGAATCTTAAGAGTTTGCTGATCTCTCCCTCTAAGCAACATCCCTATGAGAAGGTATGGGTGCTGTAGCACCTGGCAGCAATACCATCCTGATCTGGTCCCAGATTTTAGGCGAAATCAAGTCACTTTCTGACAACTGCTTGCTGACAGAGCTGTGTCTAAAAAAATCCACATTTCTGAACAAAATATAGAAATAAAGGCACATTGGAGCCTTTTAAAATAATAATAATAATAATAATAATAATATCATCATCATTAAAGATGGCAATTTGGTTTTACACTTTAAAGTTTACCTTATCCTTACAGAAGAATTTTACTTTTAAAAATTCCTTGTCGCAAACAGAATACAGTGCAATTAAAGTAAAAAAGATCCCCAAAGTTTTGCGTCTTTTAGCAGTGGTTATTTTAACAGTGTTAAAACAAAAGTATTTTACTTACAGTTCCTGTAACAAAACAAGTTATTTAGAGTGCAATCTTTCAGAAAGGAAACAAGCTTACTTTCCTGTACAGGGCAGTGCCTAGTCTAGTTGCACAATAGGGTCACATTAAGGAGCGAGTATTTGCAGGGGTTCTGCTTCCTGCCACAGAGGAAGCTCCCACACAGAAGAGACCTTTTTTAGCATCCTCTTAGAGCTGTAGTTGTCCTTTTTTTGTTTAAGACAAGCGTGCAAAATCTTCTTGCAACAGAAATGAAAATTGCAGTTTCATGGTGGTGAGTTTGGAAAGAAAAAAATACCCGAGCGTAGCTGTTAAGCAGGAGGAAGTGAAGGCAGGTGAATAATGTGCTTATGCAAATAGATAAAATTTTGTAGAAGGGCATTCACTGAACAACTCTTGGGAAATTTTTGCTGTCTTAAGTCCTGATTTATAGTCACTTTTACTGTTTTTTCTTGGAGAACGTAACTTACCTTTCAAGTGAACACAAGTCCTTTTTGAAATCTTGCCATGTAGGTTATTGTTCCTCCACTTAATGACCTTCCATATGAACTTGATATTTTAGCTTGAGATTCTACAGCACACAGATTCCCTTTGCCGTCTCTTTTGGTATGAAAGATACACAGTCATTGTGTGACTGAAGGCCAGCACATTTTTTGCTCTCTTAAAACACATTTGAGGAGGGCACCTCTGTCTGTCCCACCTGGCATTGTTCTGAAGATGAGGTATTTGATGTGGACTCCTGGAAGTCTGTTGACCCACAGACATCTTTTGAATATGAATCTGTTTTGCAGACCTAGAAGAACATTCATGGAAACTGATTTTTAAAAAACATTAGTTACTACTGTTCATTCTTCTCCTGTGTACTTACCTTCTCTAGTTAGTGCTCTACGTAGTCATTTCTGCCTGCGTGGAGTGGGTAGGGAGGGCAGCGCAGTGAGGACCAGGACCTGCAGTCTCAAAGTTCTGCATTTTGTGTTGCCGTGCTTTGCCCACCGAGCAGGTTCTGGGCCTGTGCTCTGGGGATGAGGTCCTCTCTCCATCTGGCACTTGTTCTCGGGCGGCATCCTGTAAAACATGCGCTGTTGTCACTGGTGCAAGTTACAGAGAAAGTGCATGAAAGCTGGTACAGATATTGGAGCTATAGGGAGTTCCCTGCTAAGGGCTGCTGTTTACTGGTCCCACAGAAGACGGGAAGCTGGCATTACATTGTCTATGAAATGGACTATTTTTATTGATTCCTGCAGACAAATTTGTAAAATGGAGCAGGACAGCTTTCTACTTCCGACTGGAAACGTTATTATGAGTGTCTCTTAATCAGTCCCTGTTCACTGCTGCTGCGTGGGGTTTTATCTGCCTAATTTCTTTTGACGATGAGCAAGCAGAAGCCAACTGCTTTTGTGGAGAGGACTGTGTTTACTTTTGACAGAGAAACCCTACAATCAGCGTGTCACTTATGCGACGCAAACATAACCATTGGGATGTAAGTGGAATTGCTGCATTTGCACTGCTGGCTTAATTCACTGTTGTTTCCCAGAGCAGCAGTCCTGTCTTAATGTGCACTCTTGCCTTCTCAGTGTTTTACACACAATATATACTTGCTTATTGCTTTTCAATATTGATAAGGATTAACTTCCTTTTGTGGTTGTTCCTTCCTTTCTGCAGAGGGAAAACCGCAGACTCCAAGAAGCAAGCATGCGGCTGGAGCAGGAGAACGATGACTTGGCCCATGAGCTTGTAACAAGCAAAATTGCCTTACGAAATGACCTGGACCAGGTAACGCTACCAGACATGGGTCCCAGCTCATGCCTGGCAACACCAATTTTAGGAGCCCTGCCTTGTGCTCAAGTAAAAGCATGAACACAACATCAAAAGTATAATTGTTCACACCTTTATTTTCCTGACAGCCTTGCTCCTAGTTGCAGTTAGAAAGCTGGATTTCTACATATGTGCAACTGTAGGCATTCACAGGGGTGTCTTGCCAACGCTGACTGCACCTTCTCTGTTGTGGATTGTATTAGACAGTGTGAGCCATAACCTTTAGGCAGATACCAAAGAATGAACATTTACTTGAAAAAGGTATCACGTAGTCTTCGAAAGACTAATTTCAAGGGAAGTTGCCTTGCAGAATGTCTACCACCTTACGTGGATCTGGTTTTCACACCAGTTTTAGTACAGCCAACAAAATTCAGAGACAATGAAGTGGCATGGCACCAAAAATTAGAAGGGCTCCTGGATGTCCTTTGCTAACTGCGTTTGTTTCCTGTGAAGACTGGAATGTGGAGGGCAGCAGCATTCAGGGCCCTTTATCTCAGAGGTGACTGTCAGAGAACTACACATTCAACCCTCCTCTTTCTGGAGTGTTTTATGTAGTATTGATAAATGCCCTAACAGCTATTCTTAAGGTACTCTATACAGGAGGGCCATACTCCACCGCACCTCGTGATTAGTCCCTTGCTCAGTGAGGGCTGTAGTGCCTTTCATAATGTAAAATCTTTTCCTGCAAGGGCCTTTCAATTTGATTTCCCATGGTTCTTTGACTTTCTTTATCTAACTTAGAACTGTAAACATCATTGACCACAGCTGTGCAATTTGTGTTTCTGTGGAGGCAGATCCTTGACAGTTAGGCTCTGCTGATTTGGATCCATGTGATTCTAAAAATCTGAGCTGTCTTAGTGAGCAAACGCAGGCAGAGATGCGCTTTGCATGGTGGAGTGGGCAGTCTTCTGTGAAGGCCAAAAGCAATGTGTTGAGGTGCTCTGTCTTCCCTGGGAATAACTGTACATAAAGCAGCTTTATGTCTGCTGCTGCCCATGCTTGTTTTTTCTCAACTATCATGACGAGGCTGCCCACACATACCTTTGCCAGTCCCATTCCTTGCTCTCCTGCATGTTAGCAGTCTGTCTGTAGAAGAGAGTGGCTCCACAAAGTTTTCCGTCACCAGCACTGAAATAAAAGATTAGTGCTGTTGCACCCCTCACCTGCAAAGCCAGGTGACACCGTACACCACTGCAGGTGCTTGGAGAACCTGGAATGAACACGTGAAAGGAGGAAAGATTTGTAGTTCCTTCAAAGCATGTCTTAAACAGGTCTTTCATCAAAAATATGTTTTTAATCCCCAAGTTCTTTTGTTCTAAGATGTCAATCTTATCAATTTTCCGTTCTTTCACTGCTTCTCCCATACTGAGCAGTGTAGGAGCCCTCAGTTCCTCTCTCCAGTCATGGCCATAGGTGGAGCTGCTTCTGCTACTCATTAATAATTAATGCTGTGGCAGATAGAATCATAGAATCATTAAGGTTAGAAAAGATCTCTAGGATCATCAAATCCAACTGTCAAACCATTAGATAGATAAGCTAACACCACCAGCAGTGGTAGAAAACCAAACTGCAACTCGGAGACAAGTTCTGTACTGTTATTTGGTGTTTGCGATGCCATTTTCTTTCTTGTATTTTCAGCAAACTAAGTATTATTTGACTGCAACCATTGCCTGTTCTAGCACCCCGTTGCTGAACAGGCGAGTGGTGTGATGCAGTGTGTGTCTCCCTGTTGGGGAGGTCAACAGAATATATCCAGACATTGAGAAATACATTTCTCTCCTGGTGATTGGTGAGGGTAGTACTCAGAAAAACAAAGCATTCCCAGTATGTTTCATCATAAGCTCAGCCCTTCAAAGAAAGGAGAAAATTAATTTTCTCCAGTATGCACACAGTATCAAGTTTCTCCAGGCAATATTTATTTGCACCGATAAGCAAACTGTTTCATCTGGTGGTGCTGTTTGTCTCTTTTCTCTTTGTCTTTGCCAGACACTTTGTAAGGCACAGTGCAGGCCCCTAACGTTTTCTACAATATCTGGTTTCCCTGCTTACAGATACAAAAATGGAGTGAGTTATCTGAAGTTACACAGGAGCTAAATCATGCTGCCCTTGCTTAGATTAGTATTGTTTCCAAGAAGAAGATTCTGTGCATCGTTGTTTGCATTAGGTTTGTATTAGGACATAGTATCTGTGCTTACTTGTCGTCTGGGCATAGGGAAGCATTTGGCAAAAGAGTCTTTTTGCACAGTTGTTGAAACACAGTGAAATAACATAGAAAACAGCTACTTGAAGGGGAATTTCATATTAAAAAATCAGTTAAGTGAGCCATCAGAGGGCAGGAAAAGGCAATGCTAGAACCTGAATCTGCAATATTTCTGGTATGTCTATACCAATACATTTACGTTGGCACAGATAATGCCTGATTTATACCAGCATTTCTAATTCTAGGCTGAAGACAAAGCGGATGTTTTGAACAAGGAACTCCTCCTGACCAAACAGAAGCTTGTGGAGACTGAGGAAGAGAAACGGAAGCAGGAGGAGGAAACTGCTCAGGTAAGGCAGCCTCCAACTTTTCCTTTTTAGCAAGGAAATGCAAGCAAAAGGATATGTGAAAAAGCATGAATGTGTTGCAGACACGGAAATGATATGCAGTTACAACTAAAAATTTACAGTGCCAGGGTAAATTTTTTTTTAAACAGTATGTTTTTCAGTGTTTTCCTTTACTTGAACTCTGAACGTTCAGTTTTCCATACCTTATCCTCTTCCTAGTATCGTAATAACCATTTTCACTGGTGGTGAGCAATCTCAGCTAAGGAGTCGTGATCAGACCTCTTTTAATTATCTAAACAAGGAGCTGGAGGAGTTGTTGCCTTGTGAGAGGACATTCTGGATTCAGCTGCCAGTTCACTGAAATAGAGCAGTGAACATTCCTGTCTGAAGCTAGAACCAACAGCAGAACAGAGCCGATGCTTAGGAGACTTGTGCTGACCAGGCCCGGCCTCTTACTTGTTTGCAAAATGTTCAATCTTAGTTTTTTAATCCTGCGTATGTAACATGCTGAATACTGACAGACACGGAAGTATGTTTCAGAAGTGATACCCTGATTTTTATTTTTGCCATTTGACAACAGTTGACTACAACAATCAAACAGTAATTCTTTGTGTCTTTCTAAAATGGAGGTTGCCATGTTCTCTGTTTGCTATAAACTAGGCAGCGGAGGCCTTTCTCTACCAAAAGGGCTCTCAAAAGTTAGTGGTTCTGAATGGTGGAGGAATCAGTTAGCTGTATTTTAATGGAGTGCCACAGACCAAACCAGATTTTTTTCTCCTGTTTTGGAGACCAGAGTGATAGTGCTGAGAGACATTTTTTCCTATTCCATCTCCAAACAAACAATTTGTCTGCCCAAACGTGCTGTGACAGTGTGCAGAAAAACAAAACCAAAAGCAGTAAAACCCACTTCATGGTAATGCTCTTGCTCTGTGTTTGTGGACTGCATTGTACCGCCATTGAACGCAGAGAAATAGAATTACCCTGCAGGAGAATTCTCCAAGTGGGGATACACTGTATCACAGTATAGACTTTTTGGTTATAACTGAATGTGATAAGTATTTGTATACTGAGTAAATCAGATGCTTGTCTGAAGAACTGGAATTTGGTAAGAAGAAGCAGCTGTAGAACCGTTGTAAACACAGCAAGACTTTGAGAGAGCAATCTCACAGCACATTGTGAGAACTCCTTTCAGTGTACTGTATAATTCTCTTCTCTTCAATTCCTAGCTGAAGGAAATCTTCAGGAAGCAGCTAGAGAAGGCAGAATCTGAGGTCAAGAAAACCACAGCCATTATTGCAGAGTATAAACAGGTACTGTTCTAGAGATGCATTCCCATATTTCTTCTTTCAACCTGTTCTGAAAGCTGAATTTTCAGAGTTGCAGATCTTATGCTTTAAATAAGATATACAACATTTCAGACTTTCAGAGAGCAAGCATTGTAATTTGTCATAAAACTTTCTGTGGTTTTCCTAATAGTCTCCTAATTTAGGGAATCAGGAATAACCTGTATTTCAGCTAATTTTAGCACTGTAGGGTGAATGCTTCTTTACTCCATGACATAATGCAGTATAAACATTATAAACCAATTCAGCCATAAAACATTCCGGTCTCCTCCGTGTTCAGGTCCTGTATTGAATGCTGCCATGTTTTTCAGTCTCGTTATCAGCAGCAGTGGATTTGTTAAGGGGGAATGCATATACCTGAGCAAGGCAGAACTGAAAAAATATTGGCTGTAACAAAGCTCATTTTTAAAAAGCACAGGCTATATTTTAGTATAGCAAACTTCAGCTAAGAGACTGCTTTCTCTGCTCCAGATTTGTTCCCAGCTGAGCACCAGGCTGGAAAAACAACAAGCGGCCAGTAAAGATGAACTGGAAGTTGTGAAGGTAAGAATGATGCCTCTACATGTGGGGTGTTTCTAATGCAAGCATTGCTAAATGCCAGGGATACAGAACAAAAAGTGAATTGAAGTTTCACGTAACAGCCGGGGTGTCCAGCCAGCTCCACTGATAGTCACACGTGTATTTTTCATCAGATGGAAACAATGAAAGGGTTTATTTCCTGTCACAGTTCATCTTGTATCAGATGGATACGAGGGTGGAACTCTCAAACTAAAGTACATAGAATCCTTGCCTTTCTTTTTCCTGTTGAAATGTATACTTTTGGCAAAAACATAAAGAGACAGTATTAACTTGGATGTTTTAATTAAATGGAAAAAAAAAGGGGTCTCTAGAAAAGAAAACGTGTTGCTTCTCCGGTGTGCACAGCAGGGTAGTTGAAATTGGCCAGATTAGATGCTGTTTATATTTGAGTTTCTGTAATATAAGCAGAGTTGGTTCAAATAATTGGCACAGCTTGGACCATCCCCAGAATTTCCATAGCAGTTCTCTAAACCCCCTTAGCGGGAACAGCTGCACTAGAGGAAAACGTTTCCTCATCAGGTAATAATTCCGTCCCTCTGCTTTGTCACTACTGAGTAGGCAGAATTGTTTTCCCTCTTCTCTAGCTTCTAGTTGTTTCTTTAGTACTCAAGCTGAACCTGATTTATTGCTTTTTAGTGACTTTTTGTTATTGATTAAAAAACAATACTAGCATTGATGTTGCTATAATCTGCTGAAATAGCTCAATTTCCCATTTTAGTTTTTGCGAGCTACATTTTCAGCCATGAGTAACTGGTTCACCTCTCCAGGTAGCACGAGAGCCTCACTGTCATGTGTTGGCCATTGCTGGCAAAAAGGGCCATCCCCTGCAATGCTGAATGAGCACCAGCAGGACAGTACTGGCCCTTGCAGTGAGCACAGGCTGCTCGCTTGCTTCTGGAAATATGGAAAAGCTACCTGTCATTCTTTAAAATATCAAAATCTGTATTAATTTAGTCAAGTGCTCTTATGGAAGACAAAAGTCCCTAGAATGTAATTTACTCTTCTGAATTGTGCTGGCACAGTTACTGCAAAAATATTACAAAACTTTGGTAGCAAGAAGGCTTGAGTAATTCTAATCTAGGAGCAAAGTCTCTGTGCTTAGGCAGAGCATGCTAAGTAGATTTTAGGAATTTTTATACTGGTTAATGTATTCTGGAAACTGTTCATGAACTTCTCAAATTCTTTTCATGTCAAATATATGAAACCCACAGTACTAGTTTGACTATTCCTGACAGAAAGGTGGCCTAACAGAAAAATGGCTCTTCCAGGAAGCAGAACTCCTGTAACATGGATTAAAAATGAGATTTCTGGGTATTTCAGGGTAAAGTGATGGCCTGCAAACACTGCAGTGAGATTTTCAGTAAGGAGGGGGCACTGAAGCTGCCTGCTGTAAGCACAGAGAATAAAGGCATAGAAACAGATGATGAGAAGGATGCACTGAAGAAGCAGCTGAGAGAGATGGAGCTGGAACTTGCACAGACCAAACTGCAGCTTGTGGAAGCCAAGTGCAAAATTCAGGTATGTGGAATCCAGGTGCAGCAGGGCAGTCTCCTTAACCTTGTTGTGCTCAGTCCAAAATAATTCTGAACCATGCAAAAAATTGTTCCAAGGAGGGTATACATGTACCATTGTGTACCTGTGAACTTCCAGATCAATTTTCTGTCTTAAAAAAAAAAAAAGATGTTTCCATTTGTGTATTTAAATATCTTCTGCTGTTTCAACAGTTTCAATCTGTGTCTCTCCCCAGTGCCTGGGAGGTTGCAAGGAAAGCACTGGATTGCAGGGACTGAGTTTGAGGGTGCTTTTTTGTTAATTAATTGGGTTTTTGATCAATTCTGACTATTCTGCTTTCTTAGGAGCTGGAGCACCAGAGAGGAGCCCTTATGAATGAAATCCAAGCTGCCAAAAACTCTTGGTTTAGCAAAACCCTGAACTCTATCAAAACGGCCACAGGCACGCAGCCACCACAGCAGCCTCAGCCGCCCCTGCCGCCCAAAGAGGGCAGTACATAGTTCCAGCCAGGCCCGACACAAGAGCACAAAGAACACCACAGCTGAAACCCTGGAGGATTCTTCCAGTGGTCTCTCCTCTTGGGGAAAGGACGAAAGGCAGGAGTGCAGGCATGAAGTGAAATTCTTCGGTGTTTTTCATTCATTCTGATGTGACCCTTTTCAAAGGGGGAAAAAAAATAATTCCTGTTTTATGTTGAAGTCTTACTTCCCAAACTGCCTTGCTGAAAGCCACGTTCTGATACCTTCATACTTTTACACTTTATTTTATATGACTAGATGTTAAATAAATACTTCAAAACTAGGTCTTTAATACATGACTAATCAAAATTATTTCTATCTTGCATAGAAGGTTTTTTCTTCTTCTGGAGGAAGAGAGAGAATGGAAAATGTAAAGTACTGAAGCATAATCTCTTCATAGAAAGCACAGTGTAATAAGTACTAGCGTGTGCGCGGGTGTCTAGGATATCTGATGCCCTGGGACCATCTCAGAAGTTTATCGCAGTGACTGCGTCCTGCAGAGAAGCACTTTTTCTAAAGCTTAGGCCATAGCAAAGGTAGTCTTGTGCTCTCTTGGCACAATCGTTTATGAGCTTCCCTGATAATTCCTTAGTTTTGATTGATTTTTTTCTTCAGAAATGCAAGTAGTGCAGTTCTTTGTAGCAACATTGTTTAAAGGCTGTTCACAGCTGAACTGGAGTTTAACAAAGTTGTCTAGTTCCCTTTTTTATTTCATGTTTATACTAAGAACTCCAAGAAATAATTCCTTCCTCTGGGATAAAGGGAAAACTGTTCAACATTTATTTGATGGTTTCGCTGAGAAGCAGAGTGAAGACCTTGCATAGTTTTGACCTCTTGTGAATCCTGTGCAATAAAGGGTAGGTTTTATGAATGAAAATAATTAAAACCTTTCCCTGGGTCTATATTCAAATTCTGAATTTGACACAGAATTGAGGTATCCAATTAAAAAAGCCAAAAGGCTTGTGCTGCACTGATGAATAGAACATCACAGAAGCAGGATTTGGTTGGGAAACGCTACGTAGGTGTTACTTATTTTTATAAAAACGAACATTTTCAAGTGGAATACAAAACCTAGACTTTCCCATGGGGTAGACTTCTCTGATGATTCCCAAGCCTGTCCAGTTGTTTTATATCTCTTAAGGTAAGAAAATTCAAAAGCATTTCTTTCGACTGAACATAAAGTGTTTATAGAAATACTTATTTCATGGAAAATTAAACTATCGCTTGAACTGATGGAATATTTTTTTAATTACACCTGTCATGTCTGAAGATGGTCTTGCAGGTAAATATCATTGCTGGACTAAAGGTTGTGTATTAATTGCTCCATTTACAAAATTGTTCCAGGGACATTAGTTCTGTTTTGATTTTTTTTTTTTATTCTAAGGAATGCCATATATTGTCAGTTTTGTACAATAAAATTTAATGATACCCATCTCGTGCTTTGTTGTCAAGCATAATTGTGAATTATTTTAAACAGGGTAGTACAAATGTAATGTGTCCTGTGCCAAAGGAATGATTCTGGAAGGCAGTCAGCTGTTTGAAGTAGAGATCAAAATACAATCACTATCCTGACACAACTATCCTGCAATGAAATTCTCTCTTCTAAGAGTAAGGGGTTAAAAATTTTTAATATTTTAAAATGTACCTGCAAAAGCAGTGATTATCTGGAAATAATAATAGTGAGAAAAAAGCGGGGAAAGAGTAGAAGGAATTTCTTTCGAGAATATTAGCAAAGATCTTTTTCCCGGTCACTCTCTTGCTTATAGTGTTTGCATAAATGTTTCCATTCTCCTGACCGTGCTAACCTAGCATTAGTCATTCACTTACCAGTTCCGCTTCACACTCAAAATGAACTGCATGATAAATTTGAAGTGACATTTAAGAATGCGTTGTGAACATCCGATTCTTACATTGGAGAGTACTGTGCCAGTGAGCGACACTGATGGTTTGACAAGTGTCCTATTTTCTCATTTCCTTTATCTTGAATCATACTTAGAAGTGGATTTAAAACCTTGATTGGAAAAATGCAGTAATAATAATAAAAAAAAAAAAAAAAAAGGTTAAGACTGTGATTCCCTGAGCAGCTGAGTTAACGTAACAGCTCGCTGCTGCTCAAAGACCTCGCCCCTCCAACTCCCTGTTGTACAGTCGCGTCCCTTGTCCTTGTTATGGCACTTACTGGAGATGATTAAAAACAAACAAACAAAAAGATGCGGGTGGATTTCCCCCCCCCCCGCCCCGCCCCGCTTTGTCTTTTGCCAAGTGAATGAGTTAAATCATCTCAAGGGGTCCAGTGAGAGCAAGCGGATCGTGGGAGTGGGATTTCCCCTGTCCATCAAAAAAGAACTGCTAAATAAGCTCACCACATTTCATGGAACTAGCTTTGACCCAACATCATCTTTCTCAGTGTAGCAGCTCTCTGACTTTGGAAGTTGAGTTTCTGTGACAAAAACATGTTTGCTACCTGCTGGATGTGATGATTTCAAAACCTGGTAGGATGGAGGCTGTCTTACATCAGCAAAAAAATGTTTCAGAAGGCAGTGGCTGCGTTATCACTCTTGGCAATGACATAAAGGCAGTAAACAATTTTCACCTTCCATCTGCAGATCCAAGGTAGCGTTTGTAGCAGTGGTGTTTGGAAGAGCAATATTTGCGTGGAGACTGTGTCTTCTCAAAACTACTGAAGGAATAAGAAAATAGCTCTATGGTATTATCTTGATGAATAAGCATAGTTACACTCAAAACAAGGAAAGGAGCAAGACTGCAGGATTAAACCAGCAAGCTAAAATTCTACCTGCTGACTACACATGCTATTGGGAAACTGAGCATCCTCTGAGAAAACAAATCTGGGTTTTAATGAGCCCTTTCAGCAGTGTGTGACAGAGCCATGTGCACACGCATCCCAGACTGACTGATGTGTCGGGGATAGCTGGCTTGTTTAGCTTTTCAGCAGGGATCATCGTCAAAGTCACACTGGAACTGTTATTTTTCATGTGGCACTGGAACAGCTAATGTAGCTCCTAAGTCTGGAGTGACTAATATTTTTTTCCTGAGTCAGTATTAAACTGTGTGTCCACATCAAAGCTATATTAAAAGTAATTTGAATTTTATAAATATATATGTGGAATGAAATCTTATTTTTTAATTTTATTGAGAATGCACAGTTCTGAAATAAAGCCTTTACTTTGATTAGGGACAAACCTCCAAAGAATATTTTTAGTATAATTGTTTTATCTGTTCCTGAGATGCCCAATATGGAGAGAAAAAAAAAAAAGTACTTTTTTTTTCACTTGAGAAAGAAGTTGGCTTTACTTTGACTGTAACACTTTACAGGATAAATGAAGCAAGGCTGATTCAGTTATGTGGTCCATCTGTGAACTAGTCTTGTATTATCTTTGTGAATCAAACTTAATATTCTAAAGCAATAGGACTTATTTCACTTAGTTTAACAAATTCTAAATGTACCCAGAGATAATTAAAAATTATAAAGTAGAAAATATTATGCGTGGTGTTAATCCAAGAAACTGCAAAATCCCTGAGGTCCATATGCATTAATGTTTAGTAAAAACCGGTCTCAGGAAAGGTCATGTAATCAGTACTGCCAGCTGACAGTCACATCCTTGTCCTGCCCATTAATTAGTATATAATTTGCTACAGTGAAGCTAGACTGCTTACATAGGTAAGCAATTTGTTTTTTCCCTTGTTAGACATTTTAAAGGACTTCTCTTGGTTGGCCCTTTAAATTTCCTTTAAGATGGATGCTTTCATCTGTGCCATTGTGTTAAAAACAACTCGAAACAAACCCAGCCATTTGCAAGGGGAGAGGGAGATGAAAGGTCAAGAACAGCAAGAATTCAGCCCCTTAACAAAGTATGTAGTACCCCATTGATGTCAGAGTCACGATGTCACTCACTGACTGTGTGTGGCAATTTAGGAGTTTATAAAAATCCGAATTTACTGGCACTGGAGTATCAAAACTTGGAAGCTACATGAGTCATGCTTTCTCCACAGGATAAAGGCAAGGCTGTTCCCTTCTATTAAGTAGTTGCAGTGAAATCAATGAAACTACTTGTATGTGTGGGAGTACCTCTTATTTTGATTTACCATGAGGCTCAGGGATAATTGGCATGCTTCTGTGTAATCTAACGAGCCTAAATACCCTTGGCATCAAAAACAGAAACACTTTTTATCTTACAATGCTGGTTTTCTTCCAACTGCTGGAGAGAAAACCTTAGTACATGTCACTGTTGGAATGTGCAGATCAGGGAAGACATTTTTCTCTCGAGACTGAGGGACTGTTCTGGCTGACAAGCACGCCCTGTTACAGCCGAACCCTGCAGAACGGGCTGTTGTGCCAACAGCTGGCCGCACTAGACATATAATGCTGTGCACACCCAGGGCAGCGGCTATACACAGCGCCAGGCATCACATTATTCTTGCAAACAAATGCTTGAACTAAATTATTTTTCCATCTATTATGCTAATATCCTACTGGGAGCTGTCCTATTACCTCCTTCAGAGTAATAATGCTAAGGGGAGACACAGTGAAACACTCAAGTTTGGCCCTTTCGAGTTAGATTAGGTATACATCACAGCAGCCTTTAAACCTGGGCTAATCCCTAGATGGGTTTGGGGAAATTCAAAGAATTTGCAGCTAGATAAGTAATACTCAGTGCTGCTCAAGACCCTATCTTTCCCAAGTCAGAGGTCTACATAATTTATTTCAGAATCATGACTTATCACGTACAGGTTAATCCTAGAGGAATACAGGGGTCCCCATTTCTCCTGGATTCAACTGCTTTGCTACTGAATGTATTTCATGATATTTTTACCTGAAAAAAAAAAAAGATATGGGTAGAAAATTAGGACATTACTTCCTCTTATTTTCTTATTCAGTGGGACTTGCTTTTATTTAACCTGTAAAGGAATATATATGTATCTTTGGAAAACTATATCTTATATATAGAATAATATATAGGAAACTGAATCACGAGGGGATAAATACATCAAAAGGATTTGGTATCATAAATTTCATTTGTGACTTGATACCACCAGAATCCTGGGCTGTACTAGTTTCCTGTCAGTTTCTCTTATTTTTGTATTTTATATAATATATGGATGGTACTACCAATGCAAACAAGAGCAGATGTTCTCAGATGCTTCTCCAGATCCCAGTTCCCCCCTTCCAGCAATTCCTGGGCTTGCACTGCTGCTGCTACCACCTTCAAAAGCTGTGCCAGCAGCTCTCTCGAGCTTTGGGAACTGTTGCTTTCCCACGGAAGAAGATTCTGTGGCTTCTCTGAACTGGGAAAAGATGGCACATGAATGCAGAAAAGGGTCTAACCAAGCACGATCGAGCTCCAGATCCCTCCCTTGAGTCTGCCATTCAAGGCGGATTCACTTCAGCACACTTCAGCAGCTTCAAAGCTCTGACTCCACTACAATGAAGTTTTCCAGGTTTGGAGCTGCACTGGTTATCTGGGTGTATCCCAAGTTCGTCAAATATACTTTCCTAAAGAGTTAGGAAAAAAGAGCATCACAGCGATATCAGACTTTTAACTGAGAACAGTTCAGTACTGCCAGTTCTTGTGTAACAAATCCATGTATTATATAAAGTATAATAAGGAAATATAAGTGTAATGCTTGTTATTAAAAGTGCAATTCAATGTACATGGTCACAACAAATGTTTACTTTTTTAATTGTTACAGAATTGTTTGGATCAGTACCTTGTTATCATTGTGTGAACGATGCCTTGTAAAATAAATGGAAACGCAAACAAAATGGGAATAAGGTGCTTATTTTCAGAAGCCATTTACTGAAAACAGCTTAAATCTGTTTGCAATAATAAACAGCTGCCGCATCAGGTTTTCCGATAGAGGTCACTCCAGCTGGTTATTCTGAAGCTGCACTACTGCAGTAGGACACGGCGACTCGCCAGGCTAGCTGTCCAACACGCGCACATGCTGCATAGCCAGTTCCAACCTGTTCGTTAGGATATGGGCTCGTTCACAAGGCAGGTAACCCGCTCCGCAGGAGTCTGGCAGACAGGCACTGCACTGGAGAGCGAACGGGTCACCCTGCTCCTCTGCTCCCAATGCCAGTCTGAGGTTTCCAGCAGAGAACATACTGGTAAATATGCTTTTCTTAAAGGTTGTTGATATATAGCAATATATCAACATACACGTATCAAAGCAGTGGGGCACCAGGAGTTGTTGTTAAGGACTTCATGCTTCCCTGGAGTACACAATAGAAATATACAAGTAAGTCATGAGGCAAGCACGCCTGAAGGAAGAGACACAGGGAGCATCCTCAGCGTTGCTATCCAAAGACTGTTTGTCATCAGTTGCTATCAATGCCTGCAGGCAAAAGGAATGGCTACTACCTGCTAGATAAAGAGGCCACATCCTTTCAAAGCCCTCTCAGAAGCTTTTCCCCCTGTCCCAGAGCCGAGGAGCACCAAAGACCGTGCTCCACTGTATTTTGTCTGCCTGGCAGACTGTGCTGGGGCCTTGCAGTTGAGCTTCAGCACTCCTGCTAATTCTAACTTAGCTCCTTTTCCTCTTACCAATGCAGGAACTGTTCTGATTCTTCTCCCCCAAGAGAAGGCCTGCCACTTGGCTTCTCATGAGCGTGTGCAGGAGCAGAAAACTTGGCTTTCTCAGGCTCTCTTCTGTTCTCAGGCTGCTGCATCTGGATGCTGCATCCAGGCGAGCTGCATGCAGGAGAGCTGCACGGAACCTGTTTTATGCTACGGCCACCGAAATGCTCCTAAATTAAGGAAACAAAATAAATACTGGTTTTAAAAAAATCTCAAGAAAAAAAGCAAATTACAGGCTCGCTTACAAATGCATTACTGTATTAATGAAGGTGTTTTCTCCTCTAGCCAGCAATTAAATTACAAAACAATACCAATTTAAATCCTAAAACTATGAGTACTTCCTAATATAAGACAACAACTGAGAGTGGAGAAACTCAAAGTTTAGTACCTAAGGCAAAAAACATAGAAAATTTTTTCTTGTCTCAGTGGCTGCTTGACAGAAAGCTCATACGGAAACAATTCCTGAATAAGCAGCTGCCCTTAACCAGTTAAATAACCATGGCACAGAAGTAAATTCCAGTTGACCACATTGTACTTTCCTGATAAAATCAACCAGCCCAGCTTTGAATGCTGTTGCTTCAGATGGGCTGAAGCTCAGTCCTATGAAAATTAAGCTTAACCACAAGAGTTAGTTATACAGATCTTTCCTGACCCCTTCTCAGCTGCAGATCTTGAAGCGCTGGACCAGAGGGTTATAATAAACACTTCAGTACAACGCCTGTTAAAACTGCTTTGAGGAGTACAGGCTTGACCATAAATCCTTGTCTTCATCTCTTCTATTAATTTACCTTCATCCGATCTATTCTTCCTTCCATACCTCCTGCCTGGCAGAGAAGGACTTGGGGGTGTTGGTCAACACCTGGCTGAACATGAGCCAGCAGTGTGCCCAGGTGGCCAAGAAGGCTTGTATTGGGAACAGTGTGGCCAGCAGGAGCAGGGCAGTGATCATGCCCCTGTACTCAGCACTGGTGAGGCCACACCTTGAATACTGTGTTCAGTTTTGGGCCCCTGAGGACAAGAATGACATTGAGGTGCCGGAGTGTGTCCAGAGAAGGGCAACACAGCTGGTGAAGGGTCTGGAGAACACGTCTGATGAGGAGCAGCTGAGAGAGCTGGTGGTGTTTAGCCTGGAGGAGGCTGAGGGAAGACTTCATCGCTCTCTACAACTACCTGAAAGGAGGTTGTAGTGAGGTGGGGGTTGGTCTCTTCTCCCAAGCTACTAGCAGATGAGAGGAAATGGCTTCACGCTGCATCAGGGGAGGCTTAGGTTGGATATTAGGAAAAATTTCTTCACTGAAAGAGTGGTCAGATATTGGAACCAGGCTGCCCAGAGAGGTGGTGGAGTCACCATCCCTGGAGGTGTTAAAACAAGTGTAGACATGGTGCTTCAGGGCATGGTTTAGGAGGCCTGGGGGTGTTGGGTTGACAGTTGGACTCGATCTTTTCCAACCTTAACAGTTCTACGATTCTATGAAAAAAACCCTCTTTATAGATTAATTCCTGGATGCTCACATTGGAAGAGAAAAAAACCCCTAAGCCTATAAATCAGCAAACAAGCTGGCACTCCTCAGCTTGGTAAAATAGATGTTGTAACTGGCACCCTCTTTTAGGGAAATCTATTTTTCAAATGCTGAAGGGCTGTATCCTGCCTTGGGTTCTGTTGTTTATAAAAGCCATCTGGAGGCAAATGCTGACCCTTCTGCTTACCTGCTTACAGAAAGATTGCCATTGCCTTTTATTTTTTTTCCCTCGGGGTAATTTTAATGCCCGACGGGGGCCGGGGGTCACAGCCCCTTTTGGTTGTTGTTCAGTACACCGGTTTAGTAACAGTGACAAGAAACACCTCGCTGTGCTTTTTTTTTTTCTCGGGCAGCAACAACCCAGGTCGCAGCACACAGGAGGGTCATTTCAAGTCTCCTATAAAAGAGTAACGACTCCGGTGGCGGAGGAGACCCGGTCGCCCGGGCCCTCGGCTGCCAGCCGGCTTCCCGCCGCAGCCCTCACGCCGGCCATAACAGGCAGCCAACAACCGCCGCGCCGTTCAGGGCTCCGCGGCGGTGGGAAGGCTCGTGGCCCCGCCCCCAGCCCCGCCCCTCGGCGGGTGACGGGGGGCGGGTCGGCCCAAGCTGTTCCACGCCTCCGGCGGCGGCATTGCGTCACTCGGACGGCACGGGTGCTCGCGCCGTGCGTGGGAGGGGCGGGAGGGCCGGAACGTTCCAGAGGGCCCGGGGGGGCGCCGCACGCGACATGGCTACCGGGCGCGAGGAGGTGAGCCTCTACCCTCTACCCCCCCCCCCCCCCCCCAGCCCCGTACCCGCCGCTCTGACTGGAACCAGCGGCGAACAGGCGCGCTCCGCCCCGCCCCGCCTCAGTGCAGGCCCCGGGCCCGGGTCTGGGTGCGCGGCCCACGCTGGGCCCCGCGGCGGGCGAGGGGCGGCGGGATCCGGGCGCGGCTGGGAGGCGGGGGGCTGGCAGCTGAGTGCCCCGGGGGGCGCCGTAGGTGTCCCTCCCCGAGGTGGTGCTGTGCGCCTTTAGCATAATCCGTAACGTACGGAGGAGCTGTGCCAGCTGTCCGGCTTCATCGGTTTCTGTCGGGTTTTAATCAATGAAAGCCTGAACCTGGAAATGTATCCTAGTCGGGACGTGAAAACGTGAGCGGCCAGGGAGTGAGGGAGGGGCGGCTTCGTGCTTAACGGCGCGCGCAGGGAAATGCAACCACTGACTTGATAAACCTGAAACTGCTACATCTGGGAAGTCCGAAAGCGACGTAACTGACTGCTTAGCTGTGAACCTTGAGCAAAAAGATCTGTATCTAATACATACGTGGGATCTTTTGTTTCTGAATCAGTTACAGAAAGATTTGGAAGAGGTTAAAGAACTGCTTATGAAAGCCACGAGGAAGCGACTTCGTGATGTCCTGATGACTGAGAAGCACAAGCTAGAGCTAGAGATCAAGAATCAACCTCCACCGAAGCCAAAAGATGCAGCAGAGGAAGAAAAGTCATCGCTGGGAGGGTACACAGTGAAAATAAACAATTACGGTAGGGTTACTTTTCTGAACGCTTCCTAGAGCTGCGGTGTCTCTGTGGAGAAGGCAGGGTGGCATTAGTGACAGTTACGGTTGCCACTTAGCGTTAGAGAGAAGCCTTCTTAAGTGTTTATTTCATACTGGAGACCCCATTTAAAAGCTACTATATTCTTACTTTGCCATCCCAGCCACGGTGCATATTAATTCTGTGTGTGCTATAGTACTGGTGGGTGCATTACGATCCCTGGTGTGCCAACTAGTATTTTTCCATCGCCTAGTGTGTAGCAGGAACGAAAGAGTGAGCTTTGGCTTCTCTGCTCACCATGTAGGTGAAAGGAGAGGGAATTGCTCAAACTTCTTGTCATGTGGGGAGCAGGGGAAAAAGTGGGTCAAGGAAACGGCAGCAAAAGCAGACAGCAAGCCCTGACTCCCCCTGTGCAGGCAGAGTTGCTCTTCTTTTACATGAGCTGATACATGGCTTTTCTCAGAATTTGCAGGAATTAGGGAATGGGGCTATGTGTGAGGACCTCCTTTTTCTCTCAAGTTATTCCTGAAAAATTAATGTCTCCCTTATTCCTGTGAAGATTGTCTGAATAAGGCAGAGATCCCAGATATTGCTAGGGGACTTTGGGGGGCAGTTGGACTGGAATGGGTGAAGTTTATGGAGGAAAGCTAAGACTTAATCTCTTTTTTTTTTTTTTTCACTTGCAGGTTGGGATCAGTCAGATAAATTTATTAAGATTTATATTTCTTTAAATGGAGTACAGAAGCTTCCACCTGAGAATGTGCAGGTGAATTTCACAGAGAGGTGAGTTCTTCTTGTTGCACGGTGCCACAGGGGAGAGCATGGATGAAGAAAGCTATTTGAAATGCAGGAATGTGTTGTGTTGAGTTCTATTCTGGATCAGCCCTTACCCCCACCCCCACCCCCTTTTTTTTTTTTTTTTTTTTCTAAACTTGCATTAGCTTTTAGTAGCACTTAGCACATACACTTAAGTATAGCTCTTCCTAGAGTGTATCTGGGTATTTTCATGTTACAAATGCTTGCTGCACCTCATCTCACCTGAGAGGATATGTAGTGTTAGCCTGATTTTTTTGATGGTGATAGAACTGAAGCATACATGAAGTAAATCTGCCTTTCCAAGGTGTAGGAGATGGGTGAGGTAGAAAGAACCCTAGAGGTCTCGATTTGTTGTGAAGTCTGGACAGGTCTTTTTAAATCCTTAGCATTAAATCCAACTGAAGATTTGAGAGCCCTGGGAAGAAAGTAATTGAAGCCTGTTGACATGCTTTCCAAAGAAATACATCTGCTAAAGGGTGTTCAGACATTGGTTTTGGTGGCAAGGCACAATAGTCTTACAATGATGGGAATATTTGTGCCCTTCTTACCCTCACTTTCTGGATCCAGGTCGTTCGATCTGCTAGTGAAGAATCTGAACGGGAAGAACTACACCATGACCTTCAACAACCTCCTGAAACCCATCTCTGTGGAAGGCAGCTCTAGAAAGGTCAGTGCACCTCAACTGTTAGAGACATTTAGTTTCCACACGAAGTATCGTGTTCATTGCCTGACCCTAGTTTGAGAGACTCAGTGCTAACCTTTAGGCCCTCCCTTCTGTTTGTAAAATCTCTTTGCTGTGAACGTGATTTTTATTAATCTGTAATTGTCAACTGTCATAACTGTGGAATTGTTCTCTGGAATCTGTGGGCTCCTATTTCGAAAGATCATGTCTGGGTATTGTACACTTTTTTTAATAGCTGTCCAACAGGATTTCAGAAATAATTAAGGAGAAAATTCCACTAAGCATCCATTTGTATCCCTGTGCTTTTAAATACCTCTGAGAAATTCTTTGTAATTTTAAGGTCTAAGAGCCTTGTCTGTAGACTGAAATCTTGGGAAGCTTAAATAGGCTTAATACCCAAAGCAAAGGCTGAAACCTGCTCTGCCTTTGTAAGGGGGTGTTGCTCCAGAATTGAACACTAATAACATTTTACTGCTGATGACTGCAGCTGGTGACAGTGCCCTTACTGCGCTACGTGTAGCACCTTTCCGGGCTTAGGGATGTGCTGGATACCTTATGTGCATTCTGTGCAGTTGCGTGCTGCACTTGGTGGCATCAGAGGTAAAGAAATGGTTCAATTTGAAATTGCCCCAAAACTAGGACAGTGTAAAATTAAAACAACTGAAATAAATGAGGATGATGCTCTGGTGGTTTTTAACACGGCATAAAAGTGAGTGGCGGTCACGTACTTGCTAAGCTAGAGCTCCAGCAGACTCCTGTTTGCTGTAGCACGCAGGACTTCTTCGTGAAATTTAGGTCAGGGTTGCAATTAAACAGGCTTTCCTTGTAACTTGTAAACACATACCAAGGTTAAGCAATGCCCTAAAACTAGTTTCTTATCCTTGGAGAAATAAATTGAGAGAACTTCTACCTGAACTTGGCATAGCCACCCTTTACCCGACAGTCCTGGGTACTTTCAGCATCCCGAGAGTCACTGAATGGTGTTTCTGCAGCGCTGTGTGTTCTTCCATATTGGCACTATAGCTCTGTACTAGTATTGTGTTAATTGCGCCATTTAAATTGTCCACACAAGGTTAACGCTTTGTACCCCGAACCTGAGTACATACTACAGTTTCTGTCTGCTGCATAAGAATCGATAGCTGAGATAAATGTAGAGTACAGAGGGAAGTTTATGTTATAAGATAATCTTATTCATTCTGATTGTGACTAGTATTCCTTTATGAAGCATTCTAAATTCATGCTTTGCTGTTCCCCATACAGATAAAGACAGACACGGTCCTTGTGATGTGTAGGAAGAAGCGGGAGGAAAAATGGGAATGTCTCACTCAAGTGGAAAAAGAAAGCAAAGAGAAAGAGTAAGTGTCTCTTCAACCCTCCACCTCGTTTTCCATTTCTCGTTCTCCAGCTTGCCTCAGCACTGCCAGGAGAGCAGATCTGCGCTGCGCTGACTGCGCAGTCAGGCTGTGAGAATGGCTGTTCTGGGGGACAAGCCCCTAAGCTGATGGAGAATCATTGGGTTGGGATTTTTTTGGTACTAGTAGCACTGGCAGTGGAGGAGATAAGCTTTGAGTAGCTGTTTGCCACTCTTCTGCTGTTTTATTACTAATGATGAATGCTGCATCTTTGGAAATATGATAGGTAAGACCCACGGTGAGAGTGCTAAAGGTAATCAACCAAGTAAAGATTCATTTATATTTTGATGGCTGCATTCATTGCAAAACCAGCTCTAGTGAGGTTGGCTTTTTTTAGGTTAAGTGTATATTATGTAGAAATATACGTATATATTCCCTGAAGCTCTGCTGGTTGAAATAATTACTGTTTTGTCCCCTGTGTGTGAAGTGCCTGCACAGAAATCCCGGTGACCTTTTGGCAAAATAGGTCTCTGTTTACCTAGATCATCATATAGAGCCTCCAGCTAATTTGTATCACTTCAAGTGCTTGGGAGCAATCCTACAAGCAGCTTAGGCATGGAGGTATAAGGGTGGTAAACTACAGCAGGAAACACCTGGGGAAAAAAGACGTGTTTTGAGAGAGAGAGATATATATATAAAAAAATGTGGTATATAATAGTTTTATAATATTTTAGAATACGTGCACGTGTTCTTCTCCAGAAGAGAATGCGTGTACCCACCTTGAAGCATGGAAACACTCACTTTAGAGAAAGTTATGCCTGCCAACAACTATTCCTTTTGTGTACGTTGATAGGATTATTTGCTAAAGCTGACTAGTCCTCACTAACCAGACCTGAATTTAGAGCAAAAGTAACTTACCCTCTCAAATGGCATCACTGGAGATTTAAGAGGAGGCAACTTGACGACTAACACATGTTGCTGGAGGGACAGGGTTGTTTTGTTAAGCCAGTATCTTGTGCAGAGAAGTCCTGCAGACTGCCCAGCCTGCCACCATAAGTATTGCTGCCTTATTCCAAGTGTTGGGGATTGACGGTATGACAAATGAGTTGCTTCAGAAATACGCCTGGTGCTCAGGTCGGTGAGACTGATGGGTTAGCCCTGTGCTTGGGGAACTTGCTCTCTCTGCTGATCTATTTTGATCTGCGTGTTTCTTGGGTAGCCTGCAGAAACCAGTAACTACCTAAGGGATTTTAGAAAGCAGAATCAAGAGAAGCAGTTGTGCTAGAGAGGGCACTATGTGTAGTCTGGTAATGTGGGACATGTCATACCCTGGTGTTTACTATGTGGGTGTCACTGTTTGCCAGCTGGCTTCTTAAGTTGAGAAAATTCCTTTGAAATGCAAGGTGTTAAAAAACTGAGTCAATTAACCTGTGGAGATAATCTAAAAAAGAACGAGAAGCCAAAAATACCTTTTGGGTTGCCAATGCGGTTGCTTCAAAGAGCTCAGTGTGGCCATTTGTCTATTTTTATTCACTTCTCACATAACGGCACAGACAGATGTTGGCAGTTTCTGTTTCTTGTATTCCACTCCTGCTTCCTAAAATTAATTTTGGGTCATGCTTCCAGGGTCATGTTTACTGCAGAACATTTCCCGTCATCCCTAGTGGGACAGATCTAGGTATACTACTCAACCTGCACTTAGTTTAAGGGTACTCTTTAGGATTCTCCCAACTCAGAAGGGGACTGAGGCATGACTGAAGACTGCTGGGGTCTAAAGCTTTGCCAAAGCAAAATCCTCACTGCTACCAGGATGTTTCAAACAAATAATGGCATTTATTTTTTTTGCCCACCATTGTTGGATATGCCTGATCTTCTCATGTATCCATCTTGCAGGAAGGCTGCCTATGACACCTCAGATCCTAGTGAAGGGCTTATGAACCTTTTAAAAAAGATGTATGCAGAAGGGGATGATGAAATGAAGCGCACCATCAACAAGGCCTGGGTTGAAAGCAGAGAAAAGCAATCCAAAGGGGACATACCAATGGATATTTGAAAGTACTCTAAGGGCCGCCTTAACACTGATCTTCCATGTGAGACATGCTGTGCTGCAAAGATCATTGTTTACACAACCTTCTTCCAAGCAAAGACAGTCATTTTCCATTTCAGGTTGGAGAAAATATTTAAATAAAATAGCTTATAAAGCATTTCTTTCAGTCACGTGGTTCACCATTTCCTGAAGAGTGGAGCGTAGGTACATCCTTAACCCTCCTTGAAAAAGCATCTCAGATGAGCAGAGGGTGTTGTGAAACTGAAAACAGAATGTAAAAGAAAAGTAATCCTAAACTAGGATAGGTCACAGCCTCTTTGTTGCAAGTGACAGCTGTACCCATGTGGTTGCTGGCATTAATGTCATCCTCAACATGTGGGGTGGGGTGGTTTTTTGATGAGACGTGGGAAAGTATGTTGAACTGTAAAGCATGCCACAAAGGGAGAAATGCTGAAGAAAGTAGAACCACTGTCTCAAGCACTTGCTAGTTGAGCAGAAACAATATGGTATTAATCCTGTGGTATTAAAACAATTACTCTCAGAAGTTAATTATGGGCTGGTTAACCAGTTTAATTTTGAAAATGGAAGCAGCTCTTTAGCGCCTATGCTGTGACATCTGTGGGGTGGCATCAGTCACAGGAGGGCAGTGAGCTGCTGACACTGGATAATGAGTTCACCCTGGCTCTAGCAGTATATGAGGAAAAGAGAGACAAGCTCCACTTTCTCCTGCCAACCTCCAAGGGGTTTAAGGTGACAGTAGAAAGTATATCAAGATAGCTTATACACCAAATGTTGGTTGTTGTCGGTTTGCTGCCTGTGCACCTTCCATCTGGCAGTTTATTGCAGCCTCTCAGCCCCACTGCTGGGGTGGATGGAGTAGCCATTTCCCCTTTATTGCCCTGCCTTGGTGAAGCCTAGAGGGCAAATGTGAGCTGAGCAGCAGGCATGTTGCTAGTGTTGTTTGCTTCCTGCTTCCTTCTCATGCCTCTCCTGACGACAGATTTGTTTGATGTTACCCGATGAATTACAGAAGCCATTACTCTCCTATTATGGTCTAGGCTAGGACTTGCTTTATTGTTCTTAAAGCACTAGACCAAGCACTACACTACAAGCAGGAGATAAATACTAGCATGCTGTAGTTTCTAATAGGTCCTTTATTCACTGTGTCTGCTTGTTAATACACATATTAAGTTTGCATAGCAAGAGGCCATGTTTTATTTTCAGTTTGTGCTCATCCTTGTTCATGGCAGACTACTACTTTGCCCTGTTGTATAATTTCATTTATGCTTTTACCCAAATTACCATGGTGAACTTACCATATAGTGGCAAAAAAACTGTTTAAACAAGCTTTGTGCTGTATGTCTTTATTTCTGACAAACTTCACCTTAGTTCTGCAACAATCAGGTAGTGATTTTTGTTTTCTCCCTCATAATAAAACTGCCTCTTACACAGACCAGCTTAGTGCCATCATGCTGCTTGTCAGTTAGCTGATTCCAGTTGCAGTCCAGTAAGAGAGTTTAATGAATCAACGTGGCTTCCTATCCTTCCCTTATTGGTTTGATATTGATGCTGGACTCTTAAGACAGGACAGTCTTGCTTTAATTTTCTGCCATGCAGTGATCTACCACATAGCCCTCTGTATCCCAGACATCTGCGCGTGGTCAGCAAAATGGCGGAAAACAATTCTGCTGAGCCTCCAACGCCGCTTCACCCCCCGAGGGCGGGATGTCAGCACACACCTATTTCGGATCCTCACAGGGCAGCTGTCCCGGGGCAAGTCAGCAATCTCTTTATCAGCCACTTCCTAAAAGAGAAGACCACAGCATAGAGTTTATCTGTGTTCCCCAGGATTTTGAGGGGGCTTATTGCCAGACGTCAAAACCTGCTGTAGAGCAGGTACCACCATGAGCTTCTCCTCCACCTCATAAGTATGCTTTGCTATTTGATAGGAAACTTGCGCCTGTCCTCCTCACTTGACCCCTTCTTCGGGGGCATCCTAACAGTGAATGTAAAATGACCCACAAGGAGGCCCTAAAGTTAACTTCATTACACAGACCGAGCAACCTCATGCCAGTAATTATCCTCAGTGAAAATCTGCTTGGCTTTGTCCACGTTGCAGAGTGGGCTAGATCTTTAACAGAAGCTGAACTTAAATATATGTTCCTTATCAGCTGCCTTCCCAGGTAATATGCTTTGATGTCAGTAAAAGGAATCTCATATAGTATACTTTGGAAGGAGCTACAGGCAGAGGACAAGCCAAAGTGTCTCTGTTCTAATGAGGAGGCTTAAGAAAGGTCTTTCCACATACAAGAGACCTCAACAGTTTTCAGGAAGCATAAGGTACCAGCAAATGGAATTTCAGAAGAACAAGTCAGCGCGGCAGGGAAATGCAGCCTAAAGAAAGTCTGTTGAAGCTGGGTAAGCATCCCTAACTGCAGCACTCAATACCTAAAGGACAGAAGGGCTCAAAAGAATCCTGTGTTTGGTCACGGTAGGGAGTCACAGTTGGAGGTAAAAGGAAGGTCTGAGGCTGGACCACAGAAACTCCCATTATGTTGCAGGAGCACTGAAAAGCAATAGTGCAAAGACTGTTTTCTGAAGGGATGTTCACCTTCACAGGAAGGTGGCATCGAGACAGCAGCCATTTGACTTTCAACTTCAGTAACAGCAAGGTCAGTAGGACTTTTCAGAACGTATTTCAGTTACTGGTTTTGTCCAGTTGTGCATCTTACTTTTGGATATAGCACTCTTATCTACTACAGTGAGACACCCCCAGTATTTTTCTGGCCTATTTAATTGCTATGATTTTATTCAGAAAGCAGTCTAATACTTTCAGAGGAGACTTGTACCTTAATTTTTAAGACTTTAATTTTGGAGCCCAAACAAGGTTTTGTAGGGGAGGAAAATATTACTTTCCTGGAGTCATCTTCTTCAATCTAACTGCTGCTATGACTTTGTGACTTCAAAAGGTGACAAAATGAGCTAAGGAATGCCAAAAGCAAAGCCAGCTGCAATTTACTTTTTCCCCCCCCGTACGGACTTCTAGCACAGACTAGAGTTGCCAAGAGAACAGTAAAGTCAATACATGAAACCAGATTCGTACACTTTCTCTTCCAGAATGTTTAAGTGTGAAAGGATCTCCCCATAACTAGGCATGGCCAGATCAAATATGTACAGGAGTAGTGTAAGAATATTTCTGATATCTGCAAATGTTTTTAATGCTTAGTAAGGAAGGCTGAGAGCAGGACAGTGAATTTTTGCATTTTTAAGAACAGATCTAACACCCAGACCTGATGCGACTTTTACATGCTTGTAGCTCAGGCAAGGAGGAAAATTAAGTCTTTCCAGCTGAAAAAATTGGTGATTTTGGCTGGATCAGGATTCCAGGTTTTTAAATAAACAAAAAATCTCAGGTCTGTGAAGTGGCCACGGCAACCCAGCACACATCACAGCGGTACCAGCCAGGCACGGGCTCGTGCCCTGTCCCAGCCCAGGTGCAGCTGTGGGGCAGCTGCTCACTACCTGCAGCTCCTTGGGAAGGATGGTGTTCTTCCGGATGGCGTTGATCCGCAGCCTCTCATCCGCATACTCGTATGCCAGTTTCCTTCTCTTGACATCCCGCAGCATCCTCCAGTCCACGTAGTAGCTCCGCGCTTGCCTCATGCACGATGAGGGGAGAACCTAGTTTAAAAAAAAGTTGTTTATACTACCTGCCTGTTGCCCATAGCATTTGCCCAATTCCAGTATGAATTATACCCATAAATATCTGTTAGGCTATTTCAAACAGCTTTTTTGCAGCACAGCTGCTGCCCAAGAATCATAGTATGGCTTGGGTTGGAAGGGACCTTTAGAGGTCATCTAGTCCAAACCCCCTGCAGTGAGCAGGGACATCTTCCACTAGATCAGGCTGCTCAGAGCCCCGTCCAGCCTGACCTTGAATGTTTCCAGGGACAGGGTATCTACCACCTCTCTGGACAATCTGGGCCAGTATTTCACCACCCTCATAGTAAAAAATTTTTTCCTTATGTGCAGTCTAAATCTATCCTCCTTTAGTTTAAAACCATTACCCCTTGTCCTGTCACAACAGGCCTTTCCAAAGAGATTGCCCCCACCCTTCTAGGCCCCCTTTAAGTACTGGAAGGCCGCAATAAGGTCTCCCCACAGCCTTCTCTTCTCTAGACTGAGCAACCCCAGCTCTCTCAGCCTGTCCTCATAGCAGAGGTGCTCCAGCCCTTGGATCATTTTTGTGGCCCTTCTCTGGACCCACTCCAACAGGTCCACATCCCTTCTGTGTTGGGGGCTCCAGAGCTGGAAAGAAGCACGGGGTGCGAGCCAGTTTAGTTCACAGAAGCCAGCAAAGACTTTGTGGTATCGGGGATACGAACAACCCCGAAGTTACACCCATGTCCCTCCGCCCCGCGCTGTTCCCGCCGCTGCCGGCTGACCCCGGGCCTCCAGTGAGCTTTGGGTTGAGGCGGGGCCGAACCGGCCGCCCCCCCACAGCGGCCTGACACAAGCCCCGTGTCCCCCCGCCGGGCCCTGCCCGCTCGGCGGGGCGGGACGCGGCCCCGAAGGGGAGCAGGGGAGGGAAGGAGAGAGGCGGGCTGACCTGCCGAGCGGCCCACAGCGCACCGGCGAGGGCCCACGCCGCCATCTTCTCGCCGCGCGGCGGCGGAGCGGCGCATGCGCCTGGGGCTGGCCAAGGGTGGGGCGGAGGCGGTAGCTGCGGTGGGATGGGGGCCCGGGGCTGAGGGGAGAGCCCTTCGCCCTCCGCGTCCACCCTTTTACGCTGAAACTGTATTTCCAGTGCCTTTTGCGGGTGGAAAAAAAAGGAGAACTCAAACCTTTTTAGCGTGCCGTGCTGTCTATGCCGGTGCTGATGTCAGCGTCGCTGGCATCTTCCACAGAAACCTCAGGATTCGACTTTGGGTGGACCGAAAGGATCCCAGGCTGGAGAGGAAAGTCTGTAAAAATGACAGGGGGAAAAATAGAGTCCCACGGGGAAAACGTGATGCAGACACACGGCACCGTGTCGTGGGGTCCCTGTCCAGAAAAGCACGTTTGTCCTGTACGCCCGTCGTTGCCGCGCATGTGGTTCCCTGCCAGCAGCTTTCCTAAAAGGGGCTTTAGTTTTGTTTCTTTGGACTTTCTGTGTCTGCTTGCTTATCACCTAGGACTATTCCTAAACTTATATCAGTGTTTTGCATTTTTTAAAACTCATTAATTTTGGCTAAGTTACAGCATTTTGCAGAAAAAAATGAATAGTTATAACCCTGAACAATGAAAAATACATGGGAAATTCTTCTTCTGTTGTTCCTAACTACCCTAGTGTTTCATGAAAGAAACTGTCTTGTTCTACCAACTGAGACTTCATTTAGGCAGTGTTTAAAATAAGTCTATGTCCTGATTTTAGAGAGAACATCCATTAAGTTCTTGAAGTTGAATTAATGATTTTGATTAATTTTTCCATTCATATCAACTTGTTAGCTACATCCAAAACATCGTGCAAGAAGCTGGATTCTCTCTCAGTTTGTCATGCTGCTTGTTGTCTCTGTGCCAGGCAGCTTACATAGATACCTGGTGCATTACACCAGTCCTGAAGTACCTAGGTATAATCTGGAAGAAGTAGCCAGGTTAGCAGGCTAATGCAGTCAAATTTTATTATACATGCTGCAGTTAGCAGCAACAGCTTCCCCAATAACTTACCCACCTAGGCTGATGGTGCAGGTGATGGTGATCAGTGGAGAGAGGCCACTTTGGTGCAACAGGTGCTATTGTTTCAGCTTTCCAGCTGGTAAAAGCAATCTGTAGAATATCACCAGAGCAAATAAAGTAGGGAGCTAGATATTAGCAAAGGGGACTTGGATGTTAGAGCATACATTTGTTTCTTCAATATTTTGTTCTGCTTCTCCTTGGTGTCTCTGTGTTTGTTAGATGGTCCAGGTGAGTGAGAAACCAGTGAGTGTGGGAAGGAGAACTATTTTTTCAGCCAGGACTGAATCCCTCCCTTGCTCAATAGCATCACCTGTGTAATCAGTACTTTCCCAGCTGTGGAGGTGGGACCATGTGTGTTGCCTTGCAGCACTACCTTTCCCTTTGTGTAACAGGGTTGCCCAGGACGGGGTGTTTGGTGCTTACAGCTTTAAAAAATACAAACCAATTGAGACAGCACAGAGTCCCAGTGTGAGTTAGTGGCGTTTGCATTGTTCAGTGTGGTAAGCACGCTGTGTTTGACTTCATGACCCTGTTGCAGTGACTGAGGTTAGCAAGGGTTAATGATGTGTGTTGATAGCCATTAGGCTTCTGGGGTCTTCAGCTCGCTCAGCACAGCTTCTGGTTGCAGTAAAGCAAAGCAACTGGCCAGAATCTGAGGCAGTTTGTTAACTAAAAACTGGGCTGAATAATGCACATGGTTAAAATAATCATGTGCATACCTTAATGATGCCTACAACATGTAATTTGCTTTCTTTTATGTTCTTGAGGGTTTTTTTAAAGTATTGTGCTGGATAAGCGCAGCACTGTGTTTAACTGCTGCTAGTTTTAAAAGGTGTGTTATTTTTACTTTCTGTGTTACTCCACCTGAATTTCACATCACTAATACTTTGAACGTGCTTGTCAATATGTGGGTCTTGGCAATAATTCTAAGATGTTTGCTGCCTGATTTACAGGCCCAGAAAGGCTCTCTGGCTCTTGACTAGAAGCAGAGCATAAAACGAATAGGAAATGGTTCTTTCTGCTGGTGTGCAAGACTGATACTGGGTGAGGGAATTGCTCCCAAACCCAGTGTGCTCCTTAGGCGGTTTGTGGGAGGGAAAAACCCTGATACTTCTATTGGTTCCTTTCATCTGTTCCATGGGGACTTAAATTCATTGCAGGGACTGGTGATGGTTTGCAGCTGGACTGCAAAGGGGAGAGGACTTTGTGACCTTTCAGCTTGCTCAAATTACCTTTGCAAATGGTGCTGTATTGGAAGGGTTCTGAACCAGACAGCTGAAAATACTTGAAAGGTAAGAGAAAAGTATTTTTATTTCTTGTGAGATTCCTGTTGTTTATTCTGAATGAAAAACCCAGCTAATTTTTTTCTGATTTCCTATAGTAGATGCTCTCTGAGGCTTTGAAAACCTTACACAAACATTGATAATTCCATATTATGGGCATGTATTATTATTGCAAAATGTATAGTGGTATTTAATGTCACTCCATTCTGAAGGGCTTAAGCTTTCCCAGGTTGCCTCCTAGAAATGTATGAAACTCCATACCTGCTTTAATGGAGCTAGGGTTTAACCTAGAAGGTAACTGTTTCAGAATGCTTGTTCCTAGTAATTTCCATTTTAGGCTCTGATTTCTGTGTGACAGTAGTTGTTTCAAAAGCCCTTCCTTCTGTCATGAGATCACGCAGGAATTTGATCACACTTACATCCTATAATTGCAACAAATGCTCTTAGTAATTTTTCAATGTTTTCTCATCCAAAAGCTCTTCCAATGCCTTCTGGTACACAGAATGCTGGCTAGCTTATTACAGCAGTTGCATTGAATGACTTCTATGACCAATACCAGAGAAGAGGAAGTCTAATGGAGAGCTTTCTAAAGCAGAGGTGGTCTGGACAGTAGAATAGTTTCACCACAGAAAATAGACAACTAATCCAGTTGGTTAAACTAAATTATACTTATGGAAAGACTGTAAAATTAGAAGCTTGTCTCAGCTGAATGCTTCACCAAGAAAAATAGGTAAAGCAGAAGGAAAATAGGCTAGATTTCTTAGCAACTGAGCAATAGTATCATATTTGTGTGCCTCTCTTCATCCTTGATCTTTGTCAGACTGCTAACAGAAAATAGTAGCCCCTATGACTGAGTTCTGTTCTTTGGTGTTCCTAACTTGCAACACTTTCAGCAAAAAAGAATGATGCAAGATGTAAGGAGCGTGACTGTATTCCAGCTTAATCAGAGATGAGCTGGTTTATCAACTTCTGTGCTGCTACATCTCCTTCTGTATCTAAGAGCACAGCTTTGCCATGTGCCCCTGCAGATGCATTTGCTTCTCTCTGCAGGCTGCTGCCACGCACTCCCCTGCTCCCACATTGTCATCTCCATGCTTTAAACAGTATGGTGTTCTATAGTCAACATCCATTTGAGGGCAGAGCACATGATAAATATCTATCACTGGTAATACTTGTGTCTCCTGAGCCTAAGTACTACCTTCCTAGTGTAGGTCAGACCAGTCTGTTGCTGCTCTTCTCGAGAGTTATTCAAGTAAGTGATGGATGTTTGGATATCAGCAGCACTTCTGTGAATTTGCTATGGTCTTTCTGACATGTCTTCTAATACTTGTTATTCCTCTTGTGTTCCTCAAGAAAGCCCCTGGTGTTAGTATGAGTAAACATGCCAATTTTCTAACTTGGCAGTTAGGAAACTGCCAGCTCTCATGTCTCTAGTACTGTGGTACAACTTGGCGGCTTCTGTTGTGGCCCTAGCATGCAAAAAGCCATGCTCAAAAAATAGCACAATTGTGTACTGTGTACGGTACTTAGAAAGCTCAGGTCTCAGCCCATGGCTCCTTTCACTGTATCTCCTTTTTTCTGGCTATTTTTCTTCAACTTTAATGTGTGTTGCATTGTATAACTTTCTGCTTGGATACATGCATATTCTACTGTGCCCCATTTCTCAGTCTTTGATCTTACAACTTTCTCTCTCCCTCTTCTGCAACCTTGGAGCTGTCCTAGAATGGCATTTCCTTTTTCCTGTGACTACAAGTGCTCTCTCTCCTCAGTCCCATCTCCACATTGCCTGGGTGGCACCCTGCTAAGTATCTACATTCATGTCTTTATTAGCTCTTGCCCTGATAGGAGCAGCTTCCAGTCATGCATCTCCTATGGCTGACTGGGTACTAACACAAGATAATACTGCATAGCCCTATACCCCAAATCTTCAAGCACTGACATGTAGGATGGAGGAAGACTTACAGAGTTAGATAATTGGAGTCTTTCACATAAATACTGGAGGTTGTCTCCAGCTTTGATCATCCCGTGCTTTCCTCTGCAAAGGTTGAAGAGATGTGGGCAGGGATTCTTCAGTCCCTTTCCTTAGGAGAATATTCTGTGCCTAGTAGATCTGACTGTTAACCATTCTTTCCTAAATCAGTAATTTCACTAATCTGCTCTTATTGCCAGCTATATGTTATGATGTGATACTCTCCATGAAGAATCAGTTAAACCCACTCTTTTTAATAGCAAGAGGAAAACCTCTTTATTACATGATGAAGCAGCCAAAAAAGCTGTCGTCCTCTTTCATTACACTTGACAGAAATGCTTATGTTCAGGCATTTTTCCTCTTGAATAATCTACAGGCCCAGGAAAATCTGAGGTCAATTTGTGGTTCCCATGAAGCCCTAATTAGTTGCAACTGAATGCTATTCAGCACTTGGTGCTGAGCGAAGGGATTTTGTGTGTGTGGTTGAGGGGGGTTGGTTTGGGGGCCTCATCTCCAGGGGGTTGGAAGTAAACCCCACAACACAAAGCTATCGATATGGGATGGCCTACATGGCACCACGCTTGCTGGCATCGGGTGGGATTTACCTTTCTCAAAGAGTAAAGAGGGTCTTCACTCACAAGCGAGCTGGGCTCACTGGCAGAGCTTTCAACTAGACTTGAAGGGGGAGCGGGATAATAACTGGCTTGTCCCTGACAAGCTGTGGGATGACACCCCAATATTAGAGGGCCAGGGTGCTAGTGACGGCCCTCAGCCTGTTGCCCTGAGACATGTTGGCTACACTGCAGCATACTTGAAGTCTTATGGAGATGAGCCAGGGGCTCCAGAGGTCATAGGAACCATCAGGGAAACACCAGTGAAATATGTCAAAGAAATTAACGGGTGTTCCTCTAAGAAGGTGACACAGCCAACAGCCCAGCTGAAGTGCCTCTACACCGATGCATGCTGGAGGAGTTGGAAGCTACCATGCTGCTAGAAAGCTATGACCTAGATGCCATTACTGAAACTTGGTGGGACAAATCCCATGACTAGAGTGCAGCTATTGATGGGTACAGGCATTTCAAAAGGACAGGCAAGGAAGGAGGGCAGAGGTGTTGCCCTTTATGTCAAGAAATGGATAGAGTGTGAAGTGCTGTCTCTGAAGAATAGCCATGAGCAGGTTGAAAGCTTATAGGTAAGAATCAGAGACTGAAGCAACAAAGGAAACCTTGTGGTTAGTGTCTACTACAGGCTACCTAATCAAGGGGAGCCTATTGACGAAGCCTCCTTATTCCAGCTACAGGAGGCATCAAGCTTGCAAGGCTCTCGTCCTGCTGGTGAACTTCAACCACTCCACCATCTGCTGTAAAAGTAGCACGGTGAGCTATAGGCAATCCAGGAGACTCCTGGAATGCATCGAGGATAACTTCTTAAGCCAGGTAATAGACAGCCCTACCAGAGGGGATACTGGCCCTGTTGGTCACCAACACAAGTGAGCTAATTGGTGATGTCAAGACTGGAGGCAGCATGGGCTGCAGTGATCGTGCACTGGTGGAGTTTGCAGTCCTGAGGGACATGGGTCAGGTGAAGAGTAAAGTCAGGACCCTGAATTTTAGGAAACCAAAATTCCAGCTCTTCAAGGAGTTAGTCAATAGGATCCCATGGAGAATGGCCCTCAGGGACAAGGCAGTAGAACAGAACTGGCAGATCTTTAAGGATGCTTTCCATAGAGTGCAATAGCTGTTGATGTCCAGGTGTAAGAAATCAGGAAAGGAAGGCTGAGTCAAGACCTGCTGGTAAGACTAAAGAGCAAGAAGGAAAGGCACAGGCAGTGGAAGCAGGGACAGGTATCCTGGGAAGAGTATAGGGATGTCTCCTCGTTGTGTAGGGATGGGGTCAGGAAAGCCAAGGCGCAGCTGGAACTGAACTTGGCAAGGAATGCAAAGAATAATAAGGAGGGCTTCTACAGGTATGTCAGCCAGAAAAGGAAAGTCCAAGAAAGTGTACCCACTCTGATAAGCAAGACTGGCAAACTGGTACAACAGATGAGGAGAAGGCTGAGGTACTCAACAACTTCTTTGCCTCAGTCTTCACTGGCAACATCTCTTCCCACACCTCTCAAGTGGGTGGACCACAAGATGGGGACTGGGGGAGTAAAGTCTCTCCCACTGTAAGAGAAGATCAGGTTTGTGACCACCTGAGGAACCTGAATGTACTCAAGTCTATGGGACCTGACAAGATGCATCCCAGATTCCCGAGGGAACTGACTGATGAAGTGGCCAAGCCACTCTCCATTATATTTGAAAAGTCATGGCAGTCAGATGAAGTCTCTGATGACTCTGGAAAAGGGAAACATTGGACCCATTTTTACAAAGGGTAGAAAGGAGGACCCAGGGAACTATTGACCTGTCAGCCTCACCTCTGTGCCAATGAAGATCGTGGAACAGATCCTTCTAGCAGCTATACTAAAGCACATGGAGGACACGGAGGTGATTCAAGACAGCCAGCACAGCTTCACCAAGGGCAAGTCCTGCCTGACCAACCTACTGGCCATCTGTGAAGAGTGACTACAGCAGTGGACAGCAAAAGAGCTATGGATGTCATCTATCTGGACTTCTGTAAGGCCTTTGACATGGTCCCCCACAACATGCTTCTCTCTAAATTGGAGAGAGATGGATTTGATGGATGGACTGTTCAGTGGATGAGGAATTGGTTGGATGGTTGCATCCAGAGGGTAGTGGTCAATGGCTTGATGTCCAGATGGAGACCGATAACAAGTGGTGTCCCTCAGGGGTCTGTATTAGGACCAGTACTGGTTTATATCTTCATCAATGACACAGACAGTGGGATCAAATGCACTCTAGGCAAGTTTGCAGATGACACCAAGCTAAATGGTGCAGTTGGCACAAGTGACAGACAGGATGCCATCTAGAGGGACCTAGACAAGCTGGAGAGGCGGGCCTGTGAGAACCTCATGAGGTTCAACAAGACCAAGTGCAAGGTCCTGCATTTGGGTCGGGGCAATCCTGTCCAGCAGTCAATACAGGCTGGGGGATGAAGGGATTGACAGCAGCCTTATGTCTTGATTTGTTTCAGAAGGTTGCACATCAGAAAAAGGAAGGTAGGGTTAGTTTTTGTGGCCCTCTGAGGGAGAGGAGTCTTGGGAAACAGAACAGTAGCTGGGTCTGGGTGAGAAAGCTACATCTTTGGCCACAAACAGGTATCTGCAAAATCTCAGGAGACACAGATAGGGAAGAAGTCCTGCTTCTGCAGAGCAGCATAGTTACCCTCCACCTCCTTTTCTCTTAGTGCATGTTAAATGTAGTAGATAAGTGCTGAATGGATTAAAAAAAACAAACAAAACAAAACCCAAAAACCAAAAAACCAAACCAAACCCCAAAACAAATTACTGCTTGGGAATGAGCCATAGAGATTACTCCCTTATTTAACTCATATGAGATAAAGAATTGTAGGCAGAATCTTGAAGTCCGTGCCCTATTTTGCCTGATGTCAGTGATGATTTTGCTTGAAGAGAGATGAGCTAGCACTAGAGTGGCCTGTCATATAGGTATAAGCATGTATATTACGTATTTCTGATGGTGGTGTGGTTTTGTTTTGTTTTTTGAGTAACCAAAGCCTCATGCTTCTGTGCATGGAGGACACCTTCCTGTAGCTGTGCTGCCAATGGTAGGGCTACTTCCAAAGTTTTGTGAGACATTTAGAATATGTAATGTTGTTTCACAGAGACAATTCATTTTTATCATAACACAGGACTGTATGACTTTCAGAAATGTGATTATAATGGAAATAGCAGAGGAGCCAAAAACTTAGTATGATTCTTTACGAGTGGGGTCCTCTGTTACTTCCAAGAGTATTACCTGGGGCAGCACAATTATCTGTTGTTGTGCTGTTAACAACAGATGTGTTGTTACTATGGATATGTATTGGCCAAATGGTTTCTAGATACCACATTACCTAATTTAGCACTTGAAAAATGTCTTGGTTTTTTTTCTTCTGCTTGTGTAATGAATAGCACGACTGCTTAGTAAGTCACATATGGTGGCATTTTGTATTTGCATCCTGTGATAGGAAATTCTAAGTATTTAACCAAGTATATATCACCTTCTGTACAGATTGACGTCTACCATTAATGCCAAATTTTAGTTTGTAACATTGAATAAGCCAACCGATAAATTTAGGTTTCTAACTTTACATTTTGTCCTTCCACCCATGTTTGTTCAGCTTCTTCCTTCCTGTTATTCTTGCCTATAAGACGTTAATTTCTTAAGTCCAAAATTCTTGCTTGATTGACAGCATAAAAATTTTACAGCAAACAGTCTTGTTTCTATTAAAGATTACCTCAAGACTTTAAATGTTTGGAATTCAGTTTTGATCACTAAAAGTCGATGCAATTAAAGAGTACAATTTTATTTATCTATTTTTAAGTCTTAGTTTTGAGACTTAATCAGCCTGAAAACAAGCTCTTCCTATTTATGTCTGCAGGGTAGAAAAGAAGGAATATTGTTGAAATAAAAGTACAGGGAAACAAACGGATTTACAACACATCCTCTCACTCCATGTGTTAACAGATCTGCTCTAGGAGCTTCTAAATGAACCTTGCCAAGGTTAAGATAACAAATCAGATAACTGAGTCAAAGCAAAACAACCTTGAAATCCCTCAAGTGAAGCCAGTGTTCAGGCATACAAAATGCCAAAACGTTAGTTTTAAATGGAGGAAATATTTTAATTCTCCCCAGTCCAGATAACAGTGTAGACTATGTGCTGCATTAGAAGAAGATGGGTTTAATTTTATGTATCATTTGAGTCATATGGCTAAAACCTGATAACTTAAATCTCAAGGGCCTTTTTGAAGTGGTGGACTAAATCAGAATCATCAGCACAAGACTCTGAAGCTGAAGACAGCTGGTTCAGCTTTCTGTCAGGACAGTTGTACTCAAAGTGAGGGTTTTGTGACATGTAATCAACAACACATATGAAGCCAGGTGAGATTCTTTAGTCCTGCCTCTGCAGAGCAGATGACCTCAGCTCCACAGAAATTCAGCTCCCCTCCTCTGTCTCCAGCGGGCAGAGGCAGAGATGGAGACTCTAAGGCTGAGGCTGACACTTGGTCAGGTTCTGTGGCCTACTCTTAGCTAATCTCCCTCCTTGCGAAAACGTTCTCCACTTATAGTCCCCTTAGAAACTGACTCTTGGCATCCCTTCAATACTTTCCTGAAAACATTTCCACCCATGCCTGAAATGCAGCTGTTCTCCCAAAAAGTAGGTTCGTTTGCTTGGGGTGCAAAACGCCAAACTCCACACAGAGTGGAGGTATTTTATTTGATTCATTTTTGTGCAAAGATGGGTGCTAGGTGGTAACTCTACAAAGCCAGCACACTGCGCTGAGACACTACAAGGCATTTAGACAGTAAAATGTGTCAGTTACTGCTAATATTTACACCCCTCAGCTAATAATAGTTTAAGGTATTTCTTGCTCCACCTTAACATGGAACAGCTCCCTTTAAATTTACCATGCATGCTCAGAGATTGGGGGGCTTATTGGGGGGGCTGGGGGCGGGGCTGGCCTATGGGCATGATTTTTAGTATTATGATGAGGATAGTTCAGCTAAAGGACTTTTAGTTTTAGTTCTTATCAACATCCCAATTAGTTGTTCTCTCTGACTATATACTTTATCACCCACTTCTCAGTGTCCGAGATGTTTGCTTTTATCAGTCTCTCGCTCTCCTCAAGGATATAGTCTTAAAACAAGTGCTTCCTTATCTCTCAGCTCCCTTCTCTGGCCATCAAATTCTGTTTTGCCAAGCTCACATGGTTTGTGGTTATGGCTTAGTGGAAAATTCCATTTTCTTTGGGTTATCACAGCTGTCCTGGGAAAGATATCTCCTTGGGTGGTACATGTAAAGTGAGCAGAACTTTCTCCCAAACTACTTGTACCGAATGATCAGTGTCAGCTCTCTGAATTTTACATGCATGCAGCATCAGGACAGTTATCAAGCTTCTAGCTGAAAACCACGCAAGCTGCTAGAGATTACTGTGGCCAAAGAGATGATCTGTAATCCAGATCACAGCCAGGAGACTGATACAGTGTCTATTATAACTGGAGGGGAATGAGGAGTGCTATAGCATAGTTAATAATTCCAATGGATCACAATACTACATCACACTTGAAAGCTGCAAACCTAAAGCTCCGAGCTGGGGCAGGGTCTAGAAGCTCTTTTGTATCTAATTCATCCAGTGTGGCTCTTTTTTCCAGGTACTGACCAACCTAGTATTAAATCAGGGCAAAACAGAGAATGTGTCTTTTAGAAAATAATGAAAACTAGCTTTATGATCACACTTCTTACATTTTTCTTCTTCTTGAAAGGAATTGCGCTGTTTAAGGGATCAGGGCTTCCTCTGAAAGTCTGCCAGATGGATTTCCAGAGCTGGCTTGCCTTCCCAATGGGAGTATTGCTGTGCTGTGCTGTTCAAATGTCTGCCATTCAACAACCTGCATCTCACAACTGCACCACTGATGGTCAAGGAATATCCTTCAGCCACTCCTACAAGATTGACCTGCCCACATCCTCCCAGATTAAGGTGGAGGCAGATCCATTACAGCATGAAGACAACAAGGTGCAGCTAGATCCTGGGGAGGCTGAGGAAAATGAAGAGCAGAATATTATCTTTAGGCACAACATACATGTTCATACACCCAAAGGGCACTGTGAAACTTTGACCCACATTAAGGGTCTGCTTGAGAGGATGGAGAAGCTGGAGAAAGAAGTGGCAGAGCTGAGAGAAGTCTGCAGCCCTCAGAAGTGCTGTGGGGGAAGCCAAGGTAAGTAGCAACTGCAGTATCTGTTCTTGCATCCCAGATGCAGACTATTTACTGCAGAGATTTTGGGGACTGGAATCCATTTGTCGAGGTTATTACTGGTTCTCCGTGAGTGAAATGCTCAAGTCCTACAGGTGGAACAGCGCTCTGGTTTTTGTGATGTGAAAGGAAATCTGAAGGTCCCAAAATGCCATAATACATAACCATTTCTGGAACCAGTGCAGGGGAAATCTCCCCAGGCATGTCCCAGAAGTGGAAGGGAACAGTCCCTGAGTTTCACGTAGGTGGGAGGATTCAATGGAGGAATTTCTGGGGGGTGGGAAGGGTGAAAGATAAGGGAAGCACTTCTTGTTGCTGACTTTTCCTTTCTCATTTTTGCCTCTAGAATTTTGCAGCTGTTGAGAATTTGTCTTTTTATTTCCTCCTTGATAACTGACTAAAAGAAGAGCGGAGTTTTTGATGACAGTGTTTTGTGGTGGCCACTAGCTTTGCCTGTGATCAAAGGTTTATGTGGCATGGCCTCTAAGAAAAAAATTGACAAACTGATGTTGTTCGGGAAGTGGAGACAAGGAGAAGGGCTAAGTCTTTGCTTACATGAAAAATAAAGGTGTATAGCAGATGAGAATAATGTGCTCTCCATTTTATAACAACTGTGGTGCAAAACAGTGAGCCAGGAAGATTCAGGTTAGAGGCTGTGGAAAGCTTTTTAATTGACTCTCTGGGGTGGTTGTGGAATCTGCATTCCTGCTAACTACAAATGTATTGGGAAAGGCAAGGGTGGAGCTGGTCCCTCCTTGGACCCAGGGCAGATGGACAAGGTGATGTCTTCAGGTCATTTTCAGCCCATATTTTCCACTGATATTTATGATTTTCCTGTAATGACCTTGAACAGCCCTTTGCACTGCCTGTCCGTTGATATGTTCCTAATTTCCCCCCCCCCCTCTTTTCTCCTATCTATGTGTCACACTTGCTGTTGTACATCCTGGTGCTGCTCTGGCCAGGTGTCCCACATTGCAAGGGCCGTGGGACTTTGCTCTATGAGACTTGCAGCTGTAAGTGTGCCGAGGGCTGGGAGGGAAGCGACTGCTCCCGCCCCACCTGCCCCAGCCACTGCAGTGGCCATGGGCGCTGCGATGGTGGGAAGTGTATCTGCGACGAGCCTTACTTTGGTGAGGACTGCGGCCAGCAGCTCTGTCCTGAGAACTGCAGCGGCAACGGCATCTGTGACGTAGCCAAAGGGGTCTGCCAGTGCTACCAGGAGTTCACTGGGGAGGACTGCAGCGAGAAACGATGTCCCGGGGACTGCAGTGGCAATGGATTCTGTGATACAGGAGAGTGCTACTGCCATGATGGCTTCTTTGGCCTTGACTGCTCCCAGGGTAAGACATGCTTGTGAGTTATTTCTCCCTCTTTTTGTTCATTCAAAGCTTCCCTCTTTACCTGCCCAAGAAGCGTTTGGCTAATATAGTAGGTAAGCCAAGCCTGGGGTCACCATGTTCCTCTCTGAGTTCCTGCTGGGCTAAGGATTGATGACTGGTGCTTGTTTTCAAGAATTGCCTGAAAAACATTTCTGAACTGGGGAAAGGTGGAAATGCAGTTTAAGGCAGCACTAGCGCAAGCCTGCGTGTCGCAGCTGAAGGGGAGAGCAAAACTGGATATGGAGCCTGTAATTAAAGTGGGGGCTAGAGTCTGTTTCTTGACATACAAATGAGACTGTAGAGGGTAGAATCATGTTTGCTGCAGTGTGTACTGCTTGCTGATAAGGTAGTTGATTTGATAAAACCTGTGAGACAATGGTGCATAAATCCTTCAAAGGGAGGTTATTTGAAGAGGGGGTATTGGGAAACTCCTTTATCCTGCTTTGTTACAAGGCAGTAGGATGTGCTTGAGAAGACCTGACTGAGCTGACCTTGAGGTCCATGTCCAGCAGTTTCTGCTTAAAGCTGGATGGCTTAGAGCCTATTCCAAAATACCTATAATCTCCCTATAACTACAAGTTGATACTCCAGGCTTCAGCACTCAGCGTCTTACCCTGGAAACTGCCTTTCCCTCTCAGCCCACCACTTCTTAGTCTAATCTTTCACAGCTCCTCACAAAGGAGAAGTAGGTAACAGCCACATGCTGAGCACCAGGTATCACTCAGCAAGGGTTTGCAGTGACTTTCCTGGCAGGTGTTTTCTGCTCCAGATCATTCCTCACCTCTCAGGTCTGGCCTCTCTGCTTAGAGACTCACCTTTTATTTAAACGATTATTAGCTCAAATTCTTAATCCAAATGAGAGCTCTACATCCAAGCTTCACTCCTCCTACCCCTTCCATGCTATTCAGAGATGTTTCTCTGTGGCTCCAGCACTCTTCTCTCCTGTCAGCAGACTGGGATTTGCTGCTCAGTAGGCAGCACCTTTACAGAGGTGGCAAGCAGAAGAGTTTCTCCCAGAGCAGAAACAATTCTCCCAGAGAACTGTTGCCCAGCCAGCCTTTCCCAAAGCTGCACCTGCAGCTGTTTACAGGCCATGAAAGTGGCCTCTGCTTTCTGAATATAGGAGTGAGGAAGCACTACAGAGTTAATGCATATTGCAGAACACATTTTGCTACTGTTTCTGAGCACTACACCTCCACTCCTACTTAAAAACTTTAAGTCCAAAGGCAAATGGTTCTTATCTCAGTATCTGTAGCCAAGCGCTCCTCTCCCATAGCTGTCAAATTGCCTTTCTGTTGCAATTTGGAGTAGATTTCTGCATCCTGGGAGATTTACACTAAGCACTGTTTTAATTTTTTTATTATTATTATGTTTGTGTGACTCAGATCATGAAATGACACATTTTGTTGCATATTGTCATGGTAACTGGAATGTCTGAACATCTAGGAGTTACTATCAAGCATGCAGCAGTGTGATTAATGTCTTGCAATTCCTTGTGAAGGAGAAATTGAGGACAAGGACACATTGAACAGCAGGTATTTGCCTGTGCTCTTTCTGGACATTGTTTACTGGCAATCCACAATAGCACTGTGGGATATCTGAAGATGAATAAGCCAGCACTTTAAAACATGGGTATCCACAAAAACAGTTGTTTGGTATCTCAGCAAAATATTAGTTTAACCAGGAAGTCTGTGTATTGATGCTGTAATCAGGATATCAGAAAGGAAAATAAAGAGGGACTCTGCTGTCCCCAGGGGAGCCAGGGTTCCCCACAAGCCCCTGCTTGAGCTCTCAGTCCAGCACTGGATCCATAAATGTGCGGCTCATTTCCTGCTTGCTTCGGCCATTAGGGCCTCGGCCTGCTTCGGGAGGAGAAGCTGCCTGATGGAGAGAGATTGATGACAGCAAGCAGAACACAAGATGGACTCTGGCACAGCCCACAACCACCTGCCCTCCTAATTCATCTCAGCAATTAGTGCTGTGCTTGTGATGAACCCTTTCACCTCAGGCTAGGAGGTCCTCTGCTGTCAGAGAGCAAGAGGAGGAGGTTTTCCAGGGTTATCAAGTCCAGGCAGTGCCTCCTTCCCCTTCACACCTTCACGGGGCCACTTCCCCTGGCTCTGACCAGGCGTGTCTTTGTCAAGTCCTGAAGTGCTTGGGTTCGTCGTGTCGGCTGGAGAAGATGGCTCTGACACATCTCAGGATAGAGTAAAAAAACACACTGCAGAAATAGATCCCCCTGGGCTACAGAGTCACCACCTTTGCAAGAACACCTCGTCAAAATGCCCCATTTGGAAACAAAATACCCTAGGCATTGTCCTAAACAGATGATACTGGTTTCTTGTGCTGCATGTCTCCTCTTCAGAGAAGCAGATACAATACCCTTCTGAACTATGCTTAGACAAGGAATAAACCACATCATATGTATTTAGGTTCTTTATTATTTTACTGCCAAGCTGAATTATTCAAATCCATCCTCTCTATCACAAGGAGTGGCGGGATGAATGTTCTCACATTTTGTACAAAGCTTTCATCAATAGCAATGGCATGCACATATTGAGGGTAGAATTTGGCAAGAGCTGTGAATTACTCAAGGGAATGAATGTTGCCTTTCAAATGAGAAGAATCTCATGTTATCTGACCTAATGTTGCTGTCATGTACCTTCTTACAGGCACTTGCTATATATGTTTTACTATTGGTTAGTGCCTTGCTAATGAAATATAGCTGGCAAGTGGTTTGATCAGTTTATGATGTGCTTCCTTGTAATTAAAATAAGGTAAACTTTTTGATAGATGTCCTACATGACTGATTTCAAGAGCTGCATCAAGACTCTGAAGAGCTGTCCATCTTGTGGCAAAACGGTTAAGGCAGTGTTGGTGTCCTGAAATTTATTATGTGCCACAGATTTGCCTAGGTCTCCTCCAGACACCAAGTGTAAATTTCCACCGTATAAAAGCTCAGTTTTCTACCTCTGCCATGGAGAAGTGGTGTTCCCCAGTACTGGGGACTAGCTGACATTTTGAAATAACTCTGACAGTGCTATGTAAAGAAGGCTTTGGCTTTTCTTTCTCTTCCTAGAGGCATTGGAAGGGACAGCTTTATGAGAGAGTTTTCCTCATGCCAGTGTGGGTTTAGAAGCTGCAAAGAAGAGTCCAAGAAACTCTTGTATCTGTTACTGACTGCAATTTTCATTTGTAGTTAGTGATATGCTGTTGGGCAGAAAGAAATGGAAAAATCCACAGTGACCACAGACTGGGAGTTCCAGTTACGCATTCTCTCTGTATGCAAAATAGGTTTGAAAAATGTCTTGCTTGGCCATGTGAGCCCAGGACCAAATGCTAAGGCATCATCCTCATTGCAGTGTTTTTCTTTCTTTCTCTTCTAGTGCTTGCTCCTCAGAAGCTGCAGCTGCTGAACTCCACTGAGAACTCTCTGGCTGTCAGCTGGCATCACATGATTGATGTGGATAATTACGTAATTAGCTATTATCCTGTAGGATATGAGACACTGGTGACACGAGTCCATGCGCCCAAAGAGCAGCTCAGCTATGAGATTGTGGGGCTCCGCCCTGGCACCACATATAATGTCACGCTTCGTCACGTGAAGAAGGGGATTGCCAGTGAGCCCAAATATCTAGAAGCAAGTACAGGTATGAGCAGGGCGTCTTCTTCTTCAGAGTCAGATGTCATAGATCTTTAAAGTTATATTCAATCAAATGGAGCAAATTGTTTGGCTTTGCAGGTTTGTAGCATCCTCTCTGAGTGCTGGAGAGCACTTTCTCCTCCCAGTCTCTGCTGCATTTTTTTTGCCATCATTCTCTTCTGGAGAATATTTCCAGATAAGTATTGTTGGGGCTGAACGTATTGCAGATTTCCTATCTATCCCTTTATCTTGTCCAAATCATTGCATTGACACCCCCTGAATTCCAGGGAATCCATAACATTGCTTACTTTAAGAAGCGGGAATGGAAGCAGGCAAGATAAGGCCAGCATGTTATGAAGAATAATGCACTATTTGACTGGATGTAGAAGGGACATTAAAGTAAGACAGATGTCATTCCTAGGTACTAATTTGCCAAATGTGCCTGCAGCAGTGAGTTTTCCTCATACTCTCTTCCCAGGACTGAATGAGCCTGATGCTACTGAGGTTAGGAGGCTGGGTATGGAAAGGCTGCATATTTGACACATTCTCTCTAGAACTGAAATGGCATTTTGTTAGCAGCTGATAGCATGCTGTCTGCCTGCACTTGGCAAAAACAGTGAAAAGTTTGGTTATTTTGACATTTTTCTTATTTCTAGCACAACAGGTGGGAGCTGAGAGCCAGAAAACTCTTGAGTTGGAGTGTTACCATGGATAAAACTAAGCCTGTTGAAATAATGATGGTGCTGTACTTGCTTAACTCTTCAGATCGGCTCAGGAAAATGTCTCGGAGCAGGCGGCTGGGGAGGGAGGGAGGCTGTTTAGCGACTTCCTATGTTATATTCACTTTTTGGTACTGATCCTGCTTCCTCATGGCCCCCTGCTGTCGTTCCCAGTCCTGTCTGTACTCAATGCCATCTGGGTGACAGACGAGATGGAGCATTCCCTGGAAGTGGAGTGGGAGAACCCACCAAAAGGTGTGGATTATTACAAGCTGAAGTTCAGACCCCTGCTGGAGATGGATGAGAAGCAGGTCATGGTGCCCAAAAGCAATGACCAGACGAGCAGACACATCATGACTGGTGAGTACTTGTGGGTATTCCAAACTGGGCAGGGAGAAGTGACAGGAGTAATCGATGGTCAGACTATAGTTCTGAGACAGTTCTTCTCTCATGGGTGGATGGCTGGTTTTCCTTCACCTTGTGCCTACTGTAGGCCAGGGTGAGATCTATTGCGGTTCCCCTATCCCATAATGATGGATGTCTCCACAGGGAGAAGGCTTCTGTGTCCTGTGGATAGCAAGTTTCAAAGCATATTCATTCAGCTTTAATTCTGTCCTTGTTAGGAATAAAGCATATTCTATTTCAGAGCTGATAACACTTATGTTATGGAAATCCCTGCTTACTATGTATGTCAGTGTATGCCCCAATGGCAAGCCTGGACCAAAAGTGCTACCAAGGTATTCTCAATGCAAAAGGAAGTTCAGATAGAAATCTAAACTTTAAGTTCCTCTCTGCTACAAACCAAGAACTGGGTAGACTAAACAAAGTAGCTTTCTTTGAGAAACATTACTGTCTTCTCTAATTGTTTATAATGCTCCCTTTTGCTCTTTGTAGGCTTGAAACCTGGCACAGAATATGAGGTCACCATAATACCTGTGAAAGATGATACAGAGGGGAAACCATCCTCAGTGAGTGGTAGGACTGGTACGTGGAAAATTTATTTTATGATGGTGATGTTGCTGCAGCGTTCAGAGACAGATCAGTCAAGATCACAGCATGAAAAGTGCATAGTTGGCCACTTCTTCATGTGTGATGTGCAGCCAGGTCTGCTTATATCTTGTTTAAGCTTGTCTACACCATATATTAAACACTAAACCTAGTCCTAGCTCAGTCTTTTGCCTTCGTTTTATATCTGCAGTAATTTCACCCTTAATTTGATTAACAGCTCCAGCCAGACACAGGATAAGCATAGTAAGCTGGCCTCTGTATGTAATAACAACCCTCAAATGCGCTCAGACCTAGGTCCAGTAGTAACTCAAAGTTTTGCGGTTCATGACTTCCCTAACTAGATCATTGACAGGATGACCTTGCTTAAACCTAGTGCGCACAGTTTGTGGTCTGGATATAGCCCTTCCTCATGGATCCTCTGGGCAGCTGCCGCTGAACGCCTTGCAGCTGTTTGCTGCTGACTGTCGGGTCTCTGCCGAGGAGCAATAAGGAAGAGGGCAAGTTCTTCCTTCCTGTATTGCTTGGCTCCAGCATTATTTTTCTGTTCACCAGTCTGAACAGAACAGTTGGACTGAAGAGCAGATTAGCACACCATTGCTGGGCCTGCATTTTCGGTGGGGCTAAAGTCCCAGCCCGCTGTGTGGTCTGACACACCTGTCTCCATGGAGGTGAAGTTGTGCTTGTCCAGTGGGCTGCACGGTGGCACAGCTGTGGCATTTCTGTGGTAGCTTGAGTCTTCGCTTCTCACATGTGAAGTAACGAAAGAGGCTTCAGCTACTTGCTGGCCCTTAGAGGCTGAAGCTTTGGACTGCTTTGTCTTGTAACAGAGCCCGAGTCAGGCGTAACCATCTCCAGCATGGGGAGAGCACAGAAGCATCTTGAAGCTGACTCCTGCTCCGACTGTGTGTTCAGTACAGCTTAGAAGGCCTGTCAGATGCTGCTGTTACTTGACAGCCTAGCTATTCCAGACCTGAATGTTAAAGCAGATCTGAAAGCCCTGTTGGTTCATTGTTGCGTCAAGCTCTTCAAAAATGTGGCAGAATATTTTTGATCTATTATACTGAAAAGAGACCTTGAAGAATTTTGAACTCTCATTCTACCTACAGGAATTTGGAAACTCTGAAATTCAGCTCTCTTGCAAAAGGGTAGGCACGCTGCATTCAAAGACTGAAAAATCCCAAATTAGGCCTGGCATTCCTGAAGTTGTGTTGTAAACTATTCCGTTAAAATTGTTTTAAAACAACAAAACCTACAACCTCCACACAGCCATTGTAAGGCTGCTCTTCTTCCCAGTGCAGATTCTAATTATTTGGAACACACTTGGCTTGTGTTTTCAAGCTGTTCTTCACAGACGTGCACTGCAAAAATTCTCAAAAAGGAAAAAAAAAAATCAGCAATAAGTAATTCTGCTCATATTATGTAACCCCTGGAATTTAGGAGCTGCAACTAAGACAAATGCCAGCTATCATGAGAGCTACCACTAAACTGATTCACCATCTAAAATAGCAGAAGCTTTGGGGGAGTCTGAGAGACAGGTCTGCAGGTTAGGCAGAAAGGGAGGAGCAACAAACAGCTGACACTGGAGACAGAGAAAGGATGGGGCCTATACTTGGTGCTGTGAGGAGGGCAGGTGAGAGGGTAGTGCTCAAGTCAGTACCCGTGGAAGGTGAGGCAGGTAGCCTGCAAGCTTTTCCTGTGGGGGGAAAAAAAAATGGAAACTTTTAATCTAAATGGTAGAACAGTCCTGCTTTCATTCCGCACTGACCATGCTGGTTTGTCATGGATGTGTTTCTTTCACAAGGGACCATAGGGCAAACCTAGGTGACACTGTTTTAGCTGGCTAAAGCAGCAAGGCAAAATAAACGTGCATATGCTGTGACAGGTATTGTAGTGGTTTAATTCAGCTGGAGTTTCCTAATCCTGCACTTTGAAATGTTCCCTCAGGACTTGATAGCCCAACCAATGTGGCAACTGACCGAGTGACAGAGGATACAGCCACTGTCTCATGGAATAAAGTTGAGGCTCCCATAGACAGGTACGTGGTGAGGTACACCTCAGCCAATGCGGACATCAAGGAAATAGAGGTGGGGAGTGAAAATGACAGCATCACCTTACTGGATCTGAAGCCAGGCGTGGAATATGTCATCCAGATGTGGGCAGAGAAGGGACCCCAGCAGAGCAAGAAGACAAGCACCAAAGCCGTGACAGGTAAGTTGTAGCAGCAGCAACAAGAGAGAGCTGAGTTTGAATTTCAAACTCCTTCATCAATTTTACTTGTTTTAGTAAAGTTTCCACTGCTTTTTACAGGTTTTTAGTGAGGAAAAAAATGCATATAATTCTTACTAGTGTGGCTGAACAAGCTGAACTCCAGCTCAGCTTAAAACTGTGTTTTGAGTCCTGATGTAGACAAGGTCCTATGGCAAGGCACCAGTTACTGTCAGCATAGAGAACAGTGAAACACAGCCAAAACTGAAGCCTCATAGCTGGAACATATAATTCATGCCTTGCCTTTAAAATGCCATAAACCGCCTCCAAGCTTTTTTCTAGGTGACTGTAGTGGCCTTTTCCAACAGGATAGGGGGCTTATACATATTTTGCATGACAGAGTGTTAAAAAGGAAAAACAAATTTATTGGGATCATGGCATAAGGTAAGAATCACTTTGAGAATCAAATCTCTGAACAGGACATGTGGTCACTGTCCCTTGGTGGCCGGGAGTCTCCACTGGAAGGGTTCTTGCAGAAGGGTCTGCAGCTACGTTGGGAAACTCCTCAGCTGTTTTGCTCAGTTCTTGTAATCCAGCCAGACATGGTCCAATGTGGCTGTGTGTACAGGAGCAGTTTCTGCTGACAATTTACAAATGTCTTATCTACGTGCAATCTCTACCTCTGCAGCAGAAATTACCTAGGAGAGTGTTTGGGATGCTCCACTCAGGTTGTTAACCAACACATTTAAACATATAAATTGGACTAGACACAACAGGAGCTGCATCGGGGAATTTGTAGGACCCACCCAGAGGGGATCAGTCAAATGCTTAATTATGAAGTTCAGTCAATCACCTGCTTTCAAATTGGTCCATTGTTTCAAGCCTCCTCATGTTCTCACTGATACTGGTGACTGGCTGGGGAGCTCCTGGACCACCCAAGGTGTTAAGGAGTTAAATGTGCTGCATATGCATACAAGCATAGCCCATACTCACCTGCAATGCAAATATAACTAAAGAACAAACCTAATTTTGATATCACTTGATTTTCCTATCACACAAGAAAATAATTCACTTGATTTTTCTTGTCACAGGTGAGCAGCTTATACTGCTAACTAGCTGAGCTGTGATTATTCAAATACATGTTCCCAGTGTATGCCACTCTAGGGTGACACAAATGAGCCTCAGCATCTTTCATTAAAATGAGAAGTAATGTTTTTTCATCTCACAAAAGAGGTGAGATTAGTACACACAGGTGGAAAATCACAACTTTTACCATAGCTAATGTGTGGGCAATCATAATGCAGCTAAGCTAGTGTGTGGTAAATTATGGTGTGGCTTTCAGATGGTTGTGCATTTGTGACCTGGAGCTTAGAGCCTGCAGCAGAATAACCCAGAATAAGAAATGCTGTTGCAGTAATTTGGGAGGTATCTGCAAGTCCTTCATTGCTCAGGCTGCAGAGATGTATTTAGCAGTTCAGTGTGTGTGTGGGAAACCAACACAAAAAACGTGCTCTCTGTATAGGTTGTGGGTGTGGTCCTCGAAAAGCCACACACCTGCAGACTGCTTTGTGATAGTGACTTAAGGCTCGTGAAGTCTAGTGTCATGTTCCTGTCTATGAAAAGGGTAAGGGAAGGATTGTGATAATGGGAGGAGATTGAAAGTAGCTTTTTTTTCCTAGAGGAGAACGTGAACATATTTCTCGCTAGTGTCATTGCCTGGTTCTTCACCTTCAAACCTCTTAAGCAATTGCCAGTGTAGTGTCCATGTAGTGGCTAGACGGCTGACAGAAGGCGCAGTCACAATCTCCTGAGAATAGGGTCTGGCCTCTGGTAGACAGGTACTTGGTGAGATACAACACAACTGATGGGGACACAAAGGACCTGGAGGTGGGGAAGCAAAATATTTGATAGTCTAATAAAATGTATTACCTCTGCCTATAAAACTTGTGCTGTCTGTTTCTTCAGACCATTGTGATTACCACAGCACTATACTAAAACTTCTAACAATTATGACTTTTGCTTACAGAAATCGACAGCCCAACTGAGCTGTCAACCGACCAAGTGACAGAGGATGCAATTACTGTTTCCTGGAACAAAGTCCAGGCTTCAATAGACAGGTACAGAGTGAGCTACACCTCGGCTAATGGGGACACAGAGGAGCGAGAGGTGGAGAAAGACAAGAATGTCACTACCTTGGCAGGACTGAAGCCAGGCGTGGAGTATGTCATTTACATCTGGGCAGAAAAGGGAGAACAAAAGAGCAAGAGGGCTAGTACTGAGGCTGTGACAGGTAAGAGGACAACAGGTTGAGTTAAGAGTATAAGTTATAGCCCAGCTTTGTCTTAACACTGAATAAGTCCCTCCCAAGGCAGTTTCACAGCAAAGGGAGATTCAGGCTTAACAGATCGAGTCTTCAGATTAGTGCATCTTGCTGTGAAACCTATTCAACTCATGACAGAGAGTCTAATCACCTGCATGTACTACAAATGGGCCGTGTTCTGATTACTAATAGGGATTAGGGAAAAATGAAGCCTTTGCAGCGGTGTCTTATGTATTTGTATAGTCTTGTTCTATTTTAATTTGTTAATTCATTTATCCTTCATTATGGGATAGGGAAATTCTCAGTTCCTTTTTGCAGGTGAAGAAATTGAAGTGCAGAGAGGTTACCAGCATGCAGGATGCCTTTCCTTGCAATAGGACGATTAAGACTTGTTCCTCAGTTGTTCTTACTGGGACTTTTTCTCCTGTGCGCCAGTCCCGGTTAAGAAGGTGTAGCGATCTGCCCAGTGTGAAGGTTACTGGTTTATAACAACATTGTAAAGCTGAATGTCTGAATCGACTGCAAGTTGTTGCAAACGTTTACAAGATCCATGCTCTAGGACAGGGACTTGCTGAAGGAAGATGAGTAAAGGCATACCTGGGCCATCCTGGTCTCTTAACAAAAGAGCTTTGATTGTTCTCTCACTTTCTGGACAGGTGACATCTATATGAGCTTTGGAGGCTTGTGACTGTGAGAAAATAAGACAGTAACAATATCTTGCTTTGCAAGGGCTCTCTTCTGTCTAGGTCAAGACTGGCTGTGCTGTTCCATCAGAAAACTTCTGTAAGGATTAAAGACAGTCCCCAGTCAAATCACCTCAGACCTTGATATCTCCCAGCTTTGTGGGTCTAATCAGTGTGCAATCAGAAATAGGAGTTAAAAAAGGAAGAAACTGGCAAGGCCCATGAGGGGAAGGAGTGTCACAGTGTCACAGTACAGCCTGACTGTGACAGCCTGTGTTCTTTACTTTTAACCGTCTCTGCAGCAATTGACAGCCCAGCTCACCTGGTGACTGACCAAGTGACAGAGGACAGCCACCATCTCCTGGGACAGGGTCCAGGGTCTCATAGATAGGTACATGGTGAACTACACCTCTGTTGATGGTGACACAGAGGAGATGGAAGTGGGAAGGAATGAGACTACCATGACTCTGACGGGACTGAAACCTGGCATTGAATATGCCATCTTTCTCTGGGCAAAGAAAGGAACGCAGCAGAGCAAGAGCATGAGCACTGAGGCGGTGACAGGTATTTCAGAGAATCTTTACGCTTCTACATGACACTATGTTGTGGAGGTGGTCTTGATTTCTGTCCTGTTTTCTCCTGGCCTGTTGCAGAGCACATCCTAGGCACCAGTTTGTCTTGTGGTCACCTATGATGTGGAGGCATCCATGCTACAGGCACCTTCAAGCTTCGGAAGAGAGGGTGCTAAGTCTAGAGAACTTTTAGGAACTAATGACTGCTCTGTTAGTTCAGAAACTATCAGTACAGTGTGAGCTTCACAGCACTTTGCTAAAACACTCTAGTCCTCACTGACCAGCTTTGCCTGCTCTTTTTGGTCCTCAGGTGTGTTAAACTTTGCAGGTGTGGCTGAACTCTGCCCCCCAGTATACACGACAGCTGTTGAATCCTGCCTAAACTTAGGATGGTTCAACTAGTGTCACTTATAAGAATAATATTTATCAGTGAATCAAGACTTGGAAGGAAACACCACTATTTTAATTGTCTTCTCCCTAAACATGAAAGGGTAGCAAATGGTTTGAGCCTGGATGAAGTCTCATAACTATCAGTAATTCCCTTTGTATAATCAAGGTTTTTGCTTACAGAAGTTGGCTGCTTAGCTAGGCTGAAGACTGACTGATTGGCAAAGGACACTGCTAGCATTTCCTGGGAATGAGGGAGAGATGGTGTAGGACGCAGGTCTCCCTATCCTGATTAGTTTGAAGCCACACGTGGCGTATGTCATCTGTGTGTGGGCAGGGAAAGGAAGCAAGCAGAGCAAGAGGGCAGACACAAACGCTGTCATGGGTGACCTGTGGAAATCTTGGGTTGTGATTTTGCAGCTATGGAAGGAGGGATATAGGTTCACATGGTGAATTAGCTATAATTATGTTCTTCTTTGGCCGCCTCTTTTGCCAAGGCCTTCTTACCTCAGTCATACTGTAGACAAGTATTACACCTTGCTGGCACATCACAGCTCAAAAAGAGATATTTGTGGGGGAGGCTGATAAAGGGGAGCAGAGTGTTGGTACTGCCTCAGTCTCTCACATCTCTTTTTTCTTTGCCTCAATGTACCCTGTTGTGTTACGCTGATGGCCAGGTACAGTTGGCCAGGACTCCAGGTCTGTACACGCTCCCAAATTACTGGTCTAATAGATCTCTCCTGAGGCTGTGTCAGACCTAAATTCTTAGGAACGTTAAATTTTAGTTGGACCTTCTTCTGCACAATCATTCTTCCCTGAGTCTCTGCTTGATATTTTACTCTTGAAGTCTCTGTCTGAAGATGGCTGTGCCTCAGTGCCTTACCTTGTCTTATTCCAGTTCTGCATTGTCAATAGCAAGTGTGGTGATTAGCCACTGAGACCCCGTAAAGCTACAGATGAGTTAGTTGATGTCATCCTTTGCTTCCTGAGGGTAGGATCGTGGGCCTTTAGGAAGCAGAAGTTTTAAGGGGAACATGTGTGTCTTTTAGTTACCCATACTTTCTATCTGCGCTTTATTTCTTAGAAATGGACAGCCCAAAGAATCTGGTAACTGACCACGTGACAGAGGACTCAGCCACCATCTCCTGGGATGGTGTCCAAGCACCTATAGACAAGTATATGGTGAGCTATGCTTCTGCTGATGGGGATGCCAAGGAAATAGAAGTGGGGAAGGACAGGAGTGCTACCACCCTGACAGGACTGAAACCAGGCATGAAGTACACCATCCATCTCTGGGCAGAGCTGGGGAGCAAGCATAGCAAGACAGTGAGCATTGACACACTGACAGGTAACTGTGGGCAGGAGGGGAGTGAAATGGAGTAGAACGACCCTACTCCCTTGTTATTTTTTATTTCATCATCTCTCTTCACGTTAGCCAGTAATGAAGATCTGCAGTGGAGATGCTGGAGATGCTGGAGATTCAAGTGCGTGAGTATAGATGACCATAACAGACATTACTACTATAGAAGAGGCAGATGTCATAATACAGGAGTAATGACAGCGGGTGGTACCCAGCTTATTTCTTAGTCCTTAATCAAAAGCATGGGGTGCTTCATGTGCTGCTCTCAAGCCTAACAATATCAGAAGTTTAACAACTGAAGTGAAACCATTTTAGAACTGGGGACAGTTAAAAATAATGACCTGCCCTTTGACTTGTGGCCTTAGACTGGTCCTGGGAGACTTCCAAGCAGGCTTAAATCTCTGCAGTTCAGTCAGCCATAAGGATTATGGTGTACTGGGAACATTTCAGGGTCGCTCCTTATGCATTGGCCTTGCTAACGTACTTTTCTTAGTTTACGAATCAACCTTGTGCGGCATAGAACAGTTGAAGCTTGGATTTAGGGCAAGCTGCCAAGCAGTTCCCCAGTCCTTACAGAGATCGAGGACAGCTGATGGGGACAAATGGAGATCTCCTGAGGCCAAAAGACTTGAGGCTGTCTGGAATTGGAAAGGCAAGGAGAGTTTCAGCAAATTGAAATTTTTTTTTATTTGAACTGGCATGAAAATGGAGAAACCTGGGAATTTTGCATGAAGTGAAGCTGCTGGGAAAGGGAATGTATTTAGCATTAGTAGGGATATTTTTTAAATCTCTGCACAAAAAAACCATGGGGTTGGTGGTTTTTGTTTTGTTTTGGATTTTTTTGTTTGTTTGGGTTTTTTTTTGTGGTGTTATATTTCTAAAAGTAATGACACCTCTGCTAAAACAATACAACTTCTGAGGGGAAAAAAAAACCCAAACGTTTTCTTACTCAAGGTGACAGCTGATTATTGCCTAGCATTCAAACTGGCTGTGGCAGGGAGCTATTCTGTCATGGTCTCCTGCACCCAAGGGAACTGCTCACTGGCCTTCAAGACCAGCGCTGTGAAAGTGTAGGACTCTCTCTAACGTTGCACTTCCCACCCTTGCTTGTTGTGATGGATTTGGTACCTTTTAGCCCCCTCTTCTGTCCAGCGGGAGGTATACATGCAATGAGCTACTCTGAGAAGATTTCTGTGTCATCTTATTTAAAGCAATGGTGTAGTGGTCTCCCAAATGAAGCATGCGTTCACTCAATAATGAACTGATGCTTAACTTGGAGCCTAGTGAAAGGTGGTCTTCAGTTATAATGAACAGCTGGCATTTTAAACCACATGCTCTGTGAGCATTGGTGTTACTGTCCCTGTTCTGCTTATATTCGGTGTTTTGATTTCTTCTTCTCTGCTTTTGTAACTGTTTTAAGAGGTAACCCTATGCATAAGGATTGCAGTGTTTCCTGGGAGAAGACACACTGTTCCACTCTTCTTGTTTATCTAAGGCAGGCATAGATTGGCCTTGTCTTCCTCCATGGCCTTTTTACAACTGTAATATTTCACTGATGCATTATAATTGTTGTTATGACTATCCTCATAGCTCTCTGCAAGGTCTAGGAAGTGTTGCTGCCTGGTTTATATGGAAAAAACCCGAATCAACAGACAAGTTAAATGACACGCCTGTTGTCACCCAGGGAGGTTTGTGGAACAGCAGGGAATTGAGATGAATTGTTCAGTTAGTTTGCTGTAAACTCAGGTGTACTTCAGGGTTGGAGCACTCTTCCCTGAAGGCCAGCGCTGCCCACCACTCTCTGAAAGCTGAAAAGCTAGACAAACTTACTCCTTAAATTGTTTCCTTAAGATGTTCCCAAAATACCAGAATATAGGAAGCACAGGATGAAAATTAGGGAGAGGCTTCTTCCATTGTTGTTACTTCCAACTGAGCTTTAGAAATTGCTTTTATCCTGAGGGAAGTACCGCAGCCCTGTTGTGGGTATCTCATAAGACAGATGCTTTTTGACAACTGCTGTGAACTGGCACTGCTTAAAAATGATCCTGTTGTCCTCATGCTGAACTTGGGCAGTCTGACTGCACAGGAAAAGTCCAGCTAAGCCTTTGATGTCGGTGAAGGAGCTGGTGTCCCATACAGAGCACAAACTAAACTGTAAAGCTGTGGGCTTCTTTGTATTCCTGCACTTACTAAAGTAAGCTGAGGCATGACAACAATAAAGCCTGAGAGGTCATTCTTCATCTGCAGTAGGGAAACAAGGGGTAGGGGCTCTCAGCAGGCCACACTAGGGCCATACTCCAGGAATGGGGCATAAAGCCCAAACCTGACCTATCGGTGAATGCTCCTCAGAGATGAGCCTGATGGAGACTTCTCAGGCAGACATATCAGGAGCTCCTGGGCCCTGTACAGTTAAGCCAATTGCAGGGCTCGCAAAACATCCCAAACCAGATCTGTAGCAGACCCTGCCATGTTTGTTCTAGGCTTCCACTGCTTCTTGCTAGCTGAGAAGATCTCTGGGTGACTTCAGTAGTTTCCAGTTAACAGGATCAGGCCCAAATCTCCTGGAAAGCTCAGCCCAAGCACTGCAGTTACTGTCTTTCATTATGCAATGGGACTTGAATTTTCTTTTTCAATAGAGATTGATCCTCCTAAGAACCTCCATGTATCAGATGTGACTCATTCTACTGGCATAGTTACCTGGACTCCTCCTGCAGCACAGATTGATGGCTACGCTCTGACCTGTCAGGGTCGTGATGGCACGAGCAAGGTACAGTGAATTCCTCAGCCCTGCAGACCCCACTGAAATGACCCCTGTTGATTATGGGCTCTGTCAGTTGGATCTGGTAGGTATATGTACCACAGAAAAACAATTTTGAGGGGGACATGCTATCCATGGCTCAGGGAGGGAGAGCTTGGGGAAGGAAATGTGCTGCTGTCATGAGTAGAGCTCCTGTGGAGGGGCTTTGTGACAGTGGAATGCCTCTTTGCAGCAGATATCCAGATGCAGAGAACATGTTTGCTTCTTCACTTCTCTTTTCTAACTTGATATTACCTGGAAGGGCAGCACTCACCGGGGGTAGAATGTCCTCAGTGTCCTAACAGTGTTTCTTGAGACCTTGCCCCAAATCTTCCTTCTGTGGAGATAAACTCCATGTCTCAAGGATATATAGTGAATGTGCCTGTCTGAATTCTACAAGAACAGCCCATAAATGCATATGGAGTATGAGGCACTGTGGTCCAGAAAAGCTAAATGTTGTTCACAGTTGGGTTAACCTTTGATCTGTTTTATTTGGCAGGAAGTACGACTGGGTCCTAGTGGACAACAGTTTGTGCTGGAAGGACTGGAACAAGGAGTGAGGTATGCCATCTTTGTGATGGCCTATAAGGGAGATCGCCAGAGCATAAAGACACGCAGTACCTTCTCAACAGGTAGGTTTTGGCCTTGGGTGCTGCACTTCTTCCTGTGCTCTGCAGCTGTTGTGCTTTTTGGTAGAGATTAGAGATAGAGTTCACGTTCTACAGGTGCACTGGGAAACTATGTGATCATAAACAAACTGTCTAAGGAGTCAGTGATGTGTCCCCTGGCTGGGAGTCCATTCTGAGCCACACCATCTGGAGGCTTGGAAACACAATGGGGTAGTGTGAGTGGAGATTGCCCACATGGGTCAGTGCTGCTGGCAAACCTTGCTAGCCAAGTGCAGGACAAAGCCTCCTGGTGAGCTGCCTGAGGCAGAAGAGATGATGGTATGCTAGAGATCTTTCTGTACTGTCCCAGTAATGGTAGGGCACAGCTGTTTAAGTACTGTCATGGCATTGGGTAGCTGCCCAGGTTGTTTTCAGAGGTTAGGAAATGTACACCAGAATGGCAGCAAATCAAACAAAAGCTTAAGCCAGCTTGTTTTTGGAGCCTGTCGTACTGTGCCAGTGCCCGCAGGGAATGCCAATTGTGGACAACTTGTGAAATGCAGAGGAATTAAAGTCCCTGTTACTGACGCTCCCACCTTCACAAACAAGGGCTCCTCTTCCTGCTCTCACTGCAACCCAGGACTGCATCTCTTGCACCCTGTGGGGACCCCATCCGGTGCCAGCTCCCAGGCAGTGGGGAAGGCTGCCGGCAGCAACTTGCTGATGCAGCTCACTGTGTCAGTGCATAGTAGGCGCTGCTGGTTTCTTTACTTCTCTTCCAGTACCATAGTCCTTATGAGACTGCTAGGGGTGTTGAAATGCCTCCTCCAGCTCTATGGCCTGCTTTGCTGATGTGAAGTTTTGCCATCTCTGTTCTCACAGTTAGCTTTCTCTACCCATATCCCGCGGACTGCAGCCAGATGCAGCAGAACGGAAATGCCTCCAGCAGCATGTACACCATCTACCTGAACGGGGATGGCAGCAGGCCGATGCAGGTGTACTGTGACATGACCACTGATGGAGGTGGCTGGATAGTGAGTGATTTGCTGCTCCTCTTGTGTGGTTGTGTATGGTTTTGTTTTTTTTAACTAATGTAATCAAGTGGACCTGGTACTGGTGTTAGCTGAGGCTCCCTTTGCTCTACTGCGCTACTGTGTTTCAGCATGTTTTAGGAAGGGTGGTGGATGCTGATGCGCCCCCTCAGACTGTCAGTAGGAATGCTGTGGGAGGTGGAATGGCTCAGAGGCTTTTTCATTGTTAGGTCGCGAATGCCACATGGGCTTATATTATTGCTGGTGGAGGGCAATGACTGAGTTATGACAGCTTAATGCATTACCTTTTGCCACTTGGGTCATGGGAGTTGTATATGAGGGTGCATTCATCCTTGTTGTAAGATTGAGGTAATACAGCTTAGCTTAACTGCCTTTCCTAATGAGCTAACTAAGCTATATTATCTCATCTTGACCACAGTATAAAGTTACATATATTGACAGTTAATGCAGTTCAGCTGATGCCTCTTAGTATTTTAAATGCTAGTTCTGTGAGCATGCACCTGGACCCTGACCACACAGTAGTTGTTGAGTTGCTCAAGGGAATCTGGAAGCAGAAACAAAGATGCTTCAAGGTGAGGAATGTGTATGAACATGAAAGAGTGAATCAGAGGTTCTCTGATAGCTGCCTCCCTGAATGACTAAATAAAAATACCTTTATTCCATTCCTCACCTTTCATTTTCAGTGATAAGTGATTTTATTCACTGAAATAAACTGCTGCTTGTTACTGTCCAAGTCCCTCTGATTTTGGTGAAGTTTAGAAACCTACATGTCCCTGCGGATCTTGTCCCTAAGCCTGTTTTGTCTAAGTGTTTAGATCATGCTCGGATTTGTGCTGTCCAGAGGCACTTGTGGAAAGCAAACTGTAAAATTTGCACAGCTAAGTATTTACCTGAGGTGCTTCTGTGCTGTCAGAAAATGGAAATGGATTCCTGTGTGTGCCCTGCTCAGGTGCAGAGTACCATCAGCTAGAGTTGTCTGCTCCTGAATGCTTCACCTTTTTGTCTGCATTTGAATTAGGATGAACATTTATCTCCCCCATCCTCCTTATCTCTCCTCAGCCTGTCATGAACTCTCACACAGCAATCTCTGCTTTGCAGGTGTTTCAGAGGCGGAGCACTGGCAAGCTGGACTTCTACAAACGCTGGAAAAATTATGTGGAAGGCTTTGGAGATCCCACAGGGGAATTCTGGCTTGGTACAATACAAGGGTGTGACAAGTGAAGAGCTGAAGATTAGCTTCGTAGAAGCACCTAAATGCTGAAATATCCAACCCCCTGAGTCTGCAGTCTGGAACTGTCAGCTTTTCTGTGTCTTCTCTGGAAGTGCCAGTGAAGCATTGAGAGATCTCTGAAGCCCCACTAAGTCTTTCCACTGGCATGTTTGGGCTTTGGAGTAGTCTCAGAGGAAGCCGAACTCTGGAAGGGTTTATTTCAGGCTTGTATGTTCCTATGAGAGGAAAAATAAAGAAACTGCATTTGTGAAAATGCAAACTCCAGGATGCTACCCAAAACTTGGTGTATTAGGTGTATAGTCTTTCTCGTTCTGTTAGAGAACTCTGCATGGATCAGAGAATCCAGCACTAAATAGGTCAAGGTCTTTGGAGCAATAGTTGTTAAATGTTCTGGGAAAAATAACGTTGTGCTACAGCCAGTCTTGCACTGAGTTAGGCTGTTTGTTTTTTCTGATACTGCTGTCTCTGGCCAGAAAAATGAGATAAGACAGAATAAACTTGGAAGAATGTTGTGACAGCATCAAGCAGGGAAGAGGGAGGCAGGAAATATCTGATTTAACTGAAGTGGCCACAGGGTGAGAGTCTAGGACTGCAAAGGTGAACAGGCTTTTCCCTTTTAAGAGTAATTCTTTTTTTCTTCTAGGTCTTGACAAGCTGCACAATCTCACAAGCAGCAGCCCCATCCAGTATGAGCTCCGGGTGGATTTGCAGACAGCCACCGAATCTGTCTACGCTGTCTATGACTTCTTCCAGGTTGCCTCGAGCAAGGAAAGATACAGGCTGTCAGTGGGGAATTACAGAGGCAATGCTGGTGAGGAGTGCCTCAGACTTGTGCTGTCTCTGCTTAGCACAGGAAGCAAATGCTGGGACCTGTGTATTTGTTTTGCCAGTAGTGTGAGAGCTCATTAGGTCAGGTTAGATCAGATGTGGTTCTCTTTGAGGAGAGAAGTGCATACGTCCTGGGAAGGCTGAGGAGAGTGCGCCCACAGGCCTGTCTCTTGCTGAAGACAGGAGAAAGAGTTGGTTTGTTTATGGGAAAGAGAGGGTTCTCTAGCCCCATGAAACACCAGTTGAAAAGACAGACTGGGAAGCATTTCCATGAGGAAATGTGGTGATGAGGGAGCAACTTCTGGGGCTCCCCATCTGAGAAGTGCAAAGAAAGTGGCTTTTGTTCAGGATGGGAGTTTGCTGCTGGCTTCTGCCACTGGTAAATCCTTACCATTGTGTCCATAGTCTTCCACTTATCCTCCTGCCATAAGGCTTAGATCTTCAGCTGGCAGGATCCAGCCGTTGGACATGCCCTCTAATAGCAGCCCTTTAGAAATTATTGTCCAGACCCGTCCTGTGCTGTTGCTTTTCATCCTGATCTGTTCTGCCTGAGGGTGTAGAAGCCTAAGGCTGAGCAACTGTAGTCTCTTACTCCTATTGATGTCTTTCATCCCTGCCCTTAGGGGATGCAATGACCTACCACAATGGCTGGAAGTTCACAACGTGGGACAGAGACAATGATGTGTCTCTCAGCAACTGTGCTCTGACACACCATGGTGCATGGTGGTACAAGAACTGTCACTTGGCCAACCTCAATGGGAAATATGGGGAGACCAAGCACAGTGAGGTGAGTGGCAGAGCTCTGTCTCGTGGTCAGGTCTCTCCCTAGCCTTGAGAAAAATCCCTTGAGAAGGGGGATGTCTCTTCCTGGAGCAGGAGAGATTGCCTAGGCTATCCTAACTCATAATTTGAAAGGAAAATGACCCATGAGGAAACTTATAGCTCTTACATTGTCCTCCCTGCATCCAGAGGACTTGAGCTCCCTGTACCTTGATTCTTGTGGGTAGAGATACTTGAGGTGGAGCTGTCTTGATTTCTGAGGGGAACAAATAAAATAACACTCACTAGGAGCCACACTAAGATGCTGGCTCACTGTCTCAGGTATCCTATACCTTGGCTTTTAGTGCATGCCTTGGCATGCATCTCATTGTACAGGCTTATTTTGGCCTTGAAGATGGCTGAGTTGTGTTGTGTTCCAAACTGGATAGAGATTTAGAATCATAGAATAATTACAGTTGGAGAACATCTCTAGGATCATCAAGTCCAACTGTCAGCCCAATGCTACCATGTCTCCCAAACCATGCCCTGAAGTGCCACATGTACATGTCTTTCAAATACCTCCAGGGATGGTGACTCCACCACCTCTCTGGGCAGCCTGTTCCAATGTCTGACCACTCTTCCAGTGAAGAAATTTTTCCTAATATCCAACCTAAGCCTCCCCTGATGCAGCTTGAAGCCATTTCCTCTCATCTGCTAGTAACTTGGGAGAAGAGACCAACACCCACCTCACTACAGCCTCCTTTCAGGTAGTTGTAGAGAGCGATGAAGTCTTCCCTCAGCCTCCTCCAGGCTAAACAACCCCAATTCCCTCAACCTCTCTTAATAAGACTGGCTCTCCAGACCCTTCACCAGCTTCATTGCCCTTCTCTGGACACACTCCAGCACCTCGATGTCCCTCTTATGCTGAGGGGCCCAAAACTGAACACAGTATTCAAGGTGTGGCCTTGCACCTTGATTTGATTTGTATTAAGAGTGTCTGGAAGACTGATTATAATGACAGTCAAAATCCGATGAACAATAGCATCTCTGTTTATTGGAGGGTTGAATAGTATTAAAGGGGGGCAGTGGTAGACTTGTAATACCTGCTCTGGGTGCTTTAATGAATGAAATTCCTTGGTCTTTTCCCAGGGGGTGAACTGGGAGCCATGGAAAGGCCATGAATTCTCCATCCCTTTTACTGAGATGAAGATCCGTCCTCAGTCTTCCCGTAATAAGCCAGTCCTGGGGAGGAAGAAGAGGTCTCAGGGAAGAGGAAGATCAGGCTTAAACTGAACTCTGTGCAGGACAGTACCCAAAGACATTTTCTGAAATATTCAGTATTTCTTAACAAAGTTAGATTCCGACAGCTTTCTCCAATACATTGAAGACAATCACTGACTGGTGTGCACCCAGAGACCTCTGGATCTGCAGTCCAGCCTGCTTCCAGCCTTTTGAGCTCCTGCTGGGTGATCTGTCAGGGACTGGGAGGGGGCTTGTGGGGAGCATCCAACTTGTAGCTCCCCTGTTTGACTAAACATGACAAGGACCTGCTTGATCCAATGTATGCAACTTCTATGAACTTTACATGAAACAAGTTTTAACACACAATGCTGTTTCTCAAAACCCATGTTGCTAACTCTTCTGAATTCTGTCCTTTTCTGGTGCCATTCACTTCAGACTTAAAAAAAAATTTGATCCCACTAAAAAATAATAGCTCCTTAATGTACATCAGAGAGAGCTTTCCTGAGACCATTCCTTCTCCGTCTTGGTCTATAGTCCCTTTTTTTTTTTTTCTTTCTCCTCATAATTTGGGGCACATTCCCTACTCTTCTTCCAGTCAAAGAGCTGAGTTTTGGGAAATGTTGTCAGGCTGCTGGCAAGCCTCGTTAACCCAGGTATGGTCTGTAGTCTGGGTTCCTCAGCATCCAGTATCACATCTCTCCAGGTGATTTGCTCTCTGTTTTGCTTGTCTCTTCTTGTCTCCCAGTCCAAAGAAAAGCCTGAGGAGAGACACAGTGAGTTAATGTTCTTGCTCCTGGGTGAGGCCCAGAACCAGGTGAGTGTAAGGGCTATACTCGTCCAAGATCTGCTCACCGTCCCAAGCCTGTCTCTGCGTACCGCTTGCCTAAGAGGCTATTTACAGACCATGAACACAATTCTCTATGTGATTGTCCCATCTGCCACCTTCTGCTTTTTCATTAGCAGTGTGGTAGCTAGTGATGCTGAAATGATAATGCTTGTCACCTGCCTCTAAAATGAACACCTCTGAGTTATAAACTGATCCTGCATGCTCTCTGTCAGGCTTTTCTTTCAGGCTGTCTGCAGATTCCTGTGGGCCCCAGTGCATGGTTTCACATTTGGCTGCTTTTTCTCCTCACAGCTGTAACGGTGAGTTTTATTTTCTTTCCCTGAGCAGATATTGAAATTCTGGACCACTAGCTACAGCCAGGGAGAAGTCTGAGCTCACCAAACGATGCTTGCTCAAAGGCTTCCTTGTATGAGCAAACTGGAACGCGATTGTCCTATGTCTTAATGGCCTTTTCTATCCCAGTGCTAAGCTGAGTAATACATTTTAAAGAATCCTTTCCAGACTTTGGGGAAGCAATAAAATTTCAAATAAAGGAGGTCTTAAAAGTTTTCTGTATTCTTTGCTTTGGGTGGCAGAATTATTTTTTCCCCATTTAAACTGAGCCTTCTTCACAGAGATAAAGCAATACACAGGCCCTTAGCATTGCCAGAGTAATGTGGAAGCACTGGGGCTGTGAAAATTAGGTCTTTGGAGTTTGCTCCAGAACATGCATGGGGACTGTGTGATCTCTTCATGACTGAATACTGTGAAGAAATTAACTGATCGGTGGCTGCTAGGACCTGGCTGAGGAGAGCTAGCTAGAGAGCTGTATCTCAAAGGTGAGTACTCAATTCTTTATAGTACTTTCAGGACTGTTCCTCTAGCATGGGTGGGGAGGCATAGACTCATCTGAGCTGCATTAGGATATCCAAGCCTGGCTACAGGTGAAGGAGGAGACTAATGGAGGGAGGAGAAGAAAGGAAAATTGTGCTTGAAGTGTTTTGCAGGCTCTGTGCTAAGAGCATGAGAGGAAGACACAGGAAAAAGATGAGGGTTGTTTACTGTGGTGAAGTGATTTCTCCCCATTACTCGCTTGTCTGTAGGCAAGGACATGTTTCACTATCTTGTTCAGTTAAAGGGTACAGTGTCGACACGAGGAAGGTGACTGATGGGGACGGGAGGACTAGCCTCCCACACAGCCACTCCAGAAGCAAGTGTATGCTTTAAAAAGCAGCAGGTGTGATTGTGGCCAGCAGCTCTTTCCTGTGCAAACCTCAGAGGCAAAACATGATCTCCTTCTAATGCTGCATCTTACCTGAGAGGAGGGAATATTCTCTTAAGCGGTATGGGCTCTGTATTTCAGAGACAAAGGCAAATGAGACACCTTATTTGCAGTTTCTGAGGAGGGTTTACTTGTCTCTCCTAATTATGGGGCCCTCTTTTACCAGGAAGGTCAGTCAAAGTGGCAGCGGCTGGAAAACTATGGTGGGAAGTCAGGATTTCCGAACAGCCACAGGATGGCATCATCTCTTCATGCTAGTGCAGGAGAAACTTTCCTGTTCCAGCTGGCTTCTGTGGAAAGACCTTTGGGGGTTAACCGGAGTCTATGCTACATTTTTAGAAGCTGGGACGGCTCAGATAATGTGGTTTGTTTGCCTTCAGGACTTGCCATTCTGGTTTCAAGGCTTGAGCTGGTTGGGGTAGTCCCATAAAAATTTCACATCCTCATACTACCTTTGTTTTGGTGCTATACCCAGCCCAGTAACAGTAATGCTGGAGGGCCAAAACAGATTCTTAAAACCTGTGCCTTGCCCTGAGATCACTCAAATTTTATAGCCAGTGAGGTTTGCGACTTGCCCAGGGACAGAACCTGAATCCCAGAAGGATCCTCTCTGCCTTGGCATCACTGTGTTGATGGGGACTGTCACGTTGCTGGGCCCCAGGAGCCAGGACCTATCTGAGTGATACATCTGGGGTGCAGCATGGCCAGCGCTGCTGTGGGGGACCCCAGCAAAATGCTGCTGCAGGGGGAGAGGTGGTGGATTCTTCACCCGCCTCCCCACCATCCCAGCACTTACCTAAGAGGAAGGAGAAGGCATGCCTCTTCCCAAAGACGTTGTATTCTGGTGTAATTTGGAGGGAAGACAGCAGAGTTACTGCACAGGGTACTTGTTTGGAGAGCAGCAATGTTACTTCTGGTCACTGCTGTAGGCTTTGTTGGCTGAATAAATAGGAATAGTCAGTGAAGATCCCATTCTCCCCTCCTAGTGGGGCTTCAGGAGCCTGCATGGACAATTTTTGCATCCCCTCGATCCCTAGACTCCTCCAGGATGCTCAACTTGATCCCAACCCCTTCCTGTTTCTAGCCTAGGACCCAGGAACCTCTCCTTCTCTCTGCAGTCCACACTACACAGGAACGCATGGCCCTGAATACGGTGTGTGAGGCTGCCAGCTGGAGAGAAGCAAGGTGTGCGCTGCTCGTTCCTTCCCCCAAAAAGTGTGTGTCTGCTCTTTCTTAGCTGTGTGTTGCTGTGGTCCTGCATGCCTCTTACCACCGGTCACCTCCAGAGCCTCAGCTCTGCAGGCAAGGTGCAGCTTGGTGCATTGTCCAGGTTGGAGGCAGATTTATTTTTGTCCTCATGGAGGGAGAGCTCAGCGGTGCACGACATGGAAAGGCTCTGCCCAGCAGTGGTCCTGTAACATGCCCAATGCAGACTGCAAGAAGCTGCCGCAGACACTGTGAAATACTCTTCTGATCAAAACCAACTGGGGTTCTCACTAGTCTGCGCTCCTGACACTCTGCAAGGAAAAACCCCTCTGCAGCCCACCTCCCACAGTGCAGAAATGCTCATTTTCTTCTTCCCGATACTTTTTGCCCCTGGGGAGAGGTGCTTGACTATGTTAATTAACAAGGTTAGGCCATTAAATTTGATTAAGCTAAGCTGTTTCTTTAAGAAAATGTCTCTCAGACCTGCACAGCTGGCTGCAGGCAGAGACTGCACAGCTGCTGCCTGCTGAGCACTCCCTGTGTCTTATCTAGGGCCAGGACACAAATACAAGAAAGATTTCCCCAGGAAAATAAACATAACTGAGATCTAGAGACATGGCATTTGTTTGCAGTTTGAGAGTAATTTATTTTTGTTTTAAAAAAGAAACATGTTCAAATCCCACCCCCCCACCCCCCCGTTGCATAGACTGTTTAGGCAAATAAAAGGTTGATACTGAAATGCAGTTGTGGGGAGGCAGCGCAGAGGTGTCTGGAGAGCAAGGGCCCATGCAGCGGAGCTTCCGTACCATGCATCTCCTGCTGCCTTGTCGAGTGCGGGTGCTGCGGGGTTGCTGCTGCCTGGCTGCCGGGTCCTGGTGCGCCTCAGGCTGTTGCTGCTCTTTTGATTTTGTCTTAAGAAGCAGCTGATTCAGTGGATGGTTTGGCTAAAACAGCAGCCCTCGAGCAAGTCAGCCCCTGTCCTTTATGGGGTGTAGGTGCTTGAACCATCCACTGGTCGGATGAATCAGGGCAGGGTTGTATCCTGGTCCCTCCTTGCCCAGCCTAGGTGTGGTTTGAATGATGATTTTTGGGGAGTTCTTGAAATCCAGACCTGGCTCTGAACTCCCAAAAGCCTGGACTGGAGACGTTGTACGTGACACAACAGAGACATTATCTTGACAGATCTCTGGTTCTTATAAGAATCAGTTGCCCTCACCTGAAATGTTACTTGCTAACCCTTCTGGAGAAGGATCTACTTGCAGGGAGCCATGCAAAGCCTGACGGCTCCACACCAGGTAGGCTGTACTCTGTTGGAGCTGGCTACCTCCATGCCCCTGCTTGTTCAGGTAAGCTGTGGCCTCCCATCACGTTTCCCTTTACTCCGATTTTTTTTTTTTTCCCTCCAGGCAGTACCACCCTTCCTCGGGGGCTGTTGGTGCTTCTGGATTGCAGCAAGAGCACCTGCATGGGCAGCTCTTCTGCCTGCGGGAGGTGGCTGCTTTGCCCACCTGGTGAGCTTGGAGGCAGGAGGGCTGGGAAAAGTACCTGGATGGGGGAAAATGAGGGAAGGAGGAAGGAATAATACAAGTGCAGTGCTGCTTCTCCAAGGTCCTGGCTGAACTGGAGGTTTGGGGCAGAGATCAAACCTATTCCTGCATGTTTCTCTCTAGGATTAGGTGCGGCAAATCCTGATTGTTTTTTTTTTTATAGTATTATACATTGCTTCCTGTTTTGGAGGAGGAGTCACGTATTTGAGTGCTAACAAAGCAAGCTGGAAAAATAAGGCACATATGGGGTCAATTTAAAGGGCTGTGTGAGGAGGAGCCTGGCCTCCTGGCTGTTACCAGCACAGCCGCACGCAGCCAAACCCCGTGATGTGATGTTAACATCACTGCCCTGTCCAAGTCAGACAAAACAGGCTGCGCTGGGACTGGGTGGCACCAGTGGCAATGTCTAACTGGTGGCTTTGCCCCACCCCTGCCAGTGTGTGCCCTGGGAGCTGGGGAAAGGCTGCATCACCCTTGCCTGGGCCGGAAGCGGTTGTGTCCATCAGCTCCGTCCAGGCTTGCCCACGTGGGTTTGGCTGTTTATCCCCCCAGATGTCTGGCTCTGGCTGGCAGCTCCGGTCTGCTCCAGCAGCTTAAGTAGTAGAAGAAAGTGGGAGGAAAACATCCAGTAAACAGACACAGGGCAAAACCCAGATGTGATGGGGCTTCTCATCACACTTGTGTATCCTTCGCTGGCAGAAAAGGCTGGGGGAGACAGAGCCTGGCAGGGCAGACAGCTGGGGCTGGAGGAGGCCCCCACCTCCTCAGAAGGTAGGCTGGGCATGCAGTCGTGGGGCATAGGGCGAGCAGAGGGTCAAAACCAGAGCAGGGGGGAGAGCCGTATGTGGTCTTGTTAGCTGCTGTGCCTGTCCAAGCCATCACACGTCCAAGGGAGATGAGGATGGAGCGGGGTCCAGCTGTGTGATGCATCCCTGGGTAAGGGATGACTGTGGGCATGAACTTTACTCCCCTCCGCTCCTACAGCATATCCTAAATCCCAGAGCTGGACGGTTTGATGGCCATATAGAAGTCCTCTGCATGGCATACAGAGCTGCCCGCGTGGCATCAGCGCATGTTCGTGGGTCTGTGTGTCTAATGCATGGTGCAAGGGCTGCAGGGAGAGAGGACTGCTGAGTGTGCCGGAAAAGCATGTCTGCTGCTTCAATACTGCTTCGGTGTGCCTAGCCCCACAACAGAGGGGCCTTTGGTCCTGCTCTTCTTTAGTAGTCATTCATTAAATAACTCTAATGCCCATAGCCAAGAGGCTTTACACAGCCTCAGCTTGCATTTCTGCTCTTGCAGTAGTGTGGTAGGCTCTCTAAAGGCAAGTCTGTATAAAACAGTCTTTCAAGGAAGATATTCTTTTAAGTGCTGGTGCAAAAGGTCTGGTCTTGCAGCCTCCCCTCCCCTCCCTGCCTCTAGCCTGGGTGGCAATGCGCCCTTCTGCTTAGCTGCTTAAGATGGCATCTTAAGGTCTCTAAGGTTGGGATAAGGACATCTGTCTTCAGATGCTCTCAGCTGCCTTTGGTTTGGCGGCCAGGGAGATGGCACAGCTCTGAGGTGTGGGGTAGCTGCACTTGGCTTTTTTTGCCTCTCTAATGTGAGCTGGGTTTGGATGGAGCCTAAACAGTCAAGTTGTGCCATCTCTGCCGCAGGGCAGGCAAATGAGTTGTGCCTGTGCTTGCTTTGCATGCTGCCATCCATGTTTGTGCAGGTGGCTCAGACTTTTGAGTGCACATGGTTCTGTGCACCCTCGTCCGTGCGATGGTGCCTGTGCTTGCGCATGAGTGCAGAGGGAGAGCCTTGCACCCAGTTCGCTGCATGCCAGCCTGGTGCGCGTGCGTTGTGCTCGTTGCAGGAGGTATGTATGGCTGGTGGCAAGTCACCCTTGCATGCTCAGCGGGGCACATGTCCGTGTACATGCCTGTCCTTTGCAGGGGTTTCTGCCCTTGGGCATGCTGTCATGGTGGGGGAGGAGGTGTTTGCATAAACCTGTGCCCAACTGCTTTGCTCTCTGCTGGCCCTTCAACATGCTGTTTAGCTGCTGGGCTCAGCCTCTTTTGAAAGTCACCACAAAGTGGCAGCAGCTTTGGCATCTCCTCACCCCTCATAGCGCACAGCTGAAAGGACTGGTGGCATCTCAGAGGGGAGGGCCTGAACACCCTACTGTCCGCTAGATGGGCAAGGATGGTCTCTTGTCTAGCAAAAGCAGCTTGGGCTGAGCAGAGATCCACAGGTCCTCTTCATCCTTCTTCTTCTTCTTCTTTTTCTTCTTGTTCCTCTCAGCATGCAGCTGCCCATTGCTGCTGGTGCTACCTTTCTTCCTGCTTTCTCTCCTCCGGCTGCAGAAGCAGCAGTGGCAGCAGATGAAAATGAAAGCAATGAGGACAACAAAGGGCAGACCCATCAGCACAGCCAGGCAGACAGTGTTGAAGACACCTTCCTCATGCTTGGTACGGATGAGCTCCAAGATGGAATTAAAGAAAGAGCTGATCTTCTGCTCCATATTGGCTCCTGGGCAGGCTGCTCCTGTGCTGCTCCCTCTGCTTGAAGGCCCCTTGGGATATGTTCAGCTCCTGTAAGCAGCCAAAGGGCTCCACAAGCATGCTTGGATGGTGCCTGCAGAGACAGGAAACCACATGGATCAGGTGCCTGCTCCCTCAGCAATTTTCTCCAAGGAGCTGCCAGCACAGCCGAAGCCTCAGCAGGGTGAGCATTCTGCTGCCGCAGGGGACCGGGCCATGCTATCAGTCACATTCCTTGAGTGTCCCCATCCGAGACACACAGCCTCCCAACCTCTCCTGGGGTTCATTCCTGGTGGTGGGGATGGACAAGGAGAGCTTTGGCTGGGCATCCCTACTTGCCTCGGCATCTGGCCAAGCACAAATCCTGGCCCCCCTACACATACATCTCAACCCTCGCTTGGCAGCCACAGCATGGAGCCTTTACAGCCCTTTGTAGGGCTTATTTCTTAGCAGAGGAGAAATGCTCTGCAGGGGGGCTTTGCTGTCTAGGGACTTGCCTGGACTGGGCAAGGGACTACTGCAGAGCGTGGTACCGCTGCCATCAGAGCCAAGAGTCAACGTGTCATGGGTTTCTCCTTACCTCTGAGCCACCCTGGGATAGGGTGTCTGCTTTGGGCAGACCACTTCTCGTGGTCGTCTCTGGGTCATGCAGCAGACATACATGTATCAGGACAGACAGCTCAGCTGCTGCAGGCAGGGCACTGTCCCAAGTGCGGGCAGTGCAGAGGCAAGGTGCGCCTGTCGTGGGCACCACGCTGGGGTGCAGTCCTGCCACTCTGGCACCCAGGGCACTGCTGGCAGGTTTGGGGTGGGGGCTGTGGTTAAACCACCTGGATTTTTCATGGGGGCTATGGTCAGTGGGCCTCGCAGGTGGTGGTCAGGCAGGTGAACCCCAGAGAGTACCCTTGCACCCATGGCCACCTCCAAGCAGCCGGGGCTGGCCACAGAGGTGGTGGTGGGGGAGGACGAGGGTTGGCTGTGGACGGAGAAGCCTCCACAGTGCCTCACCTGGGAATTGCTCCAAGGGTTGGGTAGGGCCGAGGAGCATTTCTGCAGCCTGACGTAAGGTTTTCCTCTCCCTTGAGGAGGGAGAGGTGCTGCTGAGCGGCAGGGCTCCTGGGGAAGCCCGTCTGCAGGGGTAGGGAGCTGCTGCCTCTGGTCATGGCTTTCCTCCTTTCCTTCGGCCAGGCAAAGCTCCTGGGGGTTTTGAGTACGGCAGGGGGCTTTGTGCTATGAGTTTGCAGTTCTGGTTCGACATGAGGATCATGACATTATGAGCTGTGCAGATGAAGAGCTGGCAGGAGCAGTATCCAGCTCTAATACCATGTTTCACCCTCGCTCAGCATTTTACATCAGTGTCTTTGCCAGCCTTTGGGATTCAAGCCCCACAGCCTCTTGAGGGAATGCAGAAAGCCCCATGTGCACTGGAGGTGAAAGTGAGGTGCAGTAAAAGGAAAGCCAATGCTTCCACGTTACCAAAAATTAAAAGGTATACCCTGGACTCCAAAGGCATCATGGAGGGGTTGCTCCACTTGTCCCCTGTGACCACTGACTCCCTAGCTCTCCCTCTGGCAGCTCTCACAGAACCTGGGCGCCTCTAGGTAGGAACGGTAAGGAGACCCAGGCTGGTTTTGGTTAAAGCCTCCTTGTCTATAGCGCTACCATTCCTTGCTTTGCATCACATTTTTTGCTGTTGTAGCACCTGCTAAACTGAGTGTTTTGGGAGCTGGGCCCCTGTCCCAAGCGAAAGGATGCTCCAGCACCACTGTGCCTCCTGCCTTGCTTTGCAATGACACCCTACCTCCTAACGAACAACAAAGCTGCCTGCCTTGCCAAAAAAAGAAACCACAAGTCCCACCCAACCCTAACCATAGCCTTCGTGCTGCTGCCTATGCCCTGGGGAGGAAGTAGGGCTGCCCTGCTGAGGTGGGAGCTGGAAGGCAGCCCCTGAAAAGGTAGCTCCCAAGGGAAAACCTGCCTTCAGAAACATTGCTCTGGGACCTACAAAGCGGTACTGGGTCTTGTTTCTCCAGCCACCCCTGGCAGCTGGCTTTTGTACCCAACTGCCAGGACCCCAAGAGCCAAATCCTTCAGTGAAGATGCTGAGGTCTCCATGTGGGACTTCACAAGTGCTCAGATCCTACGTAAAGAGAAGGTTTTATCCTCCCTGCCCCACACAGAAACAGACTGACCGCTGCGAATTTATTGTTTTGATCTGCACGAAAGCGTAGCTGAGCTGGCCACAATTAGCTGGTGGTTTCTCTTTTGAACATATGCCTGGGAAATGTGATGAAAATGGACATACAAATGTCTGTGGGTGCCTTTCTGAAAAACTCCCATTTGAGATTTACCAAATGAAACACAGACCTCTGGGAGGTGGCTTGGGCTTTGGCTAAACAAAGACATTTGTAGCTAATGTTTTACTGCTGGATTTTTGTCCTCTCTGCTGCATCTTCCAGTTCTTGCTTGCTAGAAGGGCTAGCATTAAAATTATATATATATACGGTGGGGGTTGTTTTGGGGGTAGACAAGCTGCACAGTGGGGGTGCCAGGCATGCCCCCAAGAGGGAGGGATGGTGTTGCAAGAGGCAGAAGGGCTTTTTCCACCCCACCTCTGCTGCTGAGCGGCTTCCCGGCCTTGGAAAATTGGCTGCTCCCTGCATTGCCTCATTCCTCTACCTGGCAGAGGACAGTGATATTGCCACTGCCTCCACCTGAGAAATCATGGCTACCAACGAGGGCTTGGAGACGGAAATCCCATCCATCCCCTTCCTACCCACTGCCCAGAGCCGGTGGTGAGCATTACAGATTTGCTTTTGCTCACAGGGGAGATGAGCAAGTGCTCTCTGCTATCTGCTGCCTGCAGGCATTACAAGCAAAGGGGGAAGCGGTGAGAGCCGCTTCTTAAAACTGCTCCCTGCCCCAACCTTCATTTGAACTGAGGCCTTTTTTTAGGACAGCTGTAGTAAAGGTTAAATTGCAACACAAACAGAGCAGCTTTTCCTCAGCCTGAATCATCTGCATAAAGCAGGTTTGCCATCTATCCATAAATATCCTGACAGCTCATTATCCAGGCAGGAACGCTGGATGCCTATGATACACTTAACTCCAAAAAAGAAGTTAAAAAAAAAAAACAACCAACCCAAACCCAACAACCACCTTCATTTCAGACAAAACAGGATGTACAATTTTATTCCTGCACTGAGCTGCTTTATATTTATTGTGTCTCAACTTCTGGGGAGGGAAGGAGGGCTGGAACTTCCTCTTAAACTTGTAATTAATTGTTTACAGAATAAAAAAAAAAAAAAGGCAGAGCTCTTTGAAATGTTTCCATTTTAAACTGGAGCTGAATGCGCCGCAGGGACCCTCGCTGCTTGCTCCTGGGAAGTGCCCAGCTGGGTACGTACAGCCGCACTGGGCAAGCCCGGACCAGCAGGGATACAGCCAAGCATCCCTTGCAAGGGGAAGGCAGAGGTACCTGCCACAGCCCTGAGCAAGCAGCACTGAAATCCTGGGGACACCTTTCAGCACAGCTATGCAGCTGGTTTTTAAATGCCTTTTCTTTTTGGTGTGTGCGTTGCCTTTTGTTTTGTAGATGAAGGGATGTCTGTGTGCTAAATAAAGGGGTTCTCCAGTTTAATATAAAAAGAAGGGGGGGGGTGTGAGGGGAAAGTAGAAAAACTGGTGCCTTTTGAGCCATGACTCTGAGGGCTGAGGGGTGACCTGAGGCCACCCATCACCAGCTGAAAGCCTATGCGCACAGGAAGGAGCTGCATTTTGGAAAAATTCATGCTGCTGCTCAGTTTGGTGTGACAGCAACATCTCCCTTTAGAGAAGGGACGAACGGGGAGAGCTGTGCTGGGGTCCACCATGGGTGTGAAGTGGGTGCCCAACGCACGTGGAGCTGCAGCTGGGAGGTCGGCTTTTTTTTTTGGGTCAAGGTATGGGACAAAAAAATTGGGGCCAGGGAGGCACTGAGAGACAGGGTAGTGTCTCTGTGAGGGCTGCTAAACGCCCTGTTAAATGAGCTCTTTGTTTTTGGGTAGCCAGTGCTGGCAGCAAGTCAGGGGAAAGCTGACATGGTAACTTGCTCGGAAAATCCTGCGGCCAGGGATGGACGGTTCCATCTGACAGCAGCTCTGCATGGCTGGGGCTTGCACAGCTTGTGTAAGTTTTAATCAAAGTTGGGCGCCAAGATGAGGTTCTTTAATCCATGGTGGCTCTGAAGGAGCTGGTTTTCAAGGGTGGGGAGCATCTGCCACTCCCTCAGGGTTACGGGCAGCCGTGGGTGGAAAACAAGCTCCTTTCGAGGGCCAGCTTGGGATGGCACCACAAACCATTGGTGTGCACGGCTTGCCTGGCTGAGCTGGGGGGGGTAAGGGCTGCCAGCCTGAGTCAGAGGGGTTGCCTTGGCAGTGCTGGCTTGCCCACATCCTGTGCGCTGCAGAGGAACCACAGCGGCTGGGGATGGAGGTAGAGTTCGCAGAAAAGTTACAGTTCACTGGAAACAGGGGGCAAAAGGCTGGAAACTGCTATGCTATGCTGTGTTTCCGGACTGGATTTTGCCAGTTAAGTCCTTTAGGCTCAGCTCTCAGCAGGCATGTCTGCGTGAAGTCCTCTCCAGCCTAACAAAGCTCGACCAGCTTCTCTTGGCTGACATGTAGCCTGGCTCAGGTGGAAGCAGGGCCGCTTTAAGGTGCTTCTCCCTATATCCACGCTGAAAGCAGGAGCAGTTCTGGAAGACAACCAACCTACAGCCCACAACCCATGGGGTTTGGCCCTGAGTACTTTTAGGTTATTTGCACTCCCCGATGATTGGTGTCTGGGTCCAACTTGGGACTTGCAGAGGTGACACAAAAGTGCCTGACCTGCAGCCACTCCTATTTCCTTAATGCAGATGAGACCTCGCTTCATGCAACTGATGCTAACTGGTAGCAAAGCAAGAATCACAGTATTAAACTCGACCATTTCCTTCTGTCATTGGCTTTAGATCAACTTTATAACCATTTTCCACTGGCAGTGATAGCTATGGGTCAGGCTAGGAGAGGCTAACCTCTCAGAGCCCATGAACTCTCTGATACGACGAGCACAGACACAGCTACACATGCATGCAGGAGTGACATCTATTTTCCCATTTGCACCTGCAGACTTAAGGGAAAACTGGATGAAACCTGACACTGAGGGTGAGCAGTTTCCTTAGCTGGGATTGAACGTTACTGTTTTGGAAATGGTGAATAAGAGTTTTGCCGCCAGTCTCCCAGAACTCACAGCAGGCTTCAGAGACCTTCCTCAAACATTAAAAACAAACACTAAAAGCCCCCACCCAACAAACAAAACCAACTAAAGCTTCATCTTACTCCCACTGCCATCAAACCTTCCAGCCAGAAGCCGCACGTAGATGCTTTTATCCCCTAAAGGGAATGATTTGGAAAACTTCTGATATGAATGTCGGATAAGAGGGTTAAAGTGAAACTATTTTGTAAGCTGCTGCCTGGAGCCTGCTCTGCCCTCGCCATCTGTACATGCGTGGCTGCCATGGGCCCCGGGATCAGCGCAACTCCTGGCCAAAAGACCAGTTTTGCTTTTAGAAAAGCCACGTGGGTCACAGACGGTTTTGGTTACAGGGGGCTGCAGATCACCTGGGCCAGCCCTGCAGCTCTCCGGGGCGGAAGTAACAGCAAAATTTGCTGGCGCAGCTTTACCTCTACCTTTTGCGGCCCAAAACCCCCGGTGCTGGGCAGGCCTTCTTCTGCCAAGCGTCCCCTGGGAGGTGGTTGTTCTTCAACGCCATTTCTCAAGTGTCACTGTCCCCACCTGGCTCTGCCAGCATCTGCCTGGCAGGCTGTGCCACGCTCCCACCGCCCCTGCCTAAGCCCCATCCCCAGAGCTGACCCCATGGCGGCGGGCAGCTGCCTGCACCGCTGCCCACCCGCGGGGGTACAGGCAGTAGATGATGTGCCCTTAAAAAGAAACATTAATAAAAAAAAACCCCTGTATTTGGGCAACATAAAGCCAAGGATAACGCCCGGGGAAGCCCAGCCCGGTTGAGCGATGCCCGGCAGCTGCGGGTAGCAGGTTCCCCCGCCCCGTCCCGGGGAGCCCCCCTGGCCAACCTACCTCAGTGCCCGCAGCCCCTCGGCTCGTCGTCCCGTCCCGTCCCGGCGGAGGCTCCCGGCGGCCGGAGGAAATGGGACGCCCCGTCCCGCCTGCCTCCGCCCCCGGCCCGGCCCCGCCGCCCTCCGGCCCCACCTGGGGCTCCCCGGCCCCCTCCCTGGGACAGCCCGCCTTGCACAAGCCCAGAAGTGGGCGGGGGACAGACACCTCGGTGCTTCGCGGGGTCCGCGGGCGCCGCCGACCCCGGGAGCTCAGGGAGGGCTGGCAAGGTCGGAGTCGTTCAGTCTGGGAAAGAGGCATGGGGGGGGTGTGTGTGTACAAAACCAGGCCTGAAATATGCCAAAAGTTGCTGGGAAGAGGGACAGAACAAAGTGTTTTCTCTCTTCGGGAGGGAGGTGCAAGCAGAGATTTCCCCAGAAGCTTTTTTTTTTTCTTTTTTTTTTGGGGGGGTGGTGGTGGGGGGATGTTTGGTGAGGCTTTGCAGGGGCGGCAGTGCTGCTCCTGTTGTTCGGAGGCTCCTTCTAAAATGCAGCGCCAGGATGGCCACCACGCATCCCGCCATCACAGCCCCTGCCCCGACGTCCACGCTCTGTCCCTGGAAAGGGGACGCTGCAGCAGAGCAGGGGACGACCGAGCATCCCCACGGGAGGGGACGTCCTGGGGGCTGCTCTCCTCCATGTGCAACACCCGGCAGCGTTATGGGTGCTATGCACCCCTGGAAATTATAAATGATGTTTCAACTCGAGGAAGGCCCTCCAGGTTGTGCAGGGGTTCAGTATTTTTGAAATTTTATTTCAGTTCAGTTTGGATTGCTTCCCCAGTTTTTACTTGCTCCTTTCCCTCCGTCTTATTTCTTTTTTATCTTCGTATGAGGAATATCCAGGAATCACTGGGTCCTGATTGCTTTCCAGTCCAGGGCTGAGTGGTCTCCACACAGTGTTGCGATGTTGACAGCCAAACAAGCTGTGACTAGAAAAATGTTTTGCTGGAATTTTTCTGGCCGACTTGAATCCTTTTGGATTGCAAAACCCCCACACTCGCCCTCCTTCATGCTCCAGAGCCAGTGGCTTTGCTTTTCTGCTTTGGCCTCAGTGCTAACTTATCAGGCTGGGGTAGCTGGCGCTGCCTGACCATTTGAGGCTGCTGGAAAAGAGCCCCGTGTGCTTGATGCCATGCCCTGGCAGCGCCAGGAGCAGAGCTGCGGTGGGAATATGGGGAAAGTGAGGCAGATAGGAGGGGCGGAGGGATGGAGGCAAGCTGCCTCCCAGCCCTGGCTGCCTCTGCTGCCCTCCCTCCTGCTGCCTTCATCCTAACATTGGGGCTGGAGGGGTGAGAGACCCCAGGAAATGCACGTTGCAGGCTACAGCTTGTGCTAGGTGCCTCCTAGCAGACTTTGGCAAGGTGTTTACATGCTGCGGGAAGTACCAAACTTTTTTTTACCTAAAGATTTGCTGCTTGTTAAGGCCAAGAAACTTTTCCTTGTTTTTATGCTACAGGATGGAGATCCCTAGGCTTTGCACCACGTTCATGGCTCACCCCTTCCCAGCTCAACCCATCCCAGCTCACTCCATCCCATCTCACCCCATCTGGAATCCCGCTCAATCACTCTCCAGAAACACCCTTCCCAGTGCAAGCAGAAGAGGCCACCTGGGTGCTGGCAGTCAACTGGGGGGACACCCAGCCACTCAACACACCAGATAGCGTAACATCACCTTTGAAACCACCATTGACAGGATTGCCTGAAAATATTTGCTGTTAGAGGTCCCTAAGGGCGAGTATGGTGGGAGGTGTCAGTTTCGGGGGCGCCTGGGCCCAGACTCGGGGGTCTGAAAACCCTGCCCATTCCCGGCAGTGCTGCTGCGGTCGTGGCTGGGAGGTTTGCTTTGTTTCCTGGGCAAACAGCCCCACTGGGGCTCAGCACTTTCTTGTCACTAATTTAATTTGGCAGAGGCCTTACCCAGGCGGGAGCTGCCAGTCTGGGCACCTTCCCTGGCTTTTTGGGGGGCCCTCTGAGCATGGTCCTTTGGCACCTGCTTGGCTTTGGGGCAGGAGCATTGCTACACCCCTCCTACAAAGTGGCAGAGATGGTAGCACTGATAATGCTGACCTCAGCATTTAAGCTTGTTGTGATGCTACTACCTGGAAAGAAGAGTCTTGATGCCATCAAGTGAGGCGATACAATTAAACCAAGTTGTGAAGCATTGGATGGACTTAAAGAAACTTGGAATTAATGCAAGAATATACATATACAATCAGTCAGACTATGGATCTGTCTAGCCCGGCATCCTCTTCCCTATAGTGGTCCACAGCAGATGCTTTGAAAGAATATAAACACCATTTGATGCTTGACCCTGTGGACGTCTCCTGCAGCGAGGAGTTCCACAGCTTCTTCACATGCGTTATGGGGAAAAAGTACATTTGGGGCGGGGGGTTAAACCTGCCACCTCCTAGTTTTGTTTGGCATCCAGCATATCTGGTCTCCAAGGGATTGTGCTTTGTTTTTCAGAAACTTTAATGGGTGAGAGGAAGCCATGACTCAGCTGCCGATGAATCACTTGCTGCTCCAGATTATGCATCTCTCTGTTTGCTGGTGCCCCTCAAGCTGTGGAACTGATTAAGCCAGGATGAGACAAGCTCCTGTCACACCATGCGATATCGGTCTGAGCCCAGGCCTGGGACCAGTTGGAAATCAAATCCCACCTCCAGCCCCTGTTTTCCATCCATCCTTCCCAAATTCCCTGTTTACCTGCAAGATCAAAGCCTCTCCCATGCTAAAGAGCCCCCCCAATAACTTCTATTTCTTCCAGGGTCCCCTCAACCCCTGATTTTATTTGGAAAACACTACTAATTTTACACTGAAAATAGAAACACCCTCTTGTTTCCCCCTTGTTTCATTAGATTCAGCTGATTTATTTATCAGTTTGCCCCATTACACAACTGGGAGCTTTACTCCTACTTTGATAACACCCAGCTGGCACCCAGGACTGGTATATTTGGGGTTTCCTCGACATGGTGAGATGGAAGGAGATGCAAAGTGACTGTAGATGTGGGTACACCTTTCTCCCCAACTGCTTGTTCTGCTTTCTGGTTGCAATTTCTGTTTGCAGAAGCTGGCCCATCTTAAAGTAAGCAATGGAAAACTCTGCTCCCGGAGAAACATTCCTCTCATTTTTCCTCTATGCTTCTGCCTTTTCCCCTCCCTCTCCCCCTCCCACAAAAAAAAGCCTGCAGTTTAAACACCAAAAATAAAGCATGCCTGGTCGTGAGCTAGATAAAAATAGCAGCCCTTGGTATTTACTTTAGCAGCAGCAATAGGCTTTCCGGCTTTGGAGGAGAACAGGAGAGGCAGGAGCGCGATGGGATGGGATGATGACCCCTGGAGGGGTGGGGGACAAACACCAAGCTGGTGTTTTTGGGGCTGTCAGGCTCTGTGGCAGCAGCTCCCTCCCCTCCTCTCCCTTGGTTGCTGTCTGCTGGGCTCTGTTTCCTCTGAGAAGGGGGGAGCCCTGGGGGTGAGTTGGGCTCAGGTGCCCCAGTCCCACCTGGGTCCCAGCTTGGTGCTGATGTGTTAGTGTGGTGCTGCCCTTAAGTGCCTGGGGCTGAGTCCTGTATGGGCAGCTATGGGAGAAAGGCTGCTTTTAGGAGAAACACCCCAAAACTAGTGATGTTTTTTGGGGTCCCTCTTCCCCACCTGTCACCTGGGAGGCTTTGTGTGCAGCTGGGCTTGCAGAGGTCAGTCCAGGTCTGCTGGAGCATCCCTCCCTGGTGCTTAGGGGAAAGAGAGGGTTGGGGTGGGGAGTGAGGTGGGCTCCTTGGGTGCATCCTCAGGTCCTGCTTGGTGCTTGTGTTGAGCAAAGATGGGGTACTGGGACAGATGTGTGTCTCTCTGCACCTGATGGGGTGAGAGCAAGCAAGAGACAGCAGCTCAGGATGCATTTCAGTGTGTGCTGTGGGGTTTGGGAGGAAAGAGGTAGGGCTTTCTGTTGTTTTGGAGCTGATGATTGTTTTGTGTGTGTAAGCCTTCAGGAACTCCTTCCTGAGGAAATCCTATGGGCAGCGCTGGCGGTGGGCGAGGGGGAAAGGAGACGTGCTGGGGCCAGGCAAATCCCAGCAGCATGACGTGGTGCCTTCCCATTTAGGAACGGCTCAAGGATTAGTTGTGTGAAGGCCAAGGGTTGAAAAACTCGTTGGTGAACAGGGGTGCCCCTTCCCTTGGCATGGAAAGGGGTCACCAGCAGCATCCTGATGGCTGGATTTGTGGGTGGTGTGAACGAAAGGCAGAGGAGTGAGTGGTGGTCAGGCATGGCCCTGGTGCCCCCGAGGACCAGTATGTGCCCCCAATAGTGGGAAACAGTGGCTCGTGCCTCTCCCAAGAGCAGCCACTCCTAGGCTTTCCCACACTTGGCGAGTGTTGGGTCCGACCTGCCAGGGTTGCTTTATAGGTGAAAAACCAGTTGTGCTGGCTGTCTCCTCTGGTGTGGTCCTTCCTTTGGTTCAGCCCCATGATGCTGAGGAGCAATCAGTGGCTGTCCCTCTGTGCCAGCTTCCACTGGAGCCCAGCTGAGGTGGGCAGGGAGATCAAATCCCATTTCTTTAATGATAAGCAGCTGCCAAATTATTATCATTCTGTAAAATTTTTAAATTATCCCTTCCCCTCTGTAAGCCACTGCCACAGGGAAGGCTGTTCCTGGAGATCTTTGGTGAGCTGATGTCCTTCTGTTTGGGGCCACGTGAAAATTTTGGCTGGTGGCATCAGAGTGGTTGGCCAAGGTGTGCCCTCATGCCAGGATGTTTTGTGCTGCCCTTGGGGCTTAGCTCCTGCCTGGGGATTATTTGACCCCTGCTCTTCACAGTTCAGAGTCTTCCTCCTCATCATCTTGTGTGCTAACAGGGGCTTGGTGGGGAGGATGCAGCTGGGTGGCAGGGCTCAGGCAGGGTGTCTCAGTGGGGGCTCACCCCCCACCAGGGAGGGAACTGAGAGCAAAATGCAAATAGTGGTGGGTGAAAGAGGAAAAACACACCAAAAACCTTTCTCCTGGGAGTGTTTTGCTTCTTTCTGCCCCCTGTGAGGGAGATCAGGTTCCTTTATTTGGAGGGGTGAAGTCCCCCTCAGGCAGGTGGGAAAGGTGGCCTTGGGTTGTGGGTGAGGAACTGATACGAGACGGCGAACAGGCAGATGCCAGCTACTTTCGGCATGACATGAGTGCAGTTGGGGAAGTGGGACTGGGGGAGGGCCAGAGTCTGTCCCCAGGAGCAGGGGGACACTGGCTGACAGTGTTGCTTCTCCAGCCCTGTCACCTTGCTGCTCCTCTCCTGACTACCCAGGATTCGAATGCCTTCTCCTGAATTTATTAGAGGGATGGTTTCCCACTTTGCCCCCACTTTTCTCACTTTTTGGGATGATTTTTCTTGTAAACATTTGTAAAGTTACTTCCTTCAAACCTCTTTTTTGTTGCATTGTCACCAAATGCAGGGGATGGTGCTGGGACAAGGGGCCATTGTGGCAAACAGAGGCGGCTTGTGTTACCACCAGCATCCTGCTGCTCTCCACTCCAGGGTCTGGCAGCCGTGCAGGCACCCGATGCCTGTGGAGGAATAACACTGGGGAGATAACCTGGTTGGGAGCAAGAGCATAAGCCATGCTGCTGGGAATAAGTATGCTTATACATTGCATGGGATGTGCTATAGGGGGGGCTGCACACCTCCAACCTCCCTACCAACAGCAGAGCAGCAATCCAAAATACAGGGAGGGAAAGGAGTGCTGCTATGAGAAAGTCCCTAATCACAGCTAGCACTCAGATTCAATACTTCTGCCTCAAATATAATGTTGGGTTTGTTGGTTTTTTTTTGATGGGGAAAATTGCTGAAACAGGTTGGAAACAGAAAAAAATCTGCATGTTGGTGCTGTGGCTGTAGTGCAGGGGAGGGGGAATAAGCCTGTGGGCTGCTATTCACAGTGCTCCTCATCCCAGGGAGAGGGGACAAATCAATGAAATTTAAAAGCCCTGCATTTAGATTTGATTAAAAGAGATAATTTTTTTAAAACACTCTACATAATTAAGCTTTAGAGCTTGTAGCCACAGGATTAGAAAATATAAAAATGGAGATGAGGGTTTTAAAGGGATGATGAGCACATCCAGGCTTACAATGGGAATTAAAACCCAAAAATGTTAAAGGTGGTGCTACAAAAATCACTGCAAGGCATAAAGCAGCTGTGAATTCATGGGACGAGGATGCCCCTTCATCGACCTGTTCCAGCCTTGCTTTTGCAGGCATTGTACTTCCTCCCACAGTGCTGCTTGCTCCTGGGTGAGCATTTCCCTTGTGTTTTTCTGGGCTGAGGTTGCAGGGTGTGTTGCTGGGAATGCATTGCTCGAGCTCCAGGTTTGGGATGGACGCCCAACCCCCTTGCTAAGGACCTTTGTACACCCTCCTGATGTTTGCTGGTAGAACAAAGTTCCCAAACATCATTCATGCAAGAAGGGGACTTTGGTAAGAGGGCTGTGATGAAATATCTCTGTACAAAGTGCGAATGGGGGGGTGCTGGCGGTGGGATGCTCTGTGGTTGCTGGAAGTGCCCGAAGAGGAGAGTGGCTGTTCACAGTGTGGCTGTGCTGCCTGTGGGTTCTGCCTGCACAAAGCCTGGGCTGCCTGGGGAGGTGCGCTCCTTGAAGAGGCTGGAAATGTGAGATACCACCATATGTTATACTGCAGGACCATGTATAGAGTATACACATGGCTTTGAGCTGTGAAGTGGCAGAGGGGCCTGTGCAATGAGGGCGGTGGGCACCTTAAATGGGTGATGGGGCAGGAGCTCCCCAGGGGTTGATATCATGGGGCAAAACACCTCCCTGGGCTTAAGTTAAAACCTGCACCTTTTAGGAAAGGGCTTGTGCCAGCCCTCACCCCCTTCGCATCCCATCTGAGGCATGGAGGTGGGCCATGACTCTGATTCTGGGATGTGGGTTGCGGTCCAGAGGGATGCTGTCTCTCCACATGGTCCTGCCTTTTCTGGATCCCAACCTCCAAGTGGTGCGTGCCCACTTCATGCATCTGGTTATTGCAACAGCAAGTCTGTATTTCCTTTAGGTGAGCTTTTTTTGGGGTGCTGTGCCTGGATTGGAGGTCCTGGTGGCCCCGCTTGGCCCCAGACATGCTGAATGGGGAGTACAGTGAAGGGCACTGCCCTTCTCTAAGAGACCATAAATGGAATGCACCATGTTGGGCCAAGTGCTTGGCCAAGCTGCACAAGGCTGGGAAGCAAAGCACCAGTGCAGGCAACCCTTCCTCCCCATTCCAAACCCATCTCCACCCCTTGGCTCCTCCACATACAGGGGAGACCCCTGGGCTTTCCTCAAGGGTCTTCCATAGCATTTAATCCCTTTAGACATGAAAAAGGTCATTTAATCCAGACAGTTTTGTCCATCAGGCTTCAGGCTTGTCTTTTCACTGTGCCATTGGCCGTGGCCAAGGTGGGGGAACCCCGTGCTCACCACTTCCTTTTTTTTTAATCTCTTAAACTGGGGCAAGAAAGAGAAGTTGAGAAGCTGCCACAAAGCAAATTCCCCTGTTTTGTCTCTCTGAAATTAAATTTAGAAAATATTGAAGCAGTCTGGCAGAAAAACTTCTTTCGGGCTTTCTCATCCTGCCTGGCTACGTGTCAAACATGAAAACTTAAGACAAGGAGGTCTAAATAAAGCCTGCGTGTGAAACGAGAGGAGACTTTCAAAATCATCTGAAATTCATACTTGTCCCAGAGATTTTTGCTAAATTAGTGTTGGTTTTTGGTTGGGTTTTTGTTTGTTTGTTTTCCACTGGGAGCATGTTCTGCTGGAAATAGCCTTGCAATTTGGTTTTCGGTGGGGTTTCCTTCATGCTGGGAACAGATTGCTGTCTAAATCAGGAGAATGGCTTTAACTGAAGACTTCAGGGTCATTTTGCTCTGCTCCCGAGCATTTACACCACGTCTTTGCTTTCTCTGGCTGTAAGCTGCAGAGCCAAGGGCCTCTCTAGCTCATAGGAGCAGCTAAATTTATTAACCAAACATCTTGCGCTGGGCTGAGGCCAAAGCACAGCTCCCTGCCTTACCAGGGTTAAGAGACCAGCTGCACCGACCCAACTTTGTGGTCACTTTATTATTATTTATTTTAACAGGATAACTCGGGCAGGGGAGACTGTGGGAGCCTCTGGTCTGACCTGCTGCCCAAGGCAGCCCCAGGGTCAGATGAGGTTGCTCAGGGCTTTCTCCAGCCTGGTCTTGAACACCTCCAAGGATGGAGATGGCACCACCTCTTTGGGCAGCTTGCACCGATGGCATGTTTTGGGCAGCTCCCCCCAAATTTCCTCCTTCTATATTTTTTTTATCCCACTGGATGTTCTTTGTCTCTCATCTGCTCTGTTCCTCCTCGTTCGTGTTTCCTGGTGTGCTTTGCAAATGAGGAGTATGCCCTCTTCCAGCTGCTGCTGGGCTTGCTGGGGTGGCTGTCTCAGCTGCACAACACCTTGCAGCTCAGCTGCAAACTGCTGAGTGAAAAACCAAGCCTCCGTGGCCAACTGCTTCAGATGCAAAAGTATCTGAGCTCCAGTGGGGCACCCTTGCAGGAGGGTGAGAGCATGCAAATCCCTGCTAATGAGCCTCCTGTGCTCCTTCTCCCTTGGCATAAATGAGGATTAGGGACAGGGGATGCACGTCTCTGCTTGGCGTGAGGTTGGGGCTGTGATGTTGCTGGGCTTGGATGCACCAGGACCCCACTCCCACCCCACTCCTTGACAGGCACACAGCTCGCTCCTTCAGTATCTTTTATTAATGTATAGAAAATGCATTAAAAAAAGGAACTATACATAGCCTAAGAGCGGTCAAGACTAAAAATACTAGTTAACAATGGTTAACAAGCGTCAATCCCATTCTCCAAGCTACATTTTCATTACAGGGTGGGGAGGGTTGTTTAATATATTATTTATTTATATTATTTATTTTACTTATGCATTTATTTGCTTTTATCTTCCCCCTCATTTGGTTGCATTGGTTTGTGTTTGAGTTCATCAGAACCTGTCCAAGGGATTTTGTTGCCTCTGTTCTTCCTTCTTATTTATGGTTTTAAATTTTTTTAAAGTAATAATCACAATTCCAACATAACAGCTGTACACAGGGGGCTGCTTGTTTGTTTAGGTCTTCATGTCACCATCCTTCTGAGAAACCACTGACACCTGGAGAGCTGCAGGCTGGGTACTGAGGTGGGTCTGGGTATCAGCATCTCCCCTGGGAAGGGCCTTTACCTTCCCCTTACCCCAGACATCTCCCCTGGAAGGGGCAAGGAGCTGCCACCACCATCTGGACACCATCAGGTTTAAGGAGGGAGGAAGGTGACCCTGGAGGGAACCGGTGGTCCCCAAGGGGCTTGATTTGGTTTGATGGCCATCCTGGGGTGCTTGGTTGGCAGAAACAGGGATGGGCTTCTTGCTTGGCCCTGGGACAAAGCCCTTCATTAGTGGGTGTAAGCATGAATTAAAGGGCATTTTTTGGGTGAGAGCTCTTTGCTAGCAGTGTCTGGTAAGGTCAAAGCTTGTGGGTGTTGCTGGGGGGCACAGGGCAGGGGGTGCATGGTCACCCCAGGGTGTGATGATGGGGACATGCCAGGAGAGCAGCTCTGGGTCTGGATGAAGGGCATGTGCTGGCATGGAGGCAATGTGCTGCATGGGTATTTTGGCTCCTGCTGTATTTCAGCAGGTCACTCTAAGCCTGTTGCAGGCACAGGGCACCCTGGCACAGGGACACCACTGCCTGACCCCTCCCCTGCAGCAGTGCTGGGGACGAAGGCGGTGTGAGCTGTGCTGTCCACACCGCAATGCTTCCTCTCTGCTTCACCTGGGGTGAGAGTCACTTTAGGAAGGAGGTAAGAGGGTGTTTAGGCTGTTACTATGCTTTGAGATGCCCACGGTAAAGTAATACGAAGATAAGGAGTAGAATCAAAGGCTTCTACCCAGCTTTTGTGTGGCTTTGACACTCTTCCAGCATCCTTCTGTCAAAACCCGGCTACTTTTGGGGAGGGCCTGGCCTCTCTCCTTCCCCAGATTATTAATCTGTAAATGCTGTCTTAAGGATCAGTTTACTAAAAGTAGTTTCTCCTTTCAGGCCTTTTTTCCCCTTCGTTTACATTGTAGTGCAATGCATGGTGGGAAGGTAGGCTTGGAGGTCTGGCAGAAATGGAAAGAGAGGGAAATCAAAACTGAGCAAGAGATGAGAAAGTCCCTTGATGTTTTCTTCCAGGATTTTGAGGTTAGAAAAACAGGTGGGTTTGAAAGGCTACAGGTGTCCTGGGTGTTCTGCTGGGTGAAGGATCTGATGTGTTTCTTCCTGCTTCATGTTATGAGATTTGGCATCTTACAGTGGACTGTGTGGTTTTCGTAACAGCTTCAGGTTCATTTTGGCATCTGGGACAAGCCTGGGCCATACGAGCTGGATGGCAGAGGAGCCACTGAGCCCAGTGATGGTTCATGTGCTGGAGCCAAGGTCTCTCAAGATGAGCATTGTGCAGGATCCAGGGTGGGTTTCTGGGAATTTCAGGCTTGTTGCCAAGACTTCGTTCAGTCTCAGTGCTGTGCTGATGAGGGATAGGGCGAGACTTGCTCTGGTTGGAGAATGAATTCAGAAAAAGGGCTTGCCCAAAGAGTGATGGAGAGTAAAGAGAGGTTGTACTTAATCATCTGGCCATTCCATAGCATCAACATTAAGCACAAATTTGCTTGAAGCTGCTGGCAGGAGCTTTGCACACACACAAAAATTATCAGGCAACGATGAAAAATGAATTTCTGGAAAATTTTATCTTGTATATGGACAGTGTGAACAAGGGACAATTGGCCAAATGACTGGGTCGTTGCTGCTGATTGATTGTGTGCCTAGGCTTGGGTTAGGTTATCACCAAGTGAATAAAAACCACCATGTGTAGATGTCTTTAAGATATTTTAGCAACTGTGTTTCACCAGGATGATGGAAAGGCAACACCCTGGTACCATGTGTGAGATCAAGGACCAGCATTAGTACATAATGGCAGCAGAAGGTCAGATATTATCTCCAAGGTTGTCCTTCAGACTTGATGATGGAGTTGTGTCAGCCAGGTCTTCTTATCCTGGTTACTGGACTTATAAAAGGGATGATAGACATGAGGAGGGAGGGAGAGATATACAGCAGTAAATCTAGTTAGAGAATAATCAGCCTTTTTGAGGATCTTCTTTTTAACTTCCTGGAAAAGTTGGCATGTTTTGATTTTTCTGTTTGACTTGTACTTTTGAAAAGAGAGTTCTTGCCTTCCACTTGGTTGTGAGTGATGAGCTCCTGTGTTTCCACTGATGTCTCATCCTTTCACGTGGGTAGATAAGCAAACAGTACCATCCAAGACAAGTGAGGAATGCCATCCACTGTCAGTCTCTGCTCCTCACTTTAACCACTGCACTGGGGTGCTTTTCTTAGGACACTTCTTGTCTATAAACTCTTGGTGATGTTGGGAAAAATATTACTCTGCTGGTCTACTAGGAGGCTTCTTAGGTTTTAATCAAGTCTATCTGCTGTTTCTTGTCAGCTTTTGGGACCTAAAACAGGGCAGGCCACTCAGGAGGCATGACATGCTGCCATCTGTGACACGGGCCATGTCCCGCGAGATCCCATCACCTGCAGTCTCCCTGATGGACCCGTTCCTCAACTAGTTGACCTGTTGCCTGATTTGATGCTGATGGGAAGAAAGAAGAGAAGCCTCATTTACAAGTAAGACGTTGCTGAGCTGCAGCATTCTTACTGCAGGTCAGACTCCAGCTTGTAAGCTGACCACTTGAAGGGCTGGACCTGTATCTAATCCTGACCTTGGGGTTAGCTATGATTTTACGTGCCAGTATGTGGCATGGACAAGGAGGCTGCGTTTCCTGCTTAATGCCCTTCTTCAGCTCTGCAGCAGTGATGAGTAACGTCAGAAAATCCAGAAGTGTGACCATGAAAGAAACACTGGCCTGAATTATAAGCTACTGCAAAGATGCCTTTATGTTGCCATCTGGAAGATGTTTCTTGAGACAAAGCAGCTTCAGTGTGATAAAATCAAACAGCAGTGTTTAGCATTTGTAATGCACCCTTGGCTGTGAACCCAGCGATAGGCTGCATTGTCCTTGGATGTGGTGATGAGTCCCTTCTCTGAGACCAGGCCAGTGACAATGGTCAGCATTGATCAGAGCCCTCAGCAGAGGAGTGACTTCAGCACGGTTGTCGTTTGGGCTGCATGGAGATGGTGTCAGTGACAAGAGAGTGCAGCCAGAGCTATCCAAAGGCTCCGTCAACCTTAAGGTGGGAGAATTTAAGGATGGGAAGATTGAGCTCATCTATTCGAGGGGAAACAGTTGATTTCCCACTAGAGAGATGGTGATATCAAGGCACTGAGATTTGTGTCCCTTTTGTGATGGCAGCGAAGAGAGATGTAGGCGAAGGAAGGAGTGGGCATTTCTCAGCTTGCACTTGTCGTCTCTTGGCTGTGTCATCATCGTTCCCTGTGTGTGCAGAGTTCCCTAAACAAAAGCACCTGGCGTCTGCCAGCTGCTGGCTTCAGGCTGGGCTGCGCTTGTGTGATAGCTCTTTTGGTTGCTGGTTCTTCTCTGAGACTCTTTGGTTTGGGACCAATGACCTCAGTGAGAGACAGTGCAGTGGCATACAGAAATAACAGGGGAAACAGGCTCTAGAGTTCAAGACCACAAGTAGTTATTTTTCTCCCAAGTCCTGTAATTTGACTCCTTTCTTCTCCGTGAAGCTCAGCATAACACAGGCAGATGTCATGCACCTGGAGTGGGATGAGTTCAGCTCAGAGGAGTGGATGATGCAGGTTAGGGCTGATGGAGCAGCTCTTGTTCCCCTATACATCATGTACATGAGGATGGCTTTGGCTGTGGTGGGGCCAACATGTGAGCTGTGGGCTCTCTAGAGTTTGTCTACATATGCAGAAATTTGCCAAGCCCTCCTGGTGTGAAAACTGGGATTGGGTTGAGCCTTGCATTTGCTCATCCTTGCTTTGTCTCCATGTATACAGTGCCTGTGCATAGGGGAGGGATGACCAGGCCAGAAGGAGAGATGGGCCTATGCCTGCTGGAAGAATTGGTGTCTACAGGATGGCATGAAGCTTGGAACCTCCCTGCCAGGAGGCAGGGAGAAGATGGGTGTCCTTGGCTGTGACTGGGGTGGAAATGGCTGCACCAAGGTCCCTGTGGCGAAGATTTCTGCCATGAGCCCTGTGGCAAACATTTCTAACAGGGTTTTCTGGGGATTTCTAAGTCTTTTAAAAAAATATCAAAAATCTGTCTCTTTCTCTCTCTCTCTTCTTGTGTTAAGGGCGAGAGTTTTGGGGTAGGGAGACTGGAAATTTGGTATTTCTCTGGGACAGGTGCAAAGCAATGAGGTCTTTCCTTTCCCACAGCCTTTGCTTGTGCTGTGGTTCCCTCCAGCATTTGTGAGGGGCAGGCTGCTATCTCAAATGAGTAATTTTTTTCCCTTTTCATATTATAAAGTACAAACAAATGACAGAAGAGGTCAGGTGGTGGGCGGCAGGAGGGAGTTCAGGTGGCTCAGAGCTGTAGGGACCGTCTCTTCCTCCCAGAGATGTTACGGTGGTTGTATGGTCGCATCTTCATTTCCACAAAGGGGATGGAGAACTCGTGGCCTTTCCAATGGTACCAGTTAATCCCCTGGCAGGAGGGAGGGAAAGGCACAGGGTAAAGAAAGACCCTAATGAGAGACTAGAGTGGGAGAGGAAGGAATAAGGGTTGACCACCATAGAGAAGCCAGAAGAAAGGTCCTGCTACACTGGGAGCAAGAAACTTTTCTGCTGCTCTGGCTTGCTGGGTTTTTCCCACTGCTCAAAGGCTCCTGATCAAATCTTATGTATGTATTTTTTAAAATGTAACTTAACAAGGTGCCAAGGTAAATGATCATGGCAGCCAGTGTGAGGCACAAAGCACCCACCTAAATGACTTGAAAGTGGTTCCTTTTGCTCCAGCTTGTGTTGGGTCACCCCAGCTGTGCTCCTGACCCTGGTGCACTGACCATGCATCCCCAGACCTAGTTTGGGCTTGCTGGTGTGCTTGGTCATGCTCCTGGAAGAAATGCTGAAGGCTTTCAGCCCAGCTCTGCCCTTACCTGACTGTGCCGGGACTCTCCGTACTTGCCATTGAGGTTGGTGCGGTGGCAATTCTTATACCACCAGGCCCCTTTGTAGGACATGGCGCAGTTGGTCACAGCAACATCATTGTCCCTGTCCTTGGTGGAGAAGGGGCGGCCCTGGTGATAGGTGAGGGAGTCCCCTGTGGAAAGAGGTGCCTTTAGGGGTGAAGGAGCCCGAGTCATCTGGTCTTTTCATAAGGAAATTAAGATATTCTGGTACATGTGGTAGCCTGTCAATCAACAGCTCAAGCAGCTGAAAGTCTGGGAATAACGTTAACTGGAATTGCTCACAACTGGTTCATATGAGGGCCTCTGCTGTCAGTTTAGGATCAGTACAGACCACAGCAAATCTTAGAGGCTGCTTGGGTTTGGTAGATAAAATGCTGTACGGGGTTCGGTTTTGAATGTCAACGTTTCAGAAATTAATTAAGTCCTAGGTATGACTATCCCTGATCTCCTGAAGCCCTGATCTGCTATGTAACTTCAGGATACTTTCAGTCTCCTTCCCTCCTGTTAGCCAAAGGGAATTTTTTTCTCCCAGAGGAGACCAAGCATTTGCCTCTTGAACCAAGATGCTTGGCTTTTTTTTCCTCCCTGTGGATAAGGGGACTTTTGGAAGGTGCATGTTGTCTTAGTTCACCAACCTTATATTCGCTCCTTACTAAGGAGCAAGAGAGCTGTTTTTGGGTGAAAGAAGAGCCAAAGTAAAATATGGTCATTATTATAACTGAGTGATGCACTTGCAGGAGACATTCTTAATAAGCTCTTTGGTGGTATCTAAGAAAATATGAAGTGGACCCATGCTAGCTGTGTGCAGTCCAGCCATTAAGAGGCTTGCTATAAAACCTCTCAGCAATGGCAAGTCTTGGCTCTCTTTGCTTAAGGTGGAGCAGAAGCTCCTTGGTTGGGTGTCTAGAAGAAGAGCTTGCATGGGGAAGGGGAGGGATTAATGTCTGCAGCACTGTTACTGGCATTTTTGGCAATAGGTTGGGTGTCCCATGCCCTGGGACTTAAGGTCAGAGCAAGTACTGTGCTGCACGCAACCAAGAGCCCTGTCTCTTCTCTTCCAGTGGCAACTACCAGATATTGTATAGGAAAATTCCTGTATCTTAGATATGGTGTGGGGTTCCTCACTAAGTACATGGCAGTGAAGTTTCGTCTGGATCATGAAGGCTTGCACTGGTCATGCCTATTCCAGCTAAAGGTGCTGCAGCTGTACCTCTCTCCCCCTCTTGGGGAAGAGAACTCCATGCCCTCCTGGCATCACCCTTCACCCACCATTTTCTCGTGGGCAAAGCCTAGTGCTGCTATATCAATTGACCAAATAGGTGTGACAGGATCCTTGCAAAACCAAACAATGTTTGGTCTCTTTGGTGAGGAAACAATGCAGAGGATTTCAGATTTTGCCATTGCTGTGGGAGGGCAATAAATACACTCTCCAGCATGACATCAATAGCGAGCTGCAGTGATTGCCAAGTGAGATGATACCTCTGATGATTGACCCGGTTATTTGAACAGCAATGCCTCCGATATTTAATATTTAATCCCCAATGGAAAATCCCCTCTGTGATCAGTGGGATTTATCAGCCTGATTTTCGTGATGGACTGCAGGAAGGCAGAAAGGTTTTGTGTTTTGCTGCTCCAGACAAGTAAGCTTTGATGTTGGGATTTCCTTCACAGTTTCAGACCCACCGGTCCCAGGATTCCCCTACTACATGCTAGCACTGAGGTTGTACCTGAAGTGCCATTGTAGTCCCCAATTCGCAGCTTATACAGGCTGCGGGAGTCGCTGATGGAGAACTTGTCATAGTAGGCATATGCTGCTTCCTGGCCGTCCCTCATGTCTATTCGCAACTCATAGCGCCCCTGGGACGTGATCTTGTGGATGTTGTCCAAGCCTGGCAAGTCAAGCAGCAAGATACCCAGTGAAACCCAGTGCCTGGATGCATTCTGTGTGCAAACAACAAAAGCTCTAGGCAAATAAAATGTCCATAGGAAATGAGAGCGAGGAGAGGAACCAGAGAACAACAGCACTTTTGGTTAAGTCTTTGTCTTTCCTGGCACTAGTGGGGTCTGAACTCTCTGTCCCCACTTAGTTTCACTTCCCTGTGGCTGTGAGAGGTGGGTTCAAGCCCCAGGTCCAGCTTTTCCATGCTGCTGAAGCTAGGGATGATCAGCTGTGGAGCCCGGGTGCTTCTTGCGTGGCACACCCATCTTTTGAGCTGTTAAGCTCCCATACAAGCCAGAGCGTGTTTACACTGCAGACCTGGTGTTGGCTCATGTTCACATTTTGGGGGAGCATGCTCCATTTCAGAGCCATGAGGTGTCTTTTGCTTACCCCTTTCCTACTTTCTTTGGGCAACTGGCTTGCTGGCCAAGGCCAGGTGAGGTCCATGAGTTGTAGATGACACCAATGCGACCTGCAGTCATCCAAAGGAGGATGACGGGTTTTGGTCCATGAAGACCCCCAGCGTACCCCCTTCTCTCCTAGGAGGAGCAAATTAGGGAGCTGCTGGCCTTCATGATGTACTTTTATGTAGTGTGCCCATAAGTGACATTCTAACATGCAGGGCAGGGGACGAACAACGGAAGAAAAGATGTCTGCGGGAGAGTGTAGAGGAACAGGGTGAGAGGCGAGGAGCCAACAGCTGGCATGGGTGAGCAACCGGTGCACATGGATCTCAGGTTTGATGCATTAATGAAAGAAAATTGGTGAAGGTCTTACCCAGCCAAAACTCATCCTCCAAGTTTCCAAAGCCCACCCGGTAGTCTGCCCACTTCCGGAAGAAATCAGTCAGCCCGTTCTGCCGCCTCTGGAAGACCTGCGGTGAGGGAAGACCACGAGAAAAACCAGTGTGAAGGAAAAGATGGACAGCCTTGCTGGACTTTGGGACACATGAAATAAAGACACTACTTTGTCTTTCCACCGTGTCTTTTGGGAGAGAAAAGTGCAAAATCCATCTGGTTAATGTTAATTGCAGCTCTGTTCAGAAGGAGAAACTGAAGAGATGTTAGGTGATGTCCAAGGCAAATCAATGTCATAATAGGAAGGATTCAGCCTTCAAGCTTTCTGCTCTACCTGACACCAGGTGCCTCTGGTTTTCTAGCATGGCATTCTGCTTTTGGCTGGCTCTTTCTGTGATATCCAAGGGGATGCTTTGAGGCAGAGTGAGATGGAGGGAAATTTCCTGGCTAAAATAACATCTGTGCTAGAAATCAGCATTTGAGGAAGCCCGTTTTTTTGTTTCAGTTATACATCTAGTGGAGTTTTGTGTAATGCCTGTAAGTAAACATCTGACATGCATAAAATCAAAGCACCAGAGCATTATTTACTTAAGCTGTCAGTCCATACCCATCAGGACAAGCAATGTTTGTGCAATTCAAAAACCAAACAGGCATTCGCCTCTAAAATGCTCCTGTGTGGACTCAATCAGGGTGATGCCTGACACCCTCCTACTGCAGGCAGTGTGAATCATTCCCTATGAAAGCTATTGGCCATTAATTTCATTTCTAGAACAATAAATCAGCTTCACTTTCAGATTTTGCTTTCCAGAAGCATTGCAAACATGTCAAATAAATCAAAGGGTATTTCTTCAAGTGTAACTATTATTACTGAAGCGTGGGCCATTCCCTATGGTGTGGGAAATGAAGCATGTGATATTAAGCCTGCTGTTGTTCCTGCACAGTGTGGTGCTTTGCTTTGCTGGTAGGATGGGGCTTGGTTACTTTCTGATGGGGACAATGCATAGGACAACTGCATGGCTACTCACAATCCATCCGCCTCCGTCAGTGGTCATGTCACAGTACACCTGCACTCGCTGGCTGAGGTCCCCATTGATGGAGATGGTGTAGATGCCGCTCAGCGTGTCTCCATTCATCAGGTGCTGGGCACAGTCCTGAGGGTTAGCAAAGACACGGCCGCCTGTGAAATTAAAGAGAAAATAAGCAAAGTTTAAGCAGAGCGATACCCTTTCCACATGCCTTGGGCCCCACTAGTTATGTTCCAGAAAAGGTCTAACTTGGCTTCTGTGGCCCAAGTTATTCTGTGAGGTGGTGGGACTTTGCATCTGCCAACAACATCAGAGGATTTAATGGAAAAAAAAGTGTGTATATATCAATCAATCTCCCATAGGTCCTATATTGGAAAGGTGCATCACTATGAATGATGAGGGATGTCACCTCTTGGATCATGTTTCTGCACCGTGTCTGAAACCCTGGGGTTTAAGCTGTCACCAGCATATTTAGACAGCTGTGAAAATACCAAAAGCTGTTCTCCTCTCAGGATTGCCAGCTCCAAACAAGTTTTATGATTTTACTGATTCTGGCGGGACTCTCCTGATCCATGCCCTGAGAAATGATGGTGGACTTCTGCTGGGCTGATTGTCATTTGCAAACTGAGCAGGAACTGGGCCGTGTGAGATGCTAGAGGTGGGCAGCATGGGCTGTGTGGCTGTGCTGCAGGTATCCTCTAATGAAAAAAAGTCTCATTTGGGGGTCAGAGTTTAAGAGAGTCTGAACTATGAGACCCCAGCATACTGGGATGTCAACTCTGGGTTCAATTTTTTTTCTCATTTAATGCAAAAGGGGGAAATCACCTTTTTCTTTGCTGTTGATCTATATGGATGATGAAGTAAATGAGTGCAGAGCTGGCAATGTGGATGTGGCTTTTGAGGGTGTCTTGGTTACTTACTGAGGAGGTGGGTATAAAGGTCATGCTGTGTGCATCCATCACAACTGCATGATACCCCATAGGACCAGGGTACAGACCCTTATCTGTTATTTCCCTCTTGGGCATATTCTCCCCACCCTTGTGACCTGAAGACTGGGAGGTCCTCACTTTGTCCAAATGATGAAGTTCCCCTATTTTTCCCACCTCCGTGATCTGTAGCGCAAAGTCTGGTGAGACAGTGTTTGCATTTTATAGTATCCAACAATGAAACTGCTTCAAAGACAACCACTTCAGGCTCCCCTGAGCTCTGCGGAGATTACTTGTTTCTTAATTTATATTCATATCTTTAAGAGCCAAGGAGACCTTGAAAGGCATTTCAAACCACTATAAATTATAAATACTGTATCTGTTTCTTCCTTTTGTCCCATCTGTATACAATTCCCCAAGAACCTTATGCAAACATGAAACAAAGAGGCCAAGCTATTAATATGTCAGAGGGAATGGAAGAACCCCGGGATGTGTACTGTTAGCAGAAGGAAGCAAAACAATTTAAATTAAGAATGGGGTTTTTTTCTTTTCTTTTTTTTTGTTGCGTCCTTAAAGACAAGTCCTTGTTCTCTGCAAAGTGGCCCGATATCCTGCCAGAGTGAACTGAATCCCAGACCCCAATTCTTTGCTGAGGGATGCTACCCATGTATTGCATTGCCTTGATGTTTGTTCCTGGCTGTTTCTGTCTCATTGATATATGGGATAAGTGGGGGGAAACTGGTTTCTTGTTGATGTCTATCCTCACCTTAAAAGCAAATTAAACTTGTGTTCGGATGCTGCATTATCTGGCCATGGTGTCTCTAACACTGCTGAGGTCCAACATTTGTGTTTAATTGAAGCAGTGCTCTCTTTACTGGACATGAGTGGGCTTCTGCTGCTTTAGTCCAGCTGAGAAGCCAGCCCTGTGCAGTTTCGTCCCTGACTCTCAAAACAGCCTCAAAGAATACACATATTTTCCCATCACCTGCCTGAATTGCACTGGCTTTATGTGCCTGCATAAAAGGCAAGAATAATGGGAAAGGCTGATCCATAGATGCATTAGAGAAGAGTCTTTTCTTTTTTCATTGACATAAATAGTTTCTATTATCTCTTAAAAGCAGGTAGAGGGACTTTTGCATGTAACCGGGATGGGGAAGTGTATCCACAGTGGATTCAAAGAAAACTCTCCTAATTGAACTGGCAGTGCAGATGGGAGGAGTTTCGGTGGATGTCATCTTCAGGCTTCTTAGTGCTTTTGAAGCCCAGGAGAAACATAGTTGGATTCAGCCCTGAACAAAATGCACTCTGACTCTTAATTGCCCTGGCCTAGCAAGGCTTTTCAAAGAGAGGGAGGGATTATATGCTTTGCATGGTTTCTAATGTGAACGGTTGCAAAGGGTGGGGGCAATGATGACATTTTCATGCAAGCTTCATTCTTGCAGGTGTAAGCTCTCTGTCTGTGAAGCTTATGGTGGCTGTGGATGCCCACCATTTGATTCAGAAAGGAGACCATTCCCGTTGCCTTAATGAATCGTGACTTTTCTAGAGGGGGAGGAATAATGAAACTAGATAAAATCAGTGGGACCAGTCCTGCAGGCATGCTGGCTTTGATATGAAACATTCAAGGTCAGGTTGGATGGGGCTCTGAGCAACCTGATCTAGTTGAAGATGTCCCTGCTTGTTGCAGGAGGGTTGGACTAGATGACCTTTAAAGGTCCCTTCCAACCCAAGCTATTCTATGATGTTTATAAGAGATCAGACCATGTCTACAGTGTGGAAAGACCAGCTGGGTGTCCCCTCACTCACTACAAGAACATATCTGTTGATAATGTGTTGTTGACTTTTGTTGGTTTTTTTTCCCCTCTATTTATGCATTTGAAGAGGGGCAAGGGCAAGGCAGAGGGCCTGATAGATGGTTCCTCATCTGAAGCTCAAATCCCCTTGCCCTGGGCTGGACCTTGTGTTTGTATTATAGGTCCTTCAGCCATTAAATTTTTGTAGCACTGTGGGTTGTGGATATTAATATACCTCTCTGTGGATTGTGGTGAAATGCTGCCTGAGGGAAAGCCCATAAAATCAGTCCATGTATACCAGCATGGTATGTGGACTAAACCTTGCCTGGCCAAGTGGACGTGGTGCAAGTCCTCACCTGTGGTGAAGGTGGTGGAGATGAAGCCACTCCGCATGGCATTTTGGGCAGCTTGCAGGCTCACGGTGTACTCTGTGGTCTCAGAAAGCCCCTCCAAGCGGATCCACGTGTCCTCAGCATCCACAATCAGCTCCTGAACATGAGTCCCAGAAGGAGGTAGACACCAAGAGCAACAGATAAGAAAAGCAATCGGTATCCTAAAGAGCAAGCGAGGCGGGAAGGGAAGCCACAAACTACTGCAGCCCTTGCTACCTGGCCAAGGAGTGTTGCATGTCTGCTTACATCCCTGGACTAAGTCAACATGAGGTCAATTAATATATTCAACCTTTTTAGGATGGTTTGGGTGGGAAAAATCTAGCTGGTTGGACACAGGACATTTAAACATTTGCAGTCTGTGTTCTCTATTTGCCAACTCTGTCAGGATTTGTGTGTCCTCGATACAGGGGATGACAGATTGCCCAAGCATTGCAGGAAGTAGAGCTGGCCAAACCTGGTTATCAGCCAGTTTTGACTCCGTCAAGTCCTGTCATGTTAGTTTTTCTGGTTGTCAGCCAATGCCACATATCATTTTATTGAACCCCTTCTGCAAAGCTATTATCCTCTGGCCACTCAGAGCCATTCACATCAGCAAAGGAAATGAGACTCTTTGCGGTGACGTATTTCTGATAGCGTTTGTAGTAGCTCTTCCAGACAGGCAGATATGGACACATTCATTAAATAATCAAATATATTGTATTGTGGGATTAATTAGCTGTCTTTACCTATCTTTCCTTTTGCAAGAAGGGCAAATGGCATTTTTAGCATCTCTGTTAATGGGATAATTTTCTCCTGCCTCAGCTTGCTTGAGTTCACAAGTTGTGAATTTGCCCTGTTTTTCCAAAATTTCCAGGCATGCTCTCTGTGCCCAGACCTGCAGGTGTGCATAAAGATTTTGCCCTAGGCAATCTTTTCCTGCTTTTTCCAATTGTTATCTAAAGTATTGTTTATGCAGAAAGTAGCATCTGCCTTTCTGGTTGCTCCCTGACCTAGTGAGCATTGTTCTTTTCTTTATTTGGTTTCTCCTGCTCATTTCTCCACTGTCATGTTATTCCTTGACTTGATGAGCCTCTTGCTTTGTGAGGACTCACTCACCTTCCGGCTGCCATCGGAAGATCTGTAGATCATGATGTAGTTCTCCATCTCTCCCACAGGAGGCACCCAGGAGAGCAAGGCACTCCGTCGAGTGACTTCACTCGCAGTCAGATTTGTTGGAGGATCCAAAACTGCAAGGGTGGATAGGGACCTGAGGAAGTACAAGTCCTCACACATAACCACCCCAGCCCCGCTTCCCAACTCAGAACACTGGGATTCAGCCTTGCAACCCTGAGCTACAGCCCAAAGCCCATCCTCCCCCTCAATTTCCAGACCTCATCACCCATCCCCAGCCTTGAACAGAACTCTGCAAACCCTCTAAAAGTTTTTCTCCACCTGCATACTCTCTGAAGGGTAACAGGTTTGAAATGCATGTACTATGGGCTCTGTCAAGTTTCTTGTAAGCAAAATGGGTTGTAGTGGTCTTCTAGACTATGGCCTTGTGCAAGAAAAAGACCTGGTCAAGGGTCATCTTGGGAAACCACATCCAGGTGAAATCAAAAAAAGGGGTGGATGCATGTTGAAAGACTGAAAATCATGGGTTATACTTGTTGTGGTTAAAATTCTGTTCTTGTGTTGTGCCCAACACTGGTATTTGCGTGTCCTTTTGGCACACAACAAATTCTACACCCACAGGTATGTGAAAAGGGCTTTGGCTTAGCCTTGCTGGCTGCTTTTCCTGGGGTGGATTTATGGCTAAGGGCATGTAAAAGGTAGTGGGGGAGGTCATTATACGTACGAGTTGTAAAGTTGGTGCTGATGGTCTGGCTGGTGAGAGGCCCATTGGTGGCATACATAGAGACTGTGTAGGTGGTACTGGGCAGGAGGTTGGTCAGCTGGTACTCCTGGTTGACTCCATCCACAAGAATTGTTTCTCTTGCAGCTGTAAGCCAAAAGAGATGATTTAGGGTAGATATTCAAGGTGGTTCTCCAAAATGTGTCAAAGGATATGACCTCACGATCAAAAGCACTTACACTGCTGAAACACCAGGAGCTATTTTGTGGCAGCTGAGCTGTAGTGGTGGTGTTTGTTCTGAAGGATGGTCTTAGTTTTCCCACAGTCCCTATATTAGCCTGATGCTTTCTTTCCCTTCAGTAGTGGCTTTCATGGCGTTTGCTGCCCTTTGAGTTTCTGTGGGATGGGTACTTGCTTGCCCCTGGACTGCTGCTAGTGGGTCAGTTAGTAAAGCAGGAGGATCTCAGTCCCCTCCTGTGTGGACTGCCATGCTCTGAGACTTGGTGAGAGGTGCTGCCAGGGGAACTGCATGGGAGGAGCTGGCATCTGAGGCTGGGGTACAGCCCTGCCACCTGCCAGATGCTACCCTCCCTAAGCAAGGGCTCCTTCCCTACTCCCACCGCAGAAGGTACCCACTGAACCCCAGGCTTTGGGATGGGGGAGAAGTGGAGGTGAGCTGAAATGGAGCCCCAGCAAAGCTCACAGCAGATGGGTGGAGGGTTTTGGTGTACCTGCACGGCGTGTGAGGACGAGGACATAGCTCTCCACCTCTGACAGTGGTGGGTTCCACTGCAGCAGCGCCTCGGTGGGGGTGACGTTGGTGGCTGTGACCCCCAAGGGGACATCCATGGCTGCATGGGGGACATATTCAGAGATTCAGAGGCATAAAAGAGACTGGGCTATCAACTGGAAGGTCTTCTTGTGACCCATTGCTCGTGGTCCTGCTTTGCTGCTGAGGCACATGTGCCTGAAGAGGAGTTATTGCTGCCCTAGCTGGAGAGCACAGATGTCACAGCTTGCGCTGCTCTGCTACCTGGTCTGCTCTTCCACTGTTTTCCTGATGCACAGCCTGGGATGTTAGGTGTTTCTTTTTTTTTTTTTTTTAAGGTTCTGAGGGGTTTGGGGATAGCAGAAGGTTTTATTCTTGCAGCAGATGCTGTTTGTGTCAGGGCTTCCCCAGGGATTATTTCTGGAAATCTGTACTCCCTTTAGGAAAGGTTGTCATGGTTGCCCAACATAAATTCTCTGGCTTCCCCATGGCTGGTACACAGATTTATCACCCTCCCCCATGACTACCCATGCATATACAGGAAAAGCTTTGCTTAGACATACTTCAAAAGTCCACACTGGGCCCTTGTGAGCCTTGCTCATCCTCTCAAGCTTGCATCAGGCTGGCATGAGGTGCAGCTTTCTCTCAGCTGCCCGATTGCTAGTGCAAGCAGGGCCTGGGACTGTTTGATGGCTACCTACCTACCAGGACCTCCTTCCCACCTGTGTGCACAGTGATGGAAGCCACCTCACTCTCCTCCCGGCCCCGCACACTCTTCACGCCGATCTCATATTTGGTGGCGGGCTGCAGGCGGCGGAGGGCATACTCAGTGGCATCACTGGTGATGGCAGTGCTGTCTGTCCTCCCTGCAGGGGCAGAGCCAAGAGCTTTGGCACCATGGCTAGCCCTGCCCCTGGGGTACAGGAGGTGCTCGGGAAGGGAGGGCAATGCCAAAAGCCCTCTCCAGGGTTGATACTGCGGCTAACTGGGTTTTGTGCCTGTGGGTGTACACCTGTGTGCCCATCATTCTGCTGGCTCTACCTTTTCAGTATCGTAAGTGAAACTGGGGCTAAGGAAGGGAGATGAGCCAGGGGAGGCTGGTAAGGAAAGTGGGGTTTCAGGATCAGGCCCTGAATTAACCATCCCTGGGGAGGTCACGCTTGTGCCCCTCTGTGCTGAGCTGGCTCTTGGTTACAGTGGCCTTCCCCATTCTCATCCCAGACATCCCATCCTCCATCCCTGCAGCCTCTTGGTCCATCCCAGCTAACGGTGGTTTTTCCCGGGCCACTGGGCTGCTGCCTGGGGTGAGAATGACCTGGTGGCTTGCTCACAGCTGCAGATGGAGGGAGGGTTGGCAACTGCGAGCTCAGGGCATGAGCAAGAGCGGTCTGACCCATTACCTTCAGCGGCACGGTACGAAATTCTATAGTGGTCAAAGGCAGCGATGGGAGGGCTCCAGTAGACAGTCATGGACTCCTGGGTGACATTTCCCACCCTGAGGTCCTTCGGTGCATCAATCCCTAGCGAGATGGAGCAGAAAGCAAAGCTGTGGGAGGCAGGTCTGCTCCCTGTCCCCCTGCCCGCCCTCCCGGTGGGGTCCTGTGCCCAGCAGGGGGGTCCCAGGGTACCTGTCGTGATGGAGCCCACAACAGGCTCGGAGCTGATGGCACCATGTATGGCCACCAGTGACACCAGATACTCGGTGGATGGCTGCAAGCCCATCAGGCTGGCATGCCTGCAGGTGCCGTCAAGCGTGAGCTGCTGTGCCTCCTCCTCATCCCGGGGGCTGTAGGTGAGGATGAGGCGGTCTGCTGGTGGGGATGGATCACTCCACGTGACATTCACACTGGAGGATGTCAGCTGGGAGAAGTGGAGCTGCGTGATGGGCCGGGCCCCTGCAAGAGGGAGAGGAGAGATGTAACCCGACCATCTGCATATCCCAGCTTCCCCATTGTTACCAGCACTTGTATACCCAACAGAGGTGGCAAAGCTGCAGCTCTGGGCTCTCCATTGATCTGAAACGGTGCTGGGATTGAGAGGCAGAACTGGGAGGTGAAAAATGGTGTTTTTCTCAACTTTGCCTGCAAACACAATCCATCCCATACCCATATGGTGGGTGATGGGCCTGTCTCACTACAGATGGTATGAGCTGTCTGGCCTTCTTGACTGCAAGCTTTTCACACAGAGGTGCTTGTGAGGTCCCTCAAGGCTTAGTTTTTCCTTCTTTTGGACACAAAAACTACCCTGACCACAGAGGACAGCTGTTCCCCCAACTCTGCCTCTTCTGTATTCCCATACTTGCTTCCAGCCAAGCAAGTGTGCTCAGTGCTGCTGTCCAGGGGGATGAGATCCCCATGCTGGTAGGGCCATCATCCTTCTGAGGTCCATAGACTTCCTCCCATGTAGATGGATTCCCCCCAGCTCTCACCCCTATCACAACCTCAAGAGTTTCGGTGCTGGGGACGCAGTGGGCTGGCAGCGGTGCCAGTGTGGGGCAGTGGTCTGTGCCCTCGGCCCTACCCCAACTTGTGTTTCTCTACCTGTGAATGCATCCACAGTGGCCTCCAGGCTCTGCTGGCGTCCCCTTTCTGCGATGATGGAGATGGTGTACTCTGTCCCTGGCTCCAGCTCCGAGAGGGTGAGCTGCGACTTGTCCCAGGGCACCGTCACTTCGGAGGCCATCCCCGAGGCAGGGGTGAAGGTGACACGGTAGTGGTCAATGGGACCTGTGGCTTTGGTCCAGGTCAGTGAGATGGAAGTCTCTGTGGAGGCTGTCACCAGGAGGTCCCGGGGGCTGTCAAGCTCTGTAGCAGAGGGTTGGTGCAGATCTTTGTCCCCATGCACAGACTGTCCCATAGGGATGTCTGAGCCATAGGAGACAGCTGTGCTTGCAGCATGCAACAAGGCCAAACTCACCAGTTCTGGCATTCATGGTTGCCGGCACACTCTGCTGGCTGCCCATCACGGCTGAAATCCCGATGCCGTACTCTGTCCCCGGCACAAGATCTGCCAGGGTGCGCAAAGGACATGAAGATGCATGAGAGCAGTGCCTGACTGGGTGGCCTCAGGATGTGACACCTCCCCCCCCCAGCTGGGGACAGGGGGGACCCGCCTGAGCATCCCTGGGGTGAGCAGCCCTCCCACAGGTCAGAGGTTCCTCTGCACATTGGAGAAGAGCTGAGCCTTTTTAAAAAGCCCTGTGGATGCCTTCGGACAGGGGTTGTGGATTATTCTAGCTCAGAAATAAGTAATTTTTTAAAGTTGTTGTGAGGCCTGCTGTAATCGCTGGCATCAATACAGAAATTGTGTGTCTGTGAGCTGAGATGGGAACGATAAAGTAGCTATATTTGTCTCCAAATGGATTCAACATCAAATATTGTCACAGGGCTGGTGTCTCAAAGAGAAATAAATTATGCAGAGTAAATGAAATGCACATTAATTAGGGAAGGTGCAGTCTTTCTAGGAGCTGAATCAAGAGCTGCTCCTTGGGGTGGATGTATCCCGCACTGCCTTTCTCAAGGGACATGGGAATCAAGCTCATCCAGCTCCTTTCCTGCACACCTACTGCTGATCGCTGTTTTATCTCTGTGGAACATCTCCTGCCTCTGCCTGTCACTTCTGCTTGGCCGCTGATGGCTTCATTCCCCTCCTCCCTGTGCTTCATGGTCTTTCCCATGGGGTTAGAGAAAGCCATAAACCCTCCAGCCTGGCCTCACCCTGCCTTGTCCAGGGACAGCATCCCCTGAAGCCATCAAAACCTTCCCTGAGGGGTCAGGAGGGAGAGAAACCCCCATCCCCCGCTCCTCTCCTCTTGCTACGGTGCAATATTAGTGCTGGGCAGGGGAGATGGACCCTCTTCGCCCCTGCCCAATAAGTGTCAGAAGTAACCCGGAAAGGAGGCGAAGCACCAGGGAGGAAGGGGAACAAGAAGGAAGAAATGAGCAGGAGCATTTAAAATGATGCCTTTTCTCTCCCAGCTCTTTTGGGTAGAGCAAAATTAGGGATATTTCTGTGCAAATGCTGATTTTTGCAGAGAGACATATGGGGCAGGGTACGGCTTGCTGTATTTTTAAGCTTAAATCTTTGATAAGCTCTGCTCAGCACCGTTCCTCACTGCTTTTTCTGAAAGCAGATGAAGGTAGCTGAAGGAATCACTGGTTGTGTTTACACTGTGGATCTCACCGTGTCTCGGGTGGCTGGAAACCCACTCTAATGGGCTTTGCATGTTGTGCAGCAAGACCTTGGAGGACAGGGCTACCAGATGCATAACAGACCTATGGGAGAGGCTCATGTGCCATCAACACTATGGCTATCCTGTATATATTTTTTTTGCCAGCAGAATGCTTTTTAGGTTATTTTCTAGTATAACTAGATTTTTAAAAATTTGTTTGCTTATTACATGTTTATATACATGTATGACATAGTACCCTGTACCCTGGGAGCTGAAAGCAAGGCGCTTAATTGATGATGGAGGCACTATATAAAAATAGCTCACTGCTATCGACTTAAGCCTCTGTATCTCTGGAGCTTGCTCTGGGAGGACTTTCTTGTAGCCCTGCCTGAGTCTGGCAGCAGCCAGGCAGCACTGGTGCTGGCAGGTAGAGACTTGGCAGTTTTCCTTATTTTTATTCAGGATAAAGAGAGCCTTCATGCTGTCTCTTCCTCTGAGGCAAGCTTGGGCTCTGCCGCAAGTGTCACTGCAGTTTAGGTCACTGGGGTAGTATTGCACCTCTGCCCCAGGGAGGAGGATTTGGCCCATTTTTAATGCTCCTTCTCACCTAGAAAGGCAGTAAAATGCCCAGAGGAAAGCTAGCAGGGGACCAGCACCAGGTCTACGATCCCTTGCTGTTCCCCTCCATCTCATTCCACTTCTCCATGCGCATCCTCATCATGAATGCAGCCGGAACTATCCCTAACGTTTCTTTTTCCCACGTACCACATTTTTCAAGCTAACTGCTCTAATTGCTTTCCTGCTTTCCAGCCTTTCTTGTGACTCGGTGCCACTCTGCCTGTAACTTGGCATTTGACTTTCCCACTGAACTTACTCCTATAGGTCCATATGGCAGAGGTGCCTGAGCCCTCTTAGGGCTGGCGAGGTCCCAGGAGGGCGAAGACAGTCAATGTGGAAGAACCTGGTGTCCTGCCATACTGAAGAGCTTCAAGTTGAACGAGTGATCTTTTTTGTATGTGTGTAAGTCTTGCTCAAAAAATTTTGCTAATTTTTTTTTTTCTCAAAAAAATGCCACCAGAGCTGCAAATCTCACAGGAAAAACAGCTGTAGTTGAAAAAAAGGAAACCAGATCTCACATGGTACTTTGTGGTGTTGCTGCAAAGGGTATTTGGGACTTCCCTGGCATGGGAAGTGGGTAGTGTTTGCAGCCCCCAGTGGCACCCCCTGTGCTGGCCTGAATAACGTACTGCCTGAGGGACTTGCTCAAAAATAGCGTCCTTGGGTTTGAGTCTGCTTTGTGCCCAATTTGGAAAAGGCAATGAACTTGGGCAGCCTGGAACCCCATTGCTGCCGATGGGGCATCAGCACCTGTGGCTTTTTCCTAGCAAGGAAAAAACCAGAAAGGTGAAATAATATTTTCATCTAGATCAGCCTAAAATGTCTTTCTCTCCCCATTTCTCACTTTGCTCCTTGCCAGCTGGGTTTGGGACTTGGACAGCCCCTTGCTGGAGGTGCATTGCTCGGAGGCACATCACTCAGCTTGTGGATAAGCAGTGCCCAAATCCAGACCCACAGAGGGGAAAATGAGCTTCATTCCAAGGAAAGCCTTCTCTCCAGTAACTAGTAAACTCAAAACAGCCTCAAATGTGCACCAGCCTGAGTGCTACCAAGTGTCAGTGCTGTTTTGGGCTCTCCATTGTCCTACCTGCTTGCGAGGAGGAGGAGGAAGAGAGGGAGGAAGGGTGTGTGGGTGCATGCATACCTGTGAGGGTGGCCCGGGTGGTGGGACCAGTGTCCCGCGGCACCAGGACTTCATGGTAGTGCTCCCCGGCCAGGGTGCTGTAGACCACCCTGTAGCTGTGTGCCTCAGCCTCGCTGTTGTCCCAGGCAAGCTCAAGGCTGGCAGGCGTCCGTGAGCCCACCCGCAGGTTCTTGGGGGCATCTATCTCTGCATGACACAAGGGAGAGAGGCTCCGTCTCACTGCCAGGCACCAGGAACGCACCCCATAGTAGCCTTGGCACGGCTAAACAGCAGCGGAGGGGTACCCGGCTGTGATGTCCGTGAGGTCCCACGTGCGGTCCCTCCTTCCCTGGGCATGTCCCCGCAGAAAGGGCTGGAGCATCTGCTCTCACCTCCTGCTCAGCACAGACCCGGAGATGCCACCCACGAGACCAATGCGAGTGCTTCGGCATTCACAGCATCCCTCAGTAAGTCGCTTTGGGAACTAATTGCATGTTATTTGAAAAAGAAAAGTGTTTTCCCCCTATATTAGAGTAAGGAAAACTGAGGCAGCATGCATAAGAGAAAAAGGGGTCTGTAGCAGTAATGCATTGGCTTGAACTGCTCTTAGAAGGCCTCAAGTGTCTTTACAGGCTCATTCACGCTCAGATGTTTCCCAAAGGGTTTGTTTATTAGTGCTTCTGGGGCTGTGCACCAAATCCACTCTGGTTTGCACAATAAACCTCTCCAGTGAGCAATGGGTTGGTGCCAGGCAGGGGCTGGGCAGCAGCAGACAGGGGGTAATTACTGCTCCTTGATAGATCTGGGTTTAGGGGGAGGATTTTTTTATGTTGCCTTTCAGAAATAAAGGAAGGAAGGACAATGGAGCGAATCAGTCAGGTTGAACATCTTGTCTGAAATATATATCCATAGAGATATATACACACAAGTCACACACTGCAGTTATTGTAATGGGAGCCTAGTATCCACCAGTAACGTACATGACAAGTAATTTATATACCATAAACCAGCACTGAAATATGCACTCTACCTCTTCTTTTATGGCATGGTAAATTAAACCTGTTAGCCATCTGCAGGCTTAACATTAATTAAAGTTTTACCGACCAGTTAGGGTATTCAGAGAAGATATAAAATAAGATAACCACATTTCTGACTGGGCTGCTTTCAGCTGCTTGACTGCCGATTCCTTAGGTAATGCGTCTGCCTTGACTCTCCATGCTGAATAGGAGCGAGCATCATCTTAAAGTCAGACCTGCTCTTTTGGTGCTTTTGAGAATTGCACGTTGATATATGGGTGCTGTTAAGGGTGTAAACTGCTGGGGTTTAAGGTTTTAGTCATGGGCTCAAGATAAACTGTGGGTCTGAATGGGCGCTGAAGGTGGTGGGGACATGTGTCACAGGCAGCAGCAAGTTCAGCCTTGATGAAGCAGGACATGGCCAAGGTGGGGTTTGCTCAGGGGTTGTCATCTAAATGCAGTTTTTTGAGTCATCTGCCTGGTTGCTGGCATCTGGGGTCACCTGGGGTGCCCTGGGGACCATGTGAGCATCCCCGTGGGGCATGGGGAATGATGGACATCCATTGCACTGGAGGTATAGGGACTAAACAGAAACATAGGCACTACTGAAGGGGGATCAGAGGGTGGTTTGAGCTGTACATGTGTGTTTAGGGTGAACTGAATCATTTTCTCTGCCTTGCTCTGCACTAGGACCATGATGGGATGTGAGACACCTTCATTCAGGTGTCTTCATTTGGACCTGCATCTTAACCATCAGGTTTTCATTGTGACACTTCCTCCCAGTACACCGGATTAAACCCCAGCTCACTGGTGCTGGGGGAAAACCAGGTACCACTAAATCCCAGATGCAAAAAAACCTTTGATTTGGCTCCAGATATGCAAAACCCCATGCTTGTTGCAGGGCAGCCCATCTGCATCTTGCAGCAAGCCATCTGTCCATGCTTGCTGGAGGCTTAAAAATTCATGCCAGTTCTCTCAGCAAAGCCAGCTAGCTACCTGTGGTGAACTGGGCGAGGGCTGGCCGGCTCTCGTTGGCACCCCGGAGGGCGCTGACGGTGAGGCGGTAGCGGGCGCCGGGCCGCAGGGCCTGCAGGGAGTACTGGCTGAGGGGAGGCTGCAGGCGGAAGGTGGTCCTCCCCCCCTCCCCATCCGCCAGCCCGTACTTCAGCAGGATGGTGTCCACCTTGGCGCGGGGTGGTGTCCACTCCACAAAGGCCACTGTGTCGGAGACATCCCGCACCAGGATCTGCGTTGGGCCGTCGATGACTGCAGAGGAGGGGGGGAAATGGGCACCTGTTATTTTGGGAGAGGTGGATGGGGAAAGGTGGAAGCTTTGGGGACACCAAGTTTCAGGTATGCTTCAACCCAGCTTATAGAGTGGCCCAAATTAGCAGCTGGGGACAAGACAGAGAGGTGGCATGGACAGGAGACATGACCCCCTACCCCAAGGTACTCAGGGGTTTTGGTCCTGGTGGGTTCCCAGTTCCTTGTCCCTGCCTCCTGGCTCTTTCCTGAATCCTGTCCACTTCACCGATGTCTCTCCCGAGCTGTGGACACCAGAGCAGGACCCAGAAGCTCTCCCATCGATGCCCATTACAGCTATAATGCAACTCATGCCCCTCTCTTGAGCTGCTTATTGGTGACAATTCCTCCCTGGCTTTTTCAGGTGACATCTACTAGGATAAATCCTCCTAAATCTAACTGCAGTCCACTTTCTTTGCTCCTAGATAACTGCTCGTACTTCGTGATGCATCGAAAAACATACAGTTTTCTTTGTGCCCAGCACTTTGAGCCATTCAAACTGCTCTTACCGATGATCTCCTTCCACTCAATTTACTCTTTTCTGAGCCTTTCTGTCACTGGCAAAATTTATCAGTAATGATATTATGTCTTTTGAAAGGCGTTGACAATGTGTTAAATAATGTGGGGCCATGGACTGTTCCAGGCATCAAGAACTGAGGAACATCTTTAGAAATGTTCCTGCTTCGGTGCCAGCTCCTGGTTTGTTAAGCTGAGGGATCAGCTCGTAAAGCTGTTGATGTTTTAGTAGTGGAGAGAGAGGATAAAATGTAACTGTTCTGGAAAGTCTTCATAACTACCTGGGTGTGGGGCAACAGTGGGTGTCCAACAAAGGCTCTCAGATAAAGGGGTTTTAGCTAAATTCATACCAGGGACCTACTGGGAGACCATTTTGAACATTTCTGCTTTATTTTCCAGAAAATTGTGCCCTTCCCTCCTCAGCATCCCCCAGCACTTGACCTCTGCAAATCATGGGCTCAAGCCCAGGTGATGGATGCTTTGAGTCCAGCAGGACCTAACCGCTGCATGGACGGACAGATGGACCAAGCCTGGCCATCGCTCCTGTGTCATGGCAAAGCTGATGCATGGAGCCTGCTGGGCAGCCCGTTTTATCACTTACATGATCACAAGGTGGGTGAAAAAACCCAGGCTGGTTTTGTAATTGGGGCTATACTGCGTGCAAGTACATCTAATATACTGTATATATTAGAAAAAGATGGTATATAATAAGGATATGTGGAATGCTGCACCCCAGGGTGGGAAGTTTTCGGGGAGATGTGTGTGGGCAGGGATGGGAAGGGCCAGGAAGAGTTAGAAAAAAAAACCAACAAACAGTAATAGAGAAGGGAGGACAGCTGGGAAGCAGGGTGTTTAGGTAGGAGCTGGACATCCAGCTTGGTCAGGACCAGCTCATGCTTATCCAAACCCAAAATCTCCAGCTACCTCAGTCATCCAGGTGATGCTGAGGAACATCAAGTTCTACTTAGCTGTGCAGCATGAAACCAAGCCTTTGCTGCTCAATGCCAGCACAAAGTGTTGAGGCAGAATGAGGATGATGGGGCAAAGCTATGGGGGTGCTGCAGAGATGCAGACATGATAGCACGGGGATGCCTTCACAGAGCAGAGAGCTGGGAGTCTACCACTCCCTCTGTGCTCCCCTGCAAAGGTCAACCACTGAGTTGGAAGCTCCAGCCTCTCTATTTTTGCTGACTTCCTAAGGAAAGGAAGATTTGGACTTGACCAGGAGATGTCTCTGTTAAGCCATGTCGAGCTAAGCGTGGAGGCAAAGCTGGAGGTGAGGACTGTGCTGAGGAAGCTCAGACCTGCAGCAAGCTGCTGCTGGTAGAGGGATCCTCCCTTCACTTTCACCGTTGCCTCAGATTAGCAGCCTGGAGAGAGCATCACCTCATTATAACCCTCCACCAGCTATTTAAATGCTGTTTCCCTTTGCAACAGCTTGAATGGAGGTAGATGTCTGCCTGGCTGCCAATGCAGACTGCAGCAGATCTGGCATGGAAAGCCTCTTCGTTCCAGTGAGCTCTGCTTGTTGCCCCATCTCCTTCAGCAAGGAAAAGACCCAGCTGAATTTCCTCTAGCCTACGGGATGGATCAGTGATGGGACGAATAAATTGGTTAGGAGGGGATGAGTTGTTGCTCCTGGTTTGGCCTGATTTGCCTGAATTGGTGGGAGTAGAGGGCATTTTGTATCACAAAAGCAGGTGGGAGTCTTAATCTGTTATATATGAGAAGGCAATACATTTATAGAGCTGTTTCTTGGCAATGTCTAGCCTCTGATATTAGCAGGGAAAAGGAATTTACCCAGCCATATAATAAAAGCGGACCTGATCCTTTGCTCCAACACCATTAACCTCACCACAGTTTCTGTGCTCGCAGCGGTTTGGGAGAAAGAGGGACAAAACACTGCACGAGGAGCTGTTGCTTCAATGCACCTGTAGCTTGGGGAGTTGGGTGGTGCTAGTTTATTCCTGCCCATGCAGTGCTGAGCCACTCTTGCTGCTTTAACCTTATTTTGGGGACCAAGCCCGGGGCGCTGCTGTGCTGCCCAGGGCTGGGCTCACTCACGGGTTGAGATGCTGTTGGAGGTGGGAGGGCTCCTGGCTTGTTCCTTGAGGGCCACCACAGTGACGGTGTACTCTTCACCTGGCTTCAGCCCTGTCTGGTTGAAGGTGGTGACGGTGCTGGGGAGCTGGGCAATCATGCCGCCCTCATTGTTCTGTTGGGGAGCAGAAATAACCATTAAAAAAAAAAAAGAAAAGGTGTTTCTGGTGTTTCTGGGGGACTGATGCATGGAGGGGAGGTGCCCCCACATCACATCCTTCTGTGTCCAGTTCTGCACCCCCGAAGTGCATCCTCACCCTGGCACATCCCACCATGGAAGTGCAGAAACCGAGGGTGATGTCCCCCACCAAGCATGGAGCACTTATGTTGTTGGGCTGAAAAATCCTCCCACATCCCTTCTTTTCTCCCCCTCCGCTTCTGTATTTTGCCGTGTGTGTGTGCTGTTCTTCAGAAGAGAAAAGATAATAAAACCAAAGCCTGGGCTGGACTCCTTTTCCCTGCTATTCAGGTGCCAGGAGCCTTCTGTTGTTCATATATAAGTATGAAACTGTAAGGTCTTTATTTCGTCATCCACTGCTTTTTAAGTATCTTTATTAAACTCATTATAATTTGCGGTTTTGCTCTGAAAAACTGAAAAGCTTTAAGCAACAGCAAATGTCACCTTTCCTGCCTGTGTTTGGACAAAGGATCTTTTCTTGCTGCTGTCTTCGCTAATAACATGCTAAACAAATCTTTGCACATAGCTCTCAATTCATATTCATCTCTTTTCCCATTAAATAGGAAATCTTCCATTTTAGCTGTAAATTGCCAACTTACCTTTCCTAATTTTCTTTTCTAAATCTGTCTTTGCTTCATCTTTCCCCTCACCTCCCCAGTGCATACAGCAGACAGGCAATCCCTGCCTGACCCTGCTTTTGGGGTGGGGTGAGAGCATCGCGGGGACAATGGAAGGAGGATGGTACGAGCATCCTTGTGGAGACACGGAGGACTAAATTAGCATCCTCTTGCCCAGTTTTCAGGAAGACAGAGTGCACTCGATTTTGCTCATAACGGTTATTTTTGATGCTGCTGTTATAACTCTGTTCTTTTCATGTTGAGGCCTCTTGGACTAGGTTTTGGTTTTATTTGGGGTGCAGCAATGGTTTAGTGTTTGCCCAAGTAAGCGTGGCTTCCAGTCAGTGAAGGAGACAGCACCCTCTGCCTTATTTTAGGAGAAAAGCTCGCGATGGAGAATTGAGAGAATCCAATTTTGGCAGCAGATGGGCAGGATCATGACTGTGTCTTTGTGGTGCAGGACCATGTGCTTGACTGACGGATGCGGGAACTTCAAAGTCCTGTGAGCTACATTCCTTCCCTGCCCCAAAAACGTGCATTCAGGAACAGCCATCCTTTTGCACTTTATATCTTCCTTTAAATTCTGAAATGTTTCTGCGTGGTTTTAAGTTTTAAGCTTAAAAACAGAAACGGGGCCATCAGTTTGTATTTATCAGTGAGAAAAACCTATCGCTGATGATGCCATGGGGACAAGTTTGCTTCTATCCTGGCAATTTCTCACCCTAAAATGGATATATCTCCATTTATCTGCTTCAGGGGATGCTGTTGAGCTTAATTCCCAAGTATCAGTGAAATGTTTGAAAGATAGCTATTTTTTGCTACCAAAACCTCTTCCCTGACATTGCCTTATTGTTTTGTCTTTTATCCTGATGGTGAATGAAAATTACCCCAGGGTTTATACCTGCAGTACCTGAACATTTACTTCCGATGCAATTTGTGTATGGATGTAACCAAAATTGCATCCAGATCCTTCCAGACTTCTTGGAAGTGAGGGAATGAGTTACTTAAGCAATCAGGCCCTTGCTTCATGCTGTGTAATGATATTTTATATTTAAGAGCATTTAAAACTTTGGAGCCAAGTTCTGCATTTCTCCACTGCCCAGAGCTGCCTTTGACTCCAGTGAGGGTTTTGTACAAGTGAAAACGGCATAATTGAGCCCTTAATCAGCATTTCTTTTACTGCTGGGGCTTGCAAGCTCTTGTAAAGAGTCTCCATATACAATTGAAGCTATACTTATGGCAAAATGGTGTAGAAATTATGAATATAGATGAAATGATGTACAATTTTTGTTGCCGCACATAGAAAATATGCGATATTTAGGGCAACATTTTCATCCTTTCATCTTTTCTGGCACGAATTCTACCTGTTCATCACTGCGATTAAAATTCTGTGGCAGGAATTAGCTGTGCGTGTGACTCGGGGATGCTGAAGATTGTCTGAGAGCCGGCGGCTCCTCGGTTACTTCCAGGCTGCTTTGGGTAGCTTAGCATGCAGAGGGAAGGGGTGAGGAAGAGGAGGAGGAGGAAGAGTCACAGTAAAGGAGATGGAAGGGAGAAAGAGGGGGTGACAGCAAGAGGCAGTAATGCTGGAAGGTTTACTTATTTATATGCTCATCTCTTGATTTTATTGGGGAATTTCTTTAACATGTATATCTTGACACCAAAGACTACTGGGGAAATGCAAGCTGGCAATTTGAGATTGAGGCGTTTGGGGTTGTCTGATGTGAAGCACACAGATTGCAAATAGAGGTCGGGGTTTTTTGGGGGGTAACTGGAAGCTAATTTAGGGTCCACTTGCTCAGTTATTTTAGGGTGATCAGGTGTAGCCTGTGATGCCATGTGTGTGGCGGTGGTACCTTGGGAATGAAGCTGATCTCCCAGCCGTCAAAGGGGAAAGAGAAGGGCTCCCACTGCACCTCTGCCGTCGTCTCTGTGATGGTCTTGAACTTCAGCCCCTGTGGCGTGGCAAGGTCTGGAAGGGAGCAGGGGGCGGCTGAGCAGAGCAGGACGGGTGTGCAGGCGCCGCCCGCCCCCACCCTGCTCCCTGCAGCTATTTCATTATCTGAACAATGAAAACGGGCCCCTTTTGGTAGCTGTTAGCAGAGTTATTACCCCTTTGTCCCCACTCCGTGTGGGTTAGAGGGGGAGCAGGAAAATGCCTGGGCTGCTGGCCACCACAGTATCCCTTTGCATTGTGCCTAACTGCACCATGTAAACAAAGTGATGGGGTTGCAAAGGGGGCGCCTGGATAGTTTATGTTTCCCCCTGCCCTCTGTATCTTTGGTTTCTGAGGATCCTTTCAGGAGGTTGCCATTAGAACTTGATAGTCTTGTTTTCCTCTGTGCATCATGGTCCTGGTCAGGACTATATATATCCTGATGCATAGCAGCATCCCCTCTCTGCTGCACTATTACCTACGTCATTGGGATTCACCACAGGGAACCCATCCAGGATTGGGAGTAGAATGTGTGACTTCTGTGATATATTTCAATATTTTCTATGGGCAAAAAGATATTTTGGGCCATCTTCTGGGGGCTTAAATCAAACGCTGAAAGTTTCTTTGATTTTCAGTCATTCGGATTTTCATCCAAACTGAGTCTTTATGCAGAGAGTGGACACATTTCCCCTTTCCTATATCCCCATATAGATATAAATGGGGATAAAAGTATCCCCAGTATTTTTTTGAAGGCTCAATTTCTGCTGCTAGAAGGTTTTTATGGAAAATGTGGGTCATCTTGAGCATCACCTCTGGTTATCCGGGTATCAAGAGATAAGTGTAGCAGGATACTTACTGGTCATCACCTTGGAGGTAACAGGGATGCTCAAGACATTGCTGATGACCGCGTAGATGCTGATGTTGTAGGCAACACCTGGCTCCAGCTCTGTGATGGTGATGCTGCTACTGTCCCCGGGCACCCGCTGCTGGAGCTGGGTGCCCCCTGGCCCCGCTGGCTGGTATGAGATGACGTACTCAGTGACTGCCCCAGGGCTGTCCCATGCCAGCTCGATGGAGCTGTCGCTGACTTCCATCACTCGCAGGTTTTCGGGAGAAGCCACTGATGGGAAGGGCAGAGGTAAGGAGAGCATCAGGGTGTGCGTAGCTTATCCTCCTGCCTGGCTGTGGGGAAGGGTGTGTGGGTCTGCTTGTGGGGCATGGGTACAGGCTTTGGTCTGGGGGTTATGTGCTATCTGTGGTTGTTTTAAATGCTATAGCAAGGCAAAGGCTCAGGAGAACCTGACTGCAGCTTCTGTTGCACCAACGGTTTACCACTGATATTGGGACAATCCTGGCTTTTTGCTCGCCTCCCAAACTTTTAGCTGTGGCGTCTCTTGGGGCAGGGGCAACAGGGAGGCAGTCAGACTGTAGGGCCTGAACAGGTCCTGTGTGACATGCTTTGCCAGGTATGGGTTCCTCCCAGGCTTCGTGGTGCTCCTATGGGGCTGTGGGCACCTTGAAGCCCTTACTCATACATTAGGGTCTGTCTCTCCCCATGCATGCTCCCCACTACCTGCCGAGCAGTCCTGCCCTTCGTAGCCTTCCTCGCAGACACAGAGACCGTCCTGGCAGACCCCACGACCGCTGCAGGCATTGGGGCAGTGCAGCCACCCGCAGTCCTCGCCGGTGTAGCCCTCATGGCAGATGCATGTGCCGTTGGCGCAGTGGCCCTTCCCTGAGCAGTCGTGGGGGCACCGCAGCTGGGAGCAATCCTCCCCGATGAAACCCTCCTCACAGACACATTCACCGTCCACGCAGAGCCCACGGGAGCCGCAGCCAGCAGGGCAGCGGAGCTGCGAGCAGTCCTCACCCCCGTAGTCATTGTCGCAGATGCATTGGCCTTCCAGGCAGACTCCACGGCTGGAGCAGCCCCGGGGGCAGCGGGGCTCGGAGCAGTTGCTGCCTGCCCAGCCCTCCATGCACACACAGCTGCATGACTCCAGGCTGAAGTTCCCGTGGCCGCTGCACTGCGGGGTGTAATCCAGCTGCCCTGCAAGGACGCGGGACCGAGGGTCAGAGCCCACCAGCCGGGAGGTGGAAAAAGGTCAGCATTGGCCCTGGGTCAGCCTGTTGATAGGCTGTGGGGAGGTGGGCAAGATGTGGGGCAAGTACGGGATAGTCCTCCCTCTGGTTGAGCACACCCAGCTCTGGCAAACTTGGGGCTTTGGGGCTGGCAGGGGCAGAATTGGTAATATGGGCTTGGGTGGGTCCCCAGGAGTTTGTCTGTCCCCTCAGGAGTGTTGGCTTCCATGGCTATGGGTGCTATCAGCCTTGTTGGGGTACAAGTGCTCCCTCTGGTTTTCTTCAGCTCAGTGCTCAGTTGATGGAGCCCCCCTAGACCACTTACTGGGAAATAGCCTTCCCTGGCCAAACTCTCTGCACCAGCCATGACTCCTGTTGTGTCCTCTCCACCCACTGTTCCTTTTTACAGGTGAGAGGTGAGAGGTCCCAGTCTGCTCGCTCCCTCTCCTACAAGAAACAGGTATGTACCCAAAGACATCATCTTCATCCCTGTCCTGGTAAGCCTGATCAAGACAGAGTTGTTGGCTTTGCACAAAGTATCACAGGTTTGGGCATGCTGGGTTTGTGGGAAAGTGGGGAAAGCACGTAGCCACTATGGCCACCACCTCTAAAGTCCCACCTTTACCTGGCAGCCTTGCACAGGATGCTCTGGGGTGAGGAGGGATGGATGGGGATGAAGGCACTAGTCACTCTGACATTGCCAACATTCCCCTCTTTTGCCCCTCAACATGGACCCACAGCTCCAGCTTAGGGTTATGAACGGAGGAAGAACAGAATCCCTTTCTGTGCTTCCTCCAGCCCTCAGGAAAACTCTGCACCACGAAGACCCCAAGCCACAGGACATTTTGTCCCCCAACTGTTTTCCATCCTAGCTGAGCTACCTGAACAGCTTCTGCAATGGCTGGTGCAGCAGACACTCATGTAAAAGGGGTTCAGTTACATGCTGTGCCAGACAGACCTGTTTGAGTTACTTAGCAGGATGCTTCCCATCTAAACTTTGAATACGGGGAATGACGATCAGAACTCAGCCTCTAGTTAAGTTATCAAAAAAGCAGAGAGGATGCTTGTAAGTGTGCTGGAAGAGAGCAACTTTCCATGGGGAAATGCCTCAGGCAGTAGGGTAGGGAACCTGATCTCCTCTGGTGCAGTGAATTGAAAGCAACTTCTGTTAAATGAAATTACTCCAGTTTTAGCTCAGTGTATCTGTGATTGGAGTGAAGACTCCACCAAGCAATGAATGTTTAATGGGACTGTCGGCGTATGTTGAAAGTAACCCAGATAGGCCCATCAGAGTTTAAAATTAATTCCTTTAGAACAGGTTTTTCCTACTGACGTGATTTTAACCCTTGCTTTGGACACAGTGTGGCATATGTGGGTGTTTTCCATTTCATCTTTTTTTAACGCAGCTGATGAGTGTCGCATTGTGAGGGGATGCAGGCTGAGCCTGCGGCTGGAAACGCACTGACTTCCACTGGCTGCATGGGAGATGTCAGCCTGAGACAGCCGCTGCGTGGGCCATCCCAGTTTTTCCCTCCCCAATCCACGCGCCCTTGGTCCAACTCTGTGACCTGAGTGTGGGTTGTTCCCATTTCATTTTAATGTGTCCTCAACATACAGGAGCTGGGGTACCACCAGAAAAATCACTCTAATAGCTGCAAAACTTTAAAAAGGGCAGGAGGCATTGGGGGGAAAAGGGATGCTTTTAATTTTTCATCTTCCCTGTGGTTGTTCTTGGCCTGAAAAGCTGTTTTCCCCTGGAAAGATGCCCTGTGCAGCTCTCCTTGCCAGGTGGCTTTTTCCTGCGAGGAGCTTTGGTGCGTCAGAGCCCCAAGCAGGGCTGGGCTGCATGAGGGACAGATGCCATTTGGGACAGTCCCTTTTACTGATCTTCCTGAGATGTGAGGAAGACCATCAGTATTCTAGCTCCCATGCTGTCAAAATGCAACCTCTAGCCCAAACTTTTCTTAACCCATCTCATTTCAACTGCATGCTGCTTCCCTGGCTCTGCAGAATGGCTGCAGTGAAACAAGGGGCTGTCCTTGATGGGGTAACCCTAATGGGGGCTCTCAGACAGCTTCATGAACTGCAAAGATTGTTATTCAGATGAAGTATCCTGTTGATGGTTTTGTGCATTTGTTATAGATTTTGTTTGCATTTTTCATGGCAACATAAGTTATTACCTGTATTTATTTTTTTTTTTCATACACATTCACTCCTGCAGAGAAGATGAAGGGACTTATTGCCAGCTCCCACGGTGCTGCCTTCAGCCCAGGGACAGCTTAGGAAAGCAGCAGCTATGACTCTCCTCCCTGTCCCATGCGCAGTGGCAGGTTTCTAACAGCATTGCAAGGACTGCAGTGTTGGGAGATCACCCTGCTCACCCCTTACCACTGGTAATTTTATCTGTAATGGGGCTGTTATGGGGTTTCTGTAGTGAGCAGGGCATGGGGGCTCAAGTGACCTAATTCCTTCTTTCTGCCTTGGAGTACCTAACCTGGGCTTTTCCCTAAAGTGACAGCCACACCATGGGTGAACATAGTTTTTTCTCCATTGCCACTCTGAGTGGCATCACCAGTTTTGTATTTATTTCTCCTGCCTCTTGCTCAAGCCCTCAGTCCCCAGCAAGAGCTAACAGCATGGCATTACTACCTGTGGCTGCATTTTCTTGGCAGCAATTGGAGTTGCATTGGTCCCGGAGCATGGAGACCTCCCTCTCCAGTATCTCAATCCTGCTCAGCAGCTCCTGCAGGGACGGGAGGGAGGTGGAGCACTTGCAGGCCTGCTTGGGCAAGTTTATCCTGTGGGTGAAGGTGACCTGGCTTTCGCTGTCAGAGGTCTGCTCCGCATACTCCGCCAGCCGGTCGTCTTCTGAACTCACCTCCTCAGCTGAAGACTTGAACATTGACGAGCAGCAGCTGTCCAGGGGGATGTTGATGTTGTAGATGTGGTGGAAGACAATGGGCTGCTCTTTGATGGGTGGGCTGCAGTTGGCGGGGCCACTTTCCTCATCCACTGCCGGCCTCTCAGCTGGCTCTGTTGGTACCTCCAGCCGGCACTCGAAAGGTTTAAGGACGGCACCCAGCAGGAGCAGGTTGAAGCTGATGAGCACATTCCTCAGGACTGGGTTTTCACTGTCAGTCCCCATTTTCTTGGGAGTGGGAAGAGCCTTCTAAGCCAGCCGTGGTCAACCAAGCACGGGGAGGACCTGGGCACACAGAAGAAAAAGAGCAAGGTTGTTTTTATCCCTGAAACTGTGCACAGCTTAGGGAAGTCCTTCTGGGCAAAGTCATCCAGAGAGATGTGGGGGCTGACTTGACCGATGCACAGTCCTGCTGGCTTTGATGGAGCCGAAATCAGCCCCAGGTGGAGCCCATGGCTAGCGGGGAGAACTGCCATAGCCCCTTGAACAGTGATGGGGCAAATTCTTGTTGCTGGTTTTTTTTTTTTTTAAAGGAAACAGTTAATCCGTAACTAACAAAGCACTGAATACATGTTTTCCCTGTGTGGGACCTACTTTCAGTGCCACATCAGAATGATGTGTAGGGTCCAAAGGGCTAACACATGGGTGATGGGTGATGTAGCTCTCCTTCAGTTCTCTCCCCTGCCCCGGGAGCTTTGCCTGCAGATGTTAAGTTTCCTCCAGTAGCTACAGGAACGGCAGCCTTTATGTTAAAACACTGTTAAATTACACCACACAGGCTCCAGCTTGTTCAGGTTGATGTTCTGAGCAGACAAATCCCTTCCATTAAAGTCACTTCACCCCCTGCCCGTGCTCTGGATTATGGGTTAACCTTGCCTTCATTTGGAACAACACAACTTCTTATTCCAGTATTGATCGCAGGCCCCCGGGTGGTAATCCAGCCTCTGAGGACCACATTTATCTCGAGCCTAAAATCACTGGCGCCAGCCTGGTTGCGCTGGGGACAGATTCATCCCCTTTACTCTTGTCAGGACTATTGTGTGCTGACCAGTGCTTAACGCCAACCAGTTTGCCATGAGGAATCACTGCCTGGTCTGTCAACAGTGCTAATGGGCAGGCGAGGCTGTGCCTGCAATGTCATTGCACCCAAAAATACCATTTGCCATGTGGTTTTTTTTGGAGGAAGTACTTTACCTGCAGTCCAAGAGGGATTGCTGGAGTGTGGCTGCTCTTGGGGCATGTTGTGCCTTGGTTAGAGGCTCTCAGCTGATCCCTGGCACTGCTTCGTTGTTGGGACAGCTACTTAAGTATTTCCAGCTAATAGTTGCAGATGCTTGATTGAATTTCTCACAGCATTTTAGGAAGGAATGTAAATTGCCATGTTTGCAGCTCCCTACCTGTGTTAGGTTTGCAGGACTTGCGCCGATGAATGCTGCCGATGTGCTTTGTGGTTCCTTCTGTACCAGCAGTGCAAAAGATGCAGCAGGCATATTAAAACTGGTCAACAGGCTCTTTACAGTGCCAGTAAAAAGATGCAAAGAGCTGAAGGTTTCCTCACTGCATCACCAGAAACTTTACCAAAGCTCCAAGAAGTTGTGGGGTTTAGGTATTATTCAAAGCCAGGACATGGCTTTTGCAGTGCCCAGCCTTAATTCATAATTAACTTTACTAACTCTGTATTTAGTACCATTAATAATGCCGAGTTCAGACTCTAAGAGGGCTTATCCATTCATACACATTTTAAGACTATGAATAAACACATGGGTCCATGTAGGTTAAGAAGGACTTAAAACCTCGAGGACTTAAAACCCCTGAGCACTGGGTGACCTGTTTGGATGGACCTGCCTTGAAGGACCACTATGTGGAGAGGGGCAAATTGCCACATCTGCCTTTTTTTTTTTTTTTTTTTTTGGCCACATTGCCACACTGGGATACTTGGTGGCAAGAGGAGGTGCCCATCAACCTAATCTGACCCTAACTGAACACTCATACCAGTTCCTATAAGTGGGAAATCGAGATGAGAAGGAATGGCGAGTTGAGTGGTTCCAACAAACTGCTTAAAGCCAAATGTCCCTAGTTGCATTTAGACCCATAGCGTCTGGAGTTGGGGTTTCACAGCTGGTCCATGCTAGGGCATGCTGGCCATGGCAAGCACAAGGTGCATTGTGGTAGGAAAGATGTCCTGATGGCTTATGGTGGGTGCTTCCAACCTACCTGTGTGGGGTCTTCTCACACCCATGGAAGCTGGCCTGGAAGGATGGGTGTGATACCCCAGTGGTTTGATTTCTGGGGGCGTGGGAGAGGATAGCAGCACGGTGCTCAGCTGCAATCCACAGCTGAGCTACGCTTGGGGCCACTCACTTAATCTTACTTTGCCAGTATCTGCCAGTGCCATAATCTTGAGCAACTGTCCTCCCTCACTTTTAATGACACTTCTGCTCTCAAGCTCCTCTCTGGCTCCCTGGCAAATGGCTGTGCTTCCCCCCTTCCCCTGTTGCTGAATGAAAATATTTGTTTACTGGTTTCTCTCCTACAATACCACACTACTGCAGAAAATATCACTATTCAGACAACTCACAGCATTTGCAGGGTTATTATCCCACATTCCCACAACGTTTCTGATGCACTTTTCTTCTTGGCTCCCTGCTTAATGCCTGCTTCTTGTGAGCAGGCACCTGGGACTCCTCTGGTAGGCTCTTTCCACCCCACCCCCACCCCGTTTTAGGAAAAACAAGAAAAATGGACATAACTCTTCAGTGGGATGGTCTCCTCCTTGGCTAATGTGGTGGCTTTGGCCATGCTCATGGAAGACAGAAAGAAGGAGGGCAGTGGAGATGAAAATGGGAGGGTGTGAGATCAATGCTCCAGAAGTGGCAATTTGGGGCTCCACCCTCAGACGCTGACCACCCCCAAATCCTCTGCTTTCTGGACTCTCCAGTGGCTCCTGGGTGGCCCAGGATGACCCACAGAAAGACTTCTTGTCCCTGTGTAATGGGGCAGCTGTGATGAGGGGAAGCACAGGGGCTAATTAGCACTAGCTGCCTTTAATTGACTCGTTGGCTTTTGAGGCTAACTACCTGCTCCTTGGACTCTTGCTTGGCTTTTTTTGTGTGTGTTTGGAGTGGAAGTAATTGTGGCTGTGAGCCAGCTGCACCGAGCTGGGCCAGAGCTTCAAAGCAAGCCTCCTTGCAGGATTACAGGAGTAGCTTAGACATAAGGAAATGAAATTCTCCCCCTCCCCACTCTTCAGATCCAGCCTGACTCAACAGAGGTGCCAGAACCTGCTAAGGAGGAACGAGGGGAGAAGGGGTCCAGGTGGATGCAGGGATGAGGGAGCAGGAGATGGGTTGGTGGATAAAGCGAGGCAAGCAGATGCACAGCGGAGATTGCTTGCTAATGACAGGGAGCAGGTTGGGTAGTTAACGACTCTCTAACACATACACCGAAAGCCATTCATTTGCTGGTAGAAGCTGCCAGGCTCATTGATCTGAGTCTCTTTATTGGTATATTCATCACAGCGGATGCCAGCAGGATGCTGCCCAGCTCTCATTTCTGAGTGGCAAGTCATGGCATCCCACTCCAGCCCACTCAGTGTGGTGGCCTTGGGCAAGGGGTGATGCTGCAGGGATTCTGGCATCCCCACAGCATGATGCTAGAGGAGCTTTCTCTTTTTATTATTATTATAAACAGGATCACTGAAGGGAAAAAAAAGAAAAGAGGAAAAAATATTTCTGCCTCGACTGAGTGCTGGGTCAGGCTTAAAGCCACCTCTTTACTGTGAAACAGTGAAAAGTCACCCCTGTTCAGGCTGTTCCTGGCTTAAACCAGGCTGAATCCACAGGGTCCTGCAGAGCAGGAGGATGTCCCTTGGTGTCCTCCAAACCACAGCAGATGATTTGATCCATAAATCCCTATTAATCCCCAACTTCTTCCTGGAGGCTTGGGCTGACAGCTCTGAAGCTCTGCCAAATTTGTGGATGCATTCCCAGAGTCTGTCGTCTCCCTTCCCTATCTGGTCCTGCTTTGTCTCCTGCTCTTCCTGTCAATGATTTGCTTTTTCCTGAAGGACACCACCACTGTGCCCTCAGCTAGGGTAAGTTAACACAGTGATTTGGCTGGCAGCACTCCAGTGCTGCGTGCATGGTCTGGCAGCTCGAGGCTTCTTGACCAGGAAAAAGAAGTTGCATTAATGTTCCTGCTTTGGGTTCCTCCTGGTGCTTCCCAGCCCAGATAATGCTGCCTATGGACAGTGACGGAACCATTAGAAATCATTGATTGAGTAAACTGATCCAGCACTATGTATTTTTTCCTTCTCCCTCTACAAGGGAAAAAGAAGCAAATTTCTGTGATCGTTTCACGTGTAAAATGAGTTGCATTAGGGCAAATTTATCTGGGGATCTTTATAGCCTTGTTTTTAATTTCTCCTTCATTGTCACCAAGTTCAGATAAAAATCCACGCTGGTGGTGTTCCTGGTGGCTTTGGTCCCTCTGTCCCCACAGATGGCCTTGAAAAACCTCTCAGCCAGGGCAGTGAAGGCAGCTTTGAGCCTGGTGCTTTCCTGGCATCTGACAGTGATGTCTCCTCCTTCACTTTCCACCAGGCTGGGGCAATGCCTCTCCATCTGCTCGCACCCAGGACAGGACAGCTGACCTCCAGTTGCCTCAGTGTGATGGTATGCTCCCCCCTCTAGCTCCCCTGACCTGACCTTTTCCTGTAACTCTGCTCCAGTGATAACCACCAGTGGCATCTGTGATGGATGCATCCGGCTCAAAGTGGATTTGTGACAGACAGATAACAACACAATAGCCAAGGCTAATTTATAGCAATGCATCCACCTAACCCCAGTGCTTGCTGATGTCCGACTCAAGCCAAATTTGGAAGAAACCAACATCTGCAGTTGGTATGTAAATATGACTATAAGTCAATCATCTTACCCTCACAAATAGTGAGTAGCCCAAGAGCCCTTTGAACTCTCCTGCACAGCAGTGGGTTGGACACCAGGATCTCCCCTTGAGTAGGGACACCTGTCAAGTTTACTCCTCGAGGTTGAAAGAATAAGTGCATTGAAACTTTGTAATATTAGCTAAGTGATGGAAGCATTTGGTTACACATATATAATCCTTTAGACATAAACTGATGACCAAGTCTAGCACTAAGTTTGGATCCAGCCACACCTAGACTCCTCTAAGAGAAGTTTAGAATGCATGGAGGTCCTCTTTGAACCTTGTGACTCAATGGGAGGGTCTCCCTGACAGTTTTGCCTGACCCTGTCCTCTGTGCAGTAAATAATCCAGTGTACCTTGCCATCAAACCTTGTTAAGGCACTGTCACATTTACCGTTGAACATTGTTAACTCACTGTTTTATATCAATAAAATGTATTGTTACTTCTCTCTAATGAGTGAAGTGCCCTCTCACTCCATCTGTGACACTGGCATAGCACAAGCTTGCGGCTGCTGCTTTATTTTACCAGAGGTGGTTTCCCTTGGTTTGCTTTGCTTTCCACCCCCCTTCCATGGTCCCCCAGAACCATGGGTGTTTGAATTAAAGTTCAAATTAAAGAGTTATTAATGTTAATTATGAATTTTGGCAGGCACTCAGCTGTCAGCTCCAAAGCATTTAACTTTGGGGAGCTGTGAAAGGATCAATCTGCTGCAATTTCTGTGTGGTGCTCAATAAAAAAAACACACAATATAAAACTGAGAAAAATATTTGAGGGCTTTTGCCAAACATATACCACAGCAAAGCACTGTATTTCACTCCTGAAGAGCCTCTGTCCATCCAGCACTTGTGTCTTATGGGCCAGTGAAGGAAGAAATAGAAAAACCGTATTAAATCCACAGTACATCCACCCTAATTATATATTTTTGGCTATTTTTACATATGCTGATGGGCTATATTTGTGTGAGCAAATGGGGCTGGGAATGCAGAAGGAAACCTGCATGTTGTGATGCTCAGAGCAGCTGTGCCACAAAAGTCATTAATGATGTGGCAGCAGTTTTGGGGGGGGGCAGCACCACCCAGAAATGCAGCACCATGTCCTCAGCAGCATCTCCAACCCCTTTTTACTGCTTAGCAATGTCAATGTAACAAATGCAAACTGTGCCCCAGGGGCTGCTGCAGGACAGGCACAGGGACATCACAGAATCACAGAATGGTAGGGGTTGGAAGGGATCTCCAGAGATCATCTTGTCCAACCCCCCTGCTTGAGCAGGCACACCCAGAGCAGGGGGCACAGGAATGCATCTAGGCGGGTTTTGAATGTCTCCAGGGGAGGAGACTCCCCAACCTCCCTGGGCAGCCTCACAGGAAAGAATTTTCTTTCTCGTGTTTAGGTGGAACTTCCTTTGTTCCAACCTGTGCCCATTGCCCCTTGTCCTGTCGTTGGGCACCACTGAAAAGAGTCCAGTCCCATCCTCTTGACAACCACCCTTCAGAATTTATAAGCACTGATAAGATCCCCTCCCTTAGTCTTTTCTTCTCCAGGCTGAACAAATCCTGGTCTCTCAGCCTTCAGGTCAGATCCACAAAACAAGGATGATGTCAGCAGTTTTATCTCCAGCATTTTGCTGGAAATAATCTAATATTTAGATGGTCCAACAACATTTTTATTTTTTGTGCCAGTTTTGGTGAATTGCTTTGGTTAAAAAATAGCCCAAACACTGACTGGAAAGATGCTTGAAAAATTAAAGCATTTCTTTCTCCAGCCATATATTTTGTATTAAAATGTTTTAAAAGTCACTGGAGATGTGAAAATGAAGTGAACGCTTTGTTTTGAGCAAGAAATGTTTTAATCTACCCAGAGCATATATATAGAGATATATATCTGTATATAGGCCTATTTAAGTGCATTTTTCACATTTTTTTTTCCTTGAACACCAGATAAACCACAAGCCCTGCTTTTTGGCACAGATGGTAAACTGGAGAAATCAGATTTATTAGGAGTTTGGACCAGGACACATCTTTAATGCCGATAAACAAACCATCAAGAAATGGAGTTTTCTGCCTGCTTCGTTGGTGTGGCAGGAGCAGGCAGATATTAGCTAACACCCAGTAGTCCCTGATCCGTGTCGGGGCTGGCTGATTGGAGCTGTGATGTGTTCCCTGCTGGAGCTTGGCTGGCGGGAGCCGGACCACTGCAATGCATTTGCTCCCAGCTGCTGCTAACAATGGGAGCAAGCCCAGAGCATGGTGGTGTGTGAAGCAGGCAGGAAACCTCTGAGCATATTATTTGGGCTTTTATGTTTAAAAGTGTGTTGGAGGTTTCCCATAATCCAAGAAAACCCTGCTGGATGGTTTTCAATGCTCCCAAAACCACCCTGGAGATATCTGAGTGCTCAGTGCAGATGATGCCTGCTCTATGATATGGCAAGAGGCAGCCCCTGCAAGCTTTCCTCCTGCTCACCATATTCATAGGGAAGGAAATCTGGCTCCATGGTGTCCCTGGTTGGCTTCCCAGCCATAAACTTTCCATCCCAAGGTAGCAACACAGCTGGGAAAACAATGTGGACTAAAAGCTTTGAAGCTCAACCCTGGCTTTTTTCAGACTTCCCAAGAGAGGCTGCAGCACTTGCTGGTTTAGAGCAATCCATCACTCCTGTGCATCAACATCGCTGTTGTTTCTACACTGAAATTGCTGCTGGATGCCACAGTCACCAACCATGGCAGGTGAGGACATGTGCATGGAAGGTGCATGCCTTGCTTTTGCTTTGCTTCATGATCAGGCAAGAAACTCTTGTGATTTGCGCGTCTCACCAGAAAGCACTTGTATTGCATCAGCTGTTAACTGAGAATTAGTGGAAATAACTGGGTCAGCTCCTCGGCAGCTTGAAATTGCTGCAAATTTGGTGTGGTGAGGCTGATTTGCACCAGTAGGACCCTCCTGAGTGGATGTAGAGATGCAACGTGTCCTGCAGACCCGATTCCCTCGTGCAGTTTTCCAGCGGGGGGAAGAACACTGTCTCCCAGTTATTACTAACTTAATGATGTGCAATTTATCTGCTTAAAAAGGTTTTCATTTCATTAGTTCCCTGTGCTTCAAGGCAGAATGAAGGTCCTTGCTATGGACAAGCAAACAGTCCTCTTCCTAATCAACTCTTCCTGCATCTTCTGCCTAATTGCAATCCTTGTCTCCCCTCTAAACCCAGCCTGCTGTGGGCTTTCGGGGAATTAAAGGAGATGGAAAGCTTAGAGGAGTGAAGCATCATATCCTCCATAATGCTAGACCCAAGCCTGAGGCTGGTTAGTTGAACGCCAGACCCTGTGGACTCATGGGGCAGCAGCTGAGGACCAACACTGGTACCTGCACCACACCAGAAAAACCCAACCGAGTCATGTCATGCCGCCACCAAGCAGCCCTTGGAGAGGGAACAATTTTCACCTCACTGAATAATTACATACTTAAGCATGAAATACTCTGATGCTTTTACCAGTGTTCCCTAACTATATGTGGAGGAAGAAATCTATAGTCCCCCCAACTGACTGTAAATTCTCCCGGCTTAATAATTCATGCATGCTTCTGTAATTGCAGCTTATGTTATATCTTTCTTTCATTACATATTCTTTTATTGAACTGCCACAGCATATATCAATAGCTTCTAAAAGCTCCCACAGTAAACAACACAGTGGCTTAGCACAAAGGTTTTGGTGGCAATCTCCTTTTATTTTCCCATTAACAGGTAAAGCCCGGATCTAGTGAATCTGACTTCACATTGTCTCATTTGACTGCTGCCTCCCACCTGCTCCCCTGAAAAGCCTAGGGAGTCACCAGGGTGAGTCTCATTTTTGCAAGGGTGCTGGCTCTAATCTGAGCCCGTCCCAGCATTTTAGTGAGCAAATTATGGCATTGACTGTCTTCATTTACATATATTTACATTATTAGTTCCCCCGTCCAAGCCACTGTTCCTGAACCGTAAGCCACGAAAAAAGCTTGCTCAGTGCTAAATTCACTCATGTGACTGGCTTGCAAAGGTGAGCACCTAATTTTTAAATGAAAGCCAAGGTGAATGCCTACCTTCGTAATGAAACTATATAACGAAACCGTTAGCAGTGGCCTTGGGCAGTGGCCTGGCTGCTGCTTGTACCTCTCTGCTGTGACCAGCCCCAGTGCTCTTTGGGTGATGCTGAGATGCAGGTGCAGGCTGTGAGCCTGCAATGCAGCATGTCACGGTTCATGATTAGACACTTTCCTCTGGCCTTTAACACCAATATAAAGACCCATGGTGACCAGTGTCCTGCAGGAGGGTGACCTGCTCCCTTCTGGGTCCATGCATGACACCCTGGTCCTGTGGTGCCTGAACTCCCAGCTCCTAATGGGAGTCACTGGGTGCTGAGACTGAGCTCTTCCATACCTCCTTATGAGGCTGGTGTGATTGGAGCTGTGGCACATATTTGGTAGCCTGTTCCTCCGAGCGCTAATATTTGATGTCTGTTGGAGATGGCCTTGGCTGCTCCACTGCTTGGACAACCCCATCCCTTGGGACCCCCTGACTGTGAAAGGGCATTGCATCCAGTGCTTCACACCACTTATTTATTCACACTCAGTTATGAAATAAATCCCCCCTCAGTGGGCTTGTAGGTTGCAGAAGGGTTTATTTTATCCTTATGCAGCATGTCCAGGTGTTAAAACAGTTTTACCAGGGAGAACCTGGGGGCAGAGGCTGGGACAGCTCCTGCTGCTCTTCCCTGAGTTGCCATTTGCCCATAACAATGTTCCTGGGGGCATCACCCCGGCCCCATGCCTGGGGAGAGATTAAATTCCTAAAGAAAGATTTTGGGACAGGGCCAGGCCTTTCTGAGGTGCCGCCCTTCAGTGCTGAAGCTTTGTGTCCTGTTTCTGAGCCCCATGACCTGCCCTGCTGGCTCCCGGAGCTCCACTGGAGATGCTCAGAAGCCGTAAAGGAAGAATTAACCGTAATTACGGAGCATCACAGGGCATAAACACCCTCTAAATCCTCTTTAATTACATGGGAGCACTTAATTACATGGCAACTGGAATGTAAGCACAAAAATAAATATGATTTCATTTTTTATCTTCAGTAGGGGCACCAGTAATTAATTTTGGAGGGTAATACAGAACTCAGCTGAACATGGGCATGATGTGGACCCTGCACACAGAATGCTGTAGAGGTGCTGCCACCTGGGGTGGTCAAACCTCCCTTTTCTCTCTCCAACAGCCACGGGTTTGCCATCCTTTCCCCTTTCAGTGGCATCCCTCTTTTCTGTCCATCCATGCACAGACAGAGACTTGCAGACGTCAGGGTAAGGCAGGACAAAGTGGTGGGCTACCCACTCATCCTCCAGCATGGAGAAAACCAAGCATGAGAGCTTCCATGGCTCATTCATCCCACAGCCATAACTGGCAGTTTCAATTCAGTTGCAACCATGGGCACAAGTTTTTTTCCCTGTTTGCTCCCAGCTCACATCTCAGGTGCCAGCAGCAAGTCCTCCTGCTTGTGTAGTTGATTCTTGGCTGTCATGTTGCATTAAAGTCTATGAGTCAACCTGGACCTCCTCAGGGCTTAGCTGATGCAGATGCAAAAAACCCAGCTTGGGATGATCCATCACCAAAACATCGCCACCTATTACCCGCAGCGTGGATGGAGGATATGGCTTGAGGAAGATGAAGGAGCATGTGACAAAGTGTAAAGTCATGCTGAAGAAGTTGGATGCGCTGTGACCTCCTTTGCCCCATATAATCACCACATGCTGCCAGCACAGACGTGAAATGGGTAACAGTGCTGTGGACCAGGAAAGGAAAACACCTGCTATTATCACAGGGTATTTTTACTATAATTAGGGAATTGTGGCATTTTCTCCTGGGAAACCTGAACAGGGGCACCCAGGAACTTGGTTTGCTTCCGTCTTTAAGCCTTAAAAGCAAAACCACTTGCTGAAGTCAAATGAGCACATTTTTTTAAACTTGCTCTTTAGTTTGCCTAGTCATTTATACCCTAACTTGAAGTTGGGGGAGTGGAAAAGAAACGCTCATCTGAGGTGGTTTTGCATTCATTTTCCTCCCGCACATGTATTTTTACACAGCAGAGATGATATGATCGTGAGGTTGTGCACACACTGTGACTTTTCCCCACATGCTTTATAAACCCTGTACTGGAAAAATGCAGTTTTTTCTCCTTTTTAATATATTGCTCAAACTAAACTGTGTGTTATGGCTGCTTTACATGCATATGCAACCTGGCAGGTAGCAGCAGGGATCACGCTGTTTGAACCCTCCAAAAATTGATATTTTCTTCTTGCCTTCCTATTGTAATTTCCCCTGAATATTCAGAGCAGCAGCAGATACTTGTGCAATAGATTTGGGGCTGGAGCAAAGCTGCTCATGATGGAGCTGGCTATTGCTAGAGGGTGTTTTTGCTTGGGCAAAGCTTGTCCCAGGTCCATCTTGGGGACCTGCAGGGTCTCCTTGGGAGAGGACAGCCTTGTGGCGGCAACCGCAAGGAGCCTGCAAATGTTTTCTATCATCTCCCATCAAAAAGACAGCTGAAGAGAGCACAAGGAAGCCGGAGCAGAGAAATGAATTGTAGTCCTGCTGCAGAGACTTCATTTGATAAATAATGTATATAGAGTTTGCAGTAATAACTGCTTTTTCCCAACCTAGGCAGCCAGGCTGGGTTTGACACATCCTGGATGCATTCTTCCTTTCAGGCAGTGAACAGGATGATGAGCGCTTGCTCGCATGGTGGGGAAGGCAAGGCTGGCAGTGGCAGGCTCTGTTGTGTCAGATAGGTTAATCTGGGACTTTTCTCACTTCTGACAAGCCACGTGTGTTTGTGTATGGAGAGGAGGTGGCGTTTCCTGGCACTGCAGGAGTAAAGAGATGCACTGGGGGCACAGTATTTAGGAAAACTCCTGAGATTAAGGCATGCCACAGACATATGGCTGAGAGGAAGCATATAGGCCTGGGTGGGCAGGTGGGTACCGGCTGCTCCAACACCAGGATGCTGTACTCTGACCTGCCTGTCAGCCCAGGTCCAGCCTGATGCTGGAAATGTGGTTTTCCCACCCTAGGACCACCTCCCCCCTCCCTCCCCTGATAATGCGGGGTCCTCCTCTGAAATATCTTTTTTTGTTTCAAGCATGCTTTCCAAGGAGCACATGGCATCACCCATGGGTTCTATCCCCCAGGAAAGATGCGACCTTGGAGATGGCAGCTCAGCCACCCCTGGTTTATCCCTGCACAGCACTGGGAGTGAGTATTTCTTTGAGATCCCATGCTGCTGTTACAAAAGCGTGAAGTGAGGTGGTTGCACTGACTCACCTCCCCGGTTTGTTGTCCCTTTGACCGTAACAGCCATCGCGGTGTGGCAACCCAATCCATCGCCCAGACTTCTGGGTCTGAGGAGCTGTCTGGGCACCTGCACAGATTCCCCAGTGCCACTGGAGGTATATAAAATGGCTTTAATCAAGGCATGCAAGAGATAATGCTCTTTAATCATTTTTATGGCAGGCTTTGAACATCTCTATTGGAGTGATTTGGTTAAAAATAGATTTGCTTCTGTTGGACTTTAGAGGAAGACCTGGGCTACCGTATTAACGAAGATGAGTGGGAAAACGCATATCTCTCCCTGTTTTACATCCCTGTGGAAGAACTGGAAACAGCCTTGGCTCTTCTATTGCAGGGAAAGACAAGATCCTTGGGAAGGGAAAATAGCTATAGTCAACGTGGACTTGTACCAGCTGAATATCTGAGTCAGGACGGGTTTTTATTGCCCTATAATAGGTAAGTACTTCATTAAGGAGTGGATATAAACGCATAACATAATTTCATTGAGCCTGGAGCCGGTGCAGGGCAAAGGAGCTTGGAAACAAGCCCACCGCTTCGTGATGTTTTTTAAGCTAGAGCTTGGTTTTGCTCACTTTAGTTCTCCCACTAGTATTATAAGGGATGGGGTTAGATGGTTCACAGATGAGCACTTAAATTCAATTTCAAGGCCTTTTTTTTATGCTGAAGAACTGCATGGAGATGTAAGACCTCGAATGAAGGTGACCCCTTCAGTCCTGTGACAGACAGTGATGTGATATAACCTTTTTCATGAATGGGTAAAAACTGATCTTTGGGTTGACTCACATGGTCCCCTGTGTCCTAGAAAGCTGCCTCAGCACCTTGTATTTCTGAGACTCTTATAATTTCTAAGCCAAAATTAACCACAGTCAGTTGAAACACACTTTCTTGCATGTGTTTGCCGCCCTCCTTCACTTCTGATGAGACGGATGGATAGATAAATAATGATAAATAACACACTGTGGCCATCCAAATAGGGCTTGCTGAACTGAGAAACAAGATCGCTTGGGCAGCAATTGCAGCACTGTGGGAAGACGGGAAATAGCCAAAAATATTTGCAGAGTCGGAGCACAGTAATTTAAAAGCGAGGGATTGTTGGCTGCATCCTATTCCTGCAGAAAGTGAGGAGCAAATGTCCCTTGATGCCTGCTGAGAGCAGGACAGCCCTGTCAAATGAGGCAAACTCAACCTATTAATTGAGATGGACATGGACTGCTTCTTACACACCTTAAATAGAGCAAATAGGACAGTGTTCAAGAGAGGTGTCTTGGTATATGGCTGCACCCGGTCACTCCCTGGTTTCTGCCACCCACCACCAGCCTGTAATGGGCCATGCAATGAGGGCTATACAATTACAATTTTCCCTTCAAAATCAGAAGCATTAGGCACTGTGGTGCTTCTGCCACCTGTAACACCAAGCTGTGGCTGCTGAGTGGGGCAGGGAGGATGGCACTGCAGAGGATAGAGCTGTTTTGCCAGGTCTGGAAGCTGGGCATCCCTGGAAAACTACTGGTGAGGCTGCCAGCTGGGAAGGTTTGAGATGCATTGAGGTAGGACTGGTCAGACCTATGTGGTTCTGCTGAAGTTCAAAGTGTTGCAGCAAGAGAAAGACTCTGGGGTTGAAGCCTCAGGGAGATTTGTGCAAGAAGTTCTGCGTGGGAAACTGAGTGGGAGACAACAGAAGAAACTCTTCACCTTAACTGGCAAGGCAGGATCCCACATGGGAACAGCCCTGGATGGTTCCTTGCTGCAAGGGACAGATCCACTGGCTTTTCAGAGTGGTCCTCCTTGAGAGGTCGACAATGATGAGGGAACATCCCAATACTTGCACATGTGCACTGGGTTAGGGGATCCTCCTAGAGGAGGCCACCATGAGACTTTCAAGCAGGAATATATTCTGGCACAGTTATTTCCATTTTGGAACGATTGTTTTACCTTTTGGGATATAATTCATCCATTTGGTGTGGCTGAGCAGGTAGGGTGGGCAGCAGCAGTCAGGCATTTAATCCCCACCCTGACCCTGGCTGTGCTGTTTTGCCCTGGATACCTCTCACTGCTGTTTATATCCTTTGAAAAATGTGAATAATATAGGTCTATCCCCCTATGAAATGCTGAGATGATGGCCTAATGATCAGTACTAAGAGCTGGTGAAAATTCCCTCTTTGCAGAGGTGCCAATCTAATTTTCCACTCTAGATAGATATTTAAGAACCTCTTTAATTTACAGTCCTCTTACTCTGTGGGATTATCTAGGGAGCGTTTTTCTTCCACAAAGTCCAAAATACTCTACTTAAATACATGTGAGAAATGAAAACAGAAAGCCTTGTAACAGACCCCTCAGATACTTGCTTAGCTGGGCAGGTGACAAAGACATGTCCTCTCTGAAACTACGGAGAAAGATTAATTTTACATTCTTGTCTGAAATTTGGGTGGGTCTTTTTCCTACCCTAGCTGACTTTGCCCACCCCTAAATGTGGTGCTTGGCTGGTCTTTTCAAAATAAAACTGAGCTGTGATGTCTCTGATACCTTGTCTTATTTTATAAGTCAAGTAAGTGGAAAAGAATGTTCTTTTAAAACAAAGCTTGGTTGGAAGATCAATAGTGACTTCACATGTATTTTTGTCTAATGTTTTATTTTGAAGGGATTTGGGAAAAAAATATTGCTTTTCATGCAACACATAGACGTGATGAGCTCTGCTGCCAGGTTCTGAGTTTTTATCACAAATTGCCTGCCCATCCTGAGCCACTGGGGCCAAAGCCACGTGGCTAGGGGCAGACAGTGAGCCAGGACTGCCTGTACTCATCTCAGACCTTCTCCCACCCAAATAGTTGGACACCCTAAAGCCAGAGCATGGTTGGTGTTTAGCTTATGATGTCCTGGTGTGCCTTGCAGAGGGACTTTTACTCATTACTCTACGTACAGTGCTGCAAGATGCTCTGATGAAAGGTTTTCTGACTGCAAGTCATTTTAATCATTCTCATATGTGATTGCATTTCCTGGCAGAGGGGACCTAGTCTGCTAGATACATGCCTGCCTTGGCTGGGCTGGAGAAACCAAAGAAATGCCAAGCATTGCTAATAGCTATTTTGAAATTCCATCTTCACCCTGTGTTTCTCCTTTCTAAATCTGCTGCAATGCTCACAGGCGAAATGGCTAATTGCAAGGTGTAGTACCAGCCATAAGTAATTAGGGTTGCTGATCAACTCCTTTAAGCCCATGTGGCTCTAGTGATTTCTGTGCTTTTTTATGTCAGCTGAGATCAGGTCAGAGGTAAAGCAGCTCTGGTAAATGCAGGAGAGGGGAGGTTTTGTGGTGTTTGGAAGACACTGAGTGTCAGTGGTTGGTGATGCGCTAGACAGCTAGGAGATGTGGGTGAGAGGGAGAAGAAAGAGAGCTGACTTTTTTTTATTTAAGGACTGAGGTTACAGATGAGTACCCTAATATTGGTGGCGTGCCCATGGGAGTGTTGCCTTTTGCTGTTGGGTAGAAGAAATGCCAGAGGACTCTGGAGTGCTACCTTTGTCTTGTTCCAGTATATGCCTTACATGCTGCTGGTCTGCCATCTGATGGCCTCTAAGAAGCATGAATATTGCCTTGCTGGGAGCCCTGAAGGAAGAAGCTCATTGGTCTGCTCTGTCCTGTGCTCTGGAGCCCAGGTACACTTGTGTTGGGTTTCTGTTGTAACCTTCTTCCCTTGATGCTGTGCCCCGTGTTGTCTTCTGTATGTAATATTTATATGTATAAAGCTTTTATATATATAAAGATTTGTATATCTGCTCCATTTTTTGATGTGTGGTGGATCCCTGTTCTAAGCAAAGTTGGGTTGTTAAAAGGGCATAGCAGTTAATTTTAAGGAAAAATCTGGCTGGAGGTGGTTCAAGTATTTTCTTTAAATCTTCACACCCTGAGAAGGGTGACATTTAAAAGCAAACATCTAATCTTAAGTTCTCAGAACTGGCTGACAAGCAGGGGATGGGACAAGATGGGGTGGGAAGGTCTTGTCACTTCACCTGTCTCACCACCCCATATTTCCTGTTGGCTTTGAGGGGGGCTTGGATCATGCCAGAACATCACTGTGTGCCCAGCTGCTTTTATATCTCCTCTGTGCTGCTCCTGCAGCTCTGAGCATGCAGTGCCTATGCAGGCTTTTCTGTTCCTACTGGGCGACCTGAGAGTTTTCCCATTGCCCTAAACATGGTTGCTTTGGGGCATACAGATTTTGACATGATCTAAATGAAAATTCAGAGGAACAGTTGAATGCAGTAAGATGCTCTTTGTGAAAGCCAGGAGGCACAACCTTTTTTCTGGGTTTTTTTTTTTGTTTGTTTTTTTTTTTAAACAATCAAATATTTGTTCTGGTTTGAGAATTTGCAGGTAAATCAGTGATTTCTGAAGTCACTAGAGCGCACAGTCCTGATCTGGCACAACTGCAGCCAGGGTTATCCAGTGAGTGTAAGGTTTTTATAATTGCTTTCTGAGGCTTTTTTTTTATTTATTTTTAGACAAAGCTGCTCTGACATGTGTTTGCTGGGTTTAAGTGAAAGCTCCTCCCATAAGAGCTGGCCATACAGTGAAGGTAGAAGCCAGCTGGGGTGGAAGCACCTCAGGATGCAGTGCAGCTATGGGGACAGGGAAAATGGGTGTCCTACAGGCAGTGGGCAGTCAGTCAGTGCTCTGCGCCTGATGCTGCCCCCTCCCAGTGCAACAGGGCTGTCTCCAGCTGGGATTACTGGAGATGCTGGAAACCTCTGCCCTGAGCAAACCAGGCAAACATAATCCATATGCCATAGGGCTTCTTCTGGGTGCTTTGCCTGGATGACTGCCCTGGGAAGTGCTGAGTGTGGCTGTCAGTGCTGGAAGAGAGGCCTCAATCCCACTGGATGCAGTGCACCTGAATGGGGAGAAGCTGCTGGACACCAAGAAAGGGAACTGCCTGCCCCTTCTGCCCTGAGCTGCAATGCTCCCTTTCCCTGAATTAACTTAAAACTACATCAGCAACTCACAAACCCTGTTTTCCCCTGCTTGATGTCATGTTTTGCATTTTCACTACACTTAAACCATGGGATAATGCTTCTGTACATGGTTATAAACCTGATAGAGCCCCCACTGAAGTACCTACCTTCTTGAGAAACTTAAGTAATATTTTTCAAAAAGCACTTCAGTGACCTTTGAATATCTGTGGAGCACTTGAGTATACGTGACCTGAGGCTTTGGTGTTATGAATCCAATTCTGAAAAAGCCTGGGAATTGATTTATGGCTCTGTGAGATGCACGCAGGCTTCAGACACATGGGAGAGATGATGACTTGTTACCTGACTCTGGAGATCCTTCAACCTTAGACCATCACCATGGGCGTACCCATGGTGGGTCCATCAGTCTTGCGGCAGACCTGCTTGTGGTCTCACTGAGCACTTTCCACCACAAGAAAATGTGAGTTCATGTTGAGCTGGGTTTAAAAAGTGTCTTTGTCAGTTTGGGAAGCCTAAAATACTTAAGTAAGAAGCGCTGATGTTGGTGGGATCTGGTCATCTGATATTTATCAGGTGGCTCCACTGTGCTTGCACACCTCTGGCTGTATGTTTCAGGTCTGTATTTATGTTCTTGTTAGCATGGGCTTTTTTGGAGATACTTGATGGAAACTTGCCTGCATTTCATGTCAGCCTTTCTTGGCATGTTAAAAAATATTTTTTCTGTTTGCTGTGACAGCAGGAGCTTAAATCAAATCTTAAATATCCACAAACTGTATTGGTTGCTGTAGTCCCTGCTCCCAGGGCTGGGATACAGTACTGTGGCTGCTGGAGGGGACCATCTGATACTGCAAAATCCGCAGAAAAATGTGACCTGGGACAAGGTAAAACAGTGAAGGAGCAAATCTGCTTGTGAGCAGTAGGTCTGCAAGCTCTGTTGAGGGCAGTGTAGCATCCTGTGGGCACTGCTCCAGCTCCTGGCTTCAGTTTGGGTCTGGCTGCTGGAGTAATGTGTTCATTGGCGAAGGCAAACTGGGGCATATCAAAACGGCTCCAAACCTGTATGAAGTTAACTTTGTATGATTGTAGCTGTAAAATGGCCCCGGAGCCTGAATACTTATTTTTAAGGAAATCTCTCAAGCTGTGCTTCGGGATAGCTTGTTTTCCAAGTAACTTTACACTGTCTAAGGGGAAGGAGGAGAAACTACTGCAAAACTGGGGCTTTGGTGGGTCTCAGTGTCCTGCTGCCAAACCCGGCTGGAGGGCTGATGCTAAGAAAGCAGCATGACCTTTGCAGAGAGCCAGATGCTGCCTGTGAGCTAAACTTGCCAAGGGAGGAATAATTACCCATATATACCACTCCAGAGAGCGCAGCTGAGCCTGTGAAGGAGGCAGCAAGTGACATGAAAGCCAAGGGATGCAGGTAAGGATTTATAGTGTGGCAGTCAGTCCTATGCACTGGTTACCTGGGACTTAGCATGGCCTTTTGGATGCTTCCTTTGCTTAATTTCTTTTTACCCCTAAAAATGAGGGAAGGAGACAGCCTCACAGGGAGCTCCCTGTCTGCTGTGGGAGGCAGCTGGTGTTTCTGCATGCTCAGAGTGTTCAATCCAGAGCCACATTCCCAATATGCTGGACTTCAGGATTGAGGGGAGAAGAGATAGCTGCATCCTCTGGGAAGCTCTGGGACATGGTTGGGACTGACAATATTTATATATATTTTTCTAATTTTATTTTTAGACCAAATCCTGATGGTGCAATGTCAGAATTGCTGTTGCTTGCCTGAAGACTGACTCAGACTGGGCTGATGCCTAGGTGAAACAGCTCATGAATCCAAAGCTGCGCTGTCCTGGTGTTTCAGTCTGCCATGGGAGATGATGTCATGGTCCTCAAAAGCAGTGCTTGGAGAAGACACATCTTCTTCCAGCTGCTTGTAGGGTACATCCTGGCAGCAATGGGTACTCCAGCCCCTGCTTCTCAGTGGTACTTTGCACCATTCAGGTGGGAAAAATCATGCTCCTGGAAGGCAGAGAAGGCTAAGGGCAGCAAGGGTGCCTTGACTGCACCAAAACCAGCTTCTGTGGTGTCTCCACCCTGCTCACACCAGGTGTGAGCAGGGTGCTGGCACAGCAGCACCACTGCTTGGTGCTGCAGACTTGTCATGGTGCTGGTGGGAGGGTGTCGAGTCCCCAGGCCCTCGCCGTGACATCTATTTTTTGTTCCTAAGTGAGGAGGCTGTAAAGTAGTATCCCTTGGAGGGGGTGTATGAGTGACTGTAGTGTGTGTGCTCAGCTTTAATCCTACTGAGTAGCTTGAAGTGAGAGATGTCAAACCCGATAGCTGCATGTGCCACCACACCACCCCTCTGAGGGGACCTCCGATGCTGCAGAACCTGGATGAGGCAGCCCTGTCTCTGCAGGACTCCTCCTTTGGATCAGAGGACACCCTTTCTCCTTCTCCTCTTCCAAGCACTTCACCCCACCTCTCCAAGGCCATATCTCTGAATGGCACACAAGGTCATAAGAAATCAAACTTTGACATTATGGACATGAGTTGAAAACTTGTGTCCTGGGGGAGGGATGAACAGACATCCATGCACAGACAGACTGTACAATTCCCATCATGGAAACTCTACAGTGGTTGAGCATACCTCCTCAGGGTCAAAAAGAGCAAATCTTTAATTTCTGTGACACCAGCAACAAATTGGCATGGAGTCAATGTTGTCACTGATGGCTTTGGCACAGTCATCCCTGAAGGTGAGGGGAAAGGAGCACCAGGGCTTGCAGCAACCCCTTCCTATAGGAGATGGTTTGACTCCCAATTGTTACGTGGATGCCAACTGATCTTTGCCAACAGCTTATGACTTTTTTTTTTTTTTTTTTTAACAAAACTCCCAGTCAAGGTCTCTTACTACTTGGGCACCACAGCAATGACCATCAAAACCCCCTCTGTTAATTTGTCTGGCAAACCCTGGACTGGAACTTGTACATTTGGGTTCAGCCCAAAGCTGGGTCCCAGTGAGACTGTTGGGCTCCTGCTCCTTGGCTGTGACATACCTGAACTTTATTCCAAACTAGACAACTAAGGATGCCAGGGGTGGAGAGTCCAACTCGCAAACCGTTGCAAGACTTAAACTAAGAATGAAAGATAAACTTATAACTTTGTGGAAGCATAATTTGAGTTACATTTTCTGGCCTCTTTTTTACCCCCTTGAAAGCAACACAGAGATTAATAGGTGGATTTCCTACAAGGTTTCTGTGGATCATGCTCTATGCAAGGGCATGAATAATTCTTCCTCCCATTAAAAAGAAGTGGGTGGTTAAACCAGATTTAGAAAGAGCATCCTGAGCTATTAAATCCTGCAGGTGTCAGGGTAACTCTCTTAGCTGCGTTGCTACTGCATACTGTAGTATTTTCCTATAGGGTACCATTTCTCTGGGAGCTTGAACCATCTACTCTGACACTTGGGCACCTGCGAAAGCCAAAATAACACCATTTCTTCTCTTGCATAATGGGGATTTTTATATCCCTTTTTATTTTCTTCACTCTCTAGCTATTTCAGAAGTATCCTGATGTTATGCCTAGATGCTGATACCTTCACAAGCTTGGGCGGAGGGATGCAACAGGTCATGTGGTGCATGTGTGGGCTTTCTGCTTTAGCAGTAAGTCTGCTCACCTGCATGGTGAGCTCACATGGGTCAGATTACATGGGATAAGGCTGCTTGTTGAGCACAGGGCATGATCAAAACAAGCACACAATGTTTGGAAAAGTTGATTTTATATTTTTTTAATTAATTTTTATTATTTTTGCTCTGTCTTTCCATGCTAACGTGATCTGTGAAAGCTTGGGACAGCCAGCTGTGGCTGGAGCTAGCCCCTTGGGGATCACCATATGCCTATTACTGGTTTTCTACCCTCCCACCATATTTCAAGGGTGATTAATCCCTTGATGGGGACAGGATGTGTCTCTGTGATGAGGTGCGAGGATGCAGATGCTGCCATTAGTAACAGGAGCTAGTTCCTATTGCTGCAGAAACCCCTGATGCCTCTGGGTCCCAGTGCACCAAGTCTTGCTGCAGTGCTCACCCTAGCATCCAAATTTGTCCCCCTCACCAAAGTCACCTGGATTACCATGGAGCCTGGAGGGGCTTTGGCTGCTGCCTGGAGGCTCTGAAGACACTAGACCAGGAAATTAGTGAAAAGCAGGTGGCAGAGAGCAAAAGGATAGTTCAGACCTAACTCTGTGGGGTTTCCCTTAACTAGGAAGGGAAGTCCTGCTCTGAGCCTCCATGTGGCAGCCAGCATCAGGTCAGCTGCTTTTTATTTTTTTTAGTCCCTCAGCCTTTACTTTTGTTCTTTGTCTCTATCCTGCCATCCCTGAAGTAAATCAGCCACTCATCTGCAAATGCAGGGGCCTGGGCTGGGGGGCAGACCTCAACCTCAGGCATTTTTCAGTGTGGATAATATTGTTGCAGCACTTAGTCTGTCCAAGCAGTGAGCTCTGTGGGAAAGCAGGCTCTATATGGCTTAAATGCTTTATGTTAGGGCTGGTGGACAAGGCATTGATCCTCTCCAGTTCTGTGTCACTGGTGCCTTCCCATGCACTAGCATGGGTTTTGTACTTTTTTTCCTCCGCTCTGTTTTTTTTTTCCTCCTACATCAGGCAGCTGTAAGCAGCCCTGTTTCAAAATGACCAGCAAATATCCTGGGCCTGTGAAATTAGACCAGTCAGCCTCACCTCCATCCCTGGAAAGGTGATGGAGCAGTTCATCCTGGAGGTCATCTCCAGGTATGCAGAGGAAAAGAAGGTTATCAGAAGTAGTGAACATGGATTCACCAAGGTAATATCATGCTTGACCAACCTGATAGCCTTCTACAATGGTGTGACTGGCTAAGTCGATGGACATTGGATGTTGTCTATCTTGACTTCAGTAAGGCATTTGACACCGTCTCCCATAGTCTTCTCACAGGCAAGCTAAGGAAGTGTGGGTTGGATGAGTGGACAGTGAGGTGGACAGAGAACTGGCTCAACAACAGAACTCAGAGCGTCGTGATCAATGGAGCAGAGTCTGGATGGAGGCCTGTCACTAGTGGTGTTCCCCAGGGGCCTGTGCTGGGTCCAGTCCGTTTCAACATATTCATCAATGACCTGGGTGAAGGGACAGTGTACCCTCAGCAGGTTCGCTGCTGATACCAAGCTGGGAGGAGTGGCTGATACACCAAAAGGCCGTGCTGCCATCCAATGAGACCTGGACAGGCTGGAGAGCTGGGCCGAGGGGAACCTCATGAAATTCAACGAGAGCAAGTGCAAGGTCCTGCACCTGGGGAGGAACAACCCCATGCACTGGTACTGGCTGGGGGCTGACCTACTGGAAAGTGGCTCTGTTGAGAAGGACCCGGGAGTGCTGGTGGACAGCAAGCTGACCCTGAGCCAGCAATGTGCCCTTGTGGCCAAGAAGGCCAACAGTATCCTGGGCTGCATTAAACAGAGTGTGGCCAGCAGATCGAGAGAGGTTATCTTCCCCCGCCCCACTCTGCCCTGGTGAGACCACATTTGGAGTACTGTGTCCAGTTTTGGGCCCCCCAGTTTAAGAATTATGTGGAACTGCTTGTGCAAGTCCAGTGGAGAGCTACCAAGATGATCAGGGGGCTGGAGCATTTCCATTGTGAGGAAAGGCTGAGAGACCTGGGTTTGTTCAGCCTGGAGAAGAGACGACTAAGGGAGGGGATCTTATCAGTGCTTATAAATATCTAAAGGGTGGATGTCAGGATGATGGGACTAGGCTCTTTTCAATAGTGCCCAACGACAGGACAAGGGTAATTGGCACAAGTTGGAACACAGGAAGTTCCAGCTCAATATGAGAAAAAAATTCTTTCCTGTGAGGGTGACAGAGCAGCGGAACAGGCTGCCCAGGGAGGCTGTGGAGTCTCCTCCCCTGGAGACATTCAAAATCTGCCTGGCTGCAGTCCTGTGCCCCCTGCTCTGGGTGTGCCTGCTCAAGCAGGGGGGTTGGACAAGATGATCTCCGGAGATCCCTTCCAACTCCGACCATTCTGTGATTCTGTGAAATCTGTGTGCAAACTCCTCCTGAGCTTCCTGGCCAGCTCAATACTGGAGATGAGGGACATCTTCCTAGTACAAACCTCTCAAGAATGTGAAAGCCAACAGTTACAGTTTATCTTCAAGGGTCTGTTGCCTGCCTTGATTTTCGTTATGTGGCAGTACCACAGATTTTCCAAATCATTATTTATTGGGCTGGAGCCTCTGGTGATGACAAAAATAGGAAGTTTTTCTACCAACTTCCCAAGGCAGCTGCTGCTGGTTAGTCATTAAGGGCTCTGTGCAAGTTCATCCTGAAGTCAGGCGAAATTTCTCTTCCAATTTCCCCTCCTACCCTTCACCCTTGTTCCCTGTTTTCCCATTGAGAGACCTGTTATAGTGTAATTCCCCACCCCGTATCTAGCAGAGTTTGATTTGGCGACCAGCCAAGAGACAAAGAACTTCCAATTGTTTTGTCCTTTGGTGGGTTAGGTTATTTTGACTTCATGGTTTTCTGTTGGGAAAGTGATTAATAAAAAAAAGTCCCATTTGTGACTGAAAAACAGACTTTTGGTGATAAAAAGTGTCCCTAGGTTATCTCTGAGACCACTGCAATCTCCTGCATTTTTTCTTTTTCCACTTTTTTTCACCCTTCGTTTTGTTGTTGTTGTTGTTGTTAGCTCTTCTATTTATTTCATAGGTGCTTAAGCATTTGAAGGACGCTACTTCTCCCTTTCTTCTTGGGCATGTGCAGATGGCACTTTAAACCATGTCCCCTGGAAGCAGGGGCAGAATCACAAATGTTCTGGGGAGCTCTGGGTGAAACAAACCCAGAGGTGGCTGATGGAAAGGATGGTGGAGACAAGCTCACCATGTTGGTGGTTTGTGGGTGAGGAGTTGAGAAGCACACTTACCTTCTGTTAAGATGGGGATTGGAAAGGCACCTGGTCATGCCAGCTTGCTGTCAAAGCAAGGAAGTGCCTTGTATCCACAGGTGAACAGAAGAAATGCCAACAAACGGCAGGAAAAGAAATACGTGGTGAGATCAGAAAAGGGAAGAGAAAGCAAGTAACAAAATGAGTGTGTCTGTACATGCATGCCTGAGCGTGGAAGCTAAAAAGGGTCATCTAGATGTCTTAATATATTGCTCAGGGCTTAAATAACATTACAGGGACTTGGTGGGATAAATGGGACCCAGTGTGCCTTGCTGGAGAAGAGCAAGCTGGGAATGAAGGAAAGGAGCACACAAAGAACAGTGCACACTTGTCCTGAAGGTTAGCAAGGGGATGGGAACAGGCTACTTCAACATGGGTGACTTAAAAGGAGTGAAACTGTGGTGGGACAGACCTCGTTTGAGTTATGAGGAGGTGAGTGTGAGGGGCTTTTCAAACCCAGGGTACATCTGCGCAGTACAATGTGGTGGTAACAGCATCTTTAACACCACCAACATCTCTTGGGAGTCTCATAGAGGAGGATACAGCCATTCACTTCTCTGGGTGTGTTAGCACATCATCTCACTCCCAATTATGGCAAAGGCTGCTGGAGAAGCTTCTATTTTGGCCTTGATTTGGGCTAATGGAGCAGAACTGGTTGAAAAAAGTGAAAGATAATTTAAAAAAGAAAAGTCACAAAATCGTGGAGCCCACAATGCCAAGAGAAGGGGAGTGAGAACAGCAGAGCAAAGACAATGGGCTGCAAAAATCTCAGGGAACTGGTTATCAGCATTTTTAGAGAAGATAATCCAAGGGATAAAGAGTGCAGAGAATCTGGCAACTTCCTAAAGCGATTTTGTTAGGGGCACCACAACAACCCATCCTGAAGCAGAAGAACAAGAAGCTAGTTCAGAGACCTGGTTGATCTGAGACCCAAAGAAGAGCTGCAGAAAAGTGGAATCAAGGCCAGAGGCCTGGCAATGGGAACAACAGAACAGTGGCCACACAGCTACAAGTTGCAGATCAGAAGGTGCAGAACATGCTTCAGCGGGCTGGCCATTCAGAGGCTGCACAAAACCCTTTTGTAAATGCACAGGAATCAGAAGGAGAGCTGAGGAAAGCCCAAGCACGTTGCTTAAAAGGAGTAGTAAAACTAAGAGATTCAGTATGAGCTTTGCTTCCGTCTTCTCTCATAACCTGCTAATGAGGGCGGGATGATTATACTGGGCAGGAGCCCAACTCAGACAGGGAGAAGACCTTCCAGGGTATTTAAATCGGTAAGGTGTGCTTCTGTTGACAGGACCTGCTGAAATTCCCCTTGGGCATACTTCCAGAGCTAACCCAACCTTGGAAGTGTTCAGGGTTTCTCCAACACTGCAGGGCCCAGGGCAGACTGAGAGCTGCAGAGGGACAACTGCAGGATTTAGAGGCTTCAAAACAGGGAGAAATTCAAGAAGAAGTTATTAAGCAATCAGTTTGTAAGAACCTGGAGGATAATGAGGTTGGAAAGTAACAACTGACATGGGTTTGTCAAGAACAAGTCAAGTGAGACCCAGGATAAACGGGTTCATGAATAGGGGAGCGGTGGTGGATGGGCTAGGGCTTGGCTGGTGGTGCATGGCAAGCAACAGTCTGGGGGGGACCTGCTCTGAAGGAAGGGTTGAGGACCTTGGGCTCAGCTTCAGTGGGTGGTGAGAGCATATGCATTGCACAGGAGTGAAAATGAAAACCTCAAGGCATGATTCCATCGACTGCTTTCTGAATTGTCCCCCTATGGTAGTGCCTATGTCACTGCAGGTTGATGTGCTCGCTTGTGTGTCTGTCCCAAAGCTGGAAGCACCAGCCCTGCCCTTGCTAATTGCCCCCATAGTCATCAGCTTGTCCCCACCACCATCATTTTTGCTGCAGTGGCTCCTCATCCTTGCCATGGGCTGTCCTCACTGGGGGCACGTGGCCACCACTAACTGCTTTTCCCTGCCCCATCCCTGTCTCCTGAGTTTAAGACCCTGAAGGGTGGACCTGCTTTAAAGCAAATCTTACAGAATTAGCTCAGGTCATTTGTCATGATGTTTTTTATAATCTCCTCTGCCTTGTACTGCGTGCTGCAGCACAGCATCCTCCCCCCCCCATCCCCGCCAAGTATCTGCACCTCCACCTTGCATCTCCAGGGACTCTGGTCCTGCTGTGCTCATTGTGTGGCTGTGTTTGTCTTAACAATTGACCCCTTCAGTTATTATTAGCCTTGTGGCCATCTCCAGCGCTGCCTGTCATGATGAATTAGAAATAGAGACCTTTCTGCATCATAGTCCTTGTTAAACCAACCATTCCTTCTACCTGCCGCAGTCATCACCTCATTATAACTCCATTACCTTTAACAACAACTCCATTACCATCCATTATCTTTCTTATCATCTCCTTTATAAGGCTGTTATCTGTACCTCCTCCTTTACAGCTATCCCCTCCTCAATTACGATTCCATTATCTTTATTACACCCCATTACAGTCATAATTATTCCCATTACAATTTTGAGATCTGCGTCTCCATCCAGACAAGTCGGTGTCTCCTTCAGCCCCATCACCAGCAGCACACCTTTCTCGCTTGGCGCTACTCATTGCATTTATCTCCTAGTGCAGTTACCGCCACCTTCCCTGCATTTGTAATTATCCCCATACCAGTGGTTGTATTTTAATTATTTTTCATTATGTTTTTATAGTCTTTTGCTGTTATTGCTTCCTTTATCGGCCATTGTCCTCTCCCTGAGGTATCACAGTTGGAATGGGTATAGGGGTGTGAGCTCAGACTCAGGTCAGTGATATTATACTGATTTGTGCCAGCCCTGAGCAGGTACCTTCATCCCATCACTGTCCTCCGTTGCAATTCTAGCATTTAATCTCTTTTGCAGCCCTAATTACTGACATTATCTTTCTGTTATCCTTCAGCTCATCTCTGTTGCAGCTTCCCTGATGGGCATGACCACCGCCCTCACCAGGTGTTGTCCCTTCTTTCCGTTGCATGGAGGAGCATCCCTGACCCTCTCTGATTTTTCCATACCTAGAGCTGAACAATGGCTATAGGGACTGTTTATTCTTTTTAATAAAAATAATATCTGTGTGGTATTAGTGGAAGAAGTGTTTTTGTTGCAAAGGTAGAGACTTTCATAAATTCTTGTGGTCCAGCCCTGAGCACCACATCCCATTGGTGTTGCTCTCCCCTTACCTGCTGTGTTATGGTTTCAGCTGTGCTGCCAGACCTTCCTGTGCTCCCTGCAAAACACCTTCACCTTCCAGAAACCATCCTGGCAACTCAGGAGCAGTGTATGGCAGCTCTTCCATCAGCATGAAGAGGGAGAAATCCTCTTGGCCGGCACAGGGCAGGTTACACCACTGCTGCACCCTTGCTCCATGTTTATTGGGGTCTGGCAGTGTTGCATCACTCCAGATCTGATGGGAATGATGCAGGGTACAGCGTGGTTTCTGAAAGAGCGTGCCTGGCTCATCTAGCATGCTCAGGGCATCGTAGACCACATCTTACTGGTTGATCACAGCCCTTCCTCCATGCATGAAATATTGTGGACTGAAGATACAAACTGTGCACCTAAAACTGGTGCTGAGACAGACATAAGTGTTGCTGCATCCCTGGGGCAGGACAGGGAGACCCTCGATACACCCATGGAGGAACAGGGTATCATTTATGGTGCCACAGAGAATTAGGGTACCATTTTGTCCCTTATATAGCACTGATGCAGCTAAGGAAAAGCGCTGTGCCAGCAGGTCAGGTGCCCGTGCTTCTTGAGAGGACGTTGCAAGATTGGAGTGGTTACAGAGAGAGTCGCTGTACTCCCTAAGGATGGGGAAACTGCCAGCTTTCTAAAGCAGCTCAGTCTGCTTAGTTTATCACAAAGATTGAGAGGTGACTTCAGGTCTTCCTATAAGAACTGTCAAGGCAGGGAAATACTAAAGGAGGTACTAAAGATCTCTTTACGATGGTGGGGAAAGGCAGAGCAGGAGCAATGGCTGGGAGCTACGGCAGGCAAATTTGCATGACTGATGCAGCACATGGGTTTTAAAGTGAGAGTGGTGCCTGCTGCCAGCAGCTCTGGTAGGCTGCTGGAAAGGGTGCGATGCAACAGCTCATGAGTGATATTTCCTCACGTCCCTAAACCCTTTCAGTCCACAGGCAATGCTCAGCAGCAGATGAGCCAGTAACGGCTTGCAGGTAATTAACATCTCTGGTGTAAGAGGGGATGTAGCTCATGTTCGAACGCCCCTGGGTTATTTCCCACAATCGATAAGCTTTGTAAATAATGTATCCCGCAGGGGAAAAAAAAAGTTACCTTGCGCTTATCAGATTTTGTGCTCTGTTTGGTTTAGCAATGCTAAGAGGGAATACAGCTCAGAGGGAAAAATAAAAGATATAAATAAGTAAAGGGTGAGGGGGGTGACCCTGTGCCGCTGCAACCCCCCCAAGATGCCACTGAGGAGCTGTGGGAGGGGAAAGCTGATTAAAAGCTAATGAAGGGGGAGTGAGCTGCCATCCAGCCACACCATGTACAGGGCAGTTAACAGCCCCCAGAGCCACACTGCAGACTTTTGGGGGAAGATTTTCTGCATTCTGGCTTGGTTAAAGCAGACCAGTGAAAGGAGGAAAAGCAGTTAGCATCCCTCTCCTGTTATTTCTTTGCTTTGCTGCTTGTAAAGGCACCTGACGGAGCTAAGCTTGGTGCAGCCCATGGGCCAGTGCCCTCCCAGAGGGGCACGGGGACAGCTACCACTCTTGCTCAGCCAGGCCATTCCCACAGGGATTTTGGGAGAGCGCTTAAGCACCCAGCGTTGCCCTTTCCACACCTCAGTGATCGTGTGGGGAAGGCTGAATATAACACAGGGTGGTGGGAAATTTTAGCTCTTTTGGGGTCAAGGGGAAGGATTTGACTGAAGAATTGGGAAGCAGCACCAGGATGGAGACTGGCTCTGCTGGCTTTTGGTTTTAATTCATAGCCACAGGTTGCCTCTTAAAAAGCATAAACTGGGATTGCCTAAGTGGGTGACTAAAGAGCTGCCTCTCTGCCACAACCTGCTGCAAACTTGAACTTATACCTTGGTTGGTTTTTTTTAATAAATAAAAGCAATATGCTGCCAGAAAGCAGGCAGCAAGGTGGCAAACACCCTCAGGATTCAAACAACACCCCTAGTAAGCCTTTTCTAGTGGGTTTGTGCTGCTGAGGCTGCTCACTGAAAATGTGGAGCCAGAACATCTGGGTTATTTATAAATTAAAAGGAAGCACAGGAAGGTTTCTCTGCCATAAAATGCAGAATTACAATACACAGCAGTAGAGCATGGAGGTTTTCACAAATTTCAAGGCGCTGGGAATTTTTTGCAAGGCCAGTAAATGATTCTGCAGTTGAACTGGGGTGGTCTCATTTTCCACAGAGCCCCTTGCAAGGGTCTGATCCTGCTGCTTGGCAGCACTCATCCCCTAATGGTGGGTGATTTCTACTACGCATGGATGACTGGACTGCAAATAATCCATCACCTTCCTTCTGGGACCTGGACTAGGCAGAATGGCTTTTACCACCCCCTCCTCCCCCATTGTAAACCAGTTGCAAACAGCAGCTAGGGATGCCAGTCCCCCAAGAGGGATATGCTGGGATGTGCTGGGCTGGGCGAGCTGCGGTTAGGAGGAGGCACACTGCAAACCGCCGGGCTGAGAAGGAAGCACCTCAGGGAGTCTTTAAATGCAGCTTAATTACATTAGCTATACACCAGCCGAGGGGATAATTTACCATCTCCAGACAGATGCTTTACTCCTTGCAACAAGATGAAAACAAGCAAGCGCATCCCCATGCAGGCGCTGCCCGCACAGGGGGACTCCCCAGTCCCCGAGCATCTCCGACGGGTCAAGAATTGCTGATAGTGCTGGTGTTTCCTTGCAAAACATCAGCCCCCATGGGCTTTGCTGGCAAGCCAGTTTCTACGTGTGCCTGGCCTAGGAATACCCATGTATGGCCCTACCTGTAGGAGTAAATTAATATTTGCTCAGCTGCTGTCTATGGGTTGAGTTTGCTCCCCCCTTCCCCAGGGAGGGTGTTTTTCAAGGCAGCATGGATGCTCACTGCTCCCTGCCGGCTGGAAAGCTTTGCTTTTGCACTTGGCTGCTGGACTATTCAGCTGTTTCATGGTCTAAATTTCAAGCTTAGTGGGGCTGGCACCATCTCCTGGTCTAATTTTGCCCCCAACCCAACAGAGCAAAACTCAGGCTCCACCCCAGGGACTAACGTTGCTCACCCCATGGCAATGCTGCCCTGGGAGCAGCATTGCATTGCAGGGACTGACGGGAGCCAGCATATCCCCATTAGGGTATCTCTCTGTCACTGTATGTCAAAAAAAAAAATATCCCAGCTTTCCAGGCTGATGGAGCTGGGGCTTGTTAAATCTTTCCAGTGCCCCACAGGGCTGCTCCAGGAGCTGGAGCCCAGATGGTCTGAACAGATTACTGCAGCCTCCGGGGCTGTCCATCCTGGGCACCTTGGCAGGCCTGAATTCCCTCCAAATGACAAAAATAAATAAAATCCCTCAGCATTAAATGCCGGGAAGCCCATGAAAAAGCTGTGTACACAATGAAAACAAATATATGGTTAAATAACCTCTCTAACAGTATTTCTGTAAAATGCCTCTCTAAATAATGCCAAGTGAAAGGCTTGCTCTGTCCTGATTAACCTCAGTTGGGGAAGATTGCGTATATCAAATCATTACCGTCAGCTGACTGAAAATGAATTAAACCGAACAGAAATAATTCCCAAAACATCCTCTCCAATTCAGGTCTGAAATAAAAATAACAATAAACCCTATAACACCCATGAGCAAATGCAGCCCTAAGTCACCACAACCTGAGGCTGAAGCAGGTGATGGTCACCTGGGGTAGAATGGGATGGGATGGGATGGGATGGGATGGGATGGGATAGGATGGGATGGGATGGAGGGGGCTTGGCCACAGTCACCCCAGGGAGAGGTGGCAGGACCAGGTGTAAGGGTCATAAGCGATAAAGGGGATCCTGGTATGAATTAATTAAAATAACCCAAATGAGCTACCCAGTCCTTCACTTCTTGAACAGACCCCTTTTTTGAAGGGCTGGAATCAGCTGAAGTGACTTTTTAACATCTTAATTTTCTTTTATTTTTAGGAAGCCCAGCAGACCCTTGTGGTCAATATATCCAAATGAAAGTGCAAAGTCAAAAATCTCAAGTGTCGGATAAATCTATCCCAATGGGAGCACACTCCAGCATTGAAAGCCAACAGGAGAAGATCTCTTTCATGCAGCAAAACCCCATCCCAATATGTTTCCAGAGAAAACATCCCCAGCAGTGTCACTGGTGAGTGCTGAAGAGAGGGAAACAGTGGACAAACCCTGCACAAGCACCCTCCTTTCGCATCGGTGCAAGCTCCTGAGGAAAACCTCCAAATAACGGAAAGGTCTCAAATATTCCTTCTCATCCTACTTATTTTTTAGATATTTCCATTTTCTCAGTTATTTTCTTAGTAACTGTATAGCAATTGTTGGGTCCCATCAGGACCCATCAACCAAGGTGCTCCAAGGTCCTCCCCATCTTAGGGTTGAACAAGAGATATCCTAAGGTGGAGCAATGAAGGAGACAGGTCCCAAAATTTTCAGAGTAGGGGGGTGCATCCTCCACCAAATCTGTGCTGGTGACACCACTGCAATGTCTCTGTGGCCCCCCACATGAACTGGACAGAGAGTTTCAGGTCTTGGGGTAGGGCTGCTGGCAAAAATCCACATTGCCAATGCTGCTTTGACACAAACCCACCACGTTACAATGGCGAGTCTAATTACTAACTCTAATTATGAAGAGGAGTAAATCACATAGATTATTTTATTTTTTGGCCTTTGCCAAGTGTCTTTGGTATAATAAAGAAGAATAATTGACAACCAAGAGGATCCTCCATCCTGACACTTTAACGACAGTCTATTTTGAGACACAAGAACTGCAACTCAGCGGTTCTAGAAATTGTAAAAACTGTTGTAAAAACTCTCTGTCCAAGCAGTTGTAAAAACTTGTCTCCAATGATGAGGGGGTCATGACTGCTAGGGGGTGCCCTGGGGTGCAGGTATCCCTGCTGGGTCCAGTCCCGGGAAAAGAAGACTGTCCTCTGTACCCATCAGCATCCAACCCTGTGGGATGCGTGGGGACCTGATGGCTGTGGGGAGAGCAAAACATCACGGGGATGGGCTTTCTCTCCACCCCAACCAGACGGTAAAAAGAACATTTAATCCCCTTGGTGGTGGCAGGGAGAGAGGGGAGTGAGCCATGAGCAAAGCCGGGTTGGCGAGGCTGCAGGAGGGGAGGCTTGTTCCTCCTTGAGATGTATGGCTGTCAAAAATGCCTCTATGGATGAGTGAGATTTTCTGCCTTTTGCTCTGACCCTTTCCAGCTTTCCAACACTGGGACACTCCTGCACCTTCCCTGCAGCACTGGCACCCTAAAACCAGCAGAAAAACCCACTATGAATGTTAATAGGAGCAGTGTGCATGCTATGCATGTATGCATATATATTTTGGAGCATCCTTTTGGGGTGCAAGGTAATGCAATTAATAGTGCAGGCCCATTGGGGTCTCATTAAGGTTTGAGGGAAGGAAGCATGGTGTTGGTGTACGGTGTCTGGCTGCTGCCGGGGGTTAACACCGATGTGCTACTCACTTTGTTTCAAATAGCTCTTTTGACTCGGGCCGTAAAGTTAATGTCTGAGCAGATAGCTGGGAAAATAGAAAGCCGTATAAAGCAACTTGGCACTTGGCAGGGTAATTGAGATGAGATGCATTTGGGAGATGCTGGGTTTTGATTGCATTTCTTTCCCCTCCAGAGACACTGAGCGCCCTGGCACAGCAGGTACCACGTCCCCATCCCTCTGCCCTGCATCCCCACCTCTCCCTAACCCCCATCTCCCTTATACTGCTCTCATCTCGCTGCTTATTTATCCACCTTGCTTTTCTCTTGACTCCCCCATGCCTTGCATGTTCATCTAGCCCTCCAGCCACTCATTCCCTGCTTTATTCACTCTCTTCTGCCCAGCCTCTCTACCTTGTGCTCCTGGTTAGAACTTTACCTATTTGTATTCTTAACCTTTGCCTCTCTTTCCTCTCTCTTGTTTATGGCATCCAGCCCATTGCTCATCTTGGGTGCAATACCAGTGAGCTAATAAGGCTTATCTCTGTGCCCTCTCTCCTAAGTCTTCCTCAGCTGTAGCTCCTCCACACAGCAAGGCATGGTAGAAGACTCTTCAATGCAGGAGCACGAGGTGCAGGAGCTCAGCATCCCACCCTAGGGATGCTTCCCTTCCCCAACACACTTTTTACCCCATTTTGGGGGTTAGACTTTGCCCTGTACATGGGCATCAAGAAACATGCAGCTGGCGAACACGCACGGAGGTACCCAACCTCCTGCATCTCTTCACCCTGGGATGCTTGGGACCCAGCTCTGCCGCAGAAGACAGTGGGTTTGGGCAGAAAGCTCACATTTCAGAGGTGCTGTGAGGGTGGTACCCAGGGCAACTTTCCCAAGCTCCCTGGCAGCTAAAATTCAAGCCCAGAGGATCATTATCTGAGCATCCTTAATACATCACCCCATTGCTACACCCCACTGGCTGCTCCGGCACTGAAGCTCCATCCTTTTCCTTGGCCTCTCTATTCCCACCCCATCACTGCATCCCATAAAGTTGCCTCACATGGCCCTGCCTGATTTTTACCACCTCCTCTCTCCCCCCCAAGGGTGGGAATTTTCCTTTTGCTGATTCATGCCTCTATTGCATCATATTTTTTTAGCACTGAGGCTGGCTGTGCTCACCCCAGGGAAAGGCTAAAACCCCGAGCTGCTGCTTCGAGGACTGGCCCTCTGCCAGCCATGCGCTGCCGACTCAGCCAAAACCCTGCACCTGTGCTGAGCAAACCCAAACCTCTCCCACCATTTGGGTCAAATAAGGGGAGTTTGGGGGGTTCATTTTCTCCCTGCTGCCCCATCCCTAAACCTGTGCTCCCAACTGAGTCCCCATGCTGGGAGAAGCACACCTTGAACTTCAGCTGGCAGCCATGAACTTGTGACACTGTGGGGCACCAGCGCAGCCACCCTGGGGACCGAACATGGCACAAGGGTATGCAGGCAGCTGCCAGGCTGCCTCCACCCCTGCAAACAAGAACTTAAATCTTCTCCTGATGTGAAGAGGAGCTATTTACTGGGACCAGCTCCTCCTGGAGGCTTGGAGCTGGAGATCTGGCTCTGGGCTGGTCCCAAGTGCAATTTTTCATACCAAATGCATGAGGGCACAAATGGAATTGTTTGGTTGTTTTTGTTTTGTGGGTTGGTTTTCTTTTTAATCCTTTCTTTGCATTAAAACAAATGTTTACAAGTGACTGCAAGGAAAAAAGAAAGGGAGGAAAAGGGATGCAGCTCCCTGGAGATGATGGCCAGGGAAGGTCTGGTAGTACCCACAGATGTCATGACTTTGCAGTGCCTCTGGCAGGCTGAGCCCAGGGCTTGGGGCAGCTGCACCACCAGGGGAGAGCAAAGACCTGAGAGCTTTGCCCTCTGCAAAGCCCTGGAAGCAATGAGGCAAAGCAAGAAGCTCCCTCTCTAGGGCACACCCACCCCATGCCACGTAATTGGGGTGTCCCATGTGCCATCACCCACCGAGCCCTAGGGATCCCTGCAACTCAGGAGTGGACCCTGAACAAGCAATTAACTTCATTTGTGCCTCCAATCTCATTTGGAGCAAATGATTTGTCAAGGTCAAGTGGCAGGGAACGTCTTTCTGTAGCTGTCTGCAGGATTGGGGAGGACCACTCACCACCACCACCCCACCCCAACCCGCCCCCCCAAAAAAAAGCTGAGTTTTCTCTCCAGTTTATTTTTTAGTCTGTTGAGGGTACCCAGGGGTCCCTCCTGGGTCTGCTCTGCTTTTGGTCAGAGCATCCCACAGCATCCCAGCCTCGGATGCAGGAATTATCCCTGGATGGTTGTCAGGGTCTGGGCACAGCCACAACAGCAGCTTAGTGTGATCCAAGGAAGGATTAGACACTGAACAGGATAACAACAGAGGATAAAAGCTTAGAGTGGATGAAAGCCCCTGATGCATTGGGGCATGAGGCAAACACTGATTGCCCAGGATCACGGAGCCAGTTTCCCTCCAGGAGGGTGATATATGGCCACTGGTGGGATCCTGTTGGTGTGGCTGCATCCCACAGCCAGCACCATTCTCTAGAAGCAAAGCTGAGGTCTTCCCCAATTTGGGTAGTGAGGCATGGATGTCCATGTGCAAAAAAATACTTGTAAGTGAAAATAAGTTTGAATAAAGCATCCCCAGCCCAGCATCAGTGGTTCAATTTATACCCCAAAGAATTAGATCTGCTCTAATTCCCTTGGTGTCCTGTTTAATATGACCCCAAGTATTGATGGCAACTGGGTAAATTATGAATCCTGCTGGTTTCTGTAGCAGGACGTTCCCCAGATACCCAGGGGAAGGGGAGCCCACACTGGACTGGATCTCAGCAGCCTCCTCCATGCCAACACAGCAGGTCTTACTCACGCATCCTCCTGGCAGGAGCAGGCAGTGGGAGTGGGCAGCCAATACAGGCAGAGGGATGTGCTGCTCAACCCAGCTCCCTCTGCCTCTGTGAATCAGTTTGGGGTCCCTCCTTTCTTGTCCCAGCCAATGGAGGACTGTTCCACTGGGCAGGTGAGGTGGACCATGTGCCCCAACGTGATGAGAGGTCTGTCTGCACTGGCAAGGTGGACCCCAAACTCCTGGGGGGATGGGAATAAAAGCCACTCTTGCCAACCCCACTGGGCTTGGTGGCCTCATGTCAGGCAACGGCTTATTAAAAAGTGGTCAGCGCCAGGCTGCCACAGGCCATATGCTGCAAGAGAGGCATGTCTGTGCTGGCACCATCTGGACATGGTTTGGGGGGGTCCTTCTGCCTGGTCTGGTCCCACTGGTGGTGTGGGTCAGACCCTTCTCCGGGCTGGTGGCACTTGGGGTCTGCAAGGAGCTGGATGGCTTCAAATCAGCACTGGGGAGGTAAGGACCAGCACTGGGGTAGGAGGGCAGGTCTTCCAGTGCTCTGCAGTGTCATCCCTGGCTCCATATGGAAGTGGAATCATCAGCCTGCCTCAAATCCCACTGAAACTGGGAGAAGAGAGTTTCACCAGGGCTTGCGCATGCAAGGATCATCATTCATGGGCTGCTGAATGGGCTCCTAAACTCTTCCCATGGACAGCCAGGCTGCACAGGAACTGGGTATAAGCGAGCCTACCAGCAAGACACTTACATGCAAGATGCAGTGATGGCACATGCATCCCCTCCTCCAGCTGTATTTAAAATCAAGATAATGCCGTATTCTTTTCTGCAGTGCAATCAGCCCCAACTCTGCTCTGCTTTATCCAGCCTGGGGCAGAGAAAAAGAGCTTTGCTCCCAGCCAAAGGGAGACACACGCCTTCCCCTGCTCCCAGGTGATGCCCATCGGAATGCTCATACTGCTGCTTATGCAGGATTCATGTGCACAACACCCTGTGACATTAGAAATCAGTTTTCCTGGCTGAATCTTGCTCCTTCATCAGCTTCATGGGATCCTGTACCAGGATTTCTCCTCCACTTACAGTGGGACCCAAAGGGGATCTGCAAGGGCAGGACCGAAAGAGAGTGCTACTCCTTCCCAGAGCTGAAATATGGACACAGGCTGAAATATGGATGAGTGAGAGTTCATCTATGACTGGGTATTTTTAAGATCAGACATAAAACCCAAGCCCTCGCTATTTAAAGTTATTAAATGTCGCCTAGTTCATTCTGCAAAGGGTAGGCACATTAACCTGTTGGTCCGGCTGCCCTCCGCTAACCACATCCTCATCACGCAAATTCCCCTGACATTTGAAACTGCTCTTTTTTCCAAAACTGCTGCCTGGTCTCACTTTCTAACCCAACATTTTGAGGCTGGGCATTTGCTTCTTGTCTTTCCTAAGGATCTTACAGCATAAATGATGTTACAGAGGAAGAAGCAAACACCTGTTATCAAAGCGTTAGACATGAGCACATCTCCATCACGAAAAGATTAATTCTTGCTCCAATTAATATTCTAAAACTGCAGGGAGAAGCCCTCCCTTGGGCAGCGAGGTGCAGGCGGGCAAAGCATCACCACTGCCAGGACTCACCACTGCCTGTTCTGCCTTCACCACCTCTCCTGCCAGCTGCCATTTCCATGGAAACCTGCCCTCTTTGCTCCTTCCCCTGCCTGCACTCCTGCTAGTTTAAGGAAACCAGTTGCTTTCTGCTCCCTGAGGAGTTGTCTGGACCAGCTGGAGACATCCCACTGGAGCAGGCAGCGATGCCCCCCTACCTGCTGGTACCTGGCAGCCCCTGCCCACCACTAACAGGGATCTGTGCAAAGCTCGGGGTCGGTATGTACAATTATTTCTGCTCTCTGGCAGCTTGGGTGGGGAAGGGCAGGTTCCCTCCTTATCTCTGCCCTTTTCATCTCCTCTCCTTCCTCCTGGTCCTTTCCCGTGGCTGTCTCTTCTCTCCCAACCCTCCTTATCTCTCCTCCCCCTGTCCCTCTCGCCAGCTTTGTAAACATCAGTAAAACACTTGTCCAGGTCAAGCACGGTTTCCTGATAAACACATTTCCATTGATTGCTGGAAAGAAAAATCCTCCAGAGAAGCAGATTCTTTGCTCTGGGGATCGATAACAGCTCCAAATCCCTTTTATCCCCACCCCAGCCCTCCATTCTGGTGAGAACGGTTGGTTTTGGACCCCTTTAGAGTGGAGGCAGGAGGGATCCCCTCCTGCATGTACAGGATTTAAGATATGACACCCGAAGCAGTTATATGATATAATGCACCTATAAATCCACCTGGGAGACAGAGCGGGGCCTGAAGGGCTGACTCCTTCCATGCTGCACCCATGGGTGACAAACCACCCCCAGCTGCTTCCTCAGACAAGCACCCCAGCACATTGGCACCTGCACCGATGTCCATCCAGGCAACCCATCACATCCTGCTTCTCTTCCCTGGGCCTGCCCAAGCATTCCCATTTCATGCTGGAAATCAGGGACACTTGGGCACTGCAAGAGCTCCTCCGCCAAGCCCTGCAGATGGGGACGGCAGGCGAGGTGCTGCCATGCAGCACTGTGTAATGGCTGGAGTCCCGCAGGCCACTAATGCACTTGTGGTGGGGAAGCTCATGTGTCGCTTCAGCGAGTGATTTAGCCGTAAAGCCGCAATCGATAAAGAGAAATTTAAAGGGATTAAGCTTTCTGCCTCTGCTGCCGATGAGATGTTCCCCATTGGGGTCTCTGCTCCTGGACAGCATCAGCTGCCATGAGACCTCGCAGGTGAGACGTGTGGCTATGGGCATCTGCCAAGAGTCCCCCAGCTACCTGCAGGGTTCACTCAAGATGATTTTTTTTAGACTAAAAATGCTGAATGACTTATAATCTACTATGCAAAACGATGCTTCACCCACCCATGCGGTTAGTGGTTCACCTCCTCTAGAGCAAAACACAAAGGGCGATGCTGGGAAGCAGCACAGCCCAGTGAGCCTCACCATTTTGTGTGGGGAGAAGATTCATTAAATTATAATAATAAATAAATAATTATTAACGATTAATAAATTCATTAAAATGATAAATAATAATTTGGGCTAGGAAGAAACAGCCCAAGTGCTCCATACGGCCCCTACAAACTACCGGAGCCCTGACCCAAGGGAACCAGCCAAGTGCTGCATGGCAGAGCTTAAGGAGCTGTGATGAATTCAAAGTTTCCACCAGGCTTTAATAAAGTCCTTCTGCAGAGGTTATTAAGGGAACTCAGATAAGAGGTGAAAGTTTGTTACAGATCAGAAATGATCTAGAAGACTAAGAAAAAGATAAAAGAGCTGAGCAGTGATGAAGGCATCTGATGGGGTGGAGATTCTGGAACATCTGCTGTGGGGTGTGTGCCCCAGAGAGGGGGCTGGACTGCATCGGGGACTGAAGGAGGATGTGCCATGCCCATCCTCAGGAGATGGGTTAGTTTTAAAGCTGAAGCTAAACCTCATTTATCCCTGGTATGGGCATTCATTCAAAATGAAAGTTTCCTTTGATGCTGAAGGTGCTGATGCCACCTCCCTCCCGACAGCATCCAGCCAGCATATTAACAACACGGCCCTGAATCCCCCTCCAAAAGGCCAGGTTTACCCAGGATCAGCCTTACCAAAGCCACCAGGGACTGCTGCCAGTCAAAGCCCATGTACAACAGCTCCATCATGGATCTTCACTCGGCTCCATCCATATTTTCAACCCACATTGGCTCGGGGGTATGCTTTGGAGGTGCTGTGGGGGACGTCCCTGCCTGCCTTGGGGCACCAGCTGCTGGTTTACCCCTTGCTAAGAGTGCAAGGATGACCTTTCCCAAAGGCAAAACAAGCCCCTGGGGTATGCAGGAATTGAGGGGGGATTACACCCCACGAAGCCCCCCCCAGTCCCACCCAACTTCATGCCTCCAAGCTACCGGTGTGAGAGCTGCAAACCTCCGGCACCTCTGAAACCCTGCCCTGCTGGGATGGATTTTTTTAATTGGATTGTGACAAACATTTAATACCTAATAGAGCTCACACCGGCACAGTTAATTAAGAAGGTGACTAATCCAATTCACTCGTGGGCGCGCAGGAAGAGAGGAGTGGGAGGGAGGGAGGGAGCCTGCATGCATGCGGGGGGCAACGGTGGGGAGGGAGCAGAGGATGGGGAGAAAAATCAGCTCAGCTGCTGTCGCCCTTCATTTAATTTTGTGTGCATGCATAAATGATGAAGGAGAACTTTTCTTCCCCCTTTTCTCTTCCCCTTGCAAGCACCAGAGCTGCTGAGTAAATCTGAGCTGTCTCGGGCTCTGTGTGAGCATCACTGGGGTATGAGCCCAGGGGAGGGTAGAAATTCATGGCAGGTTGGATGCTGGCAGCTGAAGGCTGCTTGGGGCTCAGCTGTAGAGTTGCCCGTAGCCCAAATCTTCCTTTTTATTTTAAAACACCCTCCAGCTGGTTTTCCAGCTCTGGATGGGATGCCAAGACCTGGGCACCCCAGAACGTCCCCCCTCTACCCAGGACCCCACTGTGGGGCTGGTCCCAGGCACGTTGGGCTGGCAGAGCCAGCTGTGGAAACATCTGTATGCCACTCACTCCCCATCCCCCTGGAGTTGATAAATAAAACAAGTGAAGTTATTTTGGCCCCGGGGACAGGGCTGTCTCCTGGAGCACAGAGCTGCTCTTTCTCTGTCTCTCCATGGCTCCGGAGTTCATTGTTATTCCCCAGTGGAGAACAGGACGTGGATTGAGCCGAGGTCCCCATCTGCAACGGGCAGCCAGAGAGAGACTCTCTTCATATTAGTGCCTAACAGCATCAATAGCGCTTTTAAATGAATCCCCGGGGGGAAACAAAAGGCCAGAGTGGGGAAGAGCAGTGTGGGCGAAGCCAAAGGGGGATGAGGGAGATGGGGATGGAACTGGGGGAGGAGGAGGGGAATGAAGGATGATCTGGAGAGGAAGATGATGGAGAAAAAACAGAAATGAAGTAGCTCTGTATAAACCATGTTTCCTACTGAAAACAGGGCAGGTGGAGGACCTTGAGATGCAGGCAGCAGTGGCAAGAGTGGTATGTGGTGAGTGGATGCTGGTAACATCACCCGACTCCAGCTCAGCCATTGCCCACTGACACCCACTGAGCAGGAAAGCACCCTCTACGTTAATCAATATCCTGCTGCAATTAGCCTTCGTTATGCAAGGCTAGGAAAAGGAGATGATACGTTAGCAAAATGACAAGCAGATGGCTTTAAAATTGGGGGGGGAAAAACCCCCAACCTGAAGGAAAACTGACCAAACTCTGCCCGGGGGTGCTGCCAGCCTGGGGTCAGCAGAACCAACTGGCAGCACCAAAAGCATCCACAGGGACCCGGTCTCTCGTCATGGGGTGCAGGGGGTGATGGGCACATGTCAGCCAGACGTGGGGTGGGGTGATGATTCATCAAGTGGTTAATGAGGCGTTACATGGAGGGTTCATCCCTCCTTTGGCAGTGTGTGAAGAGCTGCCACCCACCCCAACCCCCCCATGCCCCCCCCCCCCCCGCCCCGGGTGCTCCCACATCATCCCCCTTGGAAATAATTACTTAAATTAAAATTATTTACTAAATGAGGCAATTCTTGGAGCGCTATCTTGAAGGCATTTGCCCAGTTTACTTTGTTACTAGTGCTACATAATAAATTAACTGTGTAATTAAAGATAAGTTTAATGCTGCTGCTTTGCAGAGGGATTCTCTTTTAAGTCTCTGTGCAAGTATAAGCATCCCTTCTAAAAACACATGCACGTGAACATCATGTGAGGAGGGGCTGAACCCTGTGCCGCAGCTGCGGGCAGAGACAGGCAGGGCCAGGCAGGGTACTGATCCCCCATGAGAAACATCAGGTCCCGTAGGCGACAGCATGTCCCCTTGGGGAGTCCCTTTGCCCCCGCAAGGGACAACAACCAGATCAAACCAAATCAATCTGCATTTTAATTACTGGCCTCAGGGATGCTGAGCCATCTGTGGGTGCCATCAGCCGAAATTGCCTCTGATGAGGCTCTGTGCTCCCGTCCCCCATACGGGGCCTATTCCCAGCCACAGTGCTTGACAAGGCGAGGCTGCAAAACCCCATGGGGATCAGAGGACTCATCCACCAAAAAAATAAGGAAAATAAAAATAAGTGCTTTAGGAATCCACGTTTTCAGAGATTTCTGCTGGCTAACAGGATTTCAGCCGAAATGAAGGAAGGCTGTGGTGAAACAGCTCAAGAGCTTCGCTAGGAAATGTTTCCCTGTTGGAGATGGTGCTCTAGGACCACAATGGTGAGATTTGACCCCCAAGGGTGGTGACCACAAAGTGGTGCATGACCCAGAGCAAGCTCTGCCCCCCCCCAGGTTGCTCACCCACCCTGCAAACACCCCTGGGTGGGGAACACAGTACAGGCAGGCCTCGGTGCAGACAGGGCTCAAGGGTCACCTTCCCTTGCTATAAATGAGCTTGGAAAGCCAAAGCCCAGCCTTTCTCCATGCCAGCTGTTGGTGGGGGCAGCCATCCCTGAGCCTGTGGGCATTCCGGCATAGTCCAAACGCATTGGTATCGACTTGGAAATCAATTTTCAAATCCCAGACAGCTGGGCCAAGGAAGAGTAATTACACTGGCCAGCTGTGTGCCTCAGCTAATACAAACAGAGCAGCTTTCCCCTGGGACATGGCCTCTGTGCCAGCACACCCTTTCGCATGCTGGGATGGAGAAAGTGGTGCTAGGTGGGCAGAGTTAAGGCTCTTTTTCTTCCTCCAGAAAGGATATTTGCATTTTGGGGGGAGACCCAGCACCCACTGGAGCATCTCCACTCCCCAGGCACCTCTCCAGCCCCGTTCACAGCCCCCAGCCCTGCACTATTCCAAGTGGGATCTTCTCCTGAAATGAGTGAGGAGAAGAGGAAGGAGGTGCCCCGAGGGTGGAGGATAGAAAGCTGAAATAATTTCTCTCTACTGTGATGCCTCTCATAAGCAGAGGGGAAGGAGAGAGACAACCCTCTGTCAGACCCCTCTCCTGGAGTACAGCCATTGCAAAAGAACATTTCTACGCTTGTAGTAGCTATGTGCACTTTTTTCCCCCTAAGCATGGGTGATTTAGAGGTCTTCTCCAAAAGAGGGGGTTCTCTCCAAGCCAAGGGAAGCCAGGTGGGTTGTCAGCATCCCACACCCACCCAGATACCAATTAAACACCCCCGAACAACTCCTTTAAAACAACCTGCACAACCATATGCTAGCAGGAGGCTTCAAACCTCATCTTCCCATGGTGGCTTGCCATAGAGGACAAGCGTTGGGGTTTTGTCCTCTCTGGAAGAAGAGATGGGGAACAGAAATTCCTGCCAAAAAGCCCTTATTTAGCAAGAAAGCCAAGTGAGGGACAGGGAGGAGGCAGTAGGTGGTAGCTAGGAAGGGTCCTAGCTTGTCCTTGGACAGGCTGTCCCCCAGAACCCAAGAGCTTTCAGGGGGAAAATGTTCAGATGAAGATCTCTGCTGCCCAGACCTGCTAGAGACAAAGACCTCAGTAAGCCCATACCACCTCTGCTTTCCTTTTTGTTGGGGGTTTTGGGGGGGACCCAGACCCCTTCCTACCCCCAGCCACCCTAGGGAGCATGGGGGAAGAATTTAGTGTCCCTAGGCTTTCCACCCCACCAGCAAATCTGGCAGCAACTGGCCACTGGTTATCAAATCACTGCCTGTGAGGGTCCCTAGCGCGGGGAGGAGGCCAGAGTATGTGTGACATCCCACAGCCATGACAACTCCACCTGCCTGGTGTTTTCCCAACCTTTGCTGACCCAGATGCTTATGGGCTGGCAGGACGAGCTCACCATGCCACCTATTAAAAGCATTGTGTTTTACTGAAGGCAGCTGGCTGAAGCTGGGACACATAAGCAAGGCAGCTGCCAGCACTTTGCCCATGCCTGCCCTGGCTTTTCTGCTCCGTTTTGTACCTGCTGCCCTGCGGATGTTTTGCCTGAGAGAAACGTGCCTGTTTATGGAAATACAAGGCTTTGACATTGCAAAACATCAAGGAAAATACAAGGGGGGGAAAAAAAAAGAAACAATCACCTGGGCCTCATCAAGGAGCTGCCAGGAGAGATTGCAATGGGTAATTATAAAAGGAAAATAAAATCAAGCTCCGAGATGAGGATGACAGGCTGGAGAGGACTGGGAAGGTGCAAGGAGGAGAGGGGCTCGCAGCACACTGCAGCAGCCCGTGGGTGGGAGGTTTGGTGCCGCGGTTTTGGTGAGGAAGGATTTTTCTTTTGAATATTAATTTGGTCAGAAAACTCCCTGAGCAGATCCAGAGGCCAAGAGGCGGGTGGGGACGTGATGTCTCGACAGGCAGTGCCGAGCCAGCTGCCCATCCTCTGGCTGGAGCAGTCCAACTACTCCAAACTTAGGGGATATTTCAGGGAATACCATTATCAATTAATTTGTGCAGGGATGCTGCTGCTCTAGTGACAAGGGGCTTGTGAACCCTTCTTTTGGCTAGGGAATAGCCGAGAAGGGTGGAGGTGAGAGACCCTTTAATTCCCCATGAAACCTAGCTGAAGCAGCTCCCCTTGAAGGCTGTGGGAGAAGAGGCAGCCAATGAGGGCAGCCTTTAACTAAAGGTCAGATGAAATGGTGCTGGGTGCCCTGGGATTTGTTTCAGGTGCATCGATAAGGAAAGCTTGACCTGCCTTGCGAGACATGCAAGAGAGTGCTGGGGAAAAAAAAAATCCTTCTGCAAGGGATAGACTAACAGCACCTGCTGAACCTGCCCCATATTTTCTATTTTAGCTTTTAATTTCCTATTCCAAACCCTTATTTCCTTATTTTATTTCTTGCATGGTGAGGGTGACACTGGGCTGAGAGCAATGATGTGGGTTAGGGGAGACCAGGAACTAATCACACCATCAAGCAGGTTCCATAAAGTCCTTGAGTTTCAAGCCTTAATGCTATCAGATTTAGCAGCCACCTCCCAGTAACTACAGCCAGCAAACTGGGAACAGTTAGAGACCAGTTCCTGAGAGCTGGGAGAATCCAAGAGATCCCACACTTTTCCATTGCTAGGATTTTAACCCTGGCCTGGTATAGGATGCTGCTCCCCTGGCTGGGACCACCCTATGGGGAGAAGCAGCATCTAACGACATTGACATTTCATTTCTCATTACAGGCTCAATTAAAAGGAGAGAAGATTACAGACAACGGCTGTATCATGTCCCTGTCTCTCGGCCGCCGTGTGCTGCCTTTATCTCTTCTGCCTGGGCAGTTCCATCAATGGATCGACTTCTTCCTCCACCTAATTTATGGCTTCTTTATGTTTGTTTATATAATATGGTTAAACATCTACTTTACACCCTGCATGCTTGTACTTACTAATTAGCATTTTTCTCAGTGTTTATTGCATTCGCCACGCACTCTGGCAAGATGAATGGGAGCAGGGAGAGGGCTGGGAGCCCCACAGCCACCGTGTGCTGGGGGCAGGAGCCCCAGCCTCCAGCCCACCCCAGCCCAGCAGGTTTAGGTGCCTGGTGTCTGTCCCTCCCATCCTGAGCTGTAGATGAAGCTGTTGGCAGCAAGACCTGTGGCTGTGTTGGGGAAGGGCTCCTCTAGGATTTATTTCTACCTTCTAATGTGGTCCTTGAGCCACTTTAGGGGGAACTGGGGAGCCTGGAGCATCACTGTCAGGAAAACAGCAAAATATCCCTGTATTCCTCCATGGCTGCTGCCCTGAGGCGACAAACCATCCCTGCAGTCTTCTCTCCTCCCCTGGTGATGCTGAAAGCCACCCTCTGAGCCCCTCTGAGTCGGTTTGGGATGCAGGGCAGGGCAGGAAGGTCACCAGGGGGGTGGCTTGAGCCCCCCTGGACCCCATGAGCAGTCCCCCAGACACAGCAGAGCACAGCTTGTCCCTGCCCACAGAGCCACCTCCACTCGCCAGGAGCTGAGCCCAGAGGAAATCCCAACCTCAGCCCAAAACAGACCTTGGTTTGCCAGGATTTACAGCCAAATCCCCCCCGCCAGGCACCAGCACGATAAACCCTGGCAACCAGCACTGTATCTTCCAGTCCTGGCAGTATGGATCTGCATATGGATCCTTACCACTCTGTGGGCTGAATCTGGCAGGCTGTCAGGGCTGGCGATGCCCTGTGGCCCTTCTCTCCCACCAAGCCCACCTGTCTGGCATCCGTCCTGGGGATTCACACCCCATCACTGTGAGCATGGACCTGAGATTGAAATAAACAGCAGGCTTATGCTCCACCAAAGATGCAGGAAAACCCCCTCTGACTCCTCTGCCTGCCTTCCCGGCTCCCTGCGCTGCAGTTTCCCTAACTGCAGACACAAGTCCCATGAGGGTGCAATGGCAGGGGTCAGGAGTTTGGCAGCCACAGGGATACAGCCAGCAGAAAGCAACCCCCGAATCTGGCTGTTCCTTGAGACCCCAATGCCATCACAGGAGGGGATGTCTAGTCTCAGCCAACACATGGACAGGAGCTTACAGCGGTGAGGTGCTCCCCATTTCCAGTCATGAGGGCAGGATACAGAGGTGTTTCTCCCTCCTAGGCTCCACAGCACCTTGGCAAACCCCCTGCCTCTCTAGGAAGCATCCTCCCCCAGGCATGGTCTCCTGCTCTCTGGACAGATGGATTCTGCCAGAAGCCTTAAAAGGTGACTACTAACAAAGTACTAATTAACATACTCCTCAGAAACACCCTTGCTGCCCCTTCCTCCAGATGCTTGTCCGCCTCTCTGCTCAGCAGTGACCTCACCAAACGAGTGCTCTGTTCCCTGGTTTTACAAGTTGCAGCTCAGCAAAGGCTCAGGGAGTATCTTTCATCCCAAAGCTCTCAGATGGCCCCTTCCAGGGCAGCCCAAGGGGTTGGCTGTCCTAGAGCAAGGCACCATCACTGCCCGCACGGTATTCCTGAGCAGGCAGGAGAGGAGGCAAAAATCACATTCAAACTTTGGTGAACTGAAGCAGAAAGCTGGGGTTAGGGTTCAGCAGAGGGCCTGGGTGGTCTTCGTGTCTGCCAGTAGCTTCTACGGGCAGACGGCAGCCGTGTGCAGGAGGAAAGGCTGCGCAGGATTGTTTCCACCCCGCCTGGAGTTAAGGATGCTGCTTCCCCAGCGGCTGCCGGCACGGCCCTGCGGGGAATTGGGCTGAGCTCAGACCTTAGCAGAGGGGAGCTGTGCTCAGGAGGAGGGAAGGGATGGGGTGAGAAGGAGATATTAAGCATCGGCTTGGTGGGGAGAGAGTGTGAATGAGGGCCCCCCCCCCCAGCACTGCCCGCGAGTATGCAGCAAGGCACCCCCTCCCCTCCCCGAACTGTCTCTTTTCTCCATTTGATGCAGGTGCCGAGAGCCAAATTTCTTTAACCTCATTCCACCAACAAAAGGAACTTGCAGGAAGTGCAGGCAGCCTGTGTGTGTCCCCCCCCCCCACCCCCCCCCCCCCCAAAAAAAACCCCTCCAACCCCCTTTTTTCCCCGCACAGCTCCCCGCGGCCGGGGTGGGGAGTCGCGGCACCGCGACAGGGGAACCGTGCGTGCCTTCCCACCGCCGCCTCCCTCCGCGCCAAACTCCGCGCCTCGCTGCCCGGCCGCGGGGGTGGAAAGAGGGGGTCACAGACCCCACATACGCACACATGCACACGCACCCACGGAGGGCACAGACGGCCGGGGCCGGGGCGCGGCCGCCCACAGGGCTGGGATGCTCGGAGCGGCGGAGCGCGGCCACTCGCGGAGCGCGGAGAAGCGGAGCCTGGAGCACGGAGCCGCGGAGCTCGGAGCGGGGGCGCGGAGCTCGGAGTCCCCGGAGCGCGGAGCCGCATAGCCGCGAAGCTCGGTGCTCGGAGCCCGGAGCGCGGAGCCCCCGGCGCGCGGAGCCCCCGGAGCGCGGAGCCCGCGGGGCGCGACCGCCCGCGCAGCGCGGAGCTGTCCGCGGTGCTGAGGACACTCACCGGGCCGGGCCGGGCCGGGCCGGGCCGGCGCCTCCTGCCGCCGCCGCCGCCGGGAAGAAGAAAGTGGGGCGGCCCCGCTCCGGCGGGGTCCCCGGGCTCGGCCTGGCGCCCTGCCTGGCGCCGGCAGCCCCTCTGGCTGCTGCGGTGGAGAGGAGCGACCCCGGGACTGCCTCGCCGCCGCTCCCTCCCCTGCTTAAATTTCAGCAGCTTGGTTTTTTTTTTTTTTGTGTGTGTTTTTTTTTTCCCCTTGCTCTCCCCTCTTCTCCCTCCGCTCCCCGCTCCGGGCTCTCCCAATACACAGCCACCTAGTGGGCAGAGGAGGGAGGAAAATCCCACCCGCAAACCCACGCAGCACCGCCGCATCGCCTCCCACCGCCGCCCCGGACGGCCCTGCCGTCCCCGGGCTGCCCCGCGGGGCCTCCACGCGCCCCCGCCACGGCCACGCACCCCCCGCTCCCGAAAGGGCCAAGCGTCTGGAAAAGAACGGGAGGGGGGAAAAGGGGCCACGCAACAAAATGGGTTGCGGAAAAAAAAGTGAGAACCAACTGTTTGGCTTCAGCCTTACTGGGCTGTGAATGCAAACTGGTGTGGCCACAAAAATGGTCAAATGGCTGAAAGTCCGCTGCTATGAGGACAGGCTGAGAGAGTTGGGGTTGTTCAGCCTGGAGAAGAGAAGGCTGTGGGGAGACCTTATTGTGGCCTTCCAGTACTTAAAGGGGGCTTATAAGAAAGATGGGGACAAACTTTTTAGCAGGGCCTGTTGCCCTGGTAGGACATGCAGTAATGGTTTTAAACTAAAAAAGGGTAGATTTAGACTAGATGTAAGGAAGAATTTTGTCACAATGAGGGTAGTGAAACACTGCAGCAGGTTGCCCAGAGAGGTGGTAGATGCTCCATCACTGGAAACATTCAAGGTCAGGTTGGACGGGGCTCTGAGCACCTGATCTAGTTGAAGATGTCCCTGCTCACTGCAGGGAGGGGTTGGACTAGATGGCCTCTAAAGGTCCCTTCCAACCCAAACCATTCTATGATTCTATAACCCAGACAACAAAGTTTGGGTCTTGCCCCTCCTCTGAAGGTTAATTAACAGTCACTGGTCCGGGAGAGAGTTTTTCCTACCCAACTGGGATGTTGGGGTATCAAATTATACATCACTGTCTGGACAGGGGAACCAGGCTGCTTGGGGAGCCCTGTTGGGGAGTCCAACAGGGGGCTGAGGACCCCCTCACACTGGTCCCTCTTTGAGCGTCACACCCAGTTTCCTATCCAAGCAGGATGGAGAAAAAGGGCCATGCTGGCATTCTACATTGCCTCCAACCAGCTGTCAGACCTTGGGGAAGTGGAAGGATAAACGGTCAAGCTGCCAGCAGGTATTTTTACATCTGTCCTTACTTACCTTGGTTAAAAAGACCCAAGTTCAGCATCCCCCACTGCCCCTTTACAGCCAGAGACCAGCCGCACCAGGAAATTGAGAAACAAGCCTCAGTCCCCAGTGGTGGCTGCCTCAAATACAGCCAGGAGGAATTTTCAATCGAATTCTCTCTTTGCAGGTTGAGAGCCATTGAAGCCATTTTGTGAATTCCTGACAAATTCACCCAATTACCATCACTCAGCCAAAATAATGCAGGAAAGATGCCGAAGAGGCTGTAATATTATATTTTAACGTATTCAGAGTGCTCTAATTCCTTTTAACATCAGAACCTACCTGAATATTCAAAGTAATTACCCTGCAAAAGCTTTTGCTCAGTGATGAGTAGCCTTGTTGATGGTAGAGGGTTTGTTTTTTTTCTCCCAGCTGAGTTGGTGAACCAAAGTTGAAAAGAACAATTCAGTCTAATCCTGCATACAACTTCAGACACGGTTTCCACAGCTGTCTCAAACATTTTCCTGGCGTGCAGCTCTGTCAGCTGAAAGAATCCTGTCCTGAGGAGTTAAACCAGACCTTCCTTAGTCACGGTAACAAGGTGGCCCTAAAAGTAACCATGACTCTGAAGATATGTTTTCATTTCCCAATTTCTCCACGTTGCTTTGGGTAAGTTGCCTAATTTACCTCCTACGTTTGTAAAAGGGAAGCTCATTGAGAGCTGTAAAGCCCATTAATAATGGTGAGATGCTTCAGCTCTGTAGATAAGTGCCTACTTAGATGTATAGGGAGTCATATACCTGCACCTACATGCACAGCTATCCTACATGGAGTGAAACCCACAGCTCTGAGGGAGTAGGCAGCAATTTTTGATATCCTCAGAACTAACTAAATCTGGTTGACCTACACCCAATGGGTGCCACCAGTGAGGTGGCATGCAACCTTCCCAACTAATGCAAAAGGCTGAGTTGGAAATGAGGTATTTCGGCTACAAGAAAACTCCCTCTTTGGTTTTACAGATGTACCAGCAAGACAAAAATTGTGTTCATTTGACCACACTGATGCAAAAAATCCCCAAGAAACCATATTCAAGCATGGATTGAAATGACTGATGCGTCCCTCCTGGCTTTCTCCACCCAGGCTCCTTGTTGTGGTGAGCAAAAGAACCTGGGTGGGTCCTGCCCTGGATGCTGAAATCATGGCAGCTGGAGAAGAGGAGGTCACTGCTCTCCTTCACCTTCCTGCCATGATGGCAAGCTTGCAAGACAAATTCCAGGGCAACATCACCAAAAGTCATGATGTTTTGACCATGACCATGCATGAAGGAGGGGTTTCTTCCCCAAATCCCTGGGAGCAGTGTGGCTGTTTGTAAAACTGGCATGCTTTAATTCCAGTGGTAGTGGAGATGCAAGAAAAAAGCAGGGCCAAGCAGGGCCCAAAGCCATCACTGCCTGCAGAAGAGGATCCTTAATGAAACCCATGGTGACGCTGAGGAGCAACACACAAAGTCTGTTACTCTTAAATGCATTTCTGAGCAAAATACACCCAAAAAATGAGAAACTTGCTTGTTTTACAGCCAACACAAGAAGTTTTCCAAGGGACGCCTCTGGAAGGGAGAGTGTGTGGCTCGAATGAGGCATGGATGGTCAGAAGTGGTCCTTGGGGACCACTCTGGGGAAAACTAGAATATTAATTTAGAAGAAGTCTTTGGGGAGGTCATTTTAAATACCCTTCTCCCTTCTGTTTTGCTTGTGCTTTTTGCAGCTCTTTGGGGCTCTGGGCCATAACCACCCATGCAGCCTGGGCACCCTCACTCTTCCCGAGCCTGCCTTGCTGCCGCCTGTGGGAATTGAGCCTCAGCTGGACACCCCAGGGGTTTCCATCCCTGCAATGACAGGGTGCATTAGTGAAAAGCACCCTCCAGTGAACGAGACCTTCTGGTCTGGCCTGAAAACCCCAGGATCGCTTTCCTGTGTGGTCCCATTTGGGGAGACGCTCAGCAGCGAGCTGCCACTGTTTCCATCCCTCCCCTCCTTCTGCTGTTCTCCCAGCACAGCCCTCAAATCACCAGGGCCTACCTGTATCCCTGGGCTTTGAACATTCCTGGTATTTCCCCTGGGTGTATGGAGCAATGGGAACTCTGCCTTTGCAGAAGGAGTTTGGGAAATGGTTTTTATTGCTTCTCTCATCACTGATGGTGGGGATGGCAGCCGTGGGGGGAAGATATGTGTACGAAGTGAAACTGCCTCTTGGCAGTGGTGATCCTTACATGTGCACAGAGGAATGAGCCAGGGTTCCCAGCCTGAATTACCAGAAAATTAAACATATGTCCCCATTCACCCAGGCGAGGAATTAGATGTTGAGCCATCCTGATTCCATCTACTTCAATTACAGCTGAGGACAGGTGCTGCTTTTCCCACGCAGAGACCCTGGGAAGGCTGAATAACCCCAGAGAGGTCTCCAGCCCACAGCGCTTTTCCAGGGCTGGAGTGCACCCTGGGCACTGCAGCCCCAGTGAGACCCATGGAGGGGATGCTCAGAGCCCTGGGGTGGATGCTTGGGGCACCAGACACTGCTCAGAGCCCCAGGGGGCTGACAGCACCCCAAACTTCTTCCCCAGGAACTTGCAGCACACACAGGGCTATGGGTATGTGGATAATAAGAGGGAGCATAAACCAGGAGCAATATTAAAAACGTCTGACCATAATCATGACAGCAATAAACCCAAACCTTTAAATTCATCTAATACCCTACAGTAAAAGCCCCCAAATTATCTGCAATGGCTGAATGAAGGCGAGTGCTGGCAGGGGTGCAGAGAATGGTGGTGGAGCCAGAAAACAGGCCTGCAAGAGAGACGCAAGCTTTATGGCAAAGCAGCCCAGATGCTTTATTGGTCCGTAGCATCAAGAGTTCAGTCCTCCTCGTGATGGGCAGGGAAAGCCTGTCCCCCGCTCACTGCAAAAAGCTCCCTTAGTGCAGGGTTTGTGTTTCTGAGGGAGAGGAGAAATACCTTGAGTTGCTTCAGTGGTGGGAAACACAGGCAAGCCCAGGTCAGAGATGCGCTGGCAGCTACCACCTGTGTTGCCCATGAGGGTGTCTCCATCATTGCCCTTGCTAGCAAGAAGCAAATGGCCTCACTGGAAAGCCATGAGAAGTTTGTCTTTTTAATGATGAAACAGTTTGTCTAAAGTTTCATATGCAAATAATAAATATTAATACTATAGTATGGCATCACTGTGAAGTCCAACTACTGCAGCAGGTGGGCCGAGCCAACATGGCTGTATATACAATGCTTTTCAGGAGGCTTTTCTGAAAACATCCAATAATTAGGGATCACTGGGAGCACACAAGAAACCAAACAGATTTTTTTTCTTTCACGTCTCAAGGAAGGACACAGCTTTGCTGCTGAGAGCACGCAGACATGTTGCTTGTTGTGAGAGGCACTGAGGATGGGGCATCTCTGGGCTCTAAGTGTTGGTCATGACCATCATTTTCCACTTCCAGCCCCTCCTCCAGCATCCCTGGTAGAGCCCCAGGAGAAAAGTGTCACCCAAAGAGGTTGGTTGCCACTGCTGGGGGGGAACTGGCTGCAAAGCTGTGCCCCATCCTTGGGTTTCAGGGCACTGCTGGCAGCAATTTCCCTGCTCCTCCTCCGCATCAGCTGTACTTCAGTGTGTTCAGTGGCCCCTAAAGAGAGTAGAGCATCTCGGATGGAGGCGTTGCTGCCATGGAAGAAGCCATGATCTTTATTTCACCCTAATCTACAGGGAGATGAGCTGTTTTGCTGCTGAGCTGTGCTCAGATCCATCCCCAAATACCTCTCCATCCCATCTGAGGTGGCCGATGCCTGGACACATGGGCCACTGGGAGAGCAGGAGGAGAGTTGCCCCTGCAAGGGTTCCTCTGAGGGTCGCTCTTGGAGCTCAGACCCCAGCAGGAGGCTTTGTGCCTGAGTTGGGCTGGCAGCGCTATGGGGCACCACATCACCCCAGTGCCAGGGAGCTTCGCCACGGTGCTGTCACCCCGCAGCCTCAAAACATGCTGCAGACTTGGAAAGGAATTAGTGGCACCTGCGCTTACTGGGATGGGGACACCAGCCTGCCCAGTGGGCAGGTTGCAGGCAGCCGCAAGGGGTTTGCGCAGGCAGGATGTGATGAGCAGGCAGGGACTGAGAGCTGGCATTTTGTTAAGCATCTCCTCCCCTGGCAAAACATAACCCAACCTCTTCGGTGTGCTGAGGTTCTTCCATGCAAAGCAAGCTGGAAGTCTCCCCCTGCTCCCAAGGCCAATGCAGAGGTGCCAAAAAAAAGAGTTTATTTAAGGCCAGCTGCTCCCATCCTGGCAAAGCATGATGATTCCTAGCTTTGCAAATCACACTGGGTGCTTTGGGGCATTGCTTTCACTTTTATTCTTCCCCTCCATGCCCCTGCTCGCAGCAGAAGGTGCAGCAGCAAGGCCACCCTTAGCTGCTCAGAAATGCTTGGGACAACCAGATATCCTCCCCGGCCAGGTGGCACCAATTTGGCTTTTCTTCTTTTCTCCACCTGTCCTGGGCAAGTGATGCCGATGCTAACACTTCATCATCATTAAAGCATCGTCACTGCAACAAGCCCTTGCTTTCTCATCTGTCAGCAGCACCGGCCATGCAGAGAGCATCTCCATTGCCAGAATAAATAGCCCTTAAAAACGGAGGCAAAAGGCAAACAGCCTCCAGGGGCTTGGAGCATCTGCAGAGGCAGGGGGCCCCTCAAGGGAGAAGTCCCCCAAATACTCCTTTCTGGAAACCTTACCCCAAATCCCCCACGTCCCTAGGCAGCTGCACCAACCTACCAGCCAGTGCCACTGAAATGCATGGCTTTGCGTCCCTGTAAGGAGAGGCAGACAAATAGCTATGTAAACAGCCATGGAGAAAACATGCACCCAGGGGATGTCAGTCCAAGGACTGTGCTAAACACAAGGACTTTAAACCCAGGTTTTCACTGCAAACAGTTGTAACATGCTCTCAGAGTTATTGCTGGTGTGGTGCAGCCAAGCTGGGAGGGTCTCCTTCCCCCGTCCAGAAGAGGCCAAAACCCCTCCAAAATTGTCTCTTTACTCCTGCAGAAGGCTGGTGGCTTACGGGGGACTCTATGCCTGGGAATCTCCCCTTGCTGGCTGCATGGTGCTGGGGTCCCTCTCCTCACCCCTCCTGGCCCCTGTGGGACAGCTTCACAGCTCTGGTGGGAATTGCAGCATCCCCCAGTGACATCAGAGCATTACAGGTTCCTGGGGCTTTTTAAAATGCAAAATTCCCTTTAGCACACAAGGCTTTTAGATGTCACAGGAGTGTATGGAAATAATTAAAACCCACATTTAGACTTAAAATTTGGTATTAAAATGAAACTCTGGCAGTTCCAATGCTGTACAGCAGCCCCACAATGAGAAAAAGGAAGGATGTTTACCTTCATGCCCCTGCCTTGAGATAAGGCCTTTCCATCCCACCTTTGCCAGCAAGTTGGTCACATCCTGGGTGCTTCCTGTGCCCCCCCCCACCTTGCCCATGCAGAGCTGCTTTCCTGCGAGAACCACCACATACCTGGGGTTTGCATGGGGGCAAATTCATGCCCATTTTACAGCTGGGCAAAACCGAGGCAAGAGGTATCAGGGGCAAGGCAGGAATTATCTGGATGGTAATCAGCACTTTGACCACCCTGAACATCACCTTTGCCAACAGACTGGGGTCGGGGCAGCCAGGGCAGCTCACCAGCTCCTGCCAAGCCGGGTGTGCCAGGGGAAACTTGTTCTGCAAGGAACCAGCACACAGGTACTGGCATTTCCATCGCTTGGCTGCACACAGGTTGTTAGAAAAAAAAGATGATAAATAAAGATAAATGGAGGAGAGTGGAGCATGCCAGCAACTCTATCATTCCTTTTCTTCCCTAAGCAGATCAAATTATGACCTGAAATCACTGAATACATATTTTATTATGTGGATAATTTAAAGAATGAGGGTGAGACAGAGAATTCATAAGGTACCGTCATGTTAGAAGACAAAGAGCTCCCATTCATCTCCTACGGGGGAAAAAAATGAACAGGAGAAAAGGGGGGACAGGTTGTAACTGGTGCTGCCCTTTCCTCCTACTCCTCATTTTGGATGAGCTGGGACGCACATGGACGTCTTCTCCACTAACATCCAGACATAAGCTGCTCCTTAACATGTCACAAAATAGAAGCAGTGCTCCTAGCTCTTCCTAGCCCCACTTCCCTTTGCTAGCAACATAAACCTATCATATTGTATTTGAAGAGCTTGGAAAATAGCTCTCATCTTCCTCCGCGCAGAGCTGGGGAGTGGGTTAGGATACAGCCATACCTCCCCCCAGGCCTGGGTAGGGCTGCCCCATGTCCCCCCCTGGGACTCAAAGCCCCCAGCCTGCTGCTCACCCTTGCCAGGGCTGTGGTGGCAGCAGCGCCATCGCTGTCTGCTGGGCTTTGGCCCAGTTCACTCTGGCTCAGGCACCCGTCTGGCACCAGCTCGAGCGTGATGCTCTTATGACTTTCAGGGGTTGACCCTGCTTTGTTTCCACTCAAACTCCCCCCACCCCATTAAGTCATGGGTCTCTCTGCACTCCACAGATCAATGCCAGCTTCAGGATGTTTTTCGGTTGCCATGGGACCAGGGAAGAGCCACTGGCTCTTAATAATTGTTTTAATAGCAATTAAAAAATATATACAAGAAATAACTCTATATAGAATAACTCTGTTTATTTTATGGGTAGCTGAGCCCTGGCACTGGGCTGGGGAATGAGGGCTCATCTCTGGAGGCAGCACTCCAGAATGTGCCTTTGACCTGGGGCACCAGTGATGGGACAGGAGCAGTTGGGCTGGTGGCTTTAGGCCAACTCCTGCTCAGCTCTGGGATGAGAGGAACGTGTTTTCCCTCTTAAACACCCAAATGGTTTTATGGGGATTTTGACAAGTCAAATTAAGCACCATAATAAAGACAAACTTATTGTTTAAATAAGGCCTCTGAGGACAAATCAGAGCTGCTGAGCATTTTTCCTACCCAGCCCCGCACATCTCATGGGTGGAGGGTTGGGTGGTGGGATGGGGTCACACCTGCGGCACGAGTTGCTCATCCTCTGGTGGTCACTGTTCTCACCGTGGGGTCCAGAGAAGGGGACACATAGCATGGTCCAGTGCCTTTGCACCTCCACAGCTCGGTCTGCCAGAGCCCAGCACTGTGCTCATGGCTCCCTGCAAAGCCACAGTGGTGGCCAGACCCCTCCGGGAGGCTCACAATGCTGAGGGAATTATGACCAGGTAACCTTTAAACAAACACATTTCATTTCTGACTTAAAAGCCCCTGGGGCTGCTCTCCTTCCCGGCAAGGCTTCTGGCACAGAGAGGGGTGGTGGGAAGGCAGGCAGGGCTGGAAGGGCACATCAGCACTCACTGGTTTGGGATTTGCGTTGAGCTTGTGCTGCTAGCTTGGTTTCAGCTGTCACATACTATTACTCACACCTCCTAAGGATGGCCTTTACTTTTTTTTTTCTCTGAAAGTCTCCAAATTATTTTCCTTGGCTACCTGAAAGGATTTTAAGAGACTAAGTGACAGTCTACTGCCCAGCCCTTGAAGGGGTGGAGGCACTGGAGGGACTTCGGGGAGGATGATGGGGTTAGAGATAGTAATGGAGTTCACACCCCTCTGCTATTCATGCAAGTCCCCCGGTGGAAGCCAGGCCCATTGCTCCCCACCACCACAAATCTGGGAGTCAAACAAGAGCATCAAGGTTAATACATCCCCTGAAACGACCAGGGAGACAGCAATGCCTTTAAGAGAAGGCAAAACTGGGAGAGGAAGAAATTAACCTGTCTCTCTCTGCCTTTGCCGCTGCACAGATCAGAGGCTTTGGGCAAGCACCTATCACAGATGATATTGTCCTTCCTCCCAACTCCCCAGTGAGGTATTTTCCACCACAGCCCACTGATGGTAGCAGCCACGTTGTGCACACTTGCTATTCCAGGCACATCAGAAGAGGCTACAACGGGTGTGTGGAGCCCTCCTTCACCTGAAAGGTTCATGAAGCTGGGAGCTCTGCAAGATGCTGTGGTCCTGGGAGAGCTGGAACAACCTTCTCCCCTTGCACTACAGACCATGCAAGGAAGGTCTATAGTTTTCTTTCTCATCATTTACTTCTAAAAGATGTTAAAAAACCTCACTTTTACCCCTCTCAAGAATATTTCCTGCTGTTTGATGTTAGGGTACAAATTCTTGTCCTGCCTCTGCTGAGTAACGATGGTCAACCATCAGCCAGAGCCAGATCTGGAGTGTGGAAGTTAAACTGGAAAGATTTAAACCAGTTTTTTGGCAAGACCGACTCAACTCAAATGGCTGGTTAACACATGGAGCAGAGGAACAAGTCTTGCTTTAACCCAACCAACCATTTTAATTCATTATGAAGAGGTTAAAGGCTTAGAATACCCAAATACTGCCTTTTAGTTGAACAGAGATAAGGATGAGATGACCCTCACTTCAAGAACCCATTTGCAGCTCACTGAAAGCAAAACTAAAGCCAACTACCCAGTGATGATTGCCAGAAGGCTGCGGGGACTAGGGCTACAAATGCTTCTCTGAAAGTTAGGTGTGGGCTCTGGCCCTTATCTGATGAATCCTGCTACAATTCACAGTTTCCCATGGTCTTAAGCACACCTCCCTTCTAGGCAAACTCTTCAGCCCCTCAACATTTAAAGCAGGTGACAGTCCCTGAGCTCCTACAGATGCTCAGTAATAACGCTACACTCATAACCAAGTGCAGCACGCCGTCTCTACACTGCTGAAAAGGGAAACCTGGCTTGGAAAGCCAGTGAGGAGGATCTTGTGAGGCTGGCCCCAAGAAAAAGTATCTTTGTAGGCAGTGGCCATAATTTCCCCAATTACCTCTGCTGGACACTGGGGTTAGCACTGCTGCCTGCACGCACGGACACTGCTAACACACACGATAATTTCTTCATGGCAAATGCCGCAGTGAATGAACTACTTTGCCCCTAGACTGCTGCAGGTCCTTGCTGGGTATTTCAGGCCTCCAAAAAGCATTGAGAAAGGAAAGAGGACTTTTGAGCAAGGAAGGAGTTAGATTTGCCTTTCCAATTATCCGCTGCTGTCATTATGACCTTCCATAGTTAAATCAAATTACCCTAAACAAACAACACTCCAGTGCTCGGGTTGAACGCCGGCGTTAACAGCCGTCCACAAGCACTGCTGAAGAGGCCTGACATATTGATATTAATTTAAATTTCCCCTTGACCATCATTTTTGATTCCCTCCAGCACTGAACTTCTTTTTAGCACTAAGGCATATTCCTCCTACTCTTCTATTAAATGCTTTAAAATTAATTAAAGAGGCTGGCTGGCCAGGCAGGGTTTTAAATCCCCTTTCTCAGAGAAAAATCTGACTCACCCAACACCTCTCACAGGGACACGAGCGCTGGAGGCAAACCGTTCTGCGGCAGCTTCCAGCCAAGGGCTTTGTAACCCTGTTCTTTCAAAAGAAGAAAATGAGAATAATGACTGTAAGTGCCCACCATCGGCAATTAATTTTCGCAAGGAGAGCAGTTAAGCGCTGGAACAAGTTTCCCAGAGGGACGTAGGAATCTCTGATCCTTGCTTGGCTGAGTTATGAACATCTCCAAGCCCTGGAGCAACCTCATCCAACTTTGAGGCAAGCCCTGCTCTGGGCAGGGTGTTGGACCAGAGACCTCTGGAAGTCCCTCCCAAAATCCATCACTCCTTGACTCTAAAAAGGCTGAAAACCTGATAGGGACCACTTGCTGAGGAGGTGACTAATTAAAAAAAATATTGACCAAATGCTGCAAAAAAAAAAAGATTACAGTAAGTAATTATATGCGACTTAATATATCAAGTGCAAAGAGTTACCTGAAGGAAAGAAAATTAAGGGAATCAAAATAAGGAGCATACTGCTTGTGACAAAGAGACAAAGACAAAAAATGCCATCAACTTGTGTTTATGAGCTGCTGTGTTTCTAATTAGGGCCAGACATCAAATTTGCATTTTATCTTGATTGAAACAGAATGAAAACCGAAAAAATAAAGGCAGCTGATGTTAAACTGTTTTCCCTGTTTAATTCATGGAGTAACCTTACAGCATTCAAAATAGCTGGGTTTTTTTGGTCGTTGTTTTTTTTTAAGATCTCAGTTTCATCAGAGTGATTTCAATTTAGAACACAGAGGACCTTCAAGTGGGGGAAGAGAAGGAATGAGGTCACCTGCCAAGCAGTGGCTGCGCAGCATGGAGCGGGGTAAAACAGCAGCCATGGCTGCTTGCAAAATAAACTAGCAGACATCGATAAACAAGACAGAGACTAAGGGAAATCCATGTCTAAAACCAGGGGAAGCAGCAAGAGCAATGGCCATTACTCCTCATGCTAGCTCTGCTTTTGGAGGTGGCTGTCTGGGAAAGATGCTCTGCACAGCCCAGCTCAGTCACCCAGCACCAAATTCTCCTGAAATGCAGCAAAATGGAAATCAAGCTAGGGCTCAGTAGGATGCGTCAGACAGCTGCCATCAGACAGAAGGAACCAATTTCATTTCCTTCTGCCACAGCAACTCAGGTGACTCATATGACAGAGACCTGCAGATAGCACCTCTGAGCAGGACACATGCTAGCACACTCTCTTCTCTCTCCCTTCCTTCTATTGTTGCTCTCAACCCCCCACTGGCATGCCAGAAACCATGGAAGAAAACCAGCACACAAAATCTGGGGGCCATCTACACCTCCTGGAGATGAGCATCACATTTCTCCCCACTAGACTCTTCAGAAGCCAAAAGCAATTTCAGTGTCTCACACCCTCCAGGCTAAGAGCCACAGCTGTTGGTTGAAGGAGCATAAGTATCCTGTGGCCCTGCCAGAAACAGGCACCAATATTGAATCACAACAGGATGTGCCTCAACTCTGCTGTAAGGCTTCATCCCTGCTCCTTTGTTCATAACCCCAAGAGCATCCTTGTTTTTCTTTTCTGTGCTGTGACTAAAGGATGTCAAAAGACCTCACAACCCTTCTGGGAAGAATCAAATCAGGTTTTTAACACCTGGAACACGAGACACCTTTCCCAGGCCACCATCAGTTGTCGCTCCTTGATGAGTGACCCAAGACTACAGCAGGTCCTTGCTTGACTGACACAGACAGTGAAGTCCCTGTGGCAATCTCAGCCTCAGAGGCACAAGGGAGATGTGTACTGCAATGATCGAATGCAGAGCGATTCTGTTTGCAAACTGAAATTCTTCCCACAGGTATCACTGTATAGATTGCACCTTTGCCACCCGCAGCTAGGAAAAGATGCTACACCCACCAAATCAACTTTGAAGCTTAACAAGTCCTGGCAGCAATCCTGACAGCTCAGCGTGACTGCTACTTGTGAGGACTGAGTGCACCTTCTCACCCCTCCCACTATCCTGCCCACCAAGCAACAATGACTGTTAGCATCATGGTTTATTCCCCCTCCATATGTACAATTAAGTGTATGCATGATCATTAAAAATAAGGCTACTTATACCATGGCTCTGAAACACATTACAAACCAACTCCATCCCTTCTCTTATTACAACATTCAGAATGCTTGACTTCCATGGTGTGCAGAGAGGGGCAAACACAACCAGACCACATGGGCGATTAAGTGGTGCAGGGCTTTGGTAACTGGATCCAGAAGGTTCCTCCTCTAGCTGAGATAGTCAAACGCAGCCAAGTCAGTGCCAGGGGAGATCATTACCCCACAATGTCTTCGAGAGGTCAGTCCAGGTCCCAGGCAACTGCAGGTCACCTCATCTCAGCACATTGCTGGTGGCAGGCAGCAGAGAGGGCCAGGTTTGTGTGAAAGGAAGGACAACTTACTCCTCTCCTTTGGAGCTGCCCCTTTGGGTCGAGGCAGGGGCATAAGGAGAGGAGGAAGGGGAAGCTGCCCTTCTCCACTTGATGACCGGAGGCCTTCAGTCAACCTGGGTGACATTTCTCAACATTTAATACATCTAAAAAAAAAAAATTCAAAGGAACAACTGAACCATATTGCTATGGGATCTCAGAGCAGATTGCTTGCATGTCCAGGTAAGGCTTAGAGACTTTCTTTTTCCAATGGGAATGAAGGAACAGTCCAGATGAAAGGAACCGGAGACGTGCAACTGAGGACAGCCCTGTGTGGTCCTGTAAGCTCCCTTCCCAAGTAAATCTGTTCCCATATGCAACAAGAGAGAATCTTCCAGCTTCAGCTTGTGGCTCAATAAATTTTATTATTCCTTTTTGTTTTTATTTAAAAGAATTTGTTTTCCTATCATAAAAATTAGACAACCATACCACCACCACCAGCAGCAGCAAAGTCTGTGGAGTTAATGTTGATGGCAGACAGTTCACTGGCGTTTCCAGTGTCTCAAACGTCCCAGAAAGTCCATAAATGGAAAAAACCCAAACATGATGGTTTTGGGGAGGAACATCAAGGTGTTTTCGGTTTCTTGTCCCACTGAGGATCCCAGATGAGTACTGTAGCATATCAGCAGGACCAAGTACCTCATGCCTTGACAGAAAACCCTTCATACCAGCTCCAGTACCTGATTAGTAGGGAAGACAAGACATTTAGACTAGCAATTTATGATATTCATTATCTCCTACATCAGCATATAGATCACTAGGACAGGACTGACCCTTCCATCTCCACCCCTTACCCTTTATTCACCAGCATGCAATACCATGCAAATGGAATAAGCACTTGGCAAGGATCCCGATTTTGATGTCTGCTAGTGCTAGGATAAATTACTGCATGAAGCAAAACCATCTACAGTTGTCTCATTTCCACTCATCCCAAACAACCAGCTCTTGGAAATCTTGTAATGGAGACCAGAGATTTTGTCCTCTCAGCCCTCTGTGCTCACATTTCCCTTGTCTATGCTAAGATGGTGCAGCAGCCTCTGAAGGTGTGGTCCAGAGATGGCAGAAGAAGAGTAACTATGAGGGCTGTCACCTGCAGAGTGATTTGCACAGCCTGTATTAACCCAGGATGGGTTTACTGGGGAAAGCTGTAGAGCTTTAGCCCATGGATGCTGGCTAGCATGTCATCTGTGCCCAGACTGGAGCGGGTTTGTGCAAACCCAGTCCTTTCCCAGACCATCCCACCTTCCCACTATGTGCTGCTAAAGGCAAATGGAAACACCAGAGTTCCGACAGCCCTGGCTGTTTGCACACTTCTCTATCTTCTCTCATTAACAAGCAAAGTGCATGAGCAAAACCTCTTCTCTCTAATCACGCTCCTGTTGCTGCTGGCTTCACTTCAAGATATCAAAAGCATCTGTGCATTTTGCCCATTCTACTAAGAAGGAAGTGACCAAAGTAATGAGCAGCCAATTCCACAGCCTGCTAAATAAATTGCCTACGAACAAGAGGCTACAGCATCCACATGCTGCAAGAGCATGAGTAAAAATGATGTAAAAATACATCTTGACATGCAGTCAAACACAGGCCACTTAGGTCTCCCCCCATTCCTGCTTTTTTGGTGATTTTTCCAGGACCATTCAGACCAGCAGCTCTAGTCTGACTCCAGAGAGCTGCTATCATCACAGGATATGAGGGGAAATCAGGATGAGGACCTCAGCTTCATAAGAGTGACAATCCAGTGCGTAACTTTGCAAGCAGCAAGTAAACCCCTTTATCAGAAGATACAGAAAGCTTCCAGGGCTCTGGGCTACAAGTTTGCGGCGTTAACCACCAAGCTTCAAAAGCATGGTGGAGATCAATGCTGCTCTGTACAATCTGAGATGGTATCAGACCTGAGGTTCTCCAGAGGATCAGGCACCAGCCTGTGTTTGGGTACTGGTTTTGCCTGGCTGTCTGATAGACATGTAAAGAAGGACAAAGTCTTTTCCATACTACTTGATACTTTATGGATAGAAATACATTGAACAGACACTCTGGATGACTTTAAATTCAAGTGCTGAAAACCTGGCAAAACGATAGCTCCTCGGCACACAGGGAAGGCTGTTGCTTTCACAAAACCCTCCGCTGGCAGCTGCTGTCTGTTACAGCCAGTCTGGGCACCAGAAGCAAGCAAAGCAAGGAAGCATCCCTGCTTATTTCAAACATTGCTCCAGCCAGCTGCACATCAGGAGCTCAGCTTTCAGCTCTGCTGTACCCCACATTGGTGGCAGCAGCCAGAGGATGGGCTCTGGTTAACGCTGATGAATTAACACGCAGACTCCACTGCCACAAGAACCAGCACTTGTGCCAGACTCCCTGTGCCACCAGGACCCCAAGGAGCGGCAGAAGCATAGCGGGTGCTAGATGGCCACCAGCAGCTTTTCTACACCTTGCTTTAACTGGGTTTCATTGCTGGTGTGCTGCCTGCTCACTCTGCCATGTGCCAGAGGCAAATACGTTGTTTAAATGACAAACTTCTACAGCTGGGATGACCTCCTCTAATGGTTTCTTCTGGCTGTACCGTTTCTCTGACCTTCCTCTTCACTAACAACAGATTCAAGCATTTAAAGAGAAGATGCACGAAATAACTTACCTTAATTGTACCCTGACTGTTAGCAGCAATCAGCACGTTGGACTCCTGGAAGAAAAGAAGAGGCACTATCACAATCTGCCATTGCTCCCCCGCCCCTTCCTTTTTTGGAAGAAGCAGCAGAGAAGCAGGTGTTTTTATCTTGAACATTAGAAGTATATCTAGTTTCAAAGGGACTTAAGTCTACCCATTTCCAAGATACTTTCAAGGCTAAAAGTCTTTATAAAAGCTATATTACCTTAAAGAATTAGAAAGCAATCATCCTCAGTGCTTATACAGGGCTTTAAATCTCCAAAGCAATTTACAAACATGAATTAATACTCACAGTCTCTCTGTGAAGTGGGCAAACAATAATAATCATTTTCATCTTTTGGCAGCATATGGACAAAGGTCTCCAGTGCCCTAAACTAAACCAACTAATCACCATGACAAAACCTCTCCACCTCTGAGGCCATGCAACCTCTCCCACAGCCAAGAGGTTTCAGACAAGTAAAACAAAAAGGACAAGAGATTAGAGCACAATAGCAGATACATCCAGTTTGGAAAGGAAGATAACCAGAGAGGGCTCCAGCCCTCCTTTACTCAGAAAAGCAGCATCTATTTACCTCCTGCTAATTGATGGAGTTGCCTTTGGAGATATCCTGGTCGTCTGCAAATTAATGGTCTGCTGCATCAGTCAGGCAACCCCCAGGCAAAAACTGGGGGAGACCGCCTCTGCTCTTCAGACTGCATTCCTGATGTGACCAGCAAGGGCAGACACACTCTCCTAAACCACAATCATTCAGACAGGGGGAAATCCGAAGGAACTATATGGTGCCAATAAACCTAAAGCGTCTAAATGCTGGGACACCAGCAACAGCCCCGGAGATGCTGAGGTTGAACCACTGGTCCCAGACCGGTGTCCCACATCTGCCCTTGTGCCAGCAGTTGTAACATGCTGCCAAACCACCCACCGCAAACTCTAAAGACAGGTGATATCTTCTCAGACACATTTTTCAATTTATCCCACTGCTGCTATCCATCCCCAAACTTGCAGTAATTATCCCATGACTTAATGCATGCATTTTTAATAAACCCAGGGACCAGAATACACTGCACTCCAAAGGGAGCAGAAAACCAGCCCCAACAGGGTTGCACACTGCCTTGCCACGAGGTGCAGGACTTTGCACAGCCACCAGCTTTGAAGCAAAGAGAGAAAAATCTTTTTTCAATGCAAAACCCTACTTATAACATAAAAGTAGCCTTGTGGTGGACCACTGGGCTAATTTTTATAGCTAGATTTGTTCAACCCCCCTGTACAATCATTAGGGGATTAGTTAAGATTCCTGATATTATCTCACCAATGATGCTCCAGGTCAAAGCTCTTGCAAAGAAACTATATCCTCAAAGGAAGCATATACCTCAATTTCCATTAATTTGGTGGCTAAAAGAGTCTAATCCTGTGAATCACTCAGCTTCTGGTTACCAGCATCAGAATCAAAATCCACCGGGGGGGGAATGCAGATATAAATGTGATTTGGGGACTAAAACAGGGACTGGGATGCCAGGTAGGATTTTGGAGGCCAGGGAGAGACACTGGCAGCTACCTAGCATGCAGTGCAAGAGACTTGAACTCCTGAGTACAGATGATCCAGGGTCTGAATGATTCCTGTTTGTACTGTGAGTGATTGGTAATTCATCCTGCTGCTGCAGTCTGCTGGGGTACCCCTGTAAATGAACTCTGTTTCAATGAACAGTTTTACCTGCTAAATAAAAACAAAAACGCCAGAGGGTAATATAGTCTCACTCCCTTGTTCTTCAGAAGCCACTAGGTTTTTTTTTCCAGCAGGATCTGAGCTAATCACTGCTCTGCTGCTTTCACCCACAACCATGAGACGCAAACAGGAGCAGACAGCAGCAAAATTAGCACCAAATCTGTCATCGAACAGTGACTTGCTTGTTAAGGCACTCTAGCACTGCTTCCCCGGGAACACAGCTAAGTAACTTGTTTTTAATTATCTAAAGAAACAATTGTCCTCCTTTTGTGCTGCCAAACAGCCAATGTATTCAACACGTTAAACACCTAAGCAAGTCGTGAAGTTGCTGAGACCTGTAGGTTTGTAACTTGCAACAGCTGTGAGCATGCTGAACCATTCTTTTTGCCAGGACATGTCTGATCGAGTTACCACATCCTCAGAAGACAACTACCATGACCACTTAACTGACAGAATACCTATTTCCCCTACCACACCTCTACAAGCATCTGTATCTCTCAGGCATGAAAAATAGCGTATCACCATCTACTGTGGCTGCATGTTCTGCTTTACCATAATCACTTGGTGTTTCTGTGCAGGGCAAGAAGGTTGAAAGGCTGACCTTTTCCTCATCCGCCCAAATCTGTTGTCTACAGGAGCCAGAAACTCCAAAAGCAGAGGCAGGGATTATGTTGGAGATCCACCCCAACTGAATAGTCCTGCTCTGAAGAAACCAATTTTTGAAATGACTCTTTTATACATGCACCTCCTGCTATAGGTGGTTAGCACCTGTAGCCCTTCATAACAGGAGAGGCAGAAAGTACCAGCTGCATTTGCTAAAACAAGATTGAAGAAAAAAAAATGAACACACAACAAAATTCAAGAGACAAGGGTTTACTGCCTGGCAAGCAAAAGCATTTTGTTCCATGTGGCTGCTAATCTCAAGTATTACTGCACTCCGGCAGAAAGCCACCAACTGTGTAACCTGATGAAATGTGGCAACCTCTCCTCTGCACATCAAGGCTGATAAGGAGCGATCGGTGGAGATGTGGCGTGGTGCACTTGGGTCCCCTGCGATGAGATAACGTGGCATCTCAACAAGCCAGGGACAGCCATAAAATTGACAGGAGACAGCTTAAGAGTTTTGGTCCTGTTAAGTCAACAGAAAAAAGCAAGGCTCTGGGGATGTCAGAAGTATGCATCTTCTTGCCTCTTGGCATTACATATGAACATAGAAAGATTAACTGACGTAGGTGCACCTCAAAGACTTTGCCAAGAGTAACAGAGTGTGCAGGTCCAGAACAGCTCTAAGATGCTGCAGGGCTGAAGTTCTGTGCTAAGACTGATTAACTGCCTTCCACACATGCCAACTTTTTCCTCAACTGCAGAGACCCTGTTACGGGAAGTCTGAAGGACAGTTCCTTGACATTGAGAAGGACTTGACTCCACCACAAATCTTTGTTATTACTTTCACACTAGACGCATATCCACACAGAGGTAGGCATTATGCAAAATGAAGTTGTAAATCAGTCCTGAGAGCAAAAACAGGCAAGCAGAAGGACCCATGTCCTGAACCTGACACATTCACATTCTCTTGGATGTGGCATTGGATGAACATGACTGGAACACAGGAACTTTGGGGCATTTGCAGGGACTTTCATTGACTGCACCAAAAAAAGAAATTTCTGCAGCACATTCTTGATGGCAAAGAAAAACAAAATCAAATTCAGGACCTTCCTGAGTAGATGAGATACCTGCTACATTCATCGTTTGAAGGAATTATTCACCCCGTGACAGCTGGATTTTGAAGCACGCCGATTTCCTTCGCTCCTAGATGAGCCCTGTATTTGGACGGCCCTGGGGAAGCAATTTGTACAGGGAAGGAAGGGAGGAGAAGGGAAGTCTTGCTGACTGCTAGTATTCATGCAAGAGCAGTCAGCATTAAGAGAATCAGAAATGCTCTGGATGTTGCACGAAACTTCAGGAAACTCAGCTGAACAACTGAAAATTGTGAGAGCTGCTTCAGTGCGATAGACAGCTGAGGATGTAGCTCTTCTACTCTTTCTTTACATCTTTGCACAAGAAAACGCTGGGGGGCTAAATGAAAGTCACCCCAGATGGACAGCCGTTAAAACAGCACACACATCTCCTTGGAGGGATGCACACTGATAATATTCCAGCAGACTCAGTTCTATGGAGCAAGTGAAAGCTTCAGACAGACCCTCTAGCTAAGCTGTAAACCCATCCTCCTAGTAACTGCAAGGCTCCTCCCTGTCGTCCCTCTTCTCTAATGAAGAACCACCGTGGATGCCTGCCTGCAGCCGCAGTGATCCAGGAATGAAGCACCCCTCTCACCAGCAGGCTCAGGCAAAACCACAGCTGAATATATCTTCTTCCTTTCCTGACACAAAATAGAGAGCCTGTCCCAAAGGGGCTCAAAATAGGCTAGATGAACACAAATCACTCGCATCTTTTTCCTTTAATATAATCCTTTGTGAGACCACTCATCCTCTTTTGTCCCACATATCAATCCTTACAGTGAAATTCAGAAGCTCACACTGAAGGAAAAGCTGGAGCATGGTCTACACAGGAGGAGGAGCCCAGATGCCAACTTTGAAACACCTTGCTCCCCCTGTTGGGAGTAAAACTGTGAATCAGAACATTTATTTGTGAACATAACCTGCACTTTTATAGTTTGTAAACATGGTGGTTTTGCAAAAGCTAGTCCTACCGGTAACAGGATCAGAGTACTTGAAGGTTGGGAACTGCAGTGGATAGCTAACAACCACAGCTTTGACCACATAAGCCAACACATAAAAGATGCAGCAGCACTTCTCCGTGTCATTAGCCTGACAAAACTAACCCTGAAATAAACTTGACTGTGTTTCCCTCAAGAGCCATGTTGACGGAAGGAGGAAAGTTTGGCTAAATGAGAAATGGTACAATGTGGACTATTTCTTACTTTTACACTCTTCCCTACTTTGCACAGGTACCAGCAATAACACAACAGGCTGAAGAAGTTGTTCCTTAGGAGGATTATTAAGATGCACGATGTGTCTCTTCAAACTGTATGTGCACATGTTCATGCGATAGACTGGAAATCCTATTTGGGACTTTCATGGTATTATAAATAATTACAGGCCATGAAGTTTGTGCCTCTGTTATCCCCCCTTTTCTGCACAGATAAAGTATATTTGCCTCAAACTTGCAGCGCAGTTGTCATTGAGGTAAGTGTGAATTTTCCGGATTTTCAGCTAGGTTTGTTGTACAGATTCACAGTTAGGATGCTTAAAGATCTTATTTTAAATTAACAACTTCTCACCTTCCCACCCCAGCAGACATTTTTGTGAACGAATGGCTGGTTTGTCAGCAATTCTTTTTCAAGCAGACTCACTGCCAAGTAACCCTGAACACTTACTCAAAGGAACTGGAGCCTAATTAAGCAAAGTTGTTGATACAATGGGAAAATATACTGGGTGTGAAAGCTTGCACTCAAATGGCCATTGTCTTATGTTATTTATAGGCAGAATAAAAGTATATAGTTGAACTAAATCTAGGGCTGTTTGTACAGAAAGCCCTTTCTTGAAGTACAGCTACTCGGTTCTTGATAGAGATGGCAACTATTACTCAGGTGCTGGCTTTTAGGACTGAAGTTGCAGACCATCTGCAAGAGATATTTCACCAAAACTTTTCCCATCAACATCACATGTGAAGCTTTTTCATATATCAAGATATGTGAAAGCAGTTCCCCAACAGATCACCACTGCCCAACTGCTCTTCATCTTGTAATTAGCAGATTCTAATGGATTTTCACTCTAGATCCCCTGGGATCCAATTGTTTTCTTGTTGTATGACTCAAGTCAGCTTTTGTTTTTGAAAAGAAATAAATTTTATAAATTCTAAACCAGGAAACATGATGAACCGCCAGAGTGCAAAAACCAAGATGCTTATAAAAGCTAAACTGCTAGGTTAGATCTCCTGCGAGCGGGATAGCATTGCACACAGGATTTTATTTTCTTTTTTTCCATTGTTTCAATGCAATTGTTATCGATGGAGTACATGGTGGGATGGTTAGAGTGGTGCACAGCCCACTATCTCCCTGTGTGCCACAATTTCCTTTACACGCCATCACACTCACCTAACATTAATCCCTTCTGAACAATTTCAAGGAATATTATCTATACTGTGAACATCAGGCCCAAGCAGAAATTAATTACTCCTTTAAATCCAGCACTTCTTTAAATAATGAGATCTTACATACAAAAGATGTCATACCAAGACATTTCAGAAGCAGCAACACCCAACTCTTTAGGTTTTAAACCTGGAACAGAATGTGCATGCCTGAAGTGTGTCTTTAATCCTTAGAAACTGTATTTTTATCTCATTCTGAAGGTAGTTCCTCTGTACACACAGAGATAAAACCTCCTTAGGCTTATCTGGGCCCCTGAAAAAAAGCAACAACTCAATATATCTGAAAAAGGTCTTGTCTGTGCTTCCTTCTAGATCCAGCTGCAAATACACAATCTTTTGTGTTTTTAAGTTTATAAATTCTACACAATTACACCTGCACAGCATAATAAAGATATTTTCTTAACACATTAACCCACAGATTTACAGATGATGGTACTCCTTTGGCTCACTTTCTATAGAAAGACTTGCCTTTACAATCACATGCAAACGCATATAGTTTCTTCTCACGTAGGAATTCATGGACACACTATAAAGGGCAAAAAAGCTTTCAAACAAATGAGTTTTTTCATCAGTCCTACATCATGCAGAGTTTGCAGCTTCTGCACAAGATGAAGCACATCTTGTAGGAAACATGCACAGATAGAAATTCAACATCTCCTTGAATCCCTCCCCTTGTTTTTCTGCAATTCCAGACTTTAACCTCTGTACCAGCGATGCTTTTATCAAGTTTTCTGACACTTCCACATCTGGTATTTTCTAACTGCGGCTCTCAATACCTGACTATATCCCTTTTTACTGCATCCTGAAGAAGCAGTCTTCTCATTTTTGGATTTTACACTTCATGCATTTTTCTACTCCTGTTCAGACCAAACTCAGCACAACAAGATGCCGTGTAACTGGAAGCTTATTTGCTATCATATATACCTGGGTCTCTGTATTCACAGCACATGGGTGCTCAGAGGAAAGCAGCCCAAGGCTTGCTGCAATGACACACTCAAATAAGTAGCAGGCTATCTCTCAGCCAAGTGAGAAATCACTTTTTCTTAGCACGACCTTTCTTTGCAGCATCTAGCTCTCAAGAAAACAAGATCAACACAACAACTGAAGACCAGGGTAGAAGAAAGTAGAAGTATGCACATGTACGGTGCTGCACATGGACAGGCACAGATTTGCTCATTTCTGCACATTCTTCTGAATTCAAGATGGAAACAGGCCAATGAGACTGATGGAAAGAGGGCAAAGAAAGATCTGCAAAGGCAGGAAAGCCAAGCAGCAGAGCCCACCCCAGGAACTGTTGATATATTACAGGTGACTGCTTCTGTAATTTAGTCACTCTGGAACAAAACTGGTTTTTGATGAGTGCCTAATTTATTTAGAATTCAAAATCAGAATAACTCGTCAGATGCTTATTATTCTGCATCTACTGTAAAGCAAAGTACACAGCTTTAACAGCTGTTGCAACTCCCATCAGGCAAGGTAGGGAGACATAAGTTAAAAGCAAATTATGTTGGCATGAAACCCTCTCCCTCAAAGGGCAAGTCTTCTCCTCTGTATGGGGGAACACTGAGCTCCACTGCTCATCTATCTGTGACAAGGTCTCTAAAGCTACTTGTTCTTATGGTAATATCCTGGGACTTCAGATGCTCCCCATAAACAGTATGCTTAAGGCCTTGAACAAAACTCTGCAGCAGTATATAAATATAGCTTGCAATAAGCCTACAAAAAACATATATATAAACATGCAAGCCATTAGCATCAATATTGCAAAACCACAGGAAATGGCTGGGCATTTGTTCAGTGAAAAGAGCTTTTAGCATCTATTCTCTTAATGCTTAAAGCTCCCAAATATTCACTTGGCAATTCTACATAATGCAATGCCATACGTCGCTTGACAACTGCACAGTCCAAGTCCTGCATTCCTACTGCCAATATATTTTACTCCTTTTTCTTCCACCATTTGTTGCAGTCAGTCATTACATCATGCTGGAGGTGATGAATTTAATCTTTTCCTAGCCAAGGTCATGCTGCCCTGCCCATCAGTGCTGTATGTGGCAAAACCAAGCCCCGGGGTGCTATAACTACTATCACTGCCTCTGTTGTTTATGCCTCCCTTCCAAACCCTGATGAGAAACAAAATGTGCCATCTGAAGAAACAGCCACCAATCTGCATGACAGTATTCAGAAATGTAACCTAAATCTGGTATTTTTAGATTTTGATTTTGTGCAGGCAAGCCATCAGGGGTCAGAGCTGTAAACAGAGATCAGTAGAACGTGAAAAGCGTTTTCAGTCCAAGCTACCTTGCATTGGACAGACAAGCAGTCCATACTACAAGCACAGCTTACCACAAGTGCTACTCAGGCCGGTCCTGAAGCACCGGAAGGACCACCACACCCAGCTGCTGCACTGGGAAAGAATGGATGCTGGTGAGAAACTCCTCAGAGATGCTAAAAGACATCCTTTCCTGCACCTCCCAGCTCCTCGGTCCTCTTTAAACACAATCCTTGCCCTACCGTGAGGGGCAAACTCCAATTTGTTTAAGCCCTACTTCCATGTTTAGTTGGTTCTCTTATGCCTCTTTCACACTCATGATGTGTTTCTCCCATCACTCTTACCTTTTCTATTCTTCTTCCTTCTCATTTTTGCCAAGTCAGTTTGCTTTCTCTTCCAGCTCAACTGTATCCAACACTCCTCAGTTGCTCAGTTCCCTCTTTCAAATCTTCTTTGCACTTGAATCAGCAGTTCCCTAGTTTGCACAAGAATGCTTTAATCTTTCCCTGACCATCTGTCCCATACCCTTCGGGGCTTTTGTATTTGTGAGATCATTGTCCCTTGCATGGCATCTCATCAAAACCCTACTTTCAGCACACATTCTTGAGTTTCAACTGCCTGTTCTACAGCACTCTGTACACCTTCCCATCTCCTTCTCCCTTCCCTTTGTGAATGAATCCACCTTTGAAAATCCTGCTTACAAAACAGTTTCCTTTTCTTTCCAACCCTTTTGCATCCAGCATGCTAGCACCAACACCAGTGTGTACATCTTCCTTGGGTTCAGAAAGGGAATAGATGAGGGTTAACCTTCCTCTCTGGTGTCAGTATCCGATCAACCAACTGTATCTGCTCCCACAGGCCTTCTTCTCTTCTTAACTCTGTACTTCTAGGTCCCTGAACTCATTACTGCACTAGGATGACGTATCTGTTCCTCTGGTACTTGTTGGTCTGTCTGCTACAGCTCATTCCCACATCCACCTCAGAAGCATCTGCCTAGATAAAAAACAGGATAGAAGAATATAAGGAGGCAGAAGTCTTATCGTTAGAGACTGAAAGACCATGTTGTTTTGTGGGAACGAACCGCTGCTGGGCCAGGAGCCTTCAACAGGAGAAGGTGATCCACATCAGCAGCCTTGCAGATGCACACGTGCCCCAGATATCTTTTCTTTCATGCTTTTTTCTGATACACAAGAGCTAATACTGCACATCAGCTCCTGTACTGAACTGGAGCACACTCCTCTGAAGGCTGACAAATGGTTTCTAAGTTGGGCCAAGAGGGATCACTGCTAGGTGACACATCTCCTGTGCTCTATGAAGCTCAGCGCTCTGTTGATGCTGCCAGTGACTTTCCTGGGCCAGGCACTGGAGTTTGGATCCTGTTATTAAATCAGTCCCCACATAGAGATATCACAAAATAAGCCGTTAGCTGGTCCAGCTCCTGCCTCCCTTCATCTCCCAGTGCTATTAGTTTCAGTCTCTAAATAGCTGAATGATACAGACTTAAAACTGACCCAACCACCTTGACATTAATATTTTAAATTATTATGTCTTAGTTCTCTAATGCCAATAAATCATTTATATGTGCACATTTAATTAACAATCCAATCAGTAAAAACAACTTAGCATTTGCACAGCACATTTTATCAGAGGAACCAAAGATACATTACAACATTAATAAAGTGTAACAAATGCCCTGGTGAGGTAGCTAAGTGTTATCCTACTTGACGTGTGAGGAAACTGAGGCAACACATTCAGTGGATTTGCCCAAGGTTAATCCAGATGTTCACAATGAGGTGCTGAAGAGAAAAAGCAGGGAGAAACATCACTGAGATTTAACTCTCCTAATAAGCATTCGTTTTCTGAACTGCAGTATTTATTTATTTGCTGATGAGAAACCCATTCCAGCTGTGTTCCTCTCCCAAACAGACTAGGGGCACAAACCACTGTCAAGCATGCTAGAAACCAACACTAAACTGCAACAGCCTGCCAGGTGAGGCTGAATGCATTGGGTTCAACATGATAGCCAGCCAAGGGTTTTGAAGAACACTTAATGACCCTTCCCACCTCACAGTTCACATCTATGCACACATCTAAGCTCAAAGGATGCAGGACACTTACCTAGCAGTCATAGGTCCTAGACCTACATCATCAGTGTCTGGTATCTCCCACACACTCCAACAACTCAAACTCTTGAGGAGTTTCATACCAGGCTCCCATGCCAGGACCATGGGAGAAGAGCAAGAAATCCCTGAATGACACTGACTCTGCCCACAACATGCTGAACAGTTTTAAATCTTAGAAAATATCATGTGTCCCAATATACTCACTCTTCCACAAACCCGTAGTTTAACCAGTCTTTCAGACCACACAGAGCCCGTCCTGCCATCTCCTCCTCCCTCCCCACACCCAGGAAATAACCTTCACAGTGGTCGCATCTGTGGCAGCTCTGTTTGAGGACAACATGCTCCTCTGTGCCCTCAACCTACAGTTCTAGATCCAGCAGTTTTGTTTGCTTCCTGCATTTGGTACAGAAAAACACTGGTTCCTGGGACTGAGGCTATAGCTGACAGCCAAATTGATTTGCCCAAAGTATCAGTGATAGTTTTTTTGACAGCGCCTCACAGTCATCTAGAATTCAGTCTAACAGTCCACACTGGAGCAAGTCCAGCTTTGTTTTTTCAAAAAATCATGAATTCTGCTCTGTATGCAAACTGCATGCTGTGAAAACCCTTTAGGTTTCCCAATTACATCATGAAACGTTTCAGACCCAGATGATGCCTACTGTCAGTCTCTTTAACTCAAGTGCATGCCTCCCAGCAATGCCAGACAGATTTTCAGAAGTTCTCACTGAAACCAAGAGAAGCTCATCTCCGCAGCATCTGTGGCAACGGGATCTATGATTAAGGGACCTCAGTATCAATACAAAGTCTGTCTCATGATGGCAGGATGCAGCGCCTTCCTTCTCCAAGCAGAAGGACATACAAAGTGTTGCTTATATGAGAGTAATCACAAAGTCTTTAGTTTCTGCATGACTCTCAGTCTGAGACAGGGTGTGCAGAAGATTAAATAACACAGAATTCACCTGATTAAGCAGGAGAGAGAAAGGATTGACTAATATTAAGGTATTAAAGCTACCACAGTCTTAAGACAGGGCAGATGAAGCCCCAGCTAACCTCCGGAGAGAGGTCTGCAGCCCTGTAACTGGTGGGAACACAAGCTGGCCAGTGCTAGTGGGACAGGCTGGAAAGAAAAACCTTACTGAACTCCTCACACAACACTGTCCCCTCACAGCAGAAGTGGAAGAACAGTTAATGTATTATAACCACACATGGTGGCAATCAGTGCAGGAGAACGGGGTAATCATAGGAGATGTCAGGAATGATGAAGGGAGCCAACCTGAGTCAGGCTGGCTGGGTCAGCAAGAGGGGAACATTTTGGCAGGAACTTGTGAAATGGCTGATGGACTGAGGAAATCAATTTATTAAAAACTGATAATGGATTCATACTCTGCTACTGTTCATTTTATACGGTTTGGTTGTCAACTTTTTGGGGCAGGAAGCTATCACTTGCTGTCTACTTGGACAATACCTAGTAAATCAGATCTCCTGATGATTATAGTTTCTTTGCACAGTCCTAATGAAATCACCTCCACCTCTAAGACTGGCCTGACACAGAGATGCAAAAAAGGGTCACATTAAAGCAACCCAAATCCTGACATTTAATTTGTATGCTTTAAATGCAATAAGATCCCCTGAACATACCTGTCCATTTTTAAGTAGGATCCCACCACCCAAACCCCAATACTACAGTATCCCAAATCAACCAACTTTAAAAGTTCTGGACATATGTTAAAATCCTGATCATTTCTTTAACAGGTCTTGGAATAACGTTGCAGGGAGAATCTAGTGCTCAGTATCTGTGAAACACATAACTATTCTGAATGTTTTCCTCATGCCAGCTGGAAAAGAAGGATGATGGTTTCACTGCATCTGCAAGCCTTCTAATTGTGTTACTGGATGGGTCAGAAGTCTGGCAGCCATGGAAATCAAAGCCTTAATTTCTCTTTAGGCCAGGAATAGTACATTTAATAGCAACAGGAACAGAGTCATGGGTCGAAGTGTCAGCGCTGAGGATGCCGTCTGTGGGGGGAAATGACAGCACATGTAAGATGCTGCATCTCCATCCGAGGCTGCAGTAAGGGAGGATGATTACACATCTGTGTGGTAAGCAGAGCTACAGCAAGGGAAGGGGAAGTGAGGCACAGTAGAAGAGCAAAAATCTCATCCCTGAAGGCTGCTTCCACCCAAAGGGCCACAGCTGCTTGGGGTAAGAACAGAAGAGGGAAGGGTACCTGCCCGCAAGGTGGCCCTGCTTGCAGCTGCATAAGCCACTACAGGAAATGTAAATATATGTATATTTTTCTTACATTTTCTATGCGACACACGTGCCATGGAAGTGAAATCACCAGGACCCAGGGAGATAGAAGAAGGGACAAATTGTTTCTTGCAGAGAAAAATCAAGGTACAAACACTAACATTAGCATACTTATAAGCTTCATAAAACTATACCTATACTAATGCTATTTATAACATACACTTATTTGGGAAAGAGGACTTTGATTTAAGGAATGGAAGTTTAATTAAGGTAAAACAAAAGTTTCCATTGCTCTTGAAAGAATTCACAGCTTACTGCTTTCCTTCAACATCCAATTCAGCTAATGTTATAACAGGATCAAGCACAGCACTACGTACCTGAAACCTCCCACAATGCAGACAAGGCCAGGCAAACTGTACCAAACCACATGGCCTTCTCTAGTCTTGAGAAATAGGAAGCTTTCTCTCCTCAAAACACTGTTTCAAATATGCCCGAAGTGCAGTGTGCAAGTATTTTCACTAGCCAGGGCATGCAGGATAATAATGAAGGAGAAGAGATGTTGATAAACTTGAGATTGGCAATGAAAAATGGCTAGAGTCTACACCTGCAGGCAGCAGGTTCTGATGATATCCAAAACTGTACTTAACGTCCCAAGCACAAGTTTAGGTAAAATTCCAGTTATACTTAAGTCTTCTCCCTGCACATATTAAAGTCATAGGCTTGTGGTAAAGTTTACTGTCTTTTGTTCCTGGGGTATAGGGTAAGCACAGTAAGGACGGGGCAGTGTAGCTGGGTGTCCTCCCCCAGCCAGTAGAACCATCTCCTCTTCACCTGCAGCTGAAAATAGGGTCAGAGCTGGCCTGGCTCACAGTCAGCGTGGTCTCCATTAATCCTTACCGTTATGGCAGAATACAAAAGGGAGGTGAACTGGACTTTAGGCTGCGTCATATCTGCAAGGCTGTCAAGGAAGAGAGTGATCTTTCACTTGTAAACTGAAAGAAATGCTGGAATCTGTGAAAGAAGATACACTGAAGCCCGAAAACCATTTTTGCAGGTCAGTTTTCAAAGTAAGGCCACAATGCAAAATACCAGCTTTGATTACCAAATTGTATGGCTGGTATTGAGACAGTACAGTAAATTGAATTTTAATAAGATCTGACATTAATAAGATCTTCACATAAAAGGTGAAGAACTTCATTAAACAAAACCATACGGAGTACAGATGATACATATGAGGTTACTTCTCTAATATCCTACTACTGATGCTTTCTCCATTGTATTTATTTAGGAGGAGAGGGAGTAGGAAAAGACGACAGCTACGCCTTAGGTATTAAGAACGATGAGAGTACAGCTTTATAGCTTTAGTACAATAAATGCAAAGCATGACATCTTCTCTACTTCGTTCTGCAGAATGAACTATTCAAAAGATAATAATGAACTTCACATCATCTAAAGGACTCAATTGTGCTCTGCTGCCTGCTTCCCTGATCCCATCCATCTAAAACACTCCTGAATCCAGAAGGACTAGTGAAACCAGCAGCAAAAATACACCTGAGAAATCAGAAATCACTGGGTCATTCAGCTGTTGAAAAGCATTTTAGGTTTAAAAACAAAGGATGTAACAAAAAAAACCCCAGCAAACTAAAAACAAAACCCCACCCCACCGAAGACCGAGATTAAAGTCAGAGGAAAAATGTAGGATATCTTTAGACAAGTTCATTTATTGTGAGAGGGGAAAAACACCGTAAATCCAAACTTGACACACAATTCTTACAACTAGAGAGAAATTCCCTGTTCTTTCATTCATCTTCCACTTTCCCTCTCCTCGACTTGCTTATTTACCTCCCTGCAACTTACCCTCCCTTACGGAACACCAGGAGGTAGCCCCTGAATTCTAATTGCTTTTGCTATTCTACTAAATCCCATGGATTTGTATGAGCAAAATTAGCAGGGCTCGCCTAGCAGGCATTCTCCACAATACTAGATCAGAAGTCACCTGAAGGTCTAGATGGGCTTTCTTTTGTTTATGGCCTTTAAATAATTCAGGGAGAGGAGCTGTCAAGCTGAATCTGCAAAGCTCCCTTGACTTTGGACTTACACTATTAGACTGCCTGCCTATTGTTTATAAAGGCAAAAGGGAAAATGTTACCAGATTGTATGTCTGCATGGGAGGGGAGTCAAGGACTGGAAGAACAAGGGCTGTCAGGACAGAAGTCATAAAGACAATAGATGGGAAAGCAAAAGCAGGCAATAGGTGAAATACAGATGTACCAGCAAAGCAGCAAGAGCAAGTTGCCAGTTTGGTCGTGCTATAAAGAAACAATGCTAGCAGTTTCTTGTGTAATATGATGTAATTATTTAAAAAGGAAAACCCCAATGGAAATGGTAACTTTAATTAGCAATTAAAAGCACAACTTCCCAGCTATACAGCTGCAGCCACCTCTCCCAGATCTGTCTCACTTCTACAAACCAGTGACAGTCATCAGGCAGTGGGCCAGCACTTAATAATCATCCCAAACCTCAGCGAGAGCAATTTCATCCTTTCTCCCTTTCTTCCTTTTTTTTTTCCTGGGATCTTTGGGAAGACAAAGATTTACTGGGTCCTGCCTGGGGACACCAGCAAACCACAGGTGATGGCCCCCTGGCATCCCACAGAGCTCGCACATTCCAAGATGCCTGTTAGATTTATTTATTTTTTTTTTTTAAATTACTCTGGGGCATGCAAGGCTTTGATGAGTTTTTGCACAGTCATTTTCCATCAAAACTGCAAACTCGGCTTTACAGCAAATGACTGTTTCTTGAAGCAGCAAGAAGAATTGAGAGGGAAGGGGAACCTCAGGACATTTTAGCCCTGCGTCCACCCATGCACTTTAACACAAAAACCAGTAACTATGATTACAGTCCTGCTTTAAACTATGAAGCTGGATTAACTCTTGGCAATTATACTTAGCTCTGGATGCTGCAGACAAAATCCTGCCAAAGGGCTGTCCCCGTGTGGTGGGAGATCATGGCTAGGCAGCAGAGTCACTGCTGAGGATGCTGCAGGACCCATCTCGGCGCATTATGGAATAATACACATGTATGGAGGGGAACGATCCAGTTTAGGTGGCTCTCCTAAAGCAGACAGAGACCTCCAACTTTGCTCTAGGAAGACTGCAGTGGTGGACAAAACATATTTCTTTTGCCCACGACTGGTCCCAGCAGCTTCCAGTCCTACAAAATTTCATGATTAAAACAGTCTTTTATTACGCTGTCTTTTATCCCAGGCTTCTGACCGTATCAAATCCTAAATGAAACATGACGTAACGCATGCAAGTAAGCTGAAGAAAAGAGGATTCAGATAATAGGAAAATATCATTAAGTGGGAAAGTTTAAATCAGAAGGTCGAAGTAATTCTAGCCAGAAGAAAGAGATGCTGCACGGGGCACGCATGCATGCCCAACAGCCTTAAACGTGCCACCGATGGCTCTTTTCTTACTTGCTCAGTGACTGCTCGCTAACAGCAGGGCCTGAAGCTGCAACGCCATTAGTAAGTCCCTAAATCTCCTGGCCTGGAATATGCTCTTAAACTCCAGGGAACAGCTTGCCAATGGTGTGCTGCCTGCCAGCATCCCTACAGCAAGGCCGTTAAACAACAAGCTGCTTTTTCTGCCCTTTTAAAAAAATTTTTTTAAATGTGGTACTTGCACCTGAAATAAGTGTTGCCAGTTCCCAAATGTTACTGATCACAGCCCGCTCTCAGGTAGGAGTCCTGAAATGAATTGAGAGGCTGTCAAGCTCACACATCACAGCCTGGAATTCCTTGTATTAGCTGCTTCCCCCTTGACTCTCCAAAATGGTGAAAAACAGATTACATCCTTACTCCATTCTAGGCTATAACTGGGGATTTAGGACAACCTGATGGCTCTACACACCTCCAACTGTAAAACGGGAGATTAAACCCAAGACTTTAATTCTTCAAAACACAGTTTTGTTGTTAGCATCACTGCACCAGTAGTGTGCAGTTGGGGCAGGTGGCAGCAAGGGGAGTGGTGGATCATGCTGCAGCTCTGCCAGACACACTGCCCGACAGGCTCGGGTAGCTGGAGTGTGAGCTTGTCCTCCTCTGGGTTCCCAAAGAGGAAACAAAGCTGCATCAAGGTACTTAATTTTCCATCCTGGGCACTCCACAAACCCAGGAGCAGCTCTGTTAATGGCAGACCGTTAAGCCGCCAGAGGCTTTTGCAGGTGGAGTGAGCCCATTTTGTTACTGCACACCAAAATAATTTCTAGCTAATATACTGCACAGATTTAACCCATTCCATACAACACCTCCCAACAACTTTACTCCAAAAAAACCTAGAAAGCATTTTACTTTCTAATGAGCCAGCAAACAAGGAAAAAGCATCCTTTATATGATGTATTCACAAGCAGCTCTCACACGCTCATGGTTTCTCAGCACTGCAAGACCAAAAAAGGCTTTCAGTAAAGCGAGATCTGGGTAATGTTCTACATCGATGTTTAAGGACAATTCAATCATCTTTATTCTGGATTAAAGTCTTGCTCCTGATTAATCTTAACAGAGCAATGAATAGGAAATCCATATCCAGGAAGCAGGAAAGATTTTAACTTTAAACCCAATTCACAAGTAAAATCATCTCTCTTACAGTGGATAATTCTGCTGCTCTTCAAGTTATTTTCACACAGTGAGCATAAAAAACCCCTCTAGATATCTCAAATTGAAATGACTGTTTTTAATGCTCCCTGTCATTTTGCATGCATGCAAAGACTAACAATACTGCACCAAAAAGAGGAGCTCAACAATCAAGAAATCCATTAAGCTACCAACTACGCTAATAGTAAAAAAGTTTAAAAAGACTCAAGTATATAAAGAAGAAAAATCATGTCATTTTCCTACTGGGATTATAGGAGTGAACAAAACCCTTTCTGTTGCGACACAGTACCTCTGATTTTGTAATATACTTCACCTACATAAATATTAGAATACAAACCCAAGCTCTGCTGACAAAGGTGAGTGAAGACAAACACACACTTCTGGCATTTGATTTTTTTAGCTAATCTGCTTCATCCTCCCTCTGAAGAGATGCTGCTGTTGACTCATTCCTCAACAGACACCACGGCGCTGGAGCTGGACCACACAACAGGTACCCCCTGCTTTCCTCTCAGCCTGATGATGCCTCAAATGTTTTGGAGCAGAGATGGTGAGAAATACAGGACATGGTACGGTGGATATCGGAAAATAAAAACAACTGTCCTCTGTCAGGACTCAATAGGACTTATTTCTTGTCACAACAAACTTAGTGTCCTGCTACAGTCCTCAGTAGAAAAACTCCCGTGAAGAGTTCATGATCCTCTCCTGCCTTAGCTATAGCTTCCAAGGAATAAATAGATGGTAGTATAAAGAAATGGCCTCTAAAAAAAAAATGCCACACACAGGGCACATACACAGTATGAGTTTGTCTGGATGAGGAGAGACAGATGATGGTGCTTGGCATGCATCATATTCATTACTTCATTAACTTTGATTTGTAGTGAGCTGGGCTCAAATTCCACATTCATGTGTTATCCAAAATTAATACAGAAGCCCCAGTCCAGCCGAGAATACACTTGTCTGAATTATAAACCCACCTCAAACCTGTGCGCAAAGGAAAACAATGGAAACTCCAAAAATCTGTACAACAATTGAGTTTTCACAGCTCCCCTCCCCACTGCAGAATGGATAATTCCCAGGTTCATAATGAATAGCAAAAGCCAAAGACTTAGTGATTATGGTGGGCTTATGGGGAGGAGACTGTCCATGTCCACACCTGCAGGTTTAGACAGCTCTGCTCTCAGCGGGAAACCAAAGAGCCATATGATGGGAAGACAACCAAGAGAAGTGAACAGGGTCTGAGTTTGTATTCAAGGATACACTGGGAAAGCAGCAGCCAAACTGAGCCCCTTCACCCTTCAACCATACATCTATCCAAACATTTATCTAAAAGAGATCTTTAAAGCAGTATTTTTCTTATATAAATATCTGAGCATCAGCAGAGTGATTTTCCACAGTGTGGATCTTTGCTTACTTTTGGCAAGGCAAACATATATATTCTCAAGTTTTGAAACAAAGAAAACAAGTTGCCAATGCAGGCTGCTGCCTGCTATAACACTAGAAGAAAAGTTTCACAAGCTGCTAACTCCTGTTTTATTTCAGATTTTGACACATCTCAAAATTTTAGATTTCTTTTGCATTGTTAAGCCAAGCATGACCTAACGAAAACAGAAAGCTGACAGCAAGATAAGTCCTTTTGTACTAAATAAGGACATCTGTGTATCACTTCCAGCTCATTTTCTCTCCTTTGTTTTTTTAATACTCCTGCTGGTCCAAATTTGTATTTTCAAATGCTGGAGCTAATGTGCAAGTTGTGAAGCAAGGCACACACAGAAGCACTATTAAAAACTCCTATTTTAATCAAGGATATTTCACTCTAAACGAGTCAAGTCTTCCCCCAGGCACACACACCCCAGACTTGCTGTTATTTGGTGGTCGAAGAAACTTGGCCAGAGCAGTCTGCTTTGTAGAAGGTCTTTCTAGGAAGAAAAAGGCAACGAGCTCTCAACAGATCAACCTAGAAACTAGGAAGAAAAAAATCATGTATACCTGATTTACACTTGAAGACTTGGCTAGTGATGCTGAACCTTTGCCAGTGTGCGTAGTAAGGAGAGATGCAGCTTCTCCTCCTGCTACTGCAGTTAATTTATGTGCTATCTGCAGATTACAGGTAAAAGGAACTTCTACTTTAATGGATCTGAACCAATCTTTCTTCTCAGTATATATAATATTGCTTATCTTCCCTCCATTATCTCTCAGTATTATAAGTAAATGGGAAACAATGCACTGTCATCTGCCAGCTCCCCGGGCTGCCCCAGCTATCCCTTTCTGCTTAACTTAATATTCACTTCAGACACACTAAAGTAAAACTAGAAAATTCAGTTCAGCACCAAACAGCTGACTTCTCTCCAGCTTTAGCAACCAGATAAGAGTTTTGGAAGTGATTATCATATACAATAACATATAAGAGATGTAATTGTTCGAAGCAGCGCTTCCCTTACAGAATTCAGAACACCTCATGCAAAGGTGAACACAACTCCAGTCAGCTGCACAACCCTGAATTTAACAGTATCATTTCTGTCTAAAAGGTACTCATTAAATTACTAAACATAACTCTCCTGCCATACTGGCTTTCCCTTCCTTAGGAAGGATTTATTATTATAATTCTGTGTGTATCCTATAGAAAATAATTATATATCCTAATTACATATCCAGGTAGTTTGAATTCAGACACGATATTGCCTTCAAAGGAGCAATCGTTTTCACTCCATGCACAGAGCTAGCTCATCTAGCATTAGCTAGAATTAGATCAGAACAGCACCAAAAGGAAACTAAGTCTTATTTAAATAGGGTAAAAGGATACAAATCCACGTTGCTGTTGGAGAACCAGTTTGAGCAGTTGTTTTTACAAGAAGTGTCATAAAAGCCTTAATTCTTGCTTTACCAACACGCAATGCAGTTGGCATTAAGCTGGTCACAAGTTACTGGGTTTCAAAATGCTTTGGTGTTTTGTTAGTGATAACAGAAGGGCAAAAAGCACAAGAAAACCTTCAGAACAGTTGCCCAAAGCCAAGCAGTAACTATATTAATGCAGAGACCTTCAAAAAGTAAGGCTTTTGCAGAGAAAACCACCTGTGCATAAATGCTTCTACTTCCATTTCACCCAGAGGTTAAATTATCTGATCAAAACCTTGTGCTGGAAAGGAAAAAAATCAGTTCGTATTTTTTCCACTTCATTTAGACTCTGTAAAACATTAAATCCTGCCATTAAAATTGCTTAATTAGGAGCGCTAGAGCAAAAGGTTGATGCAGCTCATGAGCTATGACTGCTGAATGGTTGGTGGCCTGGCAGGACTTACCATCAGTAGATGCACTGAAGAATGGGGGTGGGGGGAAGACAGTATTGTGAGGTTGCTTTGACTGTAGTTGAAGCAGTGGCACTTGTTAGAGGGAATGAGGTTATAAACCCACCTTCAAACAGCAGTGACAGCAGACCACCAGCAGCGAGGGTTTCAAACACCCTCGGTGTGGGAATTCTCTGCTGCATTGAAGCCGACTTCAAAGGCAGTGGTTAGCCTAGTGCCAATGGCTTTTCAAAACCTACTTCAACTCTCTCTCGTTTTGCTCTTGCTGGTCTGAAACCAGGGTCCTCCTTTAGCACAGGCTAAGTACTGAGAAATACAGCTTTACCCCTGCAGCTCTTATCCTGTGACCCCCTTCATCAAACACTGAATACTGGCCAACTTACTGAGGTTAGCTCCAAGCATTCAGACCTCATCTCATTGGCACTTTGTGCCAACCAGAGACTTCAGCAGATAAATGGCACTTCAGAAATGCCAGAACCTAGCAGTGGAAAGGAGAGCAAAGGCTGCTAATGTAGGAGATGCTCTGACTCAGAGAAGACCAGATTTGGCTGGAGCTTGAGATCAGGCAATAGATGCTGGCTCAGTACCTGCAAAACTTGCCTGGCTCCTATGACTTACTGTTTTCAGAAGGCTCTGCTTTAGGACATTATACATAATATACATTATAAAAACCCCAGAAAATACTAGGGGTAAACCTTCCTACCCAAAGGCTAAGAGTTGTGGGGGCAGAGAGCGCACACACGCCACCTCTAATCCTTAGGGCAAAAGAGGGTGAAATACCTGCAAGACAAAGGCATAACACTAAGAACATGCATAGGAACAGAGGAGCTTACAACTCACAATAGGCAGGATTCCAGGCATCATCTGAAAAAAAACCCAAACCCAAATCCCAAAGCTTACAAGAGGCTAATCAGTTATTTAGCCAGCATCTCTAGAACCTAGGATACGTATCAGAGTTCAGACCAAGTGACCCAACAGCAGCACTGCAGAGTTTGGGTGGGAGAACAGTTGTACAATTATTTAACTCTAAAAGCAAATGGTCTCTGAACACAAATCTGCTCTTCTTCTCTCTCCACCCCAATATATATTATAAGGGTGACCCTCAGTATCACCCTAATACGAATAATTTTCTGTTAAGTTGTACTGTCTGGGACATAGCTTATACAAAGGGACACACGTTACATACTGCTGCGTTTCAGCTTGTACCTTGTAACATTATGGCTGAGGACAGAGTTTGGGATGGAGCCATGAATGAAGTCCAGGTTCCAGGTGAATTCTTGACTTGGGTTTACCTGTTACAAAACTCATACTTCAATAAAGAATTGATGGTTACTAAAGCAGCAGAGTCCCAACATCCACTTACAAGTTTAATGACAGCTGCACAGAGACTCCGTTGTGTCCCCCGTTCACAGTGTATATCATACCAATACAATTTGTGATTGCACTGGGATGCTGTTATTTTTTAAAACCTAGGAAACAACAAGAGCCTGCTCAGACCTCTGCTTGCACCGGCAATGAACTGCAAGCCATTATCTGTACAGCTGTACCATCGGGATCAGCTACTGGAACTGTAATGTCAACAGCACTCAGAGTTATGTCAACCACTATGTCATTCACTTGCTCTAGGAAAGAGATGGCTCTAATAAGGAGGACCTCAGTCCTATCGAGAGCACTCTGTCTACTTCTCTTGGCATTAGAAGAGACACACTGGTAAGCAAATATCAGTTGTAGAAGTTTGAAAGAGTAAATGCTGCCTTCATTCAAGAAACACACATGACTTTGATCTGCCTTCACTTCAAAAAAAACATCAACCCTTTGGCAATTTTCTGCAATTATGCGGGGGGGAAGAGCCTCACCTTGCAGGAGAGAGAAGCTGAGTTTGCAAATGTAAACTTAAAACCAACAAAGAAGAAAAGCCCAAGCCACCTACATTTCTTGGAGAAGCTATTCTTAAAATAGAAGCTAGAATGATATCAGAGTGTTGCAGTACCACGGGGGACCTGAACTTCCAGAGCTGAACAAAAGTGACAGACTCATCCCCTCTGTTCGCATTGGCGGCACAGCCAGCTGCTTTGCATCTAGGAAAGGGAGAGTTAACATAGACACTGATATACCAGCCACCCACTGGCATGCCACATTGAGCCTGAAACAGCAGAATAAATGGTGCAATACCTTCCCCCCCCCCCCAAACACACTAGATGGGAAGAGCACAGTGGAGAGAAGTCAGGGTTATCAGGGAATTGCCTGGCTCCCTTCACCCCTGCCCACGACCGACTGCAGCAGCGGTGCGGTCCAGCAAGTGGCTGCTCTCACTGGGAAGAAGCTCAGAGGCTGTTCTGCAACCAGGGGGAGGCAATACCGAATGAACATTTACTAGTATTTTTCTTCTTCCACAGAAGACTCAAAATGAAACACTTTCTCCTAAACCCTGTCATTTGCATCATCACATTATCAAGATGGTTTTTCACATGGACTGAAGTGTCAACATACTGGAATTTCAATATAATGCATGAGCTGCTAATAATAGAGTATGATTTTTTTCCACAAAGTTCTCCGCAGCTGGACTCCAAGGGTTGTGATGAAGAGTAAAATATTGTTAGTCACCTGACTATTTTTTAATTTTCCTTAGCCACAGAAAAAATAGAGACCAAAACGAACATTTGAAGAAATATGGGTATGAAAGTACATGTGTAAGTTCATCACAAAGCAGCATATAAACTGAACTTGTGACACCTTTTATCTGCAAGGTAGAAATTATTCTGCATAACAAAATAGTTTTCAAGCAGTACATAGGACAATATATACAGTGTTTGTTGGTATGCATAAGTCATATGCTAAGATTACGAGGGAAAAAAATCAAGCATACATGATATATGATGTATCTTTTAATATTCTGGGTTCCACTTGTTTTTAACAAAGATTTGAAAATCTCAAATGAGTAAGGGAGGAATAGGTATGAAAAAGGTAGAAGAGAAATGAAGTATATTTACTACCTAAGGACAGCGCAAAGCAGCAAAGTAATAAAAGCCAAAGAAAACTTCTTGTTTAAAGCATTGCCAACGGGCAGAGAGTAGAGGGCATGTCAAGAGGAGTGGGAAGCCATCACAGACAGCTGTGAACTTCACAGCACGCATGCTATGGGGCTTAGACAGCTTCCACAGGAAGGAAGAAAATCTTTGAAGACTTTTCAAGAGGGGGAAAATACCCAGTAGAATAAATCCAATCAAAGTCACATCTACTTGCTTTTCTTAAAAGCTGCTCATTCTCAGCCTCCTAAACTGCTGTGCATTTCTATCACGAGAGAGATGAAGACCAATGCATTTCCAGGATGAAGCAGTAGTGTGGTACTGCACCGGTGAATAACCTGCAAGAATACTGGTTTGGGAGATGCTGCACACAAATTCTACAGGCTAGCCCTGGTTTAGGAAAGAAAGGATAAGTCAGAAAACAGCGGTCACCCTCCCTGAAAATACTGTGATTGGAGCTACTCACGCTGCTACCTGTGCCAGCAGCTGGTATCAGAGGCAAGCAAGGGAACGCTTGGGTCTCATCACTCCAGGCAGGCATTTATCTCGAAAGCTTTAGATTACTACCTAGTTATATCTTAACTGACATCTGAACAACGAGTTGAGGATGCTGCAAAAATAAAACAACACTGAGTTTGAGCTCAAGTCAAAATTCTCACTGATTTTGAGCCTTTAAAATTTCAGCAGCAAACCGGAACAAAAAAAAAAAGTCAAGTCTTACACATGTTTTCCTCCCAAAACCCCACTGGAATTCATGTTTCAAGTTACAAGAGATGCAGTTACAGTCAATACAGGTTACTTAAGAATGACACTGAATAAGCATTTGGTTATTTGGGAATGACAAAGGAGGTTTCATTTTTAATGTTCATATGTCATCCAAATTAATTAGCGCTTTAAAATGGCAATGAATCACTTCCCAAAATAATTTGTATTGGCTAAATTAATTCCAGTGAAGGGAACCAATTTGCTGACTGTAAATTATCAGAGTCCCTGACTAGCTCCTATGGACGTTATGTACCATTTATTAGGCTACTGGGAAACAAAGGATGGCTACTTTTCATCAGTGAACAAGATTACACCCCTATTAAGCGACCAGCTTACTGCGGTACAATCATAGGTTTCTATTTAAAGAATTCAAGCCACATGTCATTAAGAAATAAAGCTGAATGTTCAGAGGAAAGGAAAACTAAACAGAAGAAAAGCTCGTTTTCTGAAGTGATGCACTAAAAACCTATTTGAAAGGAATATTTCCATCCTCTTAGATTAACAAAGAGAGAAGTTCAGAGATGCAAGACTAATTATGAAGATACTTCCATCATATGACAGTGCCTAAAGGCAATCTGAAGCCTGTAGTCCCACAGCCTGCTTCTCACTTGCAGCTAGACAATTGTTTCGAGACTCCCCTAAATTAAAATTACTTTTGAAGAGCAACAATGAGGTGAAAAAACAGCCATGGGTTTCTGCTCTCTCCTGTCAGGCAGAGGAGATGCTTTCATAGCACTGCCATGCCACTGCTCCAACAGCCTTCCTCCCAAGTGCCAGACGACCTCTGCATCCATGCAGCATGTACAACCACCCACCTGCTCACTGCAGCAAGATGATTTGGTTAAAGACTGCAGTGCTGTTCTCAATAGATTTCCCTTCTTTACCTCTCTAAAAGAAAAAATATATGTACATAAAGCTGTACCTAAGCTAATTTGCATGGCATTCTCCTGCTCTTTATCTGCATCTCCTCACTGATATCAAAGCCTTGACATTTCTGCTTGAGAAATCTTTCCCTGGCTAACCTGCTTATCAGCAGTAATGAATACTCATGCAAACAGGTACAAAATTAAATGGCTTCTTTACAGTGATTATGATAGATTGAGCCATGCTTAATCTACATAATCAAATTGCTTCTGTGTTCAGCGGTAATACCTTTTCATTGTCCTGGGAGCAGGTTCAGCCTTGGTTTCTCTTTTGACAACTTCCTTCTGAGAAACACTAACCATGACTGGGAAAGTGACTACTTGAGATGCAATTATTTAACACAGCTATAGAAGGCACATTTCAAACTGCAATATGGCAAACACATAAGGAAAAATGAAGTACAAACCAATCTCCTCCAGCTACTATCCATAGACCTAGACAAAACTGGAGTGACCCTCCCAAGACAGATAACACATCTCTATCCCACCTAGCTGCAGTGAGCTCCTACCACTACTATAATTTCCTCTCCTACGCAAGGGCATCCCTATATGCATTGTCTGCTTACATGCTAATGAAATAGAAGAATGTATTTTCCAGTCTTGAAACCAGATTCACATTTGAAACAAGGCTGGCTAAATCTTGTGAAGGTGCCAGAAACAAAGGCTAGCACAGGTATATTATAAAATCCTTGACTTGGGAAATAAAAGAATTAGGTTCAGGGAAGATTCTGAAATGCATCTCTGTGTCTAACTCAAGTTTATCAGGTCACTTAGGCCAAAAGTGTCCTGAAGCTTTCTCTACTTCTAAGTATTGATCAATTTTTAGAGTAAAATGAGTAAAAGTAAAATGGTTTTCCCCATAAGTTATAAATAAGTGCTATTTAAAAAATATTAGACGGCTTATTTACCTTTGTCCAAAAACATAGCACTGAAAGAAGCACAGCAAAGGTTTGCTTCCTCATGTACCTGCTGAGATTTTTGTTTGCTTGGGTTTTTTTCCGAAAAGTCTAATAAAACTATTAACCTACAAGCTAGCGTTTATTTCTAAACATCACCTAGGAGTTGAAAAGTGAGTGAGCCTGATGCAAAATGCTAATAAGCACTTACGGAGAACAACTTCTCTCCCTCGTTATGGCTTTGACACGTGGAAAGAAGGTGCTGGCTGGGCCTCTGCACTTGGGAAGGTGACAGCTCTAGCAAAAAGGTCCCTGCATCATCTTAAGCGAAGGAAAACCAACACAGAGGAAAGAAAAAAGATGGGTTCTGGCAAGGGCTGCTGGCACAGCTTGACTTTGGCTCAGAAGGAAGTAAAAGCTTGAATAACAAAAATAGATTTAAGAAAGAATCAATGACATTTCATCTGAAAGTTTTAGTAAAGTTTTAATTAGGATTCAAGATTTTGCACTTAAGTACATGAAGTGAAGGAGTACATATACTCATGCTTCCCAAGATAACTGACAGAACTGAAACTTACTCATCTCATCTTGAAAGGTTAATTAAAGAACAATCCTTGAGAGCAACACCATAGGGAAACCAAGAAGAGTCTGCTCCACCGGGGAGCTCTGGGGAAATGCCAGCATGCAGCGCCCGCATCTCCCCCCTTGGAAACACCCCAGGTAGCAAACTGAAGCTATTGCCCAGCGACCATGGCATGGAGACAAGTGAGACAACTTTGAACCAGACCAGCAAAGCACAGAGAACAGCACACCCACAGCAGTATAAAGCTTACTTGCTGTGCTCCCCACGGCTCTGGGGCAGGTTTCCCAGCCCACGCTGGTCTCTGTGTTGCTGCTAGGCTGGAGCTACTTCAATGCACGCACCCTCCAGCAGAGCAGGCGTGATCACTGCCAGTGGTGAAAGGTAGGTGTGGTAACTCTTAGAGTTAGGAAACTACAGCAGAGTGACTCACCCAGGATCAAAGTCTGCAATTAAGCCACAAATAGGCTGTGGGTTCCCCAATTCCCACAGATGCTGATAGCACTGAGAGGCAAAGGCCTTCCCTAGTTCATCCAAGCATCATTAAAAGATGTGTCAGCTTTTAGAAAAGCCTGGATACACAAAGCTTATTTGAAAAATTTTATGCCAAATTTAAGAAACATTATCAAAATGGAGGATAAAAATTTCATCATTTGAGCAAGACTTTGTGGACATAAGCAACATTTGGCTGTGCAATAGTTTAATTTCCTAAGAACATGAGCAAAGTCTCAATTAGGTCAGAAAGGACCGCTGTGCTGGTACAAGAGGGAAGAGAGATGTGTGGCTGCACCGGTGAAGAGTACTTCTCCCAGGGGGGCTGGAGATATGGTGCAAGGAAGCATTAAGGCCTCTTGGCAAAAGAAAGTGATGCTGCCTGCTCAGTACGTAAAGCAGGATGGCATGCACCACAGGCAGAGGTAAAATACAGAAGCAAAACACTCAGCCAGTGGCTCTCAGATCACAGGCAGATTTTTGCTGCTTTCTTTACAAACGAGAGCCAGGTACTGTGGCTGCCACGGGAGAAACAGGCTAATTTAGAGGCCCAGTGAGAAGTGGAGGAATGATGTGGGGGGGGAGGTCAGGATAGCAATGTATTCTGAATGCTGCTTAATGCACTGAAGCCTGAATGTTGTCTGGTACAGTCTTGATGGGCCTAATTTAACTATTACATTTTTGCACAATATTTTTCAAACTGGTTATGAAGAATTGCTTGACAGCCCTTGGTGACCGCTCAAAAGTTTCTCAGCCACCTAAGCAGAAGGTCTAGCAGAGTAAAGCACATTAATCAGAAAAAAGGCTGAGAAGGAGCAATGGCAACAGAAATAAGTGCAGGGGTGAGACATCACTGTTAGTCTGTTGCCTGTAGAAAAGCTGCACAGGAGGTCAGTGGGTAGGATAACCCAACACTGCAGTAAAGAAAGATCGGGGGGGGGGGGCATTTCTGGACACACAGGGTCCACAGCACAATTTTATCCAGTGTAAAGACTGATTATGCAACAGCCACTCTTCATCTAAGACATGACACCTGTGCATACCAAATCCTCCTAAATCCCCAGCCAGAAAGAAGCTGGTGACCCTACATCACTTAGTCTCATGCCCACCGTTCAACCACAACAGCCCACTTTTTACTTTTGAATTAAAAGTGCAACTTCAGCCACTTGGATTTATTTTTTTTTTTGATTCAGAAGCATCTATCTGAAGTAAGTTTATGCCAGTGACAACTGAATCACCAGTTGTGGGGGCAGTTTCTTAATACAGAAACATATTGGTAGATGTTACCCTTCCAAAACACTATCTTTATGAATGCAACATCTCAGAGCATCAATTAGGCAACGTTCCACTTTAGCTACTTGGAAGACTATTTCGGATGAGCTCCTCTCCTCCACTCCCAACAAGCCCACTAAATATCTAATCTGTACCCCCTTGTACATAAAAGAGTTACTTGCTCAAGTATTGTTGGTTTTTTTTTATGCAAGGTTTTCAAGAGCACTCTGAATTTAAAAGCAGCATTTTATTCTCCAGAGCAACCTCATGCCAAAAGGCCACTCTCACAAAAGCTGCATCAGGTCTGCCTGCAGCATTAGTACACACACTACATATATGAATTAAGTGTCACTGGAACAGTCATTGAGGTGACTGCAGCCTGGGCTCGCCTCCTTTACATATCTACTCATTTAAACACAGGGGCTGTGTTTCAATGAGCAAGCCCATATAGACACAGTAACATTGAGATAAGGCTCCACAGCAAGTATCTGCAGGTGCCTTCATTAAACCAACGAAAGAAACCTGCTAATGCACCCACAAAAAATATTAAGTGCCAAAAATGCAATGCTGCTTTTGGGATTTCAGATGCCAAGTAGAGAAATTCAAACACCCAGGTGGAAGAGTTAAGAGCACAGTAGTCCCTTCTTCTTCAGCACCCCACAAGCCCTTCAGTTACCCTGCAGATCTTCACATTCTCACGCTGATCTGCAATACCCATGAACAGGAAAATACCAAGTGCAGTCAAACCCTCAGCAATGCTATTTAGTGAGAAAGAAGGAGGCATTCCTTTTGCACCCAGATGGGTGCCTGAGCAGAAAGCTTACCCCATCTGGTAGTGCCCTCCAGCATACAGCACTCACAAACTCATTTGTGTCATCTTCTTTCCGGTCCTTGTCCAGAACACTTTTGACGGTATCGAACTTGAACGTCAGCAGTGTCTTTGAGAGGCCCTTATAGTATAGGTAAAGGGAATTATTTTCGCTTCCTAGAAATAATAAAAACAAAACAAAAAGCCAAAACCAAGATTAGGTTTGGTAGCAGGCACAGAAATAAGGCTTCTTAGCTCTTTCACTGTTCAAGACAAGACCAGACATTTCCACCTTGTAGTTATCATGCTCACGGTGCCTTGGCAACTGGGAGTGCTCCACAGCAAACTTTCACGATGCTTAATAACAGAACCAGGTTTTATTACAAGACAACTGCAGTATACAGTACACCTGCAAAACACACAGGATCCCAACTGTTCCCCGTAACTTCCTTAGGGCAGAGCAGAGCATCTACACTACCACATGAAACACCGCTACACCCAGCCTGCTCAGCATTACAGCTCTGAGGCAGGTAGCACTGTCACAGTTTTGCTTGCCATAATCAAGTGCGACAGTTTGGTCTGTGGAGAATTAAGTAAGAGAGACTAGACAGCGTGCAGACTTTATTTAGAAATCCGTCCCAATTTCTGCCTTGCAAGCGGTACAGAGATCAGAGTACACACAAGCTAAGGTCCTCCCTTCAGTGCTGGCACAGCTGTCTTGCTCATCCCACAGCAATAAGCCTGCCACTGCTTTCCCACCAAGACCTGTGGATTTACAGAGGTTCAACAGTCCAACTTAAGCAGTGAAAAGACAGAAGCCACCAAAGCAGTAACTGCTTCAGGATGATTTAGTTTTCTAGGGAGCTGTTCACAATGAGGGCATTAGTGCTTTGCCATGCAGAATGTCATACCAAGTAAAAAGTACAAGACCACTTGTGTGGTCCAGGCTACTATCCTTCCTTAGAAAGATGCATGAGGATGTGTCAGCTGAAAAACTTGAAAGACATAAGTGATATCAACAGTGGCTATGTTAGCAGTTGACTTTTGGTGACTCAAGTCTGAATCATCATATATGAAGAACTCATCTGAAATGGGAGAAAACCAAGTATAGACCCCCTTAGGTCAGGGCTCCTTACACCATTCCCTGGGAAGGGAAGAAGGGTGGAAGTTCATAATAATCCTCTATTAAAAAGCCCATGCAGCTACATAGCACAACTGCAGGTGTGCTTTGCAACTGGAGAGGCACCAGCTTTGAGGAGTCCCATTAGTATTTGTCAGAATGGTTGCTCTACTCACCACAGGCGATGTAGTCTCCGTTGGATGCAAGCCCTACAAAATTCTTCTCATTGATGTGACCCTTGAAGGAGCGCAAGCAGTGAGGCTTCCCTACATTCCACAGCTTCAGCTGACTGTCTGTTGACCTGAAAACAATACCTAAAGTTACCCTGCTGCCACATGGCAGGTACCCCTCGCTTGCAACCTTGCTCCTTAACACCCTACTTGCAATGTAAATGTAGGAAGCCTTAGTGCACTCCAGATTTATCCCACTTTCAATCATGTGCAACTCAGCTTGAGTTTGAAAGGTATCAGGTTATTTTAGAAGCCTGTCAAAACACATTACACATTTGAATAAAAGACTTCCCCCAAGTATTACTCTTCCTTTCTCCTATCAAATACAGAGTCCTCCACTGAACCGTGCGCAGCTTTTGGGCCATCGCTTCCTCCTCCAGATCCTTGCAGATCCAGGACACACTGAGTATTTTCTTTTTTTTTCAACTTCTACAGTATGGACAAAATCTGTTCCCTTCTCCATGCTGACTGCAACTCTCATTCATGCCTTTACTGAACTCATGTAGGATGCAGCCTCCTCCCTCTCCAGCTGCCCTGAAAGCATGTTCTCCTTCTCCTGCCCAATACCAAGCAGCATATGAAAACTTATGGGGCTCAGAGTTGCTATTAGCATTAAATTGATATGATTTTTTTCATGTGTAATGGAGACTGCATAGATATACATCTCCAACTTCTGCTTTTTTCACCTTGGCAGCAAAGCTAAATATTACTATTAAAAATACACAAACTCTGTTGGGATGAAATAAAAATAGATGTTTTCCATTGTTCCCCCAGATACAAACATACCTGACTTCAAAATGTTTTTCTATTTACTGTGAGCAAACATTTTCCCTTCAGCAAAAGAAAGGAGGTGGATGTAGTCTGCCCTGCCTGGCAGAGCTCAACTGAAATAGGAAGATGCCAGGTGTCTGGGAGATACAGGATTAATTTCCTCCCCCAGACCTGAGGAGACACAAGGCCCTCTTCACTTGCCAGGCATTATTCTCTAGCAATTGCCAGGCTCTGATATTCTGTCACTCACTGACTTACAGCAATACACTCCACAGTAGGTAAAGAAACACTGATGTGGCGAGACCAGAGCCCCGTGAAGCCTCCCTTGAGAAAATGGGTAGTGCTGTTCTGATCTTAGATTTGGATGAGATTGGGAGCAGAACCTGTCAGCCTCCTGGGAGGGAGGAAAGGGAGGCAGGTAACGCTTGCCTTTTACAAGTCACATCACCCAACCTTGCTGCCTTCTGAATATTAGGAGCTGAAGGGAAAAAAATGCCACCCAATATCCATCAAATATTACCAAAGATGTAACAAGTTAGCCCAGCACCAATGTCACATTTACCTAAAAATATAGCACAAAAGAGTAGAGATGCACCTCTTACTATACTGTAAAAACCTTATCTGAGCCTTCAATGACAGCTGGGATGACAAAGGAGTGATAAGGGAGCTGCAGCAAGATTTGTTAGTCATTTGTCAGATCAGAATGGAGGTATAAACTTTATCTGTAATACTGTGAATTAAGCAGCAGTGCTTTCCTCATCCCAGATCTTGACCAAGGAGGGCCCTAAAACAGAGTATTCAGCTTCTCTGCCTGATGCTTGTTCTACATCCATCCCTGCTCTGTGCTGCTGCTCACTCTCCCTTCCTTCCTATCACAGTAGCAGCATAGATCATAGAAAGGGCAAAAGGTATATACTAATGCTTTTTTGCCCCACAAGTACAAGGAGGTACCTTCTGCGCTATTAGGGCAGCCGTATTGTTAAAAAGCTGATTTTAAAAGCTTCAGAGTTGCCTAGAAGCTAAAAACTTTTCTGAAGGCAGGGTAAAGCAGCAAAAGACTCCCCGGTCTACAAGCTGTCAGACACCTGTGACAGCTTCTGCTATTAGTTAACCCACCAAGACAACCTCATACATATAGGCATTTAACCTTTATATTTTAGTAGCGTACATTCTAGATCTCTTCATTACAATAAAAACACTTAAAGTCTATTACTAATGGAATGCTTTTACTGTTAACAAATTCCCATCAAGCTCTAGCCATGTTTGCATTGCTTAGGATAAGCATGCTGTAAAAGAAGAAAATTATCTGCCACTGGACCGTGAGGAGAGGAAAAGGCCATTGATTCTGCTGATGTTACACTGCTTTTCTGGTTTCATACCCTCTCCAAAAAAATATCATGGATGCACTGCTCTGTTAAATCTGTCTCTCTGTAAATCAGCACTGCAATCAATGTGTTGTGCTAAATACCAGGCAGTTCTGAACACCCTTGAGGTCAAAACCTAACTCTACAAGGCAAAGTAAATCAATGCAATCTATAAAACAGCTTTAGCTAGAAATCTAGAGAATCTGAATACACAGATAATTTTTTCTTAAAAGAAATCAGTGCTTGATTTTTGGGAATCACTACTGCTGTCTCCTCTCCTCAATTTGCAAAAAAGACAGACATGAAAAATAACCTACTCTCTCACATGTCTTTGTTCACACAGAAAAAGTTTTGTGAACCCTCCAGCTAGTCCCCTCACCCTGTTGTTGCTTGTCCAAGTCTGACAGCTCTATTGATATTCTGCCCAGGATTGTGGAATAAGCTTTCTCAGACAGTCAGTTCAAGCAGGACAGGGCCAATCTGTTGTGAAGCATCCCACGGATGATGCCCCACTCAATCATGCCTGTAAAACATTTCCAGCCTCCTCCTGCTTCTATTAAATACTTTCCTTTTACCCAGATTTGGTTCAAAGCATTAAATTTCATTTTCTCTGTGTTCTAGGTGTGAAGTTGCAACCTTACAGGTTTATAATGTATTAAGAAGAAAGGAACTGATTAAATAGAAACAGTAACAGAAGCCATCAGAGAATCTTCCACCACACAGCTCAGCTAAGAGTAACTTCACCTGCAGCCTGAATACACCTTAAAATGCTCCGCTTTGGCTCCAGGCTTCTAGAGCAAACTGAAAACACGGGACAGAGCCAAGCTAGATAATCATTGGCAGCAGATAATCACAAGGCAGCAAGCATACTTTCTGGGACTAGATCTGTTCCTGTGATCCATCCCTGCAGCCCTCAGATGTTACACATGAGCATGCTGAGATCAAAGATCCCCCTGGAACCCCCAAGGTTTCTTGTATATTCCCACTTTTTAAGAGGGCCTCACGTCTAGTTTATTGAAGAGGCTTCTAGACAGTCATTCAAACCTTTCACTATGTGATCTGACAGACACGCTCATTCCCACGTGACTAAAAACCTACCCAGAACCGAGGCAGACACATCTGGCTTTGGGGCAGACACATCTGGCCACGTAACTGAACATAAGGTGTAGAGTATTATCCTTCAGGGACTCCATAGCAGACCTTATCGTCTACCCTGGCTGAAAAGCTGCATGCCATTAGCTCTACAAAACACAACTTCTCCTTGTCTACTTTCTAACCCAAGTATAATCCTAAAAACCGCCTTCACAGAGCAGATTAATAAAGTATCAGAGAACAGATCAGTCAGTCCTATACAAGTTGCTTTCAGGCTGTGGCTAAACCTCCTCTTCAGACAGAGTACTGTTTGATCACTTCCGTCACTCATCAGCTGTGTTTTACTGCAGACTACTATCCTCAGGGCTCTGCCAGAAGCCTTCTCCACAGCAGAGCTCTGGTCAGGAGCATCCTCACCACACACGACACTTTGTAAAAGGAGAGTCCACCTGCAGCTTTCCAAAGCCAGGGTTTGTACTCAGGAGCTGCATCTAGTTGTCTTTGTATTCCTTTTGAGCATCTTGGCTCCACAAGACAGAGCAAAACCAAGTGACACTAGGAAAGAATTTCTATTTTTGTCTTAGAAAAAAAGCAACAATCTGCTTCCCAAAAGCACAGCAGCTAGTGAGCGCACCCACCCACGCAGGTGAACTTGCATGACGGCCCTGAAGAGCACCGGAAAGCAAAGTTTTTAGCCTACATAAAAGGCAATACTTACGCAGACACGATTTCTTCCCCGCTCACAAATTTTGCGTAGGAGACTGCCTTGCGATGCCCTTTGAACACCATGATTGGCTGTTTAGTGTTGCGAAGATCGTAGTAGTGAACACAGTGATCTGGAGATGAGAAAGAAGAGGTGCAAAATTTAATCAGGTGGGAACTATACATTGGACCTCTAATAGTCAGTTCACAAAAGTCCTGCCTGCAACTTCAACATCTCACTTAAAAGCCTCATCTAGGATAAACAGTCTGCACTATAGCAAAGGAGTATTTAAGCAGCCTTCTTAAAAAAAGCCCCAAAATCTAGTCTGTAAAGGTCCAAGCAGCCTTTCAAAGGGTCAGCGAGGGGAAAATGTATCCTCCTGCAAACTCCATTTGGCCCATGTGCAAGCCAGCAACTACAAGGACTCTCGCCTCTCCTGCCTGCCTTCTTGGCTCCCTGCCCAGCCACTCTAATTACCATTTCCAATTTCCTGCATCCCTTTCTCCTTCCTCAATCTGTCCCTTCCTGAAAACTGTTGAAGAACCCTGGGCTGAAAATTCAGCCTGTTTGCTACTTAAATGGGATTGTGGAAAACTGAGATTAAATTTCTCATGGTTACCCTAAATGGGTAACCTCCCTACTTCCGTTTTTTGCTTCTCTCCTTTGATTTTATTACCAAGAGATTAGTAGCATTTCTGCTAATGAGAGAACAGACTAGATTCCAGTTCTTCTTAAGACTTAATTCACAGATGTGCAGCAGTGCCACAACCACATAAGAAGGATCACAACAGAATTAACGATACGTGTTATTTTCTGCACAACTAAGTGTCAATTCCCAAGAAAATAGAAAAATATTTTTGTATTTGCACAGCGTTTCAAAGCAGGGCTCAGTCCTACAAACAACACCCAGCTGTCTCAAAATCCCATGTGGTTTGAGAGATAACTGGATTTACATCGATCAGGCTACAAGCAACCACCATCACACTGGCAAGGGGAGCTTCTCCCCCATATGAACAGGCTAATTGGTGGCCATGGCAGGACAGGGGTGCTGTGTCAGAAACACTTTCAGTAAAAAGAAGCAAGCAGGCAAGTTGCCTTCCTCTCTAACTGCTTCCAGCATCTTGCTGTCTCCTTAATATGAATGGTTCAGAGACTTCTCCAGTAAGAGGATTCTTTCTCCCTCCTCGCTGTGTAAAAGTGGACATTCCAAGCAGCCACTGCAAGTTTTCTCCACCACTTACACTGAGCTGTCGAATTACCCCATTGTGTTGAAACCCAGCAGCTATTACATCTGTTACCGCTAGCACTGAAACGCTGGGAAGTGCTGCACCCCGAAGCGCTGTACCCCGAAGCACTCTTTCAAATGCTCCTGTTTCTTCTACCTCCAAAACATTAACCCTCCGAACAGCCAACATTATTGACCAAAATCCCAGAGTGCTGCTACCATTTGGGGATTTTAATTAGCTCTAGAACAAGATGGTGCTGTGAGAGGCTCATTCAATAAAGAGGTTGATTTTCAAAACGACTTGGAATTAAGCATTAACGCTCCTTTATCAAGATCTGGGCATCCTGGTCCCTTCCAACTCTCTGAAAATTTGAGCCAGAAAACTCCATATTTTCTCATCTGTCCAGTGTACCTGCTGTAGGAGCTATGAAACAGTTAACTGGCAATTGATATTTTAACAAGCAGAATGATTCTAGCAGGACTTTCTATTAGGAAACAGTTAGTGGATAAGCCTTTCAAGCCTATTTTTGCTCACAGTTTCAACCTCCTCTCCAGCTGGCCCATCATTAGGATACCTTTTGAGCACTATATTTCATCCTTCAGAGGGTGGCAGGGAAAGGGGTACCTGCAGATGGCTGTGTGTGAGCAGCTGGAGCAACGCAGACAGGAAAGAGGTAGAGCAGGAAAGACAAGTCCATTTGCAGGGCAGAGACGCAAAGTTGCATTCACCTTCTACATATCGCAATAAACAGCTCAAAGCCTGCCGGCATCTCGCCCCAGCACTGCATGTGCCTCTCCGCATCGGCAGGGCAATCAATCACTGTCTGCTGTGATCACAAGTCTGAGGGAATGGGCAAGGCCTGTAGGTTCTAAAATTAGCCACTTAATTATTAATTGATTATTTCAGCAGCCAAAATGTTGGCGCCCAATTGAAGTTTTTTTAAATTCAATTGAAGCAGCTATTTTAAAGTAGATATATGAAGACAAATGCTCACTGCATTCATTAGAATCAGAACAGGTGGTCATGTTTTACAATTAAAAAGATACTTGCTCTTGTAGGCCATATGGACTTTCTGAAAACATGATAAAAATGCCATCTGCTGAGGAAGCAGAGAGCCCAAAAATGAAGCTAAATGAGAAGAATACAACTCCCAGGTACCCCGGCAGCAGCCCTGCCTGGTGGAATTTGATGAGCTGAAATTGTCCATGATTGGCAACATCCTGGGCATGCCAGCAGGTCCAAGGTGAGGTGCTCTAGAAAGCTCAAAAAATAAATTAATCCTAAAGGCCAGCTGAAGATAAGGAAAACAGAGTGGGCACTGAGGGGAATCAAACACTTTCCGAACTCTGTAAGAGCCTGTAAGCTCAGCTGGTGTCCCACGGCTGGGTCCTGCCCTTGGCATCCCTGGAAGGCCACGGAGCATACTCCACCGCTAACCAGCAACACACAGGGGTATTTGCTTCTTGTTTTGTTCCTCAAACGTGAGCATTAAAATAATCATTTGGCAATTTTTTTTTTTCAGATCTGCAGTTTCCACCCTGACCAGAAAACTCACTTAGAACAATTTCAACTTGGAAGTGACATTTCCACAGCTAAAACCCTCACGCCTAACACTTTGGCAGCAACAGCTCACTGCTTTACTTTTTCTTCTGCATTCAGGCTTAATTGAAATATATATGAGATAATGGGAAAGAACATATATATACACACACCATAACAAATTAAACACTCTGAAGCAATTCTTGTCTAGTTCAATGTCACTGCAGAAGCCGAGCATGACAGAATTCTGCTGCTGTGCTTTCTGAATGCAAATGTTTGCTGGCAGGCCATATTTTTTTTTTTTAAAGTGATCTCAGAAGGCAAAAAGGGCAGCTAAGCTCTGCCACTGCTGCTTAGAGGTCTCCAACCACAAGTCTAAGTTTTTAAATAGTGCTTTTCTAGAATGCTCAGGAACTGCTTACTTCCCTTAAGATGCTGCCGCTTTCACCTTTAAGCCGTTTAGTGACAACTAATCAAGAATTCAGACTTTTCCTAACTTCCAAAAGATCTCACCACCTCATCAGTAAATATAACCTGTATCAGCAAAGGATAGCATCCCTTGTTGCTTGGCAGCTCAAACTCACAACACTCCAGCTGGCAGGAGCAAGGCGAACGGGAAGGACAGTTTTGTGATGTACAGTGTAAAGTGATCAATACCTTCTCAATCTCAGTCCTTGGACTCAGCTTGGTTGAAGGGATAGGGACACAGAGATGAACTGATGATATGGTTACATGATCAGTTCCTGATTAGGACATCAGGTAAAAAACTTCTAAAAAAAAAAAGGAGAGCTGAGAATTGTTAATGGAACCAGCAGCATCTTAGGTAACTTCAGAGCTCTTCAGAAAGATGAAATTGCTCTTGGATTTTATTTTTAAAATGCAAAGACTATTTTTGCAAAAATGATTTTCCTTACACTTTGATTTGCTAATAACATTTAGAAAACAGCTGCTACCAGCAGGCTTTAGGCTCATATCACCTCTTGCAAAGCTCTTAAGTGTACTGAGGAGTAGCAACCCCAGAAAGAGTAGACAAGGGTTAGGAAAGAGCATCATACAGCAGCAGTTTGTTTCACTGAGTACCAGTACCTCCAGGGTACCAACACACACAACTGAAAAAGCAGAGTGATTTCACTCTCCAGGTACCCAGCAACATCCACATCTCACGGCATGCACTTCACACTCATCTGCACCACAAACATTAACCAGTCTACTGCACAAGCTAACTCGCAGACCCCACAAGGCTTTTTTCCCCTGGCCACTTGAAGGGATATCAAGGCAAAGACAGCAATAGAAAAATTTACCTGCAATGCAACAGTTTTATATTCAATAGATGTCATGACTAGGGAGCCCCAAGAGCCACATACAAAGGTTCTGTAGCTCTCCTCTAGAAAACTGAATTGCTAGAGAATCAATGACATTTTTTCTTGTTTCAATCATTTAGAAATGCATATTTCTCAACTGTTCAATATTTAGATTATTGATCCATTCAAAAAATAAGTAATTTACATTACTCAGGTTTTTCAGTGCTTATAGACTTGTGAATGTAAGTGGCGCTTGCTACTATGTATCAGATGAATGTTACAGCCAAGGAGATGCCTATACTCAAAACCCAAGTTGTAGGGAGGGGAGCCAGATGTTAGGTGGTGGGTTAGAAGTCTTCTGTTATCAAAGCACATTTTGGACTTTTTTTTTTTTCTTAATAAAAGAGATCTTCAATACCAAACTCAGAGGTCAAATTAACTTCCTATATTAATGCTTTGGCTATAGCCAAACAGAAGCACAGGCTAGAGCTTAGCTTCTAATGTGTTTCTCTTGTGCATCTTTGGCTATGATGATCTGATTTGTTGCATCTAATTACACATGTCCTCAGCTTATGATTCCCTCAGCTTTGTCTGTTTTCCTCCATATGAATTTCAAGCTTGCATCAAGGTTGCCTGTTTTCACTAGTGGAACTCTGTATATCACTAGTAAGAATAAGAAACATTTATAGTCTGAGGGGTGTATTTAAATGACTTGTTAAACAGGATTTAAACTGAATCAGAGCAAATTTGGAGCAAGATATCTGTGCTTGCCTCCAATTACACTATCCTGAAGAAACCAAAAGAGCAACAAAAAAAAGGGCACAAAAAAGCCCACAAAATATCTTTAGTCAGAAAGATGAGGGGCATGATTTTGTGGAGTTTGATTCTGTTTCTACTTTCACTGGTTAAAAAATGATTTCAGAGATCCTAAAGGAAGTCCCTGCTACTCAATACATATTGAAGGGGTTAGATGAAATCCAATTATCTATATTAAAACATCTACCTATAAAAATTGACCTTTCCTTTCACTTGTTTCTACTCTGTATATCAAGCATTAAGCAAGGCTACTCATCACACAGAGTGGTCAGAACGAAGCCTTCAAAGCTACCTGGAATTGTATCTAGGCAACTTATTTAACAGGAGAATATAATCATATCCTTATGCCCTCAAGTGTCCAGAGCCCAGTGGTTCAAACCAAAGTTTGTGTTCAAGGTCTCTGGGTGAAAGGAGAGACTACATGTTGTCATTCCCTTAAGTGGCACGCCATGAAGGAGAGGGCAAGCCACCTTAATGAATTTTTGTTGAACACAGATAAAGCAGCAGTAGAACAACAGAACAGTAACATCAAGATGGGTTAACTAAATGTCTCTTTCAGCCAGGCTTGGTGTGACTTCTTGCTTTAAAAAGAAAGCTTGAATCCTCAGAGGTAAAGCCTTTGGCTATACTAAAAATGGAAACAGAATCAGGAGGCTCACATACAACCTCAGTTTTCACTGTTAAAAACTTTTCTTCTTCTGTTACTGAGAAGAAAGAGGAAGGAGATAAAAATGGACAACATCCCGATTTAAAAACAAACTCCAATCAACAGTAGTACACTGTACTACAGTGTGCTGTATTGCAGTACACTGAAAATGACTTGGCACATTAGATGCCTCAGTCCTTACAGAAACCTGAACAGGGGCCAGGTAAACAAATGCTGCTCTTTCTCAGAAATATGAGAAGAGACAGACAGCTGGTATCAGAATCCAAACCTTGAAGATTAAATGCTTTAATATAGGTTTTCTCTCAAATTAAAGGAAATCTACAAAAGTCTTAACACTTCCTTGACCTCAAAGCCATCTAACAAGACGCATACTAAGAGACTAACTAAAAAGCTACTAATGAGGAAGTGGAACCTCTCTAGTTGATCTTCTATGTACCTCCACACCAGGAAACAGAGCCTCCCCACAAAGGCATTATGTCCGGGATTCAGCTGGGATAGAGTTAGTTTTCTTCCTAGTAGCTGGTATAGCGCTATGTTTTGGGTTTAGGATGAGAATAATGTTGATACCACACTGATGTTTTAGTTGCTGCTGACCTGTGCTTACACTAGTGAAGGACTTTTCCAGCTTCCCATGCTCTGCCAGGTGCACAAGAAACTTGGAGGGGACACAGCCAAGACAGCTGATCCAAACTGGCCAAAGGGATATCCCACACCATATGGTGCCATGCTCAGTACGTAAGCTGGGGGGAGCTGGCAGGGGACAGTGATCACTGCTCAGGCAGGCTGGGCAGTGAGCAGTTGCATCACTTATTTTTCCTGGGTTTTATTTCTCTCTCGTTTTCCTTTTCATTACAATTTATTATTATTAGATTTCAATTATTACTTTTGATCTTTGGATTCTCGCCCCCATCCCGCTGGGTGCAGGGATGGTGAGGGAACAGCTGTGTGGTTCTTGGTTGCCAACTGGGCTAAACCACAACAGCACTGATATCAATGGCTGGTCAAAAGACCGCTCAGGATTTCGTAATGAGGAAGCCCAAACTGAAACTTAATCCTACGCAGAGTGCAGTTTCTGTTTGAAATCCATTTTTGCCCAAGAGCCCTGAAAGCTGTACAATAACATAGATTGGAAGTCCAGCCAGTCCAACTTCCCACACAAAGGAGGGACTAGTGCAAAGCTGGATTCAACTTCCAAGTCAAATAATCGTGTTCAAGGGTCCTACTCAGTCAAGCTCTGAGCGTCTCCAAAGACAGAGATTCTGTAAACCACTCCCTCACTCAGCTGCCTTGAAAAGTACACTGATGTCAAAGAATTAGTGAGATTTTTTTTTTTAACCCAAATTTGCTTAAGCTATTTGCTATTGACATAGAGGAAAGGCATTAGCCCACCTCTCAACATTACAGCATTAATGTTTAGGCTATGCTTTGCTGCACAAGTTTCTGGCTTCTCAGACCTTCCAGGTTTTGTCTACTTACTCCCACATGATGGGGGTGGCATGAGGCATTGCCACACTACCTTAGTTTCTAATTTTTTTTTCTTACTAGCTAAAAAAAGAAAATTGAGAACTGCTGAACTTTAACTGTTTCTAAGCCTGTACTATCAAACAACAGCACTCAGAGACTTTCATGTGACTGAGGTAACTTTGTTCAGAAAGTTTAGGGTGGAGATTTAATCTCCGCTACAGCAGAGGGACAGACTGGAGTTCGAACATCCATATGTGGGTCCTGCTCCAGAGAGAAGACTGAGGACGTAGCACAGAAACACTCCATCTTTTGTTGAGCTGAATTTTACTTCCAGACAGGTGAACCTTCATTCAGGGACCACAAAAACCAGCTATTTTTAATCCTGGGTCTCTTCCAGGGCAGAAGAGAGTGTATGGAGGGAAAAAAAGGGGGTCTTTGTTTTAACAATAGAAACGCAGGGTGGCATTTGGGCATTCGACAAAGAATGGTGAGGAAGCCTCCCAGCCAGTGAAACACTATAAAGATATTTATTTCACTTGACAGAGTAATACCGGGATGGGATATGATCAGCACAGGCTTTGGCCTATCACAACCATTTTGGGGAGAGAAGACAATGTGACAGGTTCCGCTACATAAAGGAAATAAGTGCTCTGGGAAAAGAGAAAAGGCGACAACACATCAGTGACAGGAAACAAAGTGGAGTTGAATTCAAGTGAACAAAGCGCTGCACCAAAAATTAACACAAGAATTTTCTGAAGAAGAAATTAAATATCAACAGCAGTGAGTTGACATCAGTGCCCTCTTTACAAACCATTTCCCTTACTGTAAGGAAGGGGATTAAAAGGGGGTTTGATACAGCCTGAAGCAAAGGACCTTTGACAGACAAAACTATCTGGAGCATTTTGCTGAAGAATGCAGTGTGCTGTTTTCCACTTACAGCCTGACAAATCACATGAGGAGGAGAGAGCAGAAATAAATCCATTTCACCCCAACGTCTCCCTGTAGAACATTGCAGCACAGGCAAAGCTAAGTGGTATTTTTTTCCTGTATATACCTTCCCTTCAAAAAAGAAAAACAAAACCCAACTAGAACAAAACAAAAACCACCCAAACAAAAACCACAAAAAACAACCCCACAACAACAAAAAAATCCCCAATAAAACACAAAAATTTGATCCCAACAGCCATTGTGCAAGCACATTAAAATATTTGCTGGATATGGCTTTGTATTCACTATTTTCTGTTCCAGCAGAAATTGCAAGTACTTTGTTTCTATAACTAAGACAAAATTACCCATTTGATGCATTTTCTTTTTCCTCCTCGTTATCTGGAGTTCCCTTTGCCGTCAAGGAACAGTTTTTCTCTGAATAACCATTTTCTGTTGCCCTGGGGGAATCTCAGCAATCTCTTCTAGAAGCAATGCTCTGGTCCACAGCAGCAAGCTGGAACAATGCCCTTATTTTGTATTTCATGTGTGTTCCTGAGATGATTTAGGATGCAGTACTTCATTCATGTTTGCTATCAGAGTTCTGTCTAGAAAAGTGGTCTCACACACACCATTGTACTAGACTCCCAGGGAGCTCCTGCACACCCTGTCTTCACAGGTGTCAAAAATTCAACGGCCACCCAAAGAGCAACTGAGCTTTGGAAAAGCATTCCATAGATATTTTCCTTGCAGGTCAAAGGCTCCGCTGTGTGCTCTTTCCTTACAGCATGCTCTGAAAACTATACAAGATTAAGCAAGGTCTGTATTATTTATTTTGCTGGTGGCAAAATCTTTAAAAAAAAAACAAACCACAACTTTTAAGTGAGGAAGCCACGGACCCTGTGACATTAGTGAGGAGATGAAAGCAAGTTTCTAAAGCAGATGAAGGCACATGAATATTTGGGGATGACAATTCAATCTCATTTTCCTACACTGCAATACAGATGATAGGCAACAGCCTTCAAAAATCCTATTTAGGGAATCCAATACAAATCCAGCCTCCAAAAAAATCATGTTTAGGGAGTCCAACACAAATCTAGCCCAGGTTTTCATTTAAACAAAGGAAGAGCATAGCTTTGAGAAGGAAAATGCCTGACAGTGTTCCATTTGGCAGACAATGACAAAGGAAGCAACATGAGAACGGTCCGCTCTGTGAAAACTGAATTAAAGAGAGATGAGGTTAGATTAAACACATCCGGTAGCCTCAGTTTAATCTCTGGCAAAACTAACAGCACAATAAGCACTTACTACCTTTCCTTCTACCAAGGAAAGGTTCAGGGATGTGACAGCATAGGGTTTCACGTTAGTACTTGAAATATTTTGACAGAGCTCTGCAGCAAAGACTATACACTGCTTCAGCCAGTGATTTTAACCTCTTACTAACACCAAATGTACTTTTTTTAAAAAAAAGAACATCAACACTAGCATTTCACTAAAGATCTATATCTCCCTCTGCTGAAGAGATGAAGGGAACAGCAGCCTTGATGGGAACCGCCAACTGGGTTTTTAACCTTTGTATTCGACAGATTCCCTGTGGCTTGAAGTTACAGATGACATTTGCCAGGTTATGGATAATGTTCTTTACACACTAGGGACATTTTTTTACTGACTTGTCTAAAGCTTTTGACATCGCAGCCCATAAAACCTCCACCCTAAATAACTTGTCTCGTATTAAGGAGAGAAGGAGGAGACATAAAACATTAGAGATCTTAATCAGTTGAGAAAAGGGCTCTGATGGGAGAGGGAAGCAAAACAGATTTCTCTAGAACTCGTTTGAAACTTTGACCTTTCTGGTTTTAAAAGAGCTACAGAGATTTCTCACAGGAATAAGAGATGGCTGTTTTTTGTGCAAAGATTGCCTTCTATCAGACTGTTGGAGAAACAAAATATTCAGTACACATAAGGAAGATTTACAAATGTTACAAAACCAGTGAAGACAACAGCAGTAACAACCTGCAGCTTTTGGAAGAATACATTTTTTATGTCTGAAAGAGAGAAAAAAAGAATTAAGTACTGTTCAGGCTCTTCAACTCTTTTCCTTGACTATGTGACATGGACAACTCTATATGCAGTAGTGCATGTAGGCCAATGTCCAACATGAGATTTAAGACACCTAGAACACAAAGAATGGTCACTTTATAATAAAAGGTGCTTCAACCCATGCTAAGTGGATTACGTTTCTGAAGATCTGAAACTTCTTACATGACCACTTACCCCGAGTCTTATTTGTACAACGACCGTTGGATACACCTTCCAAAGCCAAAAGTACTACATTGTGATAAGTATCTTGAATGAGGAGAGATCTGTTCAGCAAACACACGGTATCTGTTCTTACTGAAAACCCATGTCAGCTGTGGTTCTTGAATGACTCAAAGTTGTGCCTATCATGGGGCTGTGATGAAGGGAAAGGGCAACACAGTCAGACTGCCAGGGACCACGGGCTCTAAGAGGTCAAGATCATGTAGATAAGGGCTTAAGACATTAAGAGAGAGAGATATGAAGAGGAACATCCTCCCTAAGATTTTAGGAGGGCATTTATGAAGCCACAGCTTTAAGTTTTTTGTCATATCAGCAAGTATCATTCAAAAAGAACCAAACAGGCTTCAGAGCAGTTAAACAATCTAAGGAAAGCACAGGCTGCTGCCGTATACATTCAAACATGCAGCTGTGGACCTGAGTTTGTCAAATTATCAGTCAACCCTGTTTCTGGTCAAGAACTACATTTTGCTTTGCTAGTCTGAGGAGATACAAGCTTTCTTTTACCAGGTTCTAGAGATGGCGATCTGATTCATCACCTAAACTGCCCTCAAAGCAGACTCCTCTGGAAGAGATGATGGATATTAAATAGATCATCACAATCGCTAATATTCAAGCTTTGATAAAGAATGCTTAAACCAAAACCTCAAAGGTATGGTGGGATTATTCAGACAAGGAAATAAGCAAGGGGAAAATACATGATAACACACAAGTATGCCATGTAGAAGAGAGGCAATGTACAACCTAGCTATGCAATGAAACAAGTGATGTGAAGGGGAGCTAGATTTCCACACACATCTACAGTCTTAGTTTTTTTTTTATCTTCTTAAGATTCATACGGCTAAGAGGGCATCTTTAGATGAATTCCTCTCAACCTAGCCCAAGTGTTCAAAAATTCTCCTCTTAAAAACACATACAATGCTTGGATGCTCAGATACTATTAAAGAAAGCCTGTGACATGAGAGCCCACATTGCATTTGTAGGTAATAGATTTTCCTAGGCAATGTGACAATTCTCACCAGTTTTTATGGAAAAAGTAATGTATGTCATAAAAGTCTAAATGTGCACAGTACCCAAATAAAAGGCTGGAACAGTTAATCTACGCAGCAGTCTGAAGAGAAGATAACATAGGAAGCCATTACAGACGATATCATTCCAATGAGCAATTCCTTTAAATGAGCTACCAGAAAAACTGCAGCTTTGGAAACTGCTAAGGTTGGAAAGAATTAAACTCTAAGGGATACAGCAACAGCTAGTAGCAAGAGCAATTTGACATCCTGAGGAAAAGATGAATCTTGGAGTTGTCTATTCTGCTCCTGAATTTCAAGGCTAATTTCAATTCTAATTTGAATTTTGTAACATTGACTAAATGACTTCTACACCAGTTGGAAGACAAAATGTTCAGGAAAAGAATATTTAAGTGAACAATTAGCACACTCATTTCTGCTAATGACAGATTTATCCTTTTCTCCAAAGAATCAAATGGAGCTTTTCAAGTTATTTTATTTGTTCACTTGTTACTGAAGTGTGACAACCTCTGGGATAAAGTTTGGAAACTCCCAAGAGGATCTTTATGTTGTTACTCACTAGTCATTGCAAATGCTTTATCCAACACAAAGCAGACTATTTTTTCTGTACAAGTAAAAAAGTTACATAAGCTTTTAAACTCTGAAGCTTATGTGAAATTTACACATACAATATATCCTGCACACCTACAAGTGGTTTGTGTGTCCCTTCATTACTTCCTAGGAAGCAGCTGCAGCAAGGTAGGACAACACTGTGCAGTGCCTTGCTGATCCGGTAGCATCTCTGATGTGCAGATACAGGCAAGTCAGCTTAACTGCCAACATCGTAGGCTTAAGTAACATGGCATAGCCGCAGTTCTCCTGCTTGTCAGTCCTGAGCAGAAGCAGAATGTGATCTACCTACCAGTGCCAAAAAGACTGTCTTCACCAGGACAGCAGAAAGTATGGCTCACTTTCCGTTACATCCCAGCATCCAAGAAAAGAGGTAAGTTTTAAGTTGAACTGTCAAGACTGTATTCTAACCTAAACAGAACCACTAAGCTCACACAGTAAGTACTGCTGGGACAGAAATATGGCCACAACCACACTGGCCAAAAATACAGATTCCTCCAAACGACCCAAACTGATTCAAGTGCTGCAGATGCTTTCAAAGATTACAACAAATGAAACCTTTGCTATGAGTTCTGGAATGAGTTTAAATTATAAGGTGACAAGTGTGCACTTCCAAAGCATGGACCTTGTCCCCTACTTGCCCTGCCAATAGCCTCAGAGATCATGGACTAGCAGAAGATTATTAAATACCTGCAAAAAAAGAAAAGACAGTCTGCAGGTAAAGTCCAATACAAGTAACAGGCAAGCCCTGGACTGTTGCCTATCATACTAATTTCATGAAGGCTGAATTTTGCACACTGCTGTGAACTTTTCCACAGGCTTGAAAGAAATACCTAACCTTTGTCTGTGCCTTTGAATACTGCGTTCAATTCATATGCTAAAGGTAATCTTGTAGCTTAAGCCCAAAGAAGCTGCCTAAACTCCACCCTAAACATGTCATATATTCACAAAATAGATTCTTTCCAAGTCACTGCAGGCTTTCAATAGAACAGAGTACTTACGCATGAGAATCTATTAAGGTAAGACCTTGCTTTCAGCTAGAAAACATTAATTCTCTTCCAAAAAGGCACACTGCCTTCTTGGTCATTAATATCACATCATTCTTCCAAGCTGAGTGACAAGGCAGGCAAGTCACCCAGATCTGAGGCAGCATGAAAGGCTAGCTCTACAGAGAGATATTTGGAAAGGAGAAATCACTGCTCCAGTTACTGCAGCAGAAAAATCAATATTTCACGGGACAAGGATGGTCTTCAAAGTGGTCCTGCTTGGACACCAGATATATTAGCAAAATTGAACGATGCTGATAAAAAGCCACATGTGACCTTGAACTGTAAGTGCATCAGGGCAATGCAGAGATCTTAAGGGGTAGGTAAACAGTTGCAAATGAAAACAAAGCTGTTGACATAGCAACAGGAGTCTTTCAGCATCCTGGAGGCTGTGGATCAGTATTGTTAGTTTTGTAGCTGTTCAGCAATGAAAGAAAGGCAGCAGCTTTCAAAGCCAGAATACGATGCCATTCTGTAATGCTGAAGATGGTACAAGGGAAGATCTTTAAAAAGCACGCAAAACCTGTTGGGAAAGGGCAAAGCTGTCTTTAAAGGAAAAGCACTTCCTTGGGAAGCGTTCTTGTTCAGCATCACCGTACAAGTAGGGAAGGGAATAAGGAGGAGAGGCAGAGCAGGCAAGAAAGGGGAGAAACCTCAGCACTGGGAGGAGACCTCAGGTTCAGTGAGGATTCACCCCTTCGTAGCTAATGCTGGCCTCAATTCAGGCTGCTGAAAGCCTGTCTGGGACTGGCACTGGTGCTCTGTGATCAGGGCATGAGGCGATCCAGAAAAAAGGCAATTCAGTTTTGGCGACATAATTGCCAGTATGTAGGAAGAGATGGAAAAGCAAAACTGGGAATGTTTAGCAGGTAGTATCCCAAAGCAGTTAAGTTTCAAACTCTGAGGCTGTAAGTAGTAAAACCAGCATAAAACAGCACTGCCCCATATTTTCCTTGCCCTGGTCCCTGCTTCTGAACCCACACTGTCAAAAGTTTGTGACAACTCAGTGAAGTGGTTTGGAGACCTGATCAAGGTTAAAACTAACCCAGCAAAACCTTAAGCTCTGACCATGTTGCAGTTGTTCTGTTGCTCTCCTCTGTCCATCTGTACTTATCTGCTGCTTCCACTTATTTTGTGAAGCTCCTGGAGAGCAGGTAGTCTGTCTTGCACTTCTGCAGCCCTGAGGAACCCCCCTCTCATCCTCCAATCCAACCTGCTAGATTACCTCCCTTATGAGGAAAGGCTGAGACACTTGGGTTTGTTCAGCCTGGAGAAGAGAAAAATAAGGGGGGGATCTCATCAATGCTTATAAATATCTAAAGGGTGGATGTCAAGAGGATGGGACTGGACTCTTTTTTCAGTGGTGCCCAATGACAGGACAAGGGGCAATGGGCACAGGTTGGAACAAAGGAAGTTCCACCTCAATGAGAGAAAAAACTTCTTTACTGTGATGGTGACAGAGCAGCAGAACAGGCTGCCCAGAGAGGTTGTGGAGTCATTCATGGAGACATTCAAAACCCACCTGGATGTGTTCCTGTACCCCCTGCTCTAGGTGTACCTGCTCAAGCAGGGGCGCTGGGCAAGATGATCTCCAGAGATCCCTTCCAACCCCTACCATTCTGTGATTTGTGGGCCCTACAGGGGAAGAAAATATAGCATGCAAGAGGATGATGCATCTAGTCTAAGAACTTGGGAATCAAAAGTTTTGATGACATGATCTCTGCATAATATATGTGAAATAAAAGGTCAGTGGTAGCTGCTGACAGTATTACAGCATGCTGGGAATAAAGCATCGCTACTATCAATAGCTATGCTTAGCTCACCAGAGTTAGCAGACAGTCTGATCTCACCCAGACTGCACAACTTGGACATTAAAGCTGCAAACCGCATGCATTTTCAGACTTTTTTTTTTTAAATCAGGGAAATGGCACTGCTAGAAAATATATGGGCTGAGGGCATCAAGTGTATTGCTGAGGCAGAACAATAACAACTTCAGTCATGATTTATATAACTAATTTCAGGATAAAACCCTATCTATTTTTAAAAGGAAGAAAACACCACGAAATTACCTGATTTTGTATTCGGCAGTGATTACAGTTTATACTGCCCAATGTTTCAACTCAGTAAGCATGCAAATAGAATATTTTATTACAGTAACAGACAAAAGAGATCTTTTCTTCTTTATGTGCCCTCTCCACTGCAACAGATTTTATCAGGCTGCAGCCAGACATGCTAGCTTCTCTCTCTACCTGAAGTGCCTGTCTGGTTTTAAGAGAATTATTTCCCAAACCAAATAACCATTCCTTTCTTGTATAGGCTTTATTTCTAGTTTATTGCTCATTTGTTCTGTTTTAAGCTACCAAAACGATATTTTGGTCATCCAAAAGCTTTCAGAGTGAAGAGCCCAGAACAAGAACATATATCATCCATATTAGATGGTAATCCTGGGATTTGCTTCTATAGTGGCATCTAAAGCATGGTTTTCTATGACATCTGAAGCCCACCCAGTACTCTCTACTAAAGGAAAGTGCTCCATACGGAAATTACACAGTCTACCAACACTTTTGACCATGGCTACTTCTAAATCAAAGCATCAAAGTAACTCCTTCCATGATCACTACTCATATTTACCAATAGGTTTACTGAAGCACAGAGGGTTTGACCAAGAAATCCACATAAATCCCAGTTCCAACCCACACCATGCCCTTTTCAGGAGGCATCATTCAAGGCGCTTGCTTCATGTTCTTCTGCTGCCGCCAATGACGGGCAAGGACCTGCAGAGGAATTTGGCACAAGGGGGGGAAGGGATGTTTTCCACCAAAGAGGAGCAATATGGCACAATAACCCCCTTTCCACTGACTGTGCCACAATGATTGCCGCCTGGCCTTGCTTCAAAGTCCATCACCACAGTCCTTAGGTTCATTCTTTTTATTTAGCAATACAGCATGCAAAATGGGTGCAGGTGGAAATGCTTTTTTCAAACCAAGATCTCTGATTCAGAATTACTTACAGAGCCCTGAAGCTGTGGGTACTTGACTGTGGCTACCTACACTGCAGTATAGCTGAGGGACCTAGCTGAGGGTCAAGCTGCCATCACCCTCAGCACTGGACACACAGAAGTGACCCCCACCCCAAAGAGCCCCTGGTTTGAGGGTCAGAGGTCCTAAGCAGATAGATGCACACATGGAGCAAAAGGGCAATGAGAACACTTCAACAGGCTGCTGCATCAGCTCACATAATTCATGTCACATGTTGGTAGACCACTATGGGACTTTTAAGCATCTTCCTTCCTATTTTTCTGTAAAAGGGAGTTGTTCTAAAATTGAAGAAAGTGATAAAAAGCACAAAGGTATCCCTCTGAATATTCTACCCATGCACAATATAGCATCACTGGCAGAGGCGAGCCAACAGTCAAGATTTTACTAACAAATGAGAAGGGATAAGGAAACTGAAGATGAGTAGAAAGGGCCTTAACATAACCATCCTATTTCTGTGAAGATGACAAAGGGAGAACCAGCACAGAGTTAAAGAGATGCTGATCTAGTTGAAGCATCTGATTAGGAAAACCCACTTCAAAGATGCATTTCTAATAGATGAAGGCAAGTGGGCAAGATGCATTTGTCAAGGGCAGAGATAAATGTTTCGTTAAGCAAGGTGTGAAAGAACAAGACCTTATGAAAAGGTGTTTCAGCTGTATGGATGGTTAAGAAAGGCCCTCAAGAGAAAATAAAAACAGGAAATGAAAATTGAAAAAAATAATGATTTCAAAATATTAACACTGAAAAAATTTAGACTTGTAGTCAAAGATCACACTGCTGAAGCAAGGCATGTTGGCTTGCAAGATATTCTGCATACAGAGAAAGGGGGGAACTAAAACATGTATGTTTAGTAACTTAATGGTATATTAAATCAATTTACTTCCTTCTTTTATATCTCAAATATTAAGTACCAATACTTCCCCCCACCAACCATTTCATCAATTGCTTACCTCATCAAGTCTTAAACTGTAAATATATACTTGCACATATATAGCAGTAAGTTCCATCAGATCAACAAATAAGACAGTATATACACAAGCAGCCCTTCTGCCTAAATACTGTACAACATTGTTAGGTATGCAATGATAGAAAGTCTTAGCTCTTCTACCATTGACTAAATCACTGAATAAGTAATTGAAACAATTTTGAAAGCTGAAAATCCTCTGAGCACATGAACAAGCCAAGGCAGAGCTAGGACAGCTTTCTAAAATTGCCCGCTACACTGGTCACTGGATGAGTGTTTAGTGTTTTGCATCACTCATATTTATTCCTGCTAGGGTACAAACAGGAATGGCAAAGTCAGTGCGCCCAATCCACCTTTTTTTTTTTAAAAAAAACCAAACCACTAAAAGGAAACCATCTTTGACTCTTCCTTTATTAATTTTATAGTCCACATGACAAATCACACTGTTTACAAGTTAGATTGCTCTTTTCCATAGACTAAATGAAATTAGTGAATAAGACCAGCTGAAACTGATGGAAGAAAAACCTTTGTCTCCATCCTAACACATGAAACAGGGCTGTTTGTCTATATGGAGTACAAAAGTAGACACTCATTTCTTTCCTCTGATTTTTTTTAAGGAGCTCAGAAATAACATCTTTCAAGACCCCAGTAGTTCTTTTAATTTCATGTGCCATTTTTTCACATGTATTCATGGCTGAAAGATCAATTGGAATTCCTTTGTGGGAAGTCATTCCCATCAGTTCAATTACTCCATGTAATTGTTTCAGCAATCATAGTTAAATACCCATTTTAATTTTTATTTAGAGACTCCATTACCAAGCATCAAGCAGATGTAAACACTTTTAAAACATTATCTTGTCTCCCTCCTACGCCTTCTTCCCTGGTACAAATATCATTTTACCCCTCAGCATTCTCTAAATCATCAAAATGCACATGTAGTCATTTAAAACCTCCATATAACTCCTAGTGCTCACTAATGCTTCTTTCCCATACACACTTGTTGAAGACAAGACCATTGTGGTTTGTTAGATATGAGTGTGGGGACAGACACTCCCATCTGCTTCCATCCCACATGGCCTACAGCTCCAAAAGCCTTCGTAGATTTACCTGTGCCTTACCCCCACTCTGCCTTTCAAGTGGAAAGGAATCCCAGTTACTGATTTATCAGTAAGAATTCTCTTTTGCAGTGCTTTTACGTATCTATTTTAATCAGCAGCTCATCCATTTGGAGCTGGTGCTCTCATCTTTCCCTAGAGCCTTTTACAGATAGCCCCTTTCATTCAAATGCTGCTAGTAGGTATTGTAATTCAATCCTATTCTTGCATGTAATTCACTAAACTTCAGCAAGATGCCTGTCAAACAAGTCAATATTTTACCCTCCAATTTGATTCCATTTTTTGCAGTGTATTGAAATGCAAATTTATTTTTTCCTCCTAGGAGTCAAAGTCTAAGTAGAACTAGTCTGGAAATGGGAACACCTAAACAAAATGGTAGAACAGTGGTTGCAAGAATGATCAATGTATCTCCTGAAGTCCAGAGACAGCAAATGTCATCAGAACATCTAGTTTCACGTGCATTAAAACTCCAAGGAGAAAGAAAATGCCGAGTTAGTTAAACATTTATAGGTGCCTCCGAGTTTCAGTTGCTGCATGCATAGCACGATGGTTTCTTCCCAAAGCAACACCTGCTCTGCTCCCAAATCTTTGTATTATCACCAAGAACTATTTAACCTAAGTGAATAAAAGGCTCATTGTGCCTTCCCTACTGACTACTTAAAAAACCAAACAAACTCAAAAAACATTGAGAGTGATGGTTTGCCCAACCTAGAAAGACACAAGCCCACCTACAGGGACTGTAGTTGCAGCTATGGGAAACACACAGCCACTGTTGTACAGCATGCCTCAGGTAAAACCAGTTAAAACTGCCAGTATTGCTTTGTAGTATTTATAGAGCCATGCTATAAATCAGAAAAAAACTGTCGCCATGTTAACACATTAACTTTGCTATGAGACTCTCAAAGCTGAGCTTTGCCTGGTTGCCTTAGAGATCTCAATAAACACACCAGGCAACTTCCTTTCATGAGCTTTTATCTCTGATAGAAGCACCCAAATTAAAAAGTCAGGATGCAAAATGAAGTTGACACTTGGGTATCATGATGTCTTCTGGGTGACTACACACTTGAGGAGTCTTAAGCAGAGACTTTTTAACTGTAAAGACACCTCAGTCCTGGGCACAGCAGCCAATCTCACATCTTTGGGGGGAATAAGAAACAACGGAAGGGAGAAACAGTATCTCTCTGCCCAAAACCCCTTTTACCTACCTGCACAGCCAAAAGCTAGGTGATACCTAGAAGAGGGGCTGAATTTGACACAACACACATTAGCCTTGGCCTCGATGCTTGCTACTGAGTTGTCCAAGTTGGTAGACCACAGCTTCACTAGAGAAACAGAAAAAGAGAAACGAGTAAATAAAAAACCAGCAACAACAACAACAAAAAAATCCACCTCATCTGAAAGGCATAAAATCTAGTTATTTCATAAATAATAACTGAGGCTTTTCAAAATCTTAAGATGGTAGCAATTATAAAGGGTCAGTTGCTGCTGATTGCTAGTAAGCTTGAGAACATTCTCAAGTGTGAACTGTAAATACCCTGCCCATCTCCAAACACACAGGAGATGCTGAAAGTCCACATCCTACATGGCTGAGATCAGAGCAGGCAACTAACCACATGTTAGAATCTCAGCATTTAAGGCTACTGGACCGCAGATTCGTATAACCAAGAGCAGGAAGGCTTGCATCCTTTTTGTTCCTTGTCCCTTAGCTGGGATGCAAGAACTCCATGCTCCACGGCAGAGTTGCTTTGCACAGATAAATATACCTAATTGTATGCTTGAGCACAGTGACTGAGAACAACTTGTTTTATTCTCAAGAAACTGGTACAGACAGGAAAGAAATCAGTATTCCTGTGATTAGATATTTCATTAGTACAAGGAACTCTACTGTTCTATGAGACTACCATGTGAACATTGATTAACCTTTCTGGTACAGAATGAGCTCTTCCCCCTAGTACTCACTTCAGTGCTTCACAGGACAACCAACAGAAAACACCAGCAGCTTTTCAAAATACCTTCCCCACCTTCTATAAACACTTCAAGTATAATTTAACCTTAAAGATGAAGAGTGCCAGGTGCTCCCCATGTAGCCACAGGTGAAACACTTTGCCCTCAGTCCAGGTAAAGGGGCAGCACACTGGCATCAAGCTCTGTTGATGCCTACAAGGCAGATTTTAAGATTTAAGTGTTCTCCCTTCCCCCTTTTCTCGATGAGTGAGTTGTGCTGTACTTGAGTATCACAATCAGCATGCTGAGGCAGGAGGTAGGGCAAGCTGAAGCCAATGTTTGAACACTCAGGAGCTACATGAAGGCTTAATCCCCATAAGAGCTGCCACGAGCTCCCTGGGCTTCTTCAGATCTGTGGCCAATGGGTCCTCTGCTGTCTTTTTACAGAAAGCTTGCTTTGGAGGTGAAGTGAGCAAAAATGGCAAAAAAGAACAGGAATCTTGTTACCCACTCTGGTCAGTAAATGAGGTAAGTGGTCTTAGGGTATGGCCCTGACCCTCTGAGGAGCCCTCTCTGTAGCACTTCTTGGTCAGTCTTTCCCAGGAGTTCCAAAGAAGCAGCAGGGCTTCCATGTGGATTACTCAAGGGTGTTTTAGATGGTCAAAGAGAAGGAGGAACACTGGCAGGTTCCTTCTAGTGCAACTATTTTTTAGTAGTATGGCAAGCAATGAAATGCAACAAAATTGTGCTATTTCTGACCATGCCTAGGAGAACTGATTGAAGGATAAAGGAAACACATGACTGCTTGGAGCTTGCTAAGGAATCATTTTAAATACAGCACTGTGTGGCTATCCAACAGTTGCCTGGAACCATTACAAAGCAGCGTGCACACACACACCAGAAATACAAACACTAATGCATTTGCATATAAGCATTATGTAAAATTCAATAAAAACAGCACCCACCCTGTTGTTGGTTCAGAAATAGAATCTATTCCCATTTATCAGAACTATAATATTAATCCTAAATATCTAGCTACATTTCTAGATAAAACCAACAGCTTTGCAAGCGTTTAAGATGCCCTCTTCTCCCTGAGTGCAACTGGATGATATACCTCCTCCATTGTGTTTTGTGCTTGGGGGCAGGGAGGGGAACAGAGCCAGGAAAGACAACTTTGCAAAAAAAATAAAACAGTAGCATTTTACTTTAACAAACAAACACTAGGAGATGTATAGTCAAAGTTGCAGTGGCAGTAGAGGATGTCAAGCTTATGGATGAGATGGTGTAGGAAGCAAGTAATACCGTGATTACATGAGGACTCTGTTGGCAGACAACATTGCTTCAACTTGAGGCATGTGGGGAGGTTACATGATCTCACAGCTTAGAGTGATGTGCTGCCCAAATCTGGTACTATAACCATGCAGGCTTGTCTTGAAGCCTTCTAATCAGGTACCAGTATTTAAAATTGCATTCAAAGCAGCCAAGTCTCTCCTTGACACCACCTCCAAGAAACGAATGGCCATCTGGTCTCAGTTTTGTAGCAAAAGTTAATTGAGGGCTCAGATTCAACTTGGCTCCTTTTATTTCATTCAAGTTTTCAGGTCATAAGCAGAGACATTTAGTCTGGTGAAGAGTCAACCTGCATGTTCAAAGCCATCATAATATTCGTTACAACTGACAGGCACAGATTAGAGTCTGCAATTTCTGTGATCTAAGTGCTGTGGGATACACTGGGCTCCAATTATATCTTAGTCAGTGACATAAAAAAGGATATATGCGACATATAACAACAGGTAATAAAACACGTCAAGTTTTACCTGGAACTGCCCATTATTTTTTAATGAGAACTGTCAGGTTAATAAAGCATAATTCATATGGGTAGAGTTTATTTGCTGTAGCTTTCAGCAATTTTGCTGAGGTCGAGGCAGTAATTATACAACATACGGATGTCTTGGTAAGACCTAGAATTGTGTTGATGAGGCAAGCAAACATCTGAGATCAAATATTTCTAAAACACATGTTCTCAAAGCATATATTTCCTAATTTTGCAGCTGCTGAGAGACATCTCTATGTGGCCAAATGTCTACCCCTCACCAAACAAGTAAGAAGATGCCTCAAGAACAGCTTCTGTTTAAAACATTTAGGTCTTTTCAAGATATTTTTTATTTGGTTGGAGCTTTACACCAAATGTGTAAGTTTATAAATTAGTTTTCTATACATCAGTTCCAGGTCTAAACACCAACTAAAAGAAGCAGAAGCCTGCACTGCACTAGCTGAAGGTGTCAATGTACACAGTTGGTACACTGATAGTAAGGATATTTCATTCAGCCTGTCATTCTTGAAACTCTATCTGGTCATGTGATGGAGCAGCTGCTGTTACTCCAAAAAAGCCGTAAACCAGGAGTAGCAGAAAACTCATTTGCACGGATTTCACGAATCCCTAGGGAAGAAGGAAGCTGCTGAATTGACCTGCTGGGCAAAAATTTTGATCCACTGCCTTGTACTGCAGTTCTCAGGCTAGTTCAATCTCTAGAAGTCCATGGTTCTTTATGAAGCCAACTCGGCAAATCTGCGTTGCCCCTCTGAATTCAGGGGCACTAAAAAAAAAATAGCTGTAGGACTGGTACCAATGGTGTCACCAAGGCAGCATGGAAATTACTTTTCTTTGATGTAATGAAAGAGATACTTGTCTCCTCCTTGCTGTGAGACAATGAAAAGTAACCTCTTGCTACAGCTCAGAGCAATCAGGTGTTCCTGTTCTACTCCACTTCGACCTGGGAACAGCAAAGGGACCACAACTTACAGAAAGGGCATAAAACTGGGACTCTTTCTTCAGTGGATTTTGTCAGTATTGCGTGTACCTCCTTGAGCTTCAGAGAGCTTCAAAAACAACCCCAGAGCAGAAAACAGATGCCTGATCACTCCAGAAGAGGTTTCTACCACAGTGGAGACTTAAATTCTGCCCACGTGGCATCACAAAATATTTTGCTCTAACTCGTCTGTTAACCTTACCGTGGCCATTAAAATACATTCCCAATCCAGAACAGAGATGTTGGGTTGAGAAGCAGCCGTAAGTCATTAGCTAAGTGCACTATCTCCAGCCCTATCCTGGTACTTTGATAGCATCATTTTGCCTTCACAAAATTAAATAATCTTTTCTCCTCCAATAGCAGAAATTCATCCTTTCCTCCTTATGAGAATCATAGCTCCTGCCATTATTATGTGCATAAAAGAATTAAAGTTAAGACTGTGCTGTTTCCCCAGGCTTCTTGTAGCACAAGTAAACACTTAATTTTGCTCACTGCTGTCTAGCTGGTGTATACTGTCAGGTCCCTATAGACATACACAACTACCCTTGTTCCCTTTAAAAGGGAATAGCATGACAATTGTAGATAAAGTGAGGATTTCATACATGTAGCAGTTACTTCAAATACAATAATGGTCTTATGCTCTCATTATCTGCTATTAAAGTAGAAAGATCTTCCGCAAATAAGCATCTTGGATTATCTAATGATGAGGACAATGCAAGACCCAAGGCCCAAGGATGCTGTTTCAAATTGTACCAGAATAATTTTATCCCTAATAGCACTCCATTTGTTAACACCCCCTTTGCTGTGCCAGAGTCCTGGCAGAGACAGCTGTGAAGCACTGATGATGGGATTTTTCATCTAAAAGCTCATTCCCTAATACATGCCTAGCAAGCATACAGAGTGTCTTAAAAATTAGCTTCCAACTTGAAAAGACTGAGGAGACATAGGCAGATACGCAGGCAAGCCAGAAGAGCTGGCAAAGCTGTCACTTTCTGCCTGGCTTGTCCTGATCTCTTGACAGGAAAATGTTATACCTGTGCTTTCTGAGGAAGAGTGGTGAGATTAGCTCCAATCACTCTGGTCACACCAGTAGTATCTATCAGCTTTGAGATTTCTTGTTAGACAGCCCGGTGTGGCCTCACACAGAGAAGTAAAAGAGGACAGGAAGGGTACATAGAACTTCAATTTCCCACCAGACACTGTACCAGGCCAAACATGCATTATATGTACCCAAAGCCGGCCAGAACACAACAAGCAGAAAGATAAAAATTTAAGTTAGGCAGGTTTGAGTTAATGTAGCTCATCATAGGTGTTATCTTTTCCTCACGTTTAACCCTTTCAATGTGATCACTTAGGTGGAATGTGGACACTATAACATTAATTTGGACATTTGCTACTATTGCTCTGTACCTTAAAAACTTCTAAAATCTGTGCTTACTTCAAACACTTCCACACAGGACTCCATTTGTCTCTAACAGGCTTGTTATATATGCAAATCACAGGCAAACCACGGTAGAAGTAAAGGACAAAGTGTTCCAGCCCAAATTTATTCACCAAAACCCCAATATACCTTCAAAAGACCTCTGTGAATTGAAATGCAAGATATATAGATCTGCCTACTTTATTACAATAATTTCTAAGTAAACACTGTGCTTTTAGAAACTATTACTGAAGTGAACTGTTAAACTAGAGACAGGAGCTCTGCTTGCAGCTGGCTTTGCAAAACTGGACAACTTGTTAACATGCTAATAAATGCATATCTACCTGGCAGATAAGCCTTTTCAAATGCATAGCATAAGTGGGGAGCAATGTGATGAAGAGGCTGATAATTTACAAGGTGAATGTTCATTCCTGCTGCATTTAAACACACAGTAAACACTTGAATTCCACCAAAAAGGGAAAGGAAGTGTATCAAAAACATTTAAACCCACCTTATTTTAAAATAATCAAAGCTGCATTTTGTAAATGGAATTACCAGATACATTTAGACTGCCATATGCAGTTGAGAACACTAATACAGCTTTCTTCTGAAACAGAATTTAAAAGCATTTTAGAGGGGAGGGAGCAGCTTTCAAGGTTTAATGTTTACAAAAAATTAATTTATCATTTCAAAGCAAATCATGAATAGCTCTGTCCAGAGTTGTATCAGCCCATCTGGGAGATTTGATCGCCACTGACTACGAAAGGAACTCTTAACTCTAATTTGATATTGTAAACATGTTAGAAAAATGTGTTCATTAGGGATGAAGAATAGATATTGCTCAGTGCTATCTTTTTCTTTAGACATTTCCTATTTCATCTTAGAAGAGGAACATTTTTCTACCAGTATGTTTGGAAAGGGCTTAAGTGTTCTCTCCAAAAGCCCTTTATCAAATGGACCCCAGAGTCTGGAAAGCTGAGAGTTGCTCCCATTCAGCCCACCATCAGATCCTGTTAAGCTCAGAGAAACACACTGCACATCATGAAAGCAGGAAGCCTGTCGTTGTGCAGAGTCTTTAACATTCAGAGCTACAGGTAAAACAGGAGCAGACATTTTTAGCTTCTGCTTTTTCAAAAACTTCATTTTTGAAATATAAATACATGCTGTTCTTTTGAAAGGCCCCAAGGCTTTAACTCAACAAGCTTAACTAATGTTAAAACACATTTTGCTTTGTTTACTGTTCTGGAAAATGCTAGCTAGAGAACATGTTACCCCAAAAATGTGAACATTGCACCAAGAAATCTTAATCCAAAGCAAGCCTCTCCTCCAAGAGCTGAACAGTTCAGTAATATCTTGACACATTACCACGTCAACTACTATACTGAAAGCAGCTGAGGAATCAGCTACTTGAAATATCACTCTCTTGCTCCTCAGAGGGAATACAGAGCGCAAGCCTTCTGCACAGACTGAAAAAGAATAATACCTTTGGCATCATCAGAGCCTGAAGCCAATAGCTTTGGGTCCATCAAGTTAAAGTCAACACTCCAGCACCTTTTCTCATGCTCCTGTTTAGAGAAACAAGAAAAATATTGCAAAGTAGTAAGCTGTAATCTGATAAAACAGTAAAAGAAAAATCACATGCTGTTTCGTATAAATTGTCAGGAGAGTCCTGGACAGAGAAGCTTATTGTGTTTAGCAGTTTCTCAAAAAAATGTCTTTTCTCCCAATCAGACAAATGTTTGTAGTATGCTAGACATGCCATGAAAGCAGAAGACTGTAGTACATCAATTTTAAACACTAAAACTAGCTGGAGTTTTTTTGGGTGGTTGTTGTTGGGGTTTGTTTCATTTTTTGTGGGTTTTTTTTGTGTGTGTGTTCTTTTTTTTTTACTTGAAAGAAAAAAAATAATGACTTCAGGAAATATACATTAAAGACCTGTGTTTGCAGCACAGTTTGACTGGCTGTGCTTCCACTGTGTGCTGCTTCTTAGTCTAGTAGATCACAACTGTATCTCCCAATACCTCTAAGATGCCCATTCAAAGCCATTTCAAATGCCTCCTCTCTGGAAGTCCAGGAAATCCTCACCTTCCTACTGAATTATTAAACAAAACTTCTGGTGTCTAATCCTGGGGTTTTCTACTCAAGTAGTCTTACAAGGCTGTACACTATCCCCCAAAATACAGAAGAACTGCATTTGCTACATTGGCACATCCCACGCGGAAGCAAAACACTCTATTGAATGAAACACAAAATTCAGTCAAGCCCTTTGTTTAAAGCCTTCCAAGATGAAAACATGAAAAGCTTGCCAGGACAAAAGTCACTACAGGATTTCTAATACATGCGAAGCAGATGTCAGTATGTATGCCTCTATGCAAATCCAAATAAAAAAATTCACGTAATCTGATAGGAAGCAAAATGAGTTTGTTTTAACATAAGCAACAGTGGTCCTCTCTAGGTTCATTATTCAGCCTCAAAGAAATGCAAAATGTATTTGAGATAAAAACAGACAAGATTTATTTTTTCCAGTATAATTTTTTAAATTGAGATATACAAAGGATTAGTGAAAACAAGCATCATAAAATGGCCAAAACACAATGAAAAAGTAAACAAAGGCTTAAATAGGAATTAAAACTTAAGTTGAACTGTCAAGAAGGAGGAACTGACAGCTAGTCTGCAGTTCATTCGTTATCACTGACCAGTTTCAATGCACTGTGCTACCTACACAACTGCCTGCAGCACTTCCAGCCTCTCTCCAAACAGACCATCTTCTCTTCCAACCTCCTTGTTCTGATCACAAGCCTCTCAGAATCCATTATATAGAAACACAATGTTCAAATTGAACAAAAAGACAAGATGCCAGAAAATCCTCCTGAAGCAGGTGTCTCTGTTGAGCTGAGCCCACTTGCATGCATATGCACAGAACTGTACTGGGAAAGATTCTGCCTACCACTCCGTTCTCCCAACCTCTCCACTTAAGTCTGCATTTTGCTCTTCTGCTTTACAAGCACCTTCAGCAGCAATCACTGCAGTATTTTACAAAAGCCTTTTGACAAAGAATGAAGTGGAGGAGATGTAGAGAGAGAGGTTTCTAAAGAAAGGCGAGACAAACAACTTCCAACTCATTTCTCCCTGTGCAGACTCCCTACCCGAAAGCAGCAGCAAGAAAACGTCAACTGCCTCATAACTGTGACAAGAAGATATAGTTGCCTCCCTCGGAGGACTACAGCTCAATAAAGCTGTGCAGATGAGACACATTCACCAAACAGGATGAGCATCCATTTCACCTTATGAAACATAAAAGTCTACTGCTGGATTAGAAGCAGAATCCCAGACTGAATACTCTTCCCCCAACATGGTCCACAGTGCAGGATAGTGTTGCTCACTGATTGCACGTTACCTGGTAGACCTTGGATCTTTGTCCTGTGAATCCATCCCAAAGGATGACAGTGCCTTCATAGTCACTGCTGGCTAGCAGGTTCTTGTGGTAACTACTCCAGCTGATACAGCTTAAAAAAAAAAAGCACCTGTCAGTCTTACATAAAATCATACCATGAACACAAAAATCACTCTTGCAATACCGTCAAACAATTAGTGTCTCTGCAAAGCATACAGCACTTGATCAAGCCACCACACAAACACTCAGGAAATGACAAAATCAAAATCCACCAGAAACAAACCCTCCTCCACAAGCTAAAAGAAAAGCTTTATTGGCTGAAGTAACATTGCCTCCCTCAGTATGAAGTGCTATGGCTTGGGACTTTGGTTTTTTTAATGTATTCATCTCTAATACTGCGATTGTTTTGCTATTCAAATTCCACACAAATTCTCACAGAGAGCTCAGGGTTTGACTTAACTTCTTGCCAATAACTACTGCTATTATTATTATATTATCTTTAGATAACTACTTACCTAACAGAAGCTATATATGTAAAACATGTAGCTGCATGGATGGTAAATCAAGCCCTTCCTGACACATATGTAATGTTCTATACCTGCACCTATGTGCAAATGGAAGTTTGACTTCTGAGAAACTACTTCCAGCTTTCTGTAAAATAGGAAAGATGCGCCCCCCCCCCCCCCCCCCCCCCCGCTATCCAGGAGCAAACAGCAATTTGTTTGCTTTGGACAGTTTAGGAGATGTTTCTGATTAAGAACTGCAATATATATTGTATGGGCTTATATTTTAAACTGAATTAAGTGACCGTGCAAAACTAAATGAAAATTCCACCTACAAACACTGTCAGCAGACAAAACAAGAGCAATGACACTGCCAGGTCACACTTGTAGCATTCTGGCACTATGCCTCCACTCTGACTCCTAAAAAATGTGACAGAGCTAAGAAAATTTGTAATATTTGTTCACCAATTTTTGGACCATCTGGCACAAAAGCACACCAGTTGGTATCAACTGTGATGCACACAGCAGAAGCTGAACTGACAGATCTGATTTGTGCAGGTCATCAAAACAGCCCTGACACAGTTAACTAGATTATGGCAGCCTTGGGGCCAAGTTTTAACCAACAATACAAACTAGAAGCCCATGATCCTGTAACTTTTTAGTACTGCTTTGATCAGTGCAGCTAAACATTGAAATACGATGTAGATACACAGATACTGATTTAGGAGTATTATACCTTGGCAAATTCCTGGTTCCACTATATACATGCAGCCTGTTTTCCTTAGGAATACAGCATTTACACAAAGAAGGGGAAAAACCCTTTTCATTTTTTAATGTAGTTACAGTTATAAACACTATTAAAGCAGCACTGGTGTTCTGCTCCTGAGTATGGTCAAACTTAACTTACTGGGGTGTGAATTTTATAACTACAGAGGGAATACACATACCAAGTACTAATCATAGCTCACCGCTATTGTGGAATCGACAAGCTTATTTGAGGTTCTGGGCAGACAAACAACAGGAGGCAAGAAACTCAACTGGTTTTTAAGACAAATATGAAGAAATACATGAAAGGAACAACATGCCATTAGTGCTTGCATCAGCATGAAACTTCACTGAGTGATCCAAAAGTTTTCCAGCTCTGACTTCTTCTGTCTGCACGAGTTAATTTGTAACTTACAGAAACAAGACAAAGTCATGCAACAGCAGCAGCTTCCTGCAAGTCTCTGCGCCACTGCATGATGCTTGGAGAAAGCCTTCAGGACACACCTTCCCCCGTGGATTACTGGGAAATTTCTTTAGAACGCCCAGTACAGATTGATGCCATTGATGACACTGTTTTGAGCCTGTCCAACATTACTCCCTGTCTGCACCTCTATCTACCTACAGTGTGTTCACATTCTTGCACATTTCCTTCATATAAGAGCATGCCTTGGTTTTAAAACTTTGCATTCAGAAACTTACATTGGGTAAATACATCATCATCTCTAACCACCAGCAACTGAGAAGATGGTTAGGTGATACAGCTCAGGCAATGCTTTCCCCAATTTCACTGCTTCCACGATGTGTCATTAATTAGAAAAATGTTAGTGTCCTCAGCCCTTGTAGGTAACAAGGGCTATCCACAAATGTATCATCAAGGAGTTATTACACCAGCTGTACTACCTTTAGGTACCCACAGAAAAGTGGGTCTTGACAGTCTATGATTTACTCGAAGCCTCAGAGAGGCTTAAGTAGCTCCCTGAGGACCCAATGAAGCTGGCAGGCACTGCTCACCAGGATTGAGGTGAAAGTTGCAGTAATCCAGAGATAACTATGTCTGACATCTGGAGTCTTGTTTCCAGGCAGAGCAGTCACTGATGGACGCAAAAGCAGTGCAGAGCCCTAGAGCTACAACACAGCAAGGCTCTGGGCTGGGAGCACTCTCCAACTAATGGCGGGGGTGTGTGGGGGTGGGTGGGTGTGTAGACACTGCACTAGATATTTATCAGTCCAAACCTGTTCCCCCTGCCATCTTATCTCCACTTGTGCTCCACTCCTGAATGAAGCACAAGTCAGGGCTTCAAGCAGCTTAAGAGAAAAAAGCAATCTTCAAGTTTAGTCATCAGACAAGAGCAGGAAAAATACAGCCCTGGGCCAAATCACAGAGAAGGCAGTCTATCTGGATGGCTTTAGGTACACTGGGCATCAGCAGCAGGTGGAGAGGGTCCTAGAGAAAGGCAGACACACTGGTGCCACCCTGGCTGGTTACAGGATGTATGCTCTCTGCTAGGGAAACACAAGATCCACATCTGACCAGCAGAAGAGAGCTGGACACTGCAAGCTGAACTATGAAGAGGACAATCATGTAACTGCATCTTGTCAAAAAAGACAATGAAAATTAGAAATTACCGAGTAGGCAGAAATATATAAAGGACAGAGTTTAACAGCACTGTTTGAGATGTGATAGATCTAAGGATATAAGAAATATCATGTTTGTAGACAGATGTAGTATTTTATCAGATCAATTGATATAGGTGGAGAAAAATGAAGGACTTCTGTGCCCAAAAGCATGTTCATTAGGTCTGGCACAAAGATCAAGCTAAGCATCCTGTCCCACTGAAGCCCGATGATGTTAACAAGGGGTTAACACTCAGTTGGAAAGCATTTGTAGACAGACTTGAGAGGAAAACAGGAACTGACAGGTGAAAAATGTTTAGGGATTTACAGCCACTAAGTGGTTCAATTAACACCTTTTAAGACACACACATCATAAAACTTTCATTTTTAAGGAATATGATTGAAGGATCATAGTAAGAAAAACAATCCTGTTCCAGTTCTCTACCTTAATTGTCCCCTCATCACCACCCAACTCTCTTTACAAGGTCTGAAACTAGAGTTTTCTCCTTGACATTGCAATACCTGAGCTTCTTTATAACTTAAGTCCTCAAAAGTAACCTTTGTAGACCACAATTCAGGGTTGATCAGGTGGAGGGGAGCTCCCTCTCCAGGTAAAGGATGCATTTTACCAAGGCCTGACTGACCTTTGGTTGTATTCTCTGGTACCTGTGACAAGAGAGGCCTGAAAGAAGGCTGTTCTGAAGGTGGGACATTATGATGTTTCTCCATGTGGCTTCCCTTAGACTACAAAGGGTTGAGAAGCTACTGCTATGCTCCTCTCAAAGGAAGCACTGACCTTCCTTCCATGCCCAACACAGTCAATTTTATTGAAACTTCGAAAGCCATCTACTTTTTTGGGTTCCCTTGAGATGTTATCATGGGTAACAGATTAATTAACAGACTCAATCCATGGGGGAACAAGTTGGAGAAGGGGAAAGGGCAAAGGCGAGACAGACCAAAAATGCAGCTTACACAGTCCTCAAACAAGTTAAGCATTGAAACCCCACAAGTACATAAAAATAACCTTTTGTAGACAACCTTTAGATGGCCTGCAGTCACATCCAGGGAGAAACTGAAATATGGAGGCTATGAGATACAATACAAAAAGTAGCTACCTATGGCTAAGATAATGCTATAATTCAGCACTGGATTAAAAGGAGTTGTGCAGGGTCATCTTTTATTTTAAATACTAGTAGCTGGATTTTTTTTCAGTTTTTCCTTTGTTCTTTAATCCAGAAACAGGGTGATAGCTATACCCCAGAGGTTTATCTTGCCATAAATTGAGATAGCTTTCCTTCCCAGGAGATAAGCCTAGAGAAACTAGTTGAAAGCTAATCACCAACCTCTGAAGCACTCTCCTAACCTCAGCATCTGATCTGGACACACAGAGATCCTGACCCTGTAGAGATTTATGTGCATCCTTCATTTTATTCACAGACACAAGTGGGCCAGCTCTGTTAGTGCTGTCAGTCACGCTGATGTTTCTTTAATGAGCCAGTATTTTTATGGCTGAAATGTCTCAAATCCAGGATCAAGTTACCCAGTGTCAACCACCCCTCTGGCGGTGAGAGTTAAACAGAGTTAAAGCTTTTAATAAGGCACAAACTGCTGTGGTCTGACCTGCTTCCGAGTGCCAAGCACTTCAGATCCAGTCTATTACCATGAGTCAAACTGATGCCCAGTAATTTTAGGTCTGAAATGTTTTTAAGGGAGCATTACTACTGCAAAGAACATCCACGTGAGTAGCAACGCTAACCAAATACTTCTGAGACATACAGAATTACATTACCATTATGAATGTTTTTTAAAAAAAAAAAACCAAAACTTTTTTCTAATCAATCCAAAGAAAACCTCTAGTAGGGTTAAGAAACAAATACTTTAAAAGAAAAGCTTCATCTTATTGCAAAGTGAAGCAGTTACTCTGAAAACTGGACTTAAAAGTTGAAGGTTTATTTCCTTATAACCTGTTTAGAGTCAAACATTTTCTGCACTGGAAGTGTGGGTGTCCAACACAACCACTTATGAGGTTTTTCAGCATAGAGAGAGCTCATACCTCTCCAAATAGCAAAGACTATGATAAAAAACACTATTCATCCAGTTTTTGCTTAATTTGGGTTTAATAGTGAGAACTAACTGCCATTTTAAAAACTGACAGCAATATGCCCATGAACTGCTATTAGGATAGAGCAATCACACATTTGCTTTATTGACACTGAAAAATGAAAACAATAAAATACTAGCAGTCTCCTATGAAGAAAAGCTTACTGATGCTTTGCTTTTACTGCAGTTGACTGAACAGATGCAGCTGATTTTGGAGGTTTGTGGTAATATTTATCACTGAAGTAGGGATGCTGCAAAGAGTGGTGAGCATGCAGAATACTAAATATGGGTTTCAAAAGCATGTTTACCTAACCACACTTGAACATCACCTATTGTAGATACGAAGAGAGAAGAACGAGGCCTAAAGCAAATTTCTTTTACCTAAACACTGGACCTCCTTATTTTTCTCCCCCTGCAATCTATGGCAAAACAACAAATCTGCCTCTTGAATAAATCAGAGAAGAGCTGTGGCTTGCTGTTAATCGTTCATCCTCTTCTTGTCCTCTCCCATCTCCTCCTGCATGGGGGGAGCCTCAGAATATTGTCTGCTATAGCTAGGGACACAGCAAATCATAATTAGCTCACAGGGTGCTGTTTATAGCTACTACACAATGCCAGGATTTGTTTCTTGTACTGAAGCTATGAATCTGTAAATGGGATTTTTATGAGGATTTATGTGTCATCTTGTGTTTTTCCTGGAAGCTTATGCCACTGTTGTTCCCAGGGGACATGATGCACATTTACCAGAAACCCGACACACCAACTTCCTCCCTGTTCTTAAAAATAGGGATGAGGAAGCTCAGCAGATGATGAAAAAAGAATGTATTTAAGAAGCAGGTGGGTGTAAGAAAGGGGGTTGGAAAAAAGGAAGAAAGACTCAGCTACAGCTGGTACCAGGGCTCTGCTCCAGAAAAGCCTACAATCAATTACTGCTGGCATGAAGCTCAACCTTTCAGCAGGCGCCCAGCTGGCACACAGCAGAGCAGGGCTGGGCTGGTGCCAGCCCTGTCCCAGGCAAGGGCTTCCCTTCCCGCAGCTGCTCCAGGCCAGCAGACTTGCTCTTGGCCAGACACAAGTCCTTGCAAATGCTGTCACCTGTCTGCTTTTATAAAAGCCCATCAGAGCTGCTGCTACTCTGAAAGCTGAGTCACCAATGTAACCGCTAAAAATTTCTTTTCCAGCACCATCACTCTGAACAAGGCTAACCAGGACCAATTTAGGGTGAGCTTCCCATGACATGTCTTTGGAAAGCCAAAGCACCTGCAGACAGACAGCTCTGGTGCCACGCGAGGACAGAAGGGACATTACAAGCCATTCCAGTGTCACACTCCAGCTTCAGCAGAAGACAATGTCACCAAATCCCATCTGCACACAGACCCCTGCATCTCTGCTGGGAAGGGATATGCCACCCATGTGCCACAGTAGAAATATGTCTGCTTGATATCAAAGGCACTCGCAGGGAGAGTAAGCCTCTGAAAGAAGCTGCACCTCCACCCAAATTAAGATCAACAGCTTTGAGCCAAGGCTTTTTACAAAAAGCAGGCTCCACTTGTTTAGATTTTTTTATTATTATAATACAGGCACATTTTCAGCACACTGCAATATTCTATAATGAAATTACAGCCTTCACATATAACTTCTCCCTCAAGCCATGCCACTTCAGAATAGCAAGTTGTTATGCTGCTCAACACTACACCAGTGAGCCCCAGCACCAGTGAGTGACAGCACAGCTAATGGATATAGCAAGGATGCATTTGACTGGCAGCCTAACTTTGTGTCAAAACCAAAAGAACTCACATGCTGAAGGAAGGTTGATATAATGTGGAGGTGCCAATGGGAAAAAAATACATTTCTTCAAGGAATGAGAGAAACTAGGGCAAGGGAATGAAAGAAGAGGACCCTGTCCACCTCCACTGAGGCAGAGCGTCAGAAGACAGTGCATATAGCATCATCATGTAATGTATATATGCACAAAATTTAAGGAAGGGAAGAAATCTTGAATGCAAGCAGTGTCTTTTCTGGGACACAAAGCTGACAAGAGTAACATCACTGAAGGTGCTAACAGGGCTCTCCTCACCAGTGACTGCCAGAGAAGGGAGGACAAACAACTTTCTAATGCCTGGCAGGATCATGAGGGTAGATCCCTTTTCAAATTTGGTGTAGCAAGTTTGGAAGTTGTCTCAGATGGACCAAGAAATACCAAACACACATTGCTTTTCCCCTTCTAATTAGAACAAACGATATTAATCCACTGCTAGATGGTTCTCCTATTAGTTTGCTCTTGTCTCCAGAATAATGAAGCTGAACAGTGTGACTCAGGCAAAAATGCTGAACATTTCACAAGTCCAGCAAAACACAAGCTCCATAGTAGTATGGCTTATCAATACAAATCCCTCTTCAAATGTTTTTACCCATCTTGAAAGCCAGTCCCAGGGTCAGTTGCATTTATATCTTTTCCTCCATAAAATAGTGTTACATAATTCCCAAGAATAATCAGCATGAGTGATCCAGGAGTGACTTATCTATCTTAAGAAACATGTGAACTACAAAACTAAGCGTAACTTTTACACCATAAAGTGGGCTTGCAAGCATTCTTAATCTTGTTGCACAATGTTTTGTTTTTGTGGAATCTGGACTGTTATATAAATTTTTTACTAACACTTTGGTGGGTGCTTTACTCTTTTTAAAACGCAGAGTACCAAATAAAAACAAATTAGTTCAGAGATGCTGGAGGCTCCTATTATAGTACCAAATTGGTTTAATTGCCTGTATTCTTTAGTTTTAAGCTTTAACAGGATTTTTTAATTAGGACTTTTAAGTTATGGTAGGTGGATTCTTTCAGTTGAAGTTCTGATATGGTGGTCTGTATTTCTTTCATTTGAGTAATCTAAAAAGATAAAAAACGCTTGATTTTTGCATCTGTGCTACTATCATTACTGTCAATCTAGGTCTTTTCTTAAGAGCTTTATATTATGAGGCCCAGCAGAACAGTACTTCAAGCAGACAAATTCATAGGCAGAAGGTACAAATGAGGCACATTTCCTGAGGACTAGCAGCTTCTTAGCAGAATGGAAAGGATCCAGTAGATGAAGAGAAGAGACCATGGAGGAAGCAGTGGCTATTATGAAGAACTGGGCACAGAAGTTACCTTGAGACAAACTAAGACTTTGCCTGGAGTGTATCCATTACTCTGCTTTTACCCTCCTTTTAATTGAGTAGGTATCCAACAGCATTTGCAAGGAACACAAAAGCAGTTCACTACCCTATATCCCTTTCTCCTCCAGATATGTGGGCCTGCTATTACCTTGGACAAGCCTGGCATACACAAGTAACAGTGCTTATGCTACCTGACCCCACCCAGAGTTCAAAGCAAGCTCTGCATCCACTCCTGCTTTCCTCCTTTCCCCTCGTGTTCCCACAATGGATAAAGAAAGCAAAACAGCTACTGCACCTAAACGAGCAAGTGGAAACAGCACCCGAGTTCAAGTGCAAAGTCAACACCTACCTGATTTTGGAATTACAGGTCATTTCATTCTCAGGGTAGTGAATATCCACCGCATCCTGAATGACTGTACCATACTCATAGACTTTAATCTTCTTTGTCACGCCAGCGATGGCAAAGTAGTCACAGTCTCGGTCGAACTCAATACTGGGGAACAAAAGCATAGGTTGATAACTGTAACACAACACATGTACTTGCAGCAGGGTATTTTACTACTTAAGTGTCTTGGTATGGCAAGAACTGAGAATCACAATTTGCAGTTAGCAAATACCGTGTTCAGAACACCTTGGTCAGGTCTGGCACACACACCAACGACGTGGAGTTCCTGCTCTGAGGCACCATTTTCTAAACCCCCCCAAAGACACCCAACATCTCCATTTACTGAAATAGGCTTTTTGTGGTAGCACAATCTCCCTCCCACAGCCAGGATCTTTGTTCAGACACTCTAGAAGTTTCCCAGTTCAGCTACACCATTTACATTGCACAGTACCCAAACATCAAAGCTGACAGCTTACCCTGGACACACGCTTAACATTCAGCTGTATGCTCTATGACCAACATGCTACAGGGTGACTGCCCATTGATTTCTCCCCAGTTGCACTGCTGCATCCCTTAGCTCATATATACAGCAGCCTGGTGAACTTGAAGTGTTAATGCAGAGGAAACCAATATTTGTGGGGAAAAAAACTTCTAAATCCCCTGAGTAACAATAGAAGGTCAAAACATAACATGGCTTCACTAAAGGCAGATCATGCTTGACAAACCTGGTGGCCTTCTACGACAAAGTGACTTGCCTGGTTGACATGGGGCAGGCAGTGGACATTGTCTACCTGGATTTCTCCAAGGCCTTTGATACAGTCCCCCACAGTCTCCTCCTGGAGAAATTAATGCGTTATGGCCCAGACAAGTGGTCTGTGCAGTGGGTGGGGAACTGGCTGACAGGCCGTACCTGAAGGGTGGTGGTAAATAGCTCCTTTTCCAAGTGGTAACCTGTCACAAGTGGGGTCCCCCAGGGATCAATATTGGGCCCAATGTTATTCAACATCTTTAAGTGATCTGGATAACAGCATCAAGTGTAGTCTGATGAAGTCTGTGGATGACACCAAGTTGAGTGGGGAAGTAGACACTCCAGAAGGGAGAGCTGCTCTGCAGGGAGATCTGGATAGGCTGGAAGAGCGGGCCAGCAAGAACTTTATGAAGTTCAACAAGGAGAAGTGTAAGGTCTTGCACCTGGGAAGACATAATCCAGGAGTGCAGCACAGACTGGGATCCACCTGGCTGGAGAGCAGCTCTGTGGAAAGGGACCTGGGGGTGCTGGTGGACAGGAAGCTCTATATGAGCAAACAGTGTGCTGCTGCAGCTAAGGCAGCCAACAGGATGTTGGGTTGCACCAAAAAGGGCATCACCAGCAGAGATAAAGAAGTCATCATCCCGCTCTACTTGGCGCTTGTCAGGCCACACCTGGAGTACTGTGTACAGTTCTGGTCCCCGCTATACAAAAAGGATGTGGACAGGCTGGAAGGGGTCCAGAGAAGGGCCACTAAGATGCTCAAAGGACTGGGAAGCCTGCCATATGAGGATAGGCTGGGAGAACTGGGTTTGTTCAGGCTTGACAGAAGGAGACTTAGAGGGGATCTCATCCCCATGTACCAGTACTTAAGGGGCAGCTACAAAGAAGGTGGAGACTCCCTTTTCACAAGGAGTCACATGGAAAGGACAAGGGGGAATGGACACAAGTTGTTCTTGGGGAGATTCCGACTGGACACGAGAGGGAAATTTTTCACAGTGAGGACAGTCAACCATTGGAATAATCTCCCCAGGGAAGTGGTTGACTCGGCCACGTTGCACACCTTCAAGAGTCGTCTGGACAGGGTGCTGGACCATCTTGTTTAGACTGTGCTCTTCCCAGAAGCGTGGGACTAGATGATCCCTGAGATCCCTTCCAACCTGGGATTCTGTGATTCTGTGATCAGTACTGTAAAAACCATGCATGCTATGACTTCCACTTAAGGTTGCTTGTGGAAACCAAGGCATCTTTTTCCTTCAACTGCAGGGCAAGTTTGTAATAGATATCAATGAAGTTGAAAGTAAAAGCAGTCACCTTATAACTAGGTTAAGCTGCAAATGAGAAAAGCCTGAGGTTGTACATGAAACACATCTGAGATAAAGGCAGGCAGCAGGTTATAAACAGCTAATGTCATTGCTACCTTCACAGCTTGGAAGGGCTCAAGAGAAATATTTTAGACACCTAGTAGCCAGGGAAGTAAACCTGCTTCCTAGAACAAACTCCTGTCAGCCTGCAGCCCAAGTCACTGCAGGCAGGGCGGGGTGGATGTGCACAACACCCACCTCCTTTCTGAAGCATCAGCCTCAGCAAGACAAAAAGTTTGCTGCTCCTCTGAAAAAGGGCTTGGGGGTAGCATTTGCCCCTGAGTCTCCAGGTTAGTATGGTCAGTAACCAGCTCTTCTCAAATCTCTTGACTAAGGAAGACATCTACCACTTAGAGGTCTCTTTTGGGGTTCTTCCACTCAGTAATTCATTTAGATCTCTGCTGTCCCTATCATGAATTGTTTGTTTGGTTTGGTTTTTTTTGTTTAGAAGCCACAGCACTTATGAACCAGTCAGCACATTCTGAATGGCAGCAGAGAAAAGCGAGTTTACACTGATCAGGTTTCACATTCATGTACTTAAAAAATCCCGAGAGCAAGAGCATTCAAGGTACTTTTCTACAATCAGAAAGCGTTACACCAATTACATGAAGAGAGGGCTCTTTAGGCTGCCCCCATAGCTATAACAGCTAGAGCTTTCTACTCCTCAACATAGCTGAGAAGTTGAATGCACTGCAATGCTTCCAAAGGAAGATAAATTTAAATGCCAACAGAGTTTTCAAGTCCTTGTAAAGGAGATATCATCAAGTTATATTTAAACTATGGAGAGAAATGATTGTTGATATGCAGTCCGATGGTAAAGAATAATTCAATGAAACGGCTTGCAGCTTGGCCTTTTAACTCAGGCACCTATACTTCTCTGAAGCAGTGGCAGGAGATGGTCCCACTCACAACTGCTTGCTTGCTAGAGGAGAAATGAGCTAGTCAGGTCAAGCCTGCAAAATCACAAGCCTCCTAAAGGCAAAGAAAAGGAACATGTTTACAGCTGGGGAATAAAGGAAACAAGCATGCATCTATTTAAATAAATTAGGAAAGGGGAAGAAGTCATCTAAGCAGCCAGACTGCTCTCCCCGAGACCCAAATCTACCCTAGTCTAATTACTTTTCATACAAACAGGATGAAAGCACCATTCAAGCCTGTCTTGTCAGCTCACCCTATTCTATGGAAAAATTTTATAATCGAAAGCCTCGATAACAGTACAATGGATTTACTTGCACCACAATCTTAATTGAACCCTTGTTTCAGCTCCTGCTTGCTGCCCTGTGGATTCAGGTAAAGCACAACTAAACTGATGGCAGCAATTCATCTACTTGGATTCAATTTATACCTTTAGCCTTCTGCTGCTAAAAAAAAATATAATGTATTACAATGTCTGGTAAAAAGCCAAGTTATTATAACAGAATAGAACCTCTCTCACCTAGGGTGGGTTTGCTTCTCTAGCTTTTTTTTTTAAATAGAGACATGCTGTAGACATAACAAATTAGTATTTCAGTATGTCTATAAAAGTTAACATACCATTAAAAAAATTAAAATTTAAAATATTAATAAAAAGCATCAACCAATGAAATTGATTGTCAGACTAGTGACCTTCAAACAGCAAAGACAGTGCAGGGAGAAAACGGATGCAGAAATGAACTATCACCTGTACATATGTTTGCTGGCTGTGAGCAAGGCAGGCAAACCCAACACAGCAAGACTAACACACTTGCACCTTGGCCTCCATCATCTATGCACAGTCCTGGTACAACAAATGTTCTCACTTTCTGCCAGTCTGCTTTTAGTAAGCAATTTACAAAAAATTATGAACCATCTAAGTAGCTAGTCAAATGATTATTTATCATATAAAGCTATTACTAATATTTGCAAAGCTCTGCTTCCCCCTGGACTAATCACGATTAGGACAAACAGCTCACTTGCATAGCAACAGTTATTTCCATGCTTTCTCCTACAGGTCTTTCAAATACATTTAGTATTAAGCAAGGCTTATTTGCATTTAACTAGCTCAATGGTATGCCTATCACTTACTGCTTGAAGCCTTTGTTTCAATGTAAGCACTTGCTTATGCACAACCTTATCTATAGGAAAATTCACAAAGGAACTTAGTTTTGTCAAAAACAACTGGGCCAGCTCTGAAGAACAACAACATTCTGGTTTGCAGGTGATATATTTCTACAGTCAAAGTGAATTAGTCATTAGCACAATGACAACATGCAACACAGTAATATGTCAAAAAGGCCACTGAGTCAGAGATAAACCGGCTAGACAGCAGCATCCACTTCATGTGTCGAGAGAGGCACAGAGCCACCAGTGAGCCAAAGCAACATATAAAACATGCATGCAATGGTTATTAACATCCTGATAAAATAAGAGCAATGTGTTTTGGTAGCACTATTTTAAGCAGACTTAACATGGGACTGACAACGAACGTTTTCATCATCTCAGCAGGCAGATGGAGCACCAACTGTCTGTGTGATACAAACCTACCTCAGTCCTAGCATGAAGCAACCATGGGAGACCAGATATTTTCATTTTTTTAAGGAAGCACTGGAGGCAAGCTGTATTTTATATCATTTGAACATCCAGTGAAGTTCCCTTTTGGACTAGCAGTGGTCCTTGCTCCTCAAAAATGTGCCGATTAGAAACAATTAGCAATCACTTTTTTTTAACCTACTTTCAAACTCCACATTTCTGACCAATGAAGACTACCTGAATTTTTATAAGGAATCTTTTGGGACACAAGAACTCCTGGATATTTGAAAAAGATTTATAGATGTGCAACAGAATTTACTTAAAAATCAAGTTGAAAGGTACTGATTGTTTTGTTCTAGGGGAAAATAGAGACATCTCCAGTTCCCAAGTCATTGTTTTTTTCCTAAGCAGTTAACAACCAGTGTCCTACAGAAATACCACTAAGAGCTGCTAGAAAGTAAACATTCTCCAGGGCTCTGGTTGCTCTGCTACTTATCTTTATTCTCAATCTGAGATTATAAATCAATTGCTTTATTAATGCTAAAACCTATGACCTTGGAGAGCACTCGTAGCTAGCAAATGAAATTACAAAATAAATTGCTTCTGAAACATGTCTGGAAGCTTGGCTTGGTGTTGAGGGTAGACCAGTGAGGAAAGAGTAAAGCATATGTATCTACCAGTTTTGCCACTGTATAAAGCCTTGCCATACTCACATCCTGATAGTGCAGCGGTTTTCCTTGCCCCAGGAGAATGCACTGGAGTTAGAGAATGCATACAGATGGGCAACTAAATTGATTAAAGGAACAGAGCAGCTACCTTGTAAGGGTTATGAACAAGGCAACAGCAAGACTGGTGTTCAACAAATCACTCTGCACCAGAACTAGGAGACACTCACCAGAAGATTGATTTGGGACAGATAGGGTTTTCCCTCCCAGTCACGCTTTAAAAGCCACACACACACATATCCAGGTACTTACTCCTGCATGACGTGATGGTAGCAGAGCGAACCTGACAACAGTAAGCCATGAACAACTGGTTCATACCAGATATTAAGAGAAATAAATTTGGATACACCCTTTAGTATCTACAATGTAGTCACAGCAAATGCTGGGAGGCAGCAAAAAGACAACTATACAAGTAGTGACCAGGTTGGCATGAATGTGGTCTTCTGCTGGGACAGCATGGGGCTAGGTGCCCTCCAAACCAACCCCTGGGGCAGCTCACACTGTACTTGAAATTGCAGTTTGAAAGGCCCTGGGGGTCAGACTGGAGGGGCGCCTCACCTGGTGATTGCTAGTTACAGTTAAAAGTCTGCAGCCAACTGCTCCTCTCCCCTTTACATACACACACTCTACAATTGCTACTATAATCATAAATGCCTCAGCTGTGACTTGGTAACACGATATGTGACTGTAGGAGTTGCCATTTCCACAAAGTGGATGACTCAGGCCCTCGCACAGGACTATATGTGTGTCTTTTCCTCCCTGAATATACCAAAGCCTTTCAATTCTACTTCTGCTTAATATGGTACTATTTCTATTTCAGTTTCTCTAACCCCAGCCCCTATCCTGCCATGGCCCCATATTTAATTGCAACATGGATATACTGTTTTCAGTTTGGGGGGACTTAATTGGTGGGAGGAAGGAGATATAACAGCAGCTTTTGCTCCTCACTTACATTTCTTTAAAGCCTTTCTCACTCAGTGCTTCCAGTCCCTGGCCTCCGAGGGATATCCTGTCACTTCTAACAATCCCAAGTCCCACCATCTTATAGCCTGGTTGTCTATTTTCAATACACATTTTGAGCCATCAAAGTCAAAGATTAGAAATTTAGGTTATAATCCAACACCATGACCACCACAGCAGACTGTTCAGCACCTGGGACCAATACAGAAATTGGTATTAATATCACATACCTGAGAGACTGTTTTTAGAGTAGACTGATATTTTAAGGCCAAGTAATTAGTGTCACTAAGCATGCACTAGCACACTGATTTGTCATTTTTAAAAACAAAGCTATATTCAGGCATAGGAAGCTGCAATTACAGCGCTCAGGTTTTGTGCTCCATCAGCTCAAAGTCTGTATTTTGTCACATATAAAAACACAGGCTACTGAGACAAAGGGTATGAATTTTCCATATCAAGACTGTTTTGCTAAAGCTGTGAGTTGCTGAAAAAGTATTGGGTTTTTTTGTTTTTAATAAAGCAACAGTTGCATTAGTTACTTCTTACTCCAAAGCACCACCTAAATAAGGTCACTCCTGCTATTCTGAAGTCCTTAACCTGTACCAGAGGGACAAGGATAGACCACCACTGGTTGAATACATTCAAAGCCCTGTGCTGCTAAATATTTTCAAAAATAAACTGAGCAGGCATAGCACAACCCCAGACAGGTTATTGCAGTCTCTACTCAGGAAGGGCCACAAAACATTTTGATTCTCTAGACTCCTATATGGATAGGTAAATTAATTGTATAAACAAGACTCCACTTAATGCATCCTGTCATCAGACAGGATTAAAATCACATAACTTTGGGTTAGATGTGACCCCCAGAGTACCAGAAAATTGCCGGATTTGTCCTCTAATCAAGGGAAAGTTGTCTTGGCTACTATTATGGCCTCTCAATGAACCAGATTCAAGTCTAATGGAAGTCTAATGAAAACTGTGGGACAAAGGACCCCAAACTATTTCAGTTTGATCCCATTTCTCTGAGTTCTTTGTGATATTCCACCTCCAGCAGCACGAGCTGCTGCTGAATGCGCCTAGGGTACCCTCCCCTACCATCACACCTCCTCCAGGCTTCAAACATCTGATGAGAATACACTCCCCCCTAAGCAAACCTCTGTTTGAAGCATAAAAAGAAGACGCTAGAAAGTCAGCTCTGTGTGTTATCTTTTCCCCTCCCCACAGCTGGGAAACAGTTCAAAGCCTGCACTGTACCGAAGGATGGTCCTTAGCTCCAGGCTCGCTTGGGAAGACATTATTGCACCAGTCATGCTGCAGTCACACTTTCAGCTTCTTTCTTGCAGCCACAGTAGCCTGGAGTTTTATTTTGCTCCGTCTGAAGAAAGGCATAAAGAGGTACCACATTGACAAAGTAGTGTCATTAGACCTAGTTCCAGCCCCACTTCATGCTGACAAAAATCCTTTTAAGTGTAATGAAATGCTATCAGTTCTGAGACCACGTGGCAATACTCTCATTCCATAAACAGTCTGTTTAAAGCATAATATTAAACCTGAATTGAAGAGGTTTGGTGGGCTTAGTTCTATCTCACAGCTCTGATATTGAAATCAGAGCTACTTGCATGCTTTGCCATTGCTATACAAGAGTAATTTTTTTTTTAAAACTGAATGAGAGAATATACTATGCTACAAGAAATTAATCATGCTTCCCGCAAAAGCTCAACTTTCAGAATGAGGATCCCCTCTACTTTGTGCAAGGAAGCAAGGGGAAGCAACCCTGAACTTAATCTCCTCTAAATACAACCCCAAAATATCCCAGGAAGCCACAGCAGACTTCCAGCCTCGCCTACAAGGCTCTATAGCTAAAGACATCCTGTTCAACTGCATATGGTTTTTTTCATACACGTATTTCATTCAGGGGAACCTGGCTTAATTAGCACTAATGATGAGAAAACCTATAGGGAGCTACTGAATTTTTCAAGCAACTGAACATAAAGCATATTGATAAAAAGCCACTTTACTGCTAGGCGATGCTCTTCTGCATGCAGAAGAGATGACAACAATGCCAGGGTTTATGCACCAGATACACAGAAGTACAATGAGCCAAAGCTGTTGCAAACAACTACCATGCAAGTTAATGAGGATTAGATTCAGTTTTTCCAAACACACCATTTTAAATAAGCTAGAGTAGGGAAATGTTAACTAAAAATGCCAACAGTTAAACGCAGAATATTTCTTATGACACTATTTAAAATTCAAGCCAAATTGTCTATCTGCCCACTGTAATATTTCGGGCAACCTTTCTATATCTGAAAACCAGGATCTGCCATTTCTCCCAGCTGAGCTGACATGCAGTAGGTTACTAACAGTTCTGACAGTAGCAGGACCACAGGCTCAACATTACAAAATACTAAGGTGGAAGAGGTTTAAGTCTCCAAACATACTCAGCTGCCTTCTTTCTGCGTTCAGGCTTGGGAAACATTTCCAGAAAGGAAGGTGGCAGCCTCTGCCCAAGCTGTATAAGGAGGTTTGAGGGAAGAAACCCTGCTCCACAATAAGTTGCAAGGTTGTCAGCACAGCACTATGGTCTTATCAGGATTATGCCATTAAGTAGGAGGGAACGCCATCAGTTGTGATAAACGTTTAAGTACCTTCTAAGTAAAGCCATTCAAAAGCTCACAAGCTTGTTTTCAAGCCACCACATTTATTACTACACCAAGGATTTTGTTTCTTCAAAATTGAGCATAGCAGCTGCCGACAGAGCCGAAGACACAGGGGAATGAGTATATCTGAAAGAGCTCAGCACAGAAAACCTCCATCAATCCTGAGCCTGTATACAACACAGTCCACCCATAGGCTCCAGTTCCTGATTCCATTTTTCCATGATTTAAATGCAGCAGCTGAAGGCATCTGTCTCCAGCTGTCCACATTGCCAGAGGTCCAATTTCTCAGAACAAATCACAGCCCAGCCCAGTGCCCCAGTACACATTCTGCCATATTATTAACCCAAGCCTCCAAATTCACCCAGGACTGCCATCAGCTATTCTGCCAGACACCCAGCAGCACAGGATCAGGAGGCACAGCTGGAGGCAGTAACCTCTTTAGATACCTCAGCTCAATCCAACTGGCACCATGAGTCAGGGCACCAGCCTTCATAATCTGCAGTGTAGGGACTTTATATTTAACAGTCTCGAGGAGCCAAAGAATAGGCTGGGGCAGTTAAATCCAATGGTCCTGCTGCCTGATAATGATGGAACAAGGTTAAAACATTATTTGAAGCATTCTTCATCCAACTGCCAAATCTGTTTTAGGAGATTGCTCCAATGGCCTTCTGAATCTTTTACGGTCAGTATTTTGCATGCCATCCTTAAACTATTCCTTAGAAAAAATAAAGGTACTTAGGAATACCCTTAATTTCAGTCTTATACAAAGACATTTGATCTGACTCCCACGTACACTTGTGCAGATGTACACACACTTGTATATAATCCTGTAAGAACATAAGTGTCACTTCGTAACTTATTCTACAAGACACTTATGCAGCATATAAATCCAGAACACCTCTGTCTTAGAGACTGTACTTCTTAATAAAGACAATATTAATAATTATTAACCCAAGCCCCTTCTCCAGGCTGAGCTGCTTGTGAGGTTTTTTTCCAGAACTGTTTAAGCCCACACCATACATCTTTGCATGCCTTAAACATACCACCTCAATATTTTTTTTCAGCTACCTACCATTAAACAGACTAACTCCTCTAGATAGCAAGGAAAGAACAAACAAAAATTCCAAAGGCATGCTAATGCTTTTCAGATAACGACCTCCTAGGAAATTCAGGCATTTCCTACAAATATGGCTAGAAAATTAAAAGAACACTGTAGTAAGCTACAGAAATTAATATTCTATTAATAACAAGCTTGTTTCTTCAAGCAGACACAAAAATTCACTGTATCAACAATCAGTGTTGAAAGAAAGCTACAAAATTGGGGGGAATTAAGGGACATTTGTCTTTACCTTTTACCAACACTGTCAGCATGGAAGTTCTATGTATAAGATGCTGCGAAACCACAGCTTTCACGGCTTGCAAGTCCAATTCTTGAGGCTAAGACACAGCACTACTGCCTGATGGTCATTATTATATGAACATCAGGAGGGAAAGAAGGGGGGCTACCTGCAGCTTCCCAGAAAAGATTTTTGTCCTGATCAATCAAGTGGTGGATGCAATGATACAACTTCCATGGGCTACCATCCTCCTATGCTAAATACTGATCTCTCAGAGGCCGTTCTTGACACTACAGCACCCGTTCTTAGTTTCTCCACTTTTACAAAGCTTCTCTTAAAAAGAAAAAAGCCCAGTCTCATTCTAATAAATACAATCCTGTTTAAATTAGCCCCCATTTTTAAGTCAGGGATCCCAAATTATGTAGGAAGTGAATTTCACTTTGCACTATACATGGCAAGTCCACATAAGGACATTGCTGCTTCTTAAAACCTAAGGCCAGAGGAAGACGCTTGGCAGAAAGCCAGGGACAGAACCTCAAGTTTCTAATGAGCTGATCCTGTACCTTTATCACAAGAGTATGGCCCCCAAGATTTTGAGGTGTCTAGTCTAATATCCTGCTTAGAAGAGGAGCAGCTCTTTGGTCAGGGCAGGTTGCTCAGGGCTTTCTCCAACCAGTTCTTGAACACCTCCAAGGATGGAGCTTGCACAATGTCTTTAGGAAGCCTACTCCAAAGCTGGACTGCCCCACACTGCAGCCAGCGACCACTACATGACGTTTGCCAAGAAATGGAGACTGCTTACATAAACCGCACAAAGTTTTTTTCAAGATACAAAAGAAACACACACCATGAAAAGCAATAAGTGTTCAGTACATTTGGTTTAAAAGCAGACTCCCAAATTCATCAAGAGACTGTTCAATATTTAAGAGAAGTTTTATTTAAACTAAAAAAACTCATCTAATTATGTGCAGATAGAGACAAGTACTAAGAGAGCACAATGGGGGAAAATTTCCTACTACCAAATAGTCTTGACATTACTAGGAAAAAAATTAGGTGCCGCTGGTGGCCAGACAACTTCCATTCATTAACCTCCCTGTTTCAAATTATTTAAGTGTACCCCTAAAAGTGAAAGCTTCTCTTGATGGAAGAACAGAATTCTCTCTGCAGTGTCACCACAGTCACCAGAAGGTTTATTTTTGTAGTCAAGACTAGAGACACAAGTAGACATGCTCTTTTCTGGTTTGAGAGTCCCTTTTGGTACAGCAGCCTGTCCTGGACTTGGAAGGCTACATCACAGAGTTGAGAGCATCTCTGAACTCTGAATTCAGAGATCTGAACTGACATCTGTATAACGCTTCTGCTGGTTACGAGTCACATTTAGCTCATGGGATCCAGACCAAAATTATGTACCAGGAAGCGTTACCAGTTCCACACTCCAGAAAAAAAGAGAAAGTAAGGAAAAGGCTCTGTACTTTACTCAGCTGTAAACAAAATCCCATTTCAGCCCCAGACAACCTCTGGTCTATGGGCCAAAACCTCAACTGAAGTAAGGTAAGATAAACACAGGAGAGGCACAAAATTCAAGCAGGTTCAGGGTATTACACTTCAAGTTTCCTTAGCCATTCTGCAGTTCAAGTCTCTTTACCCAAGCATTTCTCTCTTTCCAGTTGTGGGAACAGTCCAAATAAGACTGATCCATCCACAGTTTTGAGCTGCCACTTGCAAGCAAGAGTCCATTTAAAGAATGATCGGTTTAACAGACTATAAGAAAAATTCAGCCCTCATTTCTCATCTTCAAGGAACAGCATCTGCTGTACTCCAAAACATAATCCTGTGAAGGATAAAACCCCATTACATTTATCTTTACCAGCAAGACAGAAGTATTGCTAGTCAAACTTAAAATGACTCATCTAATCCTAGCCAGCCCAGGGCGTTAAAAAAAAAGAAAGAAAAAAAGGAAAGGGGCTTGTTATGGTGGACACAGAACTAAAAGGTACCTTGCTAAAGTCTGGATCTAAGACTTTATATGCACAAGTAATCGTAGCTCAAAGTAAAAAAGGGAACAAAAATAGAACAGCTCAATGAATATATATGGAAAAAATACTCCTAATGGACAGGTTTTCTTTAAAGCTCACCTTTGAGGAAAGGATTTCCGTCTTGTTACTGAAAGGGCCAAACAAAAATACAATCTTGAAACCAACTTAATTCAACTATTTGAACGCTAAGAGAAACCACTTCATACCTTATTTGTTACTTAAGAGGCAATAGAATATTAAGCAATGAAAAAAAGTGGACCACAAAGGTAACATCCAGTTTTTGAACACTGTCTCAAGATTCAACAGATTAATTGAGTAAGGTTTCAGCCACCAAAACACAAGTTATTTCTTTCCCTCTCTGTAAATCACTATACCTTTGGTTAAATATAGTTAGCCTTGGCTATCCAAAACCCTTTGGATGTCATTTTAAGACCTTTCAGAGAAATGGTAAACTAAGCCAGAAGAATTTGAAGTCTGAGCAGATGACAGAAACCCACATCATTTGCTCCCAGATTTCATGGCCTCTGAGAGACACACTCATGTTTCCACCAGACCTGGGAACCACCTGGCTGGGAGAACCAGCTTTCTGATAACCAGGTTTCAGACAGACATCTTGCTGTAGTTTGTTTCTTGGATTTTTCTGTTCTTTTTTTTTAAATATGAAAGACTGCCATGTTATTCTCTGAAGGCCTCTGACAGTGCTAAAGCAATTTTCTACATAAATCATTGTAATGCTAACGCTGCAGTTTACAGACTCATCTTTAAAAGAAAGCCTTTACTATTTACTGCCACAGCAAGCGGAGAAAAGAAAAGTTAAGCTCTGATGACTATTCTGTCTGGGGGCATAATAAATGGAAAATTTATTCCTTGGCCCAATTCTAACAAAACTTAACATACTTGTGAAAACCATGTAAATACTTTGTACTTAAGTGAACTGAGTGTATAAAGAAAACATTTATCATAGAGGTACATGCGCATTCACATTGCAAGCATGCTGAAAGACCCCAAGTGTTTAAGCAGAACGGAGCTACTAGCAATTGCAAAGCCACGAACGTGTTTTCACTGAACATCCTTCTCTATTAATCTTTTTCTGGAAGCAAATAAGGGAAAAAAGGTCTGAGGGTTATAAATTTTGCTTGTGAGCATGTTTCTAAGCAAGGTAAGAAAGCTCTCCCTTCCTGGGCTCACAGTCTCGCTCTGTGTGCCTTTCTGAGTAAGACCATAAGCCTGTGACAGAAGATGCACAACTTAGGTACCAGCCCTGCATGGGTCCCCCACCCCCTGCCTGCAGCCCCATGCTGCCAGCACCATAACCAACGGCTGCCACCATGCGGATGCTGCACAGCCACCGCAGAGCTGCCAGCCCAGCAAGGCTCAGCGCGGGTCCCCTGGGCAAGCTCACTGCCAGGCTGGGGAAACCTGGAACTGGAGAGCAGGGCGTTGATTGGCTTGTCCCTTCATTCCCAAAGGCAACTGTAGCTTGCTTAATATTGAACCAGAATTTTTATAGTAATACAACCTAATGTTGTTTATGGTCTTTTATTAGTCCTCAAGACATCCACACATTCATAAATATGCCTGTGGCAAGGCACTCAAGAGAATACTACTGCTGCTCAGTTTCAGGTTTTCAGCCTGTTTATACACAGTCTTTAATTAGACTTTTCATCCTATTACCATAAACCCAGTTTTATTTCCCTTCTAAATAAACGTCAAGATTTGGCAGATAAGGAACATATTTCCATCTTCTTCCTTTTCAAACACAAAGCTAATGCATCTTTAAACCCTCTTTATTTAAACAAGTAAAGCTTTTGGAGCATGTGAGCTTCACATAGGGTTAACAGCAATGCAAACTTAAGATACGTAAACTGCTGTTATAAACAGAATATATTTAAAAAAAACCCACAAACTAAGTACAAGGAAGTTTAACTTCTGTCAAATTCTACTTTTATTCTTAAAGATACTAAAAATATTATTTAAATACTTAAATTTATGAGGATACCTTACTTATTAATATTGCTTTGTATTTTAATGCATTTGTCTCAACAGCAACAGCTAAGCAGCAAGACTTTTTGTCAATATTTCATCAGTGTTTCCTACAGCATGCGCAGGAACACCTTCAGAGTCAGTGCAGTCAGCCAGATAAAGCTTTTCACAGCATTTCATTTGGTTAAAAAGCTTTAGAAGCACCCCAATAATTTCTTTGGGCTGTCCATGGGTACCTAAAACCTACTCTATTATCTTAAGCTGTCATCACTGAGACACACACTTCATTTAGCTTCACAGACTCTCTCTGAACATGAGTCTAATGATCTGGATGAAGAACAATGTGAACAACAGAAGTGTGTTGGCCAAAACATATTACATGTAAACCCTTCGTTAAAAAATTCAAACTTGAAAGGAACTTGGGTAGCCAGAAGCTAACAAGAGTTACAGCAGCCGCACATTCAGCAGCCCTGCTGTACCAAGGCACTTAAGGACATGCTCAGATATGAACAGTCTTACTCAGCCCACTTACTGAAATCCCTAAAAATTTTTAAAATGTTTTGATTAATAAACAGCTTGAGCAGGGCTTCTAACAAAGTGTTCTTCCAAGTTATTTTTCAGTTAAATGCACTTAACTACCAATTCTAGCACTGGCTTAGAGGGAGGCCCCACAGTACCTTCATTTTAACAACAGTAACACACACTTTTCAAACATATTTCACCCAAGAATTATAATGCCTTCAAAACGGGAGCAAGATTTACTGCCCTTCCAGCATTTTCTAACCAAATGCCACAAAAATGCTGCTCTTGCAGAATGTCAAGGAGAAGAAAGGGCAAAAGAGCAAAATCCAGTCCGTGCTGAAGTTGGTAGCTGAGGAAGTTTGTCTACGTTGCAGTTGAGATTCCCATCTGCATTTCATTGCAGCTAGTGTGAACCCAATCAGTGCAGGTTAAATACACGTCAGAGCAATGATTATTGTGTTCTGACCTCTGTGGCCAAGTCGGACATTATACATTCCTGCTACATATTGCAGTAGTTAAGGAATCAATGCCACTTTAAAAAAAAACATGCTACACATGCCTCTATTTCTTCACATAGTGAAAACTTCTTGGTCTTTGAACAAATATTCAAGCTGTTCTGTCATTGTCCAAATAACCCCTTCATAAGGCATTAGATCAAGACTCAGAAGACCCAAGTTCAATTCATTATGATGTTATCACGTTTCCTTCAAGACCTCAGGTATGGCCACTTTGGTTCTCCTGCTCCCCTTGTATAAAATAGAGATTTTACTACTTTCCTCCTTCAAAAGGCTGCTGTGAACACACATTTAAATTTATGAAGTGTGCCTGTAAGAAACTAATGGGTCCTGTACATATACCATGCAGAAAAAATTTCCCAATTAACATATTACATCTTTTTTCCACCACCACCAGATCCAAACAAGCTACCACAGACTAATTCAATTCCCCAGGGTATGCTTCCACAACTGCTGAAATCAATTTAATATTATGGCTGCTGGCAGGTCCCAGCTTCTCCCTGTCCTACGTGCTCTCTTAAGCCTGATCCCTAAGAGAGCTGGGTCACAGGGCTGAACTAGTAGAGACTAATTCTCTTGAAAGACAGTCAATAACATTTCACCAGATTAATTGTCCAAACTGGTCCATGGGAGGCTCGGATGAGCTTCAGCAGCAGTGCATGACCACCCCACATGGCAGTGGATACAGAGTTGCTGTTGGCAAGAATGGAGCTGTTGAGTTGGCTTTACAACAACCACCCCCTCACTAGTGTTTAGCACTGTAAACAGCGTCCAGTGCTCAAGAGTTCAAGCAATCATAGTTAAAAATAAATCAGCTATTTAATATTTGCCATTATGACTGGATCCACCAACAATATTTAAAACCACCACAGATTCTTAAAGCTACTAACACTAAGCAAGATGGATGTTTCTTAAAATGCTAGAGCTGTATCATTTACAACGCAACTACACTAACATGGAGGACTGAGCCTACAACAGGCTTCGTGCTTTATCACAACAGCTCCAGATACTCACTGGCACCTCAATGGTCCTTCATTCGGTCTTGACCAACACCAATGGGAATAAGAGGTACTACTGTGGTACCCGAGTGCCTTTGCAGATCAATGATAATCACACATTCACAAAACTCTTTTTGGGAAGCGACTGCAAAGTGCATACGTGTACAGATCATTACTTGTTTAACATGGGTTAACAAATCAGCCTAAGCAGCCTGTATCAGCATGAGATGCACTGTCAGTGTGCCTTACCTGGACACTATGCTGGAGCCATTGTAGAGGTCACTAGCGTAAGACAGTGTTGCCAGGGGTCGAACAGAATTGTAGCGCGTGAACTTGGATAGACACTCCTGAAATTCATCCAGCTGGCTTGTTGTTCTGCTGTCATCTAGGGAGCGGTCACAGCATTGGAGAGGACAGAAAGAGTAAGAAGATAAACTCAACAGCAAACAAAAATCAAGATGTATGTCTTCATGTGACACTACCTCTGTTTTTCATTTCAGAAGGATTCTTGGTCAAGAACAGGTTCTCTCTCCCCTCTAGCATTCCCTGAGGGCAGCATGATCTTTCAGAGCACAAATTAAGTCTTTCCACTGCAACATCAGGTGAACCTACTGTGCTGAGAATCAGCTTCAAGATCACAAATACAGCTTTCCTGGTAGATAAGATCACTTATTTCATTCAAATTCAGAGCCCATGGGCCATATATTATTAACAGAAAACCTTAAAGCGTATCAAAATGCACTGTGAAGAACATGACTAGTATTATATGGAGGTGAACATATATTCCTTTCGCCATACTTCAGTTACAATATGCCTATATTTGGTGTGAATTACATTGGAAATACTTTCAGTAAAAAATATTTTCCTTGTCACTCCAAAAGCAGAGCTGAGGGAGAGTTGTTTCAGGGTTGGAGAACAAAGCATGAAACCAGAAGACTCCCTGCACTGTAAGTTTTGTGAAAACTGTGACCTTCAGCAGACAAGGTGAAATTGAGCTAGCTTGAATTATGATGATAAATTTCTGTGAGAAATGGAACAGTTTACTATAAAAGTTAAAATTAAATTGCGGTGTAGATAGCTGAAGTCATTCCTCAATTCCTCAGAAGTTCCCTTTTTTCCCCCCAGTATGAACAGAATTTTATGTAGACCATTTTAAAATATAGTATTTCCTAAATAAGGAAAAATTCCTAATTTATGGAGATACCATATGGGCAAGCCAGCCTTCCTCACATGATTGCACATCTACAGTCAAACATTATATAGAGCCTTCATGCTTTGTAACAATCTCCAGAATTTGCAGCAGTTCTCCCATTCCTCCTCTAACATTCCCACGTTTGCTTTGTCTTTTTGCACCAGTGCAACGTAAGGGAACTCCAGGTACGGCTGCTCTCACATCACTAACACACAGAACCTCGGTTTACAGGTAATCCTGTTTACTAAAAACATTACTGCACACCTTGCCTCCTGTTAAACCACAGCATCCACTGCAGCAGCAGAGAAGCCATACACACTACTTACACAGCTGAGATCAAATTCCACCCACTAGTTAAGTTATCCTTATCTGTTTCTTATGCTGCTTGTAAGGAAAAAGCTCCACATATTAGAAAGCTTTGGAAATATTGGGGTGAAAAAATTAGAAGGTTGATCTATAAAAGCAAAATACAGTTGTAGTTTCTTTGTGGGAGAAAACAGAGAGAATAATAACTTTCTGCACTCTGGTAATTCCTTGCCATCAGAAATTATTATGTTGCTCTACACTTGTAAGACATTTTGAAGTGTCCCTTATATGCTATTTAATGTTTGATCATATTAAGGAACAGTAAAGACTAGTAATTAGCATGTTTAAGAGTACTGGCATATATATTACCTATGTCAGATGGATCAAAAGGGGCAAAATGAATGAAGTACTGCTCCAAATTAAAGTCATCAGCACCTGACCACTACAGGAAAGAGCTCAAGAAGCCACATGCAAACACCAGTGTTCTTCAAAGACTGTTTTCCCCTTCAGCACTTTGATAGAAACAAATAGCTTCTATTCTTCCATTTATTTCCCTCATTTAGGGATCAAGCACACAGTCATCCTACAATTTATTCTGTTTCTCTGCCTGGAAAACCAAATGTTATTTCAAGACATTTTCCCCATCAAGGTGCAAGGCCATTTCATAATTACAGTTATATTTTGTCTCCACCCCCTACTAGAACAGTCATAGTCACTTCTTGCAAAAAGCTTTAAATCCATATTAAATCCTATTTAAAATGTGTCAAAAAGCAGGTATGACTTAAGAGAAGAAAAACCAATCAAGTATCACAGGTTATCCCTTATTTAGGAAAAACCTGCACTTGCAAATCCTCTACTCCTGGTGTGGCTGACATATGAATACAAAAATAGTTTCACCACATTCATATTTATAGTTCCAATTATGAAGAACAATGTATTCTAGCAGGGAATGCTGGGAAGAGCCCCATTTATTATCCTTGGTTAACAAGTAGTATTTTAACATAAACACAGTTACGCATCACCAAGTTGACACCACATGAAAACATTTCAGTGTGATCTGTGAAGTACTGTATTCTGCAAAGCACTTGCTAGCACTTCACAGGAAACTGGCTGGTCACATACAACCAACTTCTCCAATCTTCCAGCTACTGAAGCATCCTTTAAATGTGCTGCATTCCTTGTTAAAATTATTTTGCTGACCTGAGTCAGTCACTGCTCCAAAGTAGGTAGAAGATGTAGACATATCTAAGAGTGAGCTCCCCTAAGACACACTGCAGCTTTTACACTTAAAGCCAACTTTTTTTAAATTTAAATAACTAAGCATAATTTTTATTTATTTATTTCCAAGTGAATAAAACAAACTAAATTCATGGAGAAGAAAAAGCCAGAGTTTCTACCCCAACTCTGTTGCTGATCTGTGTCCTGGGAAGTTAGTCCTTGTCTTCCAAGGCTAAAAGTAAAGATATTCTGCTGCAGCAACCTCTGCCTGGTTCCTTCTTGACCCTTGGAGGTTTCTCCTACCCCAAGGGCCAGCTGCTCTCCGCTCCTTGCTGCGGTCTGTCACTCTTCATATAAGCTGCAGCTCACAGCTTGGCACTGCAAATCTCTTGCCTGCCACAGCCCATTGCCTGAAACTTTTTCCCCACCACAAAGCTGGTTTCTTCCCCAGAGGGGCCACAGAGCAACCCTCCTCACCCTTAAGACATATTCATTTGACCTGCTTGTTTCTTAAGAGAATCTTGTCATGCAATTAAGAACAATCCATCCACCAGGTAACAATTACTGTAGCTGCTGTCACAGTGTTACTAAATTATGAATGAGGCAATCTAGGCAATTGTGAAAACAGGTTCTAACTCTACAAAACAACCCTTAAATCTAAGGTGTGGCCCATGGGACAACACTGCTGCACACTCAGCTTCTATACTCCAAGCCATTTGTTAACAAAGACTCAATCTAGACAACATAAAGGATAACCTCCAAATGTTCTATTGCATGCTAAATACAGGAGAATTTATCAATTTACATTTATACCTCTGTAGTATTTCAATAGCAGTGTTTTTAACTCCTGTGTTTATACCACATCTAGCAGAACGACAACCTAACCACTGCTTTCAAACATTTGCATCTTTAGAAGGAGCAGTGAAATTGTTTATTGTGGGTTATGCCCTTCACAGTACAGCATTACAAAGTAATACACATGCCCCTCTGAAGGGACAGGATTAAATTTTCTAAATTTAGCAACTTCAAAGATTGGTCAAGAAAAGCAAAACAGGATGATTTGAGTAACACAATTATTTCCCATGCAGGGAAGAAGTGAAAGCTACTCTCAAGAGTGAGTCTTTCCTGAGGACTAGGCACTGTAAGAGGTAACTGATGTCAGAAGCTAAACACCATGCAAGAGGAACTCACCTGAGACACGTGTCATCCTGGTAGAAAAATAGCACTGCTCTAGGTCCTCAAAATGAGCTGTGAGCCGCTTGCGTCGTGAGGCTAGAGTGCTGTTATACCACGGCTGCTTTTTGGTCTGAATGGAGGAGAGAGAGAACACTTCAGAAAGGTAAAGCCAGGCCTAGGTTTCATTTTAATAAGTTTTACTAAATTATAAACAATTTATAGGTGTGAAGGGTAAAAGTGACAATAAATTAAGATCTTGCCACTGTCAACAGTTACTTTTAGGGTCCTATGTTGTACCCTTTTACTTGACAAACAAAAGCTGCTTTTTAGACAGTTTTGTTTCCTTAACCCTTGCAAATTTACTGATTACAGCCTCACAGGACCGACAGCAGCAACCCTTGGGGAGTCACATCTTGTATACATAGACAGCAGGGGCCAAAGATACCGGGCTTCCAGCTCCACAAATCAACAGACTGTACAACAAATACTTCCTAGATCCCTGGCAGACAGCTTATTAAAAAGAAAAGGAGATGTTTATTTTAGAGAGTTAGTTACTGAATTATTTCTTTTGAAGCAACTCACTAACTCTGTAAAGCTAAGCAAATAAGGATAGAAGCAGAAGACACCATGAAGTTCAAAGGTTAATTGAAAAGAAGTCCATGAAACTCATCATTAAAGCCATTCCCCAACCTACCCAAGCAGTAATAGTGAGAGATAGAGGCAACAAATTGAAACTATGTAAGCTCTCCGCCTGAAGCAAACAGAAGATACAGTGGTTCTCATTTTAATCATTAGTAAGGAAAAGGAACCAATTCCTCCACTGCACAAGAAGCATGAAGAGCACCTTGCTTTATTTTGTATTTAAGTCTCCCATATGACATACTCAAAGCTAATGGGGAAATTAAAAGATTTGAGAACCACCAAGCTCCCTAATGAGCAGCATCCCTGACAGCCTACAAGGTCCATAATGCCACTCAGTGGCACCAACAAAACCTCTTCTGCACACAACTCCCCCTCCTTCTACACAGGAGAACAGATTGCCCTCATTACAGTCATCAAGCAAGCCAACAAGAACAAACTAAGTTCAGAGCCCACTCCAATTCTGTTCATACCTGTACAAACAGTAATTTAACATTTTTTGGGGAAAAAAGCAAGCCCTAAGCAATGAAACCTCCAGACACTGCTTCCCACATGAGGCCTCATTGACATCTTGACTCACATGTGCATGTTGACAGCACCTATGGTCTACACAGCTTGTTTAATCTCAAGAACTCCAATCTCAACACACAACTAGAACACTGGAAAGTACTCCTACCTCAATACCTTTTAACTACAGTTTTGTAAAACTTCACAGCTTTAAGAAATACTTAATGGAATACTAAATAGAACTTTTATAGCAGCTTCCTATTAATTTTGTATGCCAGCCTGCAAGGGCTCCAGCCTCTCTCGGGACATTCAGAGTGATTAGGGCTCAAGACAACTTCAAGCATTGAAGAGCAATCACTTCAGTCTCAAGATGGGCTGCCTGTGACATGATGAACAACATAACCCAAGTCTGATCTGCCAGATGAGCTCAGTCCACACTAAGGTGGAATCAATCATGGTAAGTATCTGCCTGCTGTCCAATACACCTGCTGGGTCTGTAGAGGAAGGTCCCCCAAAGCAGGTCTCAGGCTGGCACATGTGACCCAGCTGTGCTGGGAATCAATCTGCATTAACTCATCTTCATCAGATACTCCCAGCTAAGCATTTTAAACTGCTTATGTTCTACCAAAACATTTACTGAGTTTCTATGAAGCCTGTTCCCTGGCTACTTGTTAAGCAATGCTGGGAAACAGGAGGGGAAAAAAGGGAAGAAAAAAAAAGAGAAAACATACCCAAGCAATTTTTATTCAACTACTAAAACTACTATGGTTCTCCTAGCTGAGGACATTAGTTAGGACTGCTCTGCTATCAACACTGATTTCACTGTCTCAGCTCCATTAGGTGCTCTGAAGAGTCCTCCAACAACTATGGAAGAGCTTCACAGCTACAAACAAGCTCCTTAGTTCTAGCAGAAAAGGTATGGCCACTAAATACTACCTGCAGAATTTCCTAGGGCCTACGTGACTTGTCCACTGTTTAATTCTGAAGCTCAGCTTCTGGAAGAAAACTGTCCTGTAGCTTTGAAATATATAAATTCTTCCCTAAGAACATGTTAGTAAACAATGCACAAAGTAATTATCTTAAGCAAGCTATGCTGTCCATCCTAGCACAGCTTCTTACCACCAGCAGTGCCCAGTCTATGATTTGTGCCATGACAATTAGAAAAAGAAACACAATTGAATTTATATTCCTAAAACTACTTTTATGGCAAAGCCTTGCTGAAATTAGACTACCTTTGAATTAAGTGTTTAAGTTAAAGATTCCTCTTTTATCTCGCCATCCAAACATACAGTAAAGTTTAATTTGGAAATTTGCACTAGAGAGTATAGATCTTGCACTCTCGAGGACAAAAAAATGCATCTGAGGACAAAAAAAGATTATTCTCACACAAATAAAGCTGTCTTACAGAATGACTAGAAAAACTAGGCTGTTTGTTTTGTGCACTTACCAGCAGTACAGTTATGCTATTAGTTTTGTCTTTGAAATAGGAAGAAAAGTACTGAGACAAGCAGTGTCAGTGGAGAACACACACACTACTGTTATCACAGCCCCGAACATAAGATCTCCACCCACATTTCACTTGCCCTCTGAAGCAGAGTAGAGCTACAATTCTTTGTTCAAGCAAAGATCTCCCAGACCACAGTAGCAGAAGCAACAAGCATTTTTCCACAGATTAATAGAGGGAAATTTCTAATTATCAATTAGTTATACTGCTACAAACCCAAAAACCTGCATGCATGCACATGAGCCCAAAATTCAGGGTTTTTTTTCTTTATATCAGATACTCCATCAAACAAGATCCAACAGCACTTCTGTTAGTTTACCAATTTGATATTGCTGTGTGCCATAGATGGTCCACCACCACCAGAGAGCACCAAAGGTCACAAGCTGGCACATAACCAACAGTCCATCTGTCTAAATCAAAACTGTTTAACCTTTTTGAAGTTGTGAGCTGGTTATCAGTGTCATCTTCCCAGCCCAGCTGAATCACTCTAAGCTGTAAGACTACAGCAGTGCTGTTTGGCAGGCAGCCTCCAAACTGATCTACAGGGCCTGCTAAATGCCAAATAGCTTCACTGTATATGCAACTTTTTTACCCTCTATGTGAATTTATAATACAGTTCGTAAGGCCCTAAACAAGGACAAGCTATATGTTTGGAGAATGAATGTTTCTTGTTTTGAAAGACAAGCTTGATCCAAAGCTATTTAAGTCAATGCAAATGGCCAGGGATTTACCTCCCTTCCCAAATGCTGCCCATCTGGGAGAAGAGATGAAGAGCAAAAAATATCCCCTCTTCCCTGGAAGAGTCAGCTTTGGGAATAAAGTCAGATGTCTAAATGCATTACACCATATTTCTTTGATGGCATCAGCATGGGCACTTGCAATTCTGCACAGTCATTCCTACAGCTGCAGACTTGGCTCCAGTTTACCCACCAAGCCAGTTAAAAGCATTTACAAGACTCGAGTTGACCAGTACCCTGGAGACAGACTGAGTAGTTGTACCTAATATCTCTGCCCACTCTCCACATTCACTCTCCCATCCTCCCTGTACAGACACATGTATTACCTTACCTGAGAGCTGCCACTGAAGCCTGGAGGCTGGCTATACTCCGTGGAGTCAATAATACTACTGCAAAAGCAAAAGAAGTAATCTGGTTAAATCACTGTACAACCATCCTTTATAATTTTTAACCTCTTTGTTATTCCCCCCTTCACATCCTGGAGCACACTTGCCTTTGAAGTTAATTTTACAGACAGGGAACACAGGGTTATTTTTTGTTTGGGGGTTTGGGAGGGGGTTTTTGGCAGGGAGGGTTTGGTGTTTTTTTAACTAAAGGGATCTCCTAGAGCAGAATGCTGTCACGTACAATTATGTGTAGTTCAATCTAATAATTTCTAGTTAGAATACAAAAGCATATCTTTTGTATTAAATATGCAGGATAAGCCATTCTGGAAGTAACATGCTATATTGGTTTTCAGTTCCTTTAAAGAAAAAAAAATAAGTTTAATACCATGGCATTTGAAAGAGCACTGTGAAGAAAAAAGCTAGAGAAATCAGCTTAAGGCAGACACTAGTATTTACATGAAGACACACAAAACAGACACAAGTTATGAAAAACAGAAATAAAGAAATACCAACAGCCAGGATTACTATTATCAGAAAATTCTACGCTATGAGATATATATGTGTGTGTAATGCAGCTATATATAGCTACATAGTATCTATAATGACAACACATACCTTAAGTAACTGTTCTCAAAACATAGCATAGATGCAAACTCAAGAGATTTAACTTTCAAAACTGCAAAAGGATCTACTGACATAAGCAGAAAACAGGTGGTTGGGTATTCTTGCACATATGGGTAAAATACTTAGCTCTTACAAAAACACCAGACCCAGATTAAAGCACCCTTATCACTCAAAAATTTAAAATACTTTTACAACAAGTAAAGGTTAGTACACAAGAACACCATTTTATTAATTACAGAGAACACGTTACAAACATTGCCACGATTTGATTCTAAAAATCTTTGTAATTCACTTGCTTCTGCTATGTCATTTGGCTTGGAGAGAAAAGAAACTAGCTGGGTTTATTATTCCGAGTCTTATGAGGTGACCTTAGATTTAAGCATTGCTTGGGAAAGCTGAATGTTTCTTTAAAAAGCTGCCAGAACATGGCTATAGGCCCTGGTTTTGTAAGAGATTATTGATGTTTATGTAACACCCAGAACAATGCATAGACTTGACATTATTGGTCATAAAACAAATGGTTTGGCTGAAGTGCTGGTCAGGGCACCCCTAAGTCCAGGAGGATGAAACAGGGGTATTAGTGCTTAGTTGTTTCTCTGGATGTTTTAAAGCTCCCCTGGAAGTGGAGGTAAGTAGAAACAGAAGATGAGAGACGATTCTGAAGTCTCATTAGTGGTTAACTTGCAAGATGCGATTGACTGGGCTTCTGTTACAGGCAAGACAAAAGCTACAAACCAAGAAAATCTGAAGGATAAAAATCATTATTTGCTGCCAGCTATTGCAAGGGAGAAAACAGCAGAGCTGTTTCAGGCATGGTTGGGGACAATGAACCTTAAATTAGAATGTGGACACGTGAAATAATGAAACACATACAGCAGATCCTGCCAGGAACAGCATGTATAAGATGTTCAACTGGAAAGCAATGAAAAAACACTCCACTCTGAGACAGGTATAGCGGCAATTAACAGCAAAACACACAGAATTAGAGCGTCTGGTCTCGTTTTGCTGCAGGTTGTCTGGTGATATAAAGCCTTCAAGAGTGCAGACGTCATCTTCCTAACCAGAATACAAATTCAAAGTAATTTCTGTGTGGTGCCTGTAGCTGAATTAACCCAGCATACACTTGAACATTTTTCCTTTTAAAAACAGGAAGCAAATTATCAGAAAAATTACAGCCAAGTTCTTTTTAAAAGCTGTAACATTAGGTTCACCTAGGAAATTCAGCTACACTAACACGACATCTTTAAAAACCTGGAACAACAACAACAAAACCACAGCAACCTGCAAACTATAAATACCATTTGTTAAACCCTTACAGGGTGGGAGGGGGTAATCAGAACAAATGGAGGGGAAGGAGATCAGGATTTCGATAAGCGAATCAGAGTTACCACGCAACTCATTCTTAGATCAGAATCTTTCCCCAGAAACTCATTTTAGAGCAATAGTTCGTTGTTTGCTATTACTGCCAGAATATGTAGTCACAGAGAAGTTGCTTATTTGTACCTCCTGTTTGCACCATTTACTGGTAGCAAAAATAGCATGCGTGCCTGTTCAGAAAAACCCTACATAGAACTATTTGTTCTTTTCCCTTATTCTTCTCCTCTTGTTTGCTCTCTATTAGTACACAAGCCCAGCTATCTGCAATGCTGCAAACAAGCGCTGTGCTATTACCCAATTTAATATTTCATCATACCCTGTACAAGTATAAGAAAACACGTGTTTCTTGAAACCAAGAACGTATTGAACATGATAGCAGTACTTGGGTTTTTTGCTAAAGAACTTATGAAGGAAGATGGGGGAGGCATAGCAATTTCACATTTTGAGGATGTTAAGAGGGTGGGGGGAAAAAAGCTACAAACAGTGAGAAGAAACAGAGAATTAGTGAAGCAAGCCTATGATTTAGAGGAAGTACATGAATAAGGGCAAATCACCAGAGACCAGATAAAACCAAATCCCAAAGAACTCGATTTTCTTGAACTTTAAATTCACAGGCTAAAGAGATTTTCTTCATCTCAGCATGGGCCTGTGATAACCTTGTACTATTTATAAGACACATTGGTAGAATTTTATACAATTATATTTCATTAGCAGAGTGTTAAGCATGTTAACAAGTTACATTCCAATTTAAATATACCATTTTCATTCCCTGATAAGTTAAGAAGTCTCTGCAAGTTTAATAACATTTTAACATGGAAGTGAAGCCATCTCAAACTATATTTGTATTTCATTCTTACTGGTTCACAGCATCTCTAAAATGCACTTTGGAGATTAAATTTCAGTTAACGTAGAGCTAAAAAAAAATATCGGTGTATTTTAAAAGCTTCTGTCCTTGTTCTGCTACATTCTTCCCAAGTAGGAATCAAAGTTACCATTGAGATACTCTCCAAAATTTTAATTTACTGTTGGTAAGAAAATGAATTTCAAGTGGTAGACCTTTCTGGAATCTGAGTGCTGGTAATTCCAACTAATTCGATTACTTGAATTACACAAAACCAGGATAGGGCAGGAACAGAAGTTACAAGAGTCCAGCAACAACCAATGACTGTTCAGACACTTCCTTCACATACCATCTTCTCTTTGACCACTAAAACTACCTCTTAACACAGGAATGTAATTGAGAAACAGAAAAGGAGTCTTCAAGCCAAGAGAAAGAGGCAACCCCACATACCCTAGAAAACCCCTAAACATCCTATTATATCACACCCTTGGCATGTTGTCCCAGAGGAAAAACCCAAAAGCTGAAGACACAGCCAAGGTGCAACTAGACATGTAAAAGATTATCAAACAAGAGAAAAAGCCCGTGGTCTCTCCACCTGCCATAATCCAACACACTGCCATCTCCCAGCAGACCTCAGGTTAAGCTCATCAATCCAAAACCACTAAAATATTTTGGATACCATCTTATGTCTTCAAAAGCAAGAACTAAGAATGATTGACCCTAGGACATGAAATAAACAGGCATAGAGGAATAATAAGAAACTCTCAGCCGTATGAAACCAGTGTAGGCCTCACACAGCAGATTCCCCTGCCCCCCACAACTCTTTCACCAAACCTCTGGGGCTTAAAATGTTATTCCAGCTTCCAACAACAGCCAAAAGTTCTTTGAGAACATGTTTGTTAGCTTGGCTCAAGTAAGAAAGATACATTTCTCTTCATAAGTACACCCTTCTGTTGAAAAAAAAAAAAAAGAAACAGAAAGGTTTCTAGGCCTGACAGCATTCAACATGTTAACAACTTCAGCCCAACCAATACCCATTCTCCCCAAGCAGCAGTACCATGAAGCAAGTGAGCAGCAATCTATTTAATAGCCAATAACAAAAACTAGTAGAACCTGACAAAAATATCATCAGCTTCACATACCTGTTGCTTGGCAAAACAATAGCCTGCATCAAAAATGCACCTGCACCCAAAAATTAGGCAAGCAGGGAAGGGCAGAATACCACTGTTCCCATCCATCTTGACCATATACCTGTCCTTTCCCTCAGGGGCAACCAGAGCTTCACAGAAATATGAGATTCTAGTCTGTGCCCAGAAATAGCATTCTGGTAAGAATTCCCAGGCAATATTGCTAGGCTCCTTATCAGAGCACTGTATCTAAACCTCTGTAGGGGAGGAAATCTGATCTTTTTTACTTACTTACTCTGGGCTATTGGGTCTTGAGCTACTAATTGTAGAAAAGGTGCCAGTACAATTTTATAACAGAAATGACAGTTTAGAGAGCTCTGCCATTAGGAAAATACACTGGAAAGAGGTAGGAGAGATGATCGTTTAATAACATAACTTGGCCCTGTGAAATCAGAGATTTCTTACAACCAGAAAATACTGCTATAAAGAAGTAGAGCACTTCAAACCCTGGCACATGCAACTTGGACACAAGAAGCATCTGCAATTTTATCAAGAAACCAGACTACACAGTATTCAGACAAATACACAATGAAAATAGGTTATTAGAAAGGCATTTCATTAAATCAAAACAGACAGCAGATAAACAGAATCAATAGGCTGTATATTTTAAATTTTGATCCTGGAAGCCCATACCTTTAGCCCTTCACGCTGAGTGGGGAAACTAGAGAACACCAATATACAAAATTAACCCCTTTCATACGCCAAGCAGAACTGCATAACATTCAGAAGAGGCAGCATGTATTTAACAGTAATATTTCTTATCATAAAGACTTATGACTCAAGTTAAGTAATCCACTCTACATTTAAAGTGATCAGCTTTCCACAGCATCTGGTTTAGAGTAGACTTTTCATCCAACTGCAGACTCATATGGCTTTTTTCCCCACTACTTTGTTCAAAGTTTATGCCGATCAAGAACAGAACAGGAAAATACTGTATCACATTCAAAAAACTAGTTTTGCTTGTGTTTTGGGCATGGCACGGAGAGGACTAGCAAATATGGTGCAATATGTACAACTTTAAATATCAAGTTCTGAGTTGCAAGCTCCATACCTGTGTGAAGGTGAGGGAGCCTCAAACTGCGGCACCGTACTGTCCTCACTGACTGGGGAGTACAAGCCACTCATTTCCTGAAACAGAAAGCCACGTTATAGCAAAGGTGACAAAACATGAATAGTAGGCACTGTCTGATATATAATGTTCACATAGTAATTTTTTCTTTTTCTAAGGAGATAGACAACTGTATCTACATTTATTCAACCCTTACCTAGAAGTCTTTACTATACCTAAAAAAAACCACATTGGTTATCTTTGGGTTGGTTTATTTTTATTTGTTTGTTTGTTCTTTTTTGGTTTTTTTTTTTTTTTTTTTTTTGTTTGGGGTGGTTGTTCCCTCCACCCCAGTTATTCTAAGTGGGTTTCAGAAATCCTACAACTGCAGTGCTTTTTGGCCCCCCAAAAAGTAGTTCTGGAGTTTATACTCCAAAAATCAATGGATTTGGTTACCACCCAGTTGTCTCTAACCCAGCACCTCCCTTACACATGGCAGAACAAGCAAACCATAACTGCATCCGAGACACATGCAAACATATCTAATAGCCTTCGCAGCTGGAATGTAATGCTGGATATGGGTCATGGCAAGAACAGTCACAAAATGACAGGGCAAAGGTTGTTTCGTGCCCCAAACTTTAAAAAAGGATCTATCAGTCTTCTGTGGGGCAAGTGCACAAGAGAAACTTTACACATAAACCTGGCTTTGTCACTGCTAGACTAAATCACTGCTGTGCAGCCAGTATGAGACTGTACCTTTCATCTGTTTGAGAAATGGAAGCTATGCTGGATGCTGCAGCTCATTAGTTAGGGGGGCAAAGCGTTCCAGGACAACATTACTGGTGCTTTTCAAATACCCACTGGGTGCCCATTAGTTGTTAGATAGAAAGTAGGATATTTGTGATGAGAGAACCCAGGCTTTAGAGGTCAGAACCAAGGTCACTATCACACACCAGATATGTACCCCAGCTGCAGTCCACTGAAGTGCCTGATTAAAGAGCAGAAAAGCAGGTAGCTAGATATTCCTCAAGGAATCCTGCAGCTTGGGAATAGCTTCTCTTAGATCTGAAGACATATTTTAACAGTCTCAAGAAACATGCTAACAAATTTATTTCCCAAGAGCTATAAGAAGCATTTAAGGAAATAGGTCTGAAAAATGCTGTTATCTACCAAGTTACAATTTGCGTAGCTATCAGCTGAAGGGAAGTGCCTGCAGTTGTCAGTTCTATTTATATTTTGATAATTCATCAGCATGTGTGTAAATTGGAAGTGAAGAAATCTAAAAGGCTTTTGGGCAGTGTTTGGGAGCTTGCACTGACTGCTCGAGACAAGCAAGAAGAGAAGCAGACCTGCAAACTGATTCCCAAGAAGCTTTAAGGGAATGCTATTTTGAGAGGTGGCAGTCTGATGCATTCCTGAAACATCAGTTTCCTATTCCAAGATCAAAACACCAGAATGATTAGAGGAAAGGACCAAGGAGGAAACTAAGAACTCAATAAGGACAGAAGGATTGAGCTGATGGGTTTACAAATACTTGGAGAATAACTCTTATAAAAAAATCTCAAAGATCACCATTATTAAGGAATTAAGAGAATTATATCAGAAGGTAGCAGATTGGTTGTTTTGACATGTAGCAGGAGCTGATTCTGCTCCTACCCAGTCTCTGCATTACGGCGCTCTTGTGCACCCCCCCCAGTACTTCTCCATTTTAAGAGTGGCATGCTGCTAAGATTTAAACAGCCTATGCAAATAGCCAGAACACTGCAATGTACAGAAGTGGTAAGTTATGAGCAATATGCTGGCTGTTGATTTCTAGGCATTATTCTAAAATACTACCAACACAAAGAAATTGAAAGATATGATTATGTAAGAGCTAAGTTTCAAAGCCCCCTCTTACCAACCTGCAGCTTGCATACATCAACTAAATGAACAAATTAAAGAAAGAATATCATCTGTTCGTTTTCCCATTACTGACTCAAATGCCATAAATTTAACACAGCAGCCCCACAGCAAGGCAGGCAGCTTGATGCAAATGAAAAATTGCCAGAGTCAGAACACTGTCTGGGCACCTCACCTCTACTCGTTTAATATCTTCTTCCAGAACACTTAGCTCCTTCTGGATCTGCTCCAATTGCTGTGGATAAGAGAATGGGAGAAGTCTAAATCAATCTGCACTGCACCACCACCAAGATAAATTATGATCTTTTTAGAGAGAAATCTGAACTATCTTAACTGGCATGCTACACGATTCAAAAGTCACTACGCAGGAAGTTTGTATGCATAGATTAATATAAGTGTGCACACAAACCACATTCAAGTCAAAGTTATGGGAAACAGTACAAAACATGAGTATGAGGTACTTTGATATCAACCACAGAGACTCACATTGAATAATATGCTCCTCTAACATCTTCCATGCAAGGTATAACTAGCTTACAAACACTGAACATAATGAGAAAAAATACCACAAGGAATACCATGATCATTCCACCCTTCAACAAAACACAAAATGCTTTCCTAAAAGGGATTAAGAGTATTGCTCTTGCTTGCAGTTAACCTGCCAATTGCCAATTTAAACTTAATGATAAAATTTTTCAGATTGGCAAAAACACACCTACTGTGATCACAGACAGATTTGCTCCTGGCACCAAGCAAGCACCACATGGCATTTCTTTCAAAGGTGTGATACTTACCTTGGATTACACCATAAACTCCAGTCACTCTGATGGCTATCCCTGAAAGGGTCAGAAGAGGACTTTCTCTCTCACTAGCCAACATCCCCTTTCTCTTCTTTGTGTGACATGTAATGTTTTTCAGGTTTTTGCAGTTATTTTTCAGTCAGTCAGTGACCTGGCTTCACTCATCTCTAGTAACTGTGAAGCCAGACTTGGTGACTGTTTATCCCTAAGAACAAACATCTCCTTACCAGCCTCAACTCCCACCCTCATTCAGCAGACACGTCCCATCCAAACACTCACACAGCCTATAACCAGCCTTGCAAGACTTCAACACATACAGTACTCTAGGTGAGAGCTCTGAGTCTGGACCTAAACAGACAAAATTCAACTCCAATGCAAGTCTGATTCACTAAGATACACACATCTAATGAATAAATTGAGAACTGGAAGTCCACTTGACCCTCCTCAACTCACAATAAAAGTCTATGGACAACTAGCACTGTGGCATTCAACCAGAAGCTGTTACCAAGTTGGCAAGTCCACTGAAAGCTTAAGCACAACACATTCTCTAAAGGCCAGACAAAATTTTGCATTTTGAATTTTTAAGGAGATAACAAATTACCCAAATCCAAATTTCCTAGTATTGCAAGACATATTACACTTAATATGACATATTCCCAAGAACATTTGGCAAGCTACTCCGAAAGACTGATTCACTCAAGTGCTTAAGCTTGATTCTTTAAGTGGCAGAAACTTTTGCTTAAACAAAACACACCCACCACTTAAACCTCCACTATTGATCAGCATTCCAAATATCTCTGCTCTGCATTACATAATCCACCATTTTAATTTACCTTTTTGACATTAAAAAAAGCTCTGTCCCTGAAGACAGGAAAGGAAAGGACTGCGGTGTCCACACCTACTTCTAACATGGCTGCTTCTTCCTTGGAATGAGATGACATTGTATTTATATACCAATCTCTCTACTCTGAAGGTTTCACTTTATATTTAATTTGAGTCACATACAGCACAACTTTAATGGCTTAAAACTAGACTGCCTCAGATAATTTACAAACCACTACACCATAACAGATCATTCCATTTTCACTTGTGAAACCTACAGCACCACCTGCTATTCTTGCTATAGCTCCAAGATGAGCGGCAGAGTTAAGTGACACTAGCACAGCACAGGTTCTGCCTGTACTCAGCTCTAGCAGACAAATACCATTAGTCCCCCACTTTCATAAATCCCATTTTAAAAGAAGCTATAAAAACATAGAGAAGTTCCAAAGTTACAACAAGGAAGTCAGCTATTGTAGAATGTACTGGCTCACCGCCAGACTGGACAACTGAAAAAACTGATAGCTGTTGCCATCACATAAACAGGAGACCTTTTTATAGGAACAAGAGCAGAGACTTCTTTTTATTGGCCTGCTTTTATTAACTACTACACAGAGTTAAAAGTACAAGATCCAGAACTTCATTTACTAATTCTTCCCTCTAGTTACATTAAAGCAAGCAATTTGAACCTACCACAAACTTATACAATAGTAACAAGTCTAAAAACTAGGTAAATGTGTTTCATGCTTATTTTAGGAAGAGTCTTCTCATACTGTCAGCATCAAATGACTTACTAATGCCCACATTGAGACTTTTCTTTTTGGTAGTTTATGGTTTAGGTTTAATCTATCAAAGACCTTAAATCAGTCTACATTCATTCCAATTAAATTCTGAAAAATGAGACTACTGATTTATAATTGCCAGACATTGAGGGACATTTAAGGAAAGCTAAATGAATTATAGTCCTTGCAGTATATCCAGATTTATGGGCCCTTAATTTGATTTCCACTATGTTGGGCACAGAAAGCAAGCCAAGGCCTGTCCCAATGATAGGCAGAATCACGCCTGTCAAGCTTCAGATTAAGTCAGCAAAAACACTTAGAATGAAACATATGCTAAAGTAGAAGCACATACTACAAACTCTCTTCTCAGACACAGATGCCTACCCAGAACTGAAAGGGCCAACATTGACAAAGAGAAGGTTTCAATTCAGCAATTAAACCTCGTCATTTTAACTCCACCAAATGAACAAGTAGGTATAACGTTCTAGTCCCAAGTTACACAAATACATATGTACAAAACAAAAAACTTACCTCAAAACAGCCTGTGTTTCTTACACCTTGTGGAAAAAGGGATTTCAGAACATGTAAGTCAAGAACTAATGGACTGCAAAGACCTTCTCTTATATCAAGGAGCTGCATGTCAGTTAAGAAAAACAAGCCAACAGCACAACATAGAGCTAGTCTCACCTAACTGAAACTCACAGCAAAACTTCAAGGACAAACAAGCTTGCACAGTGAACAAGCTGCACACTGCTCTAGTGTGAGTAGGCAACTGACTCCCATCCCACAACTAGCAGTTGTAAATTAACTTCCAGTAAAGGCAGGTGAACAGGCTCCTTTGAAATTTAGTCTTTTCAGAGGTGGCTAAAGAATTCAAGACACGATCACTGGCAACCTTCTTATTCGAACATACAGACTAGCAGCAATAGGTCAAAACAATATTTGAAAACAATGCCCAAGAAGAAAAACTTATGCTCAGCAGTTACCAGAGAAGGTACCAGAGTAAGAAACACAGGTTCTCACATCATTCTTTTTAGGCAATCTTTCAGATCCAAACCTCTCTCACATCCACCAGGTAGTCTCCTCCAAAACCCTCTGGTCTGAGTCTGACACTGTCTAGACATACATACAAAGAGTTCTCCAAAGACAACTCTCATCCCTGGAATATGCGGATGAAAGGAAAACCCCTAGCTGGAATTGCCCAGAGATAGAGACACCCCACCATGCTACTGAACTACCATGTAAGATTCTTGGGTGGAAATATCAATTTGAACTTCAACAACACTAAACATCAGGTGGTCATAGTGAGAGTCTGATTTTAGTTGACTATCTTCTAACAAGCATAGCTAGGCACAGTGCTGAGTTTTCATCCTTAGTCTTCCTTTTTTTTCCAGGACTGAGGGCCCCTCAAGAGGCAGTCGCTTTGTCCTTCATACAGCACAGACAGCAAGCAGTCTTGACTAGGTCTCCTGGCAGCACCAGTTTTAAATGTTTACTAAAAAGCTCAGCAGAGCCTCCCAGTGCCAGCAGCAGCCTAAAAAGAAATAGCCTAGAAAAACACATTAGGGAAAGAGTCAGACCTGTGACCAACTGTCTTTCCAATTCTAGAAAAAGCTTCAGAACATCAGACGTTATTTCTACCAAAATACTGTGGAATCACTAACTCAATTCCCACCAAGCAGCTTAAACAGAGCATATGGATTCATGCTGTTGAAAGCTCACAAGCCTTGTTATATTCAAACACTGTCAAGGCTCCAAACCAAAGCCTTCATGAATTCATCACAATCTTTACCACAGATCAAGACAAAAAAAGACAGGCTATTACCAGAGGAAGCATCTTTCTTCCCCACAAACACACATAGCCACTACACCAACAAGGACAGGGTTAAAACTAGCATCTGTCCAGCTAAGGAGGATAAATCAGGTAGTCTTTGTAGATAATCCATCTATTCTATCCCGTAACTTCACCCAACATGATCTCTTCCTACTTCTTCCATCAACTAGTGCTCTAACAAACTTGAGCGTACACTTAAGTATCAACAGATGAACCTTTCCTAAACATACACAGTGAAATAAGTTTTTTTCCCCCCCATAAAACTCAATACTTCAACAACAAATAAGGTCAATTTCTCTCTCTAAAAAACAGTTGGAAGTCTTGTCTGTCTCAGGATTTTCCTTCCTATATTGCTTCTGATACAGAGCCTGTTATACAGGGCAACTATGGCAAGGAAGTTATCTTCAGAGTTTACAGAGATTTAGCCTTTTAAATTACTTGCAAGTCTCACTTATTTTGACATCAAATCCCATTTACTAATACTTCACTGTTATGGAATCTTTGCACAAGTGGAAAAAGATGGAAGGCTTCTTTTGGGGTGAAGAACACCACCTGAGCCTCCACAAGTAACTTTCATTGGTGAAACATGACATCCAAGCCTTTTAGACCCATGGGCAGTCTGCCTATAACAGACTTATCTGCAGGAAATATTTCTTCTCTCTGATCAATAGTTCCTCCAAATCGGGAAAGAACTAACACAGGCTTAGGGACAAGACCCTGGTTGAGTTGTTTAGCACACACAATTCCTGAGGGTAGGAGGAAGGAGATGCCTGGCTGATCAAAAATACATCTCATATCTTGAACTTCCCCCCCTCATTTAAATCCTTCAGTTTGGGTTGCAGGAGTAATTGCTTGGAGGCTTACTGACGGGGTCTGATATAAAAGTGTCACAAGAGAAAGATATCTGGGGAAGTAACAAAGCTGTCTAAACATTTAGATTAATTGCCTTAGAGTTTAATACATCACTGTACATGCTACTTAGCTCCTAGTACTAGGTCGCCCCCTCTTTTTCTTTGGAAAGTCCTCTCCTTCCTGCAGTGGAGAGTCAGCTATTGTACAGTGATGTTTATATGACAGTCTCTAGCTTGCTGCTCATATACTAGCTGTATCCCTGGCTTATCACTGCAGTCAGAGCTCACGTCGCTCGTTGAGTAGCTTAGAAATGCAAATAGATTTAAAATACCAGTTATTTAAGTGCAGTGGATAGGAAAGAGATTACTGTAGCTATAAATTCATCTCAGAACTCCTGAAATGTAGTCAAGACTATATGACAATGTAAGAGCATGACTGATTTCTAGTTCTGTCACCTCCTCTTGCTTACTCATTAGTTCATCCATGTGTGCATGCGCAGAACAATAAAACTTGACAGGTGAAGTGATTAACACAAGGTAATGACATCCCTGGAGAATTCACGCTTATAATTCCCTGCACTTATCCCACAATAACTAATAACTCCTCTTATTTTTAGTATTTAACACACTCACAATATGGAGTAAGTAAAGACAGCTGGATAGATACACGCATTTGAGACTGAAAAGAATTATGATGATTCTGAAATGCTGAGCAGGCAGTCAGTGATGCAAACATGAGACATTTCAGGATTACTGCTCTGTCCTAGGATGTTTACCATCTGAAAATAGCCCCTGGGCATTAGCAGACACGAAAGAGGTCTCATTTGTTAGACATGAGAATTAATGTGACATTATTAGAAAGAAAAAGCCTACAAAACATAAAAATGAAGTGACAGCTGCCGAGAGAAACATGAATGCATCTAGGGAATATCGCCTGTATGTTGTAGAATGATTTGTGATACTAATCATTAAGCTCAGTATTCTCCTTCAGTAAGCAATGGTGCTACTTTACAGCAACAGCAAACACTCTCCCATCAGGTAGCTGAGCCAACAATGTTTTAGGACAAGTTATATAGTATATATTGTGGTATCTAACTTCACCTGGTAACATTCAAATCCTGTCAAGGCAATTAGTAAGACCCCTTTTTAAAGTGATGAATATAAAACAGGAGAATTTTTTGTATTACTGGTATTATCAACACTCTTGCAAAGTGTTCAAGATGCAGAGCATGTGATCATGTAAAAGTAAACAAAGTGAAACTTGCAAAAGTATTTATGCAACACAGCTAAGCTAACGGCATTAAAACTCTGGCATGAAAATATGCATTTTAAAGAGTCACAGGTTATTGCATTTGGTTTCCCTTGAAAATAGGAATTAAAAAAACCCAAGTACTTCATTATTAAACTTGACCTTCCAGATTCCTTGGGTCCTTGATTTCAAAAGAAGAGACTGCTGGATCAAAAAAAAAAATTGAGAGTGTGCATTCAATTAACTGTGCACACATATGGAAAGGTACACAGCCGTGATAAGTTTGCATTAGAGACAGCCAACTATTGTGGATGATCGATACGTTTCTCCCCTCCGAAACTATTGTTTTGTTGAAAGAATATTTAAGCTTTAGACATTTGTTTTCAATTTTTTTTAAATTAAGAAATTTTTTTCTAGTACTATTGCCAAGGATTTGGGGTTTTTGCCACATTGCCATAGGTCAAAAAGAAAGGAAAATATATAAATTTAAAAGAAAAGGACTTGCAAATACCTTCATGCAAAAAACATGCAGTAAATTTCACTTGAAAGATCAATGTTTCTGAAAGTTATGAACATGTCAGAACAGGGTTTCTAATAGAAACTTCTGCAGGTGCTGAACCTCACATTTATCTTCTCGAAAAATGATGAAAGTGCAAGAGGCATTTGTCAAAATACTTGACTACAGCAATATTCTGAATTCTTAAGTACAAGCCTATAAAGATAGAGTTTTGTTCTAGATATAAACCCCCTCCAACAAGCTCAGAAGTCACCATTTCATGAAGGCAGGAGAAAAACCCACAAAACTTATGAGTCAAGTAAGCATGGAGGATTACAGGTAGATAACTATATGCTCTGAACGTGTTAGGAAATATTATACAGCTATGCCAACTCTAAGGCAATATTCATATTAGCTAACAAAGCACACACTCTCTATGTAAGAGCTTGCAGTATGTAATAAGTAAAGCCTGTTAATAAAATCATGCAATAAATATTCAGAGAGGCATATTAGGAAACAAAGTTACCAAGCAATTTTACATTCCTTTAAACATTTAAGCCAAAAATTCTAATCAGGCACTCAGCCACACACAAAAGCAGCTTTTAAGAACTTTATATTGCAGCTATGGCTTACTGAGTGAAATTGTAATTACTCTGCACTCATCTTTAATAGAACCAGGTTTGAATTATGAAAGGAAAAAAGGTTCTGTTCCTCCCCATAATAAAGCCTGCTCCTATGATTCATGGCTATGTGCAATACATGTCATAGAAGTGTTCCAGGGTTCACAAGTGTTCTGTGAGTTCTGTTCTTATTTCTTAAACAGCACCTATTACTGCATCAAAAGAAACTACAGTAAACTTTGAAGCTCTGATAACCTTCCTCTGCTTTACTGCATTATTAATGTCACCACTTAAATCACACTTTTCAGCTTCCAAACTAGCATCTCAGGCTTTCTGCAGCCTGGATACATCTTCACCACCAGCATAACCCATGCCCTTTCCCAAACAGTAGCTCCTCTATTATCCACACAGGAAACTCCCTCCAGAAAGGAGTACTTGTCACAAACTCCACTAGCTACAGGGAGGACTTTGATGCCTCCTTTCTAGTAAGTCCCAACAGGCTTAATTTACTCTATGAGTATACTTTGATTCCCAAAGACATATTTTGATATCTTTCTAAAACTATCTTACTGACTGGGCTCTATTTTCCATGCTTCCCCCAACTGGTTCTCATCTTTCTTATCAAGTGAAAAGAAAGATTGCTAACAGCAAGTATGACAAGTTCTCATTTCCCTCTGTGGTGGGTTGACCCTGGTTGTATGCCAGGTGCCCGCCAAAGCCGCTCTATCACTCTCCCTCCTCAGCTGGACAGAAGAGAAGATATAACAAAAGGCTCATGGGTCAAGATTAGGACAGGGAGAGATCATTCACCAATCACCATCATGGGCAAAACAGACTCAACTTGGGGAAATTAGTTTAATGTCTTACCAGAGTAGGATAATGAGAAAAAAACCCAAATCTTAAACACACCTTCCCCCCACCCCTCCCTTCTCACCAGGCTTAACTTCACTCCCAATTTCTCTACCACCTCCCCACCAGTGGCACAGATGGATGAGGAATAGAGGTTGCAGTCAGTTCATCACATGCTGTTTCTGCCACTCCTTCCTTCTCAGCAGGAAGACTCATCACACCCTTCCCCTGCTCCAGCATGGGATCCCTCCCACAGGAGACAGTCCTCCAAAATTCTCCAACGCGGGTCCTCTCACAGGCTGAAGCTCTTCATGAACTGCTCCATCATGGGTCCCTTCTATAGGCTGCAGTCCTTCAGGAACAGACTGCTCCAGCATGGGTACCCCATGGGGTCACAAGTACTGCCAGCAAACCTGCTCCAGCATGGGCTCCTCCCCCCACAGGTCCACAGGTTCTGCCAGGTGCCTGCTCCAGCACAGGCTTCTCACATGGTCACAGCCTCCTTCGGGCATCCACCTGATCTGGCCCAGGGTCCTCCACGGGCTGCAGATGGATATCTGCACCACTGTTAACCTCCATGGACTTCAGGGGGAAAGCCTGCCTCACCCTAGACTTCACCATAGACTTCACCTGCCTTCACCATAGACTGCAGGGGAATCTGTGTTCCAGCACCTGGAGTACCTCCTCCCCTTCCTCCTTCTTCATTGACCTTGGTGTCTGCAGGGTTGTTTCTCTCATATGTTCCCACTCCCCTATTCAGCTACAGTTCTGCAGTTTTGTTTGGGTTTTTTTTTGTTTTGTTTCCCTTCTTAACTATGCTATCCCAGAGGCACTACCACCACTGCTGATGGGCTTGGCCTTGGCCAGCAGCGGGTCTATCTTGGAGTCAGCTGGCACTGGCTCTGTCAGACATGGGGGAAACATCTAGCAGCTTCTCACATAAGCCACTCTTGTAGCCCCCCTGCTACCAAGACCTTGCCACACAAGCCCAGTATACCCTCAAAAAAAATGGCAAGGCCAGACACTAACCACTATGGCAAGGACAGAACAGGCAGGCCCACACAAGTCTTGAGATGTGACAGCCTGCATTTCATGTTTGAATATAAAGAGGGGTAAGAAATAACGTCAGAGGAAGACTTGGCAGAGGGAACTCATAAGCAGGGACAGAGAGGATCTGAAAGAAGTTGTGTGTCCCAACAGGCTTCAGGATGTTCCCAAGGCCATATTCAGACAATCTGCAGCCAAAATTAAGTTTCTTTAGCCTTTAAAATAAGAAAGGCTTTCTTTGCATGTTATTACTAAAGCCAAGGGCAGATGCAATGGAAAAGGTTTCCCAGGTGCTGAAAACCACAGCCAGCAGTGGAACACTGCGCTATGGTATGTTAAAAAAGAGAAGCTGTGCAGTTTCCTTTCCCTTCATCCTTCCCACTCAACACATGCAAACTAAAGTAGGTATCAACAGCACCTCCTTCTGTGAGAGTTGTTCTGACTCAGTTTCAACCTGAGAAGGACTAAGCAAAGTCATCGCTGACTTTGTGGTACTGCCCCAAACACCCTGCACTTGAATCACCACAGGATTACTCGAGGAAGAGCACCCCAGCTAAGCTGTGTATGAGCCTCCTGAAGCACCTACTTCTCAATTCACCTGCTAGACAAAGGCAGAGTTACTGGAAACTTCCCCAATATATTACTGGTCCCTCAACCTGCACCAAATCCTCATGAAAGCTGCTTAATAAGTGCCAGTGGACAATGACCAGAGGCTGCATTAGTTCTGCAGTGAAGATGAGTCAAGTTCCTGAAATTCTCTGCATCATACTAAATATTATGAATTGAAAGTAGGTATTCTGAAGATTTAAGAGGTGTTTGTAGACTAAGTCACCTTAAGATAACTTCTACTGGCATTTAAAAAATGAAAGCTAAAAGGTACCTCAATGTTTTTGAGCAATGCTTGTGCCTTTGCTGTTTAAGCAGAAGATAACAGTAATACATATTTTGCCACTTTTTCCAACCCTGAAGGGTCAAACAACTAGTATGCTTCATACTAAACAGAACTGGAAGTAGAACCATGCCATTTTGTTTTCACTGATGTGTCTAGTACACTAGAGAATACCTTGGCTCTCACATTTTCCTTTGACATTCAGGTATCCTAATAAATAGTATTTTCACTACTTCTCATGGGATACTATGCCTAGCCTAGCAGGTCTCATACTCTATAAATGCAACTTGATCTTGGACTCAGTTTTCCCCTTTGGTTACCTCCTTTCCATTACCCTTGTTGATTCTGGTCAGAAGGCTATGGATATCTGTTGGTGGACAGACTCTGAACAACTACTTTGGGATGACTCCATAACCAACGCTTCTTACACACATTGCCTTTATGTGGTTCAAGTTTTACTTTAGTCACACTGTTCGGTCTTGTGTTCTTCATATCCTTCATCAAAAACCATGACCTCCAAGAAAGCTTGTCCTTTTGCTGTTTTGAAGATTATTTTTCTAGGTTTCTGGGGTATTTCTGGCAGTAGGATTTTGCATTGGCATTGCATGACATTATAAATGATAAGTCCCAAACCATGAAAGACCATGTATTTAATTATGGAACCTTCTCTCCTTCCTTGACACAAATAAGGAAAGTGCGCAGAATATTTGTTCTTTTATCACACAGCATTAGTCATGGTGTTGGATACACCAAAAGAAAAAAATATCTGAGAGTGACAATTTCACTCCTCCCTCATCCTTCAGTTCTCCTATCACAGAAAAATCTTGTTTCAAGAATTTGATGTAAATTTACTATGAGGAATCTCTATCCCCAAGATCCCTTCTTCCCACATGCTTCACCAGTGTGAGACAAAAAGGCAAGTGATTAAAAATTGAAGCTGTCACATGTAAAGAGATAAATGTTCCTTGAAACCCACGTGTCCTCTGCCTGAGACTTCCCCAAACACACTTTGCCTTTTTCTTTGCAGAGATAATACCAGGCTAACACATCACTTAAATAGAAGTGAACTGGTAAAAAGCAGCAGACACCTCACCCACTGAAACAAAGCAAGTTACCTCTCGTTTGTTTCTCCTGGCAACTTTGAGGAATTCCATAAGGATCTGCAATTGGGCAGCATGGGACTCCTGTAACACAGTAAATAAGGAAGTATAACCCATCCGTATACAATAAGAGAAACAAACATTCTTTTATACATGGAAATTCACACTTAGTATAGAAACAGCTTTCATTTAGAGGTGAGGAAGAGAAAACAGCTTATTATGGCAGTTTTAAAAATGGTAGATTTACTTTGCCTTACTGGTTTTAAAGGTATTGTTTGGCTCACGACAAGTTTTTACATGAAGGCAGAAATCATTGTAACAGCTCTTGTTTGTGCATTACTGAAGACTTACTAATAAGTTGAAATGCTTTTCAGTTTGACTAGTGCATCTGAAATTGTTTTTGGAATACAGGTTCCTCACAGACTCATCTTCCACCCTGGAAGATGATTAGCATCCACTTCATGATAAACACACTAAAACATGAAGTATATAAAGGAGCCCCACCTCTCTAAAATGAACATTTGTGTTTACTATGTACAGATAGTACTGCTGGAGATTTCTCTCCAAGGTGGAAGACAACAAAGTCAGTGATGAAACCAAAACATTCCATGAACTGGGTGAAGGGACAGTGTACCCTCAGCAGGTTCGCTGATGATACCAAGCTGGGAGGAGTGGCTGATACACCAAAAGGCCGTGCTGCCATCCAATGAGACCTGGACAGGCTGGAGAGCTGGGCCGAGGGGAACCTCATGAAGTTCAACAAGAGCAAGTGCAAGGTCCTGCACCTGGGGAGGAACAACCCCATGCACCAGTACAGGCTGGGGGCTGACCTACTGGAAAGTGGCTCTGTTGAGAAGGACCTGGGAGTGCTGGTGGACAGCAAGCTGACCACCAGCCAACAGTGTGCCCTTTGTGGCCAAGAAGGCCGACGGTATCCTGGGCTGCATTAAACAGAGTGTGGCCAGCAGATTGAGAGAGGTTATCCTCCCCCCCTACTCTGCCCTATGAGGCCACATTTGGAGTACTGCATCCAGTTTTGGGGCCCCCAGTTTAAAAAGGACAGGGAACTGCTTGTGCAAGTCCAGTGGAGAGCTACCAAGATGATCAGGGGGCTGGAGCATTTCCATTGTGAGGAAAGGCTGAGAGACCTGGGTTTGTTCAGCCTGGAGAAGAGAAGACTAAGGGGGGATCTCATCAATACTTACAAATATCTGAAGGGCAGGTGTCAAGAGGATGGGACTGGACTCTTTTCAGTGGTGCCCAACGACAGGACAAGGGGCAATGGGCACAAGTTGGAACACAGGAAGCTCCAGCTCAATATGAGAAAAAAATTCTTTACTGTGAGGGTGACAGAGCAGTGGAACAGGCTGCCCAGAGAGGTTGCGGAGTGTCCTTCCCTGGAGACCTTCAAAACCCACCTGGACATGTTCCTGTGCCCCCTGCTCTAGGTGTGCCTGCTCAAGCAGAGGGGGTTGGACAAGATGATCTCCAGAGGTCCTTCTAACCCCTACCATTCTGTGATCCCTTTCCAATCTTTCTGTAAGAGGTCATTTACCTCAACTACCACCTTAATATTTTCACACAAATTGGCCAAAAACTTGACAGAGCAAGATAAGAGAAGCACAAGAGGAAAGAAAAATAAAACCTGTATTCCAGCATTAATATAGTCCTAACGGTATCCCAGCATTCTGAGACTTATTTTCACAACCTACCGAAATATATATTATTAAAGGACTGTGAACACACACTCAAAAGGGATCACAACACAGGAGCACACAGAATCCATTAAAGGCAGATGGGACAGGAGAAGTAGAGAGATTAGAATGCAAGACTACTACTTTTCTGAGATTTTCTTCCTCTCAACCCTGTGATAATGAAGGTGAAGCAAGTAAAACTGTAAAGAAAAAAAAACTTTTTGAAGTTGTTCTTTAAGTGTCAGATGTGTGGGTTTAAGGCTTAGTATCTTTTAAAGATTCTTGCTCAGAAGCACCCATACACTCAATCCTGTGCCTTTGTTTCAGATTTGTCAAAAGTAACACAAAAAGGCTTGAGGAAAAAGAGGTTTTACTCTGAACTTAGAAACCATATTCCCAGCATATCTTCACTGAACCACAATAAATGTACATAAATCCCTACACAATAAGGTAACAACAGTTTTGCTAGTAGTCAGTAAATATATTTTTGGGTTACCTTCCTTCCATCAGAACTACAAGCTGTGAAAATGTTGATTCTGCAAGAGTGAATAAGCTAAGCTATTCCCAATACAACTTTTCCTCACCTGTTTTAAAGCACCACTGAAATACACCCTCCTACCCAAGTTTACTAGGCCAAATTTTGTAATCCATTTTAATTTAGAAGGTCTTGCTTTCACAAATGCAAAATGGTCACTTGAGACCAACAGCATGGAATGACCAAATACATGAGAACTATCCCAAATGAACTATATTTCGGTTAAATCATAGGAACAGCTTGCTTTATATTGTATAAATCTTCAAACCAAACTCAAACGAGACATCTGAACTTTTATTTCAAGCATTAAATGCTAAAAAAGTCTTCATGGATGGCAGTCATTCAGGGTGTACCAGTTCCAGTAGAAACTAAAAGGTGTGATCTTTTTCACATGTCCACCAAGTTTTTTCCTTAACCTATGTTCTGGACTTCATGTTTGTTACCAAGGACGGTCTGCTCTTTGCTTGTACAACAGTCAATTCACAAACATCTTCATATGCATTTCTCTGTTCTGCTAGCCACTTTCTCTTATGCTTTTCCATTTTCCCAGCTTGTGTATACAAGCCTGCCAGCAGCAACACTATAAGCATGTTATGGGCATCGCAGTTGAAATGTTAGTTTGCTACAAAGGTCAGCCAGATGGCCAACCTTTCAACATCAAAATGCAAGAGAAAATTCTTGCCTAGCTTCCCAGCAGTCCCAACACTGTGTGTCTCTCATTTTCACCAGAGCCCAGCTCCAAAACTGAAAACATCTAGGGATCGCTCCCACACAAAAGGTGCCAGGACTAAAAGCCATTGCTGGTCCTCACCATACCTTGGCAACAGTGGCAACCAAAATGCAAAAGCAATTAATTTAGCAATAGAATCCTACTTCAAGAAGATAAAAGCGTGAAAAGAAAAAACTGCTAACTAGACAGTGTTCATTCAAGTAATACAAGAGAAACTTCTCACTGCTTCCAACTGCTTCTTCTTTTGCACCAGCAGCTCCAGCATCAGGTTGACATTGGCCAAGTCAAGATTGTCTTGATCAGTTCCCAACAAGTCTTGAATTATCTGCCACCTATGGCCATTCTAGAAGGAGAACAAGAGATGTTGGAAAGACAGTTGAGTTCAAGTCATCCAGGGCTATATCCAGCAACAGATACTAAGAGCAACACTGCAATATTTCATGCCTTTGTAAAGATTTCGAAACAACTTTCAGGAATCAGAATTCCCAATTCACCCACATGTACAGGATATAGCTCTTCTGTCCTACTGTGTAACTGCTTATCTTATTTGGAAGATATCTGCACTTTATGAGAGCACAGCTGCTGCTGCTAGAAAGAGATTATTTCATTGCCACGATTTTATGATTTGTGTCCTAGTTTGAGAACATATTTTTAAGGAGAGAAAAAACCACGTTTATCCAAGCTTACTTGGATTTCATCTATCTGAAATACTGTTGAGTGGCAACATCGTTTAATTTTTTTAACCAAGTAATAGGTAAAGCCCTCATGCTACATTCAAATGGAATAAAGTAGTATCAGCTCATTTTTTCTATTCTCACCTCCCACTCTACTCCTTTTAAAAGTCTTTTCATGGGAAACGTGAGAGCAGGAAAGAAGATGGAGCTCATCAGGGTGACCTTCTCATTCAACCTGTCAGCTGAGGAGGACTCCTCAGAAAGCCAGCATGCTACCATGCAGTCCATTCTTCCCTACAGGCTGTTTGCTTCTCATTGTCAGTAAGAAGTAAAAAAAAAGTATCTTTCAGCACAGAAAAAACTGATTAATAGGTTAATGCTAATATAGCCTTACATTTAAAAGTCTCAGGAACCAATGGGAACAGCTGAAAGGTCTTTAGGCCTTCCAAGAAACAAAGCTGGATTAAAAAATCCTGCCCTATAAAAAGCTATGACACCAGATCAAGATATTTAAATTTGCAAGAACTGGAAATGCCATCCAGTCTAAATCAGACTTTTCCTAAGAGTTTGTAGTCTATTTGTACTTATTAGATTAAGGAAAATAAAATGTGTAGCATCCATATAGAACACACCACTTTTTACTTTTCACAAAACCCTCAAAAGAACTTGTAGAAAACACATAGGCAAAACCAAATTTTAGCCTGGAGCAACTAGAAAAAAAATAATTCAAGTAAGTCAACAAGATTTGAGACAAACTTTATCATACTGATGTACTAGTTAAATGTACTACTGCTAAACTACTCAAAGCTTCAAAGATGCCTTAACATGATTTCTTAATGAGAGAAATCCATGGCCAAGAAACAGTGCATTCACTGCAATGTGTCTTGAATGACTTCTCTTAATACCAGAAGTAATAATAGAGGAGAACTGGCACATTAAGGAGCTGGTATAACAGCAAGGTTTCTCTTTTTAGATATGTTGATATTTTTTATTTGCTGCCAAAAGATAGACACAGCACTGGTTTGAGCATGAAGTCAGGTAGCTACCAGTAAGTAGAAATCTACCCTAACACAGAAGCATCTACCGGCACAGTTTTTAAAAGGTGCACTATGTGAAAGAATAGAACCAATTTGCAAAAAGTTTGGATGTACATGACTTCAGGTTAATTGTGTGCATTTTAAACTGGATATGGTTTATGCATACTTTATATGGAATGCAAAAAAACCCCAACTTACTGTGAATAAACCAATGAATCCTTAAAGCGTGCTTTTCTAAAGCATGCAGCTGCTGAAAGCACTGGTTGCTGCAACACAGACCCTAAATTAATAACACTTCTATAGAGAGCTTTTCTAACTGACAAAACCAGGGGCACCGTGATTTTTAATATTACTTTGCAACCTTATTATGAGTTACAGAAGCCAAGGAAGGAAGCCAGACATAACAAGACAAAAATACAAGTTTCCTGGTTAACGTCATATATTCTTTTTGATCTTAATGTACAAAAGCATCCACTGCTGCTGTACAGGGGTTTTCATGAACTGAGAACACAGATCACGCTCTCATTCCGTGACACGAAGCAAGTCTAGAAGATATCCAGGCAGTTTTATCTGGGATCAGAGCCAGAACACCAGTACTCCAAACACATCCTTCTCCCTCTTGTGGCTGGTATTAGCCTTCCTCCAATTTCCCTGTAGAGCACAGCTTCTCATCCATGATCAGACAAGCCCGCGGCGCTTCTAATCATCCACTACTCCCATCATAGCTGTAATTTCCGACACTGAATGAAAATTATTACCTTTATGAACAAGTGTGCTTCCATGGGTAGTTTCTCAGGTTATATTCAATACATCATATGACACTTAGCTACGCTAACACAGCTTGCCTCTACATGTATATTGCTGGCAGGAAGAATGAGAGTTAACAAGGTTGAAGGGATCCAGCGCCACTGATATTGGTATTATCACAAGTTAAAGCATCAGCTCAACAGCATAATTTCTTCTAAATTAAGCCACATTATAACAATTGCTGTACAGAACAATTAAATAAAGTAAAAAAAGTTTGAACATACGGTGCTACTCACTGAATGGTCCAGTTTGAGTCTTTTCTCCTCAGATCTTTGCTTCTGTTTAAGAATAAGTTCATTGACTAAAAACATAAATAAATAGGATGTCAGAGTTGGATTTAAAGATCATTAAAAAGTATGAAAAAAATTCTACCTCAGTATTTTTACTTTAGTTATTAATTCCACAACAGTAAGTTTATCAGTAATTAAAACATTATGTGTCTCATTTTTTTTCCTCTATTCCTTTATATTTTTTTTGTAAAGGATATAAGTATTTTTTAAGTCATGGACAAATACAATGCCTACATGTTCCCCAAATTGCTTCAGTTCCTTTTTTTAAAGCACCCATGGTTCTTTGACAAGTTTTTTAACTCCAAGGCAGAAATATGTCACAGAAGAATATGAAGGAGATTAACTGATTTACTACAGGCTGAAAACAAGTGCAGCCAAGCAGAACAATTGTTTCCTTTAATCACTATGTGCACTTTTAAAGATATTTTTTCCTACAGTTTTATTTCATACCAATTCAGTGAATGGAGCAGAGAGAGAAAGATAACCTCAACCCTTCACACACACATATACAAGCTCTTTCCCCTCCTCATGTCTGTTCTTTCCCCCCACCCCAATACAGATCTGAAACCCTTGAATGTAGATATATGGAAGCAATACTCTATGGAGGATGTGTTAGGCCAAGACCTGCCTCAGCACCACCTTCAGCACAACATGCTTGGGTCTAAATCAGGATGCCCATGTCTGAAGCATTCCACGGCTACTGTGGCTTTTAATCTATTTACTATTAAACGGACCTCCCAGCACATAAAATCAAGATTTTGATATTTCACACTGCAATGTGTTTTCTTTGATCTTTTCTCCCCATAACAAAGTTTTAAACTCTATTTCCAGTTAGGAACATTTCCCTCCTCTGTTTAAGCAGCGATCAACTAGGACTGCATGTAGGTATGCGTATGAATATTTTCTCTGTATCTAATTTACACATTCATACATCACATGGACAGTAGCCTAAATAGTACAATATAATTCAGCCTCCCCCCTTCAGTGCTTTGTAAGCAGGGCACGTTCTTGATTATTAGATGGACAACAGTGCAAGAAAACAAAAGTAAAGAAAGCAATTCAAATCTCTTGCCATCAGAAAAATATTTGTTTTGCTTTTCTTAGTAGCAAGTCAGTCTCACAGCTATAACTCAGTATACAGAACTGCTGCGGGCAGTGGAGTATTAATAATTTATACTACTAACCACTTTTATAAAAAAGTCACAGTTGACCAAAGGACGGATGTTTGGATTTTATTTTCAATATCCAGAAGCCGGTTATTTATAGGACCAATTTACAAGTGCCTGCCTTCCTTAACAACTAAGATGTTTTTTCTGCAAGCAAGCCTAGAGCTCACCTAAGAAATTGGGATAAAGATGATCTATGTTGTCCACAACATAGTTGCATTTGGGACATCTGTTATTGTCCTCCAAGCTCTGGTGAATACATTTATAGCTGTTCAAAAACATGAAAAGCAAGAAACAAAAACAAGTGAGCAAACAGGAAAGAACAAAACATAAGCACAAGGTAAATAACATCAACCTTAGATAATGTGTACTCTGTGTTGCCAGCTAACAGTTGCATTGCCAGGATCCTACAGTGGAGTCAAAATGTTCCAATATTAACTCAGAGCATGCTACAGCAGAAAGACAGCAAAGTTTCTTGGCAAGGATTACAAAAGGTATTTAAGTACTTCACTCTTATTTCCCTGAGGATTGTGGGAATTTGGATACTTCAGCCACACTTCCATCTCAAATTTATGCCCCTCTTCCACAGTAGAGCTAACAGACTGCATTATTGACAAGCAACTCTTCTGGATTAGCCAAATACTTATCAAGCAACATTAAAAGCTGTTGTGCGTTTTGGGTAGTTGAGCACAGAAGAAACACCTTCACCACCTTCTCACATTCCCCCCACCAATGGCTGTTGTTCTCACCAGAAGTTACTTCAGAGGTGCTCTCCGTTGAGCTGTTAGCTATTTGAGGGACAGACTAACTACAAGATGCACTTTAGCATCTCACTGAGAACCTAGCTTCATGTTGACTGCTGGTAAAGACATCATGTGACAACATTCCTCTGCTCTTTCTAAATAAAGATATTTGAATGCTTCTCATTTGGTCTTTTTTAAAAGTTACAATCACAGGGATAAAGTGTTACCATAGAGGGCACAAAAAACCGCTGTTACCTTGCCTGTTGCAGGTCAAAATATTTCTGAAGGTTAACTGAATCTGCTGCTTCAGGACATGCTTTATGCTACTAAAGTATTACTTCTTGTAAAAGGTAAGCAATTTATTTCTAGTTAACAGACACAGAGTGTAATGTACACAGGACGCTAAACATCATGGTTCAACATTTATTCCAATCCCTAGATGAGAGCAGGAGCAGCAGATAGTTCCATATCTGCCCCTGGATGGTTCCTGTACTTCTCAACAAAACATTTGCTCCTTGTGACAGCCAGAGATAACACACTGAAAAATAAGTGGACCTTGGGCCAATTCAATGCAACAGAAACAAACCTGATGCATAACCTCTTAAAGAGTTTAAGAGAATTGCAATAGACAATGTGCAAGCCACTTCAAACTGTACATGGTCTTGCACAAAGGCAAGAAGGACCTCCCAACACCAACACTCACTCCCATGACCTCTACAGAGGTGGGACCCAGTGCTTCAGGTGGTAACAGACACCTTCCATTTCCAACAGAGATAAATTGATGAACCGTTCTGACTCTGGGTACTGGATGCTACTGGCAGTTTATAACCACTTTATTTCTTTACAGAGGAAATATGGTGGCACAACATTTTTTGTTTTAAACACTAAGGCGACTTTTTAAAATCTAATTGGTACCCATCTTTTAAAATTTTATTTCAACCTCTTCCTTCAGTGCAGGGACAGAAGATGGAAAAGTAACAAAAATTCAGAAGGAAAGGAATTCGCAGCAATATCAGTCCTCACACACTGGACATTTTATGCAATACAAAAAAATCTTACCAGAAGCTGTGTCCACATTTTGTCATGTAGGCTTCTTCAATCATATCAAAACAGATGGGGCTGAAAACAAAACAAGAGAAAAAATCAAAGATGCCTTTTTATCTTAAAAAGGGACAGAAATTATTAATTCAAAGCAGCCACCTATTCACACTTAGGTAACATTCTCTATTTGTAAAATGAAAGAGGACAGGCAAGTACAACAGCAACCAGGCAGTATAAAGATCAAAGGGCAATCAACAGCTCTTTGAACTCAGAATGATACTGCAGTGTGCTACAATTAGAAACCAGGTAAATGGTCACTCTTCAATCTTTCAACAGTTGCAAACCCCTCAGAGCCAGAGTACCTTCTGAAGCCTTGCTTGTTGAAGCAACTCCTAACCCTAACCATCTATACAAGGTCTCAAGCTGAATGTAATAGTTTTTTTACATGAACAGACAAAGTATTTACAAATGACACCAAAATTAGTTTATCCTTTATTTTTTCAGTCAATAGTTATTCATAATTTTAAAAAAGATGCAAAGAGGCATCGCAGAACAGAAATAGTAATGATGACATGAGAACAAGAATAAGCAGGAGGAGAAAGAAGGTGCCACGAGAGAGTGTACCTGCGGAGTGCTGCCAGGGAGCAAACTGGCTGCTGAAGAGCACAATGAAGGTATAGTGCAACCAAAAGAGGGAACCAACAGTCAAACATGGTGTTACAAAGGAAAAGGAAAGGTAGAATATGGGACTGTTCAAAAGGAAGACGGGGGAATGCAAACAGGAACAAGGGCTTTAGTTTTTTCCAAGCGTAGTTAGTGACGAAAGCACAACCAGCTCTCTGGAAGGGATCACCAAAGACCATGGTAGGAGCTGAAAAGAAGGATGTGCAAGCAAGTGGTGCTCCACAAGAACCTGAGCATGACAAGAAACAGAAATTCAGTGAGATGGGTAGTGGAAGAAATCTGTCTCATTATCAAGCGACTGCAACAGGTTTGAAAGGAAAATGAAACACAAGTGAAAGAAATACATCTTAATTCTAGTGACTCCTACAGCTGCTATCCCTGAAAGCTGGTAAGATATGCTGTCACATACTCATCTTCAGGTCTTGGCCAACTATCCAGTGACACTGAACAGCAATGGCAGTTCTGCATGTAACACATGTATCAGCTGTGTCACAAGCTTCACCTTGCTTTCAAGAGATCCAAATGCTCTCCTCACAACCCCACAAGTCCACACCAACCTCTGTTCAGAGAGGTTTTCACCAGCATTTGTTTTCTTCAGAAACAGCCTCCTCCCACCTTCTGCCAACAAGGCAGCTCCCACAGAATGAGCTGTTAATAAACTGTTAACAACTTTTGAAAAGCACAAGTCTTTTTGAATCCGAGATCAAAAACACAAATCTTAGACTGAAATAAGCAATGTTTGGCCAAGTAGAAGACAGGAGCACCTCAATTTCTCCCCTGGTTACCACTCCACCCAAGTCATTCCCCCTTTCTGTCATCCATTTTAGATGATACTAACATTTGTTACCCTATTAGGCATTTAAAAACAGAAAGGAGTAAACATGTCTTAAATAAACACTTCTTTTTGTAAGCCCATAGAGGGGAAGCTGTGGTCCCTGCCAATGCAAGCCCCCTCCAAATGACTAAAGTATAAACCATGGATGCTGTGAAAGGTCTGTCCAACCTCACATGCAACCAGATCGTCTTAAGTATTCCACCAAATCATCTGTATAAACATAACATAAAGGAAAACAAATCAAACCAGAATGCTACACCCTGAACGAACTGAGGCACCAATTCTGTTCCTCAAAAGCTTCCAAAATAATTATCACACACCTGTCCCCCTTCCACCCTGACAGACCCTTCTCTGCACATCATTTGCCTTGAGTAGCACCAACTTCAGGACTTAAAGTCACTGTTTCTGAGTTAGAAGTTACTTAGTTTCAAAGGCATTGTTTAGTCAGAATAAATTATGACCAAACTTAGCCAACAAGGGTGAATTAATAAAAGGAGAATTAGGCATCTTTGCATTCTATAACTTCCTTTTTTTAAAGGCCAGCTAAAAGACTTATGGTCATATGAGTGTCTAAGGCTGGTTTCTTCCCACTGGTGATGAACAGCTGAACTTCACCTTCTTCTAGCTATGCTGTATAACATAGTCCCAGTCTCTGTATCATGCTTAAAAACTGCTATTCCCAAAAGGGCCAGATGTGTTTTTTGAAGCACACTCCTAATGCCTTGCCTCCAAAAAGTGCAGCAATCAACAAGGCTATAATGCTCCTCTGACTGCAATAGGACATCACAAGTTAGAGCTAAAAAGATGATTACCTCCTAAAACAGTAGTCACCCATGACCACAGTTCCCAAACTTATTCTTCTTCATACCAGCTTGACTGGAGAAGCGACAGAGCCAAAATAGTTGAGAAAAAGCGATCAGAGCCAGCAAACGGAGCCATTCAGTGCCAGGGTCATCGTTACCAGAGCCTGAAGTTTCCATTAAGAACTGTTTCCCCTGAAATGCTCACTGATTTACAAGTGGAAACATGATTGATGTCTTTTAATACTTACTGAAGACTTGCTGGCTGTAACACATGAAAGTTGCTATGCACCACTTGTTTTAAGTTAATCTAGCACAGAGGGAAGGTCAAGAAAGTAGTGGAGTGACGGGGACTTGAGGCACACTATGGCTTGTAGTACACACCAGAATTGAGAAGCACAGGTATGGTGAAATCAAGGCCTCTCTACATGAAATAGCTCTTATTCTCTATTTGTCTTAAGCAGCAGAGCCAAGTAAAAAGGATGCAAATTACTTCAGCAAGCCAAAGATTTCACTGCTCTTTACCAGATACTGATGCTTGATTTACTAAACAGGTTTTTTTATCCAGCACTGCAAAGGTTTACCATTCTTCCTCTATGGTTAGATCTCAAATATTTTGTATAATAATTTTAACCAAGTTCATGCCTCTAAGTTTTGCCAGCTGTTTTCAAGGCACCTCTCAAGAGTGCTACTGTCACCCTTCTGCTACCCAAACGCCTGGCTGAAGGGGTCACTATAGCATTTAAAAATGTTTCAAATTTCCTTCTGCTCCACAGCAAACAAGACCCATTACAGTTTCCCCCTCCTATTCTGCTCCTCTTCGGTCTAAGCAGAGAGCAGAACTTGCTGCAGGCTCTGTCCTTCACTCAGAAGTTGGCCAGGTTAAAAGATCACTTGCCATTACCACCTATTTAATATGAAGCTTCAATATAAGAACAGATTATAAAACCATCATTGTACATGGTATGTAAACAGCTCGCTGTGTTTTAGTTTGTGACCTCCGGGGTTAATCTGCAGTATTCCTTACTAAAGAGGTTTGTCAGGTCATAAACACACCAACAACTACACTCAGCCCATGCCTGGCATTAACAGGTAACCACCTGAGGAAAGAACTGTTTTTAAAAAAACACACCCATGAACCTGCAAGTGCACCTTCAAGTGTGGCACACAACACTTCTCACACCTGAGTTTGTTGGGTATACCTCTCCAGGTCAGTATGCAACATCCCACCTTCAGTACTTATTTATGCCAGAGCTCAGAAACAAGCACTGGTATGAGACAGCCACTGAAGACACAGCCTACAGTAAGATCCCCTCCATCCAGGGGACAAAGCAGATAGTAACTGGTTTTGAAGAGGTTTAGTCAACCACTAACTGGGGTGGGTGCGTGTGTGTTAATGTAAGGCCTAGGAGAACTGTAAGCAATTACGCTGCCAGACAAGAGAAAATCCTCTGATTAGAGGATTCCCTCTCAGGTACACTCCAGGCAACTGGGAAGAGGCCTGGCTGCAGGAGCAGCACAAACTCTACTCTTAAATTCTACATCCTGCACTAAGAGAAACAAAGTTTCCCCTTTTATAATAAAGTTGTCCAGTAAGTCAGGCCTACTTGCTTTCCTGGCTAGAGTTACACATTTCCAGGCAGAAGCTGATATATACCACAAATGGTATACACTTGCAAACTCCTGAGAGCACGCTTGCTAAACATTTCACAACCCAGATTAGCAACGTATGCTAATGTTTACATTAAAGCCTAGGTCACATATCTCTGAGATAGCACTTTCAGAACTCAGGCAGGGAGGTTGTACACCTTAACACTATTTACAGGACCTCCACTGCACCTTACTTTTTGAGACTCATCCAAACTTCTTTACTCTTTCCCACCTTCAGTCTGGTACAGGCAGAATCTACCACTGAGTTTACAGCTGTAGCTAACAGCTACCAACCCACAGCCCACGTTGAGAAAAAGTATCAGATGTTCCCTGCACCTTGTGATATCTTGACAGTGTCCTTATGGAAAGAAACCAGCATATGGAAAATTTCTGCTTCTCAGACTGAGATATCGAAAGCTTATTTAAATCAATTATTTAAACCACACACACACCCCCCTGTCTTCTTGGACATTGCTCAGAATTCCAGAGCTGCCTATTTGAGTTTATTTCTATACTACATAACTGCATTGCTATCTCAAAAAAAAAAAAAAAGGAGGAATACTATAATTTGAAGCTAGTCTCAATATAAGCAGGAACAAGCCCACTGAAATACACAGCAGTGAAGAATCCAGGTCAGTTAACTCTAATCACTGTATGCTCTTAAAGCTTCTGACCTGCACTTCAATATGTCCAATGTGGCTCTTATAAACATCAAGAAAAGGGGGACAAAAAAAGGTATTTTGCCCCGATTAATTAAAAAATTACTCAATTTTTTCTTCTCACTTTTTCAGCCAGCAGCGCTCCTCAATGAGGAGAAACAGCTAATTACATGTTCTCCTTGAAGCATGCACAGTCCTTACCTGCAGAAAAAAAAAAAGAACCAAGAAACTCAGCTTTTTGAACTGCCTTGAAATACTTCAACTGACCTACAAACTTCTTACAAGTGTAATTTCCCTTCAAACACCTATGACAGACAGCAAAATGGGAAATGACAGCTGACTAGAAAGGGACAGGGAGCAATGGTCACAGACCACTACTGCCAGAGTGTAACTGCAGAGGGCACAAAGGGTCACAGGCATTTGCAATCAAGTTATCCCCCATGACCAACAGCAACACAGCCATCTCCCACACCAAATGCCCTTAAATCCACCTAACATTGCCTAGAGCCTTCAACCAGAGCAGGACATCAGCTGATTACAGCTGTGCTCTCATCCCAATTCTGCTACTAAGCAAATGACTACTTAAGTAATCAGCAGTAATTTTTTATTATTCTTCTTTATTACTAGTAAGAAGTACCTACTGTTTTTTCTGCCACTAACTTTTTAGCAGCTTCAGGTTCTTACTTCAGTAGCAAGGATATTTCCTATCTGCTCTGCTAGACAGTTTACAGAGCTGTAAAATCAAGTCTACAGTTTTTGAGGCAATGCTTGTCCTGTCGAGATGCCAAACATCCAACCCTCAGCTATAAGTCAGAGCTGTCAGACAAAGTCATCTTGGGAGCTGTGCCCCATTTCTCTTCCTTTTTTTTTTTTTTTTTTTACTATTTCTTTCTGATACATGACTTCCCTACAACTCAAGCTTCTTTCCAGTACCTCCTGTTTGTCTCTCTCAGATGCAAACAGTTCGCCCTACTTTCTGTTCTCACATTTCAGTACATCCAACCAGCTATAAAAATCAAACCTACTCCTTATGTTAGGAAGCTTGAAACCCATTAGCAATGGGCTCTCTTTAAAACTGCAAATTACCAGCAGTTCTCAAACCACACATTGCAGCGGGCCTTGGTCTACCACTTCTGCTAGAAGTATATTTCCAGCTACAAGCTGCAGCTTTGGCCGAACATTAGAAGGACAGCATCTGTACAGCTTCAAGAAAAATCTTTATCCCATCATCACTAAAATTCTCCACTCATCTGGTTTCAGGTGCCAGACTGACACAAACCTTATTGCTGTTTCAAACTAGCCAGCCCTTCCCAGCAAGGGAGGCAAAGCTGCACTGGCTTGGCTGGATCTATCAACCACCACGAGACTCCTCAGATCCCCATCTGAAGGGCCACAAAATCCTCCAGTGGCTCGTCTTCCAGAGGTCAGAGCGGGGCAGCGCCAAAGGTCCCGAGGGGTCATCTCACCCACAGGAGGCCAGAGCCCCTCCAGCCTCTGCTGAGGCTATGCTGCCCAGGAAAACAGGACATCTGCTTGTGATGTCAACATGTCATGAGAGTTGCGGGTCCTTTCCAGTAAGCTGGACTGCTCCAGAGCATACCCAAGGAGGAACATGCCGGGAATAACCTGATTTTGCTTAAAAACAGAGAGGGTGAAAGCAACGCTGCTACGCAGGGCCAAAAAGCAAGCATATAGGTACAAGGGGGAGGGGGGAGAAACCCCAAAGCCGTAATTTCTCGAGAGTCATTAGTCGCGCAAACGCCTCTTCCCCCTCAGAGAGCCCCTGAGGTGCCGCTGCCGGCTGCTCCGTCCGCCCGCCGGTATTTTACACCCCCCGGGCTCCCCACCGGCATGGCGGCGCTCCGGCTTCCCTCAGCGGGGTAGCGGTTATCGCGATATATCGCGCTCACCAAACGAAGTCGTTGCTCTTGTCCTCGTATGAGTTGATGAGCCCGTTGCAGAGCGGGGTGAGCAGCGGCCTCTTCCTGCTGCTGCCGCCGCCGCCCGCGCCGCTACCGCCGCCTCCCGCAGAGGAGCCACCGCCGCCGCTGCCGGGCCGCGCCGCCGCCGCAAGCCGGGCTAGCCCTGCGCCCGAGCCCGACACGGCGGCCGCCACCAGCACAGGCCGCGCCGCCGCGCCGCCTGAGGAGGACGAGCCCGGCGCCATGGCCGCCGAAGAAGAGGAGGAGGAGGAGGAGGAAGAGGAGGAGGCCGGGGTGGCGGCGGGCGGCGCGGCGGGGTGCGGCGGCGGGCGACTGCCCGACATGCCGAGGCCGGGCCGGGGGGAGTGGGGCCGACGGCGGAGCGGCCTCAGCGCATCCCCTCCGCGCGCGCGCGGCTCCCCAGGAACAATAAAGTTCGTTCAACCAAAAAAAAAAAAAAAAAAGAAAAAGAAAAAACCCCCGCCCGCGCGTCCCCGGCCCGGCGCTTGTTCAAGCTTTATTGACAGGCGGACAGCCCGCCGCGCATGCGCGGCGCGGGGCAGGGCCGGGCGCCCCCGGGGCGCGCTGGGCGGGGTTCTGCCGCTCTGCCGGTGCCGACGCGCTGCCTCAGGGCGGGCGCCCGGTGGTGCCGCCGGGCCTGGGTGACGGGCGAACCCAGCTGTTGCTGTAAGCGAGGAGACGTTCCCCCCCCGACACGGCACCTCCATTAGAGAGTGCGGCAACTATGGGGAGGAGGGCTGCCGCGCTCTCTCCCTCAGAGACCGTCGCTGGCCACCCGCCTCAGCGCTGCAGAGGGTGTCCCGTGAGGGGCAGGACAGATCTGCCTTTCACAGGGTGCTCTCACCTGCAGTTACCACCTTGCCCCCCCAGAGCAGCTCTGCGCCTGCTGAGCTTTACCCCAAGTGTCGCAGGTTGTCCAGCCCCACAGAAAGGCGTCCAGTAATGAGTTACCCGGTTTTGCCGGGCTTGAGCCCGCTCTTCGCTGCCTGGCCAGGTGGGAATCCCACTAACCAGGCCCACATGGTGTTCCCATTTCCCTACAGTAGCCCATGATTTTACAGAAGCAAGGGCAGACTGCCTCCTGCATAAGTTAATGAACAAACCATTAATGAATGATGCCCCAAAGATGTTTGGGGTGTTAGGGGAAATGTTGCCCCCAGACCCAGACTTTTGCAAGCCAAACTGAAGGGTTTGTGAAATACCATGCTTGCCAACTTCTCAGCTCTGCCAGAACTCTGAGGAGAGTTGCCTTTCATTTCTCTTCCAACAACCTATAGACACGTATGCTTTGTGTTGAGTAACTGTATTGTCTGCAGTCAGCTTTACCTATCCAGGGTTAAAGAAGCAGCTGGTGAAACTCCAGGGCATTCCCCAAGGATGGTAATCCTAAACCCAGGTATGGGAAAACGCCCAAAGAGATCAGCTCCGCAACACTCCTCCCAGTACAGACAGCAGAATGAGCCTTCAGTGGGTTGTAAAACCAGTATGAGAGCTGGTAAAACTGGTCTGAGAGAAAAAGAGGTGGCTTCAGGTAGGCAGTGTTGGTCAAGAGACCTCTCTGGCATGCAGCAGGGTGGCAGGGACGCTGCATCACGAATGTCTCAAAGGGAGCACAGTGAAACACAGTTCTTGATTTACTCCGGAGATGCTGCTGCACATTAAGAGCTGAGGAGTGCTCTTCCTGACCTCCCCTCTCAGCTGTATTTGAATACCGTTGGGTATTTTCCTGTGTCTTTACCACCAATGTTGAAAAAAACCCCAAAGACAGTCAAGAAAACCCAAACTGTCTCTCTGAGGAATGTTAGTGTGTAAATGTCAATCAATGGACCGGTGCAAGCTAGGAAATTCAAACCCAGCTTCTTTCTGAGATCCAGGTCTTACCCTTACGAGCTGACATGTGCCATTGTAGTCACTCCCATGATTCAACTCTGTTGCTGTTATTAAGTTTCCTTTTTATAGTTTTTGGGGTTCTTTTTGATGTTTTGATTTGCAGTTTCTTTTAGCCATTGCATTCTATAGCCTTCTGACTGGCAGTTCTCAGGACTAATTCCATAAAGACATTGAAACACATCAATTCCCCCTCTTTCAGTAGGAGCAAAAGAGAAGTGCCTAAATACCTTTCTTTGAGCCTGACTGTTGATGTCTCTGTGCTTCATATTCCCTTTTGCTAGGAAAAAGGAAAGCATTGTTTCCTTGTCTTCCAGAGGGATCAAAAGCTTTATGGATGGGTATCTGCAATGGACTTTTAGGTTTCCAAAGGAAGAACAAAGTAGTAGTAAGCAGTAGTACTGGCAGTAGTATTGGCAATATCTACATGCTTTATGCATACTGAAATATTGGCTGATCGTTGGAAAGTCTTTCTACTCTTTGGTGCCATTACTGACTGTGCTCCAGGGAGGAAAAATGACACAGGTAAAAGCTGTTAAAGATCAAATATATGCCCACTTATGCCTATATGTAACTGGCCTTCACAACAACACCTCCACCCACAGGCCTGGCAGTGTGTGTGGCACCCAGCACCTTCAGCACTGAAGGACTGACTCCCTAATACCTGAGCTTCAGGATATCATTACAAGCTCTTGGAGACCCTCGACGCAAAGACCTTCTCTTCACCGCCCTGATGAATACTGAACAGCCTCTGGCTTCTTGAGACATTTCTTTCCTGGGGTTACCTTACATTACCTGTTCCAAGGTCAATGTCTGCAGCCTAAGGGAAGATTATGTGCTACTTCCCAGAGATGCCCGTGCATTGTACCATGATAAAGGACATGGATAAAATGTTTTAAAAGTTCACTGCAGCTGGAGCAGTGGTGCATCAGTTATCTTCAAGTCTCTGTGAGTACGAAATGAGCTCTAAGAATAAATTTACTACAATCCAAGTATTGACAGTGCTGTTATTAGACTCAGTGGCAGGGGTACAAGAGTGAAACAGGATAGATCAGCTGTAAGTGGTTTTCCTTTGCCTCCTCCAGCCAGCAGCATGACAGATGCTTGGCACCGCCTCAGGACTGGGATCCCATATTGAAGCACAACTTGTGCTGTGTTCAGGAGAAAGGGGAGAGTCCTGGCATGGGGATGCCTTCATACTCATGTAGCACACTCTTCCTAGGGTCCCGTTCAGGTTCGAACCTGCCCCCAAAGGATTGTTTGTCTTTCCTTGCTTAATCTGGGTATTACCCTTGTATCTTGTCTTAAAGGAGATATTATGCCTCTCTGCTTTCAAAGGTATGTGGAGCACAGCAAGCCAAGCACCTACCCAGTCAGTAAGCACAACCTGTCCCTGACTGGCCTGAAACTTAGGCTGAAAGCAAATCAGTTACTCTGGGATAAGTTGTCTCCAGCTATAGCCCTTAGTGATTACTTTATACAATGGAACTGCTATTTCTGACACATGTACATTTTGGAAGACTAGCAGTAGGAATCTGCTGTTACTTTCTGTATTTTCCAGCCTCCCAAGCCACTCACTGACCATGGCCCGAACAGCAAAGTGCCAGTTCTGATCCTGTGTGAGGAGGGATGACGCATTAACCCTGACATTAAAGGAGGGAGCAGACAAGTACTGTCTATAGATGAATGAACCTTAATAGCCATATAGGTTCTGCTCTTCTGGGTACATAAATCCTACTTATTATAAGCCCTGAATCTGTGACTTTTATGACTGCAGCTCCATTTACCTGTGCAACAGGCAGTTGCAGCTGTGACGCCCAGCGGCAGCACAGCTGCAGAAATCATTAAGGACGCTCCGCATGGATCACCATGCAGGGAGACTGAATTCTTCCATGCAGAGTGACGTGTGGGAGAGAAGTCCGGGGGAAGTGACAGTTGCCTCCCAGGCTCTGCTCCTGACTGCCGGTGACTCATTAGGAAAATGACTTCTGCTTCCTTTTCTGAGCCTGTTGCTGCCACCTAATTTCCACTGGGTCCGTTAGTTTGTTCAGAAGCACAGCAACCCCTGCTAGGAACTGTCACCCTGGCTTGGGAATTGCTGCTCCAGAGGTCATCAGAGAGCTTTATTAATAATCATTGCATTAACATCCCAACTAGCCAGTGACAGAAATGCCATTTCTCCCATTTTATACCTGAGAAAAATGAAGCATAGACACATTCATCACTTGGTTACAGAGTCAATGGGAGTTCTTAATGCTCCATAAATCTGAAAATTAGGCTGTCAGCAGCTTCTCCTAAAGCTAACCTGCAGCAAAGCTATCCAGGAGACCCAGTTCCTACCCATCAGGTACACTTCCTCCCCAGTTTACTGCAAGAAACCTGGACACATCTCTCCAAACTTCACGTCCTGCAGACAGACACAGAGAGACGTGGAAATCTGGAGGGCGTGGTCAGAAGGCAGCAGCACCCACGGAACAGAGCTCAGCACTCCCTGCCCACAGCAGACATCTCTGCAGGGCAGCAGTACCCGCTTGGTGCCTGCAGAGGGGAGAGCCCTCCAGGATGGGGCACGATGCACTTAATCACTGTGTTTTGCAAAGGGGTAGGAACAAATTGCTCTAACAGCAACTCAGATATGTGTCTGATCACCTGAAGCTTGACTGTGAAAGAATATTTAGTTGTTAAAACATACAATTTAGGGTAAGTCAGGCTGCTTGGGATACGAGTACAGCAGGAACTGTGGGGGACCTGGTTGGTTGATTGGTTGGTTTTTTCTTTTTAATTACTTTTCTAGTTTAATAGTGCAGAAGCAAGTAGTGCTGGGAGGGAGGATGCTTAGCAACATCTGTTATAGTTAGGATTATACACCATTATTTAAAAAAGGATTTTTTCAATGCTTTACAACAGCACCTTTGCCACTCCCAGATAGAATTTCATGCATCAGCCTATCTCCAAACTGGTGTAGAGATTTTGAGCAAAAGTGGTTTAACCGTTTTCAGAAATGAAGAATCAGCAAAATAAGATATTAACATTTACTGCTGTGTTTAAAAAGCTCTGATCCTTTAAAGGAAAAATAAAAAAGTACCTGGGAGAAGCATCATCTTTATACTGTGAACTGCATTACACTGTGATTCAGGTCTCCTGAAGAGGCATTTCACCTGACTGAACTAAAATGAGGTTAAAATCATTTGGTGATTCTTCTGTAATACTGAAATACTGTCTCCAAAGTTGCCAGGCACTACAGAGGTGCAAAGAGAAATGCACATGCAACCACAGTTTCAATGTGTGTGCACTCAAGCAAAGCAACAGGGGAGGCTGATGTCGTTTCTGACCTACACAAGCAGAAATATCTGATTCACTGTGCAGAATTATGAAATTCCCTTTACAGAGGAAAGGAAAAAAGATACCATCTTGTTATTAAACACCACACTAATGCATATGCCTAGGGGTAGAGTGAAGCTTCCCTTATGGCACATCCTTTCCGTCTAAGAGTCTTTGACCTTGTATTCAAAGAGTGGGCTTTCTAGGCAAATATTAACTAAACCTTCTGCTTGGCATAAGCAAGTCTGGAAACGGTTTCTCTATCATGCAGGCTTGGCCCACCCTCAGTGTGTCCAACCCCAGGTCTGTCTCAGGGCACTGCAGCACTGCCAAAGCTCACTGGTTGTCATGCAGTGCAGTGGCAAGGCTCAATCATTCCTTACCTGGCGTACCTGCTCCCATCAACACCCCCCAAATCCATCTGTCCAGGGTGATTTCTTTTGTACAAAATATGATTGATGCTGATGTAGTTTATGTGTCCTTATAGTATGGAACAAGTCTATTTAGTGGCTTGCAATTGTTTTTTTGAGTGTTAGCATGTGCTGCTATTGCTTGTGAACTCCCTCTATTATGCTATGGATGGCAAAAGTAATTTGTCTTTAGTGTTGCCACCTGTTAGGATTCACTGAGTGGCTTGCAAGAGTTGATGTTTTCTTGTAGCCCCAGCTGCCTAGATCTGGTGTTTGCTTGAGCCATGTTGCTCTGCAGCATTTTTAGGCAAGTGTGTGCCAGGCCCTGTGGTTATAGGGGGCGACTGGAAAAAAGTGAGCTGCAAGATTTCAAAAAATCAGGAAGTGAAACACCTAAAGAGAAATCTATTTCAAATCTCAGTATTTTCAAGCCTGTTGAATGACCATATTAGGGTTGAGTGGCCTGAATATTTTCCAGTCCACTTTCATTCATTGGGGTTGATATTCCTGGTGCAGACCAATGGATTTTGAAAAATTTACCCTTCTACAGAAGGCAGCTACCAACGAGGGCATTTCAGGGAGTTATCCACTGACCTACTGATGGTTTCCAGCCTGGGAAATTTCACGCTGCCCTGTTGCCTCTGCCAGACATGAACTCTGCCTGCACAAATGAGCTTTTCCATTAGTCTGTCTGCTATTCTTCATTGCCCAAATCAAACTCATGCTGGGCACAAGGAAATGTCTGATGCATCTCCTCCTCCAAGTAGGAAGTAAAATGATATCTCTGCTGGTTATCTGGTGAGAAAAATTATCCTAAGGCATCTGGAGTTGGCAGATAAAAGTTTGGGATCCTATCTTGGGATCCCTGTTGCTGTCTGAACCAACCTGTCTACCTGTGTTTGAGCTGCTCTCCCTGACAGGTACATACCAGTCCTGCCCTCTGCTTGCTGCTTTGCCCAGCTAGAGTGGGCTCTGCTCTTCTGCATCACCTCTGTCACCTGCAGCCCAGGAAGACCCAATGTGATGCTGTCTTGTTGTTCACTGCTCAGGTCCAACATGGATCCTTCATGATTAAAAAGATATAAAGCCTGCTCTCATCCCTCCCTGCACATGCAGACAGGGAAATGCAGTGTGATGCCCAGTCTGGATGCAAGAAACTACACAGGAACTTCAGCACCTAAAGTCCTCACCACCCCGGCACTCACTGACTGATCTAAACTGCCAACATCCTAAACCAGACGAGTCTCCTTTTCATTTTTACTACCCCCTATACATTTCTTCTTCTCCTGGTCCAGCCCTGGAGTCCTGAAACATGTGTGTGTGACTGTCTCCAGGCTGTGCAACCTCTGTGCTTGTATGGCTGTTCTTCTCCTTCAATCTGAAAAAGAGGAGAAAGATTGGCAGATCTCAATCCTGTTTCCTCCTGTATGAACATGGAGAGGAGCAAGGTCCTTGCTTAGTGCCTGCTTAGGAAGCAGATTCCTGTAAAGAGCAAGGAGCCAACAGCTCTGCCACTGTAGTGGCAGGGTCTGACCCTCAGCAGAGAAATAGGGGAGAGGCAGGAAAAAAGTGGGGGGGTGTTAAGGTCTTCCCCTGCATGCAGTACCATGGCAGCTGCCAGGACTCTGAAGGTACCAAAAAGCCTTGATTGCCTTGAGCAGTCTCATCTGGGCCCTCCACCCATGCACCTTCTGGCCATTGGCCAAAGAGCTGTAATTAAGCTCAGGCTTGGGCTTATCCCCTTGCTTGGGATGCAATGGTGCCTATCACTAGTCCTATCTTCTGGCTGGACCTGGTGCCTGTCCTGTAGGTAGCTCGTCTTTAGTCCTGCCTCTAGTATCATCTTCTGTTGCCCCTGGATAGACCCAGGAACTGTCTCCTTTGCTGTGTCTGGGAGTGTTGATGGACCCTGTTACCAGCACCCAGCCCTGCCTGCTGTGTTCAGGTCCCCTGGGGCTGCACCCTTGTTGGTAGGCATCCTGCTGGGCTTGGGTCACCCTTGGCTCCTGGCTGGTCCACCTGCATGAGGTAGTCTTCTGCTCCCTGATGTTAGTAGATGCAGATGTGGCTGTGCCCTGCCTGCTTCCTCTTTGCTAATCTGGGTGGATGGCAGGTTGCAGGGTTAGTGCTGCAAGGACAAGCCTCCTCCCCCTCCCCTCCAAAAAGAGAAAAAGGGTCAGCTGCTGGATTTGGGTAAGCTGGAGGATGACTGGCAGAAACTGCTTGTTTTTCTTCATGTTCCTCAGTTTCTTTTTTTAAACTAGGACTTTAAAAAGTATTTTGTGATCTTCTTGCCCTCTTTGAGCTGCTTCAGCATGCCTGCACTGCCTTGTTTACCCTCTGCCAGCCCCTGTTGTGCCAACCCTGCTTGGGTCAGGGCATGACTTGAGCTGCTATGGCCAATGGAATGCCTGGAGAAGCTGCCTTCACTGGGACAACCTTCAGCCCAGGAGCTGAGGATGCCTTCATGGCAGCAGCACTCTGAAATGCTTTACTAGCACCAGGGGGTGCAGCTGGAGATAGGGAAATTCCCAGACCCCAGGGGAGACGATGGGTTTGGGAGAGACCTGCTGCTTTTCACTACCAGCGCTTACCATCAGAGGGCAAGCTCAGTCCAGGCAAAGATGCTCCATATCCGGTTACTGCAGCCTGCTGCTTCCCAGACCCATCTCTGCCAGGGCTGCTGCTGTCAGGTGATGACAAAGGAAAGGGAGGCCGTTTACCATACCTCTCACAGGGGACAGATCCAGCTTCTCATCTCCGTCTGTTGCCAGGAAGGGCTCTGCTCCCTGGTTCCCCCGAGAGCAAATCTTCTTTGCAGAAACACCCCAGCCTGCAGCGAGTGGCAAGGATGATGCTGTGAGCTCCAGGTCAGTTCAGTTCAGTTCAGTACAGAAGACATTCCCAGAAAGCAGCAGGTTTGTGCTTTAGCATCCCAAATACAATATAACCTTCCCCACACTCTCGTCCTCCAGCAGAAATTGTATTTATGGATGAGAATAAACTTCGAGCAGCATGTGGAAAAGTTGTGCTGGCTGGTGCATCCTTTCTATCCAGCATCTTGTTGTCCTCCAGAGCCGCCAGTAAGTGTGGCTGCACAGCCCCAGCAAAACTAGGGGCATTAAAGTAACCCCTCTGGGAGTGGTGCCCCTCAAGTGCTTCAGATGCATCGTAGAGGAGCAAAGAAAACTGCTTTATACTGCTGCAGCTCTGACCTTTCCCAGGAGCCCTATGTGCTGGCATGTGGTCCCTGCTGCCAGCTGAAGACCCTCCATGCTTCCCAAGGCATTTGGTGAGGATTTACATCTTGCCAGCTCCCCCCTTTGCCTCTTCCAATGAATCTCAGTCTTAATCCATACCCTGGTCGTTGCCCAGAGTCTTCCTTTAAAAAGCCTGATGCTGGAGAGCTTTTCAGAGGGGAATAATGAACCAGACGCTTTCCCGGTGTCTCTTTGTTTTTACAGCCGTGGGTCTCCCCTGAAGACAGAGAGCCCTTTGTAGTACATGGGGTCCCCTTACAAAAGGGGGCTTGTGAACAGAGCATCCTCCCATTGGGTACTACATCAAACTGATTTTTTTTTTTTTCCCCACCTGCCCTCCTAGGCATAGCAGTGTAAAAGCCCTTTCTGCATACAGGGGCCTGAGCCAATAACTTTAACCTTGGAGATGCATGTATGTAGGATCACTTGGTGCCTTCCTGCTGCCCACCCTCTCTATAGCTGAAGGGTAACCAAAGGGTTAACCTGGTTGTCATCTTCTCCCCTGCCCAGCTGATCTTTGGAGTGAAGCCACATTTCATTCTCTAGATGGCCGATAATTGAATAAACTCTGTATCTCAAGTGAATTTAAAACCAAGACAGGAGGTCTCCGCACCAGAAGTCGATAAGTTTTCTCTAGCAGGGATTTTTGTCTGGAGTTAATGTTGCAGCTGCCCCTTGCAGGGGATGAGGGCATGCAGCTGATTTTTGCCTGATATGGGGCTTTAAATTTAGATCTCTATGTGCATAAAGGAGATCCCTGTTTCTATTCACTGCTAAGGGTGAAATTTGGGACTACAACCTCAAACAGCCTTAAAACCATTAAGCCACAAGCAACTCTCTGGTGGTTTGGTTATGTCCAGATTCCTTGCCCAGGTAACACAGAGAAAGAAAGACAAAGGACTTCACACACTGGTCAGGAGCCTGAATCTGTTTAGATCATGATGTGGATGGAAGAAAGCAATGTGATGCAGCCAATTAACATAATGCTAATTAAATATTGGGTGCTCCTCATGTACCCTTGCAATAAATTGCTCTCAGTTTCAGGTGGCAAATTCTCACACTGTCACTTAATATGTGGATGCATGGTGAGTCTAAAGAAAGCTCTCTCCTGTGAAGCTGAGACTGCTGATTTATTGAGCTATTTAAGATATTTGTTTCGCTCCTTCTTTGTATTCACTTTTCACAGATATTCAAACAAATGCCTTTGAGTCTGGGAACCAGCAGCTTCTTGGCACGTGTTCATTTTGCAAACAGGGGCATTCACACCAGAAATGCAGTTCTAGGATTTCATAGCCACGTGGTTGGTAGACAGAGATGCGCCATGCAATCTGTGCCCCATCAGAAATACCTAGCGCAGGTCATGTTTCAGACTTCACTGAGCAAAAAAATTGCATGGAGCTGTTTACTGTCAATCTGCTGACTGCATGTTATTAATAGGAGAGATGGCGTGAATAATTATGACTAATGACTAAATTAGAGAAAGTTGTCATCTATTCATGAATAGTTTGCAGAGAGAGGCAGTGTTCAACAATTAAACTGATAGGCAAAAATGATTCATTCCTCTTTGCAAACATACTCTACATTATGCCAATACATAAACACCCACACCTCGCCCAATGTTGAGACTTCAGCTTGTCCCAGCCCCATTTTGGCACCCAAGCTAGTGTGATGTGATTGCCAGAGGTGCTGGGGATCCCCTGCTTCCCTCCCCCTGCCCCATCTCAAGCTGCCCTGACAGGCTTTGGAATTGGACATCCTTAGGTAAGCAGAGGCATCTATTTAAAGTCTAAACCATGTTCTGAGGATCATAGAATGGTTTGGGTTGGAAGGGATCTTTGAAGATCTCATCCAACCCCTCTGCCATGGGCAGGGACATCTTTCACTAAATCATGTTTCTCAAAGCCCCATCCAACCTGACCCTGAATGTTTCCATTGATGAGGCACTCGCAACTTCTCTGGGAAACCTCTTCCACTGTCTCTCCACCCTCTTTGTAAGAAATTTCTTCCTTAGATCTACCCTCTTTTAGTTTAAGTCTCTTACCTCTTGTCCTATCATTACAGGCCCTGTTAAAATTCTCAATTTTTCTTATAAGCCCCCTTTAGATATTGAAAGGCCTTAATAAGGTCTCCCCAGAGCCTCCTCTTTTCCAGACTGAACAACCCCTACCTACCCTCTCAGCCTTTCGTCAGAGGAGAGGTGTTCCAGTCCTTAGGATGTTTTGGTCACCCTCTAATAGGTCCACGTCTGTCTTGTACTGAGGACCCTAGAGCTGGATGCAGTGCTCCAGGTGGGCTTTCACAAGAGTGGGGTAGAGGGGAAGCATCACCTCCTTGGACCTGCTGGCCACACTGCTTTGATGCACCCAGAACACAATTGCCTTTCTGGACTACAAGTGCACATTGCTAGCTCATGTCCAATTTGTCACCCACCAGTATCTCCAAGTTGTTCATCTGCAGGACTGCTCTCAACCAGTTCATCTGAGTTCAAGCTCCTGTCTAGATGCTGACAACCAGTTTGTGGAGTTGGAAGAATCAATATTTTCAGCTGCCTCAGAAATGCTGAAAACTTACTCTGTGTGTATGGAAGAACTAGCCAGCATGGGGAGGCTGGGGGGCTGGGGAAGTTTTGCCAAGAGCAAAGGCGGCTGAGGGGATGGTACAGAAACAAGCTCCAGATACACTCAAAAACTGCTAGAGAAGGAATAAACTGTCCCTTGAGGAAAAGGCAAGGAGTGGTTTGTTTAAACTGTAGCAAAAGAGTTAGGAAGACCTGAGGAAAGCCCTTTCTGCCAGGAAAAAGAAAGTGAAGCAATAGGAGATGTTGTTGCGGGGAGTCCCCTTTGCCAGCAGGAGGTTCCAACCTTGCTGCTGAAGAAGCCATGGGGGAAATGCCAAATGAGGTTTGCCCCATGAACTGGGATGCCCTGCCAGTTCCTCTCCTGCCACTTTGAAGGTGCTTTGTCCTTCCTTACGCAGAAACTGGGGAGGATAATGAGTGCAAGTGGATCCTTGCACTGAGGGGATGGATTTACTTTAGCTAGCTTCAGCCACCCAAAAGCTAGTTTTTGAAGGAAAAGCTGTTGTCCAAGATCCCTCGATGGCCAAAGGACTGAAGGAGCAAGTCTTTGAGGGCGATTCATCCCACCTAAGCCAGCTGCCTCAGATATCTGGGGTAAATCAACCTCTGGACTGAATTCTTGCTTACTTACCAGAGAGGGGGCCTGGGTGATTCGCTTGCTTTAGATAACCAAGCAAACCAACCAACTTTACAGAAGTCTGATGTGAGGTGAGATGAATTCAACCTGAGTATTACAGGGATTTTTTCCATGGAACTGCCCAGGTGAAGTCAGGTACCCAGGGGTCTGCTGAACCTGTAAAAACCCTCTTCAGACTGTCCTGGCCTGACTGATGTCCATACAGCAACCCTCATGTACGCTTCCTCCTCCTTAACCACCCTCTGCCCACAAACCCATTTTTGTTGAGTCTGATTCTCACTAAAGCTGGGGAATTGCTGAAAAAGGTCATCCCACAAAGTTCACTTCAAATGTTTAGATCCATTTGTTTCCAGGCAAAAACCATACTCAGGGTGCTCACTATCCCAAGAACTGTTGAGCCAACTAATTTTCTGGTGGGAAAGCCTGCCAGTGTGTTGAAGGCTGAGGGAATTCTGTGGAACACGTTCAGAAGGCAAATGATTGATTCATCATCGTCGGTGGTGAAGAACCGATTCCAGGAATTATGCGCCTGCCAAGCTGAAGCCTGTCGAAGCCAGGGAAAAGGCATCTTTGAATTTGGGTCATCAGTCAGTGTAGGGAAACACACAGAGGCCCTGGTACAGAAAAGCTTAACTTCCAGTGCGTGCTCAAGCCTAACTAACCTCCGCTAACGTCAATAGAGATAAAATTAAGCATGAGGTCAAGATTTTGGATAAGAATGGTTTATGGCCCGGAGGCTTATGTGGATGAGAAGGTCAGGCCAAAGAGCAGGGGCATTTGATATTGAAGAATCTAATCAAGGAGCTCCTGCGTAAGCTGCCGTGTGAATCAGGGAATAATTCAGGATAGCAGACACATGTGAGTAATTCGTGACCTACTGGCAGATGATTCACACAGACAGGCAGCATCCATCAGTGCTGTTACTCCTCGCAGAGGTCTTCTTGGGAGGCTTATTGGTCTGTGGGTGGCTCCACTTGGGGGGGATTCATCGAGGGAGAAGCTGGGAGCAGCTGGGATCATGCAGACACCCTGGCACATGTTGCTTCATAGGGGTAGAGCTGGTTCTTCACCCATCAGTGGCTCCAGAGCCATGGTGCAATAGGTGCTTTGGGCAAAGGGGGACTGTCAGGCTTTTCAAGCTGTCCTTCAGAAGAAAGGGATCAAGGCAAGGTGTGGGGGGCATTACTGTTCTGCCACACGCCTCCTGTGTAACCTTCTTTAGACCTGCTTCATAACCTACTTTCTCAACTGAAACATGAGTGTATGCCCCTGCTTTCAGCTCCCAACATAGTCTGTGAGCTCCATCATTTATATTTTGGTGTTCATCAAGAATAGTCATGAAACAGCCAACACAATAAATACTGAAAAACCCTAGCTTGGAGCTCTAAAACTGGGACCCAGTGTATAAGACTCAAAATCTAGAGAAAACCAAGTTTCATAATCTCTGTTCGTCACAAAAAAACCCTCTAGTTTTCCAATAGCTAAATACCAACCTCCAGTGACATATTGCCATGAGATAAAATACCTGTCTCGCCCCTCCAGCCTGGATGCACACTGATGCTATGGCGCTATAGCTGTATCTCCGATAGTGTTGTAGCTTGCCATGTTGTATCTGAAATATTACATCAGGCAGAGAAAAGTTTGAGCCTGACACCACCAAATTCCTGTTTGAGAGTGCATCAGCAGTGTCTTTTGGGAGCTTCCTTTGTGTGCACCGTACCCCTACTCATCTTCATGGACCAGGTGACTCCAGGCAGTGTCAGGTGCCCCAGAAGCAGGTGGTCCATGTGCCCCTTGGGAGACATGGTCCAGCTGTTCCACCTGGCTTAAAGACACAAAGGGGAGAGAGAGGCCACAGGCTGTTGGCAGGTAGGGTATGAAGTGAGTGTTATGGGGTGATATTGCTGAAATGCACCTGGGGCACCAGCAGAGAGGTGAGGGAGAGTTTCCTGAGACCCCATCGGGAGACCTGCAATGGCTCCAAATGCACAGGGAAATCTGCTTCAAAACAGTCATCTCTGGGACTGGTGGTTTGCCAGAAAGTCTTAAAAAATAAAATAATTCCAAATACAGCTGGAACCAGAATCTATAGAGGATCAAGAGGGAGAAATGGTATTTTCACTGCATTTGCATGATCAGCATCGGGCCTGGAGATGCAGAATAAGGAAGAAAAAAAGAAATCTCTTTTTCTGCCATGGAAAGTGCAGGAAAGGGAGGCAGCATGTCAGGTCCCTGCTGGAGTTTGGCTGGGGCCTCACTAATGCCAGGCTCTTACAGAAGGTGAGAAAGGACTTGCAGGCATCTTGCTCGCCCTCTCCTTTTGCAGGAAACACCAGCACAGCCCCCAGTCCAGGGTGCTGACACCCAGCCACCCTCCCTGCAGTGGATGGAACATCTTGCTTTTCTCTAAAGGGCTCCCACCTGGCCTTGGAGATGGGGAGTAGCTCAGAGCAGTACAGAGCTCCCCATCCACCCCCCAGCACATGAACATGATCCCAGTTTTTGTGCATTGTTTGTACCATCATTGGTGCTTTGGAGCCTCCTGCATGGGCACTGTGCTCTGCCCTTCTAGCTGGCATCTGCCCACACTCCCCAGCGCAGCCGATAGCCATCGAACAGCTTCCATTTAGCTTTAAGAGTGGCTATAAAAAGAGCTTGACAAGATCAAATGCTAATAGAGAGATTTTCTGAAGGTTGAAACTGATCTGCTCGAGGGCATTCATGACGGGGAGATGCCAGAAGAAAGCAAATAACCAGTCCATTGTGGAGTAAATAATTTGATTGTAAATACTCTCCGGGAAAGGATCCTACAAAGGGGAAAAAAATACCGGCTAAGTGCTCGGAAAGCTGTTGATCTTCTAAATCTCCCCTTTGCTGCAACATGTATAGAGCATTGCCATCCAAAGCTACAGATGACAAGTGGGTCACTGCAGGGGACTTACTTCCCTGAATTTGTCTGAATCGTGTGAAACTTCAGCACCCATGGCGTCCTGTCCTCATGGTGTCATTGTTGGTGTGAAAAGCCACCTCCCACTGCTCATACCCTTTGGTGTCTCCTGTTTTGGTATTCAGAGGGGCAACAGACAGTCCCCTGGCCCCTCAAAAGCTGGAGGGGCTTTGGTCACATACCTGAGCATCAGCCCTCCCCATGATGGGCAGAAAGGTCGTACCAGCAGACCTACATCTTCCTCTAGCCCAGCTGCAGCACAAAGCATTGCCCATCTCCTGGCATGGGGTAGCTGTGTGTCAATATTGGCTTCTGGGGGTTAGCTCAGTACAATTCCACCCAAAACATGACCTCTGGGAAGAGGTTCATGGGTTGGTCCTTTCTCTGAAATGGGGATGAGGATGTCAGTATTGCTCTTCTAGGACAGGGATTGAGAGGTGTAGCAACAGCAGGGCAAGCTGGGAGCACCAAAATTGCTCATTAGAGCCCTGCCAGCATCTGTGTCCTCACCCCAGGTAAGGATGAATGTCCACGTGAACAGCACCCATGTCACTAGAGCCACAGGGCTTTACCCATCTTGAGCACCTAGGCCCAGCTCTCCCAATTTCCAGTCCACACTGGTGGACAAAAGTTCCATCTCCACTGTTTGTTTGTTGGTGGATTTTTTCTTTTTTTAAGGATAGATGCCAAGTCAAAAATGGCCTCAGTCCTGCTAGCATCACACCATGGCTCAGCCAGGCAGCCTGTTTCTCAGCAGGTCTATTGGTGAGAGTGCAGGACCATGCAACCATGGTTACATAGCTTTTGGACTCCTACATAGCTGACTCCTAACCAGCCATATCTGAGCACAAGTGTGGGTCCAGCCCCAAAAAACCCACGTAGATGTTCCTTTAGGAAGGATTGGCTCAGACCATCCAGCTGAGCATCACCAGGCAGCTTGGGGACCAGAAATTCCCAGCTGTCCTGCATGTGGTCCCCATCCTTGTGCTCCCACTCCACTCCCCATTTCTCCTCTCTGCTGTCCAGCCCTCTATTCTCTCTCTGCTAATGCATCCAGCACATAAAAGTGAGGTTTCTGAAAAGATCTCTGAACCCAAAGGGACAACGGGGAGACGGATAGAGAGAGGGAAACAGAAGGAGGCTTTTTGAATATTGAATTAAGGCTGTCTCCAGTATTATTGAATTCCCATAAGAAGGCAGCCAGTGAGCCCACTGCTTTAGTGTCCTATGAATATTTCATTGCTTGACTTAAGCTTGGTGAAAATAGTTTCACTGCACAAAAGCACCTCTTTGGCTTGTGGACTTTTCTCTAAGCACGTGGTGAGTGCCCCCGTGCTCACACCAGCTATGAAGTCACCCTGGCTTGTAGACAGAGTCATGCCACACTACAGCAAACTAAATTTGTTGAACCTGACTGATCTTTTGGCAGCCAGGGATTTCCAGAAGACAACAGGTCACGGCTCAAAACCTCTTGGTGCCTCACTGGTTTGGACTGCATGAGTGCTGCAGCAGTGATGCTCAGAACCTGTGTCTGTCCAACGAGAGCAAAAGCAGTGAAGTTGCATGGCTGGGGAGGTTGTTCTGTCTCACTTCAACCTACCAAGGTAGCTGTAGAACTGGGGGTACAAACTGTGCATCCTGGTACTCAGCTGTGGGCATGGTCTTGAGGGTCTGGGTCTGCATGGTTTCCCAAATTTTAGATTCTTACCTGGAGCTTCTCTGGATAATCCAAACATCATTGATTGCTCAGGCTGGAAATCTTTCAAAAACAGACTCTCACAAAAATGTGGTGAATCCTGTTTTCAGACAGGCTGTAAACACCATTCACCTATGCTGCGGATAATCCTGATGCAAGAGCATTGCTTGGCCACTCTGCACAGATGAAAAGGTGTCTCAAATATTATGAAAATACCTGGTTTTCCCTCTCCACGACTGTGTTTTTCAGAAGTGCTGGCACCCTACTCCTACCACGGCCTGCTTTTCCTCCATGACCCAGGAGCTTCTTCTATTACCTGACCATCGAATGTCCTGCCCAGTGGTGGTAGAAGCAAGAACCTTTTTCTTGTTTATTAGTTAAGCTTAGAGGTCTCCTAACCACAGCACTTAACACCTCTCCTTCCTCTGCCAGATACCATTGCACAGATCTGGAGTAATTCAAGTCTGGAGGGGGCTGGCTAATTCCATTGCTTTCTTCTCATTTTTTGTCTTTTTCTTCCCAGCCTGGAAATCCTCTTCAAAGGCAAAGAGGGCAAATTAATGAGAATTAATTATTTTATTGTAGACAAGGTAGGTAACACTGCTTGTTACTGAGGTTACCAAATACTTCCCATTATAGGGCTATGTTTCCCATTGCTTAGAACAATGACAAAACGCAAACATATAGGCAGAAATTGTCTGCCAGGGATTTGCCTCACCATGAACTTCTCTGGAAAATTTCAGCCAAACTGGGTCAGCTTTTTCCAAGAGAAAAGCCAGAGGAAAACCATTCTGTTTGCCTGTGGCCAAACACCCTTCCAAAACCTCGTTTGGAAAGCTGTCACACCCTGTGCTTCATGTGGGGAGGTGAAATTTGGTGAGGGAGGTCTCTTGATGGGACCATACTCTCAACCTGCAACATACTCCTAACAGCTGCAAACCTCTCCCAGTTTCCTTGGAGGAGCACAATGCCCACTGCAGCTTATTTAAGCTTGTAGCCTTGTTTTTCTTAGCTAAAGTTTCAGCAGTGATTGCTTGGCTTGCTGACCAGAGGTGCAGACAGCACCATGCCAGAGTATGGTGGTGCGTGTGGTGCGGAGCTCCAGTGCTGTCCTGTCCCCAGGCTGCCTGTCTTGTGGGGTGGAGACCCTCCATGTCTCCTGCATGACTGAGCGTTAGCACTCTCACATCCGTGGTCATAGGATTGAACAGTCCCTGTAGAGCCCAGGATGGGGACAGACAGTGGGACAGGGAGCAGACACCCATTTCTCCTTGCTGGGCATGCACCTGCTGCAGAGAAGGGGCCTGCAGGCACCTTAAACCTGTCACAACTGCTTGTACCTGATGAAAGATGAGGAGTGGCAATGCATTTTCTGAGCTCATTTCTCATGGTCATAGATCATCGATCATAGAGCGGTTTGGCTTGGAAGGGATCTTAAAGATCATCTAGTTCCAACCCCCCCTGCCATGGGCAGGGATACACTCTGCTAGATCAGGTTGCTCAGAGCCCCATCCAACCTGGCCTTGAACTCTTCCAGGGAGTGGGCATCCACATGGTGCTTCACTTACTCCCTTTCTGCAAGGTGGGGAACCTCTCTCCCCCGTGAGACAGGAGGTCTGCAGCCTGCTATTGCCTGCAACACCCCCTGAGGTCTGATTGCAGAAGGTATACTGCCCCTCTGCAACATCCCAGGAGGGAAAGCTGGAGACCTGGGGTGCGGCTGCCCCTGTTGCATGCTCATGTGGCACAGGAGCATCATGATCTTTTAATCACAAATAAAAAGATGCTGCTCCAGGACTGCACCGCCAGTCCCCTTTTGCAATTTAATCAGGAGAAATAAGAAGTTCTCTGGGTTAAACAGGCTCTTGGCACACTGATGGCACAGGGTCCGTCTGTTGCACGGCAAGCCTGGTGGCAGATCCGGTTCTGATTACAACTGCAGATCCCTTCAGTACCTGCCTCGGGTCTGCCCATCCTAGGCTTTAATTTTCTAGAAGGGTGATGGCGAGTAGCTCCGGTTGACGTCAATGCAATTGTGTTAGCAGTGCTGAAAACCAGGCCCGTGTCATCTGCCCCAGCAGAGCCCACTTGGAGCGCAGCAGCTTGCGGAGTCATTTGGCATACATTAGGTTGGGTAAGATGGATTGCTCGGCTCCTAACTAGGACAGATAGATAAGGATAATGGATGGACGGTCAAAGAGCAACCGTGCTTTAGGCAGATGAATAAATCACTTTGATTGTTCGTATATAAACAGGAGATGCCAGCAGGACTCAGCTTTCCAAGCAGGATGCTTCCAATTTGAGCCCTACGATTGTGTTTAAGGATATAAAAGCTGTTTGAAATGGGCTTCATTAATTGAGGAAACCCCACTCATATCGCTCCTGCGACAGAGTCAGGGTCGCACAGCACTCGGGGCTTGGCTGAGAGCCCCAGTCCCTCTGGTCCCTTGGGAACCTCCATCCTGAGGTGCCACATCCCTGTACCACCTTTCCAGGGGAAGAAGAGGTGCCCAGAAAAGGGAGAGGGGCAGCGTCCTCCTGCTGAGGGAGGCTGGCTGCAAGACCTGCCTTCCAGCTGCCTACCTGTCTGCACCAGTCACAGACCATGAGTTATCCTGGGTTGCATCCTGGGAGCAGCAAGGGTCTTCTAGAGGCTTTGCAGTCTATGAAGTGCCTTTAATTTCAAAGGATGCTCAGCTCTGGCATCTTCAGCACCTGGAGATGGGGCAATGGGGTGATACAAGGTCAGCATGAGGGACACATCTGCAGCATCTGGAGATGGGGTGGTAGGGTGGTACAGGACCACCATCAGGGACATGCCTGCAGCCTGGCCTCCTCATGCTGCAGAGCACTGCATTTACTAATGCAGCCTGTGTGCTCAGCAGGCTGGCACCATTCAGACTCTCAGCCTGTGCCATGGGGACATCTTTCTCACCCACAGTGGTGGACATTGTGTGCCTGGTTCCAGCTGAAAATATTTTTGGCACAGGAGTTGTGGCTGTTCCTGTAGCTGTCTGATCCTGTCAGGATTCATGCTGAGGATGTGGTGAAATACCACAGCAGCTTCAGATCAGGGAAGAGAACAAGACCTCCAGCCTGTGCAGGGATGGGACAAGTTCTCAGTGCCCACCCAGGGCAAGGGGCAGCCCACAACCTGCTTTAACAGGAGCACTTGGTGTTTTGTCACTGCAAGGGCTGTGCCCACCCATAGCAGCTGACCAGGGTGTCCCTGCAGATGTCCTCTTGTACCCTGCACTGGGCTGGGGTAAGTTCTTGGTGCCCATCAACACCCCATACATCTGTGGCCTCCATACATATGCCCAGGTGAGTATGGCTTCATCAGAAACTTCCTCTGAGCCTCCACCCCCAAATAACCACACTGGTGGGTCTGGTTCACAGTGCTGGGCTACCACGGCTGCTCCCCCATGCCAAACCACAAAAGCTGGCAATTAGGTTCTATGTCAATTAAGCTTCACTCACACCACCAGCTGCCAGCTTGCCCTTGGCAGCCTGGCTCCAGAGATGCTTCTCACCTTCCTCTGAGAGCTGAAGCAAGCCTGGAGAGACTCTGGGAGCCAACCAATGGTATTTATCTCTCGATCCATCACTCCCACCAGCCCTTTAATTTCCCCCAGCAATGGAGCAAGCCAGGATGATGCTTTGGCCATCCCTTCCCAGAGCAGCTGGGGTCCTGGATGCAGTTCTGCTCCCCTATCAAAAGCTGATCCAACCCCTTTCTACCAGCTGCCCCCCTCCTTCTCTGTCTGCTTGTTGCCTTAATAACCCTCTGATCAATCTCAGAAGGAACAAGCAATGCGGGAATGGCAGATGGGGAACAGAACATGAATATTAATTAGCAATGAATTCCAAACAGAGGACTTTAATTATATTAAGCGTGCAGGTTCAGAAGCAGTGACTTACTTCCTGCTGTAAATCTGTTGACAGGTCATTTGCTGCAGTGGCGTTGGTGCTCCTTAATGAATGAATATATACATTTCTAGTGCTGGTGTATGAGGGGACATAGGGTCTTGCTTCCAAAAAATGCAAAAGCAAGCTGCCACACCAGCAAGAGGGCTTCACTCATGGGTAGGATTTAGGGAAATAATTATTAGTATAATTGTCTGGTAATAATACACCCATTCTGGGAGCCAGGAGTTCTGCTCGTGGGGCTGGAAACCTCCTGTGCATGAGCCAGACCTGCTGCTTTGTTATATGTGGTCTGGTCACTGGGGGGAGACCAAGAACCGCAGTGCCTTCGCCGGGGATCGGGTGGGTGCCGGGGTCCCCGCTGTGCTGGCACGCTTGGGTGTGTGCCATGTGCCTGGACCGCTGCCTGCCTCGGGCGTAGGCACCTGAGGATTTCCCTTGCTGCAGCATTTCACCAGATCCCATGGGGCTCACGGTGGCCTCGTGGTGGGGTGGGGACACGTCTCAGCCTCCAAGGTTGCTGGTGGTGCTTTGGCAGCCTGGCAGGAGAAACCAGTGCTGCAAGGGCAGAGGGTTAGCCAAAAAACCCATATAGCCAGCACCCCATCTCAGCCCATGGGCAGCAGCAGGTCGAAAAGCACATTTTTTCCCAGCACAGTTTAACCACCTTTCTCAGGAACAAGGCAGCCGACTCAGGGGGCCTTGTGTACCAGCAAAAGGGTCTTTTTGTTTTAATCCCTCAAACTGGCAGGGGACAGCAATGATGCCAAATGGCCCCTTATGGGGACAACTCTATCTATACTAAGGGATTTTGCTGGGTGTGTTTGGCCTGAGGTTTTCTGCACTGCTAACCAGCTTGAACTAAGAGGGGCACATAAGTGCCAGCATGCCGATATCTTAGCAAGATCTAATCAAAAAGGATGTGGACAGGCTGGAAGGGGTCCAGAGAAGGGCCACCAAGATGCTCAAAGGACTGGGAAGCCTGCCATGTGAGGATAGGCTGGGAGAACTGGGTTTGTTCAGCCTCGAGAAAAGGAGGCTTAGAGGGGATCTCATCCCCATGTACCAGTACTTAAGGGGCAGCTACAAAGAAGATGGAGACTCCCTTTTCACAAGGAGTCACATGGAGAGGACAAGGGGGAATGGACACAAGTTGCTCTTGGGGAGATTCCGACCGGACACGAGAGGGAAATTTTTCACAGTGAGGACAGTCAACCATTGGAATAATCTCCCCAGGGAAGTGGTTGACTCAGCCACATTGGACACCTTCAAGAGTCGTCTGGACAGGGTGCTGGGCCATCTTGTCTAGACTGTGCTCTTCCCAGAAGGGTGGGACTAGATGATCCCTAAGGTCCCTTCCAACCTGGGATTCTGTGATTCAGTGTGATTCTGTGATATATTCCTTCTTTCCAGCTGCCTTTAGTCTGTGGAGCAGCACTTTCCTCCACAGTCCCCTGCAGTGATGCTGGAGATCCATGCTCTGGCTAGGGGCAGCACCCAACCACTGACCCCTCCAGTGAGTCTGTTGGACAAGGAGTGATGCTCAAGGATGCTGAAGGTAAGGAGGGAAAGGACCACTCTGGGCGATGCTGGTGGGGCTGCGGCATTGGGTGCAGTGATGCGGGCTGCAGGAAAGAGGTGATGGGGGGTCTTCACTGGGTGGGCACATTCAGCTGCAAGAGACTCGAGCAGTGGGTTCAGGAGCTGGAGGCTTGCATGGGAAGGGCATGCCAGCAGACACCCTCCCCTCTCATCTCCATGCTTGACTGGAACGACCTTGCCTGCTGGGTCTGTACCCATCCAAAGTGATCTTACTGATCTTGCTGGCTCACCCTGGACTGGGACTCCCACTCTTTTCCTGTGCTTCTTGCCACCACAGTGAGGCTGGCAGAAGCTGGAAGTGCTGCTGGCCAGCTCTGATGACAGTGCATGAACGAGTTCAGAGATGGCTCTGAGTAACTGCTGGCCCACCAGGGATCGCTCAGGCATCTTCAGCTCTGAAAGAAGCCACAGAAATGGTTGAAGGGAAAACCTGACCTAGGGAAGAAGCTTAGAAGAGCTAATTAGGTCTGGCTGAGCCAGTAGGCTATGAGAGGGGCCTACAATGATGCATTTTAGCACCCAGGGAGGCACTGATTTGGAAGGGGTGGTCCTTGCCAGCAAGGACCTTGGCCATGTCTGAGGCTTTCATGCCCATGCCTTGCCTTCCTCTGTTCAACAGTTGTGGTAAGTGTGAGCACTCTGAATTGAAATGGACTTGAGGTGGCACCAGGGTTGGGATCAGGTGGAAAATGCTACAAACATCTCAGGAGCAAAGGTGCCAAATATCCTCAGAAGATGTCTCTGTGCTCTGAGCTGGGTCAGAGAGACGGGCCATGACCACGGCACCATTGCACCATGAAAACTGAGGACTCAGGAGCATGAAGCCAAAGATTCAAGGGCTTATGTGAGCTTCAGCTAACTGGCACAGAAAGCACAATATGGCAGGGTGCATCCCAGTGCAAATCCTCCAGCAAAAGGCTGGGGGAGCCAATGCTTTTGGTACCTCCACCTCCCACTATTTGTGTAGACTTACAGGTACCAGGATGCCACTGGCATGAGAGTCCGTACACCTGGGGTTGCACACCCGGGGCTGCTGTTACCTCCAGCAATGCAGGTACAAAACCAAACAGGTCACAGAGTCACACGGGCAACATCCAGCAACCAAGCTAAGAAGCAACTGGAGACTTGCCGGATAATTATTGGTGCAAGACAAAGGAGGTGTCTTTCACCCAGCCTGGGATAACTGCTTGTTCCTCTTGCTTGAGAACCATGTGTATGCGCTTATCCTGTTGTCCACCTTTTCATCAGGGCTCCAACCTGCCCTGAGGTGGGACACAAATGAACCAGGTGGTGCAGGTCCATGGCACAGATGTGAGCTGGAGGCTGCAAGCTGCCTCAGGAGCTGGCATGTGGCGTCCTTCCTCTCACCGCTCTGCCTGTGGATCTCCTGGCAAGTCTATTTTTATCTCTTTTTTCTCAAAAATGAGTGGGGAGGGCAGAGGTCTTTCCTTGTTGTGATGAACTTGTCCAAACCCAAAATACTTCAGACCCTGCTATCCAGCTTTTAAGAGCTGAGTCTGACTCTTTCATACTTCTTTTTATTCTCTCTGCCAAATTATGAAGCAGGTTTCCCTGCTGGCCTGGGAGCAGGATAGAGGATGTCAAAATGACAGTGTGTTTTGGACCAGTATTCAGGAGGCACCTCTAATTCACAGTGCTTATCAGTGCCAAAATTCCTGCTTTACCTTGAGGATACAGGCAGCAAAGTTAATAAATACAGCCCTTTTGCCTCCACCCCAGTCAACATGCTCCATTTCTTCTTGCAGCAGCTGTTCCCTGGCTCGGGTCAGATGGAGAGATGTTAAAATGGGACTTTGAGGAGCTGCTAAGCTTTGCATTTGCAAAGCCACTGCACTGGGGTGGGTGGCACAAGCCCTTTCCCTCTCCCCTAGTCCTTCAGATACCTGTGCCAGATTGAACACTCACTGTGTCTTATCGACTGGCTCTAGCAAAGGGCTTTTCTGCCTAGCAACACGTGGAAAGTATATATAAATGCAAAAGTCAGAACAAAGGCTATCTGGAGATGGTGAGGCTTGTTTGTACAAGTAACTGCTCTTATACTTCTGCAAGAAAAGTCGTACTCAACCAGGGAAGAGATGCTATTGTGCGAGCGGCCCATCCAAAGGGGACTAACAAGCAGATGTCGGTGTGGGCATGGGGATGGTGAAAACACAGCAAGGTCATGTAATTATTCCACCTGGATATACCACCACAGCTGCTGTGAGCATGGTGGTCTCCTGGAGCTCCTGCCAGCAGACCTTGGCTTTGCTGGGGTGGGATTTTGGAAGGCCAAGCCAGTCCTTGCTGTGTTTGCACCAATATGCTCCTCTCATGGGTGCCTGTGGAGCTCACATCCTCCTCCGGGATCCTGCCTTTGCTGCTGGCATGGGAGCCATGCAGCATCATGCCTCTCCTCTCTTTGGCAGACACTCCCCACCCAGTTGGGATATGAAGATGCACTTGAACTATCCTGACTTAATGGGACTGAAACTCCCCAATGACAGCAGCAGAATGGAAGGGAAAGGCTGATTCCCTTTCTCCCCCTGCTTTTTCAGGTATGCTTTTCTTCCATGGCTGCTCGAAGAGCCACATTACATAAATGCAGATAAGTCCCTGCCTTTTGTGAGCAGTTGGAATAATTTTCAATATCTGAGACACCCATCTGGCAAAGGTCATACTCTGTTCTCTGGATGGTCTTGATTTAGTACCTGCAAGTTCTTGGTGAGGCACAAAGCTCCAGGGTGCAGAAAGACCCCTGGAGGCTATTGTATAGGGAATGTCTTCCCTGTGTAGAGATGTGAGCATGCTGCTGAGCACCTGCATCATGCTCACCTTCCAGCTGGAAGTAAATGTTTTTTACTGAAGGCTTGCAAGAGCCCTTCAGAGCACAGCTCTGCTGCAGCTCGGGGCTCCAGCATGACATCCAAGGCTGTTCCGAGCCCAACACCTGATGGTGATGCACCAAACCAGCTTCAAAGCACCTTAGTTAATGCACAGAAGCTTGCCTGGCTAGTTGGCTTCCTCCACGGGCTCCTGCCATCCCTGCTTCGGTGGGGGTGCCACCTGCTGTCTGCAGGCTGCATGGTTCAGAGCAAAGGTGGGGAGGCAGATGTGAAGTGTGAGGATCATGGAGCAGACAAATCCTTGGCTGGCTGTTCTTTGCTATTATTTAAAGTTCATTCCTTGGATCTGTTGCCAAAGGAATTAAGGTTGTATACACAGCTTGTTGAATTCTTGAGATGGGTATAGCTGAATTCAGCAGAAGGGCTTGGAGAAGCTGTTGTCACCAAACTCATGGGACCAAATAGCATGGGGAAACCCAAGTAGTCATCACAGGGTGAGGGGAGCCCAGCCTTCTTATCAGACCTTGGAGAATCGAGGCGAGAGATCCTGTGGAAGGGCTCCCTGGTTGTCTCTTGTCCATTACAAGATGTGTCCAGCTGCAGGGCTAAGCACACGAGACAGGCCTCTGGAGGTTTCACTGCTGGATTTTTGGTGTATGGTTGTGGACTCCTGCTGGTCCTGGCACCAGCAGCGGCCACACACCAGGGCTTATCTCAAGACTTACCAGAGGCAAGAAACTCAGCGAGTTCCCAGGCAAACCTCTGGTGTGGGAGGCCAGAATCTCTGACCCCCGGGGGTCCTGCGTGTTTGAACAGTCTCCTGATCTGCTTATGAAAAGCAGGCAAACTCTGAGGGAGAGGAGGGAGGGCTGGGGCTGTGCCCTGAGCAGGGTTGCTGTCGCTCACAGCTTTGATTGCTGAGGCTTGCTATGTCGGGCTTGCAGGATTTAGCTGCCTGGCCACGAACAAAAAAGCTGGATTCTCCCAGAGCCTTTATTCCCATGTCCAGACCACTGGTGGTTCCCTGAGGAGGAGTGGAGGGAGAGGAAGGGTTTTGTTTATGGTTCTTGACAGGCATGGAGAAAAACATGGCTTGGCCTCTGATCCAGCTGAAATTATGCTTTTCACCTTCCCCCAGTGTTGGCAAAGCCTACACTGGGAACTCTGCTCCTATGTTGGGGTCACCCCACAGCCCGGGCTCAGCATCTTACTTTGATGGGGGTCCCCCCTTCCCCCTGTCTCCTTCCAGAGGCTCCTGGCTGGTGGCTCAATGTGGGCCCCCTGCTCCTGCCCAGCACTGGCAGCCTGCCTGATTAAGTTACCCCCTGCCCCAAATAAACCTAACTGCAGAGACCTGCAGCCCAGACGGTCCAATGAGCAGAGACATGCCAGAAAGGACAACATGTGGGGAAGGAATGAGTGATATCCAGCCAAACCTACCCTGTGCCACCACTTTGTCCTCCTGCTGCCTCCCATCCAGGATCCTTTCTCTTACTCCTGAGCATTTGAACTGATGCTGGACTCTGCCTAGGATGAGCATCTCCATCCAGATGCTGCATGCAGGAATCCCTGGAAGATGCAGGGCCATTGCATTCCTTGGCCAAGGCAGCCTGGCTCTGAGCTGGGACCTCTAACAAATGCCTACCCCACTTTCCAGAAAGACAGAAAATTTGCCAAGAGTGCATTGCCACCACTCTGACGTCTTTGAGTTCCTTGCCTTATCCCTGGGACCAGCCTTTGCTTTACATGCCATGAAATCATCACATTGGTCAAGCTAATTGCCCCTTTTTCGGGGTAAAACAGAGAAAAACTACCCAAAATACAGGGATTTGGTCTGTAGCTGGCAGTGGTGCTGGGATGAGAACAGCATCCCAGCATCTTTTCTCCCCAGATGCTGACCCAGCCTGGTGAGGTGCCCCCATGGTGCTGCCTTCCTCATCCTCACCAGCCTCTTCCAGGCCCCACCGTGGCAGTGGCTGCAAGGGGACCCTACCTGTGTGTGGATGGAGAGTGTGCTGGAGTCAGCACAGGTAATGATTTGTGTGCTCAGCTGCCTGCTCCAGTGGTTCCTTAAATCAGGCCAGGCTTGGGCTCGGGCAGGCAGGGCAGGGGGACCTGGGACTTGGCATGGCAGGGAGCCTTCCTCTGCTCTCACCCATCTCCTCTCCAAAAACGGGGCTCCTTGGTGGGCTTTCACTCCTTTGCCACTCCTGCTCCACACCAGCCCAACAGACAGCAGAGCTATTTGTGGGTGTCATTTTGTCAAGCAAGTGGCTTAGCCTGGGCCAGAGCCTATATATAGAGGCCTCACTTGGGTGCATTTTTGGAGGGTTTTATTGCTCTGATGCTGGATTCATCCCAGCCAGGCTGTCGCCAAGGAGGCAGCGCTGCTGGACCTCTCGTGTGGCAGCACATGCTGCTGAGGGTCTCGTGGTCTTGCTTCTTTGGAATACCTGGTCTGATGGCCGGGTAGGGCAGGGTGTTGTGTGGCAAGATGATTAATAACCACTTAATAAAGTCACCACCATTCAAAATAAGCCATCCCATGGGATTCTTTCTTATCAGGCCCTGGTAGACAGGGCTATCAGGAGCTTGGTTCATTCCTGAATGAATACGCACTATAAGCAATGCTTGCTGGCATTGGCCCCAGGACAACACTCTTGCTGGGCCACCTCACCAGTGCCAAGTGCTGAGCTGGGTTACCTCGATATCCCCACTGCCAGTGGACAGGCACCAGTGCATTCAGTGCAGACAGGAAAGCTGCAAACCTCTTCTCTCCTCTTCCCTGTGAGTGATGGGTGCTCTTGTTATCCTTGGAGGTTGTTCATGCCCCAAAGGGCAGCTTCTTGGGAGCTTCTCGGGCTCCTTTGTATGAGCCATCTCTGCTCTGTCTGGCCTTGTTCACTCTTTGTGTGCCCTCCCTTCCTCTCGAGCCACCTCCAGCCCAGCCTTGCCATGCCCTTACCTGTCCACATGCTTACACCTAGTTTCCCCCTTCCTGGGGGGGTTGGTGAAGCACCCCTCCTAACTCTCAATCTTTTTCAGCACTGATTTTTTCTATCTCCCTCACTAAAGCATCAGCCTTCCCCATCTCCTCCCATCACCCTCCCACCTTGAGAAGACAAAAAAACCCAACCCAACCCCAACCCCACACAGCCAACTCCTGTTGTTTGTTCTTAAATCCCTTCCCTCCTGCCTCACTGGTTTGAAAGCCTGTACCCTGGAAGGGGCCTCCCAGCTTTCGCTGGCAACCCTGCTTCAGACTGACCGCCACAGATAGTGCTTGGGAGTGAAAAAAGAAAAAAAATAATGAAAAGGAAAAAAATCTCTCCATGCTGAAGTTTTCCTCATCTCCTGTGGTGCATGCTGGTGCAACAGCATCTTGGGAACGAAGAGGAAAATCTGGGGGCTTGTTTTCTCACTCATATGCTTTGAACAGCTCTCCATTGGCAGCACCAGTGCTGTATCCACTGGCAGGGTGGTGGGTGAGATGCGTCTCCCACCACTTCCCGCTCCCTTGGTGCGGGTTTTTTTGGCTTTTGGATGTGGCTTTTTTCCTCTCACCCAGATAAGGTGCCTCCAGCCCACCTTTCTGCACGTGGGATCATTATTTGGGCAGGGGAAAAAAAAAAAACAAACCCAGAGAGAAAAAGTAGCAAAATTTCTGGCTAAGGGGGGACCCTGGGTCTCTTCGCACACGTTGAGCCTGAGATCACTTCTCCCCTCCCGGGGGAGGGCTGAGGGGGGTGTCCCCTCCTTTCCTCCCCCCTAGGTGGTGGAAATGGAGGATGGAGGTGAGGTGGGCAGTCAGATATCACACCCTGAGCTACACCAAGAAAAAACACGGGCACGTTTCAACTTAGAAAGAAAAATAAAAAACTCCAAACCATTAAAATAAAGAAGGGAAAAGAAACTAAGTGTCGGACTGCCAAGAAGAGGAATGAGAGAGGCAGCGAGTGGGGCTGCAGGGAAGGCTGATGGGCAAAGCTAAGAGCAGCCCAGGACAGGGCAGGTGCTGCCGGTGCTGCCCCAAAGCCACGGGGGCGGGAAGGGGATGCGGAGGGGACGCATACCCACGGGGCGTTGGGTCCTCTCCGCATCCCCTCCCCGCCAGCATCCTGGGCAGAGCCCGGGAGGGCGGAGGGAAGGGAGGGCGATGCTCCGCTCGGGGTTTATTAGATTGGACATAATCATCTTTAAATAAGGCAGCCCCCCCCCCCTCCACACCCCTCCTTGGGGGGGGAGCGGAGCGCCTCGGGGCTTTCTAGATAAGGGCGTCAAACGCATCTCCCGCTCCCGCAGGCAGAGCCGGGCAGCGCAGAGCCGCGCAGGGGCTGCCGTGCCCCGGGAACCCTGGCTGCAGGCAGAAGGGGGGTCCCAGCCGCGGTGCTCTCTCCCTCCTTCCTCCTCCTCCTCCTCTTCCTCCTCCTCCCTCAGGAACAGAGGGGAGGAGAGCGGTGCAGGGGAAAAGTTGGGGGCAGCGGCTGCGGCGGGGGCCGGGGGAGGATGCCCCGGCGCTGCCGCCCGCCGCCCCCCTGAGCGCGCCCCCCTCCCCCGGGGCCGCCCCCCCCCTCCTTCGTTCTCAAGGAGGATGCTGCGCGGCGGGGCCCCCCTGGCCGCGCTGCTGCTGCTGGCGGCGCTTAGCCTGGCCCGCGGGGACCCCCGGCCCCCGGCCCCCCCGCCGGTCCCCGATTGCGGGATGGAGACCCCGAGCCGCCGCGCCGCCCCCCCGCATCACCCCTACGGGCTGTACCCGCAGGGTCCCGGCGCGCACGGGGTGCTCGGCGCTGCAGCCCCGCCGGGTTCCGGGCGACCGCGGGGCCGGAGACCGCGGGGAGCCGGGGGAGGCGGAGAGGGACCGCGGGGCGAGGAGGACGGCCAGGTCCGGAGGGAGAGGCTGCGGGACCGGGAGCCGCAGGTGCCGAGCCCCCCCCGGCAGCGGCCGCTGCCCGCCCTGTACTTCTCCGGCGGCCGGGAGCAGCTGGCGGCGCGGCCGGAGGCGCTGCCCGACATCCCGCGGGAGCAGTTCACCCTGGAGGTGTGGGTGAAGGCGGAGGGCGGACAGAGCAACCCGGCCATCATCGCAGGTAAACCCCGTCCCGCCGGCGGGCAGGCAGGGAGGGATGGGGACCCGACCCCGCAGAAATCCCCGGGGTGGGGGGGGCTCGCCTGCCTTCTCCGCCGTGGCAGGTGACTCCCCGCGCCCCAACCCGCCTCGTCAGCACCCCAGGCGTCAAATATTCCTCCTTCCCTTGAGAGCAAACCCTAAAATATCTCCTCCCCTCTCTTTGCCTTCCAGCCCCCCCGACCCGTCCTTCCAGCCCGGCCTCCCCCGGCTCCTCTCTAGTTTCTCCCCTCCTCCCGCTGGGAGCTGGAAGGTCCCTTTGCGGGACACGGTTCCCCCGACCTCCCCTAACCCCTCATTCCTCGTTCCCCGGGGCTGCGGGATCTCCGGGGGTTTTCCGGGCCTCCCCGCCGGGTTAAACGGCCGCGGGTCCCCGCCCGCCCCGGCCGGGGTCCCGGCGGGTCCCCGGGGCCGGCGGCCGCACGGTGGCAGCCGCGCCGCACGCACGGCCCCGGCTCCCGCATCCCCCGCGGGCTCCCGGCCCCGAGGGCTCTGCAGCGCGGCTCCCCGGGACAGAGCGCGGCCCCGGATGTTTTTTCTACTGGGATTTACCCCTTCGCCCCACCAAGCTAAGAAATAGGCAGGTGGTGGAAAGCCTGGGGAGATAGAGGGGACTGGCACGTGGGGGGTACGGAGCGGGGCAGATGTCACCTCCCGCGGCGGTGCTTCACGCGGCCATGCCGGGACGGGCGTTCGTGGCAGGGTACAAGCACGGCAGGGCAGCGCAGTGAGTGGCAGCATCAAGATGTACTGCTCCCATGGGATCCCTCTCAGGAGACCGCGGGGGCTGCTGTGTTTCTGTGCTGACCGGCTAGGGAAACCCCTCTCTCTATCCTAACTCTCCCTCCACTTGCCATCGCTTCACTGACTCCTCCATCTGCTTCGCTCTCCCACCTGGCCCCTTTCATGAATTTATCTCCCCGGCTCGTCGGTGTTATAGCCACCTCTTTGCTGCAAAAGGGGTAGGAGGGTCAGGATAGAGGCTGGGTGGCAGAGAGGAAAAGCAGCCGTGTACAGGGGTACTACCTGGCGTTCACTTCGCTGCCCACCTTCCCACCACAGAGGGGTCCCTGCTGCCTCCCCTCCGGCAGGCAGCGGCTCGGGATGCACGGAGCACACTTCCCAGACATTGCATCGGCAGCACAGCTGTTTGCATCTGGAGGTCTGGCCTGCAGGTGTTGGGTTTTACTTTTCCCAGCTAGCCAGCAGGGTTTTTTTTTTTCTTTCTTTTTTCTTTCTTTCTTTTTTCCCTTGCAGAGGGTGGGACGGTTGTTAGTGCTGAAAGCACCGCCCGTGAGCACTGGCACTCACTCGGGTAATATCCCCTGGACTCTGTGCTCCAGGGTTTGAGTCAGCCCTAGGCACCTCCGGCTGTCTGAGTCACTGTCCTCTTCCCACTCTCTCCCTGCAGCTGGGACTGCGGGGCCGTGTGCGGGCGGCAAAGGGGGGACAGGCTGGTGTTTCATGCGAGCAGGTGATTCAGGGAGCTGCCAGCCCTTTGGCAGGTGCCAAGTCTGCCTCCAGTCTGCTGCTCCTGCCCTGTCAGTAGAGAGGGGACCAAGCTGTGAGGTGGTCCAAAGCTGTGGAGGAGCTGGAGATGCTCCAGGTGTCCGTGTGCAAGGGAAGGAGGGAGGAAAGCTGGGCTGAGCATCTCCTAGCGTCACTGCCTGGGAAATAAGGCCAGGCTGAGCTCTGTCTGGGCAAAGCAAGCTGTCCTGTTGACTGGTGTGACTGGATTGAAGGCTAAGCTGCTGAGGCTTTCTTCCCATAGATGTCACATTTTGCCTTAGGGCCATCCTGGATGGGGCTGTTTGTCCCTCTTAGCCCTTCTTGCATGGGGGGATTTCTGCTGGTGTATAATCTCAGTGCCCTGCTACAGCCACTGCTGGGGAAGGGGAGTGGCCTTTCTCATTTTGGGCAGCAGATAAGAGTCCTTTCATGCAATGTCATTTATTTTTCTGCCTTTTTTGTATCCCCTCCATCCATGCCTGCTCTGCTTCTGGTAAACCCCAAGGGGATTTCCCCTGGTGCCAGGCTGGGATTTGTTTTTACTCAGATCAAAGGTGGTTTTGTTGCGTCAGAAGATCCCTCACCAGAGCCAGTCCCAAACTTCTGCTGTGTCTAAGACCAGGTGTCCTCCTCAGGTCCCCAGGCTGCTCACCACTGCATGCCCCAAGGGTGACCACCCTCTCAGGCTGGCTGCTGTCATGGCACAGCTGGATGCTCCTGGCCTGTTTCAGGAGCTTTAGCAGCTAATTCCCCCCGGTACCTGAATCTCAAAGTGTGACTGAACTATTCCTTGAGCTGCAAAGCTCCTGGCCCCAGCGGGAGAAGATGCTGCTTTGAGAGTGGTCCTTACAAAGTGGCACACTTAATCTCTTTTGAGGCTTTTTCTCCATTAGACACCTTTCCTGGCAGACACTTTCTCTTCATGTTTTTTTTGCACTGTTGACAACCACTCTTGTTTAAAACTCCAAAGTTACCACCCTAAGCACTGATGAACACCACAAAACCGGTTACATTTCCCCTTTTCCACCTGATGGATTAGAGGCAGAGTTGCCCTTATTGCTGACGTGATTGGCTTGTACCTCCTCTGCAAACGGCTGTTTCCCTTTCTGATGGGTCACCCCAGGACAAAATACCAAGTTCTCTGGCAAATCCAAGGGGCTTCCAGGGTTCATCAACTTGTCCCCTGGTGATTTCTTGTGGGAGCCCTCTGGATATGTTAGGACCTGGTGATGGATGGCTCTGCTTCACCATTCTGTAGTGGCTCCTGGCAGCGGGACGTGCTGCTCTGCCTGCACGCTCTGTGGCTGCAGTGGAGATGGCATCCCATGCCAGATCTAGAAAGCACCAGCTGCTGCCTTAGTCGGTTTCCAGCCCCTGTTGTAGACCTGATCTTAGCCTTACTTACATCCTCTGATGAAGCCTCCAGATGTGGTTTTAGGCTCACTTAATGTTCTTTTGGCCAGTTTTGAAATTGTTAGGCACTTCCAGGCTTGGCTCCAGCATGGGTTTGTAAGGTCGCTGGCTCACACTCACCCCAGGAGGTTGTTCCACCCCGGATGCTGTTTGCCCTGGTTTTGCCTTAGTGTTTAATCAAATTTGGAGTGCTCTAAATTGTTACAAGGTGAAATGCATGAATTTTCCGAAGAGAGGAGGTACCAAGCCATGTCTCCTTGACCCTGGTGAGGACCAAATACTAGAAGATGGCTTTGAAGTGTGCAGGTCTAAGCACCTTTCAGCCAGCACCCAGCCCAAAAGCACTCTCCAGCTTTGCCTTCTCATGCCTGCAAGGCTCCTTTGCCTGCCTCCTGCTTTTTGGCTTCTCCGTCTCAACTTCCCCTTGTCTTTATGCTTCCCTTTCACAATCCACCAGAAAACAAGAGTTGGCCAAAGTCCATCCGCCCACAAAGGCTTTGTGCGTGACTGCCTTTGTAGTGAGCAGTGGCAGGGATCCGTGCCTGAGGTGGTTATGACCGTGGGACAGCCGAGGCCACAACCCATCTCATCCTCAGTGAAAGGGATGGATGGAGGGAGGAGTGCAGCTTCCTGGGGTGCAGCAGGGCTTGACCGTGACCTTTGCAGGCCGTGCAGACAGCATGTTTACAATGGCTGGAAGGGGAGATGTGGGGTCATGGTAACCTGGCTTCAGTCATATCCCCTGGATAAAATCCAGTAGGTCCTGCTCCTCCTGGAGCTCCTGCTCCTTTACACCTCTGCCTCTCTCCACTGGCCTTTTTGCTATCCCAGTGGCAGGTACAGTTTCACCACAGTGTCATGCTGAGCATCCCCATGGACAAGTGAGGCAGTGGGACAAGGCAGCAGTGCCTTGTTTGGGCTCATGATGCCTTGACACCATGGAGATGGGCAGGTGGTGCGTGTGATGGAAGCAGCACTGTGAGGGGCAGGAGAACCTGTACCGTTGCTGTGTCCCCAGGAGACATGGAGAAAAGTGGGCTGGAGCATAAGAAATATTGCAGCAGGCGCATAAAAAAGGCCTCTAGGCAGGGTAGCAGGTTTTGGCAGCATTGGGGCACCATTGCATCTGGAAGAAATTTGCTAGGGTGGAGAGCAGGAGAGTCGGTGCTCCCAGATGATGACACTTGTAGGGCTCAAAATGTGCCCTCAGGCTCGCTCACTGCAGCTGGTGACCCTGTGAACATCCCAGCTGCGGTGATCTAGGAGCCCAGAACCATTTATTTCAAGCAGCGGGTCCATTTCCCCTTGCCAGTATTTAAGTGCCTTAGCACTGATTCCCAAGGGCATTCAGTGCCTGCAGGCCTCTGGATCGTGACCATGGGCACTCAGCAGCCTGAGTTTTGGGGGAAGTCAGCACAGCTCCAGATCTTCCCCAGCCTAAAACATAGGTTTGCAACACGCTTGGGTGCACAGGGAAAGGCTGAGCCCAAAGCTATTTCTGGGAACGGATTAATGCTTGGGAGAGCTTTGAGGACTAAGGTGTGCACCCACCTGGTTGGAGGCAGCACATCCCTCCATCTTCCCCCTCTGACCCGTGCCTGTCCACACTGGATGCATGACTAGGAGGAAAACTGGAGCATAAAGGCAAGCTGTAAATCTGCCTGGAAGCTGTTGGGGAAGCAATCCCTGGAGGAGGCTGTTTTGCTTTGGGTTGCTGTGCTCTAGTCTTAAAAGCTTTGGCCCGCAGATAAAAAGCTTAGCCTCTAATCCTATCCTGCAGGAGTGCTCCTATGAGAGCATCTCAGAAACACCTCCCTCTGGCCTTTCCTCCTGTCTATGCTCTTCCTCCCCTCTCCATCCCACCTCTCTGGCTCTGCCATTCCTCCTGGCTACTCTACCTGCTCGTCCAAATTATTTTGGGTGGTGGCTGGGGTGTCACCCCGGTGCAGCACCCGTTACCCAGCCTCTGGCTACCTTCATTTACCCATGGCAGTGGCAGAGGGAGCCTCCCCACAGCCCTGTCAAGAGCTGTCCCACTGCTGAGGACCTGGCTCATACTCCAGGGAGCAGTGGCAATGCTCTCCAATCCTCACCAGCTCTCCTCTCTCTCCATCCTTGTCCCTGTCCCTGCTGCAGGTGTCTTCGACAACTGCTCGCACACGGCCAGCGATAAGGGTTGGGCACTGGGCATCCGCGCCCTGCAACTCGGTGGCAAGAAGGATGCCCGCTTCTTCTTCTCCCTCCGCACGGACCGGGCGGCCACTGCCACCGAAGTGACCGCCTACCACCGCTACCACCCTGAGGCATGGACACACCTGGCCGCCAGCTATGATGGGCAGTGGATGGCCCTCTATGTGGATGGGGCACGAGTGGGCCGCGCCAGTGGGCAGGGGGGACCCCTGCACAGCGCCTTCATGGCCTCCTGCCGCACGCTGCTGCTGGGGGGAGATGCCTGGGGGACCACACACACTTTCCGAGGACATTTGGCCGGGCTGGCCCTGTGGCGGGAAGCCCTGTCCCAACCCCATCTTCAGCGTCCCTTTCTAGAGGGTCCAGCCAGGGGTGCAGCAGGGCTAGCTCTGGCTTCTGGCTTCACTACCCCAGAGGAGCACTGGGTGACTTTTAGGGAGGGTTCCTTCCCCCGGCAGCGGGTGCTGTCATCCCCACCATCCCCTGTCCTGCGGCCACTAGGCCCCCCTGCCTGCGGGCAGACCGCCTGCGATAACGTGGAGCTGGTCTCCCACTACAACCAGCACTGGCCACTGCGGAGTGGGAAGGCAGTGCGGTACCGGGTGGTGAACCTGGCAGAGGACAGCGGTGGGCGACCAACAGTCAGCTGGGAGCAGGTTTGGAGGCAGCACCGGGCACTGAGTGAAGCTTTCCGACCTTACAACATCTCCTGGCAGCTCAGCTTGCTGGAGGTACGCAACTCCTCACTGCGCCGCCGCGCTGTCCTCCTGGGCTGTGAGCCCAGCAAGGTGGGCAATGAGCGCTGTGACCCCGAGTGTGAGCATCCCCTGACCGGCTACGACGGCGGGGACTGCCGCCGGCCCGGCCGCTGCTTCTCCTGGAAGCGCCGCGATGGCATCTGCCACATGGAGTGCAACAACATGTTGGATGATTTTGATGATGGTGACTGCTGTGACCCACGGGCCACGGATGTGGCCAGGACCTGCTTTGACCCTGACTCGCCCCAGCGGTAGGTGTGGGACTTATGGGGAGGGGTGGCATGTCAAGGGATGGGATGTACCCTCTCCCTGACACCCACTCTGTGCCTGGATGTTGCCTCTGACTGGCCATTTTCCTGCATGGGAAGGTGCACAGGTGTTTTCCTGTGGGATGGGGTGCGGTGCCATTAAGAGCAAGTAAATCCCATGGCACAGGATGGTACCCACCTGTGATGCCCTGCCATTAACTGTTTTCCCCCAAAAAATGAGCAGGGGTTGATGGGGAACTCCCTTCATGGGGATTCCCAGCGCAGAGCTGCTGGTCTCTGGTGACGTGCCAGCAGGACCGCAGGCATGCCGGGGAGTGCAGAGCCGCCCCGTGAAAAGGGTGAGGAGTTCTCTGACCTCACTGCATGGGATGCAGTGGGAGGATTGCTGCCCCTTCCCCACCTTCCCTGGAAGTGTCTAAAAGCCAGATTTCTTAATTTGTATGCCTTTGCCTGAGTGCTGGGTGGGGAGAAGGAGGTGTGAGTGGCAGGATTTGGAAAAGTGTGGGTTGGCATGCGTGAGCCCCCCTGAATCTTGCCCTGCAGAGTGATGCCTGTGAGGAGATGTCCTTGGCTGTGCACAGACAGGGACTGATCAAACCCTGGGCCTCGAAGCCAAATGGTGGTTGGGGAGCAAACCCCCCTCTTCAGGCAGAGGCTGCTCAGTGCTGGAGGAGCATGCATACCTTTATTGACATGCTGCAGGTGCAAAATGCCCTGCAAAACCCACATTGCTCCGTGGAGTATCAATGCACCGTGTTAGAGGACTCCTGCTCTCCCCAGGGCCCTTTGGAGGCAGCAGCTGGGTGAGATGGAGAGGGAGACCCCCCTCGCATATTGGGGGTCCCCTGGGCAGCAGGACCAGTATCCTTGGTGCGGTCAGCAACCTGTGCACATCTGCCCTCCTCCCTGCAGTCTCTGAAGTGCCAGCAGCCCTGCTGATGGCTTCCAGCGCTCAGGGCTCTGCCAAATGTGCTTTCTGACTGGAGATGGGGAAGGGAAAAAAAAGTCATGGCTATTCTTTTTTTTTTTTTTTAAGCTGTTTCTGTCTCGGTGTCAGAGAAAATTGCTTATTGCCTGCTGCTGACTCCCGGTGACAGGCAGATGTGCCCACTGGAGCAGGAGTGGTACAATGCAGATAGAAACATCTGGAGAAGAAAGCTGCAAGGGAGGGTTTTAGGGACACGTTACTCCTTTGATCTTCTTCTTTCTCCAACAGTTTTTTTTCCCCTGGGCTGTGGGAGCAGGCAGGCTGTGGCCATAAATCCTTTTCTTCCAAGCCTGCTTTCCTCTGCTGCTTCCCAGGTGGGACACACAGGGAGGAGGGAAGCAGGCGTCTCTGCTTGGGTGGTGGCAGCAGGAGAGGAGCAGTGCTTCCCTTCCTCCCTTCCTGAGCCTTTCTTGCATACCCTTCAGTCATCTGAGAAAACACTGGAGGAGGATGGGCAGCCTTCCTTCCAATGCATCCCTCCAGCCATGGAGCTGGCATACCCTGCCTCTGCCTAAGCACCCTGCCAGAAGATGTTTTCCCATCCCTGGAAATCTCTTTGGTGACAGCCACCATCACGACCCTGTGCCTGCCTGTCCCCTTGTTTCCCACCCCAGTGAGCGAGCATGGGCAATGCTTTCCTGAGCATGCGGGAGAAGAGTGGCTCTCCTGCCTGCAGGATGCCTCTCCTGCCTGCACAATGGCTTTCTGCTTATGGTGGCCATGAGCATCCAATGCCACTCAGCCTTTGTGCCAGCAGGGCAAAGGCTCGTTCCTTGCCCTCTGTGTGCAGTTAAAGAAATGTTTTCATCCTCAGACAAGAAGGGCTCCACCTTAAATTAAAAAAGGCCAAATTTTTGCTGGTATGAATCAGGGCTTCCATTTGTCAGGATTTTCCCCTGAAAGTTCGGAAAGAAAAAAAACCAAAACAAAACAAAACAAAAACCTTGCTTCTGTGGGAAAGGAATGGGAAAATGGGAACACTAGGGAAATAACAAATCTTTTGCAATTTTCTTTCCGCAGACCTCATTGGCCTGCGCAGAAGACAAGATTGATTGTTTGTAGGCTAAGCTCTGAAAAATGAAATCCGGTGTGCCCGGCATTTGGGAAATGTGAGTTGAATTCTGCTGCTGCTGCTAAGCTCTTCTGAGCTGCTGTTCACCCACTTCTTCAGAGATGCTGGTGGACATCCACCCTCCCTGGGTTCATCCCTACTGAGGGTACCCTGGCTCCTGGGGAGGAATATATATATTTGTAGGAAAACCACTAGGAAATTGGTAGTATGGGTTTGGGAAAAGCCAAGGCGAGCTTGAGCTTGCCCAATGGCATGGCTAGGTTGGTGTTTTTCCCCCAAAGTCAGTGGATGAATCCCAAGATACATGAGCAGGCAACCTTAGCCCAAGGGGTTTTGTTCAGGCAGAGCTCCCACTGACCGAGTACCTCTGGGTTTGCTCATAAGGTATTATACTTAAATGAACATTTATGAGGAGTGGGGCAGCTGGGGAAACTACAGAAGGATTTTAAGGGTGGAAGCCAAAACGGGAGAAGTAGTGTGAAATAAAATTTAACAAACTGCAGAAAGGCAGCACAATAGGAGCCAGGTGTTTCGATGTGAACAACAGCTCTTGGTCTGTAACTGGAGGAGAGCAAGCGAGTGAGCTGGCTGCTGCTCTGCCGAGATGCCTGTGCTTTTTCATACCTGCTGGAGAACCACGTGCCAGAGCCCAGGAGGGAGCTGTGGCTTTGGGAGAGCTGGGGGAGAGGGAAACCCTGTTGAAGGCAGTGTTCCCCAAGTCTTTCAGATGAAGGTGGTAAGACAAAAATCTTGGGTTCTTTATTCATGAAGTAAATCAGCTCTGCTGTATTTCATTTCAAGGCTCTCACAAAGAGTCGTTTGGATGTGAATGTTTCTTAGTATGGCCAAAAATAACCCAAATGAGAAAGTCAGAGTGAGACACTGGGCAATCTCTTACTAGCATTGTAGACAGATTCAGTCTACATGACGAAGGGTCTCGATACTTTGTCTTGCCTTGCATGACCTTAAGCACTCATGCAAAAGCTTTTACCATCTCAGCACATCCCTCATTTAAAATCTCCTTCCCTCAGGCTACAGTTTTGAGAAAGGCAAATCAGAGGGCGATGCCTTAGGAGCAGCAGTAGCTCTAGTGCTTCTTAGCTGGTGGACATCTCAGTATACTTCCAGGGCCACACTTGGTGCTAGCATATACCCCCGCCCATGCTTAATGGGAGGGAAATGTGGTTTGGAAAGAGGATTCTAAAGCTCTTGTGGGGATGGACCCCACTGTAGCTGAAGTAGGAGCTGCCCCCAGCTCTGGGGTAGGGGGTGATGCTGAAATGATGGCAGCATTGCTATGCTCATTGCCAGGCCATCAAGCCGTCTTGCTGAGCACTTCCTGCACATCCTCTAGTAGCATGGGGGACAAGACAAGTCCCACTGTGCTCTGAGCCAGCTGGGTCACCACCCACATGTAAAACCCATTGGTGGGACTGTGTGCTTGTGGCTGGAGGGAGACTTGAGTGAGAGCTCAGGTGAACAGCTGAGCGTAGATATCCCTGCAAGGCAGCAAAACAGGAGCCATAGGAAGCAAGTCAAGGATTCTCATTCACCCTGACCCACTATATGAAGAACAGGGGAACAGGCAAGGGCAGGAAAGCTATATGCTCTCATCCTCCACCCACTCTCATCCTGATTGAAGGCTTTTTCCAGGAGCTGCTGGCAGTACAATGCCAGGGTCTAGAGTAAAATTTGCCTTGATTTGCTGCAGACACACATCTTGCAGTGCCTGAGAGCAGTTTTAATTGGTGCTCTTGGAAGGAAAGCAGCAACAGCTCATTAACAGCAATTAACACTCAGCAAGGGTCCCCCTCAGGCAGTTAGTCAATGAGAGTCTGGTGTGTGACACAGTTAATGTGAAAAGAAAAACTGGAGGGGAGTCTGCAGAGCAAAGCGGATAAGGGCAGAGCTGCTGGACCTTTCCTCTCACTACCCAAAGTAATGGCCAAAATAACCAAAGTGACAAAAGGACGTGAAAAATGGTGATGCCTCTCCAGCCAGCCTCTTGGTGGCCTCCACTGGGATGACCACAGCTGTGATATTAAAGTGTGTCTGATTAACAGGACACTTGATGGACTTCAAAGCAAACTTAGCTACCCTCCCATTCTAAGGGAAGGACGGTTAATTGAGTTAAGGCTGCTTGGAAACCTCCTGCTGTTTAAGGGGTGTCTTCAAAAGCTGATCCGTATTAACGTCATTGAATGTCTCTTGTGGACAACCCTTGAGAATGAACGAATCACTCTGAGCTATTCTTTGGCACTTAAGCAGCCCATTGTCAGGGGATGTTGAGCTGAATGTGGTTGAACTGACAGCATAAAAGGTGTAAAACTGAGAGAAGGGGAGGCAAGGATGGTGTCTTGGGGCAACAGCTGACCCACCCAGACCTTAGCCCCAACCAGATGGTAAGACCATGTTCAAATTAGCTGCTCACTTTCCATCTGCTTTCCCTTGCTACAGGAAACCTTAGCAGATCCTTCTCACTCTCTGAGAAGGTAGGCATGTGCACTGTTATTTCAAATTGATAAGCCTTGGGAAAAACCAATGCTGTTGCAGGGCATAGATTCAACTGGAAATGATAGGTGTCTGCAGACACCTTCATTTGCTGCTTGTGGTGGTTGGTAACTTGAAGGATGATGGAGACAACAATTCAATGCAAGCTATTGAACTCACTGCCTGTGAAGTGTAGAGTAGGAGGGACCATTTGCTTGGCTGATGCTCCTGTGAGGAAAGCATGGTTAGGAGGCACCCCTGCTCAGGACCTGAGCTCTGGCTGTTTTTTAGCTCCCTCTGGCACCTCTTTGAGTCCTACTGGCCCATACTCAAATTTTGACCTGATGTTTCCAAAGGGCCAAGCCTCAAGCGCTGGACTCAGGGCTTGTAAGTGTGGTTGTGAGGAGATGGGTGCTTTGGAGACACCAAAGCTTGCAGTAATGGGTTCACTGACTTTTTAGCTTGTTCAGTAATAAACAGGGCTTTTTGCTGGAGCCTGACAATTTCTTGGTGGATGCTTTAAAGTTTCATGAGAGTGGTTGGATTTGAGCTCATCGTAACCTTATTTGTTCCTTGTAGGAAAGCCCACTCTCTTTGAGCTTTCCCATTGATTACTGATTTCAAAAATTCTCAAAGAGAGAAGGGATTGTCCTTGGTAAAGCCCATTATATCAGGCAGGCAAGATATCTACCAAGCTGCTTGCTCATGACGGGGCTTGGAGAATGTGCCTCTGGGTGACTCAGCTTACCCAGAGCCCTAGCTTGGGAGTAAAGACCCCAAATCTGCTTTTGACCTTCTCAAAGTACACTGGAGAGATTATAATCTCTCCCAGCATGGACTGATAAATAAAAGGAAAATATAGCAGTGGGCGGTAACCTCAGATGATGATAGGTCTACAAGGAGAAGGTCAGGAGTGGTAGAGGGGGTGGAAGCACATGTGGCAAGACCAGGGTCTGACACAGCCACTCCAATGTGGCATCAGGCCAGTGGGACTGTGGAAGTGACTCCTTTCCAGGGAGGAGATGGCAGCAAGGTGCAGATGTCCAAGGGACCATGCAAGGTATTGGGGACCCTGGTAAAGAGCAGAGGTCTCCATATCAGAGTGGCTTTTGGAGGGACCAGAGCTTTGTTGTCTTACCCCAAGGGGCAGAGAAGCAGGGCTGGAAGAGGAGCATGAGGGTATAGAGGTGTCCAGGTCCAAGGGCTGGTTCCCAGCCTCTGGCTTTGGCACTAGCTAAAGCAGCTTGCTTTGTATAGCAAGCTGCAGCATACTGCTGATGCGCTCAAATCTTCCATGTGTTTTGGGGTGCTAAAAGTAGGAAATAAAATCTTCAGTAATGCACACTTTTTTTTTCCTTTTTTCCTTCCCAAGGTAGAAGGCTTGGGGGTTAATTTCCAATAAGCCTCTATTAGAGGATGTCTCACTCACTCCTGCAAGCCTTCCTTCAAGCATGGAGCTGCCAGACAGCATGTTCCTCGAGGAAACTGCTAGGTCCCCCCAGGGGTGACCACGTCTCCATGGGAGAGGGAGAACACGACCTGTGTGTGAATGAGGGGAGAGGACCCCTGCCCAGTGGCTGCAGGCAGCCTGTGTGCTTTCGGGGAAAACAGCTGTCCCAGATGTGAGCTATTGTTCTAGCAAACACCAGTGTCCTGGGGGCTCACTTAAGGGGGGCTGATTGTATCGGGATGGCAATTGTGAAGGAACAGCATGTGTCTGATGGCTAGGGGTATGTGTGTCACTCTTTGTCCTGATGCTCAGCCCTCCCCAGAGCTCCTCCTCGTCCGATTGTACCCTTACCCATGGGCAGAGAACACCAGCAGAGACCCTGGCCAGGCTAGCAAGACCCCCCGGAACCGAAACAGCAGGGTGGCGAGGAGCTCAGCAGCCGTTTAGTGGGATACCATCAGCTTGCCATTGACAGGGTCTCTGGGGTGATTTAATCTGCGTTTGGGTTGGCAGGCTGAGCCACAGCCATTGGAGTCGTTAAGTGAACATACTGCTTTTAGTTTTCCTTGGCCAGCCACCACCATTATTTAGGAAATCAAATTGCCCCTTTGCAGAGGGTGATGGGGCAAGAGGGAACGGGTCCATCAGAGCCCAAACCCACCAAGACAGTGTGAGGCAGAGGACTTTGCTGGGAGGTTTTGGGGGAGGGCAAGGATGCTCAGCCTTTGTGACTGTTGCCTGCCAAGGGCTGTGCTGGGGACCAAAGGCAGCCTCAGATTATTTTTTTGTTTGTTTGTTTGTGGTTAATGTATGATTGTTACATTACAAAACTTCCCCAATAAATTATCTTGCATCCTTTTTATATCTGTGAGGAAGGCATTTTTAGAATGCTGGCTTGTGCGCGCCGCGTTCTGGCTGGGACACCCAATTGCCTGGACCTAAAAATAAGTTGGAGGCTTGGGACTTGGTTTTTCCCTGTTTTGGTTTGTTTGGTGGTTTTTTTTGTTGTTTGTTTTTAATATATAGATTAAAAAAAGCAGTGGGGGGATGTTTGCCTTAATAGATTTATTTTCCTGTTTTTTCCTGTCTCAATTTCTTTCCTGACCAATATCAAGGATGCAGGTTTTTGCCCTTCGGTGAGAATGTTAGTATGAATGTAGCAAAGTTTTGGATCTTTGAGCAAGACTGGATGTTACCATAATGGTGAAGAGTGCCTTAGTGGGGTTTATTGACCACAGGGCTATGTGGTTTCCCTTGCAGAGGAACTAGGAGCTGTTAGCTTAATGCCCCTGGGAGCATCATCCCTGCTCAGCAAATTTGTCCACAGTTGTCAGCCCTGTTAAAGGGTCCTTCTTCTGCTAGTGGCTAGGAGTTTTCAGTCTGAACAGGTGAGGCAGGCCAGAGACTGGAAGCGTGGCACCCTGGTCTTCTGCCACCCTTTCATTGACTTCTGCTGCAAGGCCGTACTGCCCCACTGATGCAGGCAGTGCATTTCAGCCTGCTGTGGGCTCATCCAAACATCATCAAAAATCCTTCCTCAGCCTGACAGTGTCCCTGTTTCCTTTTCTTCTGCCCTACTAGTCAGGGAAGCTGGATGAAGAAGAGAGACTAACTTTTGCTTGTCACCTGGTGGTCACCAGAACCGATTTTGGAGATGACCTCAAGCAAGGGGCTCTGCCTCTTCCACCCATGCAGAAAACAGCTTGTGGTCTGGCCCCTCTTTCAGGAGGGGACCAAGCTGCCTCCTGTTACATGTTAGTCCATGTTTCTCTCCAGCCCCGACTGGTCTTAGCACGGAGCTCCACATACAATCTCTCTCCTGAGACCTGGTGCTGAAGATGGTGTTGGTGGTGATGTGCATCTGTCCCAGCTCTTTGGCTGGAGACAGGCTTTAGGCACTAGTGTGGCACATCCTCACTGCCACATGTGCTGTAGGGGTCATCTTCACCATTCTCATCCAGTCCACAGCTCTCCCTCTTTCCCACCAGCTCTCTGAGATCTGTCCTGCAGAGGAGGATACTGTGGAGATGGGTGGGAAAAGGAGGAGGCACTGGTAAAAAGCTGGACACTTGCTTTCCATTGAACAGCAGTGGGATGTGGGTGCCCAACTTCTCTAAGCTCCTTTGAAAACCCTGCACAGCAAAGATCATGTCTTCTAAGGTGTTTGCGAACACCTGCCTGTGCTGCGGGCAAGGGTATCTGGGAAAACTGAGGCATAGAAGTCATAGACATCTTGCCCCCAAGTCGTGCTGCAATGAGGTACTGCCATTGATGCTGAGGCTCTCGCCTCCTGACTCTTAGTCCCTGGATGGGGAAGAGAGGCATTTAATGAAAGGAGATGAAGCTGCTCGGTCCTGGCTAAATGCAAGACAACCAATGATGCTCTCATTTATGCAGCCCCACTTTGTCTGGGGTGCTTTGCTGAGCCTCCTGGCCCTGAGGGTCTGCTCAGCCATGTGAATTCCATGCAGTGCTGGGGAGGCCAGGAGCACTGCACCCACCTGCGTTATCCCCTCTGACTTCCCTCAGCAGATTGTGAACTGCACTGTAGAAATTAGCAGTGAAATTCAGGCTCCTGGGGACATGGACTCTTCTGCAGAGACATTAAAACCTTCCTAAACCTGGAATGTTGCTTTGTATTTTTGCTGCAGGCAAAATGTAAGAGAAAGCTGATTTACAGATCTACTCTTGTGGTTAGGTGGGACAGGGCTTATCTGTGCAACCTTAGACAGGAAAAAGTGCTGTAAGACTTGGTCCTGGCCTGGGATATTGTTTATTTTGCTTTGAAACAAACAATCCAGGCAGAAAGTAAACCATACCTGGCTTTGTTTAGCTTGGAGCCTGCTCTAGAATAACTTGCCACTGTTGAGTTCTGCCTCGCAAAACCGCAAGGGGCTGCAAACATATTTCTCCATTTCCCCGGCGCTTCTCACTTGTCCTCTCTCACACATGTTCTGTATAACACCAGCATCTCACCAGCCAGCATCAACATTATCAAAAGAAGGCAAGTGCTTACCCTGTGTGGTGGATAGTGAGCCTCTCCAAAGTGTGTCAGTGTGTGCTGGAGTGGGGATGCTGCCTGCACTGGGCTTTGGAGCCTGGCCACCCAGAGCAATGCTGGGCTCCCCTCCTTCCCTAAGCTGCTTCTTTGCTGCCTTTCTCCCTGGCAGGGCTCCCTTCCTTCCCCTAAAAGGTTCAAAACTGGACCTTTAACTCTGTTTCTTTTGAATTTTTCAGATAAACTCCCCCCAGACACTACTATTTCCCTGTTTTTAGGGATGATGCCTCATGACAGCTCCCTTCTCCTTACAGCTCCTGCAGATGTGCAGTAGCTTCCTGACTTGCTAGGTACACTGATAGGTCTGTGCTCTTGCAGATGGCCAGGCATGTGCTCTGGGGGAATGACAATGTGTTTTCAGAGGCCACCATGATGGTCTGAGCCTCTTTCATGCCCACTGAGAGTGAGGGGTCAGTGCTGGGTGCAGGTAGAAAGCCCAAACCAGCAGGCTCCTATCACCCAGGCATGCACAAGCCTTGGGGTTTGTACCCAGAGCCTGTACTTAGCCAGCAGCATTGCTCCTTCCTGGCATTGTCTTGGGGTTCTGGGAGGGAAGTGAGTGTTCCTGCAAGCAGGTCAACCTTGTGTTATGGACTTGCTTGGGGATGGCAGTGGGAAACACCTTACCGGGATAGTAGCAGGCAGTGACCTGCAATATTTGTCTCCTTTGCTTATTCCACTGATGATAATGAGATGCAGCAGGCTGTGGGTCTCAACTCTGGGGTAATTCCTTCTTTGTTGGGGCTTGGAAGGGGAAGGTAAGAGGGAGCGGGAGGACAGATGCCCCTCTGAAATTTGGGAGTTTTCAGGTCCTTGGGTTTTGTCTGGCTTATTCTACAGCAATGATATGTACCCAGCCTTGCTGTCCTGCACATGCATGGCTTTGGGATCTCCTCTTTGCAATGGCTGAACCCACAGACTGGTTTCAAATGGATAACAATCTTGGGCATCTCTGTTCCTGCAAGCTCACAAAAAAGGCAGCCAGGAGAGGGGAGCTGCCCCTGTGATGGGCGAAGGTGGGGAGTAACTGCAACCTGTGCTGAGCCTTTGTAGACCTTGGAGAGCTGATGAGGGCAATAACCCTAAATACATGCTTTAGTTGGCAGGGGGTCGTGGGGAGCTTCAGTCAGTGCTCAAAGACACCATGAAATAAATATCAGGGTTTAGTCGGTTCGTTGCTTCCGGGATTACTTCTCAGTAATTAGTACATTACTTTGGAGTTCATGGCTTTTGATGTTTTTGGTATGTGTTAACCCCAGATAAGCCAAGATTTCTGCCTGGGACTTTCACTATAGGATTGTCAACTGGGAGCCTGTAAGCTGAGTTTAAACCCAGGAGTCTGAGGCACATGTGGCTTTTCAGCTCCCAAGGAGCTCTCCCTGGGAACAATGGCGGTGCATGTTCCACAAAGGATGAGAGATGGTCCATGTGTCCTCTGCTCCCACCATGAGAGCAGCTGGGAGCCCAGCTGCTCTGAAAGCCTGACTCTGCATTGCTGCCTGATCTAATGAAAGACATCCCCATACTTTGATGGGTCTCAGATGGGTCATGTGTTTTAAGATGATCTCACACATGAGGAAATGGTAAGCCTCTCTGAGGAAGAGATGGCCATGATTCACTCTGATAGAAATAGAAAGGCCAAACAAGCAAATGGAAACTCCCTATTGACCAGGTCCCTGCAATTTAAAAAGGTTTTTACTACCTATTCCAGTATGCATTTGAAAATCATATGCATTTACTCTTATGTACTACAATCAGATGGTTTTTAAGCCATTAAGGCCCATTGGGTCAATAACCACCATTTTCAAAAATCTATTAAATACCCATTTCCGTGGAAATAGAGCTTCTACAATTGATCATGGCTACTAACTCCCATTAAAACAAACCCCAAATGCTATCAACTCCCCCAAGATGCAGAGCACTAAAACGCAGATTGCCAGGACAAATTTATCCCAGGGGAAAGCTGATGGCCCATTATGCTTAAGCAACACAAGAATTGTCACACAAGCCAGGAAGTTTATGGGACTTGCATGGATTTGTCCTCCCTGAGGGGGTAAAAAGGAAGGTTCATGGGGTGAATTGGTAGCACTAACACAAGCTCAAAGCCAGGCTCCTGTGGGAGTTTTTTGGGAAACATTTGACATATTTTGTACTAACTTGCAAGTGTGTGCAGGCTTTGGTTGTTTGGCAGAACCAAATGATGCTTTAGGGCTGAAGTATTGTAAGAAATGCTAAATTTGTGGGTCTGTTCTTGGCAGCACAGGGTTTTCCACATTGAATTATACACAGGTGTCACACTTCTGAGGTTGTATAAGGAAAGATGATGAGACAATGACCTTGCAAATATGAGGTCCTTGTGTCTCTGTCCTGGGAAGGAAGCCCTTTGGGGCTCTTGGTGTTGTGGTGGACCCTAAAGCAGGCTGTGGGGCTGTGAATGTGGTGGGACTGCAGGGGATCCCTGCAGGTTGCCTCTGAATGACAAATAACTCAAGAGATGGAAGGCTATCTACCAGGGGCTTGATAACGTGGGGGAGAAGGGGTGGGAAGAGTGGGCATCCCCACCACAATGTTGCTGGTGGGACGCAAGAGCTGTGCCAGTCCTAAAATGTACTGTGGAGCAGAGAGACGCTGCATGTCCCTGCTGAGCACTGGTGATAGAGGTTTATAGTGCTGGGAGGTCCACCTCAGGAGGTGACCCAAAGGGCTGGCACCCATCAGTGTGTCTGTTGCCTCATCTGAGGGCAGCCTCCAGTTCTCAGGGGAGGCATTGAGGATGAGGGAACAGAAGTGCAGGAGAAAGGGGTCCCAGCTTGATGAATCCTCCATCTTGGTTTGGCAGAGAAGCAGAGGAGGGAAATTTGCAATCCAGCTGTCCTTTCTGATTAGGGCTTTGCTGCTTACTGTCTCTGCCAGACAGCAACAACTCTCAGGACGCGGGCTGGCTGCTGGCGTCAGCCAAAAGCTGCTGTGCCCCCTTGGAGAAGAGGTCAGATAGTCCCTGCCGAGCCAGAGGCCACACTTCCCTTTTTTGTCTCCCTTCATGCCTCCTTCAATCATCTTCACTGCAGCCGTGGATTTCTCTGCTGTGCATGCCTGTTCCTGACCCAGCGCTCCTCTTTCTGCTGCCATGTCTCCAAGCCCTTTCTTGCTGGGGGATGATATCTGCACTATGGGGCCATGTCTAGAAGCCTCCTCTGTGAGGCCACTGCAGAAAGATGCCCCTTCCCATCCAGCAATGTCATGATGTACTTGGGCTGGGAATTGAGGAGGCAATGTGGTGAATTGGTCTCCTCTTTCTTAAACGAATTTAATCTGAGGCTGGCAAAGGGGAATGCTTGCGTTCCTGTCCCTGGGGGAGAGTGTAGACATCTATCCCGAGAGCAAATGTGTGGCTTTCTCCTGGGTTCGTAATGTAATGGCTTCTCTGTCACACACCAGGACCCTTTGGGATTGTTGCTGGCTGGTCCTGGATTGACTCCTCTGGGAGATCAGGAGAGACTATAGGTCTATCAAGTAGCCACAACAATCGGATGTTTTGGGAAACTGAAATACAAATTGGACAAAATGCTGGTGCTTGGGTCCAAATGAGTGGTCCTCAAAAACTTCACCTCCCCCTAAGATGTACTAGGGCTGGTGGTGGTATACTTCAGTTATAGCCAGGAAACCTACACAGTCACATTCTCTGCTGGGAATTCCCAGTAGAGCCATCCCAAGAGGCCCTCAGACAGGCTGTGATGCCCATCATGTGTGTGGCAGCTAGCAGCTAAGTGAGGTGGTAAGCCAGCCTTGGCCTGAGGGTGCAAACATCATGAAATCAGTGTTTTCCAATGATCCAGTATCTGATGCACATGTGATTAATCTGTGCTGAAGGAAGAGCCACTGAACATCCCTGTCCCTTCAGAGGAGCAGTGGAGAGAGCTCCCCACTCCTGCAGTGCTGGTCAGAAATCCTGGGGGCTTGGGGCTGATGCTGCAGATGCTTTAGCATCCTCCAAGAGAAGCCTCAAATTTGGCAAAGCTTCCAGTGAAAAGTCACAAGAGGAGGCTGTATCTGAAGACAGTTTTGGAAGGAGAGGTCAGAAAATCTGCTAGGGGGTCTGCACCCATCGGCATGAGTGTCCTAAGGGCGTCCACCATGCTGCAAGAGCCCAGCTGGGGGTAAAGGTCTCCCAAGGTTTACTCTCATGTATTCAGCACAAGTTAGTGGGGGAGCATGTTCAGTTCAACCCCCAAAACATGGATACCAGTGTGTCATGTGCAACCTCTCTTAAAACCGGTCCCTGCTTCCCCACCCTGCATATAAGCTGTCAACAGAGCTATAACAAGATTCTGAGAGGAAACCAGTGTGCTGCAGAAAAGAAAACAGTCTCTGAGCAGGCTGGGGGGAAGGAATTGATGTGGGTTTCCTAAAGTCAGGTGCCCTGGTGTGGTGCCAGAGGCAAAGACGAGTCCTTGATGCCCAATTCTTGCTTCTCGAGAGAAATGCCAGCAAGTGCAGCATGCCTCTGTTGCTTTCACGCCAGCAGGGTCTGGGAGCTGTTGGTGCAGACAGCTGGTTAAAAATTTTGTATCCCTGGCAGTGTATTCAGAGTTTGCCCAGAGAGGGCATGACATGTTCTTCACTGACCTTTGGGTGATCACATCTACATCAGTTCCTGTGTTTATGCATTGCCATTTTTTTTTTCCCAAAGATGGGGTAGGAGGATGAAAGTAATAGCATGGAGACCTTTATACCTGAAAGTCTGCTGAAATTTGCAGGTGGATTTAAGGTCTGTCAGAGAGAGGACAATCAGATCAGCCTGTCTCATTATGATATTTTTTCACCCGTCTAGTGCAGGTGTCGTATTAGTTCTCCAGTCATATGCCCTGTGGTCAGTTCTGGATTTGGGGTAGCATTTCCCCTGGCTCCTGCTTAGAAATGTATTATATCCACTGATTTTTTGTTTATCTAGAAATATTTATATTTCTGCACTTCCCCTCCTGTTTTTTGCCCCTTGTTTTCTATTGCTACATCCCTCCCCATTCAGAGTTGGGACTCACTGCCACCTCCCCAGTGTTTCATCTTTCCTCTCACCCTGCCCAGATGGCACTTCAGCCCCCATACAACTGCTGCCACTCCCCCCCCCCCCATCTTGAGCTCTGCTCCAGTACCATGTCCTTAATCTTGCTGTATCTTGCTGGAAAGAAAGTCTAATTCTGCCTTGCAATCCTGAATAAAGGTGGAGACCATGCGTTAATTTTGTCCAGGGATGCATCTCAATTATGCTGAGCTTCAGTTCCATCTACCCTGCTTAGCAGATCAGCTCCTTCCTTCTGCTGCTCCTCTTATTTCTAAAAGGGCCTTTTGTTTTTTTTGTCTTCAGGGTAGTCAGCTTGATTTCAGGGAATTTCCATTTCACCCATTGTCCCTGGCATCTTGGATGCAGTGGCGCCTGCTGGTCCGTCCTGTTTTTCGATTCTTAGTTTAAGACCTGCCTTTATTCCTTCATTTAAATCAATATGAATCAACTTATTATTAGTTCAGGCCAAGTTTTCTTTCTCTCATCAGCTCTTCCATAATTTCTACACTGCTTACCAAAACCAGGTCTAAAATAGCATTGCCTTTGGCTGGTGCAGCGATGATTTAGTGAATAACTTTTTAGCAAACACTTCCAGGAATAGCTAGGCCATGCCATTGTTAGCAGCACTTATTCTTTAGCCTATCTCAGGGCAAAATGCCCTGCAGGGCTTTCTGGTCTAACACTAATGTTATTATCTTTCTTGCCCAAATCTGACCTCAAGAAGTTGCATACTACCGTCTGATGTAACTGGGAGCTTGTCTGCATGTGCTAGTGATCTGCAGCCTTCTTGGTCTGTTCCCCCACATGGAAGTGTCACAGCCTCGAACCACAACTTGTCTTTTTGATCCCATCTGCAGCTTTACCAGTGCAACACTGACCCTGCAGCATCTGCTATGGCTTTACTCCCAAAGCTAAATCTACCTCCCACATGGAGACTGCGGGTTACTTCTGAATCCAACAGGAATTGCTCATGCATAAGGGAAACCCCTGGTCTTGAAGGCCCTTATGTAGGAGTGTTTTGCTCTGTCACCCTCTGACATCTTGATACTTGGCCACTCATGCAAATTTTAAACTGTCTCTTAAGCGGTGCTGCCAGTAATGGCTGCTTCCCAAGCTGTTCTACTCATGCTGTCAGTGCCTCAGAGGTGGGTTTTTCCAGGCATGTCTAAGAGGTGCATTATGCCCTTGTGCCCTGTGTACTCAAATGCTCTTTGGCTGGAGTCTAACACCTAGCGAAGCTGATGAGAGACTCCTGAACACCACAGAGGGTATTATTCCAGCAGTGTTGTGCTTCCTGTGATCCCAGGGGAGTATCTGGCTGTTCCTCAGCCTTTCTTTCACCTCTTGCATGTTTTGTGTCTGGCTGTGTTACCAAAGCCTGTCCAGATGAGAGTCGTTTGGATGTTGCTGCCTTGTCAAGTTGCCATGATGCTGGCAAGGATGTTTGTGCTGTACCAGCGTAGTGCTGGACTGGAGTCAGCGCTCCTAGACCACAGTCATGGGGATGCAAGTAGTCTTAACAAGTACAGAAGGACTTAAACTTTTGCCTAAAAATACAGCATCCCCCCAGCTGCATTAAAACCAGAAATTTCAGGGCAGGTAAACCCAGAGTGTGAGGCAGCTCTAGCTACAGGAACCACCATCAGTCTAGTCTGGAGGCAGACCAAGTATCCCATCTTGGCTTGTGTGCTGAGCCAACATGGTACTATGTCCTGTTTATGTCATGGTAGTTGGTTTTGTCTGCTTGCAGCAGGGCAGAATGTAGGCAAAGCTGAGCATTATCTGGGAATTCATGTGCTGGGAACAGGGATGAGGGTTCACAAATTCTGGTAAAGAAGATTCGTATATGCAAGCAGAGACCCCTAAAGAGTACCAAGGAGAGGAGTCCTTTGGCAGGGGTGAATCAGAAGATGCTTGCTTTGGCTCACCATCTAGAGGAGCATCTCTCTTCACTGATGATATGGAGAGTTTAGAAAGTCTGTTCTCTGAAGATAGTCATGCCACTTGATTCAGCACCTGTCTTCATGGATTGAGTTGTGGCTCTGGGGTTTTGGCTCGTGCCTCAGAAGCAAAGTTGCTGTGTGTTGCATTAACCCTTTGCAGCCTTGAGGCTGACAGAACAGCAGAAAAGTTAGTGGCAGGCTCGTGCTCATTTTTGGGAAGTCTGAGGGATTCCTTGTTTGTCAAGCAGAGGTTTGGGAAATAAGGGAGCCTCCCTGCCTGGGGAGGGGATTAGGAAGAGGAATTTCCTTGCGGTGGGTGAAGGACATGAAAGCAGAGCCAGGAATCCCCTGTGACTTCATTAAGCTGTATGGTTAGCTGGAGCTGGCTGGGCCTCAAGTATTTTCCAGCTGTCTGTGGAGGGCACTTGGACAACTTCCACCCAACCTCACTCCCACATTCCCTCTGAAATGTCTACAGGGAAAAGACTCCTATTTTTGAATTGCAGTGGAATTCCTGTGGCATTACACACTGCATCCTTTGCAGTACCCAGAGAATTCAGTTTGATTGATGGTACTCCATGGGGCACATGCTGGCCTTGCTTTTCATTTGGAAATGCCATCTTTTGCCTTTCAGTGGTAATGGTCACTTTAATGGCCCCAAGACTTCCTGTTATGTTATGGCTATCACTAGAAAGTGCCACTCTTGCTCCTCTTCTCCCACCTTAAACCACATCAGGCTTGTGTTACAGTTTGATGGTCCATTTTACAGCCCCATAGATTAGCAGATCCTCTCTTCTCTCCCACCTGTGCACCACCAGTGGTCCTATTGTTGCTGCCAGAAATTGCTGTCTGGAAAAGCAGCAACAGCTCTCTCTTTCCAGAGTATGTCAAGTTGTCTTCTGTGACCAAGCCAGCCCAGAGCTTGACTTATATCTGTGAGTACAAAAATGCTGTCTGCCCCATGGCTAGGGCAAAATTGTCCAAGGAAAAGCATGAGGAAGGGATGTGAGTGTTCTCCAGGGAGGCCTGGGGATCATGGGTGGACCATGATGTTTCAGCTGATCAGAAAGGAAGCTTTGGGTCTTTAGACCTTAGTGTGGTAAGGTCTAGTGCAGTAATAGTTTTCCATGTAAAGCTGTAGTAGTTTGATGGCTTTCCTGTTTGGTGTGATGGGGTGACACAGAGAAGATGGAGCAGGACTCTGAGAAGAGGTTAATGATGATAGGACAGGAAGCAATGGACACAAGTTGGAACATGAGAAAGTTAGATTAGACATTAGGAAATCTTTTTTTACCATGAGGGTGGTTAAATACTGGAATAGGTTGCCAAGAGAAATTGTGAAACCTCTGTCTTCAGACATGTTCAGGTCTCAGCTGGATATGGTCTTGAGCCATCTGATTTAATTAGACCTGTTTTGAGCATAGGAGTCAGATTGGATGAACTGTGGAGGTCCTTTCGACCTGCAGTTATTAGTCTCTGATTCCACTAGTCTACAGTGACACAGTCACTGAAGCTGCTGTACCTCATCTTTTCCTTTGTTTGATAGCCTGAAATGTCACACAATGACAGTACATCATGCAGTTCCATACAGAGCCATGTGATCCTAACCCAGAACCAGGACCACACAAGTGTCTGTGTGGCTCCACTGTGCTGCTGTAGAGTGATACAAGGTCCAGGCTTCTTCCCCATCTTGCTTTCTGCCAACCATGGGTCCCACAAGTAAGTCAGTATAAAGTGTGATAACTAAGCCTGACTTAAAGTCAGACTGTTAACTACTGTCATTCAGCAGAACTTTAAGTCAACAGCATCACAGGTCAGCACTGTCATGCTCAAATACCATCATTTCGGATGGTGTTCATGCCTGTGCTCATTTCTAATAATGGCAGTCCATAGCTGTCATGTCCCTAATATCTCTCTGCTCTTGCTTATACTCTTCTTGCAAGCTCTGCTCTCCCAGGGTTGCAAATACTCCTCAGGTCAAGGTGGTATTACCATGCAGCTAGCAGCTCACCAATGAGTTTTGAATGTTCTTGGAAAAACATTTGCTCTGAGTCTGGAAAACCTGGTGGCTCTTCTATCTCTCTTCTATCCCCTGCCCTGTTCTTTAGGGTTGATATTTTTTGCTGCTTAGCTGATAGCTGTGCCTTCATGTGTCCCTCTGGCCTTCCTTGTGTTTGTGTGTTGGCTTACAGTGCCCATGCTGATGTAAATACCATCTAGTTTGGAATACTGTGGTCTTGTAGGCATTGAGAAGCTATTTGGGGAGCAGAGGGGAGGGCTGTCATTTAAGCTGTTTTTGGAGACCAAAGGCTGCTCTGCCTTCCTCCTGGGAAAATAACAGAAGCGCGGAAGAAGAGGGGGATCATGACCTTGGCAGTAAGCGACAGGCGAAGACGCCAGTTACATGCTCCTTGTCTAAGCTAAGGATGCCAGTGGGAAATGTGGATTGAAGGGAATTGGAGTTGCCCATTCTAGAGTTGTTTTGGTCTTGGTCCTGTCTTTGGGGACACCAGCAGCATGATATTTGCACTTTCCATGCTGCAGTGAGTGAAATCGGGGTCCTTTCCTCTCCTCTATTTATCTGAACATCTCTCAGTGCTGAAACGGCTCCCCCTACCCATGACACAGCCATGAACCATCCAAATCTCTCAATGGAGGAAATTACAGTTATTTATAATTAAGGGTTGACAAAAAAATGTTGCTAGTGTCAAGGGAATGGCAGGCGACAGCCAGAAAAACATCAAGTCTCCAGAAGAGGGGCGGCGGGAATACCCCTCTGAATAGGGCTGATGTCAGCTCTCAGAATTTGGACAGCCTAGAAGGGTTTGGGGCTATTTTTCCAAGATATCATAGGTCAGGAATCAATGTTATTTTTAAGTCTGTGTCCCCCGAGCAGCTCTGGTACATGAAGGAGTCTTTGTCTCCCTGTTTGCCTTCCGTTATGCTCTATTTCTATGAATTTTTTTGCTTTTCTTCCTTCCGAGTCACACCACAAATATGTCCTTCAGGTTTGTTTATTCTTCTCTCTATCTATTCCTCCCAGCCTGCTCCCGTCTTGGTTGGGTTGAAGGGGTGGCGTCAGCATGCCGCGTGTCTGGGATGCTCAGGCAAGACATCACAGAGAAGACATGTTCTCCTAATTTGCCGTTTCCGATTGGGAGAGTTTTCTCTCTGCAAGCTGATGTGGCTGGGGAAAGTGTTCTGGGAATGCTGCTTTGTGGTGGGAGATTTTGGGGCCTGGTGAAGGCAAGCTGGGCATCTTATCTCACCATTAAATGCTGCTATACAGTCCAGCCAAGATTTTCTAAAGTGACTGAAGTTTTGGTGCTGCTTTGTTGCTGGGAAGGTGGGTGAGATGTCTCCAGCCCAGGATGCCCTATTGGGGCTGACTGGTAGGGGAAAGGTAGTCAGCAGATCCTTATTATCTAACACCTCCCAAGTCAGCAATGGCTGCTCCAAGACTCTGTTATTTCTGATCCAGGGAATTCGCCACCCTTGGGTTTACTGAGCTCTGCTCCACATGCCATCCTGCTCTAGTCTACTTCTGGAATCCTCTTCCTCTATTTTTTTATCATTTTCCTCCTTCTCTTCCATTTGCTGTAGCAAACTCTCTCTTTCTAAACAAGTCTGTTATAACAACTTGATTAGGGATCTTGACATCTTGAACAGTGTATTTGCACATCTCTCATCGGCTTCCCTTCTCACTTCATATCTCTGATGAGAACATGCCTTTTTCCCCTTAGCCCATGCTCAGCTTTTTGTTCTTCCTTCCATAATTCAATGTTGTGGTGTGGAATGCACTAATGGACATGACTTTTACAGAAGCTGCTTGTTCAAATATAGCTGGTGTGCCACAAAGAATTGCTTGCATTACCTTCATAACCTCTCTGTGCAGCTCAAAGATGCCAATTGCTCCTGGAAGCATGGAAATGCTTTCCACCACCTTAATGTTGCTGTTGGCCTTATGCTGCAGGTTTAGTCATTCTTATGTCATATTTCCACAATGGTGCATTTCCATCATCAAACAGTGATGTATTTGAAGCCTTTCCATGAGTGTTTTCCCTGCTTAGAATCTCTTTAATGGCTTCACAAACCGTGGGTCAGGGTCCTCAGATTTTGAAGACTTTGAGTCAGGTCTTAGAGACAATATCTTCTAGGGTTACCTGTTCTAATGCTCTCTCAACCCATGAGGTTAATGGAACTGAGTGTGGAAATGGTATTACTTGATTTAAAAGAGTATCTGGCATATGCAGCACAGCCCAAGGCCCTACAATCCCACTGCTATTCTTATTGTTGTTATTATTGTTATTATTAAGTTAGATCCTGATCATTTTATACAGCTGAGAACATAAACTGCCTAAAGATCAACTCCAGGCCTATTGGTGTACTGGTGAATGCAATGTAGACCTTTGCAGAAACCATCATGCAGAGGGGAGAGTGAAACATAAATTTCCTGACTGCTGGGGTTTTTTTCCTCCAAGTGCTGAGAGACATGCCACGTTGTAAGGATCATTTTGTGGACACCCAGACATACCCATGGGTGTTACTGCTCTACTGCAATGCCTATTGCCTACCAGCCTCTCCCAGCCCATTACCTTCCTATGCCCTTTAGAAATGGATGTCTTGGATATCCCCATTCTAGTATTTTTTCTGTTCCTGCAACTCTTTATTCCTAGCTCTGGAGATGGGAGGAGAGACAGCCAGCAGTGTTGTCAGGAGGCTTTCCCCACTAAACATGCCCTTTGATGGATCTGTCTCCAGAGATGTCCCTTTCTCCCCATCAAGCTTATTTTGGGAGCTCCTGTGCTTCCCTGCCCTGGCTCCTGCAAACATCCCAGACCTCGTGTTGGAAAGGATTCAGATCACATGCAGAGAGACAGATTCATGTGAAGAGGACCCTGCTATTGGCTCAATGCTGGGGGGACCCAGGCAGCACTTTTCTCCAGGGTCTGTTTTGAGCAGAGCTGGAAGAGAGGTTTCTTGGAGCAAATTCTGAGATATCCTTTACTCAAGCTCTTTCTTATACAATACACAGGGATGGGGGTGAGGTAGCATGTTTCTTGATGTGTTATGTGCCTGTGCTCTGCAGTCACTCCTTGTTCTTACCATGCACTGCCACCTCATACTGGTTGTCCTGGAGAAAAGGATAGAGTAGAGGGCCATGGTCATGAACTTCTCCAGACACACTGGAGAATTGACTTCTTGGCTCCAGTTGGCAAACCCTATCTGCTCCCAAGAATAAGGTTTGATGTCCATTCCTGCCCTCACCTGTATCAGAGACAACCCCAGAAAACTCTTGATGGAATCAGTTGGAGTTCTGTATTCCTTCCTCTCTTCTCACAAAAACTCATTCCCCCCCCAATCAAATTCCACTTTTCCGATGCCAAACGCCTTCTCTTTTCCCCAGCAGGACTGACTTCTGCATTTCCTTTCTTCTCTCTTCGTTTCTACTCCCATTTTCTCTCCTTTTATCCTGTTCTCTGGGGTTTCTTTTGTCCCCATTGTTGGAAAACCTTCTTTTAAGAGTAGAACTCATCAATAAAGCTACTGTAATTTGCAAAACTTCAGATTTGCATGACTGCCTCCCACCCAAACCCCTCATTAGCAGAACTTGCACCTTACAGAGCAGAATTAATGGTGTCATGAGTCATCCTGTTGAAACTTGCTGAATTTTTCTGTGCTTTAGCAAATGCTGTTGGTTTCAGAGAATGGAGGATGGGGTCTCTATGTCTACTGCACCCTTTCCAGGATATCTACAGGTGGCTCCTGCTTTTCCTCTTTGCTCTGTTGAAGTTTATGCTGACTATCTCCCCTCTTTTGTCCTTGCAGGGCGTACATGAGTGTGAAGGAGCTGAAGGAGGCACTGCAGCTGAACAGCTCCCACTTCCTCAATGTTTACTTCGCCAGTTCAGTGAGGGAAGAGTTGGCTGGTGCTGCCACTTGGCCATGGGATAAAGAGGCCCTTAGTCACCTGGGTAAGTGAGCTACTCCACTCATGGGGTCTCAGGGTTGTTGGTTTTCCTCTGTCTTGGTTGACCTGGCAAAAAGAGGCAGTCATGATTGGCTCAACATTGAGGATGTTTATTAAGAAGGTCATGATAACAGGCTTTGAGTGTACCAATAGCTGCTGCTGTAAGTAAAGGAGCTGCCTGTTCCCCATGTCCTCGTGCATAAGGTGGCAGGGTTACACCCTGACAAGGGACTTCCAGGCTGTTATGAGAAGCTTTTAATGGTGAAGGCAGTGAGAAAGAGCTGCAGGTTTACTATCAGTGCAGGCTCTGGAGAGGGGTTTAGACTTGCATTTGGCTTCTCTGGGACCTTCCAGGTCTATCTTCCAGGATTTTGGAAATGGTGAACTTCACTTTGCAGCACATAATGACAAACAGATAAACCAGGAGTGTCGGTGGTGTCAGAGCCAAGACTCCAGATTTGAGTGACTGCAGAGCTGGTCAGGCAGGGAGCACTGGCCACTTCCGAATCCAGCTGCAAATGTGAGGATGACTATCAAATTAAACCATGCTTTTATAACTTGGCTTACTACCTGCTGAAGGCAAGGTTCTCTTTGGCTTCAGTGGATCTAAGGCAGACTCTTAAGGTCATCAGCCTTGGCAGGCTACAAAAACTGTCAAAATGGCAACTGCTTCACTAGAATGTAAATGTATTGTGTGTTTTCTCCTATTTCTGCTGTCTCTTTTTCCTGCCACTCCCTCCACCTCTTCAATGTCGGAGTTTTCTGGCAAAGCCTTTTACACTTTGCAGTCAAAACATCTAAAGTGTTTCTCAATAAGTAACTGGAAATAATTAGTCCTGACACCTGTGTAGCAGACCTAGACCTTCTGCTTTTACACATGTGTGATGTCCCAGCCTTAAAAGTTTTACGCTGCTGTTAAAGACCTGTTTTAAAGTTCTTTTTTGCCAGTTTCCCCTCCCTCAATGAGTTTCAGGACTGTTTTTTCAATAGCATATTGCTACAGTTACTTGTTGAGGAAGGCAAATCTCCATGAAATTTATTCCTTCAGCTTCCAGAAATCACTTCCAAGGCTCAGCTTGACAATCATCTTACTACAGCAAGTAGTTCAGCCACACATGTTCTCTTCAGACCCCTCCCAGTGGCTTGCAAGGAGTTGTATGGAGGGGTAATTAGGGTGACTGGTTTCATCAAAAGCTTGCATTTAGCTGAGGTCTCAGAGTTTGTGTCCAGCCAGGAACACAAGAGGTGGCACCATCTGGAAATGTTGGAACAGGGTTTTACTGTGGAGGTTCAGGGGAAAAGAGGTGTTGTCTTGGCTCTGGTGCCAAAGCTGTGAAGTATGAAGCTGAATCTGAACTTCTCTGAGGCTCTGGCACAGACTGAAGACTTTGGTTCAAGACTGTCCTTGGTTTTAGATTTAATGAGCTTGGGAGGGCGGGTGGCGGACTCTGTTCTCTGTAAACAGTAGGCTTCACCACATCATCAAGTGTTTTGTACCATGCACATTGCCCAGCACACAAGAAACTTAGGACTAAGCAGATCATGAATATATGGCTTTTGACAAAACCTCTCACTAGAGGCTACTGGAGAATCTGAGTAGATGTGAACGTAAAGCAGTGAGGAAAGAACAAGGGAAACCTTGGGAGGAGTAAACAGTAGTTTGAGAAAAATTCCTGAGCTTTAAGAACCTAACAGTGACCAGGGGTAGAGACAGGTCTTCACACAAGGGAGGGGTCTGTCTCCAAGAAGACAGACCTCTTCCCTTGCACTGAATCTTGCTAATCTCCTGTCTATCCTGACTTTAAAATATTAAGGTCAGCACACAGGCCCTGCTCCCACCATGCCACTGTCTGCTTACATAGAGCAGAAATGCCACACTAATTTTTTCATACATGTGTATGAACCCTCTCATGTTTTGGTTCTCCTCCTGAATCAAATAGGTTCCTTGAGTTTGACTTGACTTCTCCAAGAAGCTAACCTGCCTCTTGGCTCCAGAGAATCTTGGTCAGATTTTGCTCTGTTTGTGTCTCTGAACTGGACTTTCTTAGGTGTTTTCAAGAGCAGTATTATGAGATTTTTCTCTCCAACTGCCTTCCCTTCTTCTATTTTATCACTTCCTCTCATCTTAAAACTCACTAAACATACTGTTTCCAAACTGTTCTCCAACAGTTCTTCTCTATATGTTTTTTAATCTGCCATCTGGACTTTGAACTCCTTAGAAACCATTCTTTCTTGACCTTTGACTGTGTTTTCAAGAGTCCTCCTCACCTTCCTGTTGGAGTCTTCACCTTCTGGAAGTCTTCAGTGAATTTTGTTTTTTCATCCCCTTCTCTTTACCTGTGCTTGTTTTGGGCTACCAGAAATTAAGTCACCATTCCTATGCTGATGATTTACAGATCTATTGCTCTCCTCCAGATTATTTTTCTGAGAAAATTTGAATTTCAGGCAGCCTTCCTGAAGATTTGGGGATGATATTTACCATTTTAGACCAGTAGTAATACCAATCAACAGCAACTGTGTTCATTGGAGCATAAGAGATAGTAATTATCTCTTAATAATTGACTTGAAGAGGGTGAATTGGTCTATGATGCTTCTATAGGCAGTATTTTAGCTGCTGTGAAGCTCCTAGACAGAGACAACTTGCAGCCAGCTAGAAGCAGAGGTAGATGATCTCAGGTCTGTTTGCACCGCTCCCTCCAGCTATACTGTCTGTCTCAGTCTTTCTGCCATAATCAAAGTGAGTTCCTCTCAAATTCAGAGGTCTTGCTTGGAGTCTGGAATGAATTTTCTGAGAGCTTGTAGTTATAAAGATTTACTTCTAAAACACAAGGAGTCAACTCCTGTCCTGTAAAAAAACTTAGCTTCCCATAGTGGAAAGCCTTGCCTCAAAAACCCTACTAATGTAATAATGCAGATGCTTTGAACACCATGCGTAGCTGCATGTGAACTGTATTTGCATAAACATGGTCGAAAGGCAAGGGAATTGTGAATATTTGATGTTATAAATACTTTCTGCAGTTATATAAGCTGAGGCCAGCTCATATATCTGGCTGAGGTCAGCGGATCCTGAAGGAGGGCCAGCCATTCCATCAAAGGTAACTTAAGCAATGACCATCTTCCTGTCTGACTAACTGTCATGTGTTTGTTCCATTATATGCCATGATTCAGTGTTTGGGGAAGACTGGCCCTGTGATACAGGTTCAGCTTTGTGGTTTGCTGTTTAAAGATCCCATGCTTGCTTGAGCATGCATTGTCTACAACTGCCTTGACCCAGGAACAGGTTGGCTTCTTGGGAGCTAGCTTGAACCAGAGTCCTTCAGCATTGCTGTTGATCATGGCTAGAAGCAGGGCAACATCCTGGGACTGGGAGCTTCCAAGGGATGTGTGAGTGAAGATGAGGTGGGTCCACACCAGTGCTAATCATTCACTGTGCTGATGGACTGGCCACCTCTTGTTGCTTGAGCAGAGTTGAGGCTTGACCCTGAGGATGTCACCAGCTCTGCAGCTGTAGCTGGTAGGCCTGATCTGGAGGGAGAGGATATTGTGAGGCCAGACCTGAAGCTCTTCATCTGCCTGGTTGGGCAAGCAAGTCCAAAGACTCTGGATCACTGGCTTTGGAGTGGTGGACCCCCTTGATGTCACAGGGGTGTGACAGTGAAGTTTTTAGCTTGGTTGTGTAAATGCTGACCTTGGGGGCCTTCTTGGGCTGGCTTTCAGGCATGAGAGGGAGAGTTTTCTTAAAGCCCAGTTTAGTCCATCTTCCAGGGCAGGAAAAGGCAGGGGTGAGAAGGAAGGAAAGTCTGATTTCCAGAGGCAGGAAAGGGGAGGCTGGTATTTTTGGGCTGTTATGAACACTTCCACATCTTACCTACAACCTACAACTTCCTGGTCCAAAGCTGGGAGCTCTCCCAGCTCATCAGGGAGCTCTGGGGACAGGGAATGGAGGGACAGGGATGTTCTGGAAGGAAGACAGCGTTCTCATGCTGTTTCTAATCCTGCCATCTAATTAGCTGTAAAAAACAAAAGGTACTAAAAATATGATTGTCCTTGTGGAGCGTGGGGACGAATGGGATAGGGGAAGCTAGCAGAGAGGAGGGGAAGGGACAGGGTATCCCAGCCTTGGCATCCCTCCCCTGTGACAGTTTTCCCCCTCCCTGTACTGGAATCTCATTTATTCCCCTGCATGGGAAGAGCATTGGGTTTCTGCTGGGAAGAGTGATGCTTGGTCAGAGGGCCTCCCATGCCCCTGGTGCTCAGACCCATTTCTTGTGGTTAGTGCCACAGGATGCGTGCAGGGCTTTCACATCTCATTTATTTGTTTATGAACACTCTTTTCTTTCTGCATGCACATTCCTCCTTTCAGACCTTTGGGCAGGCAGCCCCCTGCCTTCCTCAGGCTTGGGTTTGGCTGCAGAGATGCCTTTTCTTTCTGTTTTCTCTTCTCTTATGCCCTGTTTTGATTAAAATGAGAAGCAGCTTTTTTTTTGTGTGTGCACACTGGGTTCGCCATCAATGGGATGCCCTTTGCTACCTATAGCATTTACCAGCCTGGTAAGTGAGAGGGGTATGACCTGCAAAAACCTAGTTATTAATTGGACACAACATGAAGGTCCCCAAAGGATTTTTACACCTCTGTACCTTCTTGTGGCCCATCTTCAGTCAACTAAAGGATAAGAGCTGACTGATGGGATGCAATGTTCTCTGCTGTGGTGTTTTACAGCTGGGGAGAAAGGGAATGCAACTACCCTGTGGCCCATCCTTTGCCTCTAGCCAAGTTGCCCTGGACGTAAGACCCACACTGTGGGGAGGAAGAACAACAAACATGAATTTTTAGCTAAGAAATGGTGCTACTTGACAGGTCAGTGGTGTGTCTCAGCCCTTCCATGAGTCACACATGCAGGATGCTCCATAGAAGATGCCACCCTTATTTCTTCACCCTCTTGCAACCCTGTTGGGCTCAAGAGAATTGCTCAGGGCATCTCTGAAGGCCCCTTTCCAGCCCCAAACCAGTGTACATCCAGCATGGTTCCACCAGAGAGTCACAGACCTGCTGGTGTCCTGCCAGGAAAGCCCTCTCTTGGAAGGAATGCCCTGTACTTGAAGACATGAGGTAGTCCAGTAGCACACGGAGCTGATCCAGGAGCAGATTTCAAGCAGTCTATGCTGTGGCTGGAGACAGAATCACATGGTGGCCCTCTGCCAATTTTAACTTTGCTGGCAGGGGCAGAAATCAGCAGCAGAGATGCAGTAGCAGAGGCTCTGCTGCGAGGTAGCTGGCAGAGTAAATCCTCCAGGGCCCTGCAAAGAAGGGAGCAAGCTGTGCAGGAGCCAACTATTCACTGCACTGCCGTCCAAGCTGTCTGGGTTAAAAGTAGTTGGGTAAAAACAGCTTCCCGTGCCATGGAGGTATGGCCTGGAGTCAGCCTGGGCACACGCTGGAGTCTGCTTTTTTTGCCCCCTCATCTTGCTGGTATTCCCCAGCCCTTGCTTCTCCACCATAAGGCAGCATGGAAAAGTGGATGGAGCAAGGAAATGAGAAGAGGAAAGGGGAGGAAATGACCAATGAAAAGCCTCAAAGCAGGGAGAAAAAAAGCAGAATTGCCAAAGAGATTTCTGTTTAGGCAAAATAAAGAAATAAAAGGAGGTCAGAGAAGAAAGGTAAGTTTTGTTCTTGAGCATCTTCTGTGGACTGTTTCCCAGCAGATGTGGTACAGAGTTGTCAGTACAGGGTGTGCATCCCAGGTCAGAAGTTAGAGATGTTGGCAGTGAGCAAAGGGAATCCTCTACTCCACCTGACTTCCCTCAGCATTATTGATCCTTTGTCTTCCCATCGCAGGTGAGTGGGCAGGAGAGGAAAGGCACCTTGTTTAGAGCCAAGAGGCAGCTTAGGGCAGGATCATCATGGGTCCCTATCGAGCTCCATGCTGGTGCTATCAGTATGAGGTGGCAGCTCTGGGGATTTTTGGGGGGGTTTAGTCTGTATCCATACTCCAGCATGTTTAACAGTTGAACTGGCACCAAACTGGCTTGGAGATGAACTGCCCCTTTGTGCCCCTTTGAGCCAAGGGGCTGGGATACCCCAGTGAAGAGGAGTAGGACTGTGATGGGGGAAGGTGGAGGGTGGAGGAAGTTCTCACCTGGTTCATTTGGTGCACCTTGCCCGCACACAAACTCCTCTGAAGGAGGGGAAGGGATCTTCAGAAGCTGCATTTTGAAAAATCCCACTCTAAAATACATAATGAATTTGGGTCAGGTTTGTGGTATAAGCTTAGTGGATTGCAACAGCACCTCATGAGAATTTTAGTTTACCCCTTAGGATCTGGTTTGGAGGTTTAAGCAATGGATCATTGATGTTTTCTCAGTAGGGGCCAGAGGCAGTGCATTTGAATCTTCATATGGGCTTGTGCGGAAGGTGGCTTCTAGCTGGTACAGCCAAGTGTGCCAGGTCTTTGCTAGGCACCTTGTTGTCTTCACCTGCCATGGGAGCTGACATGCTTTAGCCACCTGTCTAGGCCAGGGAAGGTCTCGTGTCCTCTGGTTCAAAAGATTACACCTGTAGACTCACAGCATGTCTTCATTTGGTGCTCTGGCTCCAAACCCCATTTGGAGATGTAAGAATGAACCAAAGCAGCCACTGAATTATAAACATGTGAAAAGACACAGAGGGAAATCGTAGCTGAAATGATTGAAGATGTTGGGGGAAGCGGTGTGATCAGAAGGCAAAGAAAAATTACCCACCCCTTTCCACTCCAAGAGGTCGAAGAACCCTTCTTCCCATCCTACAAGAGGGTGAATATGTCCATCTTCAGGTCTCCATCTGGCGCCTCATTTGTGACCTGGAAGCACAATGAGAGGAGTTTTACCTAGAACAGGTGAGTAACAGCAGCTGCCTGCTGTCTCTTTCTCTGGATTATGTTCTCTGTACTTGCAATTCTAGGTGGAGTTGTCCTCAACCCTGCTTATTATGGTATGCACGGCCACACGAACACCATGATCCATGAAGTAGGACATGTCCTGGGGCTGTACCATGTCTTTAAGGGAGTGAGCGAGCGGGAATCTTGTGATGATCCCTGCAGGGAGATAACTCCGTCTATGGAGACGGGAGACCTCTGTGCTGATACTGCTCCCACCCCAAAGAGTAAATTCTGTCGGGATCCAGATCCTGCCAATGACACGTGTGGCCAGACACATTTCACGGGAACGCCCTTCAACAACTACATGAGTTACACAGGTAACGAGTAATAATTGTTAGAAATTTTAAAGTGTCACCTGTGCTAGAAGCTTGGATTTCTCTCCCTCTGCCTCCATCAGTAGTCCCTTCCCTCATTCTCTAACTGATGTGGTCCCTCCTGGTGTGTTGGGATGTGGCGGGCTGCAGCCTGTGCTTGCAGTAGCTTCAGCCCCTTTCTTGCTGCAGGATGTTTCCATCCCTCCCTCCCCGCTGCCAGTCTGTCATTGGACACGCATCAAGGCTGTTCTTGTGTGCATGGTGGTATGCTTTTGTTCTCCAGACCTGAAGCAACTTAATTATTACTATTGCTTATAATAATAAGTAATAATAATAATAATAATTATTATTATATACTACTACTTCTACTATTATCATTTTGGACCTTCAAGTTGAGATGTTTTGGCTTGGTTTCCAAAGGCACACCGCAGAGGGCTGGTGTGTTCCTCCTGGCAACCCAGGAGGACCAAAGCCTGAAGATCAGTTCTGTCACTCCCTGCTGACCCACTGCGAGTCCCATGAGGATGGTGGCACTGCCCAGGCGTTAGGGCTGGTGTGAGCTGGTGCTGAACAAGTGCAGGAATGTGGCGCTGCTGAGGCAGTGCCATCTTGTGGCTTTGGGGACACATGACACCAGAGAGTCCTGGCAGGAGAGCCACCACACTCTGGTGTCTCCCATGTCTCTCTAGAGGTTTCCAAAGCAGTTTGGAGATCAGGAAGGGTGTACATTGCCGTGCCCCACTGGCCGATCCCTCCCACCCTCAGCCTGGCCTCTCTTCCCCCAGATGATGACTGTACCAATACCTTCACCCCCAACCAAGTGGCCCGGATGCATTGCTACCTGGACCTGGTGTACCAGCGCTGGGGCCAGAGCAAGAAGCCTGCACCCATCCCAATCCCTCCCATGGTCACAGGGCAGACACAGGACTCCCTCAGCATCTACTGGCTGCCTCCCATCAGCGGTGTCATCCATGAGAGGTAAGGGATCTGCTGTTGCTATAGTCTTGGTCTTGCACAGGATCCTGCTAGAAGGGACAAGGGTCTCTCTGCGGTGCAGATCCCCCCATCCCCTTTCCCCCTTGGTTGCCTGCAGCAGAGCTCTCAGGCACAAGAGCGGGGCTGCTGCGATGGTCCAGCTGGTGTGTGGGCTCTCCAGCAAGCCTTCTGCTGTTGGGGTGCTGGAGGGGAAGCCAAAAAGTGTTGGGAGGCAATGCCAATTCTAAAACCCCAGAGTGCAATCATAGAATGAAAAATGAGCTTCATTTAGCACTTACTGTATAAAATAGCCATTTACCAGGAGGAAATGCAGCCTTGTGGTTAAGGCAGGGAGCTCGAACCGCAAGAGCTGGGTTTCGTTCCCATTGCTGTCACGGACTCATGGTGTAACTAACTGGGGGTTAGTCAGGAAACTTTTCAAGCCAGAAAAACGATGCTGAGGAACCAGAGTTCTTTGGCTGGTGAGCAGTGCATTGCCCTGAGCTGTCTTCTGTCTCCCCAACACTGGGGAGTCACCAATGCCTCTACTGGTACATCACCAATGCCTCTATTCAGAAGCCCCTATTACTAAAACATTTCAGTTTCCACCAGGTTTTAGGTCTATGGTTTTATTATGGGACCATAAGCAAATGTTAAAGAGCTCTTGAAATTGTTTTAAAGCTACTTCACATAGATTTTGCAATTCAAAGGAAAACAGTGTTTGAGGACAGCTGGGACAACCCTGGGACAGTGTTTGCTGCCTTTTTCAGAGAACCGATGCTCTCTACCATAGGCCTTTTGTCCCAGAGATACTGAGAGTGTGTACCAGTTAGCCCCACAGGCATGAGAGCCCCTGAGTGCTGTGTGGCCTTGAGTCATCCAAACAAATTGCTTTGGTGGGGAACAGAGTGGTTTGGGAGCAGGAGATCACCAGTCTAGGAGGCAGGTGCTGAGTCTTCAGATCGATCCCTAGCTCTCGCTCATAATCAGGTCAGGAGCTGGTCCATGGTGCGGGTTCTGCATCCCCTGTGACAAACTTGCCAAGGAAAGGGCCTGAGGCTGGTCTTTATCACAGAAAAGTCTCTTTTTCTTTCCTAGAGAGTACAGTGGTACCCAACTGACATTATTTTGACTGTCTGGTACTGCACTAGTGACAAAAGCTAAAAACCTGACTCTGGGCTTTAGCAGAGATAAACCCAAGTGCACCCACCCAACTGCAGAGGTTTTGCCCTGGGAAGCATGAAGTCTGTTAGCTCTGCTTCATGGGTAGGGAACAGGCGATTCAATGGCTTGTCCAAAACTACCCAGAGAGCCTGTAGAAGAGGAGGGATTAAATCTGGCTTGTCCCCTGGTCACTCTTATTCTCCTGTCTTTGACAAAGCAGGATGATATGCCACGGGGCTTCCTGAGAGCTTAGCTTTTCTTTTCCAACTTCTCATCTGATCCTGCTTGGACAAATGTGGATGGAAAGTTAACTGGTCATGATTAAACACACCAATGCCTTTGTCTTCTGCCTGCAGGGAGCAGGACACACTCTGTGATGACTGTGCAGAGGATGGCACCTTCCATCAGTATGTGCATGAGGCTTCTTCCCCTCGGGTCTGTGATTCCTCTGGCTACTGGACCCCAGAAGAAGCAGAAGGTAAACACCTCCTCTCTTCCCCTGGCTGTGAATCTCCCAGACAGAGACAACATCTTGTTGGGAAAAGAAAAATAAGCTTTTTTTGTCTTCTGGAGAGTAAGATGTCTCCTCTTTGGGGAGGCTTTTTAGTGCAGGAAGGAATCCTAGGTGCCCAGAAGATACCTGGTAACTGCCAGCTGGCTTTGGACAATCTGATACCCCGATATTAACCCCAATCATTGCCCAGGAAGGTGTTAATGAGAGATACTGGTCAAAACGGAGGGGCATTTCATTAAAATGAAAGTCTTAAAACATAGATCTAAAATTCTGAAACTTCAGGGGTATTCACAGGCTTTGATGCAGCCTTGTAGGGAGCAAGAGAAGCTCCTTGCTCAGCCCCACTGAGTCTGTACCAAGTCCTGGGCAATCTGGGTTGGATGCAACTCCTCACTGGTAAGGTGAACAGCAGGGTGTCACAAATTCTCTTGTGCTGAGATCCGAATGTTTGTTTAGAGACCCACCTTGTGGGCATGGTGGTGGCTTTCAAGATCATGCAGCTGCCATAGGAGCCGTTGGGCTTTTCATACTGCCTCAACTTCTCCAAGGGCAAAACAGAGGAGTTAGGGAGACCAGGTGAAATAATCTCATGTAGTGCACATGCTGCTGTTGAACCACGTGGAGCCAGAGGATCTGTCAGTTCTGTGTTTCTTCACGTTTGAGCCACTGAGGTCAACTGAAAATGTGCCAGGGTGGTTGCAGAGAAAGTGCAGTTCAGACATTATTACACCTTTGGGATGTAGCCTATGCTTTGAGAACAGGAGTGTTAGGATGTAGCTGAGATTCTGTGTCTGAAAACTCTAAGTATCTCTTGCTAGCATTGCAAGTTGAGAGGGGGGGGAAAAACCAACTTAAATCATCAGATTTGTGCTTATTCAGTGATACTAAACAAATCAAAGCTTAGCTCATGTATTTTCAGTGGTTCCTGTTTCCCCCGTCAGTTTGATTCACTGGCAAATTAAAACTGCTTCTGGAATTATTGACTGTTTTTTTTCTCCTATGCATGACCTGCAGCTATCACAAGTGCATGTTTGCCCTGGTGAAAGAGTCAGGTTCTATGATTATTAGAAGACTAATATTAAATGGATGCAGGCTGTGAGTTGGTGCTAGGCCCTAAGAAATGCTTGCAGTGGTTGGTGAAGACAAGGGTATTTCTGCTACTGGATGATGAATTCCAGTGATGCTTTCTAAGACTGAAAGCCCAAAGCTATGTTTCTCTTACTGAGTGCTAATCCACCACTGGGGAGGCAGGCTGGGGTTCTGAGATCAGCCTGGGCATGGTCCTGGAGGTTCTGGCTGAAGAACAGCCTTCCAGAGCTGCTTTGGACCTGGTCCCTTCCTGCCTGTGACCTGTTCCAGCACGTGTCTGTGGAAAGCTTTGGTCTCTGCTCTGCTTAGCCTATGTCCAAACCCATGGAGCCACAGGGATTTGGCATTCAAGTGCCCTTGGCAAGCCTTCTGTGCCCGTGAGACAGACTACAGAGCAAGCTTCATGTTCCCCAGCTGTGCCCAGGCTGTCTCTAGAGCTTGGCACTCTGACCAGCTGCAGCATGGATACCATTGTCCCTGTTTTAGAGGGCTGTGAGACACCGGATCTGCCAAACCTTGTGCTTGTATGCATACCCAGGAGCTGGGAGACTAGTGGTGCTTATTGCTTTCCAGGATGTTAGGGCTGATGTCACCAGATATAGCACATGCCTGTAGTGGGTGCAAAACTGCATGGGTGTGCAGCTGTAGCACAGGGTATGTAGCACAGTATGGGGCTCTGCAGGGAGGATTGTCCCTCTGGGTCCCCTGTGAGGTCAGCTGTACCCTGGTTCTCATCAGCCTCCTCCTTGTCCCTTCTGCCCAGGGCCCCCAGATGTGGATCAGCCCTGTGAGCCCAGCCTTCAGGCCTGGAGTCCGGAGCTCCACCTGTATCACATGAACATGACGGTGCCATGCCCCCAGCCAGATGGCTGCATCCTGGAGCTGCGCTTCCTGCACCCTGTCTACCCCGATTCCCTCACGCTCTGGACTACATACCTCTCCATGGGCTCTCCCAAGGCACTGTCTGACATTGAAGTCCTGACAGAACAGGGGGAGTCCATCCATCTGGGCCCCCTGGACACCTTCTGTGATGTCCCTTTTACCGTGAAGCTCAACATCCCTAAAAAGGTGTCCGGAGTCAAAATCTACACCTTTGATGAGAGGATGGAGATAGACACAGCCCTGCTGACCTCCATGCCCCACAGCTCTCTCTGCTCTGCCTGCAAGCTGATCCAGTACCGAGTCCTTCGCGACCCCCCATTTGCAAATGGATCCCCCGCTGCGCCGGCACAGATGCACCGCCAGTTCGTGGACACGTGAGTGACAAGGCTGCTCCATCGCAGGCTGAGTGGGTGGCTGGGACAGTTCTGATGACCTCCTCAAGTCCTGCCTTTGAATCCCTGAGTGGTTTTGCTTATGTGGGTTGGTTTTCTGTGGGTGGGTTGGTTTTTTTTCTTTTTCCCCACCCCCTGGGAATTACAATGTTCAATGCCGTAAGTGGATTCCTTATTCATCATTGAGGAAGCCTCTTGCAGACCCACCATGCTAGCATGACCCTTGCCCATGAGCCCAGGCTAACAAGAAGGACCTTGTTAAATCCAGCAACATTTTCCCCATCAACACAACCAGTAAAATGATTGTTCAAGTTAATGCCACTTCTCCGCAGCTCAGACCCTAGGGAAATAAGCATGACCTGGCAGAGACCTTCTTTCCACAGTCTCTGCCTCTGGCTGTTTAGAGTACGAAGACATATGTCAAATTGTGATGCTGCATGGGCACACACATGTGACTTCTATAGCTGTGGTGAGCAAATCCGTTGCAGATGTATGGGCTGTTTCCTCCTGCTCTTTCTTCAGGTTCTCTCTGTTCCTCCAGGGAAGTTACGCCTGGGCAGGTGTACCACTACCAGGTGCAGGCAGTCTCTGGGACAACCTCAGGAGAAGCCTCCCCACCGCTCATCCATGTCCATGGAGCATCCTACTGTGGTGATGGAAAGGTGACCACGTAAGTCAAGAAACTCAAGCTCTCAGCTGATGTTCTTTAAGCTGCCTGGTCATCCTGTCCCAAAGAGAAGCACCGGGTTGGTCCTCCACCCATGGATACTTGGTTGAATATGTTGTACTGGATCCCTCCAGCAGACTGGACTGTAGAGCTTTTGTTTTGTAAAATGCTATGTGCACGGGAGAAGGAGACGGCCTTTTTGAGAAGCAGGGTCTGGATGAGGGGTCCAACCCAAACATGCTCTTTGTTTCACTGAAGTGCTTGGATTCTGGTCCACTTCAGCGAACTGTCATGAAGCCTGACCCCAAAGCGGGGGACTGGCTGATATAACCTTTTGCACGGGGCATAGGGTGGTGGCCCTGCAGGATTAGGCTTTGCAGTAAGTGCAGTCCCACACAGTGTGGTGTCTTTAGAGAGCTGTCTGGTCTCTGCATAGAGACCCCAAATGATGAGGGATGCACCACCTCTACATGGAGATACTCCAATGGTTCACCTGCTCCGTTTGGAGATAAATATGCCAAATTTCCATATTTTATCTTTTTCAGACTTCAACTTCCAGGTTACTCAGAATCACTTTCCTTTGAAAACATCTCTCTTAAGTGTGAGGGAAGTGGACAATTGAAGCAAGTGCAAGAGGGACTGTGGTGTCATACAAGACCTAACAAGGCAAAGAGGCTTACAGCAGGGCTAGCTGCTAAAGTGGTGTAATCTGGTATGGTTTTAGCATGAATTCATACTAGCTGAAGACTTGGTCGGGAGAGCAAATAACCACACTAGGCCCCATTGTTAAAGTTGATAGAAAAGTGAGAGGAGCAGAAATGGGCAGATAGCAGCTGAGACTTTTGGCAGGCTTTCTCGTTCCTGAGCTGTTGTGGGGAAGGCCATGAAGGAAGCTTTGTCTATGAAAGTTTTTTCCTTTGTACCGTGTATGGAACAATGAGCCAAAGACAGGAAGATGGGACACAGTGGATCTTTCACATTAGATGAAGGTGGAAGTGGGTGAGCATCACAAGACGTATGTCTGTAGGGCTTTTTTGCCCCTTGTGTTTTGGCATACATAACTTTGCACAAATGAATAGATATGAATCAAGGCATTTCTGCCAGCTTTTCTCATCAGGTCTATTTTCTGCAGTATGGGGACAGAACCTTTTCAAGGAAACTCAATGGGCTTTTTTTCCTCATGAGATGCCGTGCATATCAACTAGGGGCTGATTCTTGTTTCCTCTTGGGCTAACCTTCTCTCTCTCCCTTCTCCTTCTTCCCCTTCTCCAGCTCCCGCTGAAACTTCTAGCCCCATATCAGAGCCTCTTGCCCTCTCCAACACATGCTTTCTCCAGCAGCATGTCTTCCTGATGTTTGGTCCTCTACTTCCTCCATTGTACATAGCTTTATTTTCTCCCATAGTTCTTGCCTCAGGTCTTACAAGAAAGTCACGGTACAGTCATGCCTTCTCCCATGTTCTGCGTTTTCAGCCTCTTCAGCTCATATCTGCCAAGATATGATGTTTTCTCTCTTCTACCTTACTCCACATGTGGTTCCTTCCTCTTCTCCCTGCTTCTGTGGAAATGGAACCAAGATACGGGGTCCTCACACATGACTGGGCAGAAGCACAGGAATGTTGAATCAAGGGTAGTGTTAACCCATCTGGCTGTTGTCCTCTTAGGAGCCTGGAAGAGGAATGCGATGATGGGGATTTGCTGGATGGAGATGGCTGTTCCAGGAAGTGTAAAAGGGAGAAAGGCTTCAACTGTGTCGGTGAGTCCAAACAGATTGAGACATCCTTTTGAGGGAGGAGTCAACACTGTATGTTATTCATGCTGCTCCTCAGATCAGGGTGCAAGGCACCTCATTGCAACAAAGAGTAGATCTGCAACTGGAGTGATCCATGGAGCTTGTTAGGCCCTTGTGGTGTGAAATCCTAGGGCTAAATGGCCAGCATGGCTCCTGGGGCAGGAGCAGATGTATGTGCCTGGAGCCTGCTTTGATCCCCGGTCTCCTTGCAGGGGAACCAAGCCTGTGCTACGTGCATGATGGGGATGGTGTGTGTGAGCCATTTGAGAAGAAAAGCAGTGTCCTGGACTGTGGTCCCTACACACCCGATGGGTACGTGGATCTGTGGGCAGCAAAAGCTTATGCCTCCCATCAGGACGCGAAGTCCTGCCCTGCTTCCTTGGTCACAGGACAGCCTGTTGTGAAGGTGAGTGAAGGCATGGCCAAAAAAAGAGACTTTTTTAGCAAAGCCCATGCAGTAGAGTGGGGGGAGCTATTGCTGCAAGAGGCTACTGAGGCAGAACCAAAATCTTCAGAGCAGCTCTGGAAGTGTTCATTGATTACTATATTTCCATGCAGGAAGCCAGTAGAAGACATGAGCGTTTCTCATATCCCTCTTTCAGTAGTCCCTTAGCCCAGGAACTGCAGTACACGGAGGGGTATTTCATCAAGGCAGGAAGCTCCTCCCCCAGCCATGCAGTTTGCTAAACAGTGACCACCCCTGTCCCGCCAGCTAAATTCACAACTTTGAGCATGTGAGTAGTCCCACTGTAGGTTTAAAAAATCCTGAAAGTCAAATACCTTATAAAGTCAGGGCCTGAAAGGATAAAATCATGCATATATCAGCATCAGTGCTGCTCTCAAACTCTCTGATCTGAAGCCAAGGAAAAATCGATGGGAGAATTCCCATCTTTCCTATGGGCTTTGGAGAGGGGCTTGGAGGTCTAGGATGGGATTTCACCTGATCGGTGTTAACGTGATGTGTGTATGTTCTTTCCTAGCAAGCTGAAGAAGGGCAAGAAATATGTGGAGAGGTCATATTTGGCTCTTTGTAGATGTATTTTTATTGACCTCATATAAGGAACAGTCTTCTCAAGACCTACGGCTTGATTAAATTGCCCAGATGTACATGTCTAATGAGATGGCTTGGGATCAGGTGTCTGCTCCTCTAGAATGACACATGTATCTCTCAGGTTTTGTCTGCCAAGCCTATGAGGATGTCTGGGATACCATAGGTCATCAAATGGCACAGAAGACTGGTGTTCAGGCAAATGAATCACACCTTTGGATCTCATCAGTCCAGCCAAAATCAGAAGGCTGTGGTCTTACTTACTGTCTCACAGCATGGCTCATTATTTCTTACTCAGCCCTGCAGACACCATGGGGTGCTTAAACGGCATATTTACAGCACCTCAAAGTTGCAAAGGCCTCCTGTGCACGTGTGGGTGGTGACATGTCATTTCTGGTCAGGAACCCACATCCTAATTGTCTTCATGCTAGGAACCAACTTGGGATCCTTCTCTATGTTTGAGTCTTACTTGATGTTTTGTAGGTACCGTTTCTTTCTCTCAATTTCCTTGCTTCTTTCTGGGTTGAAATAAATCTCTCCTTTCAGGTATGTAAATCCCACCTTCATGATGTGCCAAAGGATCTTTCGCTGGCTGCTTGGTTCCCTTGCACTCCCAGCCAAGACAATGCTCAGGATCCAGATGAGGAGAGGGTACACTTGGGCGATGAGGGAGTTTGGCTCAAGGTAAGTGAGGATGTGTGGTCAGGCACAGAAAGATATGCTTGTCATTGCCCCACCACTCTGGTGACAAAGACCCATCCTCTTCTGTCCTGTAGGAGCTATAGCATTCCTAAAAACTGCTCATATAGGACTTCATATCCTACTGAACTCTTCGCAAACCCCAAATGCCTGTGGCTGGGTCTTATGTAGTTGCCCCATTTACACTGTGAACAGCAAACCCATCCTGGTACAGATTGCCAGAACAGCTGTGCCTGAAACCAGGACCCCACAGAAATGTGTTGAGGCTGAGAAACAACTTGCTCTTGACTATTCCCTGCAGTCAGGCTGTGCCATTACACTGGCAAAGGGTGGGCACAAGCTCTGTTTAAAGTCCAATTTGCCTTTGTTCCCCATGGCTGTGAAAAGCAACAGAAAGTAGCTGGATATACTCTGCCATCCTGAGGGGTCTCACGTACTCCAGGTTGCCCCCAGCAATTGGCTGTGGCATGCAGGTCCTCTTGCCCCCTGGTCACTTCAGACCAAAGGAGGCAGTTCTGTGCCCAAGGTGCTGGTCCTGCAGCCTAATGGGGGCTTGGGGGCTACCTCCATTGCTGGGGCTGCCTTTGGGAGGGCATCTAGAGGATCAAACCTCTCTGTCTCGGCAGGCAGAGGAGCAGGACAGAGGAGAGCTGAAGGTTAGGCCAACGTGATTTTTACAGTGGTGATTTTCTGACCACAGACACTGTTTAGAGGTTTCGTGGCTGTTGCCTGGTGTTACTGGAAAGCTGGGTTCTGGTGTGTTGCTGTGTCTGCAGTTTGAGGAGCACTTTGCCCTGCTTTGCTTGAGATTGTCTAGAGAGGACCTCTTCCCAAGATGCTCAGACAACTTGGTGAACATCAAACCTGAGTCAATAAATATGGCTGTTGTCTCTGAAGTCCTCTGACTCTCCAAAGAATTTCCTTTAACTGTTTTTTTTTTTCTTTATTCCTTGTCTGTGTGCTCACAACCTACTTCCCAGCTTCAGTTTCTGGCCATGACAAATGTACCTTCTTTCTTCCTTTGCTAGCAAGAAAACAGCAATCTCCCCCTCTGCCCTACCTAGATGAAAGCTTGCTTTCCACTTCTCACCAGGGGTTAAAGCATGTTTCAGTTTTGTTGGAGTTTGTGCTCAGTTCTGTTCCTCTATGGATGTTTATATTAAAGACTTTCATTACTGACTCTGTGCTCTCTCTAGGGCTGCTATTATTTTCCACCCATAAAATTATTTATGGACTAGTAATAAATATGCCCTTTTTCTTTTTTCTTTTTTCTTTTTTTTAACAGAGTTTGCCTGATTGGTAACATATTGGGTTAGGAAAGACTTGTCTTGTTGACAATTTACCTAGCACACCTGCCTGGACAGGAATGGTGCTGTTCATGCACATGTACCCATGTGCGTATCATGTTTCGTGGCCACCAACTCCCGTGGCCATTTTAAAGCTGTTGCACCTGTGTCACCCGGGTTAAAGCTACACCGCAAAACCCATTGGGTGGTAGGCATTGCTTTCTATGGTGTTTCTAAAGAGGTGGCACCAATAAGAGAGGGAAAGTTTGGGTCGTACTGTAAGTGGGCTGGCACTGGAGGCAAGAATGGGCCACCTAACAAAGCATCTACCACATACCTTGGGTCTGTCTACAGATGGGAGTAGTTATGATTCGCAGATCTCCAGCCATGCTTTGTTCTTAGTTTCTTACATATCCGATGAGGAGAGAAATCAAAATCACTTGTAAGCAAATCAGATGTGTAATACGCAGGAAATTAGAGAGAGGGAGGAATAAGATAGGCTGCTGTGGTCAGGCACATATCACGTATTAAAAAAAAATTAGGATGTTAGTCAAGTCAGGTGCTGTTGGTCTGTCTTGGGGCCAGTGTCCTTCACCTCCAAGTAGATGCACTGTGGGAATGGAAAGACTAAACCCTTCACCTGCAGCTGCATGGTCCAAGGAAAGCCTCACCTGACTTCTTCAACCATCTCTTCTCCTCTGAGGAACCATGCTTGGAGGAGTGGGCAGCAGGTGGCTGGGTTAAAATCAGCTGGCTCTTTGGGGCTTACTGGCTGCAGCTCTGTCCTGGGGGGCTCCTTGGAGCAGGCTCTGAGCACTGCTGGCTCTTCTTTCTTTCCTCCCTTCTTGTTTTCTTCTGTCACTAGCTTCTAAGCTCAGATGGGGAGACAGTGGGCATATATCAAACAAAAAGAAAAAAAAAAGAAAAAAGGGAGAGCAGCTTCAACCCCCCGGTCCACTCCTTGCAGCAGGGTCAGCCCTGCATGAGAGCAAGCCCTGGCCAAGGTAGTGTGTAGGCAGCACTGGGGACTTGCTCATGGGGTGTTTGCTGCCAAGTACCTCCTTGCAGGGCGGGAACCCTGGGATGAAGCCCAAGGTTTTCTCCCACTCCCGTGCATGAGCAATGCCTGGCGTGGCACGAACCAGCCCAAGGCTGGGCTGCCGTCACAAATCGGGTGGTTGTCCCCTCTGCTCCTGCAGTCTGCTCCTTGGGCTGTGCCTGACCAGCCAGGACTTGTCCTCTGAAATACACCTTTGCCTTGTATTTCTGGGCTCCCTCCACACCAGCATTCAACAAAAACGCTCCATAGGTTGGGTCTTGATCAAAACACATCTCGGCAGTGGGTGGGGGGCACCAGGGTGGGGGAGAAAAACATTTCTATCCTCTTACTTCCAGAGAACATCTGCCCTGCCATAATTGATGCTGTATATTTCCTAGCTGCCTCCTGTAGCCTTCGGGGCTCTAGACAAGTGGGGAGCTGTCGGCTCTCCTAGCAGGCAGGACTTCTTCCCACAAATCTTTCTGCATGTTGGCTGATGGACAGTTTGCAGTCATTCTGGGTACTGGGGCTGTTCTTTGGTTTGTTGTTTTTTTTGTGTGTGTGTGTTTTTTTTTTTTATGGGCGTTTATTTTTAGGTTTATTTTTTTAAATGGAAATATTTCAGTGGCAGGGCTGGCAGCCGTGCTCTCTGGTGCCTCACTTGCCCGACTGGCACCATGTGGGGTGGGAGTTGGAAGCCTAGGGAAGGGAGGGCAGCAAAGGGGTTATCCAGGTCTCGGTCAGGTGTTTCTCATTTTTAAGAGCAGGAAATGTGGAAGCTGGGAAGATGCCATAAATTTATAGCAAGGCGGGACTGGTATATGTAGGGAAGACTAGTGAAAGGGGGGGGAATCAGGAAGGAAAGGACTGTGGTCCTGCACCATTCCTTCCTTCCTTCTTCTCTTTTCCCATCCATTTGCTGCCCTGCACATCTGCAGTCTCTGACCCCCTAACCCTGCTCCTGCTCCCTCCCCATGCTCCCTCTTTCTCTCCCTCTTGTATATATGGGATCAGAAAGGCTGTATTTGGTATGCATGCTCTCAGGGTCCCTCTTGCCCTCCTGCCTAGGTGTGCTTTGAGAGACCTGCAGTGCCCACTTCCCTCCTGGTCTTCCTGGCCTCTGATGGCACCATCCCAAGCAACCAGCGCAAGCCAAGGGTGACTGTCCAGCTGAGTGATGTAGATGGGCTGAACCACTCTTTGGGTGAGCATCCTACAGGCTGTGGTACACAGGGACCCACCAGCAGGGACACTAGGAGCCCCACCATTGCTGCTGTCTCTCACTGAGTTGGGTGCTGGTGTCCCCTGTCCCCCCTTGCAACATCTTCTGCTTCCCAAGATGGTCTGTTGGGATGTGTGGGGGAGAAGAGGTAAATCAAAGGCAGAGAAAATATCCCTGGAGCTGAGCTAGTGGCCTCTTTCTTTGCCCCATCTTGCAGGGATGTACGAGCTGTCATGTCAGCACAACCCGCTTGTCATCAATGTGACCGATGGCCAGGAGGACCCGTCCCACTGGGCTGGTTCGGTGCTGCTCAACTTCTCTTCCCCACTTGTGGGCATCGCAGCTGTGGCCTTGCGGACATCAACTCAGCCTGGCTTTCACCCCACCACCTGCCTCCTACAACATGAGGAGAGACACAGCCACCAGCCCTATAGGTATGGTCTCCTCAAGGCACTTGCTGACAGGTACCTGGAGTACCTCTCTCCACTGGGACTTTGTGCTTCAGTTCTGGAGTGTTTATCTATCCACTGAGTGTTTCATGACTATTCTCACGTGGCTTTTGAAGTGGTGTTGGAAAATTCAGTTGTAATGAGACTTGGTTTGCTTATCTCACCGTGGGGAGGAAAACAGGAAAATAGATTTTGTGCCTGGCCTGTGCATCTGCACAAAGCTGCACTAAGGGGCTGTTCCCTGGTGAGAAAACCAAGCTTCCTCTGCTAAGATGTTATTGCTGAGAGTTGCTGCTGAAGCTGAAGTGTAGGCTTCTTCCGCATGTGCTTTATCAAGCTCAGTCTCCATCCATCCCGGTCTTCCCCACACTGCAGGAGGTGGGGATGAATCTTCCCCAGTTGCAGTTCTCCATCTCCTCCTCCTCCTTCCTGTGCTGGCTCACCATCTATCCCAGGCTCCTCACCAAGTCTCATGCTGCCTCCGTCGTAATGCAGTGATAACAGTAATAATAGCAATGGCACTCTAATTTATTGATGTTTGGTGCTCACAGGCATCTGCCTGTCTTTGTAAAGCAGCAAATGAGAGGCAGCGTTTGCAGAATGAGTGCTGCTCTCTGAAAGGGTCGTGCTGGCAAAGAGACGGGGAAGGACTGTAGTCCAAGATAGACTAAATAAGCAAGGCAGAAAGAGTGTGCCAAGCAGAGGTGTGGGTCCATGGAGAAACAAAAGGATGGTGCTCAGCTCTGTCTGAGAGGGGTAGTGGGGCTGATGACAGCCAGACCTGCCAAGTCTGACTTTGCTTTCGAATCCCAGGCTCCCTGAAGTTATAAGCGTGCCAATCCAGGGCTCTGGTTCAGCCAGTTACTCAAACTGCACCACTGGGAATACTGATTTTTAGGTCCAAGCTTTGCTGAAGCTGTGGGGGTGTTAGGAGTGAAAGGCTTTGGGTAACGTCATTGCATCACTGCTACTGTCATTTTTTTCTTCTGTTGATGGCCCTGGATGGACAAACATCCCCAATAATGAATGAGTGTGCATGTGTTTGTCTAAAAGCTTGTGGGATCATGGTACAATTGATTTATGTAGAGTTCTGGAAGCCATGAATATCCTGCAGTTTCTTTTTACTTTTTCTTTTTTTTTTTTTGTAAGTGCATGTATGATTTATACAGAAACATAAATCTTAGTGAGTCAGCATATAAATATTATTCTTAGCCGTACATTAAAGGATCAGTGTCCACCTGAAATGTAGTCAGTTTCCTCCTGGTAGCTGTTACAGCTACGTACACACATGCTTCTAAGACCCCAGCCAACTGATGTGGTTTTTCAATTACGTTTTCTCATCCTTTAAAATAATTTTGCATTCTCATTGCTTGAGAGCTTCCCCTCCCCCTCAGAAGTGACTGAAAGGAGCAATAGACTGACAGGACGCAGCTGAGCATCGCCTCCGGATGGGGAGAAACTCATATAGGAACAAATAGAGAGGAAAGTAGATGTTTTTCTCTTAAAAGTCTCATTATAGTTGAAGCACAAGCCAGTTCCCGTATTGCCAAAGCACACAGAGCTGCGTGATGTCCTCTTCATGAGGGCATGGCAGGACCCAACAGGATCCTTGCATCTTTTCTTGCTCTTGCTGTCATCCTGTGGGCTCCCCATGGCCTTGGCTTAGCTGTGGTATGCTGAATTGCAGGTTACACACTCAGAGTAAATCAGATCCCTGGAGTTTTCAGAGTGGGAAACACTATTTATAGTATTGCTTTTCTGGACAAAAGGCTTGAATATTTAGAGTGGGGTTAGGCTTACAGTCTCCAGTAGTCTCACTAATAGTAAAGGATTGGCCTCTGTTAAGTCAGGAAACATCCTAGTATTCCCCCCTTATTATATTTTAAAAATCTGTTTTATCTGCAAAACAGCAGTATTTTTATTTTTAAGGGCTAATAATCCATTTCATATAAGGCAGGTGGAGTCTGAGGAAAAAATGTCCTATAAAAATCCAGGAATATAAAATCTTAAGAGGTTTAGAGACATTTGATGGTAAAAGATCACAGATCTATGTTGTCCCTGTAAAGAACTGAATTGTTCGCATGCTCCCAGCCTCATATATACAGTACATGCATGTGAGTGCTTTCCTAAAATAACCCAAGAAAGGGACAGTAACAAAATCAACAAAGAAACGAGGTTTCCTGACTTCAGTCTAGAAATGCTCGTTGCCAAAATACATGATGGCTTGGTATTTCTGTAGCATCTTTCATCTTGAAGGATCTCAAAGTGCTTTGCAGGCTGGGGAAAACAAAAAGATCATGTTTTTGCTGATGAAATGAGCCAGCTCCAGGTCAGGATGCAACAGGTGTTTGAGGCTAGAAAAGTACATCCCTGTTTTGAAAAAGGTGTTGCCTTCTGCTTTCAGACCTGCTAGTGGCACTGAATGCTGGAAAAGCACTTGCGTACCAAAGCAGCATGGTGTCCCTCCCCCACACCTTGTTACCAGCACCAGGAACCCCTCTCTACTGTCTCTGCCAGCAGCTCAGGGCTCTTCTTTGATTTCTGTATCCAATCACAACCTTATGAGGTCAAGCAGAAATCAGACTTTTAGTGAGTTTCCACCCAGGAAACTCAAACTTTCCACCATTCACCCCTTTCTTCGTATTTTAAAACTGAGCCACAGACCCTCCTGTTTTCCTTGGTACAGGCTACATACTGAACCAGGTGAACATTGTTCATTTCCTCCATTATGTTTATTTTTAGCTTGGTTTTATTTTTAGTGTGTTTTATTTTATGTTAGTATATGCTGGGAAATGCCTTGGCGAGTTAACAGGAAAGGTGCTACAAAATGCAATCTGCACTGTGTTTTTATTTCCCATGTGAGTGCCCTCCTCTGCTCCCCCAAAAGTGGGTTTAATGTATCAAGGGGAGTCTGGTTTGGACTCCTTTCATATGGAAAGTAGGTGTCAGGGAGAGAAAATCAGATGGAGAAGAGGGTTTTCTACATATTTTCAGCTGCTAAACTTTATCCAGCACAGAGAGGAGGGCCATTTCCCAAGCAGGTTTTATTTTGTTTGTTTTCTTTCTTCCAGGTGCCAAATTTATGCAGGGTTAATTTATGAACTCTGTCTGTGTTGGTGTGAAAATTTGTGGGGACCCTGGGGTAGAGATGCTGGTATTTCCTTTCCTTCCCTCTGGGTAGGGTGCTCCAGAGTCAGGGACCTTGCACAAAGTGGATGGATGCTTGTGCTGGGATCCCGAGGTCAACCCTGATGGGCTGAGACATTCTTAGGTCAAGATGTACCTCCATCCCCACCCTGTCCTCCCAGGTAGAGTCTGCTCAGGCTCTTCTTGGTGTGCGCAGTACAGCTGGCATTGAGTGGTCTGTTGTCTGCCATGAGGACAGCACATATTGCCTGGACATCTGTCCCCAGCGTCTCCCAGGCAAACGCAGCCTCCTGGGTGCAGCATGAGGCCCATCAGAGCAGGTTGTGCCTAAACTGCACCATACACATCCTCTCTCTTGGCCTGGAGGAAAGCCTCATCCAGGCAACAGGACATGGCAGACATCAGCCATCCCAGCTGAAGGACCTCAAGCATCTATTTCCATGGCTTCTTGTGGACTTGGCAGTGTTACATTTATGGTTGGACTCGATTATCTTAAAGGTCTGTTCCAACATATGTGATTCTATGATTCTAAGAATAAAGCCCAGGATCCTAATCAACACCTTTCCTGGGGCATGGGCTTACCTCGGCCTTTGGCTCTGCCCTTAAGACCTCTCAAGGTGCCTTGTCTCTGGCAGCAAAGCCTGTTGACCTGTGGCATTTCTCTTGTGGGTCACCAACTGGCTGATGGACAGTGGCAGCCAAGGCTCTACTGTGGGACTTGATCCTTCACTTCAACTGGTGGATTCACTGTCCAGCTGCAAGATGACAAGGGAAACCGTTGTAGGTGCAAGGACCATTTTATGGGCCACTCCATTCCATTTGCTCTCTGCAGCCAAGTCAGCTTCTTCAATTTAATGCTTTTTTTAGGGCACGCAAGGCATATTCTGCCTTTCCCTGAGATGAACCAGTCTCAGCCAGAAAAAAAATCTCCCAACACCAACTTGATTTTGAGTCAAACACAGCAAATGAACAGCTTATAAACAGGGTGCTTGGTGGTACCTCATAGAAAGGGCCACCCAGTCTTGCTCCAAGTATGGCCAACCCTTGATACGTCGAGGGAGGATGAATTACAACACAGAGCAGCTGTGTGGTGCAAGGCATGTTTCCTTCCTGGTCCTGGCACAGCTCCCAGTGAAACCCTGAAGCTTGATCCGGATTCCTTTATTCTCTTACCAGTGTGGACATTATGTGTCCTTCCCACGTCTAGTGAAGAAGGGAACAAGCACTGTGGGAGACCCTGAGGCTTGCCTGCAGAGCCCTCAGTGTACTGCTGCAGCCAGCCTGTCACCCTTTGGCCCTGCCTTTCCTAATGTCACATGCAGGTTCTAGCATTTTTCACAGAAACTTCGTCAGGCTCTCCTATGACATGTTACAGGCTGCGGGAGGTGATGAGTCCACTGTCTCCCCTGCTGAGCTATTATATGTAGTAACCCTCTCTGCTGAGAATTTGCCTCTGATTTCAAGATGAAAGTTGTTGCTTTTGCCCCATCCTTGTCAGAAAGGTCTAAATACCTCCTGCCAGCCCATGATATTTCGGTTTGTATGTGTCTGTACAGAGAGATCAGATCGTCTTGCTATCTCCTCTCGTGATAAATATTTTTCCCTTCTTAAATCTCATAGTGTAAGTCTTGCAGTCTAGTGGTGGCTTCTGCTTGCAGCTCCCTTTTGAAATCTCTTCACTATTTCTACATCCTTCCTGGTGGTGGATGTGGATCAGAAGTGAATTCCTCCGGACAAGAGAGGAAGCAGCAGAAATGAGGTGCAGCATGTTGCTACAGGGATCAGATAAGGATAAAGGTGGTCTTTGGGATAGCTGAATATGCACCTTTGACGAATACTGGCAGCTAAATCCTACCTGTGTGCTGCTCTTACAATGGGCAGGTGGGCCATCCACTTTCAGGAAGGAGTCAGGCCAACTCTTCTCAGGAACGATGAAGGTATGATCCATTCTGCCTCAGGTTGGGAAGCTGACTAGACCAAAGTTGGCAACCCCTTCAGCTTCACTTTCTGTGCTTCTATAAATCTATTTTGGTGTAGCAAGCAACAAAAAAAAAAAAACATGGACAGAAACTGTCTGGAAATATATTCAGATTGATCTGCTCTTGCTTCTTTTTCTGCCTTTGCCACTATGGCTATGGAGGGGCCAACAGGTCATTTGACATCTTACTGGTGCCTTTTTCTCTATCTGTGAGGTAGATGACAGCGGATGACTCACACGGATGGTTTTTTTTTGCCAAGTTTCTTTGGGAGTCACGTACAGAAGCAAATATCTTTTCTTGAGGTGGCAACCTCAATGAAGATCGTAATCAGGAAGCATCACCATCGTTGGGTCTGTACATGTAGCCTGCTCCCACAAGGATGGTTGCCGTCAGATTTACTGGAAAAGTGAGACCTTTCCCCTTCACAAGAAACATGCCTGAAGGGAGAAATTCCCAAGTATTTCCAAAACACCTTTTCTCATTTCCTAGTTATTTTCTTTTGCTAGACCACATTGGGGTAAACATCTTTTATCTCGTTAATGTTCAGTGCTACAATCCAGACTCCACCAGAGTACATGTAGTGACTACTTTTAACTTCAGGAGATTTGGCTGAAGCCTTTACCTTTCCCTCAACATCCCCTATAATGCCCTCTCCCCAAAAAATTTGCACCATGAGATGAACTCGTAATAATTTTCCTCTGTTAGAGCTGGAGCTTGATGATAAGGGCTGTTTCAGCAACAATCTTTGGGTTTAAAGCTTGGGTAGATACTACAGCAATTTATGGATGATTTATTATACTTTAGGCAGCTGCACTGTATTTGGCTTGGCTTAGCTTGACTTGGGTAAATCTATCAGTATTTTCTGGGTTCTGTGAAATAATTGCTGTAAAATGGGAAAATTCAGCTTTTCAGAATTTGGGTTTTGTCACAGCAAAATGATGTCTCCCTACCAGCATTGTCACCACTGGCTCAATGTGCTCCATTGCTGGCAGTTGCCTCCTGCTTTTATTATAGAAAGATGAAGGATCCCAAAGGAAAAGTTTTGCTCTGATTTATAGAATTGGTCCTATTTCAGGACAATGCTCTTATCGTTCGAGAGCAGTTAGGTCCATCGCTAGGCAGAATTTCACAAATTTCCAGAACTAAAACTTTCTTTGATGTATGAGTTATGGGATTGGTGAGCCCAGATAATCATGCAGGCTGGTGCCGAAGTGGAATACATTTGGAGAAAAACCTTGGTATTTTGTGAAAATGTTGTTGACAAATCATTAGTTTGAGCTTCAAAAGATTCTAGGATAAAAATGGAAATTTTTTTGGATGTTTCATGCAGAAAAAAAAATATTGGCTCGTACCACATCTTATATGGCCTGAATCAGAAATGGCCAAATGTCAGGAGTTTGCAGCTGCAATACAGGAATTTCATTTATCATGAAAAGGAGAAAGAGCTCCTTCATGCTGAGATCAGAACTGGGCTAACTACACCGTTTCCTCGTCCAGCCTTCGTTAGGGTGTTCCAGCGGCTGGGAGCGATGATTTATTCCATCACGTTACCCAAACCCTGGTAAGGCATGTGGATCACGATGGGGCCAGGCCACATGGCAGGGGTTGTTTTTGTTTTTTTTTTCTTTTTTTTTTGTCCTGCACTTGTATGGTGTCAGACTCTAGGGTGTCCTGGCCCTAAGTATTGCAGTGGTAGTCATGATGATGCTGACAATGCTAAAGGAGAAGCAATCAAGGCAAAATCTGTAGGAAGATATGATAAACATTTTTTTAAGTTTACTGATATATTTGAGAAAATCAGAGAGCTTTTAGTGACATACACCCTTCTTCATGTCCGGAATAGCAGCACCAGGCTTCAAAGCAACGTGTAGGATGAGAACAGCTTCTCAGAATGTCAATAAGTTGGTCGTCTTTTGGGGCAAAGAGAAAGCCAATTATTTCTAAAATATATCTGTATATATATATAGAATGTTTGCATGAGTGTATTGTGTGTTGTACATAAAAGAAAGCTTTTGATATTATGATGTATAATTATCAATACCTTATGTATAAATAATCTATATAACATTTTGCATATATAATAATATAGTAAGAAACTTGCTGATCGCTTGATCTACTTTATACCAGCATTGCTGGCTATGTTTCTGAACTGGTGGAAAACAAAAACCTGTCCAGTAGTCCTGAAAAGGATCAGTGCTTCTTTGCTTGTTGGTTAACAACAGCATTGTCCCCACTGCTGAGGCTGCCCCAGGCAATGTGCTCTCTCTCCAGCAGTGCCAGCAGAGCTGCTCCAGCCAAGCCCATGGCCCAGCTGGATGTGTCAAGAGGTGCCACCACCCTGTCCAAACCAGCGCTGTGGTGAGCACATGCTCCATAAAATCAACACGACTTCATGAGCAGATGAAGTTAGGAGTCTTAGGATCCCGCTGTGACCGTCCAGCTGCCCTGTAGCCTACAGCCACTTGGTGAACCCACCACTCATCTCCCAGCCCTGCTTCCCAGCATGTGGGTTGTTACTTGTCTGGATAATCCTCATGTGCCATGAGACACCTGCGGATACGGACTTGTTGTGGTGTGTGAATGAAGCACCAAGGACCACGGAAGGAGGGATGCTGCACACCAGCTGCAGCTCCCTGCGTGTCCATGACTGATGAGAAAGGGGATGGGAGGCAAAAGCAAGGCTGGAAGGAGGAGAAGTTCATGCCCTTTCACACATGCATGTGCAGAGACACACACGCAAGGATTAGGACAGCAGCTCCATCATGGGGAGGTGGAGTTGGGGATGAGAGCTTGAGTGTGTGCATGTGCTGGGGCACAGGCAGGGAGCAAAGCAACTGCCCAGAGAAGGTGACTGCGGGAGGGGAGGGGAGAGGCCTACAATTGGTACCAGATGCCCTCAGAAGCTAATGACCTGACAAACGCTGTGCTCATAAAACAAATTCTTTAAAAAGGAAGCAAATGGAAATATAAGCTAGTGAAAGAATTTGCAGCAGCTGCCCTGAAACCATTTCTCACTTCATAAACAGGTCTGCATTGAAAAAACAGCCCCTTTCTTCTTGCTCTCCTTTGTGGTCCCTTCCTGTGCCCACCGGCTCTTTCAGGGCAGTGGCCTGCAGGTTTCCACTGTGTCTTTGGGTCAGTGGACTTGTCCAGAGTCAACAGCACATTGCATCCCTTAAAGTCCGTGTCGGCACCTTTCCTTCCCCGCTCCCCCCATTTTTATTTTTCTTTTTAGCTGTGCATCCTTGGCTGGAGAGATTGAGTGAATGCAAGAGGCAAAGGCTACCTCTGCCTCCCCTGGGTGAAACACAGTGCACAAAAACTCTTGACAGGCCCATGCAAAGCAGGGAGCAGAGGGGAGGTGTTTGGGTACACTTTCCTCCCTTCTGCCCTCAGTTATCACCTGAAGCTGCAGCACCTCTGCCCTTGCTTCAGGAGGGCTGCTGTTATTCTGTTGCACTTGGTAAAAGATAAACTTTGACTGCCAGATAACCAGGGCATTTCCCTGTGGGAGCTGTTATGTCAACCCTGTGTCTTGGCCCCATTCCATCCCAGGTAATTAATCTACTGGCTGCATTTCACTGATGGAGACTATAGCCCCCTGTCCAGCATTCATCTTCACTGTGGGACTGTTTGTGATGCTTAATCTTAATTAATCAGTACCAAATGGCTGGTCCTTGGTGGGAAGCTGCTGTGGTGAGGAGGGGGCTGTTTATTTCCCAGGGATGGGTGACACTATGCAAGCTTTACTAGGATATCTTGTAACTTGAGGTGGTGCACAAGGCAGGGTAATTCTTTCTTTTAGCTGCATCTCACTTTGGTGGCCACAGCTGAGTCTCTAGAGCTGGACAGGTACATGTTGAGATGATTTTGATCCCAAAGAGCCTGATGTCAACATAGAAACATGCTTAGGCTTGAAACACTGCGTGAGCCTGTGGGAGAAGCAGAGCTGCTGAAGACCATCAAAGCAGAGCAGGAAGGTGACCAGAGTGGGGTGGAGGAGACAGCTGCAGCATGTTCAACTTCTCCCTTCCACCACAGGCTGTGTGGACACGAAGCTCAGGCAACTCTGCTGCCAGGCCTGGGGAGGACTATGTGTAGTTTGAAGAACATCTCATGGATGGTTCCCTAGTATCTGCAGAGGTTCCTTCTCCAGCTAAATCTTTCTTTGCAGCTGGAGAATCCTCTGTGGATTCTCTGATGTCTAATACAAGGTATGACATAGCTGTCGCCCTTCTATCAGCACAGGTTTTAAAAAGGCCTCTTCATCTTTTTATTTTTCCTGACTATCTGTTGCTGCAAATCTTGTCTTATTCTGTGCTAAGTCTGACTGAAATTGAGGTGTGGATTCGAAAGTTACCAGGAAGGAAAAATACCCAATGCTACTGTCTGGTCTTTGTTGCCTTTATAAAGTGCAGATCTCTTGCTCTCCATTGTCTGTCCCTACACACTCATGTCTGAGATGTGTGAGCAGATTGCATGCAGGAGGACAACATGAGCGGCTGCAATCACATGTGAGCTAATGGTGTACTCCCTATGGCACTTCCAGACCACAGTTTCAGGATGTCTCTTGCCACAAGTTCTCTGGTGTCCAGCATGATTTGAACATGTTGGAGATGAGAACTAGTCATGTGATAGAGACCACCTTGCTGCTCCCTCAGGAAGGTGCTACAATGACTGTTCCGTGTTCATTCAGGAGTGCTGCTTGATAGAACCATCTGATATAAACTTTCCCACTTTGGCCATGGGAGTTGTGGCCATGCTGGATATGTCATCTGCCTGCCCTCTCCCCATTATCTCCTTCCTCTTGCTCCCTTGGTCCACTTACACCAAGCACCATCAGCCCCTTTGGTGCTAGGCTGTGTGCAGGCTCTGCAATGCAGCCTGTGCACCCTGGGGCAGAGGAGCTGGAGTAGACCCACCAGAGAGCACAGATTTTGGAAGTAGTGTTGTTGGGCCATGCCTCCTTTCATCAGCTTGGAAGGACATGATGGTCTGTGGGGAGGTGTGAGCCGGGGTTGGGCTGAGGTCCAGCCACGGCAGAGCTGGGAAAAAATACCCTCCTGGCACCATTGTCAGGAGACTTCAAGCCTGGAAGAATCTGGGACTGAGGGATAGGTGTGCATCTCTGTAGGCATCTGTGACCCACTGAGCATCCCACACAGGTGCTACCCAGAGAGAGCCCTGGGACCTGCTTGCTGATCCCTTCCCTCTTCTCCTCCATAGCTGTGTCCATGGTGCCTGTGCAGGATTCGGAAGCTGCATGCGGCCACTGCTTGCTCACACTGCCACCCTTGACTGCACCTCTGACGGCCCAAGGCACATGGCATGTGCTATCGCCTGTGAAAAGGGCTTCATCCTCCGCTCCAGCAATGGGAAGAGCCTGGGCTCCGTGCAGGTGAGTGGACATCAGGGTGGGGGTGACCTCACAGCCCATTGGCCTGAGTGCTAGTTAAGAGGGTTTAACCGCCCCGAGGTGGCTGGAGTTGACCCCAGGACACCTTGTTCCTCCAGCCCCAACTTCCTTTCTGCTCTTCCAATGAACCTCAGCCCAGTGGAGGCTCTGGTGCTGGACCTCCATGCTGGTGGCTGCTGGTCCTGTTCTTGGGACCTCTTGCCTTCCTTTGCTGCAGTCCTCCTAGCTGTCCGCAGACCACAGAAGCTGCTGCAGGGGATATCCCAAGCCAGGGTGATGCATTCCCACAGAGAGATAGGTAGATGTTTCTGTTCTCCAGATGGGCATTGCTGGGAGGGTTAAACATCCCTGGGACATTTTCTCTCTTAAAGCTGAAGTTAGTACCTCAGGGAAAAATGAAGTAATTGCAGAGCAACTATATTTAGAGGCAGCCAACGGCGCCGAGAGCTTTTCTTCCTTTGTGTTGCGTCGCAATAACACTGCCCACGCCAGCAGGGAAGCACAGAGGTCATCATGAAAGAGTTTGTCCTGCTTTCCAGAGGGCTAAGGGATGTCTTGTAAAAGCCACAAGCCACCACGGCTCTTAGCCATTGACCAAGGAGTCCTGGAACTGATGTGTCTTTGGAAGCTGAGCTTCCTCGGGTCTGGGCAGTCACCTTGGCAGGGTCATGGGCACAGTGCGTCCCATCCTTAGGCTGTTCCTGGAGGGGGAACAGGAGTCTTTAGTGCTGAGCTGATCCCTGTGCCAGCCTGAGTAAGAGTGTGAACTCGCACAGGGTGGAGACAGATGGAGGTGAGTCAGGCCATGTCAGCAGGACGAACCCCTCATCCCATTGGAGAGTTGCAAGTGTTCATGATGCCTGGCAGGCAGATTTCCCATGCTGCAGTGATCTGTGTTTGCTGAAGGAGAGGTGGGCACTGGAAAGTGGGATGGGGCAGCTAGGAATGCACCACCTGGCCCCTTGTCACCGGGGAGGTTATTAATTACACGGCCTCACAGGTCTGTGTGCCAAGGCATGCCCAGGGAAAACAAAATGTTCCAGTTCTCCTCTGAAATGAAACTGCACAAAGTAAATCTGCTTTGGGTGATGGTTTTCATGCATTTGGCAGCAAGATGGGACACTTCTGGACAGAGCTTTGCCATGTGGCTGTCACAGCAGATGGCAGCTTGCAGGTGCCCTGCCCTGAGCCCCCAGGTGATGTTACTGGTTTGGCTGTGTGACCCTACACATCTTGAGACATTCTGGGAAAATGTTCACAGCTCTTCCCTGAGCAACCTCTCCACCTGGTTTGGTTACACCATGATCCTGCTGCGCACCCAAAAGTACCAGACTTAAGTTTAGTGATGTCGTTCAGAGCCACCATATCCAGGTTCAATCAAAACACGTCGGCTGGGTGGACAGGTCACACATTTGACTGTACGAGCAGCATGGCTGTATGCAGCCAGTGGGAGGACATCAGGAACAATTGAAAGACTCCTCTTTGGTCTGCAGCCCTTGCCTGAGGACTGCTGGGCTGGGGTTAGACACCTGGGAGCAAAAGTCATAGAACAGTTTGGGTTGGAAGAGACCTTTAAAAGATTATCTGTCCAACCTCCCAGACATGGCTAGGGACATCTTTCACTAGATCAGTTTGCTCATGGTACACTGTCATCCACCACTGTCTGTGGCACATGTTGATCCTGTTTAGTGGTGGGACCACTGGGAGTTAGGTTTTCATGCAGTGCCCCAGCTGTGTGAGAGGGGCTGTGTAGTTTGGAATTGTGAGTTTATATGAACCTCTGATTTCAGTGGGGTCTGTGGGCTGAGGCATGAGACAATCAGTGCATTTAGGGAAAAACAATCAACAGGAGAGCTGCCCATCAATGGCTGAAGAAGACTTGATCCTGTAGGGGAAAATATTGCAGCACACAGAGCTGGGAATAGCTTGTAGCTCAGGAATTTGTAGTGTATCTTGAAGGGATTTTCCTTCTTCCCCTTAGTGTGTTCTGGCACTGCTCAGAGAGTGTGCATGAAGCTAGCATTTTCTGGAGGCAAGCATTTACAGATCAAGCATTGGAAGGTCTCTTGTGCAGGTGGCTTGTGTGTTACCCCAAAGGCCATTCTCTGCTTTCACACTCCAAACATCACCCCATGAACAGGTAGGGGCTTCATGACTCAGTGTCCAGAGTAGGGAGAAAGGGCACACTGGGGAGGAAAAATGGGGGAAAGATCTCCTTGCCCTGAAACCTGGGTCAGCACTCTCTGCTGTGCTGGCACAGCAGTAGATTAAGGTTCACTTGCAGGGGTCTGATAGAGCCTTGTTTTCTCCGCAGCAGAAGGTGGTGCTAACATGCAGCTCGGGGCGGTGGGACAGATCTGTGACTTGTGACCCTGTTGACTGCGGTGTCCCTGACCAGTCCCATGTGTACTATGCCGAGTTCTCCTGCCCCAAGGGGACCACCTACCTGCACAGCTGCTCCTTCTCCTGCATCCACCCAGCCAAGCTTCAAGGTATGGTCTGAAGTGCTGAGGGATTTAATATTCCCTATTTGGTGTCACCTTTTCATGCCTGTCCCAGGCTGTTCAAAGAGAGTATTGCAACTTTGAATTTCCTGGTTATCATGGCTTCTCCCAGCCAGGTGGGATCTTGAGACACCTCTTAAAATGGTGGGCATCTATCCCCCTTGAGCAGGGACACCACTGCGTGGGGATAATTCCTTCTGACTCCCATCCCAGGGCTGACAGCCCTTATCCATCCACCTCAGGGATGTCTTCTCATGATAGCTGGTGAGGTCTGGCAGAGTCCAGCATTATGCGGATGAGGGAGGCAAAAAGTGTGCAGGCAGCCATCATGGACAGACAGAGAGAGGACTTCAGAGATCCAAAAGTGGCTCAGTGGCTGTGGGAAAGTGTGTGGTTCAGGAGTCCTGGGGCTGTATAAAGTTGTAGAGACCGATGCCCACAGCTGCAGAACAGTTTGGGAGATGTTCACCACCCAGACACACAGCAGTCCCCCAGACATGCCATGGCCTGGCTTTTATTCTGCCGACTCCATCAATAGCCGCAGGAATGTTTTTAAGCCAAGTAAGAGAAAGAGAGCTACTGTTCCTGTCTATACAAGGTTGAGCTGCATGGGATTTTGGGGGTAATTGCCCCGGCAGCTTCAAGCACTGGGACTTTATGTGAGTTTCCACCAGTGCCTCTGCTCTGAACAATCACATACAACAAATCATTTTAATGGGTGCTCTATTTTATGGAGACATTTATAGCTGAAACGTATGAAAATAATTTAGGTTCTTCTTTTTTTAAAGTTAAATCTAAGGAGCAAAAACTGCAGGGAATTAAGGTCTCATTTCATGATGAGGGGGGATGCCGGCAGATCCCCAGTGTGAGCTGATCAAAGGGTAGCATGCAAATGACAACTTGACAGACGAAATTCTGCCCGAACTGATGCCTGTTGCCTTCAGTGGGTCAGCTGAGGGCAGGGCTTATTCTGATTTTTCACTCATAGCGGCCTCTTGTTCCTGCTGAAGTCAATGGGAGGTTTGCCCTGGGCTCCCTTAGTGGGAAGGCGCCCCCTTGATGGAGCGCCCTGGGTGACTTCCAGGGGCTGACATGACAGCTGGTGGTGCTCAGCCAAGGCTGTCAAGCCGTGTGGGTAAACTCGCAGAGGTCTAGCCGACTCAGCTGAGCTGTTGATACAGGGGTGTGCCTGATGCTCATTCTCCCCGAAGGCTTGCATCCTTACGGGCAGGCTTTCAAGGCTAATGAATACTAAGAATAGGCAAGAAAAAGGATGACACGGCTGCATGGTGTTTGGAGGCGGGGGGCGACCCTCAGCAGTGCAGGCCCACCCAATGGAGGCACTGCGTGGAAGCATGGTCTTGTCCCTGTTCCAAGAACAGTTATAGGCAGAGCAGCAATCCCACAAAAAGAACAATGTTTGAAGGGAGCATGGACCAGTCTGGCTGCACCAGGAACCTGCTGATCCAAACCCCTCAGTAGAAAGAGTCCCATTCACTCCAGTCCAGCTTTTTTTAATTGCTCAGCAGTTCCCAGTGAAGCATCCATCATCTACACCATGTGGGTGATGCAGTCCTGGACACTTACCGCAGGCACCCAGAGCTGTGTAGTTTCGGCCACCCATTATCTGGGTCTACCAAACCCCCTTTTCTCTAGAGGGACAACAGAGAGTTGAGCTGTAATACTCAACCCAAGCCTTTAGTAACTGGTGGTTTGAATTCCCAGTCACACTAGTTAAGGCTCCCACATCTGTCCTGCCGGTGCTTTCCAACTTGCGGTGCATGTGTAGCACACAGGGTCATAGGGTATTGACAACTTGTAAGTGAAGGTAAGGACAAGCTGCAAAAAGCTGGGGAGAATGGAGACGAGCTGGGCTAGGTATGACAGATACCTGTCATACACAAAAGGCCCCAGCCCACTGAAGGCTCTTCTGAGGCATCACCAGAGAGGGGAAGTTTATGGGAAAGTTTTGGGGAGATCTGCAGAACCAAGATCCATTCCCTAGAAGTTGTCCCTTCCTCACTTCTGTCTTCAAGGCATCTGGTTTCTGCTCCAGCCTGACCAACCATGCAATGGAGTCCATGTTTTCATATTTGTTGCCTCCTTTGGCATCAGTATCTGCTCTAACAAAAGGATGTTTGCTGGTTGCTCTGAGCTTCCCTCAGCAGGACTCCATCCCTGGGTCAGCTGTCACCCTAACATGCTGCTTCTCTTTTGGGGTCAGGAACAAATCAGTGGCTGACCTGCCTGGAGGATGGCCTCTGGTCACTCCCTGAAGCCTACTGCAAGCTGGAGTGTGACACACCGCCTGTGGTGGCCAATGCCAAGCTCCTGGTCCCACGGTGCCTGGAGGGGAACCATGACGTGGGCTCTGTCTGTCGCTACAAGTGCAAGCCTGGATACCACGTGGCTGAGAACGCAGCGGGGAAGCCTCAGAAGTAAGTCAGTGGCAGACCTGTTATCACCATTTCCTTCCTCCTCTTCTCCCAGTGTGAGCAGGGAGGGGAGGTGATGGTATGCTGGCAGTCTTAAAGAGCAGATTTGATAGGTACAAAGCAGAGCAGCTTGCTCTGGTCATGCAGGTTTCTTGAGATACCAGAGGTGTTCCCCTGGTTTAGGTGAAAGCAGGGAAAACAAGACACAAGCTGCTGTTGTGTGCATGTGTACCTTAAGTGTCTTAACCTAAAGCACATGAATTTTCCTAGGCACCTCAATATACTTGTCAGCTGCTGAAAATTAAGCATGTACAGAAGTGTTTGTGGACTCTTAGGTAGTTAGATGTAATAAGATGCTGGACCTGCTGTCTTTCCTAAAAGTGATAAAACATGGATCAAGGCACTGGGGGTTGTAAGAATGAATGACTGCCTTTTGTCAGGGTTAACATTTTACCCCCTGCATGTCTTGGCTAAATTTAATCTCAAGCATTGGCATTTCAGTTGGAGACGATTTTTCCCGATGCTTCGGGGGAAAAAATACTGGTGATTCACTAATCCTGCACTCAGCTAATATCGTGACGCTGGGGGGGGTGAAGCAGCATTTTTTCTGTGACACCTCCAGCCGAAGCCCCTGTTGGGTACGGTCACTAAAGATTTCCTGGCACTGGCTGGGTCCTCCTCAGAGTCTTGATGCTAGCCAAATCAGGTAATTATGTGCTAATTGTTTAATGCCCCCTTCCAGTTTAATTGGATGCAGACTTCGTCTCTACTTTGCTTTGGGGTAGGGTTGTTGTGTGCTGGGAAGCAGTTGCCAGATTTCTTGCCTCGTAATGAAGGAAGTGGTTTCTGTAAACAGCTTTTTGCAGTGTTAGGAGCATTTCTTGGGCCAAGGGGAGTTAGGCAAATTATGATTATAGCTACAATCACATGGACTGCCTTGCAAACTGCAGAGCAGTTTGCGTGCCTGTGGCATTTCAGGCACTGGACATACAATCAGATCAATGCAGCTTGCAAAGTTAGGCCATCTCAGTCATACTGCAGCAACTGCTGGTAAGAAGGATGCCCTCTGGGAGTTCCCAAGGCTCCTCTGATGTGTGACTTCCCTATGGGTCTGAACAGCCTGTGAGACAAGTCAAGAAAAATCACGCAAAGTGGTTTACATTTTCAGAGCAATGCATATTGACATAGCATTTTCACATTTGCTATTATCGTTATTACTAATTTGTCTGACATCTTTGATGGTAGAGTACAATCCTGTTAAGCAAAAAAACACTAATAGCAGCAGAAACTTCATTGTTTTCTTATCATGCAGATTAACTTCTATGAGAGTGGCCTGATTCAAAGCAAAAGCCTTTCCTTGGAAGTGTTAATGTTGGTGTAATGTCTCATCTGGAGCTCTGCGCGTATACTCAGCATGAGTACAAGCCCCTTGGCACGTAGTGAGTAGCAGCTACTAGCTAGTAAGTGGGCCAGTCAATTGCTGGATTGCTGGAAATCCTTCTGGTGTTTTAGCCCTGGAAGGAAGAGGATGGGAGCTGCCAGAGGGAGAGGTTGCTTTCTTTGTTCAGGCCAGTTTTGGAGAAAATGAATTGTTGGAGAAGGTGATGGAGAGCTCTGGAAGGGGCCAGGTCTGGTGGGGGTTGCAGTTTGCTGATGTGCTGGTGAGGGTGTAGGGTGTCAGGTGATGACTCGGACATCAGCTTTTGGGGTTTTCTGAAGTCTTGCTGGGTTCTTTCTAGGTTCAGCAAATTGAGTTCTTGATCTATTTTCTCCCTGTTGTCCATCAATCCAGCAAGCACCAGCCTTGCTAAAGGATTTAATGTCATACAGGTGTTGATGGGCATAAGAAAGCAAGATTCTTTATGTGTACTAGATATTGGATAAAAGTCAGGCATGATCTGCAGCTGACACTGAAGACCTCCCATGGCAGCTAACTAGCGTAACCTTAGAAATATAGTCAGGCTCCCTTCAAATTATTCTTCTAGCTCCAGCAATCATATGTTTTTAGAGGGGAACAACGGAAGGAGTGTAACTCCCAGCTGGCCTCACCAACAGTTATGGGGCTTGGACTGTTCTCCAGGGAAGTTGTAGAGGCATCTTTGGGTGTCTGTGGGACAACCCCAGGGATCAGCCCACTCTGCTACTATGTGAAAGACATGCTTATCTTCTCACAGCACTGTTACAAGAAGCTTAGTCATTTCCTTCAAGGGCTGCGTGTAGGCGCCTTCCTTCAGGGATGGCTCTGGACCTCCCATGGACAGGGACAGATAAACTGTAATGTGAGCGAGCAGGACCCCAACCCAGCCAGGGTTCAGCATCACGTCCTGACTAGCTGCTTTTCTGTCAGCCTTCTGCAGTCCATTCTTCTCTCATGCACCTTGTGAAACACCATGGCTGCTACAGCTGGACCAGGAACCCAACACCTGTGGCCTTGCTCATCATGTGGGAGGGCTACGGTGCCCATCTTATGCAGGCCTGAGCCGTGGCTGGGATCCAGCTGTCTCTGTCCAAGATGAGATGCTCTTGACACAGATGCTCATATTATTCCCTCACTTCTGTTTCCTTAGTTGAATTTTACTGTAGGGGCAGTAAGGTTACCCATAAGGCTCCTGCAATCTTAGTTGAAATTAATTTCCCATAGCATATGTGGAAAAGAAAGGGGGTAAAGAAATCTGTTGTCTTGAAGATGCTATTATCTATTAACCTAAGTGAGGAAAGGCCCTTTAGAAATCACTGCTTGTCAACAAACGATCCTCAAAGAAATGTTGATTGCATAATCAAGATCCTGCCAGAGATTTGCTGCCTTTCTGCTCGCAGGACCATGACTGATGATGCTGACATGAAGGGTAAATCTTTGACTCTTCCTAAAGGAAATCTGTTTTCAGCCTCAGGAACCCACATAACAGCCTAGTTTCCAGCTGCCAAGCTATTTCACATCTAACCCCAAAATAACTGTAACGAGGGGAACTTAACACATGTATTTATGCTTTGTGATGGGACATCTCTGTTTTGGGCAGCATCTGTCCAATGGCAGCACCAACCCACCTATGTGGATCGCACAGAGCAATGAACTGCGAATGAGCAATGTTTGGCATCATCCAGGGCTGCAGCATTGAAAGAGCTGGCCTGAAAGTCAGAGGACAGATACTTCAGGGAAAATGGGCATCACCCCTGCAGTGGTCCCTGCTGTTGCTTCCACCACAAAGTGCTATCTGAAGCAGCTCTCCAAAAGTAATATCTAGGACATCCTTTAGATAAGCGCTCTAATGCTGGGGGGATGCTCTCAGTTTGGGGACCAAAAAGTTAGACCCTTCAGAACAGTTGTTTCACTTGCCCAGTGTGGCATGATTCCTTGGAAAGAAGAGATTTTGGCTTCTCAAAGCTACTTTTGTGAGGGGTTAAGCCCCTTCTGCTAGCTTGAGGGAATGAAGCAAAGAACCACCAGCCACCCAGGTCTTCTCAGGTAGCTTTGAAAGTCTCAGTCTGCATTTTGACTGGAGATCAAGGGAGCCATGAGACAACCCAGACCCCTGATGAGCTTCCATGGAGTTGTCAGCCCCTTTGCCTCATGTCTCTGTTCAAAGACTATGGAGACCATGAAAGAAGGCAGGAGAACGTGGACGAGAAAATGGACTGGAAGGAGTTAGCAGACCCAGGGCTGGAAGTGTATCAGAAAGATTGCAGCATGCAAAGCAGGACAGCCTAACTCCGGGAGCATCGGGGTTTAGCAGGGCACCAGGCCACTGTAAATTTCTGGTGGGGCAAAGGTGTGGGGCGCTTGCTGCTTCTGCCCACATCTGCCCCTTCTAGATAAAAGGCAAACACCCGTGCAGATGCGGGAGCCAAGCATCCAGGTAAGGAAAACACAGGCTGTCAACTAGACTCCTGTGTCACTTCCATGTCTAAGGTGTCTGATGAAGATTTACATCCCAGGTTGCCCAGGCTATTTGGAGCACAGCAGCAAAGGTCCTACGAAGCTAATGTTGCTTTATTTCAATTTATTGGCAAATGTCCCTGCTTCCCCCCTATTCTTTTTGAAGCTGTCAGCCTCCTGCCATGGGAGATGAGGCTGTAGACTCATTTATCACCATTCCTGTACAGCAGACCTAGTTCCCCCAAGCTGGATCCCAGTACGCAGCTGGATCCCAGCCAGGCTCCTGCGTGCTCAGTTCCTGGAGCTGGGCAGGCACTCATGCCTTCACGTCAGATGCATCCCTTACTGGCCTCAGCCTTCTCCCGTGCCTCCTCTACCCTTTAGGCAGCAGCTTGCCTGGTTGGAGGGGAAAGCTTTGACTCCAATTTTCCTGGCTTCCTTGTTAATCCTCAAGAAATGCTGCTAACCCAGATCAGAAGAAGTTGGGGGGTCTGGAAATTTCAAGCTGCTATGAGGTTGTGGGGTTTTGTTTTTTTTTTAAAGTCTCTCCCTTCCCTTCTCTGTGCCTTAATATAAACTGCTCACTTCATGCGGGCAGCAGTGGTCCCTCATGCCACTTTCTACCCTGGGGTCAGCCCAGGCTATCTCTGTTTGAAGTTCCCCAGCACAGATGCTGCCAGGGAGGTGAGCCTCCGGAGCAAGGCAGTTTCTCCTCCCAGGTCTAGGGGGGTGCAGGTGGGGGGAGAGGTGGGAGAGGCTGTGCATGGTGCCAGCTCCTGCTGGGGTCACTCCAGCACCACATCAAGACAAGGAACCCTGGTGAAGATGATGGGGCTCTGAACCATAGCGTGCACCTGTGCAAACTGCAGCTCTTGTGGTGTGTACTCCCTTGGAAGTTGTACAGCTGGATCACACCCTGTGTGCCAGGCAATTCAAGAGGGGAAAATGCTACCTGGGGACCTGGACATCCACCACAGATCAGTGTGTCTCGGCATGTGCCTTCACTCACCTTTACAGGTGGGCAAAGCAAAGCATTCAAATGGACATGGGAGGAGGCAAGTTCTGCTGGGGGCATCTTCAAAAGGCAGTGATCGTCATCCCAGTAGAAAGGGTGAGCAACCAAGAAAGTTAAATTAGGCATGGGCTGAAACCACAGGATGCCCATAATGGGATCCAGAGTTGCTCCTCTTCACCACCTTTCCAAAATAGTATATAGTTGCAGTTCTCTCTAGTCAATTCAAGGCTACTGCTCTTGGGGTGACTTTGCAGCACCATTTGCTGCCCAGGTGCTCACACCTTGGCCACCCACACTCCCGGCATGGTCTGGTGGGGATACTTGTGCAAAGCTCTGTGCTGGGGGACCTGCCATATCCCACCCACTCCCCTGCCTGCCTCCATGTTACCTACTGGAGTCTGACTTCACCACAGCAGGAATCCCCTGCCCCCCTTATACAGTCTTTAGGAAAAACAGATTCCTGATTTCTGAAGGGAGAAGGGGAATCTCTAGGAGATGCAAATATTTAAAAATATGAGAATGTTTCAAAAAGCTCTCAAATTTCCCATTCAGGAGTTCGCAGAAATGTCATGGGGATGGCCACCAGCTCCTGCCCCAGGTCTGGTGGTGGAGTGCAGATGGGGTCCCCTCGCTGCTCTGGGCTGTGTGACCCTGTAGTGTGTGTTAGGGGGCATCTGGGTGGCCCCACACAATATCTGCTGCCACTTAAAACTAAGGGGCAACTTAGTGCCTCCCCCCAGGGTTTTCTCTAACTGAGTAAAACACCCTTCCACATATGAGCAGCATGCCAGAAACCCCATAGCACGGCACGTGGGTCCTGCCTGCTGGCATGAGTGATGGGAGAAGGCAGGGGCGAGCAGCTGAAGCAGGCTGTCTAGTAAAGAGGGACAGGGAGGGGTGGGGAAAAATGTCTCATTAAGGACCTAGCAATCACCACTGGCTCAGATAAAGCCCATCAGTGCTGTCAAAACCTGTGTGTCAAAGTCTGGGGTTGTGGTGGCATGTCCTCTTCTGGGAGAGCAGCCCCCAGCCAGCCCCATGCTTCGTGGGGTTTTGATGGCTCTATGTAAAACATGTGGTGTCTCTATTGCTGCCAAAGACAGGAGACTGAAAAGTGGGTGGGCTCCACTCCTGGACATTTTCTTCCTTTCTTTTTCATTGTTTTTTTGGCAAGTAGTTTGTGCCTGGGTTGTTTTAGCAGCCCAGGATGGTATTGGTCTGCTGCGGTACGACAGCCCCTTGGTGAGAGTGGGATTGACAGATCTGGCTGGAGTACAAAAAGGAGCCTCAGGAGCAGCTGAGTGTAGGCCAGCAGGATTTTACTGGTGGAGGCTCATTCCATCCAGCAAAGTATGTAGCTACTGGCAGTGGGACAAAGCAGCCCATGATCTGCAGGGGAATGGTTATGGGGCACCATAAGAGGCGGGGAGCAATGGTATGGTAAATGCAAGGAAAAAGCATGCATTGCTCCTATATCAGTGTGATCCCCCCCACCAAGGGGAAGGAAAGATTGAGAGTGGGCTGTCTCTTCAGGAGGACCTGCCCATGGTAATGGGTAGGATGGCATGGAAAAGCCCCACATAGAGGGCTTGGTTGTGCTCCAGGAAAGATGTGTCTAGTCTGCTCCTGCCACTGTGGGATGCTTGGTACAGCCAAGGTGGCGTTTCTTTGGGGTGCTGCAGCCCAGTCTGGCATCTGTGTTTCCCCAGGAAATTTCTGAAGGTCCAGTGCCTGGAGAGTGGGCAGTGGGAAGAGGGACGCTGCATCCCTGTGGTATGTAAGCCACCCCCTCCTGTCTTCGAGGGCATGTACAACTGCACCCAGGGCTTTGAGCTGGACAGCCAGTGTGTCCTCAACTGTGAGCCGCAGGGACAACAGGTGAGTGACTTGGGGGAGGCAGAGATTGGCCAAGCATTGTGCTTTAGAGCACCTGAATACAGCAGAGCTCTTTGTGCTCCGCTGTGCAGAGGGGACCCACGGCAACTTGTCCATCCCCAGGACTAAATGCCAAATGCCCTTGTATCACCAAACAGCAGCTGCCCTGCAAACCCAAAGCTTTTCTTGCTGGATACTAGACATGGCACAGGGTGCACCACCACCTGGGGATCCTCTCCCACTCCCTGGTGATCCTTCCAAAAAGCAGCAGTCCTAAGCTAGCCTGTTTGTTTTGAGTGAAAAGGGTCAGAAAGCAAAAGTAGAGGGTTTCTAGTGGATTTTGGAATCTGCTGTGAATGCATTTGCCTGGGATGATGGGCAGGCTTGTTAACCCAAGGGCTTGCCTAGGGATGGAAGCTGCTGCCTGCCAGGCTCTTCCGCCCAGGTTTTGCACCTAACCTGCTGGAAGCGTCTTGTGAAGAGAAATGCAATTGATTCCCCTCCAGTGGGATCCAGCAATATCTGGAAAACAATTTGCTTTCTGGTCAGTAGTGCAAAGCATACATAGGCTGGACCAGATGGCTGCAACCTAGCTTTCCCCAGAGAACTTCTGTCTGGCTTTCACTGGCAGGAGGGGGGTTCTTGCATTTTGCTCCCCCTGGAGCTGGGCTGTGGTTACACAGGGTGAGCCCTGCTGCTGCTGGTAGTAACGCTGCCTGCTCTCCCTCTGCTTTGTAGGTTCCTATCGTCTGCACCAAGGAGGGCTTATGGACAGAGGAGTTCAAACTGTGTGAGAGCTTACGGGGCACATGCCCACCACCCCCAGAGCTGAATTACGTGGAGTACAAGTGCAAGCAGGGGCACGGCATAGGTGAGGGCAGAGGAAAGCTAAACAGAAAACCAAACCTTATGTTGACTCAGCCCTCCCAGAGAGCTGAAGGTCACAGTGACTCTTCTTCTTGTACTGATCCCCACTAAATCTATGAAAATAATCCTGTTTTCTCCTCCATCCTCTTTCAAAATACAGAGCCAGGGGGTGGCTTTAACCTTGTGCATGCCTTGGTTGTACTTATGTGCAAGACTCAAAGCTAAAGCTGGTTCCAGTGTAAGCATCTCTCTTTTCAGAAGGAGCAGGGACTGGTCTTTAGGGCAAACCCAGTCCTTTGCAGTAATTCTCCTAATCTCTAGCCCTCCATGCCCTCCCCACCCCCGAGGTCTCTACACTTGTTACTACTGCTGATTTTTGCAGGGGTAATGTGGCAGGTCCTAGGTAAAAGCCGCAGTGACAATTGTGTGTAACAGGGCACTTTCACCAGATGAGGGACCACATCACCCATTTCTTTTTCCAGGACTTGGTCACCTTATGCTTTTAGGAAAAGCTGTAACGCTCAGTCACAGTTGTTGCATGTTGTCTGGCATCCCACTGGACAGGACGCCCGAGCAAAGCCCATATCACTCTGAAGCAAACACAGCTGTCATCCAGGTCTGATCAAAACAGGCTGAGACAAGTCTAAGGGCAGGACCTGCTAAGGTTAAGCAATGGACAGACCTGGTGTAAGACTGGGGTTAGGGCTGGGATCCACCTGGTTCTCCAAGGCAGTTTTTGCAGCTTTTTTCTTCCTGGGTCATAGGAAGGCAGTGGGAATTCACATGATAGAAAAACTGTGTAAGATGCTTCCTAACATGTCAACAAACATTCCATAGTAGTCAGGCCAGACTTATTTTCATGCTGGATCCCATATCCCGCCATCAGGGCTTCAATCTGTCTCTTGGGGCATGTTCAATTTTCCCCTCATGTGGGAGAAGGGAAATGGCCACAACTCCTGTACGCTCTTGCACAATTCAGGATCTGGGGAAAGAATTGCCATCCTAGGTTGGGAGGTAAAACATATTCTGTGTCTGCCCCTACTCTCGGTAAGGAGCCTACACATTTGGATCTGGTGCCCTCCTGTAAAACATCATTGCCCGGTTCCTGATAAAGCCCTCAAGGCTCCTCTCTCCTCCTGCAGGTGCTCTGTGCATACCTTCCTGTATCATACCTCCCAGTGACCCTGTCATACTGCCCGAAAACGTGACTGCTGAGACTATGGATCACCGTTTGCAGCCCACCAGAGTCCAGGTAAATGGGGAGGTGTATTCCTCTAGCAGGTGGTTCCCTGACAGTATAAAGGGGAACTCCCCTTCTCTTTATCTGGTGTTTTTTAACCAAAATCTCTTTGCCTTGGGTGAAGAAGGGTAAGACTTGGAAAGACAAGCAGCATAAATGAGCTCATCCTTGCTGGCCCTCTCCAGGTAGCTGCCCAGGCTGCAAGCTTTGGAGGTACCTGCTGCTCCCCATAACCAGGTTCTAGTGCTGAGTTGGTCCTCCCTCCCACTACTTCTTCCTCCTCTTCCCTCCCCTGCAGACGCTACTGTACACACTCCTGCTCTCCCATACCAAAGTTCAGCATGAGTTATCAGCTCCCAAGCCAGTTTTCAAGGACTTGTAGGATACCACAATAACTGAAGTTAAATGCAGGAATCCCACTGATGTTTCAGGACATGCTGCATGCCTAAACCTGCTAAGCTGCTGTTGTCAGCCAGTGTGTGGGGAGAGCAAAAGCCACCCCTGGCACAACATGAGCCTGGGTCCCCAATTACCTGGCAGCAGAGATGCAACCCAGGCAGGCATCTTCTTGCCAGGGAGGAAGCAGGACACTGTCAGCTTAAAGATGTCTCCAGCTGCCATCACCCCCTGGCCAGCTGGTTGCCTCTGCTGCTTGAACGGGAGAGCCTTTCACCTCCCCATCTCTTACTCATTTTGTAGGCAAAACAGCTCAAATAGCTCAAATAGTTTGGATCCTCACAGCACAACTTTCCCAAAAAGCAGCTCCACTGGGGTAATATTTCTTAAAATAAAAATGAGATGCATAAGGAAGGAGGTGGAACAAAGTAAAGCAAACAATCTTCTCAGGAGCCAGCGCTCCCATCCAAACACTTTCCCCTCCTACTGGGAACCCACAGGAGGCCCAGCATCATGCCTGTGGATACTACTGTATGTCGTCTTGAATCAGACCCATGACGGATCGCTGCCGGGGGGGGTGAGGACGCCCGGGGCATGTGGGATGGTTAAGCACGAGCCTTGGAAGGAGTCCTCACCTTTGAGGGATCCTTTGAGGCTTGGCCCGTCGAGGTAGTGGTGTTCGGCTTCCCTTTCACCACCACTGCAGGCTCTCGTGCAAAGGAGGCATTTTGCAGAGAGGAGGAGGAGGAGGGAGGGGGTTGTTATTTTAAGAAGTGGTGCTCCCCCTTGCCAGGAGCTCTCTCCCTGGACTGTCTTGTTTTTCTCTCTGCTCCGGCTCCTGCCTCTGCTCCCTACTTTGCTCCTCCAAGCCTCCAATAGCTTGCCATTTCTGGGAGCTGCCATGCTCCTGAGGTGATGGAGAGGATGGGCTGAACCACACAGGGAGCTGCAGAGGCCACTTGGGAAGGGCATGGTCTTGTTTTGCTTTCAACTTTGATGCATTGCATCCTACAGCCAAGCAGGTTTGTCCCTCTGCCCTTATTTCCCAGCCTGGAACATGAATATACTAATATAAGAATGCTAAAATGCCATTCAAGTTGCACAACCACCACGCCAGTAGGATGCAAAATCCTCTGGGCTGTGCAGGAATTGAACAGCTTGGCCAGCATCCCCAACATCTGCCCCATCTGATGGTGGCTCCCTCCAGGTCTGCCTTCCCTGCGCTGGCTCAGGATGGCCAGGACCTCATCCTACCCCAGCCCCATCATGAGCTTAACTGAACATGCAGCAGAAGTACCTGTAGCAGGTCTGTGTGGGCAGAGCTGCCCCATCCCCAGCTGCCATGCCACCTGGGAATGCTGGAGCCAGTCTGCCTGCTGCTGCATGTTTCAAACGGGAGGCTGGGAGAAAACATATGTGCCCCTCTGTGTGACTCCCGCACTGTGAAGGGCATTCTAGGACACTTTCACAGGCCAGCCGTTGTTTTATGGGGCCTCAGATTTCAAAGTCTGCCTGAGCTTTACAAGGAGGAAATTGCATGTGTGGTGGGGCTTTTCTTCCCCCTGTGTAATCATGAGTGCTCCCCACAAACCCCCGCTGAATGAGCGGGACAACACATTCCAGCATGATGAAACCAAGCCCTTCACAGCGCGCTCTTGTGTCCAGTTGGCTGCAATAGCTGAGTTCATGCCTCACAAATACCAGCCCTAGCCCCATAAGTGAACGTGAGTCTGGTGTATCTGCTTCAGGCCAGATCTAGGGAGGTGAGTCCTCCCAGGACTCGGATCCTGAGCAGGGGTCAATAAGCAAATTGATGCAGGCACCAAGTGATGAGTGGCTGAGCCCCCCATTCCATACAAGTGAGAAGCTGAGGAATACAGCATCATGCAGAGAGGTGATGGCAGACTCAGCCTGTCTTGGCGCTGGGTGGCTTCCTCCCAGCAGCAGCTTGTGGCCAAGTCACCCACTGTCAGGTGGCACTACCAGCCAAATCCACTTCTCTGATGGTCCCTGCCATCTCCCTTTGTCCTCTCTGTTGTGTATCTATATACGTCTGCACAGACATGTGTGTGTCTATCTAGCCTCTGCCTTGAACAGCATACACTGGTTTACTGGTGAAGCAGGTGCAGCTGCTTTGGGTTTGATGGGCTTCAAAGGGTTTCCCACTGGGCAGAGGTGCAGGGAGGATCCTGGGAGTGCCTCTGCTGTTCTGCACTGTGGAGTAATGCAGTGTTGTGGGCGAATCTCTACCTCCAGAGAGCACTGATGGCTGTTGCCCTCCCTCTGCCACCTTGCCTAACAGCTCTTTTCTTCTTCCCTCCTCAGCATATTGTGTGTACGGGCAGGCTGCAGTGGTATCCAGACCCCTCTGTCATTCACTGCATCCAGTCTTGCGAGGTAAGAGCCCCCTGCTCCCAGTATGAGCTGTCAGCTCATTGCAGGAGAGCTCCTGGCAATGAAGACTCACTTCAGCACAAAGCCGGATGGCTTTGACTTCATGTTTGCTCCGAGCTGGGCCAGGGCTTCCTGGCTGAGCAGAACAAACATCCTTGGGTATAGTCCCCCTCAGCCAGGCCGATGCTGGGGAACAAGAGCGGCAGAATAACCTATTTGTTTCCTTGCCTGTTTCTTCTTGGCTAGCCTGGGAAGAATGTTCTAGCAAAAGGATTTCACTGGCAAGGGGTATCCCCAATAAGCACATGCTGACTCCAAGCCTGAATATTTCCTTAACCAGAACCACAGTTCTAGAGTAACGTGGATCCAGAAAAGCCCTGCGTGACTCACACATCCAACCAAAACAGCTAGGATTTCCAGCCTTGTACATGCAAAACAAACCACTCCTGAAGAATCTGCAGACAAAGAATTCCTTGCAGAAATCGGTTAGCTGCTCATTTCACTTTGAATAATGACCAGGCAGAAGAAAATCATAGGCAGCCTGGAGTCAGTTCACAAAGGAAATTAAAAATAGGCAGTCTTTGTCAAGCACTAGTTGTTATTATGATAAAAGGAAAAAGGGGGGGTATTTTGGAATATTTTATGCTAAAAATTTGGGATTTTTACCAAAAAAAGAAAATGTAAATGAAGTTTGCACACCAAAAATAGCTTTGGGTTTTGCTGTTTATTTTTTTATGTGCTCATTTCAATGCAAACGATTGCTTTTGCTCACATATTCTGCCTAGCTCAGCTCTTTGTTGACTGAAGTGTGCGAGAAAGGGCGATGTTGCAGGGTGCATGTCCCCAAGGAAGGAAACCTTAAAGTCAACAGAAGGTGCAGCAGTTATTTCCCAAACTCAATGGCTGTGTTGTGTGTTTCTAGTGCAAGGCATGGGCTGCAAGAATAGGGGCATGGCGTGTTGTGTGCTAGAAAGGTGTTTGATGGTTGAGTACTAGAGCTTAGTGATGGATCCTCTGGCATTTTGGGAACTCCAGCTCTTTCTAAACCAATTCTTCTAGCTCAGCTCTGGGGCAATGTATTTGAAGTAGGATGGGCTTATGTGGAAGAACAGTCCAAATGGTTGTGATGATCCTATCTGTGGTTCTCCTCCTGGCAAGGGAGAATAGCTCCTTGTGCTCTCTGGGAATGAGTCCTTCCAAAAAAGAAACAGAGGGGGTGTGAAGAGTTCCTTCATCCCTTTCTGTGCAGCTCAGGTGAGAGAAAGCTAACACAGGTGTGACGTTGCTCCCTTAGGCTTAGGTACACCAGACCAACCCCAGCCTTTCCTCCTCCTGCACCTCACCTTGGGTCTATGTCTTCAGCAAGAGGTCCCACAGGGGATGATGAAAAATGCCTCTGTGTGTGTGTGAGAGAGAGAGAGAGAGACAGACAGACAGACCAATTACATGAAGTCCTAACATCTCACAGTAACAGTCACTGTCTTCTCATTGGCAGCCCAAACATGCTCACAGCCAACATGATCTCTTTTTGTTCCTGGGTGCTTGTCATCCCTTTTAGTCTTAGAAATCAATCCTAGACAGGAACCTTAGCATACAGGAGCTTAAGCAAGCCAAAATCTTGCAGTGTCCTATCAGAAGATGGAAAGCCCATGTTTTTCATCACCCTTGTAGAATTTTTAATGCCGTTTCTGGTTTCAATTAATCTTTCATTAGGAATGACCAAGCAGAATGTACTCTCCCAGCTGAAGTCTCACCAAAGCTCTACACAAAGCTTCCTTGTGCTGGAAATACCTCTTTTGATAGGACCCAGAAATCTGTTATTTCTGCAGTTCTATCTGTCTGACAGCTCAGAGATATCCCGAGGTCAGCAAGTACACCCAGATCTTTCTCTACCTCCTTTGTTGCCAACTGATGAGCTCCAAGCTAACAGCAGATGTTTTACCGTGAGTACAAGAGCTTGCCCTTCAATTTTATACAAGTGAACGTCATCCTGTTTCTCCCTCTAGTCCTTTGGGTCATCTAACTATTTGTCTAATATCCTGATCTTCCTCTGTGGAGCAATGCCTCCTTCCTCATTAGCAATTTCATCAGCACAAGCCTATTTTTAAGGTCACAGTCTCTCACTGTAATACTAATGAAGGTTCATCCTCAGATAGTTTCTCTCCCCCTCATGCTCTCCTCCTTGATACAGCTCACAGCTGCCTCCTCCCTGTTCTCTTCCTCCTCACTTCTCACATACCTGTTTCTGACTATTCATTAGGTTTTCTTCTGTGATGCTGCAGGTTTTTAAGGTCAGACTGATAAGCCAAGCCTTCCTAGATAACATTTTTTCACATGTGTTTTTATAGTAGCCATTGTCTTTCTGTGAAGAATAACTCTTACCAAAAGTATCTCATTCAAGGTGTTACTCTGGGAGCTGCTGCTTACCACTGGGAAGAAGGGAAGTGTTACAGGTTCCCTCCTTTGACCACAGAAAATGTGCTGACTGGTGTTTCTGCTTCATCTGCGCTGGCTTCCACACTCGTGCCTGTTCCTCTCCTGCCTTCATCCTTGTGACTGAAAGCACGGCAGTTCTTGGAGACCATTTCACTTGGGACCCAATCTTTTGCAGGATACGGAGACATAAAACAGCAGGAGTTAGGTAGGGATTAAATATAACCTGCAACCTGTCTTTGCTGTGTGGTGTCCCCCCCACATCTCCTTTTCTTGTTCTCCACTTCATTTACCTGCACAAGATATGTTCTGCCCCTGCAGAACATAGCCCCTGCTGGGTTTGACGTTGTTCAGCTTGACTTGCCATGTCTGTGGGACATCTTAGTCCCAGGTTCCTCATCATTTCACAGTAATCACTCACTGTTGGCACCTCTTTTAGGAGCCCAGCCTCTGCTCTCCACTGGGCAGTGAAATGCTCGTCCAGTGGACTGTCTAGGTCACCTCAGGTCTCAGCCACCTCTCAGAGATGTTGTCGTCTCTCCATTGATTGCTGAGCGTGTGTTGGATGAGGAAGCTTTCTCATCTGGACACCTCAGTGAGGGGATCAACCACACGTAAGAGAAATCCAGGCCACCTGGCTGCTTATACTGTCTCTCCCTGGTGGAGTCACTTTGGGCTGGGGCTTGGCAGTAGTAGCCAAGGCTCAACCTCCTCAGCCTCAGCTGGAACCCTGCCTCACATTGGAAAGTTCAGGTCACTGTGCAATGGCATTAGAGGGATTCTCACTCATCTTTAATGTACGCTGGCAGTGGATCAGCCTGCCTGCTCATCCCTCTTGCTTCTCTCCCCACCTCCCTTCTCTTTCCATTAATCTGGTCATCCATCTGCCTCCCGGTCTCTCGCTGTGCCTTGCCAAGTTCCCCATCCCTGGAGCATGGAGGCACGTAGCTCAGTGGGCAAAGGAGGGAGGGATGCAAACCCTTCCAGGAGCCCGTCAGGAATACGAGTTAGCACTGAGCACACTTCGCCTCTCAAGGGCCAGCGGAACATCTCATCCCCTGCCATCAGTAGAAAAACAGATGGCAGCAGCGGAGGGGGCTTGGGGCTGGGTGGAGAGGGGAATGAAGGAGAGAAACCCCTCCTCCCTGGTGTGGTTTGGGAGGAGGCGGTTGTGGTCCTGGTGGTGTGCTTGGCTGCTGGGAGGGAGGTGTTAGCAGCATCTAGGGCAAGTTCTCCCAAGCCACCCCAAAGTGACCAGCTCCTAGCTATCTTCCTCCTGTGCTCAAGACCAAGTGAGGCTGTTGACTTCAGAGGAGGTGACAGCATGCACAGTGATCCAGGCTGCTACCTTGGACTCTTCCTACCATGGTCCAGAACAGTCCATTAATGAGTATGGCCAATATTGGCTGCTATAGAGCACCTCTTAGTCTGTGCAACTCACCAGCTCTGTGCCCCTCTATCTCCCAAAGTTGTCCAACATGCTGAATTTGCCCCCAGCTCCAGCTCTGTTTCATCATTGCGTGAAGGTATCATAGGGTTAATTGTAAGGGATTTAAGGCAGTGTGCTTTGAACAGACCACCAGTAGGCAGAGCTTCATGCTGTTATGGTAGGAGTTGGACAAGAGCTACAACAGCTGTGGTCTGCCTTGTAGGGTAGCAGTTCCTTCCTGATGTGACTCAGTGCCATCTCTGGTTGAGGCTGGATTTACTGTGCTTTGCTCTGAGCTGCCCTGCCTGCGTGCTGGGGGAACTTGCAGAGACTTTGGCTTCAGGTTTCTGCTTCACACCCTGAGTAAAGATGGGCCATACAAGAAAGCTGTCATGAGCTGCTGGGAATTTCTCAGGTCTTCCCCACACGAGGACAAGGTATTGCTGCCCTTGCACGTGCTGCTGGTCATGTTATCATGATCACAAAACACTAATGCTTTCCCTGTTTTATGGTTTTCCTGCAGTATTACAACGGAAAAGATGAGGTAGGGATTGAAGTGTGTTTGTGGTAGCAAGTTGTTCTCCAGTCTCTTAATACAACAGGTAGTCAAGGACCCCAATGGACCGTTGGCCCTTCCCACCCACATGCACAAAACCCTCGCTCGGCACATCTGTGGCTTGTGTCCAGTATTTGTCAGCCAGAATTAACCCCTTTGAAGGCATATGCAATAGGGGTGGTGGGAAGTCTCATCTAAAATCAGGGTCTTGATGTGCTTTAACATGATGTGAGACAAGGTGCGATGCACTGCTGCTGGAGTTCAGCTGCAGGCAGCTGCCTCTGCTCCTCACCATCAGTGGGGCTGGGACCCCTTGATTGTCCCTCTTCCCAGACCCAGGAGCTCTGATTTTGTACCATGGCAAAGCTCAGTGCAGGAAGCCAGGCAGAAATACGATGCTGGTGGGATGATCCACTTTGGGAAAGAGATCCTTTTCTTCTCTCCTGGGGCTTAAGGCAATAAGGACTACAGGCACCCCAGCTTTTCCAAGAAGACTCTAGAGCAACTAGGTACCTCAGCATGGCCATAATGTAAAGTCATCCTCTTGTGATGCTCACATCATCATTATCTGATCTCCTGTCTCTGTGGGAGTGTTTCGTGATACCTTTATCCAGTCTGTACTCTTCTGTCTGTCATCTGGCTTTGGAAATGTGGAGACGATCCTACTGGATGTGGCTGCTGTTCTTGTAAGCAGACAAGAGGCAGACCGTGTGATTGCTATTCCTTCCAGAGTCTTGCCAAAGCCTATGAGCCCATGTGATCCAGGCAACCAAAGAGGACTCGATGAGTTGCCCTAGATTCTGGTACATTCAAATTTTGGAAAGTACATGATATGTTGGTCTCCACATGTCAAGAGGGTGCAGCTAAACTAGAAAAATCAATCAAAATGATAAAGGCAATGCCACAGCTGCTTTTCAACGAGACCCTAAACCAGCTGGGACTCTTCAACTTGGAGAGCAGAAGACTTCTGGAGGCTTGCCAAGTCACAGAGGTGCTGGGTAAGATGAATGCAGAATTGGGGAGCACTCACTGAGACTGGCAAAAGGGGGCTGTTTCAAACAGGTGAAGGAAAGTACTTTGGACAGAGTGAGCACTCAACTCTGAAACTGGCTGCCACGTGAGGCTGCAGGGGCAAGTATTATCTTAAGTTCAAAAAGGGATTAAACAAATTAGTGGATGTCCGGTCCACAGATACTGAAAGGACCAGGCAGGGCTAGACCTTCCACTATGACTAATGCAGCAAGTGTAGATAGTGGGGGAGTACAAGGAGCATGGACTGCAGGTAGTGGTCACTTCTGGATCAGACCTGGCCCCTGATCTTTGAGGGCAAGGACCTTTATGCTGGGGAGAGGAGCACAAGATGGTGAGCTCTCTACATACCTGCTGGGTATGTTTTCATGCTGCTCTTGGCATGAGCAACATGGGCTGCATAGCATGGGATATAGCCTTTCAGGGGATGAGCCCAAAGAAATTTATTCCTCTTCCAAAAATCTCAGTTGAGACATACTTTTCCTAAGCTCTGAGAAGGTCTCTGTCTCCTGCACACACATGGAGCGTGACTGTAGAAACTTAATTTTCTTAAGAGACAAAGCAAACAGAGGGAAATAAAATGATCACACACCAGCCTGGTGCAAGGACAGGTGCAGCTCTCCTTCCTGCAGGCTTACAGAACCCCAAAAGACACTTGGCATTAGTAGGTCCACAGACACAATACCAGTGGTGGTGAAGATGCAAAGAGGTGGAAGCAGCCTCAGCTCCCCCAACTCATGGCTGTGCAGGCTGGCCTGCACTTGGGAAACCCCAACATATGGCTACTTCTGCCCCCTCTCCATCTCAGGTGCCATCCGTCCATCCCTGTCTACAACCCACTTTCCCCTCTCCCAGGAGTCACAGTCATGCAGCAAGTGACACAGAGAAAGTGGAAAGCTACTGAAAGCACCCGCTGAAATAAAAATCAATGAGTTGCTTCTGATAATAAACAAACATCCCCAAGTGTAGCCCCGCCAACTGCTCTTCCAACACGAATATTCATTCCCCTTCAGCTCCTTCATCCCTCATACATTGTTTTTCTTTCTGTTTAAGATCTGTAACAAGAACTTGGCAGAAACCAGATACAAGTGGGTCAGGAGGCCCTTGTGGTTTTCAGGGCTTGTTTTCCATAACCCGTTCTATCCTGCAACATATTTTGCACAAATGGCTTGGCAGGAGAACTAATCCATGGCAGCAGGCGAGCTGCTGAGGGCAGGATCGCAGGCCGGTGCTTGTGGCATAGGAAGCCCTGGCTTCTCTTGTGTGTGCAACAGCAGCCCTGGTCATCGCTGGGGACCCATCTCTGGGATCCACCCTGCTTGCCAGGAGCACTATTGACACACAGCATCTTCCTGTGGTCCCTTTTGCTTGTTCTTTCCTGCTTCTAGTTTTCTTCCCCTGCTAGCACTGAGATCAGGTCGTAGAAAGGATGAAGCTAAGGACCCTGCCATGAATACAGAGGTGTTTTTATTGAAGCAAAGATTTGCTCTGGTGTGGTGTTTATCTACACCAGCTTTCCATCCCTCTCTTTATTCTTGTCCCCATGGACTGTGCAAAGCCCTTTCCAGATCACTGTCTGCTGAGACACAGCTTCCCTGAGGAGCAAGGCACAGAGCAGGATAGGGGAGAAGAAACACATCCCCTTTCAGTAGCCCAGAGTGCCACATACTTCTGCAGCAGAAGTGTGTCCAAACCAAATCTTGGCCTGGGACACAGAAGTATTTTCAGGCATCATTAAGGCGAGGACCTGCTGTCCCAATATGACCATCTACAGCAGCATTCAGGCTGGAGACAAAGCATCAATCTAACCTCTGTTCTCTTCATACCCCTTCAGACACCGATCCTGTCCAAACTCAGTCTGGACTGATTCAAACAGGGCACAGATGTTTGCAGTAAACCCATGTCCAAAGGACCCCCTTTGTCCTGAAGAATACCTAGAGCTGCATACCAAGACTGCTGGGAGGTGGGTTGTTGCTTGCCTTGGGCATGGCAGTACAAGTGATGGCATACAGGCTGAAACCAGACAGCAGGACGCCACTTTCCAGCCTGTTACCCCTTCCTTGAAACATTCCTTAGAGTATGTGGAATACTTTCTCAAGCAACAAGCCTCTGTTTTCTTAGTGAAGCCTGGAGAGAAGGATGTTGGAGCTGGAGCAGATGTTCCTGAAGACCTGAGCTGTGATAAAAGCAGTCTGCACACTGAGCTGATGACCTAGTGGCACAGGGACACCAGCAAGCTCAGAAACAACCGGCACTGCTTCATTTTGCTTTCTAGCCTTGTCTGAGGGGATGGGGCAAGTCCATGATGTCTCCTAGCAAGCCATCCTGCAGGCATGTGGCCCCAGGGGACAGCTGCCATGGTTTGAAAGGAGCACAGGAATAGCTCAGGGGACACGAACTAGGAGACATTAAAATAATGGATGAAGTGCTGGGTTTGTATGCATTTGTTTCTCTTCTTCAGGCCACTTAGTCCCAGGTGCCTCTTCCCAAATTTCTAGAGCTCACTTCCTCTGAGGGGTGCTTGCCCTGCCTCCTTTGCTGTAATGGGCCAGGTAGCGCTCGCTTGCTGCTTGGAATGGCTCAGGGCAGCAAGGCATCCTAAAAAGCTTTTTGAACAGAAGCCAGCCCTGTTCCCTCTCTGTCCCTCTCTGTGTTTTTTAGAGCTGATTTCCTCCTTGCATGCCGGAGAGCCTCAGGAAGGCCAGAGGGAAAGTGAATGTGCTTGGGGTGTTGAAGGGGGGAGAAAAAAAAAATAAAAGACACACTGCAACAGAGAGAGGGCCAAGAAAAATATTTAATCCAAACAATGAACATTGTCGTTTCCTCCCACAGTCTGCATTCCCAGTCAACTTCCCTGGGCAAGCAGGGGGAGCCAAGAATGGCCGGGCTCTCTGCCTCACCAGAGTGAGTGTGTGTGTATGCAAGGAAAGGGATGTGTCCTGAGGACACTGTGCTATAGCATTGCTTTAGCCACGTCTGCGGCTGAAGGGACTGACACCAGCCCCAGTTTTCTGTAGGGAAATGGTGGTTTGGAGTGATGTTGGAGGGGTGTGGATAGGGATGAGAGAGGGAATTTCCCCCAGGCGGGGTTGGTTGATGCACAGGGGCTTTACGTGAACCAGACTTTTAACAAGGCTTTGGGTACCCTTCAAGTCTTCCCAGGGACCTCCCAGAGCTTTCTGAAACATCTTGGCTTGTGGCTGAGGTGGGAAGGAAAGAAGGAAGGAAGGAAAGGCGTCCGGCAAGGAGAAGCTGCCCTCTGCCTATCCCTGGCCAAGGGCTGCTGCAGCTGCTTTGCGCTTTCCTTTCCCCATGCACCCCTGCCTGCTCCCCCCTGCCAAGTGCAGTGGCTTTTGCCTGGGACGTGGCTTCTCTTGCACATCTTAGACCCCTGAAGCTGCAGCGGTTCAAGCTCTGGAGCAGCTCAAGGTACATGTCCCGTGGCTCTGTGAGCTCTGGTTTGGTCTGACAGTCCGCTGCTGCCAAATAGGCAGGGGTTTCCAGCTGTGCTAGGTGAGAGCCTGACCCTGTCTACTGCTGCTTTCTCGTTTCTGGTGCTGAGCACATGCTGATGCCTTTGGAGGTTTGCTCTTGAAGACCCTGCAACGTCATGCTCCTGGAAGACCATGTGTAGAGTGAGGGGAGACATTTCTCCAGCAGAGGTTTATCACCCCATCCTGTCCCTGACTCTCTGCTATGCTGTCTCCCTCCTGTCTCCTCCAACTGATCTTTCCATTACTAATGACTCATCCACTGCAAGAGCAGAGTTAACAGCAGTAAAGCTGATGCACAAGGTGTGAGTCTGACAGCAGGGCAGCTTTTCCAGGGCTGGTCCCTGCCTGTCTCCCCTGGTGAAATGATGGTTCCCCTGTTCCTCTGGGGCTGCTTTGAGAGCAACAGCTGAAAAGGATAAAGACACCTGTACTTCCTCAGCTGCAGGGTCACATATGGTCATCTCAGCATGCAGGGTCCAAGGTTGATGCCCAAAATACCGACACCCAAAGGGAAGGACAAAAGGACAGCAAAATCTGTGCTGACTTAGAAGCAGCATGAAAGCAAACTATACCCCCTCCTTGGATGGGATCAGCACAGTTGCAAAGCCCAGGACCTGCGCAGCCTCCCAAAGGCCGGGGGAAACAATTTGCTTATTAAGGCTGGACTTGATCCTCTGAAACTGGGATCTGAGCTTTCTCTAGCTATGGGCAGATTGAAATTGCAAGCACTTTCCATCCCAGTGGCAGTGCAGGAGAGCCTTTCAGCTCTTTGGTTACACAACTGGCCAGGTGCATCCTGATTTTTTTTCTTTTTTTCCACCTTCCTCTGAAGCATCTGGAACAGGTCATTGCCAAAAGCAAGGTACTGGGCCTTCAGGTCTGCTCGACCAGAGCAAAACCTGCATTCCTGGGAAATAACGTTCATCAAGCGCCCATGACGCAGCAGCAAAATATGTACAATACTGATGGCATCTATGATTGATTCTTTGTGCTCTGACTTTCCCTCACTCCATCGCACCCTTTCGTACTTTTTCACAGTGAATCAACCCACATATAAGGTGGATTAGAAGAAAAGTGTCTGGACCCTGCCCGACTCCCTGATGGCACTGGGGGCTCCCTGCTGGGCAGGACGCCAGCTCTGGGGAGGGAGCCAACGAGCTGAGCCCCGACGCTGGGGGATTCTGCAGGGATGGTGGAAAAATGCTGTGCCTAAATGCTGCTCTCTGCACAGCATGTCTCGGCAGCCTTGAGAGAAACGGCTCTACCAAGCCCTCTGAGATGCTTCTGCCTGGGATGTGGCAGGATCTAACCAGTCCTTTCTCACATCCCTCCTTTGCCTGCAATATTTTTTGCTCTTTTTTAAAAAAAAAACCTTAATTTTTTCTCTTTTTATTTGTGCCTATTCCCAGCTTTGAGACTGTGTGGTTTTTTTAGCCTATTGAAATTGCCAAGCACTTGATTCGCGGTTACTATTTTTATGCTGGCAGCGCAGGGCTCTGGCCCAGCAGTGCCAGATGCTGCACCTCCACGTGCTAACACATGCCCTGCTGAAGCTTCTGTCTGAATAAACAAGGAAGACGGATGGCACAAGCAGGGAGATTCGCTGACACAGCCCGGCTCATTAGCTGCCTCGGTGGCATGCTGCCTAGCTGAGCAGCTCCCTATCACTTAACATGGCACAGAGTGGTTGCAGCAATTACCGTATTCATTTTCTCCTCGTTTATCTGAGCCATTTGAACCTGTCCTTTTTCCCTCTGTGCTGTAGGATGCATGTTCTGGCAAATGAAACCCAGCTGACCATTTCCCTGGATCACATTCATTGCCTTCGCATGGCACAGTTGGCCTTTAGTGTGGGTTTTTTTCCTGCCAGCATCTTAAAACATCATTGGGTGTTTCTGCGAGTCACCAACATGGGCAAACCTCCCTTCTCCCACTGCTGGCATTGCTTTCTTAGAGCCACATGGCCCAAGCACAGGTTGGACACAGTCTGTATGGGTTTTCCTCTCTCACAGCATCTGCTCTTAGTACGTTGCATTGCCGTGTTCTTCCTTGCTGTGATCCTTGCAAGACCAAAATGAGACCAATGCAAGTATGAGGGTGCCTGTGCCCTCAAGGGTGAGCCACCAGCACCATACTTTGCTCTTTCTGCTTGCAAAGATGAAACCAGCTGGAAATCCTTGACAAGGCAAAGCATTGGGAGTCACTGTGTTCTCCAGGTGCTGGGCAATGAGCAGGGACAGCGGTCCCCAAACCCTGTGCCTGGCTCTCTTGAGCCTCGAGTCCAATTAGTCATTTTTTATTTTCCCCTCATATGTTTTTCCAATGTAATCTGGAGCATGAGTTGTTAAGTTTCCCCAACAAGTGTTGCCATAGAAGCCTGTATTTGTTTAGGGTGGGGTATGGGCTCCAGCGGGTTGAGAGGAGGGGGCAATTAGCCCTAATAGGTGTAGAGAGAAACTAAGAGCCTCTCCTTCCCATTCCTGTCCCTGTCTCTGTCCTCCCCCAACGTTGCATGCAAGATCTGGGAACTGTTTCAGACCTGTGCAGCCGGGATGGGCAACCCCCCCCATAACTGTATGGAAACTACTGAAGCGGCGGGTGTTGTTTTGCCAGTGAGTCATGACATACGGAGCAAAGCTCAAGAAAAAACTCCACTGCATAGAAGGCTGCAAAAGCAAATCACACCCAGAAGAGCTCTCCCTTGCCAATTGCCCTGGCCAGTCCCCTGCCTGCATCCCTGCACCGGCCAGCCCCAGCATACCTGCACTGACCTTTCTGGTGCTCAAAATGGCTTTTGTGGCTCAGAGACCTTCTTTGATCACCATCATTTAAGACCCATTGATGCTTTTCAACGGAAGAGCAGTATTAACCCTATTGCTTTGGTCAGACTGCACCCTGGTCTCCTCTGGACATGGTTTGTGACAGCAGTGATGGGAACCAAATCCCTTCTTGGTTTTGAGTGACCTACCTAACGCAGCTGTGCCTCAATTTCCCAGCTGTAGTGTTCTATCTCTGCTTCTCCTGTGAGATCTTCCAGGCAAATGCAATCTCTCTGTGGCTGCCTGGATTTGGCCCAGGGACTGTAGTACTGAAGGCACAGGTAGACTCAGTGGCTTGCCATAATCCCTGCTGCTACTTCCTTAAGTGACATTAGCCTGCGTTGAGCCCATTTCTGTTCCTTGTGAGTCATGATGACAAAAAGCCACATCAGTTCCCTGGTTTTGGTATGGCTTTTTCATGTGAATTATTGGCATTATCACCAGTCTTTCATGTTGGCTTCAGCGCAGTGGATGCAGGGCTATCGCGGTGCAGTGATGTTTTTCAGCTGGCTGTCATTCAGTTTAGGGGTGCTATGGACGAGTGTCCATCAAAGGCTGGGTCTGGGTATTTTCTGAAGCCCAGTTATCATTTAGGGCCACCAGATCCAGTGACAAGGGTCAGCTGTTTCCATGAGCAAAGTGGTGGCAAGTTTCCACCAAGAGCCCTTTCTGATGACAGCAGTCCTCCTGGAGGTTGGCTGTGGTTGCTGGGCCAGTAGCTACCATCACAGTGCCTGGACTGGGAGAAGCATTTTGTTACTAATCACTTGGTTAATGAATGGTATCTCCATTCTGTTAGCACATTTGGTTGTTTCTTGGCAGTGCTGATGTGTATCTGTGATAAATAAGCCTCGGCTGCAGATTGTTCCTGGCAGTTCATTGCAAGTGCTTCACATGCACGTTGTTTGGTTGCACCAGTCGCACAGCATTGTTTCTCAGCCCTAGTTGGCTGCTTCTTAGCCCCAGTTGCTAGTTTCTCTTCTCTGATGAGATGACTCATGTAACTAAACAACAATAAAATGGATTTCTGAATGGCTTCTTGTGCCATTTAACATTTCTGGACAGAGCTATTCTGCTGTGATAGCTTTCTGTTTCCATGTTAGGCCTGAAAGTAAAGGCGGCTTGTAAAAGATGGAGCATTTGTCTAAGCTGCACCAAGGCAATCTGGGCTCTGCAAATCCCCAGTTGTCCAGGCTGAGGCAATGGTGCAGCGAAGGGCAATGGGCTGTGCCATGAAAAGAGAAATCTTCCACCGTTCAACCATGTTAGTTCCTTACAGAGGTTGAGACTTGTGCCATGAAGAAGAGAAATGAGGAGGAAAATGGCCAAAACTTAAACTGGAAGGTGGCCATATTGCCAATATCTCTGGTCATCAGTAGGCTGGTGCCCTCTCTGCTCAGTCCAGAGTTGTATTTTGCCTGCAGGGAGCTAGTGTTTAATGAAGATCCCTTCTGTTTGTCCCAGCTGGCCACCAGATAAGTAGCCTTGTAGTCCAACCTGGCAAGGTTTGGTGGAGCCATGTGCTGTGGACAGGGCTAGAACCTCCAGTGGAGTCTAGAGGAATTTGGGGACATGTTCCGTGGGGTCAGAGCCAGAGCAAAAGCATTCTGAAAAAGGCATAGTCCTTGCAACCAGCACTTGCCAATGCTTGGGTTGGCTGGAACACAAGTACTTCTGGGAGACTCCTTACCTTGCCGAACCTTTCTCATAGTCCAAGGGAGATAAAGCACCTGCCTTCCTGAGTTTGATCCTCTAGCAGGATGCTTTATCGATCCTTGTAACAGCCTCTCTATACTTAGCTGCCCAAGCCATGTCACCAAGCTCAACTTCAGACCCAAGCTCTTTGGGAGGAGGGCAGTTAGAGAGGAGTGTTGGGTCAGCTTCTCACAGAGCCCTGCTGCAGCTGTGAACATGCAAAGAGCTGGATTACAGTGGAGATACGCAAGAGTAGTATGAGAAGGTGGATGAGCAGATGAAGTGGTGAACTGACTCCTAGCTGGGTGGCAATGGACTCTGTGGAGAAACACTGAGTGAGATGTGAATGGGGACATGTGGCATTCAGGTTGGGGCCCTCTAGCGATGTGGATTTTCCTTCTCTCTTCCTGACACAATTCCCTGATCCTCAAGCTGCAGCTGCTGCCATCTGAGTACCCACTGCTCCATACACACTAGCAGGAATACCAGTCTTCTTGTGCCCTTTGGCTTTGAAGACGGGGTTGTATATGGTGGAAATGGGCCTTGGCCCTTATCAGAGGTGCACAGAGGCCTTGCTGAGGACCTGGGATCTCTGCTTTTTGGGGGCAACCTTATGTTTTTTAATAACCCTTTCAACAAAGACTCATTTCTCTGCCTAGCCCTTCCAAGCAGACGGCTGGTGCGACACCATCAACAACCGGGCATACTGCCAGTATGACGGGGGTGACTGCTGCTCCTCCACACTGTCCTCCAGGAAGGTAAGTGAGCACCTTCTGCAGCACTGGCCAGGATTTAGGATTAAGTGACTGCTAGCCATGCTCTTTGGCTTTGCTGGCCATGGAACCGAGCCTGCAATGCAATTCTCCCATGAACGGAGAACAAACCCATGATTTTAAACTGAAGCCAGCTGAAGCTGATAGATATCATCCCACTGCTTAACAGCGGGATTTGGACTCTGGCCAGCAGGACTGAAAGCTCAGCCCAGCTCCCACTGAGGTTCACAGGATTCCCTCTCATTTTGGGAAACAAGTCTCAAAGAAATGACTTCCATAGGATGTTGTGCTACCCATGGTGAGTCAGAAGTCACCTTGTCATATAATTGAGCAATCTCAGGGGATTTTTGCTATGGTCCATTGGCATCTGCTATGGGCTGTCTTTCCCTCCCAACTCCCCTGGGGACGGAAGGAGGGAGTAATAGTGTAGAGGCAGCAACGTGGCATTGGGGTTGCATAGACCCTTCTTTGTCTCCCATCACAACCTCCCCTCCCACCTAACTTGCTATCCAGCACACACAGCCCATCCTTCCTAAGTATATCCAACAGCAAAACAAATCATAGGGCATGAGATAATTTCTCACTGCAAAAATATGTGAATTTGGATCTTCTCATCTTTGTTGTGGAGCTTGAATCATTTTTCCTTTCATCACACATACACACACAGAGAAAAGGAAAAATAAAATCCTGGGAAGATCCATTTGAGATAGGAGAGAAAAGGCTTTACACCCAAGTGATGAGTGAAACCTCCACAGCAATATCATGACATCTTGGAGCAAGGCATGGCTCTCAGGAGGACTGAGAGATCTGGGTCTCTGGCCAAAATAAAGGATGGGTTTACAGTGGATGGCAGGGGGGATTCAGTCCCATGGCTCTCAGGAGACCCAGCCCCAGCTTGTATTCCCCACAGATCCCAGATCTCCCACAGCACAAGCCTCCAGCACATTTTTGTTAAGACAGATGCAGAAATATGGGGTTTAAACACCAAAAAACACTACAGTCTGTCACTGGCCCAGGCTGTGAAAAATCAAATGTGCTTCCATAGTAAGAAAAACTTGTGGCTCTGAGCCTGGTGTGTATAAAACCTCTGGAGGAAACTTTTCTTGGCTCCCATGGCCCATGACTGGGCAACTGTCAACCGGGAGCCAGATGTTCTGCTGGTGCTCTCCCACCTTGCTCTGCTGCCACCAGCTAAGGGGACATAGGTTTGCTTGGCCACATACAGTTGTAGAGAAAGCAATGTACAATAAGCCTCTCTACGTGCATGGGATGTCAAAGCAGAATAGCTTGTGGGTGGCCCTAGATGGACCTACCATCTGCCTCACTCAAGGCTGTTCCTGTTCACACCGCCTCCAGCCTGCCAGGGTTTCTTTAATCCATAATGCACAAGAACTGTAGGCATCTACCCTGGCTCCTATATCAGGTAGTGTGGAGGCCAGCCTTTGTAGCTGGGAGCTTGGTTGAGTTCCTCCCAGAGGTGCAGAAGATGAGGCTATGCTACCTTCATGCTTTGCTGAGCCTGGAAGAGCCAGGAGTAGCTTGGTGGACAGGTCCACGGCCTCAGACATGGACAAGGGGGGCCTTCTAACAGGGACCACAGTAAAACTGAAATCTAGAGGTGCCTCATCACTGTCAGCCCTAGTCCAAATGTCTCACATTCACCAGGGGAGAATTCTCCCCAGGGTTTGACATTTGGGGCACAAGACTCAAGCTTACCCTTGGTTGCAAAATTTGAAACCCAAGTTAACAAAAAGGAAAACCCTAAGAATAAAACTCAGCCAGGGACAGCTTGTATCAAAGCCCATTCTCAGTGACTATGGAGCCTTGGCAGTCCCCACAATGACAACAACATCAGGGTGCAGCCCAAGGTGTCTGTCTGTTCATACCAGGGTGGAGAGGCCTTGCAGGGGCATAGGGGTGCCAGAAGCCAGGCATTTCAAAGCAGATGCTTATATCTCCCTTCGGTCCCCCCAGGTGATCCCGTTTGCTGCTGATTGTGACCAGGACGAATGCACGTGCCGTGACCCAGCAGCCGAGGAGAACCAGTAGTGGCACCATGAAGGGCCTCTCTCGGTCAGGCGAGCGCCAGAGGAGCGAAGGGGCAGCAACAGGGGCCGCTGGGGAATGGCAGAGTGTGAGGGGGCAGGAGGCATAAGGAAGAGCTGGGCAGGGGGATGGCAACTGTGCACAGAGGGGACGCGTCGAGGCCACCGAGCAGCTAGCGGGCTGTGGCATGGGAGGGCAGGCGCGTGGCAGTCCCCTCCCTGTTGCTGCTCCCTCCCAAACCCAGCCAGACATGGGGCCCTGGTGCACACTCGAGGGGTTCAGCCAGGGGGTCCGGTACCACCTCAGCCACGTACTGGGCTGGGCTCCACGCCAAGAGCCCAGGTGCTGCCATGGACATTTGTCGTGGTCCAGCATCTGGGTGTCTGTCTTTGCTCTGGATTTTGTCACTATTCACCCCCCTCTGCTGTACAGGCTTCTTTTAGCAAGGTCGAGGTAGTTGTGATCTCTCTGCAAATATTTAAACTTAATTATAAATATATATACATATATATATAATATATATAAATATATATTATATTTTCTTTGCTCATGATGAAGCTGAGAAAGGATACCCTTTGTCACACACCCATGCTGCTGTGAAGTACAAACCATTGGGAAAAGCACAGGTCAGGGCAGGAGGAGCAGGGAATTTCCCCTTCCTTGCTGAGAGGGAGCTGGAAGGAGGACAGAGAGAGAAGCCAAACACCCTGGCCGTGCCAGGAAAGAGCTCCCCAGGCAGGCTGCAACCTCAAGGTGCTCTCTGCATCTTGCAGGCACCAAGTTTTGCCCTTGGGATTTGCTGGTGCTTTGCCTTGCTCTGCTTAGGGTCCTGGGTCAGGATTTTGATGTCGAGAAGAAACCCTGCTGTGCCCTTGCACAACCCTGGTAAGCACAGCAAGTTCAGTGAGCACTGCTGCCTGAAAGGGCACTGCAGACCCCTGTCATCCATTATTTCAGAGCCCTCTGTGAAGGGTTACATGTCCATAGGGATCGCTGCGTCATCGGTAGGAGCAAAGACACGCAACAGTCCCTCTCTGCCTTGCTCCCCCTGGCTACTGCGCACCCAATTAGACAAGAGTTGTAGTGGGCAACCCAGAGTAGCTGTGTGATGCTCTGAATGAAGGATGATGAGGTGGGCCTTCTTTTTTTTCCCCATGTCCCATTTCCAAACATGAGCTTCAACAGTGTTGTCAGCAGTTCTCAGAGGAGACCAGACCCTGCAATGGAAGGAGAGACAGGACACGAAAGACCTGTCAGAAGACTTTGAGCATCATCATCTTCCATTGAGATTTTCCTTATTACTATCTCTGTGGCCGAGCCCATCAGGGTGGACATACAGTCAGACTTTCACAAGTCTCTTACTCCTGTAGGCGCTAAGTGAAAACCTTCAGATTCACTTCTAGCCCCAAAGAAGACCAGCTAGAAACTTCGTCCTGCATAGCTGATGCCCAGAAGCTCATCTTGGCAGCCTCAACCCAGCCCCATAGAGGCAGCAGTTAGGGAAGGTGCCTGGCTTCAGCTGGGGTTATTGCTGATGGCTTTGTGCTGCAAAGAGGCAGAGAAAAGGAATAGAAAGAGAGGAGCAGAGAAGGGACCACAGAGGATAAGCGCAGACACACCGGTGTGCACTGGTACAGTCCCAGGCTGGGACCAAGAAACCCAAGGCTGCCCGGCTACGTTCTACCCACATAGACTGTGCTGGTGGAGTCAGGCTCCAAGCCAGTTTCTCCAGCATAAGAGTGATGGAGAGAGGGTGACACAGTGTGGAGAGACCGGGGATTTTCAGGGCATCCTTTGGCTTTTGCTAGCTCCCCCACCACAAACACACCTTTTTTGTCAGGCATCTCCTGAAGTTATATAGGGCTGGAGGATAGGAGTAGGGTCAGAGGCACCTGGACGTCCCACCAATGTCCAGGCAGGAGACTCCTTGCCCTCTCTAAGCCCTTTCCTGATCCCAAGTATGCCCATCACCCCATGGCACGTCACCTCCTGCCTGCCCTGGCCTAGGCAGGGATGCAGGGGGCACAATGGACCCCATCTCTTGCAGCAGGGATGCACTGACATTTCTGTTCCCATCATGAACAGGTGCCAACACCCAGGGTTTTCAGCCAAATACACTGTCAGTTTGGCAGAGCTGTAATTTTTTTTGACAGCAATCCATTTCTCAATTAAAAACAAACCCCAAAAAACCAAGGAAGTCTTTAAAAAAGCCCTTTCAGACTCTTCTGGCCTCAGTGTGCCCCAGAAGGTGCAATCTGAAAGCCCGTCCTGCTCCACCAGCTCAAGGAAGGGGATATTCAGGGGTCTTGGCACAGCAGGAGCGGGTGGACACGGCAGCCCCCCCCCCACCTGTGGGGATGCTGGGGATGCGGGATGAGGGTGACACTCAGAGGGAGATGGGAGAATTTCAAGTCCCAGCATCTTGTGATGCCAAACCCTTCCCTGCCTGGTGTCAGCATTACCTAGATGCCTATGTGTTTAGATGCCAAATTTTTACCCTTTTTGGCATGAAAATCCTGGTCTCAGCAATGGCTTGTCCCTGCTCACCAGTGGATAGGGTGACCAGAGGTGCTGGCTTGGCTCATGGAGATTTGTACTTCTCATGGATAGCTTCTACGTACCGAAATATTGTTCTTCAATAGCGACACTGAGCGGTTTTTGTCCCCTTTAGGGTTTTATTCACAACGGAGGCTGCTGCTATTTTTATTTTTTTGTATTTGATAATTATTTTTTATAAAAATCTATGAAAAAAAATAAATAATCTTGTCATCCTCCACCGCTTTTGCTTCCTTGCTTCACCCAAGGAGGGGCCAGGGTCAGGGAGGGAGGTGGTTCAGCTGCTGCCAGCACCTTTGGTCCCACATACTCTCCTCTGCCTCAAACTATGGGTTCTCCCAGCTGCCTCCCAGCACTGTCCCAGTCCGGTGGGAGACCTCCTTTGGGTTTTAGGTTGGGGACACCCCCCAAATCCCCCACAATGCTCTCCCTGTTCAAGGCTGCCACTCAGGCAGCTTTTGCTGTGCCACCAGCTGCGAGGACACAGGGACCAGGGCAAGATGATGCCATAGTACTGAATCCCCTCCCGTGGACAGCCTCAAATCCCACAAACATCCCTTGTCACTAAGGCAGGGGACATCCTTGGGGTCCTCCTGGGTTAGGACTTCACTTCAAAGATGCCCACAGCTGCTCCACTCTGCCCAGTTGGCCAAATCAGTGTTTTTGGTCCTCTGGAAAATGGGATTTGCAGCATTTGATCAAGTGGCCTGTCCCATGGAGCCTGCTGCAGCCACAGCCCTGCATGTCACCAGCTATACGTGGACATCCCCTCCAGACCAGGGTCACCTGGAGCATCTGGGCCAGGTTTGAAAGTCCCGCCACACCCCCAAGCTGGAAGGCTATCATGCCAAGTGGCACAAGGTGGGACAGCATGAAGGTTCTCCCCTAAAAGACTTCCCCTGTTGCAATTCCCAATTCCCAGTGGCCCCCAGCCAGCCAGGTCTCTCATGGAGCCACCAAGCCACAATGGTCTGCAGTGGTCACATCTGCAACAGGACCAGCCTGCCCTGTGGTCTCTTTCTCAGCGCCTTGCAGGGTGATTTACTGGGAGGAAATACTGCTTTTTATAGACTTTGGGGAAAGAGGATTACTGGGCTTTTTTTCTTCCCACTGCTACCTTTTCCACTGTTCAGGTTTTTTTTGGTGTATACTTATGGGTATTTTTTTCCCCATTTTTTAAGATAGTTTCAACTAAGCAAATAAAATGGCCCTGAAAAATGTCAGGTTGGCTTCCAAGAGCAGAACAAGCAAGCACAAATGGCAGTTAACAAAATCCAGGCTGCATTTCCGATGGACCAATCTGGGGACATTTCAAGCCTCTCCCCCTCCCAGACAGGGGCAAGAGGGAGATCCCTCAAGGAGCCCCTTTGCTGTTTCACAGATCAGTGAAGGGTTTGAAAAGGCCAAAGCCGTGCTAGGAGCTCTTGCTCTTTCCTTTGTCACACACCTCGCTTGCAAGTGGTGGAGAAAGTGAGTCATGGCTGAGCAAGTGGAGAGATTTGGAAAGGATTGAAAAACACAAGCACTTGCAGTGGGTTGGGGGCCAGGGGGCTACTGGACCCTGGGGGGGCAAAGCCAAGGCCATGGAAAACAATGAAATCCCAGTTTTCCTCCTGCAGGGCTGACATGAGCACATCAAGGGCCCCAGAGAGGAGTGATGGTCTGAGAAAATGGAAGGAAAACCCCTAACACAGGGTGCCTGGTGTGGGGCACCTGGTGTCTGTGAGCAGGGAGCACCTGGGGACAAGGAGCTGCCCCCACCAGCCCCAGGGCAGCTGGGCGCATTGCACAGCCCTCCCTCCTCACTGCAGCCAGAGTGCCCTTGGCAATCTGAGCCATATGTACCCAGCCTTGATTGAAACAATCTGAGGTGCTTTGGTTTTGTGTTGCTGCTGGAAGCAAGCAAAGCCCTGGCAAGCCCTCGGTCCTGACTGTCTGTGCCAGAGAAGCTGGGGGTGCATGGGAACATGCAGGCAGGGCTGCAGGCAGGACTGCCTCCAGTGCTAGCCCTTGCACCATGTCCAGGGTGTCGGGTGCCCAGAAGTTGAAGGGGGTGTACTGCTGGGGACAGCCAACTCATTCTGAGTCTCCCTCCTCGTTATCTTTTTGTTGTGTCTTTAAAACCCGCTCCCTCCTCTTCCAGCTGTCTCTGATAGCCACGTGCCTCCCTTTGCTCCGCACCAGCCTTTCCTCCACTTCTGGTCTTTGCATGGACTCTCTCATCGCTCCCTGGAGGAGGAACAGCATCTCCTGGTGACATCAGATGTCCTCTCTAGGGCAAAGGTCCCCAAATCATGCACTTCCACAGGGGCTAGGTTTTCTCCCACAGAGGACAGCACATTAAGAGGCTCCACAGCCCCAAACAACCAGGGCCCCAGTTGTAGGTCTTGCATTTAAATCAAAAAGGGCAGTTGTCTACGGCAGTAGCTAAGCGACAAGCTGTTTCCCATTCTGTCCCCTCCTTTCTGCCAAATACCCAGCCTCAAGGCAAGAGACACCAACCCCTGCGTCCCCAAGATGAGGGGGACATGTGGTTGCTCTTTCAGCAACACAAACTGGATCTGAAATGTTTTGTCAGCTGTTATGGTGGAGGAAACAACCCAGTCAGTCGTTAAGAAACAGGGCAGCCACCAGGACTGGGTAGGACACGGTACCCTGTGTGAGGATCCCAGCAGTGCCACATCATTCATGCATGCACTGAAATGAAGAAATCCCTGCTGATACTTGCTTTCTGAGGTTGAATAGGGACTGCTGGTCAATGGCAACCATTCTAATGTCCACACACATTACCAAACCCTTCCTAAAAAGCTGCCATTTTGTGTCAGCTGGTGATGCATCCTTTACAGTCCACTTCCTTTTTGGGGTGGCTTTCTCCAAACACCCATCTCTTGCAAGCCAGATGACCCCCAAGGAGATTTTGCTCTGGTGAAGGTGTGATGAGACAGCTGTGCCGAGACCTTCTTACACAGCAGCTCAGGCTTGCGACTGTGTGCCTCACTGCTGTGCAGCCCCTCTTCTCCTCCTTCTCTTCCTCCTCCTTATGTCTTGTTCCACAGCCACAGGTTATTGTGCAATGAGCTGGTGGCAGCGACAGCACTTAACTGCATGGAAAATAGCAGAAGGAAAGTAGAGTGTGTATTTTTAGCTTATTTTCCTGCTATTTAGCAGTGGGAAGAGAAAAAAAAATCAAACTGTTCCACAAGACGTAATGAAGTCTGGTTTCCTATGGATTCATGCGCTATAGCCCGTAAATCCCCCTTCTCCCATGTCCTCCCAGGCATCCTGTCTGCCTGCCTGCAGTAATCCCCAGCTCTCCCCTGCTCTCCCACCCATCTGGCAGGGTGGGTGGCTATACACACTGGGCTTGGCCAAAGGGCCAGCCACTACAAGTGCTGATGGCCTGAGCACTAGACACAACACCGCACTGTAAGTGACTTTCAAGGCATCCTTTGTGTCTCTCCCCTCTGCCTAGGCACTGATTTTTGCACCATTCATAGGACAGTAATGTTCTTGATGCTGCTAGTTCTCTGTCAAAAGTCTGCCAGATAGACCAGGAAGTTCTCAGGAGATGGTTGACCACCAGACAGCATCATCGCATCCACCTTAAGCCCTATAAAGACAGGCTAAAAGGAGCTTTTTTTGACTCTGCTCCCAGATTCCCAGCATCCACGGAGGTTTGCAAAACAAGGACTGAGAGCCCCTCCCGGAGGGTATATAAATGCAGTCTTCCTCCCAAAACGTGGCGGTGCCTGCAGGCATCCACAGTTTCCCATGCCCTGAGGAGAGGTGCAGGACGTGGCTCCAGCTGTGTGTACTGAATGGTTCGGCACTTGGCTAAAGTGGGCAGACAGGCTAATGCTAAACTTGTGTGAAGATGCACCTGAGTTCAAAGGCTGGGATTGTTTCATCCACTACCAAAAGATGACATCAACTGGATCAAAACTATAAACAAACACTCCAGTTTGCCAGAGCCACGGATTACTAACAGCTCCGTTTAATAGTCAGTTAAATTGTCATCTGGAGTTTTACATTGTGTTACAATGATATTTTGTTGTTGTTGTTGCTGTCGTTTAAAACCTCTTTTTTTAAAGTAATCCGGAAGGGTTTTGTGTTTCTTGCCACATGGCTATCTCACTCTAAACCACCCTACTTTCAATCTACAGTAGTAAAACGTTACATTAGAGTTTTAATAGAACATCAAGGAACATGAATTGTAGCCATCTTTGTAAAGAAAAGGACCAAACCATCTTTATATGTTAAATAACTCCACAACAAGTAAAAGGTAGTAATGCTATTACAGGGATAGGGGTGCAGCAAAGAAAAGATAACAACCCAGAGGTTCATCTCAGGTGAATGATTGCTCATTAATTCAGAAATAAAACAAGAAGAGAGGGCAGGGGACGAGGGAGTTTGCAGAAATGGATGGAAAATGGTGTCTTCTCCAGCTTTCGTGTGGCTGGCAGCATGGGAAGACCCAGGAGTCCAAGAGAGAAAATACTGTGCAGACCCAACAGTAGGACCCCGTGGTGGACATGGATGAAGTCAACTCTGGAGGGAAGGGCACAGCTCAGGGCTCACCCACAGCTCTTTTGTGTGAGCAAGCCCCATACACATCTCACCAAGGACAGGTCTGCAGCCATGCTGCAACCCACCCACCCCCAACCCACCCCTATCTGGGCCCCCATAGTAGGCTGCTGGCATTTGTCTGAGATGGGCTTATGTGTTAGTTGAGGGATTTGGGCAAGAAAATCCAAGTTTGGGCAAAATTCTGAATTGCAAAGCCAGAGCAAGGAAACGAAGAAGGAAGCCTTCACAAAGCCAGGGCCATCATGAAAATAGCCCCACAGACATGCTATGCTGGCAGGACCTGCCAGCACAGCAGATGCAGCAATGCTGCAGAGGTCAACCAAGCAGAGCCCCACCAGCAGATTGGGTGGTCCATCATGGGATGTGGATGCCAAGTCCCATCCAACTGTGCAAGGGTGCCACCGAAGCACCAGGACGTGTGACTTTCACCTCGCCCTCCAGGGTGGTCCCCCTCCCAGCCCATGGGGAAGCTGGGGCTCAGGGAGCAGTCTGGCCCAGCCAGCTGGTGATGCTGCGGGCTTTTGGTTGACCATGCAAGGGCATTGAAATGTGAGCACAGAAGCAGAACAGAAATATCTGCAGAGCCCCAGCACAAATCTTGGGGCTGGACGAAAAAGTAACTTAGGCAGGTGTGAACACATGGGGTGTCCAGGGTTTTCCTGGCAGCATCACAGCGAGTGGCTGGCAGTCTGCACTGCTCCTGTCCCTGCTGCTGCACCTAGTAAGCAATAAAAGAGAGGTCTGCTACCCAAATGAAAACAGTCTGCATTTCATATAAAGGCCACGTAAGCAGTGTTACTTGGCTAGTGACCAACTTGCGTCTGGGCCAGAGCAGCCTTCGTTCAAGCATCCCTCCGAGGTGTTGAGCGGAGGTGCCCTTTGCCCATCCCTGGACTGCTGCCCAGCTGGAAGTTAAAAGTTGTCTCAGCATCCGCTGGGAGAAGCAAGAGGATAAACCAAAGTGTCTTGGTTAAGACTGCCAGTGGCTGAAAGGAAAAGGAGCAATGGCTCAGTATGGGTCACCTGCCCATATATACCTGCACATGGAGAGAGCACTGGTCTTGCTTTAAGCCCCAAGTCCTTGGCAGCATCAGACACACCAAAACATAAGAGAAACTTGGGAGAAAAAAAACCCAAAAGGATCCCGTAGACTTCCTTCTTGCAAAGAGTAGGCATTTGCCTGATGACTCCTGCTAGACACGTTCATTACAGAAATGACACAGGGATGCCCAGGTAATACTGACTGCTAGTGGCTGGTCCCAGCAGCAAGCCGGTCCAAGCCATCTGCCCCTGGAGGAGAGGTCTGCCCACAAGAAAGGACAAACAAAGCCCTGTGTGGTCCTGCAGGAAGATGCTGTACTGCTGTTGAGCAAATACTGTACTGCAGTGCTGTCGGCTGTGACTGGCTGTGGACCACAGCTGCCTCCCTCTCAGCACCACGCAAATATTCAAACCATGTCCTTGGCAGGTAGGAGGAGGAATGAGGCAGAAAATCATAAGAGACAGGCTGAAGATTGCTCCTGCCAAGACTGAAAAAATGAAAAGGAAAATTCTCTCTGAAGAGGCATCATAAAAATCCCACTGTAGGGATCCTAGCTAATCCAGATCAAAGGTGCACAGCTGGCAAGTCCAGAGATGCCTCCTCTGCAAACCAGGCTGGAAGCTGAAGCTAAAAGGAAGCTGTTTGCTGCCTCCAACACTGTCAGTGGCAACAGGGTTTTGGAGAACAATTTTCTCTGAACCAAGCCCAGTGTCCCAGGACAACCCCAGTTCTCTAATAAAAAAAGTCACTGGTGAGAGCTGCAGATGTGAGCCTGAACATGGGCAGGCAACACTCCAAGAAGCCTGCCCATGATTCCATGTCACCAAACCCCCTCTGGGACCAGGACTTCCAGGACCATCCTGTACTGCCGCGTCAGGGTAAGCTACACCCTGTTCCCCTCGCCATGCAGAACTTGGGCTACACCACAGGTACAGGGCAGCTGGTGCAGAAGGCAGCCTCCTCCATGCCATCTGGGTGCTGCTGTCTTGGCTGGAGCTCTCCTGAGCAGTAGTTTGACATTGCTTCAAAGTCTTTATTATGGTGGTTTAAAAAAAAAGTAATGGAATGGATTTTTAAATTCACTTCCTAGGAATGTGGTCCCACAAGAAGAAAGCTCACAATGTCCAGCTGACCACTGGCCCTGAGGCCAAGCTGCCTTTGCTCTGAAGGACTCTACATCTTGGAGCAGACATGGGCTTTGACCATGACAGAAGAACCTGAGGAGATAGGCTCACCAATGCCCCTCTCTCCTTGCCCCAGCTGGTGATACCACGCCAGCCTTGCCATCGCTTGGCCAAGTCTCATCCAGACCTTATACTTCGAAATTTAAAAAAAAATAAAATCCCAGCCCTCTTGGCCATCCAGTGGCTGTTTTGCTCAGCCATAACCATTAGCATCTCAACCTGACCTGTGTGCCCTGCCTCTGTTTTCCCAACCTTGCATCACCTGCTCTCCCATCTTGGCTCTGTCACTGTATTTCTCCTGTGACCAGTGTCCCCCACCCTTGGGGGTGGTCCCCACAGCCAGGGTAGGGATGGGGCAGGAGGGGAGGGCTGTGGCCTCCCAACCTGCCCTCTCCACCAATGCTAAGGAACCTCTTGGCAAAATGAATAAAACAAAACCAAGAAAACTGGATCCCACAAGACTTCTAACTAGAAAGGCTTTTGGCCAAGTTGAAGAAGAAACTAATACTGAATCAGTCCTGCACAGAGCAGCTGGTTTCACTCCCAATCCAAATTTTTGCCTCCAGAAACATCAGCGACACCCTACCCACCATGGGTCTGTGTGTAAAACCCTCACAAGCACCCGTGGGAAGGCCAGTGTGAGAGTGGGCGCCCGCAACCCTCAGTAGTCCTTGTCACCATAGTCATTGTAAAGGACACTCAGCGTCTGCTCCTCGCAGGTCTTCTTGAGGTCCCGGTTGAGCTCTGACCAGTCGAGCCCATAGGGCTTAATCTCGCTGTAGCGGCAGGCGAGGTACTTGAGGGATGAGCGCTGGAGGCTGATCTTGGGCTCTTGCAGGAGGCCGTTGCACCAGCTGCTGAGGTCCCCCAGCTGCGAGAGGATGAGGCCAGCCTTCCTACAGCGAGGGCGGGCAAGGGGAGATGCCAGGGGGCAGACAGTGAGGGGGCAGCGTGCGTGATGGAGACACCGTGGGGGGATGGCGGGAAAGGCAGGAGGAACATATGAGGAGAGAAAAGCAAAAAGGGTTAAGAACATCGTGGGCACTCCAGGAGGGAGAATAGATAATGCTAGAGTCAGGCAGCTTGGAGAACAGCTGAGTGGAGCCTGATGCTGCCATGACAAGGGGGGACTGCAGGGCTGCGGGGACACACCAGCCTCGTGGCAGCGCTGCAAGCCTAAATGCATGTGAGAACAGCCCCCGTCTGGGTCAGAGATGCCCATGCCGCCTTGGTGATGCTGGATCTGCTGCGCTGGTCTTGGGACTCACCTTACAATTCCCTGCTATGTCCCCCCCTTCTTCCACCCCATATTGTTCCCACAACAAGGCCAGGTTTGCTGAGAGTTTAGTGAGGGGACAGTCACAGATGTAGCTGTGAAACCCCCAGCACCTCTTGGGATGGACATCATCAATGACTCAAATGGCATCACCAGTCACTGCCGCAGCTACTGGACCCCAAATATGACAGCATGGGAAAGCGAGAGCCAATAGCACTACAGGCAGTGGGGAGAAATGCTAAAAGGTGTCAGGCATGACATGTGTGGCCAGCCCAGGGCAGTGTCACCCTGTGTGTCCTCTCCATGAAATGAATGCGTTGCATGTTTGGGAACTGTGCTGATCACTCATGGTTTGGTGTAGGAGACTTCCAGTGACATGGCAGGAAGGGCAGGGAAAAGGTGGGCATGCCAGGAGCATCATTCCCTTGCTATCATGTGGCTGAATGGGACGTAATGGAGAAGAAATGCACAGTATTGCACTGTGCACCACTGAGCATGAAGGAGATTTAGGAAAAAAAAAACACTCAAAGTATCATGCCTGGCTTGTAGGGGTCTGTATGGAAGGCTGAAGTTTAGGTAAAAATTATGATCCTCATAAGATGTAATATCACAAGATATAAGTACAATGAATGACACTCCTGGTACATGACTTGTAATGTTTAGTAACAGTTTAGGAAATGTGTCCCACAGGACAGCGTGCAAACTAGAAGGAATACACTAAGGCATATAACACAGGTTTGATCCAAAAACCTCTGAAAGAACAGGGCATGTGGCAGAGCTCCCCAGTTCTTTGCATGTGCATTTTCCACCTTCCAATTGCAGACAATAAAACAAGGAAAGGCAGGTTATGGCAGTAGAGCTCTGTAAAGAGCCACAATCTCTTCCAGAGAGGTCGGGTGACAGGGGAAAGGAGGAATCCATCTTCAGCAGAAGACAGACACGCAGCTCCCCAAGGCAACATAGCCTCGGTGGGACTTGTTCTGGTAGCAAGAAACTACTAAATTACCAACTCCTGATGTGGATGACATATTGGAAGAGCGCAGAGTATCTTAACCAAATATGACCTAAATTGTGTTCTCTTCTTTTTATGCTTTTCCCTCTTAAAACTGTGCTTCTAGTGCTTTTATTAAGAAAACCAGTTTGTTCAGATAAAACACATTAAGTTCATTTTAAACTTTCTAGCACTTTGGGTGATCTCCAGAGAATCTGGCAAATGTAGAGGCAATGGATTCAAATGAAGTGTCTTGAAGGTGAGTATCACGTGTGACTGGAAACCCAGACAAAAGTTTAAGTGTCTCAAGAGCTGGGATAAGTTTCCTAGCCAGCTTCAAGGTCAGTTGGTGGGTTAGTATAGACAGGAAAAAGAAGACACATTCCCTTGGTAACTTTCACTCAGCACCTGTTCAGCACAGAACAGGCAGCAGAGGCACAAATTGTGATGCTAGGGAAAAAAACCCTCTTTGTGACATTCTTACTTGGATAAGCAGGGTTGTGTGTGGAGCACATGGCTGTGTTGTAGCTGGTTTGAGAGCTCAAGGGTATGTGTATAAACCACGAAGGAACATCCACCGCTCCTCCACACCTTTCTCCAGGCCAGGTGCACCATGGGAGGGCTTCTTGGAGAGGAATTAATTTACCCCAGCCCCACTCAGAGCCAAACTTATCTTTCCTCAAGAGGTCCATCACAGAGGTGGCTGCAGCTCCAAAGGGCCAGTCTGGAGCCACCAAGAAGTTGTCCAGCTCTGCAGCCATGTGACACCTGCAGCCCCAGGGCTCACATCCAGAGCACAGCAGAGCAGTGAAGGCACTTAGCATGGCGTTAACCCGGGAGATAGCCACCCAAGCTGCCAGGTCTTCCAGCTGTGAAAAGGTAGTCATCCTCTAACTTGTCTTGGGCCCCACATCTAGACACCTAGGCAAGGTGCCGCAACTGCCTCTCTTCTTTCAGCATCACAGGTACCCTAACTGGAATGTTGAATATGATCCCACATATTTTGGCTCAAAGCCCATAAATACCACCAGACTTCACCAGACTTTGCATCAAATCCTACTTTCACTTATTTCTTGCTGGAATATGACTTGCCTTTTCCACCATTTCTTCTTGTTATGCAAGGTCCAGGGCTTTCTGCAGCCATTTTCAGACTGGGACTGAGCGACCCACTTTCATAACCGCAGTCAAGTTATCTGCACACACCCTCACTTCTTTTGGTCTAGCAGCCAGCGTTGCTGAGAAGGGAGGCAAGCACACCCCAAGCAAGCAGAGTCAGAAGTCAGAATGGCCACATGGAGGAAGAGGGGCATGACAGAGTGAGTCGCGTGGGTCCACATCTTGAACTTCAAAGGAGCATCAGCAACAGTCAAACAAACACTGTCTGCTGGCTAAATAATGTCATCTGCAAGTGATTTGTCCTGTCACCACCAGTCTGGATCCTTTGCCTTCGCACACGATCAAACAGGAGGTCTGCTTTCCAAGATTTTTCATCACCAGAACCCACTGCAGCTGCCTAAATGTCTCTTTCCAAGTAGCGTGAGCTGCAAACACTTCATCAGCAACTTGCGTCATTCCATCCTAAGCACTCCAGCATTTCCAGAGGGTGGAATTAACCCTCTGGCTTGTAGATTCACTCAGCAAATGGTAACATTTGGGCAATTCAGTGGCATTTCTGTTTGCTCCATGCCAATGCACCTCTGCCTTGTGGTGCTCAAGGAGGCAGCTTCCACCCCATGTTCTGGCTGGTCCTTGCTCTCCTCACTGAGGCAAAGAGCAGCAACAGCAATGACCAGCCTCAGTGATGGCAGTGGCCATGTGACAACTCCAGTTTGTCATGTAAGGAATTTTATGTACTCATGTGAACCATCACAACAGATGTCAGATAGTCTGTGCAAACTGAGGCTGGATTTCACATCTGGAAATGGAGACAGAGTGGCATCACCACAGCTGGGCTCAAGACAAAGGTGAGACATAAGTCCAAGCTTGCCAATCCCACTTGGTGTCATGGGAATGAAGCAACCCTGGGCAAAGCAGCTGGTCGTATCTTCAGCCTTAACAAGACTCCACGTGCTGGGATGTCACTACTGAGCCTTGAGGCTGCGCCTCAAAGACCTTGCATTTCTTCAAACATGAATGGGAAAAGGGAAAAGAGGAAAAACCCCACATTTGCCCCAGGGAGTGGAGGATCTCCTCAGAGTTTCCCACAGAAGCTGGAGACATGCCTAAGACACTAAATGCAAGACAGCCACCAGCTATTTCCTGAGTCTTTCTGACTGCCTAGCAGATGTTTGGAGGCCAGAGAAGGTACACGGAGAACCTCTAGTCCTCTGCTAGAAATCCAAAAGTGATAACCTGGAGAAGCAGGGCTGGAAGGCAGCTAGTGGTGAGACCAGCAAGAGGAGGTGTGGAGCAGGAGGTAAAGTGGAAGCCATGCATTTCATAGGTAGGAGCTGTTGCTGACATATATTTGAAGCAATCCTGATTTCCAGATGGGCTCAAGGCTCAGGTTCTTTGGAGGCCAGATGCTATGAAACATCACTGTAGCCTACACAATCTCCCAGCCCAGCTTGCTAAACTGATTGGAAACATTCACATTACTGAGAAACCGTGCAGACAAAAGCAGACATCCAAGGACATGGGGAGAAGGGAACATCTGGCTGCCTCTGCAAGCCCGGGGCACAAGGCACCCCATCCCCAGGCAGCTGGAGGGACTGCAGTGACCTGGAGGAGCCTGGGGAGAGGACATAGTGCTCACTCAGGCATGAAAGGACTGTTTCACCCAGGAAGAGCTCAGGGCAACCTCCTCCAAAACCTGCCGTGGCAGCCCAGCACTGCCTTGGCATCAAAAACACTTGTGTCCTTGAGATCATCCCACACAACCACAGACATGGATCAAAAAGGAAGGAACACATGCAGTTCAGACCAAAGGTCAATCCACTGCCTGCTTTGGACCACAAGTGACAGTGAGTTCAACACAGAGCGATGCATTCAACTCAAGCCAAAGCTCAGGAAAAGGAGGAAATCCAAGTCTGACCTTGGTATGGCCCAGCACGTGTATGTGTTTGCACACACTTCATCCAGCACCTTCTGCAACAAAGCTCTTCTGTGTCACCTTCTCCAGCAGGCTTGAAGGTATAACCACCTCCTTGCACCTTCTTCCCTCCATCAATGGCTGGGGCCCTTCTCTCGCAATGTGCTCCGACCACACTCCCTCCCCTTCTCACCCACAACAACTTCCGTTCCTCAAAGGTGCATTGTTTTTCCAAGACCTTCTGCCTTTTTGCCCGTGGCAGCAGCTCCTGATGGAAAAAGAGAATCCCATCCCCTTTCCATGCTGTATAGCATGAACGTACTAGGCAGAACTCCAGAGACAGATACAGGGCTGGTGGGATGGACAGGGATGATGGTTTGACAGTGGTCTACCACCTTGCTTATGATCCTTCAAGGGAGATGGCTGGACCCCAAACACATGCACAACATCCAGCAAAACAGGAACCCCAGTGTGAGACTCTAAGCTCTATCATCAAATTCATGCGATTTGCTAGAAAGCCACCTTCCTGGTGACCAACACCTACGAGGGATAAGCCTGTTGGTGGATGGGCCTGCCTGCCTAGCCAACTCAGCTCCTGATCCTACCTGGGCCCCAGCTCATCTTCACAGCGCCAGGTGAACTCCCCAAAGCTCTCATAGTGCTGATTGTAGTGGTAAAGGACTCGGTGCAGGCTGGGAGAACCCAGGTCCAACAGAGTGTTGTAGGCTGTTTGCTGCTCCTTACCGCTGGTGTATCCGTTGAAGAGGTTGTAGATCTTGTCTGCTATTTCTGGGCAGAAGAATAGGGGGTATTCAGCGAGGTGCAAGGAAAAGAATGAATAAAGCCCACCAGGCTAAAGCTCAGCTCTAGGGAAACCAAGACCAAAGATTTGTCCCCTGAATTATGATTTACATCCTAGCAAGACAAGGTCCCAGTGGAAGAGCAACAGAATAGATGGCATTCCCCGGACTCACTCCAGGTTAGGTTCCCACAGTTTGGTCCAATTAGGAAAAGAAACAGGTGGAGTCATCAGGTACCATTAGCAAAATACCATTTATTTATGAAAAGGAATTTCTTGAGCACAGCCACCACCTACCTACCAGTTGCTTTCTGGGCAATACAGGCAGGTCTTCTTGGCTATTTTAGTATGTCCTGAATGCCTGCCCCTCCACCCATCCTCCCACCGCTCCACCAGCACAGAGTGCCTCTGTGCTTGTTTGAAGAGAGGATGTGTGCCTCCTGCCACCCTCCACATTAACCCTCAACACCATGTGGCAGCACCTGGGCCACGATGGGTGAAGGAGGTGTTATAGACAGGACATGAGACATGCACAGGGTCATGCTGGAAGGGGGAAATCCCTGCTGTTGGTCCCAAGCATCACAGTCCAGCAGCTCCCTCCATCTCACCTTGAGCTTTCACATCATCTACCACAGGGCAGGGGGTCTTGACAGTCACGTCACTGGACCTGGAGCGTCTTCCTGTGTTATCAACTCCCCAGAGCGTGAACCTGGCCAAGAAGGAAAAAGGTGAAGGTCTAGACTCCCAAGACTTAATGCAAACACAGGCAGCATCAGGCAGGAGCACCATGGTCAGGGAGACAGTGCTGCCACGGGCATGGCATGGGGGAGGCGACTCACATGTAGGTGGTGTCAGGCTCCAAGCAGCGCACGATGAGGGAGATGGTGGAGGAGAGCCTGTCAGGCACTTGGGCCGGCATGGCACAGGGTGACTTGGCGCCAGAGATGATGTCGTCCACGAAGCTCAGCACCGTCTCTAGGGAGAGAGGGGAGGAGGCACCATAGATGCACACAGGTGTCCCCGGGGCTGTAGGGAGCCACTGAGGTCTGTGCCTGCTACTACGCTGCCTGGTGCTGAGGGGGAGCAAAGCTCATGCATGAGGCTGATGCAGAGACAGACCCATTGCTTTTCCATCAAGGCTTATCACCATGGCGTGGAGCTGCCACTTCTGCAGCATGGTGGGCAGGAGAAGGGCTGCTTTCTCTTCCACAGGATACTGGATATGTTGCAGCATGCCCTTGCAAAGAGGCAGGCAGAGGCTCTCCTCCAACATCTCCATCCCACCCTCCCCAGAAAGAACCAATGGAGTCCCCACTCACCTGTCTCCACCTTGGAGTGGTCCATTCTGTCAGTGACTTTCTCTTGACGAAGGAGGTAGTCGACGATCTGCACCCCAATTGGGGGCTCCGAGTGCCCCCACTCCAGCACCACCAGTGTACTGCTGGGCTCATGAACGGTGGAGAGCCGTAGGCTGGGGGGCAATGCTGGCTGGTCAGCATCTCAGGAGAGCAAGGTCTGCTGGCCGTCCCCACCACCCACCCATGCTCACCCTCACCCATGTCCATCACTGCCTTGCTGCTCCTCTATGCCTTAAAAAGGCAGCAAAACCACCAGGATGAGGCACATAGTATGGGAGAGATGCTGAGGACAACCTGTACAGCTAGTCCCCATGGCTGCTGCAAAAGGCAGCGTGTGAGTTTGCTAGTGCCACTTACTCTGTGGTGCAGACGACATGCAAATGCACGAGAAATGAGTTGGTTTCTGTACGGCACTATGTAGGGACCGTTTTTTGCATTACTCTCCCACATCAAAAGGGCTTCAAAGCATTTAACCTATGGGAGAGAGCAACCTCAGGAGAAAATTGACTCCACCTTTCCTGCCCCTCCTGGCTCTGGGCATGGTGGTCCAAAGGACTCCTTCCCTGGGTTGCTCTACCAAGATGGATCCAAAACCAGTTCCCCAGTCCTCAGCAGAATTTAGAATAGACACTGCATCTCTGCACCCTCTGCCTGATTTCCACGTCCCCCATCCGCTTGCAAACCTGTCCCATAAAGCCACCCCAGCCCCACCACCTCCTGCCACCATGCTGTTGGCCATTGCTGCCTCTTCCCAGACCCATCACACCAAGACCCCAGGCTGGGCATGCATGGAGACCTACATGGGGTGTGGGAGAGGTGCACAAGTGGGCAGCCCATCAGCACCAAAGGCACTCGAGTCACAGCGGCACCAGTCCTCAATGACGTCCCCGCTGCCTGAGCACCACAGTGAGCTCATGGTGGCCTCCTGCAAGAGCTGGGAGAGAGGAGAAGGGAGTGAGCCCTGGGCAGGTGACCTCCCATCCCACCACCACTCGAGTCAGTGCTCATCTATCTCCACCCAGGAGAGCAGGGCTGGCCAACAGGCAAAGGCTGCCTTGGCTTGACATGATGTTACTAGGGAAAGCTGCCTGGAATGACCACCCCGATGCTGTTCTGCCACCCCCACCATGCCCACCCCACCACCCCCAGCCAGTGGCTCCTCACCCGCTGGGTCTGGTTGTTGGTGACCAGCTCGTAGATGGGGGCTGCTTTGGTGACCTCCAGCAGGATGGGCTCGGCTGGCACATCAGGACTGGAGGCGACATGGCAGAGGGGACAGGAAGAGGGGCAGCGCCCTCGGCTCTGGCACTCCATCCGCACACCGGCTGCCATGCGCTTTGTGCCCGACTCGGAGAGGCTGGCGATGTACTCGGGAAAGGTGAGCACCTTGGGGTCCCGCTCACGCTCCTCCGACTCGTCTGAGGGGGAGTTGCCTGGGGAAGGGGGAAAAGAGGGACACCAAGGTGGGCTCCAAGCCATTGATAAGGGGATACGAAGGGACTAGAGCCCTGTCTTCCACCCAGGAGAGAGGCAGTGCTGCCCAGAGGACCCCTGTATCCTTAAGAGCTCCCCGTTTGCTCTGTAGGGATGATATGCTCACTGGTCTTCAGAGGAGGAATCAGGACTGAAAAGTCCACCCTGGCCTCTACCATTGCAGGTCCTTTTGTCTCGCTGTGCCTCTGTTTCCCCAGCCCCAGCCCTTTGGCTGGCGCTGGGACAGACCACCCTTGCAGCAGGTCCCCACGAGAGGGAGCCTCCTTTGTGTAGCTGGAGACTCATGAAGGACCTGCCTGGGCACCTTCACCCCACACTGCCCCACCAAAACCTGCTGCCAAACCACTCCACTGCAAAAGCCCTCCTGGCCTAACAGCTGATTTCTTTGCTCAACTCCCTCAGTTCCCAAGGACCTCCATCAAAGCTGATGTGACAGAGCATGTTGGAGGCCAGAGAGGATGAGTGTCAGACCAAGGTGCACAGCAACAATGCTGCCTTGGTACACCCTACACAAAGATCTGCAGCCAGCAGCACTGAAGAGCTCAGAATGATCAGGGAAGACTTGTCAGTGCCTCATGATGCCCAGAAAGCTCCTGAAATGGCTACAAAGACACTAAGCCCCTCTCCAGCCCCTCCACTGCTCCTGCACTCGGTCTCCATGCAGGGGAAGGGAGATGGGGAGCAGTCCCCTTTCGGAAGCTGGCTTGAGCCTGGCTCTCCTGTCTCTACACTGCCATGAGGCATGACGGAAGTGGGCAAGGAAATAGGGTCTCTCCTTAAAGGCTTAGCTTACAAAGCACCATCACAAAGCAAAAGAAAATGGTAAGATGGAGGCAGATACATTCATCAGGACTGCAGACCCCCAGCTGGACTGTGATGAGGCTGAAGGCTCATTTATCCTCTGCCCTGTGCATATGTGGAAATATCTGCAGGTCCTACCCTGCCAAACCTCAGGCAACGCTGCATCCCAGCCGGCTCAGAAAAAAAGATTTGCAGGAGGAAAGCATTGCTACAGTCGAGCTTTTCCCAGCTCTGCACAAAGTTGCCTGATGCCAGGCGCCACCATGACCCTGTCACATGGGGCAGCAAGCCAGACCATGTGCTTTTCTACAGTGTTCCCATAGCAGGAAATATTTTCACACAAGGGGAAAAGTCCTGGCACAGCAGTCAAGAAAGTAGGATTTGCCCATCACTGCTGTGCCCTGGTTCACATCACCCCGCTGCTGCAATCCTTGCTGCACAGGGGAACGGTGCTTTTCACCCAAAATCCCTGCCAAAGGATGTCTCTGGCTCTACACCTAAGAAAAGGGGGCCAGAGGGACCATTGGTGATGGTTGGTGGGGTCAGAGGAAGCTGAAGGATGCCCAGGCAAAGCCTCACCTCTGGGGCAGGCTCAGGGCATCACCAGCAGTGGCTTGGTATGGGCTGACTGCTGCAGGGAGCCACTAGAGAGCACGTCCATGGCTCAATAGGAAGATCTTCCTATTGCAAGGGTTTGCTGAGAAATGGGCCAGTGCTAGCCTATCCTCAAGACTCCTGCAAAGAAAATAAGGCTGTTAAACAAAACCTGGGGTACATAAGCATTGCTCTACTCCCCCAGCAAGCTGGAAATGGATCGCTTTGGGCTGGCTGTGAATTGTAGCTTAGCAGGCGCCAGGGGAAGCAGAGGAGCCAGGGAATGATTTGTCTCTTGCAATTTCTCAATCGATATCCAGCTCCTGACGTTTGCAAACAAAAAGCAAAGGAGGGAAAGTGGCAGGTGCCAGAGTGAAACCGAAATGGGATATTGTGGGTGGAAAGAGACTGCCAGACCTGAAAAGCCTCCAAACAGGAAAATCAAAGAGGAGGAAATTGCAGGAGAAAAAAAAGTACTTGCAATCAAAAGATGCTACATCTGGAGACAGCTCGCAGCAAAACAGCCACGAGTCTGTACTCTCACAGGTGGACTTGGGAAGAAGTCCACGCTCCAGGAGGTCTGAGCCCACCGGATCCAGTCTCAGGCTCAGAAAGAAGCCTTTCCCATACAAGAACCCTGGAGAGAAAACAAATGTCTCCACGCCAGGGCACAGCACAAGCAGCACTGTAGGCTAGTGTCAATACTGAGAATTATGAAGCTTCATGATGGAAATGATGTGGTGGTCATGGTGCCTGTGAGATCCAAGCTCACATGGCCTGCACCCAGGAGCTCCTGGGCAGGGGGGCAGCAAACCACAGTCACCTAAAAAGCAGCAACTCCACTCGGCATCCCCTGTGTCTGGGCTTGGGAGCTGTTTCTTTTTTGCTGCCCAAGCCTGGATGGTCAGCTCAATGTCCTCAGCACAGGCAGCAAAATGCCTGCAGGTAGTTTTGAAAAGGCCTGCACAAGAGATGCTGTGATCCTGGTGACATCTGGCAGCAGGCAGGCATTAGGCTCCCTCTGCTTTTGGAAAGCTCATGTCCAAACCCATTCTACAGGGGAGCTGTCACACCGCACTGCAGTGAGGGCTCTGGAGGGGATGCAGCAGTGCTGGATGCCCTCCGCACCACAGTGAACCTCCCAGTTCACAACTGGGCTCCAGATAGTACAAGCACAGTGCTGAGAGCCTGGGAGAAAAAAGCACATTAGAGGGAGTAAAGTCTGGCCGCAGGATGCAAGTGGAAGAAAACAGATATGGTGGAGACAAAAGGAAGGAAGGAACAGGATTAAAGACAAATAACAGTTAAGTCCAGAATCAGGCAGGGCGGTTTGGTGGAATTAGTGCGTTTGTCTCTCAACTCCCTGGGGATGTGGGTATTCATCTTCCTTTCTGGCCTGGACTAATGCCTGCTGCAGTCCATGGGAGTCCTTCAGCTGGCTTCAAAGGGTGCAAGAACAGGCTGTACATAAGAGGATGAGATGGGATGCAGCCCTGACACAGGCCTAGTGCTTTCTCTGCTATGCTGAAAGCAAACCCAGCTTCCCACTCTCATGGGGACCCTTCCTGGGGACAAGCGGGGCTCCTACCTTTGCTGATGTCCTCATACTCCAGCCAGAGCTGCCGCTGGACCTGCCTGTTGGGATACCAGATGGAGCAGGACTCCTCAAAGCCATATACTGCCTCTTGGATATAGTGGTTGCCAAACTGGTCCAGCAGTGCCATGAAATCTCCACGGGAGGTGGCGCCATCCAGGGAGTGAAGTGCGTTGCTGAAGGCTGCAGAGGAGACAGGAGAAGGTGCTCAAATCTCAGGGGACCCTGAGCCCTTGCCACCCCTCCAACAGGCTTGGGACAGGCAACCAACCTCTGAGCCCATCACCTGCCAGAAGAAGGCTGTGTGTCTTCATGCCACCCCTTTTTCCCTTCTTCCCCTGGCCCTGCACGCTTACACTGGGAGATGGTCAGCTGGTTGAGCCGGACGTGGTACATGATGGACTGCACCTTCCAGTGCTGCAAGAGGGGGTACCCGGACACCTCGCTGAAGTTCACCATCCCTGTGGAGAAAGGACATGGTGGGGTCGGCACCACTGCCCAAGGATGCCTCACCATGAGGATGGCTGCAGCCCCCGAGCTGTGCCTGGGGCAACACAGCCAGAGGGGTGGGAAGAAGCCAGGGGAAAGGACAGCGCACACACCACGTCCCCCTGGGGAGGTGGCAAGGCATTCAGAGCTGAGGGTCAGCTGCTCCCTGGCAATTAAAATCATGTCTTTGAAGGCAAACACACGGGCTCATTTCATCCTGCCGTCTGGGGCTCTGCATTGGAAGATAATGAGCCTCCCCCTGCATCCCCTCTTGCTTCCTTCCCGGCGCCGGCTCCCAAGACATGCCCAGGTGTGCTAATTATTCCACTAATGAGAGCTGTGCTTTTTAATGAGCAGCTTGCAGGCCTGGGAATGGTCACCGTCATGCCACATATGCCTGGGTACAGCCAACTGAGAGGCCCTGGGGTTCCTTTTGGTCAGGACTGAGCCGAGTGGTACACAGGTGTACAGGGGAAACCACATGCCTGCTGATGCTGCTGCTCCCTTGGGATGTTATGGCTATGCTGGAGTTGAGCAGGACCTGGGGCTTCTCCCTCTTCAGGCAAAGACATCCCATTCTCTAACCATTTAACCATGCATTATGGGAGCCAGATATTTATGGAGACCAGGGCTGGGCAGACACTTTGTCCTGCCTAAGGCATGAGCCCAGGCACATAGGAGCTCAGCTTCCATGAGCAGAGGGACAGAGGCCAATGAGCCCAGACAAAGCCCCAGAAAGTCAATTGAAGGGTGCTCATGGCTCTAATTTTGGTGACTAGAGCATCCTGTGGTGTGCCGCAGCAGGATGCTAGGGCATGGCCACCTCCTCCCTCGCAACGCTGCTGCTGTATAGTCAACACAGCACACCTCTGCTCGGCAGTGAAGCAGCAAACTCTGCTGCTAAACAGCCACACAGCAGGAGTTCTGGAGGATAACAACAGGCGTGCCCCCCTCCATAACAAGCAATGAAGACAGAGGATAAGGACAATAAGATCCTTTGCCTTCCAGCGCCTCTCGCTTCAGTGCTGGCTGCTACCAACAGCTTCAAAGCCTTGTTCTTCCCTGCAAAGTGTTTATGCAAAAACAGCCCTTCCTTACTCAGCAGCCCTGCTCATGTATTTGCAGCAATATCCAGATCTGCTTACTGACAAGCAGAGAAGATTTTACTTCTTTACTTTTTTTTTTTTCCCTTAATCAGCCACAAAATGCCAGCAGAGCAGTGGGAAATGAATAGGATAATTTACTGGCTTCTGTCTCCCTGGCGTAATTGCTAGTGGAGTGCCAGTCCCACCATCCCTGCCATGATGCTGAGGCCACAATGGCAATGCGTTCCTTACATCCATGTAACCGTATCAAGGGCAGCAGAGCCCCATAAGGAGATGGAGGTCCTCCAGCACCTCCAGGCAGGGCTGAGCATCCCCACGGCTGCAGGGGCAACTCACCAACACAGATGTCTTGGGGTAGCTCAGTCCTACCGGGACCTGCTGGCACCCTCCTCCCTGCCTGCATCTGCCTGCACACACACCTACATTGCCATGCCCCCTGTCAGAGCAACCAGCACCCATCCGACCGTGGCTGCAGCCCACAGGTGCTCCCCAAAACCCTCCTGGGAGCTCTGCCAAATGAAGTGAATGCACAAGGACTCATATGAGACCACACTGCAGACAACTTCTAAAAGACCTTACTATCCACATCCATCATTTAGTAGCTGCCTGGTGTCCTTGAACGTTCCAACCAACAGCAACAAGCACCAAGGAAACAAAGGCTATTTAGGGGTGCTGGCAACTTGTTGGAAAAAAGGTAAATCCTCGAAGGTTGTCTAGGAATCCGTGATAACCCTGCTGGTCATGGTCCATGATGCTCTGGCAGGACAAACTGAAACATTTTGGGTTGGTTGTGGTAGGTTTTGAATGTTTCATTAGGCCGGCAAAGGGTTTTTGATTTGGAAATCAAATGAAAGGCATTTGGAAAACTTTTTTGCCTTGAATAAAAAAAACATCCTTTTTGCAAATATCCCAAATATCCAATGGACGCTTGACCTTTTATGCCACACAATTAATTTACAGTCTCTCCCTCTCCTTCATTTTTAATGCCTTCCTCTTACCACTGCTGCCGCTGCAGGTGAGTGTGGGATGCTGAAGCAGACTATATATACCCCACAGTAGGTATATCTCCTGGGAGGGTTAGGTGCCAAAGCCAGGAACTCTGGCAGCTGTCCTGTTGGGAGAGGTGCAGGTCTGGCTGGACTCACTCACCGGTGAGGAACTCAGGGTCGGGCGTGGGGTCAGAGAGCTCCTCTTGGCACTGGTTCTCCAGGGGCACCGTGGCCACCACCAGCCCATCCGGCAGCTGCTGCTCCAAACCCCGGGCAAAGTTGTTCTGCCTGAAAGTAATAGCAGAGACGAGGGGAGGGCTGGAGGACAGAGAACTGCCTGGGGTCATTGCCACCAGCTGGTGACCTATCCCAAAAAGCCAACCAGCACCAAGCCTTTGTTTTGGGCAAAGGTTACAAAGATATCTACTCTCGATGGAAAGTTTCAGAAGCACCCTCCCCACCAGCCGCTCCATCTCCAGCAAAGCTTGGCCAGATGTGGATAGACCAGGCTGTCTGCTAAGGTCCAGCCCCAGGCTGCTTCCCATGCCTTCTTCTTGGAGAGGATGGAGAGTTTTGACCCTGCTGGGGTCACCTCCCCACACACCCAACTCACCTGAACGTCCCTTTGAGCACCTGCCCTGCAGCCACCTCCTTGGAGTGGTTGTTGTAGCCATAGAAGACCTCCCCAAAGAGCGTCTGGTTCATGGGCAGCTCACGGGGCTCGCCGCAGTCCCCCACCTCAGGGCATGACTCTGAGATAAGCTGGCACGACCGCCCATCTGTACCTAGCTTGTAGTCCTCGATGCACCTGGGAAGCCAGCACGGGGTCCACCATCAGCAGCAGCCCCCACCAGTGGGGACTGGGGCCACCAGGCCAACCCAGAAGGGACTGCAAACAGGGGTGGCCCTCCCTCTCAACCCTATGAGCTCAGGGTGGCAGCAGCAAGGTACAGCAGTACCTGGGGATGTCCTCGTGGCCAGGGCGATGATGGACTACTTACCCACAGAACATGAGGATGTTGTAGAGCAGGGGCTCCTCAGGCAGGGGGACCATCTGCTGCAGGCACAGCTGCTCGCAGCCCCCGTTAAAGCCATCTGAGCAGTCCACGCCGATGTGACGGTCATAGCAGCCTGTGCCATCCTTCATGGGGCTCAGTCCTGTTGGGCACTGCCAGGGGTGAGGGAAGCAAGAGATTAAACCCCTGAGGAAGAAAGCTGGCACTGGGACTGAGGCAAAGGGAAAGGCTTTGGCACTGCTCTCTGTTGGAAATCACAGTGTAAGCCATGCTCAGGGGTTGTGGGACAGACGGGAGCAACACCGCCCATGGCTGTAGATATTCCTCCTGCACTGAAGTCTCTTTACAGCCCTGGGGAGTGCAGCCCCGGGCGTGGGAGCCCCCCAAGCCACCCGTCACGGTTTTAACTAGGATAGAGTTATTTTTCTTCACTGTAGCTGGTATGGTGCTCTGTTTTGGACTTAGTATGAGAATAATATTGATAACACACTGATGTTTTTAGTTGTTGCTAAGTAGTGTTTATACTAGTCAAGGACTTTTCCAGCCTCCCATGCTCTGCTGGGTGCACAAGAAGCCAGGAGGGGAGGCAGCACAGCCAAGATGGTTGATCCAAATTGACCAAAGGGATATTCCATATCATATGACATCACACCCAGTATATTAACTGGGGGGAGTTGGCCAGAGGAAGCAGCGATCGTGCCTTGGGGACCGGCGGCGTCAGTTGGCAGTGGTAAGCAGTTGCATCACTTGTTGTTTGGGGTTTTTTTCCCCTCCCAAGGTTTCACCTCTCTATCCTCTCTCTCTCGTTATTTTCCTTTTATTATTGTTATTATTATTATTGCTATTACTGTTTTATTTTAATTATGAAACTGTTCTCAACCTACAAGTTTTTTTACTTTGGCCCTTCTGATTCTCTCCCCAACCCCACTGGGGTGGGAGGAGTGAGCAAGCAGCTGGGTGGTGCTTAGCTGCTGACTGGGGCTAAACCATGTCAGTCCTCCACCAACACCCAGCTCCAGTGACAACAAAAGCAATGCTGCTCTTTCCAAACCCACCATCTGCCCCATGCTCACAGCCTCCCCATCCTGATGTTCAGCTCTGGTGGCATCACAGCAGGACGCCCCAGCCCCACAAACCCCTCTGTTTCAGGGCACACACTTTCCCTGCACAGCAAAGCATCTGTGGTGGTGACAGAGGACACACGAGTGATGTGGGACCTCCTAGAAAGCCATCAAGCAGATGGGCTCTTGCTCCCTTGTGCATGCATGCAGCAAGGGCAGGGATGGAGGAGATGCCAGCCTGAAAATATCTCATCCCGCTGCAAAACCAACCCCAAAATATCCATCCCAAGGTGATGGGAAGGGAGGAAGGATGCAGCCCTTCCCCTTCCGCCCTCCCCTTCCTTGCTCACACCAAAGGAGATTTGCAGGTTCCTGGGGGGCCACGCACCACGCAGCCCGTCGAGTCCAGCTTGCGGTCCGAGATGCAGCGGAAGTTCTTGCTGCAGCCCCCATTGTCCCGGGAGCAGTCACGGACAGGGCCGAAGGAGTCCAGGAGAACCTCCAGGCTGTCGAAGGAGGAGGAGGTCATCAGCTCTTCCCTGCGAGGAGGAGGGGGAGGAGGTGTGTCACTGCTCCGATGAGAGGCTGCGAACACGTGCACAACCGTGGCTGCTGTGTGGGTTTTTCCAGAGCTCAGGTCTCCCTCGGGCTTACAGCGAACTGAATGGCAGCCAAGCTTTTAGAGGGATGCAGGAGCTACTGAGATATTGAGAGCTACCTCCAAAGGTTCAGCTTTGCAAGCACTAAAGAGGGGCAGGTTAATGGCCATACTAATCTCCACCTGCAAAAGGTGGGGCAGGGGTCCCAGCTCTCATCAAGCCCCACGTTCTTCTGGTTGGTCCTCTCACTCCTGAGATGCACCAACAGTTTATCTGCTGAAACGCCTCCTAAATGCCCTAGCCCCACCGTATCACCCACCTGACCTCCACTGCATCCTCCATCACTGTCATATCGGTCTTGCACTTGGCCGAGGGGTTGATGGCCAGCTCGGCTGGTGGGATAACAAAGCTCTTACTTAGTGGCAGCCACATGCCTTCTCCCAGGGTGTAGGTGAACCTGCCAGGTAGAGCAGCAAAGGCTGGCATGGAGGAAAATGCTGATCCTGGAGGGCTGCCTCTACCCAAAATCAAGCCCTTGAACCTCCCCTCTGCCCTGCAGGGATGCCAGCCTGAGTAAAGGCAGATGGGCAGAGTGAAGTGGGTGGCTCCTCCAAATCATAGAATCATTAAGGTTGGAAAAGACATCTAAGATCATCAAGTCCAATGCACCCAAATGACCCCCAAAAGCACAAGTAATTTAGAAAATTAAAAAAAGACAGACATTTCTCTTTTTTGTAGAAATCCTCCTTCAAAGCCTAAACTTCGCTCTCATCATGGATAGAGAGGAGGAACTAGCTGCTGGGCATCCAGCAGCCCCCACGGCAGGTGTATAGGACCTTCCCAGCCATGCTCGCGTGTCCCCAGGAAGTGGCACAGAACAGCCATGCTCAGCCCTGCCAGCTGGGGCCTGCCTCTATGTCCTGAATTGTATTTTTGAGCCCCAAAATGTGCTGACCAGGTTGCCTTTACTGCTTACCGAAAAATCTTGTCGGACGGCTGCTCGCCCAGCACCAAGTCGAAGCCCCGCTGGAAGATGGTGTATGGCCAAGGCCTGGAAGAGAAACCCAGGAGCATCATGCCAGCATCATGCCCCCACCGCCCCTCACAGCCTGAAACGCTTCCCCAGTTTAGCCCCCAGCTCACACACTGAGGGGTCCTGGGATGAGTTAGCTCAAACCAAGCAACGACAAGGTGATAAAATAGCCCCACATCCAAGATCTTAATTTTGGAGTTCCTACAACATCAGCTCCTCACCCCAGCCCAACCTGCCAATGGGTCGGTGGCATATTACGTCCTTAATTTTGGGGTACAGCATGCTCCCATCCCCCCTACCCACTGGCATCTGTGACCCTCATGCTTCTGCGCGCTCAGGTACCACCTGCCCAGCTCCCATTTTAGGGATTTGCATCACAGCTATTGAACTGAAAAAAACCCACCAAATCAAAAGCCAAAAAAGCAGCTGAACTCCTTCTCTGCAAGGCTTTTGCAAGGGAGCATGTCAGGCCTGGGCCCACAGCTTTGCCACCTGCCTTATTCCCCCAGGGTTCATTGTTTCAGGAGGGGAAATGAGGAAGCCTCAGCCCCCATTGGACTTTGCAAAGGGGTCTGGAAGACAAGCTGGAAGTTTGGAGCCAAGCGGGAAGCTGGAGAGCTGATGGCCCCGTCTCCTCCATCCTTCTTACCCTAGATAGCACAGGGCGATTTGCAACTGAGACTCAGTAACCAGTGCCCTTCAGTGGGACACCTGTGACCAGAACACCTCAGGATGTGCATCCCCTGCCAGCATGGCCCCACTGGCAGAGCATCACCTGCAGAGTGAGGCTGACAAGTCAGAGCAAGAGGAAGCACAGAGAACTGACTGAGGTGGGCTTTGAATCAGGTAACACAAACCCTGCTCCCAAACCCTTAAGCTCCAAATCCCCTTTGCAAGACCTCAGAGCTGAGAAACAAAAGAGTTTTTCCAACCCTTCACATCGCTGCTTTTAAAATTCAGGGTGAGAGGATCATTTGCTGCCGACAAGCCCAGGGATTTTCTCCAGAGGCAATTACAGCTCTCCTGCACAAGCACTTTAATTTCTAATCTGAAGTTATTTCAGCAAGGACAAAAAAAAAATCCTGATTGCAGGATTACAGTGTGCCGTCTTATTTCCTTGCTGGAATACAATGCTACTTTCCCATCCAGTCAGCTGGGAGCAGGGGATTACATTCAGCCTGCAGATTGGATTGCCCTGAACGAGGTCAGCTTTGGCCAGAAAGTGATGTGTTACTGTCTCGCTGACGCCTTGAATGCTTCGTGCCTCCGCCTGCCAGTGCTCCCGCAGATGGGTTTTATTCTTGCTTCTCAGGAGCACGCCAGGCAGGGAACAAAAGCAGAGGCAAGGTATTGTTCCCCATTGACTCAGGTGGAAAAGCAATTGTGAAGAGCCCATCTTGCCTTGCAGCAGAGCTGAGCCCCAGGGCAGGTGCTGCAGAGATGTGCTAGCTGCCGGACCTCTGCCAGACAGCACATCTCACAGCCCACGAATGCCAACACATCCAGGACACACACACAGAGGGCTTGGACCTGCCTGCGAGATGGAAATCAGCACCCAGACCAGGTTGCATCCACCCAGGGTGCAATTTCCAACTGTGGCTAAAATTCATGTGATGATGATGGTGAGGCAAGGAAGAGGTTTCCATGCTCCAGGAAGGGACCTTGTGGCATGTCCCCAGCCTGCCTTACTTTGCCTCTACTCGGGGTCAAAAAAGGCCCATTAAAAGGAAGGTGCAGCCTTTAGCTACATGGCAGGGGACAACCAATGCTGCCAGGCACCATTGAGCCTGCAAGGATGCAGTACCTTCTGCAGGGAAGTCCTGGGACAAGACCTCCAGCTCAACAAGAGCCACTTATCCAACCTCATCTCCAGGAGCTCAGTGCTGATGTTTCTGCCCATGCACTCTTGCTGATTTGTGCCTTTGGCTGCAGAAGATGGGGTGAGATCTCCTCCCGCAGACACACCTCACCTCCTCCATCACTGCCTTTTGCTCCCTGTGCCTCTGCCACTTTTTCACCCCCTCCTTCCTCTCCCATGCATGCAAGTGTGTGCCCCCACGCCTGTCTCCCTCCCCGCTTTCCGTGATCACTGTAGGTGCCTTGCTGCTCTGGTTTTTGTCGCTCTTGGCAGGTATTTTGGTTGCATGGTCTTCAGAGTTCACAAAGGAAAGAGACTGATCAGAAGCAGCTCTACACCTGATCAGGTTGGATTAAATGGGCCAGAAATGACAGCTCTCAGCTCCCTGCAAGCCTTGGCACTCAGGTAGGTATCTGAAACAACAAAACAGAGGATCACCCGGGCAGCTGAGAACCAGCACTCTCCCCACATGCAGTCAGCAAGTTCCTATGGCCAATGCACTTCCAGTGCATCCCCAGGACGATCTTCAAACCTCTTTGCTTTTTTCCAGCTGGTCTATCAGCTACACTTTGCTCCATATCCAGGCTTGAGTGGAAGGTCCCAAAATATCAGCTAAGCCCTCTGGACCTGGTGCTGCTGGTGATGCTCTGACCCATCTCAACAGGACTCTGGCCACACTCAGATTGCAGCCACAAGGGGAGGAAGCCAGACTAACTTCCAGCATCAAGAAGCGCACTCCTGCCAGCCTTTGCTCCCTGCAAAGCTCTTCTAGACAGGATGGGTGGGATAAGGAATCAAAGGGCAGTGCTCACAGGATGCAGCTGCAATGAGATAACCTAGAGCAGCTACTTGAGGGAAGCTGGTAGGGAGGTCAGACGGGCTGCAGGAGAGGGCACTGAGAAGATGCTGCATGTAAGTGTGAAGGTGGTCATCTGTTACGCACTGAAATTGGTGACTTCGTGTCTGGTTCCCTGACCCCCAGTGCTCCTGGGGGTTTCCACCTAGTGAGCAGCACAAGGACAGCCATGCCAAACCCTGTTACAATAGCAAAGCACCAGCTCAAGTGTGTGCTGGAAGTGAGCAGCACAGGCCAAGGCACTCACCACATCCCTTTGCTGGCGGCTCAGGAATTTAAGCCCAGGGCAAACAGCCCAGAAACATTCCCACAGTGCTCACACCCCTTCTGCAGCCCCCAGACCAGCTCCCCATAATGACCACAGTGGGGTCCCACGAAGACCCAACACCACCCTGATGGGTGGCGAGCAGAGAACAGATGTGACATGAGCACCGAGCTGCTGACTTATCCTGCCAGCGACACCCATCCCAGCTCCTTCCCAACTTCGCTTTGCTTTGCAACAGCTTGGCTCTGGCTTCAGCTGCTGATGCCTCTCCCCTTCCCACCTCCCCACCCCCTTCCAAGCAGCTCTTTATTAAAAATGCTAATGCTGGCACTTTTTCTCTGGGTTGCCCGTAAATCTGCGAGGAGAATGGGGTGGGAAGAGGAGGCGGATGGGAGGTTTGGTGAAAGGATCTGAAAGAAAGAGGAGCTTTTAATCTGGCCATCCTTCAAGCTCGCAAAGCCGAGGCACACAGCAGGGGATGGAGAGAGGCAGAGGAGGGAAAAAGGATTGAAAAAGGGCTGGGGAAAAGAAGAGAAAAAAAAATACTTTAAGCAGGACAAGTGCTGTTTTTGTCACTTCAGCATGTCCCCAGCTCCTCTGAGGGTGGGGAGTGGATGGTACATAGGGATGGGACAGGAAGAGCAGGTGCACAGCTAGGGAGGGTGTAACTGCATGCAGAAGAGAAGCAGCACCGTGGAAAGGGGAGGTGGGTGAGCAGGCCATGGGCTAATTTGGGTCCTGTGCTGCAAAAAGAGGCTGCAAGGCTGTGGGGTGGAGAAAGGGATAACTTGCCCTGCATGGGAGGGAGGCTGGGGTGGCCCCCACTTGCCAACTGCTAGAAGATGAGCATGCCCAGCCAGACACATTTGCCAAATTGCCTTAAACTGGCCTAAAACCTCCCCACGACAGGGTGAAGCCCATTACAAGTTGACGGGGCACATTGATAAAGACCCTTTAAAAGCAGACTGTCTTAAATCTCATCAGGGTATCTGAAAAGGGCACCCAGGGCACATGGGGATGGAAAAGCCGTGGGCCATCGCATGACGGATCTAAGGGCTGAGATGAAGGAGTATAAATGTGGGCAGGTAACAGTTTATTAAACACAGAATGAGATGATTTGTCTTTTGCTCAAGTCATACCATGAAGTAACTGCAGGAATTTTGTCTCATGAGCAAAGACGAGGCAGGGTTGTTTGTATTGCTAGAAACTGTATCCTACCCAGGAAACGTTAGAGCAAGAGCCAAAAACCAGCTAATTAACAATGCATATCAAAGTAGGAACACAGACTGTGAACACAAAAAAGCACCAGCCAGATTTGTTCAAAACAGCTGAAGAGCAGCACAAAAAAAAAAAAAAGCAGCTAATCAAATGTATCTGCTACCCATGATCAAAAAGATCTTATTTTTTAAAAAACTGATTTAGGGACTGGATGCTTTGGGTAAGGGATGTACTGTGGTAGCATGGATCTCAGCATGGTACCCAAAATACACACACACATAAAGTCTCACTGCCATTGCCAATAAAGTTCACAGATGAGCTCACCTTCATGAGCAAAATTAGATGCTGCTGAGTGAACAGACACTGAGTCGGCCCCTAATCACTGTAAATAAAACCAAACGAATGGCAAAACTATTTAAACCAAAGGCTTGAAATAAGTTTTCAGATAAAAACACCACCCTAGGAAAACAAAAGAGGTCATAGCCAGACCACGTTGCTCCCAAGCATGCTGAGGGATTTGGCAGAGCCCCCAGGTCCTGGTTTGCTCACCTCCCCTTCGCTAAGAGCTGATGCGGCTTCTCCAGGGACTGACTGGCTGCCTGGCTTGTACTACCCACGGCTGCAACACATCGCTCCAATATTGAAGGGGTTAGGAGCATATTAGACAAACAATGGTCAGAAATTATTCAGGCACAGTTGATCTCCCCTTGAGACAAGGGGAGAGAGTAGAGGATTTGCAGATATCTCTTTCAGGTAAGCCTGTGGGCAACCTTGTTGCTAGAGGTGGTAGTGAGCTGATGAGCGCAACAAAAGACAGTGTGGCCTGGCAGCTCAACCTCCATCACCAAAAACGTAAATACCAGGTTAAAGTTACAAGTTATTCAGTTAAATGGGCTCTGACAAGATGGTTCTGCTGGACCAAAGAGAGTTCATTACAGACATGACCCTGTGGAGGCTATGGGTTCACAGGGACACCCTGGACAGGTAGCAGAGACCTCCACCATCACAAGCCCTTGCAGGCAGTGCTCTACCAAGCAGCACCTGGACATCAGGAACAGATCGCAGCACAGAAAAAAATCCTCATTAAACATCAATCTGGTCCCGGCATCACAATGCTTAGTGTAGACACACTTTCAAGAGCCCCTGTAAATAGTGAAGCTGCAGGCAGGGGTGGTTGAGTTAAGCATGGTTTCAGCTGCTACCATTTTCTGAAACAAAAACCTGACATGTTCAAGGAAGAAATACAAAATGACCCCAGTTTCAAACAACTTGGGAGAGGAGGTCTCAAAGGGCAGTGCTGAAAAAGTCCCAGTACTGCAGCATTGGAGCCTTCTCAAGAGGCCAGAGAAGGGCAGAAGGACTTCGATGGCCCCACCATGGCCCAGGGCTGTGTTGCACCTTGAGGAAAAAGAGATCTGCTAGGTTTCTCTGCCCCAAGCAGAAGAGTACGCTGGAAACACTGCGTGTGATTTATCATAGCCAATTTCAGTATATAAAAAAGAGACCCAAGACAACATGTATCCCAGCCAGGTGTGAACACTGCTGCAAGAGTAAAGGCAGAATTTCAAGCATGAGCATGGAGAAGGCTCCCATGGGGATATCAGGATGAAGCTGGGTCCAAAAAGCTGCCCCAAATCCCCCAGAGCAGCTTTTTCTCCCCTTTCCCCTTAGATGATGGAGCAGCTAGATTGGGAAGAAGCTAGAGAAGAGCAATGTGCATGGGAAGAAAAGTGTGAAGCTGCAGTCCCACACCCAGGAGCAACAGAAAAGCAGAGGGGGAGGAAGCAAATGCTTCTCCACCTGTGCTTATCCATTTTTACTCCCTGCCTCAATGGACAAAGTTGCCCACTTGCTTTTTGCAAGGTGGTGGGTTCAGCATGCTGCTGGTAGCTCTGACCAAGGCACAGGCTGGCACCAAAGCCATCGGTGGTCATGGATGGCTGTGGGCTCTTTCCAACCCACTGTGAGACACTACTAAACCAAACACATCCCAAAATGAGCAAGTCCCTGGCAGGGGGAATAACCCTCAGTGCTTCTTATTAGATGGGCGCAGAGGAGCTGGGGACATCCCTGTCGGACACTTGTCCCTTGGAGACAAACAGGGCAGGGAGCCGTATTTCTGCCTGTATTTTCCCACCTTGGCAGTGGTACCTCATGGTGGTTTCAGGACCCTGACCACACCACTCAGCACATCCCCAGCATGGGGTCCCCTGTCTCATGAGCATTGCCCTGTCCCCAGCCTGGCTTAGGGCGCCCACAATGGCAGCAGCCCTTGTTCCTGCAGCCAGTGCTCCACACTGGGTTTAATTGCTAAATTGCTTTTAAAATTAAAAACACAGAGAGGGGGTTGGAGACAGAGCAGCGGTGCTCTCCCTGGGCCCCAGTTCAAAGGGACATAGCTGGGGCCGGCTGGCATGGGCAGGCCCCTGTGGCTGCCGTCCTCCAGCGCAGCAGCACGGCCTGCGTGCCACCAAGCCCAGACTTGGACAATTTTCTCTTCCCGCTGTGAAGACTAATGACTTCAGAGAGGGCGTCCTGCCACGTGCATGGCCTCTGCCATCATAGATCCAGCTGCAGCACAGTGAGGTGAGGAGAGGAAAAAGGGGGTTGGAGGTGCTGGTGCACATGGGGCCTCTGGTTTTGTGTGTGTCTTGGCTTTCTGCACACTACCTCCAACCATCCCTGGAAGTCCCCATCTGCACATCAGAGACCCATGAGTATAAAGGACCACATGGAACATCTCCCATGTTACAGAGAGGGTCAAAGAGAGATGGGAATGTTTAGGATCCCCCACTAAATTGCTGCCAAAACATCAGAAAAATTTTGCTTTGCACTTCCAGGGTTGTAAAGCTGTGGAGCAGACAGCAACTGCTTTGTTCCCTCAGGCCATGGCATCGAAGCATCTAATTTGCCCAGTTTTCAATGGGGCGTCCCCATCCCACAGACTCCTTCCTCTGTTGGGGACTGCAGCCTGACCTCAGCCCTCCTCCAACCCCTTGCACACCCAAACCAAAACTCCCAGGATGCCAAAGAGAGTGCCCACAAGGGGAAGAGGAGCAGCCTCGATCTTCTCCAGGGGTTGTTTACTCTGAAACCTAATAATGGCCTCTTCTACATCACCTCAGATTATTTCAAAGAATAGAAATCCTTGCCTCCCGCAGACCTGCTGCAGAGTCCAGCCATGCACTGACCTTATGGTTAACTGAGATGCCTCTAACTTTTTCACCGAAGAGGATTTGCCGCAGCCCTACTATGCTGCTGTTGAAGCCCAGCAGCTCGTGCGCGGATGATCCAAGCCTGGGCATGCTGCAGCAGGCATACTCACCCCTGGTTTGTTCCCCACTCATTTCGGATGCAGAGGTGCTTATGCACGGGGTCCTTCATGTAACCTTCATAGCAGAGACACTCACCTACAGAGAGCAGGAGGGACATGAGGGACATGGGAGGACAAAGCTTTCCATGTGCATCCCTGCTGAACCCGGCCTGCAGCCACCTGGAGCACCCAGCAGCTCCATTAGTGCACGTGGAGCAAGGCAAGAAAGCATCTTCCCACCAAAACCAGGTTGAGCAGGCAGAGGTGAGCAACCAAACCCACCCAGCTGCCTAACCACCTACCGGTCTCAGGGTCACACTGGTGCTCACAGGGGTCAAGGAGGCGCCGGGCGCAGAGGTCCAGGGCCCAGGGCCCACTGGAGTTTTGCTGGGAGAAGAGGACGACCTGCGCAGGGTTCAGCCAGTCACTGGCATCCAGCTGGCTCCCCTCCAGCAGGATGAACCGGCTCCCTGTCACCGAGAGGGGAGTCAGCAGTGGTGACTGCTGCCATCCCCTCCATCCCATGATGGTCCCCTGCATCCTGTAATGGATCCCTCCATCCCATAATGGACCCCTCCATCCTGTGTTCCTCCCCTCCATCCTCTGATGGTCCCCTCCATTTCATGATGGTCCCCTCCATCCCCTGCCCATCCCCTCCATCCCAAGACAGTGCCCACTACACCACAACAGTCCCTCTTTTCCACAGTGAACTCCTCTGTCCCGTGCCCATCCCCTCTGCCCTGTGCTGGCCCCCTCCGTCCCATGCTTGTCTTCTTCATCCCATGAAAGCCCCTTCCATGCTACACCTGTCCTCTCTGCCCCACAATGGCCACATCCATCCCACACCTATCCTCTCCAATCCACAATGGCCCCCTCAGTCCTTTGCCCATTCCCTCTGTCCAGCATCCATCTCCTGTGTCCCACATTGGTATCCTTCATCCTATACCTGTCCCCTCCATCCTGCATCCATCACCTCCATCCCATGACAGCCATCTCTGTCCTGCACCTGTCCCCTCTGTCCTGTGCCCATCCCCTCCATCCTGCACCCATCCCCTCTGTCCTGCACTGGTACCCTCATCCCATGCCTGTCCCCTCTGACCTCCACCCATCCTGCATCTGTCCTCCCCATCCTTCCCTCCTCCCCTCCATTACAGCTCACAGAGTGGCGCAGGAGGGGGTGGATAGGACCGCAGGGCACTCACCATCAGCGATGAGGTGCTCAGGGACATGAAGGGTGATCTTGACAACAAGGGGGCAGCTCATGTGGGAGCAGCACACCAGGCTGATGACACAGCTTGTCACACTGATGAGGGTCAGCGTGGTCTTGTTCACCGGGCTCCGGGGGGACCCCACTGCAAAACACAAAAGCACAGTCAAATCTGAGACCGAAGGGATCCAGGTAGATCTTGGGGTGCAGCCAGAGGATCTCGGGGTGCAAAGACCCTGCCCAGCCCCCTGGAAATCCAACATCAATCCAATCAAGCAGAGTCACTTTGGATTTTCAAGACCATGAAGCAGCCTTTGCCACGGCACCCTCTCTATCCTGCCTGCTGCAGATCCAAGCCCCTGTAGCCCAGGCTCTCCCACACTCATGCACTGCCACATACCGAGACCTTTGCAGAAATAGGACTTTAAAGCAGAGCAGAGACATTGAAGAGAAGAAAGGTAAATACAGCATCCTTCCCCCCATCCCCTTCTTCTCAGCATTTCTCTTGAGTTAATTTTGCCATGATGACAGCCTCCTGGATGCCTTTGAAAAAGCACCCGAGAGCCATAACTGCTCAGGGCACACAGGTTTTTGACTTTTCATCTCTCAGCTGAAGAAGCTGAGTGGAAAAAGCTGGCTGGGGGGGACTGAGCTACCCCCTGCATAGATAAAGCCTGAACTGGCCTCCCAGCACAGGTGCTGGAGGTAAAGGAGATGGCTCCCAGGCCCACCACTCCCAGAAAAACAAGGCACTGTCCAGAGAAGGAGGGAAAACAAATACAAACTGTCCTCCCCAGGGGAGGAAACCTCCAAAGGGATGGTGCATGGTGAGACCCCTGCCCAAGGACCAAGCCTGTTTCCATCCTCCATTGCACATCCAGCTCATACATGCACAGTGCCAGAGCAAACCTGCAGTGCCACTATGCTGAGCAGCAGCACAGGAGCTCACAGGCCAGCCTTTGAAGCATGTCACTCATTAATACACACCAAAGCCCAGCAGAAGCCTCCAACAATCGGAATATATTTCACCCTCTGCTGAGAAACTCCACCAGAGAGCAGCGGCAGCCTGCTGTGGGAGCAGGGACCGGCACCTGCCCACGGCAGCCTGGATTGTGTCTGGGTTTCCATCTTTTGCCAATGGAAAGCCTCTGAATCCAGAGAGGTTATGGCAAACAAGGCAAGAGGCGCCACAGTTTGCTGCCCGCCTCCATGTCCGCACCTACCTCGGCTGCGCCTCCGGCTCCGCGAGGGATCCGTGTAGAAGGTCAGCTGAGGATCAGTGTCTGCCTCTGTCCCTGAGTCCCCCTCGGGGTTGAGGAATGCTGAGCCAGCTGCAGGGGACACCAAGTGTGGTCACAGCATGGCTGGCAACATGCCAAACCAAGCAGCCACATCCTACATCACTCCTTCAGGGCGAGCCTTGCCTTGAAGACCAGGAGCCCTGTCTGCCAGGTGCGGTGGGACAGCATGTTCTCCCCCTCCCGCCCCACCCAGCCATGCCCCCTGCCACAGTTCCCATTACCTTGTAACTTTTCCCCATGGCCATGCCAGTATCATAAAATATTTACCATGGCCAACACCCTCTGCATCTTTGCAACCAACCAACCCAACATCGTTTACATCCTATCAGACACTGCTTTTTCTGCTTCCCCCAATCCAAATGCTCATTTCCATGCTCTCACCCAATGCTGGCCCTATTTCTCCAACCCAGGAGGGAGTGAATGGCTAGAGCATGGGTAGGTGGAAGCCCAGAGCACCCTGTCTGCCCCAGGGATGTGCCTACCTCGTGCTTTGTTGTTGATCCTCTTGCGCTGGCTGCTGGAGGTGTGGGACAGCAGGGTGGCCTGCTGGTGGTTTGAGTCCACGGGGCTGGTGGCAATGATGTTGTCCTTGTACTTGTTCATCAGGGACAGCTTGGCGTTATCACTCCCTGAGCAGGAAGAATTGAAGGCAACATCTTTCGTGGATAAAGATTTAAAAAAAGGAGGGAGGCAAGAAAGAGAAAGATTTCCTTGGATCCATCTTCAGCATCTACATAAGGCAACGAGGGTGCCATGGCCAGTGCACCAAGCTGCCCCAATGCACCATCCTGAGGCCCTCAAAGCCTGAAAGAGACCGGCACCTCCTCCAAGCCTACCAAAAGCTGAGATTTAACAACCAGCCTCTCAGGACATTTCTGCATACCCAGGTCTGCAAAGAAAATGCCTGGAGAGCTTCCAGAACCTCACCATAGTCTTCCCAAACCATGTCTCAGTTGAGAAGGTTCCAGCTGGGTGTCTCAGCTGGTAATATGGCCAACAAGCAAGTGTGTTACAAGCCTCAAAGAGTCCCTGCCAGTGATCAGAAGACAGCATTAACTCTGAATCATACTGATGGGAAGTATAATGTTGCTACTAAAAATCCTCAGCTGAAAAAGATAGTGGAAATCCTGCAATATAGAAGGGAAATTTGTGGTCCCTATGGGGAAGCTCGGGAGCCCTCAAAACTCCACCCTGGATTGTCCGAGCCATGTCCCACTCAATGGCGACCACCCTGCACGAACTGCAAGGTCTCCCAGCAATGGAAGTGCCTTCAGAGTGCCACCAACACCTCACAAGTGGTGAAAACCCAGAGAAATGGGGAAAATGCTTAAGGGAAAATGCGGAATGTTGGAGAGAAAATGAGGTGGAAAGGACCCAGCTCAGTCCATGCTTCCCTATCCCATCCTCACCTGGTGTGAGGTCCATGCTGGCCTTCTCATTGCAGCCCTGCAGTGAGTCCAGGGTGCGGGTGACCTGGCTGGCAAAGTCCTCCCCACCGTTCATGCACTCGCGCTGGAGGTGGTGCCGCAGGTCAGTGATGTCATACTCATAGCCATCCAGGATGGGGGTCTCGCGGATGCTGAGCGTCCCGCTGGAGTTGTGGCCCTGCACGCGGGCATTGCGCAGGCTCTCCCGCCCATGGCCCCCAATCAGCACTGAGGGGATGTAGTGGATCTCGTTGGCTGCCTCAGCGCTGGCACTCTTCTGGGGCTGGGGCACCCGGCGCCGCTTGCACCACCGCCGGCGGGTGTAGAGGATCATCACCAGGCAGAGGATGGAGAGCAGCAGGGCGATCATCCCTCCCTGCGGGCACAAACACAAGCAGGGCTCAGTTGGGGACCAGGGCCAGCTGTTCCCCAGGGATGCAAATGCACCAGGGATACTCCAGGGTGGCCAAAGCAAAGGCAGTGGTGAGAGGAGCCCAGTCACGCTGATAAGAGGGTGCTGGCACAGGGAGCGCTCGGCACTGGCTAAGCACTCCTGGCTGAAGCCTGCCTCAAGCTGGACCAGCTTTGAAGTCACCACCGAGGCATGAAAAAGCAGCATTTAAAGCAGGGTGTGTTTTGTTTTGCTCTCCCGCAACACGTCTTTGAAAGCAGAGATCAGATTTATTCCAGGCAAACTCTCCTACGGGCAACTTTTTCTGACCCATTTCCAACCAGTTTCAGTGCTGTCACTCTCAATCTTGGGAGATTTTCCCAGGGTATCCTGCAGAAATTGCAGCACAGATTAAAGGAGATCAAGGCTCAAGACAGCCAGATGACTGAAGCGTTGTTTGGGGAATGCCTGGGTGAAGAGATTGAAAAAGCTCCTGCCACACGGGGACGGACCCCAAAACTGCACCCAGCTCTGCCACCTCATCACTGTCCCCAGGGTCACCCTCCTGCAGAGACATTGTCACTGCACACAGACAGAGGCAGTGAGATGAAAGCCCAAGCGGGCCCTTTATGCCCAGCCTGACAATAATAATAAACAACAACAATAATAATAATAAAGCACACAGAGCCAGCTAAGAGCTCCATGAACATCCACAGCTCCAGCCCCCCTCCTCTTCTTTATGCAATAGGTGATCTTTATAAAATAAAAAATAAAATAATAGTAATAATCTGCTCCGTTAGGACAAAACATTAGGGGAATTATTGAATGAGAAGCAGGAGAAGCAGCTGGAAAAGGAGCTCTAATGGCCATTACAGTTTAACCCTCTTTCATTCCGAGGGTAATGGAGCTGCAATGCACCCTCCCAGCCCTCTTTCCAAAATTCCTTTAAAAAAAAAGAAAAAACGAAACTCCAGTGATTAAGGAGACAAGCAGTCCAGTGAAGGACAGGGGGCCGGCTGGCACGCAGCATCTCTCTGGCCAGGAGTGTGCAACCAGGAGGATGGGAATCTCTTGCCAGGGCAGAAAACTGGCACTAGATTCATGCCTGGCTGTGCTCATCCTGAGGTTTTTTAGTGGTAAAGTCAGGGCCCAATTCTCTATCATGTTCAAATCCCTTTGAGTTCCTCTGATCCATAAATAAGCGGGGGCTATCACCATCCCCACGAGAGGTGGCCTCCCACATCACAGCTCTTTATCACCCTGGGGAAGGGTCTACCTGCAGATGGGGTGACAAGCACATGGGATTAATACCAGGACAGTCCTGGCTTTTCTTTGCTGGCTTTTTTTATGTACATTATATCCCACATACACTTGTGCTGGTAAACAAGGGAGACCAAGCTGGAGCTTGAGTCAGGTGGATGCCCATTTGTTTAGGACTGCCGCTGTGGGTTCTCAAAAAAGACCTATTATTTAATTGAAACCAAATTTCTGCTGCCCTGATTGTCTGAGAGCTCAAACTATCCATGAGGAAAAGCAGCGTGTGGCCACTTGAGATTTCAATAGGCTCCAAAGGGAGGAGGAAAACCAGCACTAGGTGTCTTCCACCCTGTGCTAGCTGGAGGGGGTCAGGGCACCCACTCAGATCCCTGTTCCTCTCCATGGGAGCACAGAAATCCCATTCTGCCTTCATCCTCCCCCACCCAGCACTTGTACGGCAGCTGTGAGAGGAGCCCGGCGCGGGGCAGGCACGGGAGCGCTTCTTGCACAGTCCACGTGTGGACTGCTGTCACGATGGATACAGCCCCTCGCTCACACTTCCTCTCTTGGCAACCACACGGGAAAGAAAGAAAATCAACCTTGAAAACTCCACGTGATCCTGACTCCTGGCACAAAAGCCAACCTCTATTTGTCAGGGTGTAAGGATGCCGTTGGAGCGGAGCTAAGAGTGATGGGGAAAAAGGGAGAGAGGGAGGATTCAAGCTGTATTTACACATTTTGGTATGAGACTGATGAGTTACAGACATCGTTTTCATCACCTCAATAATAAGCCTTGTTTCAGGCACTCCTGTCTCCATCTACCAATTCACTGATATTCAGTGATGCCCATGAAAACCAAGACCACCGTGACTGAGTGGGGCCAGCCTCTCCTAAGGTGATGCACCCTCTCGGGAGCAGCTAGGAACAGACAATTTAAAAAAGGAAACAGTCCAAAATGTGGTTTTTTTGGGGTGGCTTTGCCACTGATTATTTTTTTTCCTCGAGACTAATCAAGCACAAATGATGGAGGAGAAACCTGGCCTGGGGCTGCAATCTGGAAGAGCTATTGACGCTCTCATTAGGGTAGGCACCATTAAACAGCCTGTTTGCAGCCTCGGCAACACATTGTCTCAGGCTAATTATCTTCCAGTGGCACAAAAAATTGTCAGATTCTTCAGATTTTTTCTAACATAGAAAAAAAAACCAAACAAACCACAGATCCACCTCCAACACACAGATCTCTGTCTCAGCCTCCTTTCTCTGCCATCAAAACTTTGTCCCCGTTTTTCTGCAGGGAGGAGAGCAGTGCAACCTCCGCGCATGGGATGCTCTTGCTCACTGCACAGTGCAAAACCACAGCCATGGGGCTCCCGTCCTGATAAAAATGGTCGTGACAGTGCCCAGTGGCACCATGACACCCGCTGCATGCCAGAGCCGTGGGCGCCGGGCATGATCCACTGGGCAAAGGGCTCCTGACACTGTCCATGTGAATTAACCCTGGGTTAAGGTTGTTGAGACTGTCGAAGCCCAGCACCCCATGCCGGGGACAAAGGCACCCCTGCAAATGTATTTGAAAAGTGATGCAAACTAAGGAAGAGGTTTAAAGCAGCCTGAAGTTAAAGCACCCTGCATGCAGCATGGTTCGGAGAGGTGTCCAGGCATCTTAACCAGCCCCTGAAGGTGGGCTCAGTTCCCTGTCCTAGGACTGCTGGATCCAGATGGGGAAATATATGGCTTTTCAAAAGCCCTTATATTTTCTGCAGGTTTCTGAACACTTAAATGGGGGCTGCCTTCTGATCACATACCATGACAGAGATGTGGAGGATCCTCAGCTCCTCCTCTGCTGACTCAGTCTGGGGCTCATCTGTGGGGTCAAAGCCAGGAAGGTTGGGGGCTCCATCTTGGTGGTGGATGTGGAAGAGCAACGTGCCGTTCTCCAGCCACTGCTGCCGCCAGCGCACCAGTGGGATGTCATCCGTGTTGCCTGAGATCTCTGCAAAAGCAAATCTGGTCACGTGGGAAACGCAGCACAGGAGAGGCGTGGTAGAGGGCATTCACCTCTTTCCAAAAAATGGGTGGAGGGACCAAAGGACACACACAGCAGGCTCCCTCTTGTCACCTCCTGCCAGCACCATGGCTGCCCCTACACAACCCACAACCTGAAGGGTTAAAGTGGAGTAAAATCATATTTCTGGGTAAAATCCAGATTTTATCCAGATTTGGCCCCTCCAAAAATCCAGATGTGGTGCAGGGACAGAGCACTTACTGACAGCATCTTGAGGCCAGAGCCAGGGAGCCTAGCAGCATCCTCCCAGCCCTAATTCATCCAGGTTTCACCCACATGCTTCATGTTAAACACAGCTCCAGCTGTGGGGAGCAGAGGATATAGGACATATTCTCAGCAGCAGTAATGGGATCATTGGGATCATGGCATTGAATTATTGCAAACAGAAAATATTTCCCTGTCCTTCATGAATGGAGAAATGTTCACATGGCTGCAATAACACCTGCAGTTCTGGCTCTGATTGAGGTGCATTCAGAGGTTTTCAGTCTTTGGCCACTTGCAGCTTCCCACACAGGACACAGCCCTGAGATCTGCAGACATACCTGCACCTTCTGCCCAAACAACCTGGCTTTCCTCAAGTACCTTTAGGGTTTGGGGACCTGGGACAGCTGGACAGAGCTGGCCTGAGGAGTGACAGCAGCAGAGGACACCCAAGCAGGAGGAGCAGCTGATGACGGGGACATAACATGTGCCACAGGACAGTAAATGCCAAATCAAACCAAATCTACCTGGCTGACTCCAAAATTTCAGGGACATCCCATGGCTGGGGCTTAGCAAAAGGGGGGGTGACACCAGCACGTCCCTAGGCGAAATGGGCACTGTTTAAACGACCACCTCCATCTCAGACCAGATCACCTTGATCTAAGCCATCAGCTCAAGCCTGCCATTTGCCCGTTAGTTATTTTTCCTGAAGATGTAAGCTTCAATTGCATTTGTTGGAATGACCATTAAAAACCTGATAAGCTTCCCAGCAAGGTGCAGCTTTCCGTCCTGTCTGTGTCCCATGGGAACAGTCCAGCCAGACCCGTCCACTCCATTCCATTTGTAGCCATGTGTTTTAATGACAATGAGAAAGAGCCTGGCTCACTTTGCAAATTGTCATCTTTATTTTGCTTGTTTCATGCTGCCTTCAGATGAAAACTGGAATTCAATTACAGTGCCGAAAAACAACATTTAAAATTTACTGTTAATTAATTTCATTAGGCTGCCTTAAGTGAGCTAGCTACCGGGGGGGGGGGGGGGGGGGGGGGGGCGGAAATCTGCATCAGAAACCAGGTTCATCCTCCCAAACTGATTTGATTAATCAAAAGAAACATTAGCCACAGCGAGTGAACTAGCAGATTGTTTCTTCTCAGCACGGGCTATATTTCTGGTGGTAATCAGTGTGCTTCAAGTGTCCCAAGCAGAGAGATGCTGAGCTCTCCTCAATGCCACCGGGAAGGAAAATCAAGAGGAGTTAAAGCATCTAGGAAGCCAGAAGCACTTTTGAAATTCCCTCTAAACACTGAGCTGCGTGTTTAGGCACACAGATCCCCTTTGAAAAGCCAGTTCTGGGAGCCAGGAGGGTGTGAAAAAGCAGATCTCCTCCTCTCCCACCTGGTCTTTATTCATGGGCTGAAAGGAGAAAACAAGCTTTCCTGCTTCCCCAACTCCCCACGGCTTCTCAACTTCAAATGAACTAGCTCAACTGGAAGAAAATATTCTCCCCGCACCTGCCTGCTAACGTGAAATTAGGAGTAATTAAGGCAAGAGTTTTTATGCGCAACAGGAACTCAACGTACTGACATTTGGAAAAATGTAAATACCAGCATTCGCTCCATTGTAAAGACTGAAAATAATAGATCCTAAGTATATGACATTGTGACATTTAGAAAGCTAGAGTTAAAGATGTTTTCCCCCTGATCTGACATATCATTGAAAAAGCAGCACCCTTCAGCTCATTAATATTTGAGGAGGACTCCTTGATGGAGGTTATTTAAATGATTAATAGATTATAGTAAATTTAAGCCTTAAAATAGGTTGTCATAATTTCAAATTTATTTAAACAGGCTTATTTTTAAAAAGAAAAATGTATTTCAATAAAAAATGGATTCCTGTTTTACAACAGCACAATCCAGCTACAGAGCCTGAGTGCATTATCCTCTCCCACAAGACATCACGACACAACCCCGCAGCTGCATCACACACAAGTCAGAAGTTCTAGAAACAGAGGAGAACACCCCAGAAATCAAACACCATCATCCCAAACCTGCAGGCTATGACCCTTCCATCACACTGCAGGACAAGGTGGGTCCACCATCTCTGCTCCTGCCCTGGGCAAAGACTCTTGAGGCAGCACCTGGCTGAGTGAGCTTCATCCTTGGACCTTCCCCTCCTCTCCTCAAGGGTCTTAGCAACAACGCCAGCTGCCCCTATCCCACTCCATTTCTACTTGAAAAAAAAAAATATATAAATGCTTTCCTGTGCCTATGAAGTTCTCCTGGAGTTTGGTTCAAGCAAGACCAAAACAAGATGAAGACCAAGACCAAGCTTCCTCCCTAACACAGCATCTCTTTGCAGTCCAATGCATTCCACTTTTATCTTTGTCTTGCTCTCCAAGCAGACATCTCATCACCTGGTGGGAGATGCTACAGTGACCCATGTAGCCAACTGGATTTATCTGGATGCCGGAGGAGCTCAGCTCTGTCAGGGGGCTGGCAGGTGCCAACCCTGCCAGCCATGTCATACCACAAGGCCAGGAGACCCCAGAGGAGGTGGGAAAGTGGGCAGAAAGCCAGAAAAAAAAAGGCAGGGGGAGAGGATAATTTCAAGTTCAAAGTTTGAAAGATATTGATGATAGACCTGGTCCCTGCATGGCTTTCATTAAGGCCTTGGATATGAAGCCATTAGCACTAGTATTAACTTCTTGCACCTCTGTTAAAAAATAGCCTGCCTGAGTCAGGGGTTAATAACAGTAGGGGACCACTAATTAGGCTGTGCCGCTTTCACCTGGTATCAAACGTGGCCCAGGTCCTTCATATCTACAGGAGCAGCAGCCTCCAAAGACCCTGGCTGATGCTTTCAACATAATGGCTGTGGCTGCTCCCTTCCCAGACCATCTGCAAGGGAAGGGAGGGGGAAATGAAAGGTTGTAGAGGAGGAAACTGAGGATAGGACAAAAGTCCAGATGAAGTTGCTGGAGATGGGTGGATTTATACCTGCTTTGTTACTGATCATCCCAAATGACCTCATTTCCCTAGTGACAGCCATCCCACCCAAAGCAAATCCAGTCCTTATGGAGGCAACACCTCTGCATCTTGAATTTTGGGAGGCAACACCTCAGTCACAGCACAATTCTGCACCCGAGTTGGTGCAACGTCGAAACTATGACCCCTGAGCCCAATGCTGACAAGGACCCCTTCCTGTGTCCTCATCCCCCTGCTGAGACCTGGCATCATCGCACACAAAAAGAGCAACTCTCCTTAAAAATGCACACCAGCATTTTCATGAAAAAAAAACCTGGCAAACCAATTTTGCTTTCTATTTGGAAGCGTTTTGCACTAATAGACGCCTCCGATTAGTCAAATGAACTCTGCCATAATGCCAGTCTCTGCAGACTCATTTCATACAGCAGAGTGCAGATTTTGACTTGGACCTATATTTCCTCGTTAACATTTAAACCTGGCTTATTTTCCATCCGGAACCTGACTGTGTTTTTATTTAAGTTCACCATTAGCTAAGGCTTTTTTTCTGTGTCTAAACCTCACACATCTTTTAAAGGGCTCTAACTCAGCTAAAGCAAGCCCTGGCCTTGCACTCTTCCAAGGATCTCCAATGTCTAAAATAACTCAGGAGACCTTCCCACCATGAGCCACTTGCACTCTCTGTTGGGATTTCAGGCCTTGATTCCAGTCAATTCAGATATCAAACTGCATATCCTGATATTTAACTCATTTTTACTTATGAGATTTTAGTGACACATCTTTCATGAGATAATATGTTTTTATGGGCCTGTTTAAAAAAACCACATTCATCACTGACTATCCAGACTCCATTTCCACTTCTTTACCTGCCTCCAATCTCAAGTAGGAAAACCAGCTCATTCTGCAGGTCATTCTCCCTTTTCAAGACAATCCAGCTTTACCATACCAGCAAGCACAAATCTTTATCTATTAGGAACCTGCTTCATGGGACAGGGCACCCTGGCCAAAATTTCCAAAAGACCCATAGACATGGGAGAACCTAAAGGCTCAAGGAAAAGGCACCTGCTGTATCTGGAGCCACTCTCTGGCTAGGTCAGAGACATCACCCCACCATGATGTCTGCACGTGGGGCTGGTACACGTGAAGCCATTAGCTGTTGTAGCAAGGCTGACAGCTAAACAGGTTTATCCTTGAAATGTAGGATGCCTTTGCTTTTGGGAAGGTCATCAAGGAGTTATATTTCAAAGCTGTAGCCACACTTTAGCCTTTAACTGGGATTTTTGTCCCGCATATACTATGGCCCTAATTCCTCCCTTTCTTTTAAAAACAAAGCCCTCCATCACTCTGGGAGTGACATTGTGCCACGCAGCTGTTTGCAGAGCGAAGGACACTGATTCATCATTAATGGGTCTGAGTTGACCGGGTTTTCTCCGCAGCTGCTGACCTTACAACGCAATGTGCCCCATTGCCCCGCTCCTCCCTGCAGGCCCAAGGACGTGCCCAACTGCACCTGTGAGAAATCCCCTCTGAGGTTATTTTTCCACTGGATTTGTCAATTTTGACCAAAAACTGGGAAAAACTTGGCTAATGCATGTGGCAGCGACGCGTAGGCTGGGACATTCACTGGTGTTTGATTTTTCACTCCTGTTTTGTTAGTTCAGTCCTATCTGCCGTAACAGTTAACTAAAGAGGAGATGTGGGAAGACAGACAAATCTACCTCCTGGACCAACGCTCGGGGGGGATGTGGTCATTTAAAAAAAAAAACAAAACAAAACAAAACAAAAAAAAACAAAACCAAAGCTCCACACCATGACAGTGAGCAAAAGCAAAATAAAGAGGAAGTGTGACAACTTACAAGATGCAAAGTTGATATTTAAATCCCAGAAAGTGCCCACATTTCTAACTCATATCCCACCCTGCAATGCCATCACATCACCTCTTCCAGAAGAAAGCCCAGGTGTCCACAGAAAAAGCCCAAATGACAGAGAAGCTCCCAGTCAGCCATGGAAAATTACTGCCCTGGCTAAATTGCCTCCCTGCAAATCAGTGAGATGGAGAGCACGAACCCCTCAGCCCAGATGGTGCTCACCTCCAAAGAGTGGAGGAGGACAGCTGCTGAACTCCACCAACATACTAGCTATCACTCAGAAAGGGTGAGCAACTGGAGAAGCAGAACTTGGCAGAGGAGACCCCAATCTGCTAAAAAAGTCTCTTGTGCATCATGGAAACTACAGACCCATAAATCCTACTTCTGCCCTGGACAGTTTGTTAGAGGAACCAGTAGATGCGTGGGTAAATATGGGTCACTCAACACTGTGAGCCGGTAGATAAGGGTGATCCACTTTGATGGACTCATTTCAAAGACACCTTGTCAAAATCCAGCCTCAAAGTTTCCCAAAGCACCAAAGTGAGGTTGGGATAAGGGGGAAAGGCCTCTTGAAGCCCACCAGGTTGGGGAGGAAAAAGAGGTTAGTTTTCACAATGAAAGGAGGTTACCAAGAAGTCCCACAGAGCTCTTTATCAGGACCTCAGCTCTTCAGAAATGCTCTGGAAGAGGAGGTGAATGACAAAGTTGGTCACCAACACTAAATTTAGTCTCCAGAAAGCTAAAGCTGCAAAGTGCTGGAAGGAAGTGGGCAAGGAAGTGGGCAGGTGAAATTCAACTTTGGTGAAAGCAAGCTGATCTCGAATCCTGCAAGGGTTATTCAGGTCAGCCATTTCATAACGGAGGAGGCAGAGCTAGGAAGGTTTGGAGGAGGGGTACAAGGAAGATGAGATGTCACAACAGCTTTGTGGAGAGGAGAAACCAACTGCAGTAGGACGCCTCAGCAGGGAAAACCACTGAGCAGGGACATTATAAAACCCTATAAAATCATGAAGCCAGTGGAGCAGTGGGAAAGACAATGATTATACACTGTTTCTCACTTTGCAAGAACTATGAGTGTAAAAACAAAGAAAAGGCTCTGTTTCATCCACCATGAATTATGAAAGCATTCAGAAAGGAATTGAATTCAGGGAAGACCAGCAGCTATTGAGCCAGACAGCCCAGCGGCAAATCCCAGCTTGAGAAATCCCTGCAGCACAGACTTCTGCAGTAAGGAACGGGCCACGCAATACACACTGTGTTTTTTACATTTCCCTTCCCAAGTATCAGCTACCTGCCATGCTGGAGATGCCGAGGGACTACAAACGTGCTGGCCTTGACACTGCCCAGTATCTTGGGGATGGAGGGTGACTGCACACCCAGCTAGGTGCTGCCCAGGCCACCCTTTGAGGATGCATCCCGCATCAACACATCCTTTCAGGAGTGGCTGAGACCCTCTGCTCCTCCAGGCACTGCCTCGCTGGGGGAGGCAACCCCCAAGGCAGCTCTGTCCCATTGAGACAGCCTCTTGACCACCCAGCCAGCAACTCCCCACCTCTAAACCCCAGCCCACCATGCCGTCAGACCCTACCGACCCAAGACACCTGCCAAGATTACCTTCAGCTTTCCATGCCAGCCAGCAATTTTCACTGGGAGGTAAAGGGCTATTTATATCCATCATGGACTGGCAGGGAAGGTAATGGCTGGCCACTCCAGCCCATCTGCCAGGCACTTAGCAAGACATTGGAGCATATCGTACAGGCGAGGTCAGGCAGCGGCAGTAGTGGGACAGGCAGGGGAGGAGAGGGTATGCATTACAGTGATGACATGGACTTCACTTCAAGGGTAAACTTCAGCCTGCTCCTGCAGACTAATTTGTTTAAGTGCTTGTTGTGCCAAGGCCAAGAGGTCACGTAAATTAGACATTATTTTGGCGTTCTCATGCTCAGTACAGGAAATGAGCATGGCCGCTTGTTCCTTATCTCCTGGGGGGAGAGCCAGGACCTGCCTGTCCTTTGAGGCATGGGAGAGAGGGGGTGGCTCTCCCAGGAGGTGAAACAGGACTGAAATAACCCTGTCTGCTCTCCTGCCAACAGTGGGACCAAGAGGTTTTCCAAGAGGTGGTCCTCCTCTTCCTCCCACCTCACCTGGAGAGACTGATGCTGGCCTTGGGGCAGGACAATCCTTATCGGTGACCCCATACTGGGATGGAGAAGGGAGGCATGGGCTACTGCCAGTTGCAGCCTAACGTCATAAACTCTTCGGTACTTGGAAGCTCTTACCCCATTTCAACTCCATTTTCAAGTTTGCAGAGGGGCTTTGGAAGATAACAAGGAGAATGGGAAAAAAACAAAAAGAAGGAAGAAAGATGTAGAAGGGGAAATGTTGACTGTGCATCTTGAATTTATCACTCTTGAAAGAAGAGCTTGTCAAGAGGGCCAGAGACCAGCCAGTGCACAGTGATCAATGGGAGGACTTTTGGGTCTAGTCAAGCCTGTTTCAGATTTACAGGAACTGAATAGAGGCATAAATCTGTCACCGCCTGACGAAAATGGAGGTAATTAAATCTGCAGGTGTATATAATTGTCATATTGACGATCTATATAAATCAGCAGAACCAGCAGAGGCACAAAGCACTGTGTTGAGTACAGAGCCTCCCTGTGAGGAGCTGTTTGCTGACCTGCCTGGCCAGGGGACAGGACCAGCAGGTGCAAGACACAGCCCCAGGGACACCCATCTCACCCACATGGACCTGCCCATCACCACAGCTACCATGACCCTCTCCACAAGAGACCCTCTCCAGGTTGTTCCCACGGTCAGCAAAAGCAGCAAGACCCCCCCGTCACTTTCAATGGATGCAATTACCCATGGTCTCATCCTGGCTACTATCACATTTCCTGTGACTTCAATAGGATGAAGATGGGAGCCCAAGTGTTGAGACGCCCAACCACAGACAGCACGGGGGGGTCTTTGTGGCCACATTGAAGGTCTGAGCCCAGCTGCAAGTGGGCACTGACTTGATCTTGCAGTGACTCTTTCCTTTTCTTTTTTTTTTTAATTTATTTTAACCTTTGTTATTTTGGGAACTTTGAAGCCTAAGCTGCTCTGAGCTGGCTGCCTTTGTAGGAAGGACAGAAAGTGCAGAATGGGGATTTGAAAGAGGGGGAGAATAGGAGGGGACGAAATGGTGCTTCACAGCTGAGGTCTACGGCAGTCCCTTCACCGTTTCTCCCACATCCCAACAAATCCACCCTGGGAGGCACTTGGGGCTCTTTTACCAGCAGCTACAGGAAATCTGGATGCAAAGCAACCACGGTGTGCTCCATTTATCTGACACTGCAACCCACAGAAACTTCAAAGACCTTTGCAGGCCTGCATCCCTTCTCCCACTGCTCAATGGGACACCCCTTGGTCCCCAGGGTGGCTGCAGAGCATCCTTCCCAGCCAGTACTGCTCAGCCCTGCTCCTGCTGTGTGTGCCAGTGCCACGGGGAGACATTTATTCCTGCTGTACCAGGAAGACAGGAACACGAAGGAAGGCTTTCCCATCGTCTTTGCCAGCCAGGCCCACTCACACGTGCGCACAGGCCAACCCCACTTCCCAGGTTGAGTGCTACGTACGTGCGGCAATTGGATAATTAAAAATTAAGCAAGCACTTCTGCATTGCAGTCCAAATTATGTAACGCTGCTCTTCGGCTTCAGCACCCATCAGCTTTAATGTGATCGCACGGCAGCACAGCCCTGCCTGTATTTACCTGCTTGTCTTTGCAGGCAGGGCTTGTACCCTTGGCAGAGAAAAGGAAACCCCAAATGTCATAACCATAGTCAGAAAGTTCTCTCATGTTTACATGGAAAAAGGAGAAAAACCAACCAACTTATTTTCTTAGTCTTAGGGCTAAAATCTAGGATGGCCAGAAAAAAGGGGATGAAGCTGGGGTGCTCTGGCCCAGCAAAGCGCTGAGGGTCACCCCAGCCAGGGCAGCACTCCCATGACGGGCAGGGTTCTGAGCAAGGGACTGCTGCCTCTTGCTCCTCCTCTGCCAAAGGGAAGCAGCATGGCATGTTAGCAAATAAGCAGCATTTCTGTAAGTAAACAAAATTAAATTAAGGAGAGGAGTGAGCTGAATTTTCAGTATCTTGAGTGCAAATATCCCTGCCAGACTCTGAGTGCTGGGTAACTGCAAACTCCTGTGTTTATGGCCACATCTTTGCTTTATCCCCACAGGCTTTGGCTGTTGCCAAGGCCAGAGCTCAGCAGGCCAGCCTGCCACCTCCTCTCCTCCTCAGCCAGAAACTCACCATGGCCTCTGCAGTCCTATTCCCAGGACACAGATGCTGCCACCCGGTGTGAAACCAGCCATTAATTCCTGTGGTGATTAGCTCCAAAGGGTGCTTTAATGGGCTTCATGCACAGCAGCTTCAAGAAGCCACCAGGGATGCTGCAGCTCACACCTGCAGCAAGCAGCTCTGCCAGTACCCTCCATCAGGGCTCCTAACATCCCTCGGCTTTCATGTGACATCCCAGCCTGGCTGAAGCTGCACCTTGGCATGAGCTGGAACAAGACCCCTGCAGCTCCCTGCTCGCAGGCTGGCAGAGACATTTCTAACCCCCCCATCCCTCGCCAGATTCCTGGGCCACATGTGTCATGTCTGCAAAGACAAACTCCCTGGCTCATCCCTTTTGCCAGCAAGAAAGCCAGCAGCTCTGCAGCAGTGCAATGGCCATGGAGACCCACCACTGCTCCCCTCCAGAGCTCTCCCAAAGTGGTGAAAGCCAGACCACAGCTATTTCTGGCTGAGTAATAGAGAAAAGGTTGGGGAGATGCAGCTCTGGGATGGGAAAATAGCTCTGCACTAACAAGACAGCCACCAGGAAAGCAGAGCCCAGAGGAGCTCTGGGCTGGCACGGGGCAGAGGGAAGCACAGTGGACTCTCCAGTCCAAACCTGACATTTCCAGGTTTCCCAGTGGCTGCGGACACTGGGGACATCATTAGGGGAGCGGACAAGCTGAGAGCACCACAGCAATTTAAAGTCCACCCTGAGCTGGAATTAGGCCCACCAGGACCCTGTGGCCACAGCTGCAAGATGATCCTGGTAAGAAAATTTGGAAGAGCGATATCTCCTCTTCCAGGCATCTCCCCTTCCCCACCAAAGCCAGCCAGCTCAACCGATCCCCACAGGAGTCCCCCTGCCAAAAAGCCACCCCTCTCAGCAGGAGAAAGGGTACTACCTCCTGATGCCACATGTGTAGACAAATCATCCCAATCTGCACTGAGCTGCCCACCCCCATGATGGAGCTGTGCCCTGTAGTCATTTCCCATATCCTCACTCCTCCTGCAGCACCTTGAACCCTTTGTTTACACCAAACTCCCCCCACCCCTCCACCTATGGAGCTAGGAAGAGTTTTTTAAGCCCTAAGTTACCTCTTCTAAAAAAACACCCTGCTGCTTCATCCATGGTGGAGAAACCCCATTATGGGAGGGCATTTGGTGGCTGCAAGGCAGCAGCACTGGGGAGGACTGGAAGCCCACTGCCCTAGGCAGCAGGTTCCCAGCACCATGGCCTCCCTCTCTTGCTCCCCTTGGGATGTTCAAATTAATTGCCTTGTCTCCTGGACCTTTTACCTGGAACAAATAAAAGAAAAAGAAGGGGTTGCCAAAACTCATAATAAGGTCTACATTTCCTCTGAGCTACAAGGGCTGCTTTAAATTTTGGTTGGTTTTGTTTTTGGTTTTTTTTATTTTTATTTGAAGGAGGTTTCCATGGTAACTGTCTCCCATCACACAAGAGCTTGTCCCCAGGATATTTCGGGGTTGCCAATATCTACTTTCCCAGGCAGCCACTGTGTTGTGACAGTGACAGCGTGGCCAGGTTTTTGGCAGGGGAGGAGGGTAGGGGTGCAGGAGAGAGGAACAGGAGGTGTTGTCCTCCAAAAACCAACGTCAAGGTCCGTCCTGTACCTGGTTTCCCCTGCCCACCAGGCAGACCTCCATCCCAAAAGGCTCCAGCAGCCAGACGGTGGTTTCACTTGGACTGTGGACCCGATTTGGGGAGCACTCTTGAGGCAGCACAGCCCTCACCAGACCACGCAGAAATGATGTGTCCATGCAAGAACATGGGCAGGGTCTCCTTAACATGTCCTGCTGCCTTCTCTAACCCTTCTGCAACTTCTTTCCTCCACCAGGGTGGTTTTCAGCTGGATCAGCCCCCCACAGGAGCAAAGCAGGTGTCTGCATCCCCTGGAGCTGCTTGCTGTGCTACACTTGTTAGTCATCCTAATTACTCAAATGCCTCGGAGCTGGCCAGGAAAGGGACTGTGTCTCCTTTTGCATTGAGGCCATGGACCCCAAACTTCTTTGACTGATGTGCTGCCACCAGATAGAGGATGTCTCAAGGACCCTTTACCCCTCCTTCAATTATAAATGGTGAAAAGAGCCCCTGCCTGTTCCTCAGCAGATCCCGGGCTCTGCAGACAGGACATGGTGGAGGGGACAGGCTCATACCCCTGCCCATGCCCATCACCGGCAAACAAGGCCCCACAGCAAAGCAAAGCATGGGGTCAGCCTAGGCAGTGTCCCAAAACAGACCCCAAAGAGCCCAGCACCAGTGCTGCAGGGCGAGCATCTGCCCCAAATATCCCCCAACTGCAGGGTAGCAAAACAGGATCAGAAATACCAATGTGGCATGCAGGAGTGGAAGATGCTCTCCTCCAGGCCCTTTCTCTGCATTTAGCCATAGTGGGGTGGCCAGAACATGGCAAACAAAAATCTTCCCTTTTTTAGACAAATACCCCAGTCTCCAGACTGGTGCTGTTCAGGGTGACCCGCCGACCGCAGCCAGTCTGGCTGCAGAGAAGCCAGAACCTGGCAATTTGCAAGTAAAAGGAGAACCAGTCTTAAATGAGAGAGCCATCACCATCCAAATGCTGCCTTAATCCTGCCAGGCAAAATTTCCTTCATTTGAAGGACCGCTCTCAGTGAAACTCCAAGAGAAATGATTTCAGAGTCTCCATTTAGCTGGCTAAGCAATCATTAAAAAACAAAAAAAAAAAGGTAGGAAATGGGCTGCAGCCCAGGAGCAAATGCTGCCAGCATGGGGAGAGCAGGGCATTGGTGAGATAGTGGCGTCAGGGAGGTGTGCGGCTGTCTGGGGGGTGCCCTCCACCTTGTGAACCACGGCCAATTCCTGAGGGTAAACCATGCCTGCAAATCTTTGAGGGCCTTCAAGAAGTGCCCACACAGGTGGCCCAGACCCTGAAACTGGGACAGGTCTCAGCACAGAAACAGCAGCAAGCCTGAGCCTGCTACCAGGATGTCGTCTCAGAAATTAAGGCTGGGAGTGATTAAAGGGAGCCAGGAACATATATTACTTTGCACATCCAGCTGAAACAAGAAGCCAGGCCCTTGCAGCCCCCTCGGCTGAGCGCCAGTCCCCTGCCCACCCTGCCAGGCGCTGCCAGACCCTGATACCAACCACTGAAATGCCAAGCAGCCCCATGGCCTGCTCCCCCCACAGCTTTCTGGGTCAGTGAGATCCCCTCTCAGCCCCGCTGCCACTGGAACCGGCTGGATGCATGGTTGCTGTGGCAACGGGTTCCCAGAGATGAAATCCCTACTTCTTGCTTTTTTTTCCCTTGGTTAAGAAAAAATATACAAGAAGCTCTCTACATCCGCCATGACCCCAAAACCTCCACTCCCAGTAAGAGAGCAGGTTGCTAATGGGCACAGCATGGGGACAAGGTGTCCATAAGGATGGGGATGTGCCTCAGGCACCCCCACTTTGGCCATGGAGGACCCTGTGCTCCTCCGAGGAATGCTGCCCACTTTCCTGCAGCATTTTCCACCCCGACCACTGGGTTTTAAGGGATGCCTCTGGTCATAGCCGAGGCTGGTGCTGAGAGTGTGTGACTAGGCATGGAGGGGGGTGTGTACACTCAGTGCTTCAGTGGCGCTGAGCAGGTCACCTCACCCACTCTGGTCCCATCCTTCAGCTGGAAAAGGGATGTGGAGAGGTCAGGTTTACATTGCGTGGCCAAAAGCAAGGGCAGGAATGGGGTCACACCAGCAATTTGCACCCAAACCCTATCAGATGAGCCTGTCCTGTCCCACCAGATGCTCCAAGGCAGGATTCATCCCCTCAGCAGGTCTCTCTCTGCTTTGCTGGAAGCTCTACAAGCCCCCAGGCATTGGTGGCACCCTTCGGGGCACACTGGTCAACACCCAAGAGGGCACCTCCAATGTGAAAAGCAAGCACCAAAGCATGAGAGGGGGAAGAAGGTGCAGCAGCACTGAGATGTCAGTGATGGGCCAGGTTTGATGGAGAAAAAAGGAGGAGGCAAAGCGATAAGGAGGGAAGCATTTCACACCACAGACTGGGCAGCTGGCAGTGCTCTGGATGCTACGGACAATGTCCCACCAATAGCACCAACCACTCCAGGAGGCATAGGAAGAAGGTGGCACCCCTGGATTTGCAGGAGTTGTAAATCTCAAAGCATCCATCTCAAATTCACCCTATGGTGATGGGAACCGGGGTTAGGACCCTGGCCAGGAAATCAGCTGCTGGCAGCAGAAGGGAATTAAGCACATCCCACTGCCAGGGTCGGTTTTGCCAATGGATAGGAGGGCTGCCGAGATGGGGTGTTTTGGGGTCCCTTCCCCACCACAGATCCTGGTGTGGGCGGGTTGGCAGCCCCCCTGGTGAACCCCCTGGCCGCCCTCCAAGCCGTCTGGCAGGGAGGTGCTGGCGGCCACCCCCTCGGCCAGGCACATGGGAACATAGATCATACCGCCAGGTTTCAGTGCATGCGACAGTGTCCAGGATCAAAGCCAAGTTCAATTAATGGCTCACAATCTTATTAGAGAAATTATTTCAGGATCTTGAGTAAAAGTCCAATATATCCACTCCATTCCATTAGTCAGGCTCATTTAGTAATTCAATCAATCTAAGCAAGGCAATTGAGCTCCTCTGGTATAATTTAACTCAGTTATTCTCTAGGTACTTAAGAATTTCTTAATATTTGCTCCATTATTTCACCATTACACCTATTTCCAGGTGCAAGGTTCACACTGAAGCGATGCTGTGGGTCTCGCGGTGGGACCGGCCCCACTGCAGCTCTCTGCTATGCCCTGCTCTTGCAGGATGGGGGCGTGTGATGGGGAAACGAACCTACAGCGGTGATATTGGGGTGCCCTTGTTTCACCTGGAAATGAAGTTGAGCTGGGGACCAGTACCGCAACACCCTGAGACCCCCTTTCCCAGCATGGAGAGCTGGGACCAAAGAGCTGCCCTGTGTGCCACCGGCTTCAGGACCCACAACCAGCACTCAGACCCAACAAGAGGAGCAGGGCCAAGCAACCCCCAGCCAAAACCCAGCGGAATGGTCTTCTCACCTGAAGGGGGGTGGGGGGGGGTGGGGGGTGGGGAAGGATAATGCAATCCTTCAGCTGCTTGGCTCCTGCTTCCCTCTTCTGGGGCCATTCAGGAGCTGGGGGTCGAGGGCAGAGGGCGGGGGGACATCACCTCCCACAGTCTGTGGTGGCAGGGAGACAAGTGGGACATGGATGCGAGCTGACGGGTGTCACATCTCGCCACCTCCCTGCGCAGCCTGGAAGGAGAGCTGGCATGGGCAGGCGCGCCTGCAGCCCGCCACCCCAATTAGCAGCAGCCCACATCCCCGTGGCAGTCCGTCTCACATCCTCACAACCCCCAGCGCTATCGCCCTGTTACTAACCCAAGAAGTCATGGCCAGTACATCCACCAGCACAGTCAAAAGCTTAGCAGAGATTTAACACAAAAAATTGATTAGATATTTCAGGGAGATATTCAAGAGCAGTTAAATATGCCCAACTCATCGGTGCCTTTGAAAAATCTCACCCCTCTAAAAAATTAGAATTGATTTTGTATTTAAAAAGGAATCTATTTAATTTAAAAGTAAGATAATTTGAAATCATGACAGCTTGTATTAAGGCCTGAGTTTATGATAATCTATTAAAGCCATTGAAGTTAAGAAGCTTCTCCCATCCTCTGCTGCCAAGGCTCCCGTGAGGGAGATGGGGAGCAGGGGAAGTCAGGGGGTTGCACTGCCTCTGTTTCAAAGCATGGCAGCTGGGCTGGAAACCCAGCCAGAAAGGAGGCAGAAAAAGCTCCTTCAGCTCCTCCACGCTCAGGGGGAAAAAAAAAAAAAAACAGGACACAAGAAACCATCCGGTAATTCAAGATCTTGAATTATCCCGTGCCCAGAAAGCACGGGTTCAACCCATCAGCTCCGCTTTCTCATTCCTTCAGTCCATTTTATGCATAAAAATGCATTTCAAGACTTCAGTTTTCAAATATGTAGTGCATTACTTGGGCAAAGGAGTCAAATACGCTGTCTTTCACACAGTTTTTAATTGCATTGCAAATCTCTGCTGAGCCCAAGGGGCCGTGGAAAGCTAGGATGCTAATAAATCCTCTGCTTGCTGGCTTGTAACCTGTGAAGGATAGGGCCCAAAAAAATTATCAGCCCTCAGGAGTGTGAATCCAGTTAATGACATATCAAATGCGGCTGGATGCTGCCGAGCCAAGCAGCAAGGAAGAAGAGGGTGTGAAGGTTAGCGGACAGAGAATATTGAGCTGCTAATTAGCATTTCTTAATGGCCACCAACCAGTGAGAATTGGCCTCCCTTCAGGAAGAAATACAACTAATGCAACAAACAAAACGAGATGAAAGGCGAGCATTTCAAATATAAGTTCCCCTGATTTAAAACATGATGAAACTGGGTGTTTTTAAATGCAGGCAGCCTGGCATACACCAGCGAGCAGCCCCATTCTTGCTCCCACGCCCTCACCTCTTCCCAAAAATTTAGGAGGTGGGAAAAAACCTCACAGCAAAACAGGGCGCATGATGTTGGAGTCCCTTTAAGGTCATGCATATAAAACCATGTGGGATTTTATGGGTACAAGCATGAAAGACGATGCACACACAGATCGCGTGCCACCGAGCTGTTCCTGAGCAAATGCGGGCAGCAAGGCAGCACGTGCTCAGGAAGGTGGCCAGCACAATTAAAACACGCTCCATTCGTTAGCAAAGGGAGCTACGAAGCAGCTGAAAGCCCTGTCCATCTGCATCCCCTCACCGTAAACAAGGGTTAGTAAGCCCAAAAATATCCTTCTGCTTTCAAAGGAAGGTGGGAGCAGCCACAGGGTCCCAACATTTGGGAGGACTGAGTACCAACGCACTCAACACACCCTGGCACTGGGATGGCTGCAAGGCAGGGTGAGACCCAAAAATGGTGCATGTAGAGCAGTAAATAAGCAATGCCTCAACCTTTCAGGTAAATATAAATATGAAACTAAAGCCACAGGGCAGCAGATCAGGGCAAGCCAAAGCAAGCACACGTCCCCCAGCTGAGCCGCAGCTCACCGCTACCCACAGCAGAGAGAAGCAAACACATGAAGGGGATGGATACTAGTCCCCACACACTATTTTCCCATCACCCCCTGCAGATCTTGAGGTCAGGCAGACATTCTCCAGGTCCCCATCATCCCCACTGACACAGGCGAACCCAGGCAAAGCTTGGCTCCAGGGGATCCATCAAAGTCCCTGCCACACCACCCACCAGCAGTGAGGGAATGCCTGCAACCTCCGCACTCATCATCAAGTTGATTACGTTACCAAAGCATCTCGTCAGGGGTAGGGAGTCACAGTCATTTTTGTGGTGCCCAGTTTAACACACACCCCCAGCACCCTATTTTTAGCAAGCAACATACATGGCTTTCCAAAGACCCCAGCACATCTCTAGCTGGGGGAAAAAACACGGACCCATGTGCCTATCGGTGGGATGCCCGGCTCAGCCACCATGGCAGGGAGGAGCCACCAAGGCAGGGGAAACCACACACACAGGTCTCCACAAACACCAGCCAAGCTTGAAAGCACCTGAATTATTTAGGGGTGTTTTGAGGGGCACGCCATGGCCAGAGGGGGATGATACCCAGATACCCTTGGAATCCCCAATTCTGACCCTTTCCCAGCTGCTCCCTTCACCCTTCCCCTGCCGCAGTCCCATCCTGCCGCAGCCACCTCCCCACACGCCATCCTGCATGGCCTCCTCCCACCTTCATGGGGAAACTGAGGCACAAAGCAACCTCAGGTGAGTTGCTCAAGATCTTATGTGGCAGAGAGAAGGTGCCACTGCCAGGAGAACCTGTGGAGCACCGCCTGCCCTTCACAGTGCTCGCAGTGCTCAGAGCCCACACCCAGGCCCTCCCCAGCCTGAGGGCAGCGCCCTGGGGTCCGGTCCAAGCCCCTGCCAACTGGCAGGGCAGTTCCCCTCCCCTTGGGAACCCCTTCCCCATACACAGGCCCTGGATCCAAAAACCACCAAGAGGAGAAAGAGATTCCTTCTCACCCACCTACCTCCCCAGTAGAGACACCCTGAACCAAACCTGGCTCAGAGGCACGGAGGTGGATATGGGGATTACCCACCACTCCAGCACATTATTGTATGTTCAAATGCAACAAGGTGGGCACAATTAATGAGCCCGGAGTTTGCTGGGGACAGCGGAATCAGCCCTGCGTGAAGCCAGGTTCCTGGAAGGATGCTCAAATGCACTCTCCAGCCATGCACAAGCTTTGTGGAAACACAAACAGCTGCCAACGCTGGTACCACACATCAACCCGACATGGCCACATCCCCACTGAGTGTGCAGCGCCAGCAGTGATGCTCTCTGCCCCATGGGTTTCTTGGGTTGGGGGCTCCCTGGCACCTGAGAGTGCAGCCTCTGAGTTACTAAGTCTTGCTCTTGCCAGACCTCTATGCACTTCAGAGCTTCTGCCATGCAAAAGCAGTCCCCAGGCTAATAATGATAGTAATAATAATAATATCATAATAATAACAACAACAACAACAACTCCCACACATGGCAAAGTGGCAAAGCAACACAACAACAACAATAATAATACCCCCACATGGCAAAAAGGCCATGCTGGCTTCAAAGCAAGTCCTTCTCTCAGGGGAGGGAAAGAGATGTAACATGACATTTCCCAGGAGCCACGAAGCCAAAATCCGGGCAAACAGGTAGCCCCTGAGGCGCCCTGTCCTGCCAGCCCAGCCCCCCGCTACAGCATCCCAGATGGCGAAACTGGTACCGGGATCACCTCTGTGTCTCCACAACCCAAATCCCTGCATGCCAGGGGCTGGTGCAGCCCTGTGCATCCACAGACTCTTGGGGGACCAATGTCCCAAGAGAGCCCAGCCACCACCAGGACATCAGAGTGTGCTGACACGGGGCCAGCCATCTTTGTATTTGTCCAGTGCCCATAAGCAGAAAGAGGTGAAAGCAAACCCCTGCCCAGCATCACGAGTGCAAGCCCTGGGTGCAGCGGGGGTTGTCAGGGTGGGTGGGTCATTTCCCACAGTGCTCAGCATATGGCACCTCATGGATTTGAAAAAGCCCAGGGGAAATGCCCACAGTAGCAGCCAGGGCCCATGCCCGGGAACCCCTGCCTGATCAAAGCCATACATCCCTGCCCAGCCCCTCCCCACTGGCAGCATTCCCGGCCCTGGGCCCATCGGGGTCCAGCTCCCTGGCAACTGGTCCAAGTGGGGGCAAGGGACAAGCGCCTGTGTCGCCTTTGGGGCATCAAGGCGGCGCGGGGCTGGCAGCCATGCCTGTACATCCCCTGCATCCGCCTCGCTGCCGCCTCGTTGCCACAGCAACGCTCTCCAGCCTCTGCCACAGCATCCCTCAGCACAAGGCTTGGACTGGGGGACCACGGGGTGGCAGCAGTGCCCCCTCCCCGCATCGTCCCTGGCCATCAGCAAATCATCCCTGGGTGCCTCTGCATCACACACCCCCACCCCCCATGGCATCAAAAGCCCCCTGCCTGCCTCTGCCTTTCTGACAGGAGAAGGGGGATGCCCATACAGCAGCAAGCACTGCCCTGAGCCCACACAGCACCCAGGACCAGGGGCTTTTTTTGCACAGAGAAGGGTCTGGGGGCCAGGGAGGTGATGAAGCACTGGGGAGAAAAAACAGGTTGGAGACACTGTTATGGTCTGCCCGCACATAAGGGTGACACAGAGGGGCAATGCCATGTGAAGTGACACGTCAGTGCCTCATTTTTGGGACAACATCCAGGCAAGGGTAGCATTTAAAAAACTTCACAGGGCACCCAGGGTGCTCTGGGAGCAGTGACGGATGGGCAAGGCTTGCAGGAGGTGTGTGCAGCCACCATGGGGCTACCAGGAAAGTGAGAGTGGCATTTGCCCTGGGGCGGGGGGTTACATGCAGGCAGTGGTGGGAAGCTGGTATTCTCCACAAATACCACTAAAAATTAAAAATCTCAGCCACTTGTTCCTGGTGGTGCAGAGGGAAACAGGTCCCTGTGCACAAGTGCCAGAGGCCTTGTTCTGATCCCAGCATAAACAAAGGAGGAAATTGTTGGCTTTTTTTGGTGGATGAAAACGTAAGGAGCACATCAGATTTGGGCAGATGTGCCTCACACTGTGGGTGAAATGCAGAGGCCTGGCTAGAGCGGGCAGGAACCACCTGGACCATGTGAGCAGGCCAAAGCCTAAAACCTGGGGGCAGGAGTACTGGAGAGAGCACATACAGGCAGGATGGGAAATGCTGGGCACCAGAGAATTTTTCCACCAGGCTGCAGGAAAAGTGACTATGCTTGGGGGCAGACAAAGCAGAAGCCCTCACCTCCAGCTAGCTACGCTGGAAGCGGAATGCGGGCCTCCTGCCAGCACAAGCCGCGGTGGCCGTGCACTGAGCTGGAGACGAGCCCCGCAGACAACGACCGGGGATGCACCCAGCACCCCAGGCCTGCAGCATCTCCACGGCATCCAGCCCGGTGCTGTGGGAGGCGCCGCAGCGGGGCCGAACCGGCAGCGGGGCCGAGATGCTGCAGGGTACCCGCACGGCGGTGCCGCAGGGAGGAGCCCCGCAGCCGGCGATGCTCGGGGCCCGCTGCCGGGAGGGGAGGGGACCCGCCGCGTACTGGCGCTGCCCGCCCGGAGGCTCACCCAGCACGAAGTAAGGCAGCTCCGTATTCTCCAGGTCATCCACCACCACCATCTCGCCGGGAAAATCGTTACGTACGGAAAAGAGCAGCTTGGGCTCGGCGGCCGAGGAGCCGTGCATGATGCTGAGGTCGTTCTCCCGCAGGAAGGGCAGAGCCGACACCGTGATGCTCTTCAGCTTACACTCCAGCTCCTTGGCCGCCGCCTCCGCCGCCGCCTCGGCGGGGCCGCTGCCCGCTGCCAGGCAGCAGCCGGCCAGGAGGGCGCACAGACCGGCCAAAGCCATCTTGGAGCCCCCGCGCCGCGCTCCCAGCGCCGGCCGGGCGGGCGGGCGGCGGCGGCGGCGGCGGCGAGGGGCGGGGACGCGGGGCCGGCACCTCCCCGTGCGGCGCGGCGCGGCGCGGCTCGGCTCGGCTCGGCTCCCCCCCCCGCTCTTCCTCTGCCTCCCCCGTTTTTTCCCGCATCCCTGGAAAACCGGGAGGGCTGCGGAGCGATGCGGTGGCGGGAAGGGTGTCTGTGCTCCCCGGCCCAGCCCGGCTGTCTTTGCCTCCTTCTGCACTGAGAACTTACAGGTACACACATACACATCCCCAGGAGAAATCACGGACCTCCGAAGTCCCAGACCTCCAAAATCCCAGCAGAAGTCATGGACCTCCAAGGCCCCAGGAGGAGTCATCGACCTCCAGAAATCAAAGACCTCTAATATCCCAGAAGTCACGGACCTACAAAGTCCCAGGAGTCACAGACCTCCAGAAACCCCAGAGCTCCAAAATGTCTGGAGGAGTCATGGACCTCCAATGTCCCAGACCTCCAAAGCCCCCAAGCCTGTGTGTTTTGGGAAAAAAAAAAATATTGGGAAAATAAGGACCAACTCCAAATCCGCTGCTCCTTTTTGCACTGGATGCTTTTTATTTTCACTCTAAGTGAGCTCAAAGCAGTGCTGACGGCTCGCCTGGCTGCCAAACCTTCCTGCAGGCACCCGTGGTTCTGCAGCCAAAATGCTCTGAGGGTAAATGTTCTCCTCTCCCAGGGTGGGATGAAAGGCCGCACCCCGTACCCGACAGCAGCAGGAACCCATGGCTGACGGTTTGGTTTTCCTCCTCAGAGGCTCCTGCCAGCTGACACCCACGGAGCAGAGAGGTCCAGAGGCCTCACCACCCTGGAAGTGGAGCTTCCACCCCACCAGCCCCACACCAGCTCCTTGTGCAAGGCACAGCTCCATCCTGCCTGTCGCTTCCAAAGAAAACCACGCACAGCAGATACATGTTACTTTAAAAAATCTTGCTTTTTTGTTTTGTTGTTCCCCCCCCTCCCAGCTACTTCCCCCTTACCATGCGGCAGCTGCAGGGATTTCCCTTAATTTCTCCTGCACTGATGCCAGCCGTGAAGCCCCCTCAGTGTGGGCATCGTGAGGGAACACCGCTGCGCCCCAAGCACACCAAGCAGAGGAGCTACAGCGGGTGCCTTTCCCCAGACCTGTTTGTGTTTTATAATAACTCTCCCAGTTACCCGCTACATTTTTGGAAGGAAAAGCCGTGCTCACCAGAAATTACCCATTTTCAACACCAGCCTTGTCAGCAATCAGAGCCCAGCACTAAACGTGTAACAGTGGGTGTTTTCAGCTACTTGAGAAGGATGTTTCAGCAGCACCATCCCCCGCCAGGACTTGTTGGCTGCAGTTGCTGGCAGAAGAAAAATTTAAAAATCAGGAAAAATCAGGAAAAAAATCAGGAAAAATGTTTTCTTGGACAGGGCATGGCCCTCCCTTCGGGGGGACTTTGGAGCGCCTCTGCCAGGCTCTTTCACTGCTCTTCCCTCACCAGGGGGCAAACAGTCATTAAAAAGAAACGTTTACCTGGGGGGGAGGGAAAAATTAGAGCAATTGCTTTTTTTCAGCAGGCGTCGCCAAGAATGTCCTTTCAGCCCCTGTTTGGGAACAGGGTGCATCCCTGGGAGCAGCAGCCCACTAACAACTAACCGGGCATGAAGAGGAGCAAACAAGCGGCTTGGCGGGAGGCGTGAATGATACGTACAGATAAATAAAACATTTAAAAAGAAAGCGGTAGAGAACGGTAAATCCGGCGTCCTTCTGCCGACCGCTGGTAACACCCCACACATGACATCCACATCCAGAACCTCGTTAATCATTTACTGGTATTGATGGTGTAATTTGGCACAACCAGGATGCCTTTTAAGTCTCAAAGAAGCCGGTGCCAGGGCGCCACCGGGCCTTCGAGGCAGCAGCCCCAGCACTGCCGCCGTGGGGGGACCCACGCGGCCCTTCCGCGGGGACACGCGGCTGCGGGGCCTGGAAGGAGGGAGGGGAAAGGCGGGCGGAGCTCGGAAGCCCCCCCCCACCCGACGGCTGTGCGGGCCGGTGGCCGGGCTGAGCGCCCACGGGCCGCCGCCGCCGCCCCCGGTCCACGCGTGTCCCCCCGCCGCGCCGTGCCGCCCCGCCCCTCAGGCGGATTTCACCAATGGCAAGGCGCGGGGAGGCCGGCGGAGCCTTTTATTGGCTGCCGCCCCTGCATATATTATCTGGCGGCGGCGGCGGCGCCCGCGGAGCGCGGCGGGACCCGGCGGCGGCGGCGGGGGGAGTCCGAGACCGATCGCAACCGCGGAGGCGGGATCCCGATCGCGGCGGCGGGCGCGGGATGCTGGCGGGGCCGCCGAGGGCCGCCTGCCCGCCCGGCGATGAGGCGGGGCGGGGCGGCCGGGAGGCGGCGGCGGGACAGGGCCCGGGGCCACTGAGCCGGAGCGGAGAGGGACGGGACGGGACAGAGAGGTGGCCGGTGTCCCGCCGGTGCTGAGCGAGAGCCTGGGGTAAGTCTGCGGGGTCGGGGGCCCGGGATCCGCCGGTGGGCGGGCGAGAAGGGGAAGGAGCGGTGCAGGGGAGCCGCGGCCCCGCACGGCGGAGATACCGGTACCGCCGTGCGCGGCGGTGCAGACGCGGCTCGGTCGCCGCCGGCTCGCTCGGTGACCTTGGCCAAGTTGCCTCCCCGCCCCGGGCTCGCTTCGTAGCCGCCCCGGTGAGGACGGGGATAGGAGGAAGGCAATGAGCCCTTCCCGGGTGGGAGCCATCCCTGTGCCCGAGTGCGGGGCCCGGCACGTTCGGGGGGCTGCGACCGGCCCGGTGGAGCCGAGTGCTGCCAGGCCGCCGGGGTAAACAAGACGCCCGGAAGGCAGGAAACCTGCTGCTGTTGCGCAGCGTGCCCTGCTCCAAGAGATGTGCTGGTGTGAGGTGATGCTCTGGGACCCCAGGCACCGGGGCAGATGCCCCCTGAAATGCTCAAAAGCATACTTTACTGTTGGGCATATATAAATCAATAGGAGAGGTGTCCTGTCCCCCATCCTGCAACGCAGGGCCCCACTGCCACCGGCTCTCCCACTTGGAGCAGCAGGCCGGGGTGAGGAGTGGGCGACCTGTCGGAAGGTGTTTGCTCACCTCGAACGCTGCATGCGGTTACCAGTGCGGTGCTGGTGACAGCAGCGTCCAGCACCTCTGGAGAGAGGGTTCCCAGCTGCGAGGCTCGATTCTCTTCACTAAGCACTGATTTCTTTCAGTAGGAGACGAAACTCTGGATCTTTAAAGCACCGGGCTCGAGAGCATCAGCTCTCAGCACAGTGATGTCCACTCTGTCCTGCCCTTTCTTAGGGGGACCCGCATGCCGCTTCCCTCTGAGGCTGCCCTGAGCAGGGCTGGTGGGTACCAGGGCTGCCCCTCGCTGTGGTCCCGGGGCCGGGCAGGGTGAGCCCGGGTGCTGCGGGGCCGGGTGGGACCCACCGGCAGATGTCAGTGTCCCCTCTCCGTCAGCAGCCAGGAGGGTCCGTACCAGCGCCGGAGATGTTGCAAGGAGTCCCCTTTTTCCAAGCAGAGCTGGCTTTGGTGGGGGTTCAGTGACAGTTTTGAGACCTGGGGAGCAGTGGAGTGCTGGGAAAGGGGGTGGTCACACTCCAGCACCCCAAATCCATCTCCTGATTCTCTGCCCAGCACCAGCCACCCACTGCCTTATTTACACCGTACGACTAATGCTAAGCTACTGCCGTGCATCACTGCCTAACCGTGACACATGTCACCTGTGTGAAGGCGAGGGAGGGCTGGGAGGGAGTGGTCCTCACCTTGCACTGCCTCCAGCTCCTGCTTGAGGCTGGTAATCTACTTGCTCTGACAGCAGGCTCCTTTCTGGGGAGGGGGCGGACCCATCCCCTCCAGGAAGGGGGCTGCAGGATGCTTTTCCCCATTCTTGTGTGCAGTGATGCTCTTCCCTGGCCCCAGAGACCCATCTGCAGGGATGCTTCTGGCTGACAGCTCTGCACAAAGCGGGGGAAGCCAGTGCTGCTGCTGCGGTCTTTGTGCTGCGGGGAGTTTTATTTTGCACATTGGTCTTTTAAAAGGCTTTCTGCCTGTGGGTGTGAAAGTCTCGAGTGAGCAAAGCCAGAGGGCAGAACACATGGCACTGGTGCAACACTCTGCATGCAGCTGCTATCTCCCCTGATGGCAGCCGAGGTTTCATCTCATTTGATGTCTTATGCAAATCCTTAGCTCCCTGAGTCTTGGGATTTTCTGCTATTTTCCTTTACTCTCATCTTCAAGTGTCTTGCTTTTAAGGATGTGAAGAAAAGCTAATAAAAGGAATCCAAGTCATCAAGTCTTGCAGATTTTTAAACCAGTCTCATGAGCTCTGGCAGGGGAAGGCAGTGACTTCAAGTCACTTAGGAATAGTGACTGAATGGGCTGTGGATGGTGGTTTGCAGGAGCCTAGTGAAAAATCAGTTCACAGCTACCATTGTGATCTTTAGCATTGCTGCTTGGACAAGGATGGAAGGCTCTGAGGTGGATGTCCCCATGCTTGCTGCCCAGAGCCATGTCTCCACAAGCTGGGTGCCAGGTGGCTGACAGCACCCTGCCGTGCCCACTTTGCCAGCAATTACTGTGCTGCTGTCATTCCGGCTGTGCCTGGCTCACTCTCTTAATTACCCCAGCAGATCAATGAGGCCCTGGTGCTTCCTCAGGAGCGTGCGGATACAAGCCTGGCGGCATGATGCACTGCACTGAGAGCGGCTCATTGCAAACCACGACAGGGCAGGAGGGGCAGAGGAGGCAGTGGTGCGGGAAGGGAGAGGCAGGGCTGGGTGCAAGGGAGCTGTGTCCCATGAAGCCCCAAGCAAGTTTAGTGGCCCTGAAGCAAGGGGCTGAGCATCCTGCAGAATTGAGCCCTTTGGGATTGTCTGTCTGAGGGAGTGAAAGTGCAAGAGGTGGCCTGGGTGCCTGTGTGAATTCACATAGGCATGGCCCAGCTGAGTCAATCCACTTCAGAAATTAAACTGCACTTAACCTCTTCCAAGTGGCTTTAATCTGATAAAGCTTTTCCATGTTTAATAAGAAGGTGACTTAGTCACTAAGTACGATGGTCATTCCACTAAGAGGCATCTGCAGGGATCTCAAGACCCATCTGCATCAGTCCCTGCTCCCACACGGATGTGCCTTTGCTCCCGCAGTGCCCCAGGGACCAGCCCCCATGGCTTAGGCACATACCACAGCTCTGCCACCAACAGGTATCACTCTGCTTGGCGCAGACATCAGATACTGCTTTTGCTCTGGGCTTCAGGTCAGCATTTACAGGGGGCAGTGCCACGGTCCATCCGGAGTCCCATGGCACCCAGCAAACACAGCATCAGCCACAGGGCAGAGCCCTCCCAAACCACTGCAGCCTCTCCCCAGTGCAAATTTTCCAGTTTAAGTATCTTTAGATCTGCTTCTGCAGCATGAAAGGGCAGAAATCAATGTTAATGTCCCTGACAATTAGCTAATGTCTTAATTAACAAACTCTGCCTGATTCGTGGTGGATCGCATGGCTCTGGAGATGCTGTCGGCATGGAAGAAAGCAGGGCCTCGGCATAACTCTGCAGGATGTTGCTGTGGTCACCACCAGCTCCAAGGGTAGTAGACAAAGGCTTCTGCAGCTCACTCAAGCTGCTGAGTGGGCACCTGAGCATCCCCATCCACTCCTTGCACCATTTTGCCTGTCTCTCTCGAGCCATTTTGGATTAAGACACCCACTGCAGAAACAGTCCTATTGCCATCTCAAGCCTAAGGATGGGAAGGCACCTCTAGAAATTGAAACAAGCTATTTTTAAGATGCACCTTATGATGAGTGATAGTCTGGGCTGTGCATTGGCCGGCACCGGAGGGGCACCAGGGTGTTCTTCAGGCAATGTGGGCACAGAGGGCTGCAATGAGATCAGGATGACTTGGCCAGGAAGGAGGTTGTGGTCCTGGGAAAGTTTGCCATGGATATTTGTGTTGGCACTCTTCCTTTGCTTTAAGGTTTTTATAGAAAGGGGAAGGAAAAAAAATTAACAAACTGGCAGTTTTCCAACTCTTGTGATGCAAAATCCCGAATCAAAATAAAAAAAAAAAGAGTAGTCAGATGCTTCTCATCAAACCTTCATTCTTTCTGGATCAAGGAAAAGTGATTAGAAAGTTATTTCCAGCTTTAGTAGTAAGGTCAAGGGGGTTACTCGTTTCCAAAGAGCTTTGCTCTCCCCAGCATCCCAGGAAGATGCTGGTGTGAGCAGGCAGAGGTGTACCCTGATAAGCATTGCCCCCAGCCCTGCAGAGCAGCAGCAGCAGCCCCCCAGCAAAACCAGAGCCTCCCCCTGCTCCATGCAGCTGTGTCAACTAAAGACTATACGGAGCTATAGCAATTTCTGCATGTACTTATTTTATATAACCCCTGATCAATATGAGCAAATAAATTAGCCCAGCTAACAATGGTGTAGGAAAGCTGCTCCTCGGGGATAAGCTCACCATGTAACTCCACACAGCACCCACGCAGGCTCTCCTGCCCACGGTGGCTTGCCCGTTCCTGCCTGCTTCGGTGCTTCTGTTGGCAAGGCTGCTCATGTGCGTCAGCACCCGTCCCCAGGCAAGAGCCGGGCTCAGAGGTGCCAGCACTCTCAGTGTAAATAGGAGGCAGGTGTAAGAGCTCCTTTAGCAAGGAGCTGCTTTAAGGGGCTCTGCACACCATGAGGGACCTTTGCTGATTTTCCACCAGCCAAGTGCTGGAAATACCCAGTTCTGACTATTTTTGATGCTCTGCAGTAAAACATGAGACAGCCACAAGGAAACATCCCATGCTTAGCCTTAAATCTCAGAACAAGCTCCCCAGGGAAGGTATCAGAGGAGGCTGAGATGGTTTCTAGGTGGTATGGGGACCACAGCCTAAGGGAAGAGGTGGCCCAAGGTGGCTCCCTAAATATCAGTACCCATGATGGTCACCCAGAGGAGGTGTGCTGCCTGGAGCTGCAGTGCTGGGAGGGGAGGTGGGAGAGAGGGTTTGGAGGGGTAGGACAACACAGAGAGCCCCTCTTGGTGAAGGCAGGTGGGGGGCACCCCCTGTGGTGGGGGTGGCAGCAAGAGGCTGGTCAGTGCTGGTGGGAAGCTCTTAGCACCCAGGATGGTTTTCTAGAAGAGACAGTGCTCTGCCCGTTCATGTCCCCTCCCTAGAAAATCCACTTTGTGCTTTGAATCAAAGGAAGGATGTTCCCACATCCTCCTGATTTACACCAGGAAAGCCTTGGGGGAGGCAGCAGAATGACTGGTGCAAGACCATCCATACTAGCTTGTGGTAGTGTGAAATGGCAATGGATGAGTCCAGTCTCCCCCAGTGCTTGTAGAAAAGTATCCCCTTGGCTGTATAGACCCCAGTGGAGGGAGAGGGGCCCAGCCAGGGAGCAGCCCCTGCTCTAGCCCCACCTCAGCCGGGGTGGTCAGGAGCCACCTGAAAGCCACAGGCAATGACAGGCGACGAGGAGATCAGCTGTGTCAAGCTGGTTCATGGTGCAACAGGCAGGCTACCTAGCATACCTGCTATTTAAGCAAGGTGTTTTGCTGGCACAGCCATATTTAATGCTACAAGCAATGTATTTCCATGAGCAGGGTTTAGAAAAATGCTGTTCAAGGAGTGCGTTTACCTCGGCTTCTTGGCTGAGAGCCGGAGTGCTGCTTTCCTCACTGCTATATGGGAGAGGGACCAAGTCACAGGGGGCTTAGCCCATGGTCAGCATCTAAACCATCGATAGTGTTTGCTGCCAGGCCCTGGCTCCCACCTTGTCCTCTGGGCACAGCAGCTTGTCATGGCTCCCTGGGTCACCCCATACAGCGCAGCAGCAGGACCCATGGCTGCAGGGCAGCGGGGGTTTAATCCTGAGCCTCGTGTGCTCCTTTGGTCCTCAGGCTACTTCAATTTTAATTGCATTTGCAGATATTCCTGAGGAGGAGAGCAAGATGCTTGCCTGCTTCGGACAGCCACAGCATCCCAGCTGCCTGCTCCCCCCTGGCTCAGCTTTGGCTGCGTGCAAGAAAGCAGGCAGGGAGGATTTCAGAGCAGCTGAAGTGTCCTGGCTGCTCAGCTATCACCCACAAGTGGCAGCACATGAGCAGCTCTGTGAGCAGCCAGCACTGGGGCCCTTCACATTTGGGGGGGAGAGGGGGCAGGGACACCCCCTCCAACCAAGATGTGTGGAGCAAGGAAACCAGCCTGATATTGCTGATCCCCAAACCTGTGCCCACCCCAGTATGGGAGCCTGTTTGTTTGGGCCAGGATTTGGCCACATCATGGCTGAGGGGAACTCTGTGTGCCAGGAGCAGGAGGCACCAACCAGGGCATTACGCAGGTGCCTACAAGGCTGGGAGAAACCAGGGTGACATGTGGAAAAACAGTGCAGGGAGGACAGAAAAAACCCTGCCTGCTGCTCCTGCCTGCCCAGCTGCCCCAGCACCCCCAATCTGGTGATGCGAAAATCTCAGCTTTTGCTTAAAATTAACAGGGCCCCGGCCTCGAGGGCTGAGTGAGAAGCTGAGAAAGTGTAATCAAAGCACACCCTTAAGCGTTTAAAAATAGAAGAGAGGGAGCAAAAAAAAACCAAAACACATTAAAACACAATGATTCATCTGGCAAAGCCCCATTTGGGAGAGTGTGGGGCTGATGTGTGCTCTGCAGGGGTGAATGTCTGGGCACCGGGCCCCAACCAGCCACCTTACTGGCATAAAAATCACCTTCCCTGGAAGCACTGCAGTGATGGGGGCCCTATTTTTAGGCAAACAACTCTTGCTGCCCAGCAGGATGCCTCACCTCACCCTGGCTCAGCTGGACGTTGCAGCTCCCCATCTGCTACCATCACTTGCAAATTCAGGCTCTGGCTCCAGGGCTGCTGATCCCAACAAAGCTCCCCCTGTGCTTCCACAGATACTGCCATACTGAGTTGAGACCAGAAAGGTCTTGTCTTGAGATAAATGCTCATTGCTATCAAACCACCACTGTGATCAGCCCAGCCAGCCTTGGGGTGGACATCCATCCATCCATCCATCCATCCATCCATCCATCCATCCATCATCTCAGCCACTGGCAGGACACAAAGGAAGGTCTAACATCAACTGCATGCAGCTCAACCCGTACCTAGAGAAGCTTTTTTCTCCAGTTCCCAATGCTCATTAATTTTTAGCGCCCATTAAAACAAACTGCTCGTGATAGGGGTCCCCAAAGTTAAGGGCACAGGGGTAACCCACCGTCCCCACCACATGGGCACCCCATAGTGGCAAGCTTGACTTGCCAGGCTGATCCGTGGTGGGAAAAAACCTAAAGAAAAAGCCAGAAAGTTCTCAAACAGCCACTAGCCAGGTTTGCATTTAACTTCAGCAGCAGCCAGCACCCCTAACCCCAAAAACTCTTACCTCCTGCAGCATGACCAATCCATGCCCAATGCATGGCTCTCCCCAGAGCATGACTTTCCCTTCATCAGCCTCCCCAAAGCAAACCCCACCTTCCCTTAGCTTGTGGTTGCACCTGGTTTATGTCCGTGATGAATTGGCCCCACCTGGCACCTCACCCGGTGCCATGGGCCTCACAGGCTCCCCGCTTTGTGCGGTGCCGTTGCAGGGCAGGGCTGTCCCAGAGGATCACCGTGGGCTGAGAGAATGAAGAAGCCGGCTGGGTGGCAGCAGGATGGGGCGGCAGGACCTCCTGCGTGCTGACGGGCCCCCACCGATGCTCCCGTGGCCACTGGCCCTCCTGGCCCTGAGCGCGTGCTGCCGCTGGGGGGTGGCCAGCGAGGCGGGTGGCACTGTGCCCCAGCAGCATGCTGCCGCCTCGACCCCTTCCTCCTCCTCCTCCTCCTCCTCCTCCTCTTCCTCTGGCCGGGCACCCCTCGACTGGCTCCTCACCGACCGTGGACCCTTCTACCGAGCCCAGGAGTACGTGGACTTCATGGAGCGCTACCGGCAGGGTTTTACCACCAGGTACAGGATCTACAGGTGAGAGGCAGCACCGGGGCCAGCCCTTCAGCGGGCATTCTGGGAGCGGGCTGCAGTGTGGGAGGCTGCGAGGGGCACAGCAGAGCAGACCCCCGTGTGTGGGAGGAGAGTGGCTGTTGGGAGAGAGAGCAGGTGGGTGTGTGTGAGATACTGCTTTCCCAGGGAATATAGCAGCAGACCTTCAAGATGCTCATGGCATGGCTGGGATGGGCTGCAGTCATGATTTGGCTTGAGCCAGGAGTGATTTGGTGTGCAGGTTGAGATGTGATCAGCCCTTATGGTGGGAGTCACTGAGGGATGCTCTTTATACTTCTACTGTGCACAAAGATATCTCTGTGCAGAATTACTGAGCTTGCCTGGACTGCCAGCATCTGGGGCTGGGATGGTGCTGGAGCTCATGAAGCGCCACCCTGACTGATCCCTCTGGCATGCTTCCAGCACCATCACCCCACAGACTGCAGCAGTGGGATGCTACATGCATGGGAGCCAATGCTGGAGTGGGTTTCTTGCCAGTGAAGAACCAGGTTTGGCAGCTGTGGGGTCCACTGACCCCAGCAAAGGGCCACCCCATGACAGGCAGCATGGAAAACCCACTCCACCACCTCCTGGTACTAACTGGGGCTGTCAGCTCCTGCTAATGAGGCCTTTTCCCTTCCCCTCCTCACTAGTGCCAAGCCCCAGTGTAATGCGAGGGGAAAGGCAGCATCCCAACCCCTGCCAGCTCTACTCCTGGTACCAACATCCCTCTTTCTGGGCCCAAAAATCATGATGGGAGGCAACCTGGCACCCACCAAGCCCCTCAGCTGCTTTGCACCCATCCATCCCTCCCTCCCTCCTCCTCCTTTCCCTCCTTTCCCAACCAGCCCTAATGAAACCGTCTGAAAGCTGCTGCCTGGTTTTAATTAGAGCAAAATGCTGAAGATTAGGCTGAAATCAGCCACTGGTTGTTTATGGGGCTGTTGGTGGTTTGAGGCGGCAGCAGGCTGGCAGCTCCCCCCAAGGGCTGAGCGATGTCGGGGGGGGGTGTGCAATGGGGGGGACACACATTCACAGCCACCAGGGGACCCACCACATCCCAGCGTCTCCAGCTTCCTATAAAATGCTACAGATACTTAAAACCATGAAATCCCCAGAGGATGGATTTTCACCTGGATCTGTAGGGATGGGGATGGAGGATGGATGAGGCCCATCCAGCCCAGCAGCCTGGAAAAGGCTCTGGCCCTGCCCTGGGCTATGATTAAAGCCTGCCGGAGGTGCCTGATTAATCAATGTCAGGCATCTCCACTGCTTGTAGCTCATTATCGCCATCGATAGTTTAGGGAAGGGCAATGCTTTCGTTCCAGCTGAATCTATAGTAGGCGAGTGCACGCAGCAGGCCCTTCAACTCTGCCGTGGTGACGGGGAGGTCGGGATGGTCCCAACGGGATTTTTTCCACCTACTGATCCCCTGCCCTGAGGTGTACACTGGGGACAGTGGTGGGGAGAGCGTGCGTGTGGCATGGCTGGACTGGCTTTGAACCCTCTCCCCCCTGCCACTCTCCTTCCACAGAGAGTTTGCTCGCTGGAAGGTGAATAATTTGGCCTTGGAGAGGAAAGACTTCTTCAGCCTGCCTCTTCCCCTGGCTCCTGAATTCATCCGCAACATCCGCCTGCTGGGACGCCGGCCCAGCCCCCAACAGATCACCGACAGCCTCATCAAAAAGTATGGGACCCACTTCTTGCTTGCTGCCACGTTGGGAGGTGAGTGCTGCTTGCTTCCCTTGCACAAGGCAGCGTGCAGAGGAGGGAGGGTGGGAAACTAAGCACCGCAGGAGAAACGAGTCCAGGAAGGGGAATGGGGGGAGCCCAGCAGTCACCCCAAAAGCATTGCGTGTTCCCCCCAGGAGAAGAGTCCCTGACCATTTTTGTGGACAAGCGCAAGCTGAGCCGGAGGGCAGAGCCTGCCGGGGGTGCTGGGAACAGCTCAGGGGTCTCACTGGAGACCCTGCACCAGCTGGCAGCCTCCTACTTCATCGACCGGGAGAGCACACTGCGCCGGCTCCACCACATCCAGATCGCCACAGCTGCCATCAAGGTAGGCAAAGGGTGCGAGGGAGAGGGTGGCGCAGGGAGACAGTGGCCCTGGGCCTCGCAGCAGCCCCCCAGAGCTGGCTGAGACCCTAAAGCAGCATCACACCCCAGGGAGGGGAGATGGAGGAGGAGAGCAGGCAAAGTTAGCACATCCACATTATTTATGGGAAATTGGGCACGCTAATGAAGGCGCATTTTTCAGCGGGCTTCAGGCAGGGCTGCTGCCAGTCAACAAGCCAATTAGCAGGCAATTAGTTCTCTCCTCTCCAAGCATCGCCTTGCAATGGGGAATGGGGCACGGCAATCATGGCCACGGGTTATTTGCAGCACTTTTGGCATGGTGGCATGTGCTTTGGGTCCCCCTCTGCATCCCTGACCACTTGTGGGTCCCCCCCTTAGGTGACCGAAACACGGACGGGGCCACTTGGCTGCAGCAACTATGACAACCTGGACTCAGTGAGCTCTGTCCTGGTGCAGAGCCCTGAGAACAAAGTGCAGCTCCAAGGTAGGACCAGGCTGGTGGGGACGTGGTGATGGACAAGTGCCACTGTGGGATGCTTGCGGTTGCAGAGGCGGCTTCAGGCAAGGGTGCTGGCTCGACATGCTGCTTTTAATTTAAGGGCTGGGGAGAAGCGGGGATGAAAACAGTCAAAGCTGGGCAGGATGAGGTTGGTGCTCGTCTGCCAAGAGGAGCCAAGATCAATGCAGAGCCCAGACAACTGGCTCCACAGCAAATTGATATGAAAATCACGCAAGGGTGGGGAAGGCTTGCTACCTCCTTGCCCAGGCAATGTTTCGAGGGGCTCTGTGCGTGCCCTGATGCGCTTGGGGCTGCCTCCCACTTGCAGGGCTGCAGACGGTGCTCCCCTCCTACCTGCGGGAGCGGTTCGTGGCAGCCGCCCTCAGCTACATCGCCTGCAGCTCGGCCGGGGAGCTGGTGTGCCGCCAGAGCGACTGCCGCTGCCAGTGCCAACCTGCCTTCCCCCGCTGCAACTGCCCCGAGGTCGACATCCAGGCACTGGAGAGCAGCCTGGCCCAGCTCCAGCGAGCCTGGGAGAGCCACCACAGCCAGTTCGAGGAGTCAGGTGAGGCTGGGCAGACCCCACCAAGCATTTCCCCATCCCTGCAGCCCCTCCCCTAGGAGCAGCCCAGGCTGGGCAGGGGGCTCCAGGGCAGGATACAGGATAGTCATCTCACCATGAAGACCTGAGAGCCCAGTTGGAGAGAGGTTGGCACCAGCCCCACCTCTGCTGCCTGCCCTCCTGGGTCTGCTGACATCGTCTCTCTTCCCCCACAGAGGAGTTTCAGGCCCTGGTGAAGAGGCTCCCTGGGGACCGATTCCTGAACAGGACAGCCATCTCCCACTTCTGGGCCATGGACCTGGATGTCCAGCATCGCTACCAGCAGCTGGGCACCAGCCTGAAGCTGCTATCCAGGAAAACCCACCGACTCATCCAACGGCTCTTCAACCTCAGCAAACGCTGCCACCGGCAACCTCGCTTCAAACTGCCAAAGGAGAGGTAGGGTGCCACAGCATCCCTGTCCTGTGCTGGGCACGCTGCTCAGAGCCTCAGTGTGGGCTGACCCGCGGCCCACCTCCCCGTGGCTGGGACTGGAGGAGCTCCCATCTTGCTGGAGGGATGCCCAGGGGTAAGCAGGCAGCAGGGGCAGTTGTGCCACCCTGAGATGTGCAGAAAAATGAACACAAGGTGGGCAGTTCTTTAATCTCTAGGGAAAGCGCGTTACATGCGCAGAGATGCCACGTAAGCAACTCTCCTCCTCTGTCTCTTCTCTACCAGGTCCCTCCCTTACTGGTGGAGCCGTGCTCAGTCACTCCTGTACTGCAGTGAGACCACCATGCCTGGGATCTTCCTGGAAGAAAGCCACAGCTGCACATGTCCCTCCGACCAGCCGTCCTGCCAGGGGTCCATACCGTGTGCCTTGGGCGAGGGGCCTGCCTGTGCCACTTGTGCCGAGGACAACAGCACCCGCTGTGGAACCTGCAACCATGGCTACACGCTCACCCAGGGTTCCTGCCGCCCCGAGGTGGCTGACTCACTGGAGCACTACCTGGGGCTGGAGACGGATCTGCAGGACTTGGAGCTCAAGTACCTCCTGCAGAAACGGGACAGCCGCATTGAGGTGCACTCCATCTTCATCAGCAACGACATGCGCCTTGGGAGCTGGTTTGACCCCTCCTGGAGGAAACGCATGCTCTTGACCCTGAAAAGCAACAAGTACAAGCCCGGGCTGGTTCATGTGATGTTGGCCCTCTCCCTGCAGATCTGCCTCACCAAGAACAGCACTCTGGAGCCCGTCATGGCCATCTATGTCAACCCCTTTGGAGGAAGCCACTCAGAGAGCTGGTTCATGCCTGTCAATGAGGGCAGCTTCCCAGACTGGGAAAGGACTAACATAGATGCCTCTGCCCAGTGCCAAAACTGGACACTCACCTTGGGAAACAAGTGGAAGACCTTCTTTGAAACGGTCCATGTCTACTTGCGGAGCCGCATCAAGTCTCTGGACAACTCCAACGAGACGATCTACTACGAACCTTTGGAGATGGCAGACCCCTCTAAGAACCTGGGCTACATGAAAATCAACAGCTTGCAAGTCTTTGGCTACAGCCTGCCCTTTGAACCAGATGCTATTCGTGACCTGATCCTTCAGCTGGACTACCCCTATACCCAGGGCTCCCAGGACTCAGCCATGCTCCAGCTGTTGGAGATCAGGGACCGGGTGAACAGGTTGTCACCCCCTGGCAAAGTCCGCCTTGACCTCTTCACTTGCTTGCTCCGCCACAGACTCAAGTTGGCCAACAACGAGGTGGCAAGGATCCAGTCCTCCTTGAGGACCTTCAACGCCAAGCTGCCCAGTGCGGTAGAGCAGGAGACGGGCAAACTATGCAGCTAACGGCTGGGGCTGCTCAGATCTTGGAGCGAGGGGGCCAGGAGAAAGGAATTCCCCGGGATGGGGGAGAAATAACCATTCTAAAAAATTAAATCAAGGCCTTACCTTAGTGCCAACCGCGTGCTTCCATGGTACACCCAGCGACCAGCCAAAGAGATGCAGAGCTTGAGCAGATGGAGGACGCCAACAGGACTATGGAGGAGGGATGGCTCACGCAGCACAGACTGGCTCCGAGCGCAGGGACGATGCCAGCATGGGTGCCCTGCACCACTGCTTTTGCTCGAGTGTCGGTGGCTGGGGTGATGTGCCGATGGCCGGGGGATGTGGCTTGGTCAGAGGCAGCTTTTGGCCCCGCTGGAGCAGATGCTCAACCCGCCGTGAGGATCCTTCAGCGGCAGTCTCCTTGGTGCCCCAACTTTTATAGTCTTTTTAAGAGTGGTTTCTATCGCTGCGTTCGCTTCCGCATTGCCCACAACCCTTCCTGTGGCCATGCCCTCGCACACGGCACGTGGGGAACCATGCTGCAGGCCTCTGAGAGGCAGCAGATCTCTCCCAGTGCCTCTCCACACACATTTCATGCCTGTCTAGGCAGCATCACACCTTGTATGGGAAGAACCTGGCACCTGCCCTGTGGACGCTGCTATTATGGATACCAGCAGAGACCTCTGGGCCACAATTCCTTACAAAAAAAAACCCTGAAACCTAAAACAAAAGAAAGAAAAAGAAAGAAGAAAAATGTTTTATTTATGTATTTAATTATTTGATTTGTTTGGGAGGGGTTTTTTTTAAGCCTATTTATCTGGGGGGGGGTCATTTCTTGTCAGTGGCTTCAGCCAAAAGGCATCTTAGTAAAATATATCTGTTTAATATATTTTTTTAAAAATGCCTTTTTTGAGCAAAAGAGCAACCAAAAACATGGTAAAAAAAAACCAAACAGTTACTGTCATATCTGGCCCTGGCTTTTCCCTTGCTGCGTAGCAGGAGGGGATGGTGAGGAGGCTCCTGCACAAGCACAGCCACCGTGTCTCCCCTGTGTCTCCGTGCCATCCTGCTCTTTGGATTTTAGCCGAGCCTCCTGAGGAGGGGAGATGCCACTGCACGGGCTGGCCATCTGTCTCCTGTCCACGTCTTCATTAACTCAGAGGGACAGGCCTCCAAGGTGGCCTATTAAGACCATAAGACATGCTTGTAGGCAGGAAGGGATCCTGCCCACACCTGGAGCTGGCAGCTCCTGCCTGCTTCCCCCAGCTCTCACTTTTGCTCCCTGTAGGGTACCCAGAGCAGATGTGACACATCCCTGAGCTGGTGGGAAGGACCTGCATGGCATCAGCCACATCTTATGTCTAACCTCCTGGTCCCATGTAAACATCCGCTGTGCCCCAGGGTGAGCAGTGCTGCGGCTCAGTCACCTACTGTGGCATGCACCACCTCTTTGGACGTGCCAAGCATGGCCCTTGCAAGGTTCACTTGGTGTCCCTTAACTCTGTAATGGGAAGAGACAGGGAATACCTGACCCACACCCACTCTTCCTGGCCAATTAAAATTGTATAGACAGGTATGACAGTCATCTCTGTCCTAGTTCCATTGCTTGGTCCATATATGTAAGTTGCTCCATACTTCTAGTATCCTCATTGACCTCTTCAAGGCCTTCTCATTCATCACCCCCTTAGAAAGGGCCCAAAGCAGGTGCAACCCATCCTGGACACCTCCCTCTGCTACACCCAGTGCAGGCATCAAGGGGTAGTAGGTTTCCCTGAGGCCAGCATCTCCAGCAGCCCCACCGCTGGGGAGCCGGCAGCGTCTCCAGCGCCTGCTCAGCTCAGCTTGACGAGCCACGGCAAAGAGCCAGGCAGCAATGGCAGGCAAGCTGGCACCTGACAGCTCGGCAGAGCCAGGCTCCCTCCCTCCTTCCCTCGTGCTGCTGCTGCCGCGCTTGGTGTCTGACCAGAATATCAAGCAGCGGTGCTGCCCGGCAGTTGGATGGATGCGCTGGTTATCCAGACAAGCAGAGCTCACTGGCTCAACAGCTGCCCTAATTTCTTGGCTGAGGACCGGCTAGACAGAGGAAGCAGCCGACTTGCTGACCCACAGCATCCCCAAAGCAGGGAGCGCAGGCAAAAGGGATGGACAGGGTGCAGGGAAAAGGGGCAGGGGGGAAATTGTATCGGTGTGCAGACCTGAGTCTACTTCCTAATCCTCCCTGGCTGGCAAAACTCGTCTGCTTCGATGCTGTAAAAGCAGTAGTAACCTGAACTCATCCATCCCGCTTCGGTTACCCTCTTGTTCCCCACTCTTCTCCATCCTCGGGTTGAACAGGTAAAGAGCTAAGTGGGAGGAAAATAACACCAGGAGAGATAAAGAGATAAGTGAGACGAAAATAAAATGGGGGTAGATAAACCATGCTTGCTATTTATATTCACTGTCTAATCTATCAATCCATCAGGCTGGCTATTGTGGTTATAGCATCCATCAATCTGTCACCTGGACTTCTCCATACATCTGTCTTCCTTTGCCCGTGTCTCCTCCCTTGTCTCCCGGTCCTACAGGGAAAAAATATCAGGCAATTAAACACACCAGGAGGAAATAAGAAGTCAAAGCCATCATCTCGGCTCCCTGGAGGAAGCCGGCAGACATCTGCCCAGGGATGAGGATGGTATAGGTGGGAGTGCCAGCAGTGCTGCCTGCTCCTGAGCAGGCAGGGCTGCCTGGAGGCTTCCTGGCCAGAAAGACCATTTCGGCTTCTGTTACACATCTTTCTGGGACTTCATATCACGTCTTCTCCCCATTGTCACATGGGCCATGCATCAGGCTAACATTCCTCAGCTCCATCCTCTGTCTCCCCTGGACAAAGCATTTCCTACCACACTTTTCAGCACCTTTAACTGGTCACACATCCTAAAGCCACCCAAACACAAATGCAAGAGCCATCAGGACATCTGGCAGCCTCTCAAGGAGCCACTGGCCAAGACATGGTAGAGCAGCTTCCACCTGATGTGGGGACTGACCCCAGGCTTCTCCGCCCTGATGCTGGTTCCAGAGGCAGGCATGTGATGCCCTGCGAGTAACAGTCCCATGTGTGGGAATGAAGGTGGATGAAAGCCATTTACGTTCAATTTAAAGCAAAAAAAAAAAAGGTGAAAAGGGGCAGGCAGGCAGCTGGAGGAATGCACCATCAACTTTGTGGATCCTCGATGGTTGCTGCCCAGGCTGGCAGGCAGAGCTGCACTTGGAGCCTCCCTTCCCTGCAGCTCCTTAGCAAGATTTCATCTTGTATTGCCCAAAAGCACCAAGTTTGGCCCAAATCACTGATTTCCATCAGGAACAAGGCCGTGCGTGGCATTCCCAGCCCAGCAGCTGGCATGGCCCCTTCTCAGCAAAGCACCCCATCAGGCAACGCAGGGGCCAGCAGTCAAGGAGTGACAGCAACACTGAGCACATCCTTGGCCACCGCTCCCCACAACATGGGGCTGTACCACCACTTTGACCGAGTGGAGGAAAATACAGGGATGGTTCCCTGAATTTTGCTGATAAATTGCTGTATTTTAGGAAAGAACCACTTCCACCTTTTTTCAGGGTAATTGGGCGAGTTAGAGAAAGAGCAGCAGCAGCGTGCCCGCCCCCCCTAGGATGGACAGGAGGGGACTGCCAGTGTGCATGTTAATCTCGGGTAGAAGCAGCCAGGTCCTCCCATCCCTGTTCAGCAATTAAGGTACTCCATGGAGGTGATTAAGAAGATGAGGTTAATAACTGGGGGTCAGCATTTGATTACCTTGTAGCATTTTCCCCTGCAAAGAACAATGCTGACACCAGCGGGCTGGCTGGAGAGTCGCTGCCGTGAACGAGAGCTGGCAGGATCTGTCCTCCGGAAGTAAAAAACCAGGGTGTCACCCTGCCAGATCTCCCCAAACCAGTAATTTGGTGTCAAACTCATTAGATTTTAAAAACAGCTATGTTTGGGGCCCTCCTCACCTGTCCGCTGGTTTGCAAGCCCCTGCATTTATATACCTTACACAGCTCCTCTCTTGCAGGCAGAACACTGCCTCTTAAATAATGAGCTGAGCTTCTCACTTGCTTGATTGCAGCCACTTTGGTTCCCTCTGGACACATTTATTTAGCAGCTCTGCCAGGGAAAAGGAGGCCAGGAAAAAGCTGGGCTCTTTTGCCCCCAGTCCCAGCAGCCCGATGGGATTATCCACAGTGCTCTCCCCCAGCATCCCTGCTCATGGCTCCCAGGTGCAGGTTGGTCCTACCTCCATCTCCCAGCCCTGAGACAGCCAGTGATGGGCTGTGATCAGCCACAACTGAACCAAACAGCTCACAGCTCCAGCTATCAAACTCTTTTTCCCCTCCTGCATTTTCACCCCTTTTCTGCAGCAGCAGCTGAGCCTCCAGCCCTGCATGCTGGAGCAAGGTGGTGCCTTTGGCCTCATGGCCAAGAGCATCTCCACATCAGGCTGTGCCAAAGTAGCAAGGACAGCCATGAAAAGCCAGGAGGGTGAGAGGCAGTAGGGCTAAATCTGCACCCCTGCCTTCATCCTTGCTCCAGTCAGCTTCAGTTTCCCCCCCTCATAGCTCCCAGCTGCTCCTATGTCAGCCTGGGAGAAGAACACAGGATGCACAGGTGGTAAAACATCCCCAGGGGAGGAAGGAGGTCTCTGGGCCTCCAGAAAACATGCTTTGCTGGCAGACTCTTTTTCTTTGCAGGCAAAGAGCACACCGGTGCAGATTTCACTTGAAATTCAACCCGCAATCTCTGCCCTCTTGGTTCAGACTGTAGGATGGGCAAGAAGTGGAAATCAGACATTTCACTTGGTGGGAGGCTTCACACTGAGCATTTTGCTCAGGGCTCCTCCAGCTTCATTAGCCACACAGAACCACCAGGCAGCTGCCCAACAGAGCTGTTTTGCTGTTTGACAGTGTTTCTGAGGGAGGCAGGCAATGGCAAGCTGCCTGTGGACCTCTCCGCCCCCGGCACAAGGCTCCTCCAGCTTCTTTCCTTACAACACAGTTTCACTGCAGGAACCAGAGATGCTCCCGGGCGCACACGGGCTCGCCATTTACTCTCCCAACTAACCAAGCAGACCATGAGATGTGATCCCTGGGAAACCAGGATCCCCAGGCCTGGTAGCGCTGTGGCCTGGAGCTGCTCTGCCAACACAAGCCCATGGAGACTTGTCGTGGTCCCCCTTCCCACTGCAGGCTCATGGGTGAGGGGATCGCCACGCACACCCCTCTTGCTTCTCTCTGCCTCTCCAAAGCCCAGCGACATTTGCGTAGCCAAGAGGCAAGCCGAAACCTCGCCATCTCTTTGTCAGCCTTGTCTTTTTTTTTTCTCCCCCTTTCTCTTGACAAGCTCAGAAGTGCAGTCAAGGTGGCAAATTAGCGCCACAGCCTCATTAATTGGCAGGCAGGAGCCTTCTCCTGCTGTTTGGGTTGTCATCAGCTGCTTCAGCACATTTTCAGTTTCTCTCTGTTTCGGTCTATTTTCTCCCTTCGCCCACAGTGGGCTGGGTTTTTCCTCCCTACTCCAGCTTTCTGCCGTCTGTTTCAAAGCCATCGAGGACTCTCATCCTCCCACGTCACGCACCCTGGGGTTCTCTCTCCAGAGAGGATTTACAGGCCCTGTGGTAAATGGCCACTTTTTAGGGAGCATAGGGGAACGATTAACAGGCTTTTGAAATGATGATGACCTCAGCTTCTTCCTCCTTCCTCCTCAGCCTCCTGCTGTGGCCACTGGAGAAGGCAGGAGAGGCTGCAAAGGGCATGCAGGGAGGAGGCAGGAGGAGGTTGCTGCCAGCCCAAGAATGAGGGAGAGGTCCCAGCCACCCTTCTGTGTCCCCCCCAGGAGCTTAGTGAGGAGCTGGGATGACTCAAGCTGGTGGGGACCTCAGGAGGCTCCAGTCCCAGTTCTTTGGCTCCCTTCTTCCCTCCCACACCAACTCCTCCATAAGCAAAGATGGAGAACCATAATCTCATCCACCCAACCCACTGCCTGCACCAGCCCTTGATCTCTTTGAGTGTCACCCAGCTGCTCCCAGCTCTCAAGGAGAACCTGAAGACCAGCAAATAACATATCTTCACTGCATCCCATTCTGCAAGCAAAGAAACTTTGCTTTGCGGACACCGACAACAAATTGCTTTCTCCTCCCTGCAGCTGGGAGCTGCTGCTGCTGGCAGTGGTACCCCCACCCATTAAATACGGGTGCCCTGCCCCGGGGTGCGACTGCAGCCAGTGTAAATCAGCAGTGCCAGGGCCAGGGGCATTGCTGATTCACAGCCCGGAGCCGAGCTGGAGGACTTACCTCATCGAGCCGGTCCCTGACCCTCCCCAGCCTGGCTGCTCACAGGACAGTGCTCCCAGGGGACCTCTTGGCTCTGCTCCTGGACTGGAGGTTAAGACAGTCAGTGAATTTTGGAGGGATCTCCCTGGAGGGCAAAGATCTTCAAAAATAAAAAGAAAAAACACAGACAAAGCTGCAGGCCAGACCTTTCTCTCCCAATATGTGGGCCAGTAGCAGAGTCCAACTAAATGGTAAGAAAGAAAAGAGAGAGATTAGTCAGATTATTTTAAAAAGTGCTCTCCCAGCCTACAGGCAGCCTCTGCTCCATATGAGGTACACAAACTCTCCCAGCTGATCTGCCTCAAAATCAGCAGCAGTTACTACATAAGTCACCACCTTCCACCCTTTCCCTTAATACAATTCCCTGTGATGGTTCCTTGCCCTTTCCTTGCCCCTGGCATTACTGATCCACTCAAAGAGATGGGAATTGAAGGAGAAAAGGATCTCAGGGACATTTTTCTCCACCTGTAGCCTATTTCATTGCTAGGAGAGCCTACACCACCGAGGATTTATCTCCCACGTTGTTTTCCCAAACTAGTTTCTATGGTTGTTTCACTGACATAACAGTAAAAAAATACAGCATATAAACCACCCCAAATAGTGTCCAAAGATGTGAAATACTATAAATCCCAGGAGGCTCCTGGGAGAAGAGCGATGCTGGGATCATGCCTGTTCCATCCAAGCCATCTCCTCGTTGGCCGTAAATCAGGGAGCTCCCCCGAAGCCCATGAAACTCAGTTAAAAAGAGATTCCTTCTCTCCTGAGCCTTGGCAGTGGTGTTGGGAGCAGTGCTCTCAGAAAGGCTCCTGGGGGAACAGAATCAGTGATTACCCAAATTAGTTTCTAATAGCTTTTATCTCCTAATTTCTACTTTGTCAAGTACTAAAATCCATTAATAATCAAGAGACCATGTAGAAAAACATTTAACATTCCAGCTGCCAAGAGCCTCCACCCTATCATGCTCCAGCAAAGTTAAAGGACAAGTAAAAAAAATTATTATTATTATTTTTTAATCTTTAACCCAGCTCTCTAGGTAAACCATCACCTGCATTTGCTGATTAGCAGGAAGATGGGACAAACCCATGCACGAAACTGTAGATGCTGCACCTCCCATCTTGCTCCTCTCCAGCCCTTGCCAGATAAAGGTTCCCCACACAGCCCCGTCCTTGTGCTGGCTCCTTTCTAGAAGGGACCAAAGGCTGTGGCCAAGCCTTGTGGCACCCACGGTCCTGCCTGTACCTGGTGGCTCCCGTCTAAATGAAGGCAGGATGCTGCCCTCCATGAGATGGCCACAAGTAACAGGTACTCCATGGGCTGAGGTTGGGTTGAACCACTTCCACCCCAGGGCTGGTCCCTTCTGCTCTCTGATAGCTCTGCCAAAATACTGCGGCCCTTCATACCCTGCTGCTTCAGCTTCTCAGCTTTATTTATTCCTCTTCTTTGCCTCATAGAGCCAGCCTTGGCCCTCTGGCCATGACAGGCCACGGCTCTCCCTGCTCAGGTAGAAAACCCGCACACACCCTGCTTTGATTTGCATCAGCTGCCATGCCATGCTGCAACACTGCCCCTCTCTTAATCACCTGTTTGAACAGTTTAATAAGCTGCTAATAACATATTGCATTTCTAAAGCCCCCCCATGATGGATAAATCACTCTGGCTGCTCCCAGGGATGCCAGAGGGATACACACAACCACTGTACGGCATTGCCCGTGGCTTTTCCTCCATACCTGGAATGCTTCCCCAGCAGCAGTATCCTGGAGAGAGGAGGGAAATAAAGCCCTGCATCCAACCCAGAGGTTGTTGCCTGAGCAACGGCAGAGGTGGGCACAAGGATCCAGGCATCGCAGCCAGAGGTGAGCTTCAGACATGATTGCTGGAGGGTTCAGGGCACCCTCTGGGGAAAAAAGCAGGAGCGAGGAAGGAATTGGGATGTTGCAGCTTGAATCGATGGCTGAGGTACCTGCTGGGAGTGGGGGGGGAGGATGGGGGAGGTGCGGACAGGCGGAGCCCTTGCTGGGCTGCTGTGGGGGTTGCATTGGGTGGGCACATTCCCACTGTTAGGGTGGATGTGGGACAACCTCGTTTAAAGAATACTTATCCAATGTGTCCTGGCCTCATCACACATTTCTCTCTTCATCTCTTGCTGAGGGGATTGTGGCCTGAAGAAGGTGACTGAGTTTTTTTTCTTTGCAGTTTAACCATTGCCCTGAGGCAGAATTGAGAGTTAATGTCCCAGTAGCGCAAACCCTGTATCCCCATAGAATGTCCCCACATGGCTGGGAGTCCATCAGTCTCTCCAAGGCTAGCTGGTTACATGCTAACCCTGTCCTGAGCTCCGGCAGCTCAAACCAGCTCTGGTTAAGCTGCTGCCCTCTCAGAGGTGAGCAAGCAGCAGTGCAATGGCACTGTACTGTGGTGACCACCTTGGGGCTGGAGCATCGCTAGACAGGATCCAATCTTCATTAGGACATCAGTTCCTTAGCGACCAGGCACGGGGCATCACCGCCACCACACACATTTTATTCCACCCCTTTTCCCACTCTCAGCAAGGCCCGAAGGTCGGTTATGGATTTGTTTGCATTTTGCTGTTGGCTCAAGCATCATCACTAAAAAGCTGTTGTGATGTTGGCTCAGCTGCAGGCTTCGTGTGCTCGTGCGCCATAAATTGACAGTGTGCCATGTAGAAATCCGTACACAGGGTTAATGGGCACAGCTCCCACCAGAGACCAGGCAACACAGCGATCCCTGCCCCAGGGCAACTGACAGACCAGTGTCCCCAGGGATGCTCAGCATCCTCCTGGAGCAAACCACCCTGTGCAGACCTTCTGCAGCCACTTGCAAAGTGGCTGGTGCCCACAGAGCATCAGGGGCTGCTACAGCATCCATGTCATCTCCTAACTGCAGAGAGATGGGATGCTGGGAGGGATGCCGTGGATGCTTTCCAGGGTTTTGCTCCTAACCAAGAGAGACTGAGTTGCTGGGGGAGTGTAAGTAAGGTCACAAACAAAAATATATCCAGACACATACAGTACATAAAACTACAGTCTGTTTCCCCTCTAATTGGTAATAAATGTAAATGTTTAGTTATGCCTGGCTTGGGAGCTATGAAAAACACATCTGGCTGGCTGGTTTTTCTGCCTACCATCTGTAGCTGAAACAAAAGGCGAGAGTGCATGCGTGTGTGCGCACCTGAGGAAGGTAACAGTGGGAGAAGAGGGAGAAGAGGGAACAGGATCAGAAATGGAGGAGAAGAATGAGTAGGTCTGCAATGTTGGTGCTGGAGGGCAATTTCTGGCCAGAGCTCACGGGGACCTCCAGGTTCTGCATCCGTGCTTGGTCCTTTGCTCCCCTCCTGGGGAATGCAACCCACAGAGGAAGGGCCCATGCTTGCCGGTGCTGTGGATACAGTATTCCGCTGTACACTGGTGGGGGAAACAAAGCCAGTGAGCCCCTGGATGTCTCTTCCTCGCTATTAACTACCATTAAGAGGAAGCTCTGATCTGATCAAACCTAGAGTGGTGTCTATACATCCCTCCATCCAACACAAAGAGCTTATGGCTTAAATGGTCAGACCATGGCTGGCAAGGAGGGGATGCTGTTTCCCCCTCTGCTCCTGTCCCAGAGCTGTCCTCAGGTCCCTAACACCTGACCTGCAGCACCATATCCACCAGTTAAAGACTGGGAGGAAACAACTGACCCAAGGAAGGAAATACAGCCCCTTCTCAGCTCTGAAAACTTTCTTGACCCCAGGTCCCCAAGGCTGGGGAAGGTAGGGGAGCCGAAGAGCTAATGCACAGCGAAAATCAGGTTTGCAGCAGAATTAAGCATAGGGGTTGGTGTAGGTCCCCCTCTCCACCATACCTCCCAAGCTACAGTTTCCTGCCCTCACCCAGCAGCAGCTATCCAGCCCAACAGCAATGACACCATCACTGTCCCCACTAGACCCACATGTGGCCCAGCCCAGCTGGGGCCCTGGGAACCCAGCAGCCTTCCTCCTCCTCCTCCTCCTCCTCCACCTGTCTGGTTCACTCTTATTCTGACAGCACCGCCTCTTACTTTGAAGCAGGTTATTTCTTGGAGAATGAGCTTCATTTTCTAGACCGTCCCCAAAGAGCCTGGGAGTACTAGCTCTCATCCCTCCCCCTGCCTTGATCAAGGCTGAAGGCTGAAATCCAAGTGCATTGATCAAAGCAGCTTCTTCGGGTGAGATTTACTGGCGAGGAAAAGCAACAGTTGTTGAGGAGCTGATCCAAGGGGCCAGCAGTTCCTCACTGGGAACAAGATGGTAGCTGCAGGTACAAGGTGTGAATGACCTCACGGCACCCAGGGCTGCAAAGAAAAGGGATTTTCACTGACCAGTGAGGTTGTAGGCTGCTCCTGAAGCATTTGGGGTTGAGTAGCAGCCAGGTGTCCTACTTCTGAGCTCTCCTAGGGAAAGATGCATATTTACATATGACTGGGACAGAGATCAGTGATGCCTGGGCACAGTGTGCTATGTCCAAGGTCTTTTGCCTCAAGACAAAAGCCTCCTGTTCCTAGAGGGCAGCTTTAAATCAGCTCAGGCTCCACAAAACCCCTTGAAGAGCTGAGAGCTGGCAAGCCCAGACAGCAGCCCCCTGGCTCAGTACTGAGCGATGGGGCTGGGTGCCAGCTACTCATGCCAAGGTGAAAGCGGAGAGATCAGGCAGCCAGATGGCATCCTCCCACAAAAATATCCAACAGCTCATCTGCAACTGAGGGCTAAAGCTAAAGCTGGGCCTGATGCTGCTGGTGGCTACCCTGAGGGGGAATATGCTGCTGCCCAGGCAGGGCGGGGGCAGCAGGAACAGGGATAAAGCCCTCTGCAGGGATAGGCAGGCAGGGAGCTGGTGCCATTGCTGGTGTTTCTCAAGAGCACCCAGAGTCAGGCTGGCTTCATGTTTAAGTGGAAGCCATGCCCTTATGCCCAGCTTTTGAGTGCCCAGCAACGTGGCCTGAAAAGGCAGTGATAAAAAGGGGTGAAGGTGGGGAAGGGGCAGTGGCAGGAGGAGAAAGCTGTTTCTTAGGTGGCAGAAAAAGGACAGGGTTGTTGCCATTGATAAGACGACCAAACAACCCAACACTGAGAGGCAGCCCCTCTAGGCAGGCTGAGACCTGGTCAGCCCCAGGCAGCTCCTGCATCCATTTCACTGTGATGCAGGTGACAAAAGCCCCCATGCCACACACTGTCTGCCCTCAGATGGGCGCAGGCAAAGCCAGCTCACTGCTGCCTGTACTGCGATATGCATTATGCCCAAGCCCCTGCTGCTCGCCTCATGCTACCTGCCTGCTTCTTGCCTGCACCAGCAGCACAGCTTCTTGGGCATCCTGGGTGAGCTCACATACCCTGCAAGGGTCCTTTAAGCCATGCTTAAAGCAAAACTCAGCCAAGCCCAACTGCAGCCCCCCCAGCAAGACATGCAGCCTTTGAAATACTGGGGCAGCCCTCTCTCCCACCAGTGATCACGCCAGCCCCTACTTGCTGGGAACACTCACCTTGGTCACCCCTCCCAAGCTGGTAGAGATCAGCCCTGACGACATGCAACCTTATTCCCCGGTGGAGTTGATCCCTCAAAGCTGGTGAGTCTAGATCACCAAGGTCAGGCCATCAGCTGGTGCAACTCCCCAGTTACCTCCAGGAGATTTACCCCAGGCATGAGGTCCCCACCAGCCCATAGAAAGGGTCAGATGTGACCGGTGCAGGTGGAAAGGACAGCAGTGACATTTGCACACTGCTCCTGGCAGCCTCAGCAGCTGCCTTTGAGCATTTTTCATCTAATTCAATGAAAATGAGATGTTCAAGTGAATTAAGATAATTTAATAATGAATAGCTCCAACTTATCGGAGAAGCTCTCCATCCCTGCCTGACAGTCGTTGCCTCTAAGTGCAGTTTAATAAGGGAACCACCATCACTCAGCCCTGTGGTAGGAAATCAACATTTTGCTACGCAGGGAAAAGGCTCTGCACCCTCCTAAAAGCCGAAGCAATTTCTCGAGGAGGTTAAAGTCTGTTGGCCTTTAAAAGGGAAAAGAAAAAAAGCGCAGGGAAAAAAATGAACCAGCAAAGCAGCCCATCTTCAGAGGCAAAATGTAATTAAAAATAAAAGCCAGCTTGAAGAAGGCTGTAAGTCATCACAAGCAGCAGCCGAAGCTGCAAGTGAAAGCAATGCTGGCTGACCTGCGAGTGGGAATGCAGGGGGGTCCCGAGATTGCAGTGAGCCAGGAGGACATCTCAGCAAGACATTTCAACGCATCAAGGTGCTGCTTTCTGCCAGCCAGGACTGGGATGGCTCTGCTGTGTGCCATCACCCCCAGCTGGGAGACATGCTGCCCAGGGACAGAGCCAGCCTCCTCCTTTTCTGGGACAGGGCATCATTACTCAGCCACCTGCAGCCCAGCCACCCGGGTCACCCCTGAGGTGGCTGTGCCAGCCCCAGAGGGGGGACGCGCCTGGTCTTCGATGCTGCGTAGAAGCGCTGCCAAGCTGTATCCACCCAAAGTCACTCCGTCTATACAGCAAGGATGGAAAACGCTCATAGAACATCCTTGGCAGGGATCGATCAAGCTGGGAAGAGCCTCTGCAATGCTAACAGGGAACTACACACAGGTCCCGACAGCTGGGCAGGCAGCATTTGGCCCCTATCCCGCTGCTTACAGCCCCGATGGCAGGCAGCCGTCATCCGTGCACTGGAAATACCACCAGCAAGTTATTTCTTCAAGGCATGAATCTGCATCTCACTGAGTATTGATCCAGGCAGCAAAGGGCTGCACCCTGCCTGGCGCTGCCTGCTCCCAAGCAGGCAGAGGGAGATGTCAACACAGGGGATGCCAGGCCCCGCGGATTCCTGCTGACACCTGCCAGCGCCGGGTGCTTAATTATTAATTGCATTTCCAGCAGCAATTGTTGCTTGTGCCGATGGAGTTGGACTAGACATCACAAGCAATTAGCAGAACCCCCCACTGGTGTTCAGTCAGTACCTGCTTAATGCTCTGCTCACGTCTTCCTTGGGTCGCTGCAGAAGGAAGGAGAAACCGTTTACATCTCCTCTGCTCGCAGCCTGCCACTCGCAGGGAACTCCTGTATGCCTGGCCTGTGCATGGTGGCCTCGGGCAGCGACGCTGCCTCTGTGGGACAGCACTGCTACGGCACTGGCATTGTCCTCTCCTGCGGCCATGTGGCAGATGTGGAGCAGGATGCATGGGGCATCAGCTGCCATGCATCCATGTGCTGCCAATGGCCAGCCCTTGGAGGCACTGGGGTCTCAGCCAGGTCTCCTGGGCACGTGAAGCCAAGAGCAGGAGCAGGGGGAGCTACAGCAGAGGAGGCAGACCCAAGCCCAGTCCCAAGCAGAGCTATCTCAGGGCCAAGCCTCTACTCTGCCACAGCTCAGGTGTTCAACCAAATTAATTTTTATCATAACCAAATTGACTGGTCAGTGGAATCCAAACTTGCTTTTCCTAGTTATTGAGACCATTTCATAGTGAGTGCAATTTTGGGAGCTTATTTTCCACTTCATTGAGTGCCATGTTACTGCAAATGAATATATTCCTTGGTTGGTGTGATGGAAAATACAGCTGTAAATGCTTTCTGCTTCATTTGGGTAAAGAGCTCCAGATAGGACAAAATATAAAGAGAATTTAAATGCTCTACTTCATTAAAAAAGTTGTTTCCCATTCTCTTTCTTCCTGAAGATACAGGGCTGCTAGTGGAGAGAGCAAAAGAAGGATTTAAATTTACATTAGTGTCATGCTAACCCAGCTGATTACTCCGCATCCATGACTGATGGTAGACGTCTGCCAGCAGCTTGCTCTCCAGAGGTTCAGAGAGGTGGGAAGCTGAAGGCAGAGGACAGGATGCCCAACACTGGAGCCCAGGGCCATGGCATGCCCATCTGTTTACCTCTGTGTCAGCATACATCATCACCTTCAGCCGGTGGTTCAGCCTTGGAGACAGCAGGACACATTAGCAAAGGCACGAAGCCCCAAAACCTAATTCTTTTGGCTGAGCTGGGGCCCACCTAGAGGTTCCTAAAGACATGTGCCACCATTTCAACCTGGCATTGACGATGGGGTTAGAGATCCTTACCTGCTGTGCAGCCACCAGGGCTAGAGAGGTTTGAGGACCTGGAAGGTGGTCTGAATGCCCTTTAAATTATCTCAGTGGCCATCCAGCCAGCTGCATCCAGGAATCAGTTACCAGATCATTTTCTTCTGCTACAGACTAGAGAGACTCATACCAGCTAATGGGCATGCGGCATTTCACACTGACCTCTGGAATGAAGTGCTGCCTCATCCCATAGCCATAAGGAACTCTCCTGGCTTGTCACTCCTGGTTTACACTTTCCAGGAAGGCAATAACCACCCACCCCGGCCAGGGTGTAATTTCCTGATCCAGTTCCCAGCAATGAGACAATGATCCTTACTGACTTCATAGTGGTTGGGATCATGTCCACACTCAGACATCAGCTCCAAGACAGCACAAGAGCAAGACCCAGCCTTGGTGGAGTGCTGCTATGAACAAGCTCATCATGGCTTCTGGAAGACTAAAATCCCACCTTTGAAAGGAGGGGTACAGCCAGGTTGGGTTGCCATGTCCTCCTGGGGCTCCTTTGTAACATTCAAGAACCACAAACTCCTCTACATAACACTAGGTGCTACCACACATCTCCCTCCACAGTTGTTCAGGAGAGGTGGGATCCCTCTCCAGGCTTCCCAGCAGCATAGAAGACTCCCTCGTATCTCACTGAGGCCAAAGCAGAAGGAGGATGCCTCCTGCTCCAGCTGGCAGGCTGGCAACCAAAGTCATTCACAGCAATCCCATTTCATGCAAATTCTGAACTGATTTCTTCACTAGAAGTAAAGGCCATTGCCGTCCAGGGAGACACTTCAACAAGTTTTCGGAGTCTTTAGCCTTACAAATTCTGTTGGACCAGGATGTCAGGTTGTGCTCTGCTCTTACTCAATACCAAAGTGAGTGGAAGCTTTCATCTCTGCTAAATCCAATTATAACCCAGGAAGCAACACATTCTAGGCTCACAGGGCTTACAGGTAAACAGATCATCTCAGTAGGGCTGTGGCAGAATGCGGGGGGATGAGTGATAAGCAGTGGGCTTACATTTGACTGGAGGATAAATAGAGTTCATTTGACTCATAAAATAACCACCTATTGCAATTTTGCTAAATTTAAAATTGCAACTTCCCACCCCCCAATATTTAAGTGGAATTGCTAGGAGCAAGTTCCATATAAGTATCATAGAAATAACTGACGTTAATTCAGCCTTATATTTGAGTGGAGGAACCAGGAGCGAAGTGACATCCGTGGCTCTGTCCCTTACCTCCAGCACAAGGGTTTGGCCAACCAGCTGTTTTTCATAGACCGGGCAAACCAGAGGGAGATCCAACAATACCATGGATATGAAGAATGAGACACAGCAGCCTCATTTCAAAGACTTCCCTTCCCTTTCTCCTCCTCTGAGTGTGAAGTTTGCATCACTCAGTTTGCCAGCAGAACTCAAGGCACTTTATGAAGGAATTAAACGTCACCATCACTGTCTCCAAGGCATGGGGACAACCCAGATGTGCAAGGGAGGGACAGGGAACCTCCCACCCATCATCCAGCCCCAGACAGAGACACTGATTCATATGTGGTCAGGAGGGTCCTCTAGCAGAGAGCAGGTGCCAAAGAGGTGTCCCAGGACCCACACCCACACCTCCTATGCCTTCTCCCCTTTTTTCAGACCATCCTAGCGGATAGCTGGTAGAGCTCTGGGATTGCCTGGGAGCAGTGCTCTGACTGGGACTAGCATAGCGGCAAAGAGCAGTGACAAAGCATCCCCAGCGAGCCAGCATGGGTCTCCCATGCCCAGCACATTATCTAGCTGAGATCACACCACCCACTACGCCACAACCCTACCCCTTCATCTACTATTGTTTAAATAGCCAGCAGCAGGTGTGAACAATTACCACCCCAAAGCTGGATCAAGGACAATGTGATATAATTATTACCTTAATGGCATTTCAAGACTATCACCACCAGCTGGAAGTAAAACTTCTGTTGAGTGAGTTTAATAAGCATATCATCTAATATAATATTCGCACGGAAGGGCAAGGTGGCTTTAGGAAGGATTACAGTAGCTTTGTGTAGTTTTACATGGGATATTTCACATGCAACAGATAAAGCAGGATGAGCCCGCAATAGCTGAAAACCCAGATAGTGGCAGCAGCCTGTAATGCTACCTCCCATATTTTGTTAAGTAGGAGATTACAAGCTTAGCTCGCACACAGAGACCAGGCAAGACTGGATCAGTGCTCTGGTTGCCTCCTCGTCGTGGCAACCAGCAGGGGCCCCATCCTCACAGTCACTGCCAGCTACTAGCTGGCATTTCCCAGGTGGCAAGCTGAGACCCGATGAAGGTATCACACCAGTGCATCATTCTCCACCAGTCCACTGTGGGCTCCAGACCTACCTGGGTAAAGCCCCACAAGGAGCAGATCCAGCTTCCTTGGCAATGCTCCCCCCCATCCTTGCTAATGCTCTGCAGAAGCTGGATGGGAGCAGGTCACAGAGCAACCTGGGACTGGGTTAACTGGGCCCAAGGGAGCCCAGCTTTACATGCATCAGATCTGCATGGTGCAGTGAATCCATATTCCCCCCCTCCCTGATGCCTTCCCCAGCCCAGGAGACTTCACAAGCTCTGACCAAAGGGCTTGCACCCCCAGAAGTAACTGGGCACCAAAAGGCTTGTGCTTCCCTCCAGCATGAATAACTGCCAAGGGAGCTGTGGGTAAGGAGTCACCAGGGATTTTCAGCTAGCCCTGCTGGTTAATGCACCCACAGGGACATAAATCAAAGGGAAGGCGGCTGATTGCACAACAGCTCAGGGGATATATTACACGTGTCTAACCCCTGAAACTCCCTGCCACAAGGCACCAGGAATGTTAAGTGGGGGGTTTTTAGGTTTAGAGATCTTCCTAAGCCTAACCTAGCCAAAACTATTCTTTATGAAGGACTAAAAGACAAAAGCTCCGCAAGAGAGATGTACGTCCCAAATTCCAGCAGGGTTATCCAATGCAGAAGGTGCCCATCAGCAACCAAGAACCTAGACTGCCCTCCACTCCTGCCATCCGGGCCTTAGGTAATGTCCTATATAAAGCACTTGCATCTGCACACTGCCCTGGTGAGCATCCCAGGAATACTGCCTCGCTGCCTAATATATGCATTGGGTTTTGCTCAGCTTTTGAACCATCAGGTTGCCTTGCTGTTAATTAATGCATCACTAAAATTATGTTTGGGGGCTACTAAGGTTTATTGGATAGAAAATTATTTCAAATATAGAGAGCAGGCAGTAAAGATTGGAAATACGTTTTCAAGTATAAAGCTAATTGCTACAGGGAATCCCATTGGGATCCATTTGAAGCCCTTGCTTTTTTACTTCCTTCCTCCGTTAATGACCCAGCCAAGGTTTGTAAAACAGCAAATGCGTAAATGCATGCTGATAATGTGACGCCCTGCACGCCAGTAGACAGTACGAGGTGGGATCCCCTATGTTGGATCAGTCCTCAGCCACGTGCCCTGTCACAGCAGAGCGGGGCAGCCTAGCCCCGTGGTGTCCACGTTGGGTCCAGCTCTGGTCTCAGCTGTGAGGCTGCTCACCATTCTTCTGCCACCTCTAGAAGTCCTTTGAGACAAAGGATTCCCATCCCACCCCCAGCCTCCTGCTGATGTGGGCATTTTGGAGAGGCACATAAAGGGCTCTGCTGCTCCCAAGAGAGCCTCATACAGGTCCCACAGCCACACCAGTATTGGCAACTGGGCTTGAGGTCTCCATAGGTCCAGAAGCAAGACTGTAAATGCAGCCTTGAAAGTGAGACCGGCCTAAGGCTGGTCCTGTGACCAAAGGACTCTGCTTTTACATCCCAGCAATACCAAAGTATCTGTTTTTCTGAAAAAAGATGTTCTGCCTCAGGGTAAAATCCTGCAGGCCTCCAGTCATCCCAGTAGGAAGGAGCAAGTCCTCATTTCGGAAGGCTTCAATTTCTCATAGGCAGAGTCACTTAGTTAAGGAGCAAAAATTAAAATATAGTACCTTTCCAGCCCAGGCTCAGCCACAATCAAATCAGGAATCACCAAGAGGGGCTACCTTGCAGAGGATCTCAGGAGGATGCTGTAAAGGCAGGGGTCAAGAGCAAGGTCCTCCCCGGCTCTTCGCTGTGACACCTGGCTCCTGACATCGACAGCAAAAGCCCTGCTGACCTGCCCAGGGCAGGGATGCCACACACTGCTGCCCGGGGAGGCATTCATGCACGCTTAAGTGCTTTTCTGGACCACGGCCCAACTGAACTGAGGTGTTTTGAGTGGCACAGATAGGATTATTCTTTCTTTTTGTTTTTTTGCCCTAATGGTGCCCTCTGATACGTAAATAACTGCACACTGGTGACCCAGAGAGGTGACTGACCTAGACAAACACAGAACAGTTTTCTTCATAAAAACCATCCTTGCTCCTCACTCGATTTGGTGGTGGGGGTGGGGGACATCAAACTGTCTTATTTGCTATGTCCAGCCACCACCTTGCTCTATTTTGTTTTGCCTCCTAGAGGAAGCATCTCCCCCTATAACTGCCCCTCCTTCCAGGCCCTTTGATGCATGCAAGGTTTCAACACAAGCCAGGAATCAGGATCCTGCTCCCAGTCTGGGCTCTGAGGGTCTGGATGTCAGCAGGGCTGCCAAGGAACATGGAGGTCTGCTTGTCTGTCACCTGGGGACATCCACAAACCGAGCCTGTCACAAACCCATGCCAGTCAGGGCAGGCTGGAGTCACTCAGAAATTGGGATTTGCTGATGCTCCCTCTTCTCCCAGTGAAACAGGTGCTCTGGGTGTGAGATGGCAGCCATTAGCACTGGGGAGGAGATGCCCCATCTCCCACCAAGTTGGCCAACACAGAGAAATAAAAATTGTATTGCACAGCCCAAAACCACTTACCCTCTAGAATTTCTCCTTCCAGAAAATACCAACAAAAAAACCAATTCACAGCCAGAAACCCCACAACCCCAATCCTTTTTAAGGAAGCCGTATGCAGTGAAGGAGGCCACCTTGTCCAGCAACTGTGGCCAGGCTGGAGCTCTGGCTTTGTCCAGTCGTTCCCAACTCAATCGCTGCTATAACTGGAAGACAAAACCAAATCATTTCAGCAACACTAGATTTTATTTCACCTCCTACTCTTATGGCTGCCTCTCATGCCTGGACCAAAGGCTTTTTAAGGTATGACCTAGCTCTCCCTAGGAGGACCTCCTAGCACTGGCATGGCCAGCCCTGATTCAGTAGCAGGGACATTTCTGTCATTAGTGGCCAGGTGAGGAACCATGTACACTCGAAAGCAAAGCCTGATTTCAAGACATCTTCACCTGATGCAGCCCATGTTAAGCAGAGCCATGCCCAGGAGGCACCACCTCCTAGGCTCAGGGCCATGCAATTAGTGCGGGGTTATAAAGCTTTCCTTTAACTATGCCCTGAATGTGGAGCCGGTGGTTCCAGGCTCCCAGAGACCATAGTTCAAACAGCTTCATCTCTCTGCCTTGGCAGCAGGCAGGCAGGCACCTCCGCTCCCTGCAAGGTTACAGAAACAATGCTCTTTGAAATGCAGATCCTGCCCCGCTTTGTTCCCCACATCTTTGTAGGTGCCGGATTTACAATATCTTCCCGTCTTGATCACTGGCCTTACACCCAGGCCCGCTGTACATTGGTGTACACGGAGCTCTTGTTAGCATTCGGGATCGTGCAAACCCCAGGAGCCTTTTACCTCCCTCGGCTTCTCTTGACTGATGCTTGAGCAGAGAGACATGGTGGCACAAAGCCCAGGGTCAGCAACAGCCAGCCAGATCACAGGATGCTTTTCAAGATCAAGTCCTTGGTTCAGAAAGCTGCTCAGAGCAGCAGTTATTCACAAGTCTGTCCTGGTGCCAGCAAGGGGGAGATCACAAATGAGAGCAAATTACTGCTCATGCAACAGCAGCTGGAGACATCAGTCCCCTTCTGGTCATGGGCAACCCCTGTGCAACAGGGAGCTGCATCCAGAGAGCTTCAGATGGAGATGGATTTGGGATGTCTGTGATGCTAAGGCTGCTCGCCTCCCCCCACACAGGTGTCTGCCCCAGCCTGTATCCCCTGTCCTCCACCAGCAAGCTCAAGCTGCCAAGGGGAATGTGACTCGCAATCTGCTGGCAGATGCCCCATCCTTTTCAATTACGTGCAGTCCAATTCCCATCACAAGGAGGCGAGCCAGGAGGAAAAGCCACCGAAGTCAGTGGAGTCAAGCTGCATAGTATGGAGCAATCAGGAGGAGATGCTAAGCCTGGCTTACACACATCATCTGGACTTCTTAAGCCTGTCCCATGCTGGCTCAATCTTCATTTAAATTTATGGCATCCATTCCCAAACTGGCAGGACATGTTTACAATTAATAAGAGGGGTGTGGAGACATGTGTCCTTTTTTCTTTAAAGCCAAACATCAGATGCTGTATTAGCCTCTGCGCCCTGCAATGGAAAGCCTGCTCTGAAATCCAGTACCCAGCTGCCAGTCAAAAAGCCAAACCACACAGCCTTGACCCCGGCAAACACCACCCATTAAAATACACAGCTCTAGTTTAAACCTTTCCCAGGCTAGAGCCTTAATGATGTGTGGGCTTTGAGCCCTCAACCCAGCTTTAGCCCACTCACTGCGGATGCACCACGGAAGTGGGCACCAGCACTCATATCCTCTGGGGTGCAGCCAACACATCCCAAAACTTCAGCAGCCATCAGCCAAGGGAATGGACTCTAAGGGGCTCTTCCTGCTGAGTCAGCTCCCAGATGAGGGGAGCAAGTCTCCTTTTTACTGCCTGCCCTCTCCCCAGGCTTAGGACAGCTCAGAAGAGTGGCTCAGGACATCCAGGAGCTACCCAGGATCTCCATTCCAGTGCTTCTGTTAGACCAAAGGGACTGGACACATGGCCATGCCCCAGGCTGCAGGACTAGCCCAAGGAAGAACCACCACTCAAACATGGCACAGGAAGCAAATGAGGAAGATTAGCAGCTCCATGAATTTCCCAGGCCCTTGTAACAACAGAGGAATTATTTCAGAAAATTGTAAGTTCTGAGGAAGCCTCCAGGCAGCAGAGTGAAGCCAAATAAAGCCCTGTGCTCCCTGTTGGCTGACCAGAGAAATGCCTCCCTGTCCCCAGATGTGTTTCCAGCTATGGCCACTCTCCACCGCCTCAGAGAGGGACAGGACCACCACCAAACCCAGGAGCCAAATTAGGCATCAGTGGAGAAGAGAATTCCTCCCTGGACACTGTGGAGGACAGCAGATGCCCTGAGGCATGGGATTAATATAAGCTAAAGGCAGCATGAACAGAGATCAATCCAGTCTCACTTCAACACATCAGATACCCAAGAATTCTCCCCTCTGGAAAGGCTCTGAATCAATAATCCTTCCCATAAATATTGACAGCTATCTTGAAACAGTAGCTGTCCCTTCTCACCCACCATCCCTTTTGAAGGCCACTCCAGAGCTATCTCTTTCAAGCCTCAGAAATTGCTTCTAAAATCCCATCTAAATTTATTTATGAGCAGCTTACTGCACAGGAATGTGTCTTTCTCAACCAGAATCATTACAGAAGCCATCACATTAACAACTGGATGTCTTTTAAACAGCACTGGGGGTTAAATCTAACCACACTTAACTATAGAAAGTCTGGGATACAATCAAAGTATTTGCCCTGCCCTGATGCGAGGACCCTTGGTAGGACCCCCAGCCCTTTCCTTCCTTCATCCCCTTAGGAGGAGCAGGAAGGGAGAGTGACCAAACTTCTTAAAGCCTGGTCCAATGCCCCAAAAGATGTATTTATAGACTCTGTGGCTGGAACACCATATATTTTTATTTCACCTCCGCAAAGGCTATTTTGGGCTCATCTGCCATGGAAACGAGGCCAGCAGGGAGCAGAACCTGGCCCTTCCCTTGTGCAGCAGTTGATACCAAGCAAGGAGAAATGTACCCATCCAGATATCTGGGGTGGGATGAGGTCCCTGTTATCTGCAGAACTACATGGCAGCCTTTCCAGCCTGTACAGCAGGGGCTAAGGCCATTCTTCAAACTCCTTGCCGATTTCTAAGAAGTGATTTCTACCTCCCATTTCACACCAGGAAGGACCGTTATGCTTCTGAGACCTTTTGAAAACTTAAATAAAGAGTCAGAGGCTATCAAGAGATTTGCAGCTGTGAAAGCCAGTGGTGGAGGGAAATGCTATCAATCTCCAGGAATAGATGCTGAGGGCCTCAAAACTGGTGTCAGGCCGCCAGGACCTCCTGGAGATAAGCTGAGTGCTGGGGCTGGCTGAGGACCTGGCCTCAAGAAGAGCACTGTGGATAAACAGCATGCCTAGACCATCTTTTATAAGGCCACGAGAATTCAAAGGGTCCTTCCACCCCAGTAAAAGTTTGGGATTTAGATGCTCAGCGATATTGTTGGACCAATTTCCTTGATCTTTTATTATCCTGGTAAATAATTTATTGGGACAGCCATTTTAAAAAATCCCATAAAAGACCCATAAAACATATTTATCACACAAAAAAACCCTGCTCCTCGGTTCCAACCAACAAGCTGAAAACTTGTTTGTATACTTCACTGCACATAAACTAACCAATGCCTTGTGACAGCTTTAAGCTTTTTAACAGCTCTCTTCCTGCTGCTCTTTATTTCCATTTTTCTCTATATGACTTCAGAAGAAAAAATAAAAGAACTCACCACAACAGGAGAGCTTTCTGCTTTTGGACAGACACTGACAATCAGGAACTTCCCCCCAGTTTTCCTGACACCCAGTAACTTTAGCAAGTGATACTTCTTTTGGCTGAAAAGCACAGCTCTGTGGTAATTCGTAGCATGTTGGGACACTGGGGCTGGCACCTGTACACAGAAGGATGGATGTGTGTGTGACTGAGGTGCTAGTGGTACAGACATCAAGCTACATCTCTGTGCCTCAGTTTCCCCGCTGAGATAAGAAACATCCATAAGGCACTTCTGTCTTATTCTGCTGGCAGAGGGCAGGGTCCTTATTTTGTGCAAGACTTGAATACATGGAGAACTTAAAAAGACGGACGAGGAATGTGTTTTCCCACCCAAAACATGCACAAGCCACATGCACCAGAGCTTTTTGCCGCTCCCTTGGACACCAGCAGACCAGGTCAGATGAAACCTAGCCAGCAGGTCGAGGCCTCAGCCTGCTGCCAAAGTACAGAACCCAAACCACGTTTATTGCTGCAAGCATGATGCCTGGTGCCAGGCAGTTGCGCCGCCTCTAAAAGCAGATCTGCCCACGTCCCTCTGCACTGTGCCCACAGACTCAAACCTCATCAGGGACAGCTTTGCCCAGCAAAATGTCAACAAACACAGATGACCTGTCATGGGGCAACCAACCTTCACACCCGGGGATGGGCTGGGGTGTGCGTTTCTTCTCAGGAGCGAGGGGAGATGTGGAAGCAGCTGTGAAGCTGGATCAAGCCTGGAGCCCCTCTGCTGTGATGCAGAGCAGATCTTCCAACCATGCAGAGAAGGACTCCGAGGAGAGATAGCACAGTGGAGCTGGCCATCAGAGGGCTGCCAAAGCACACAGACACCCAGGCATGCACAAAGCCTGCTCCAGATGGCATCTGTCAGAGGGAGCCAGGGGCTGTCTGGGTCAGAGTGCTCCCCATGCACAATTTGGATCCTTCCCAACCCCAGACGTCTCCAAAAACCTTCATCCCAGTCCTGGTTCCAACACCGGAGTGATGTAATCCATTAAATGCCTTTTTCAGGACATGGTCAGCACTCGCACTGTGCTCCCCCCTTCACTCAGCTTCCCCTCTGCCTTCCCAAACCCCACAACAGGCACTCGAGTTACAGCTGCTTTCATACAACTGTGAGCCAAACTGCTTCTGTCTGCACTGGCTGGTTCTCCATAACAGCTGCCCTCTGCCTCTACCACTTGCTCTACAGAGAGATCAGAAGTTCAGAGCAAGCTCGAGCAGCCAGCATGGCCTTATGATGAAGAGCAAGCTACAAAAATAAGGTTAGTGGTCAAAGTAAGCTGGGTTTGGGATCTCTGCATGCTGGGCATCGCTCCTTCCCGGCTTCAGTGGCCCTCTTGCTGTGGGTACCCTTCAGGTCACACAAGCTCAGCCACCCAGTGAAGGTAGCCCAGCTGCGTTGTAAGCCAGTCTCCTAGCAGGTTAAAGCCCAGCAGAGTGTCATGGAGGCTGGGGTGGAGAGTGCAGATGCAGGGGACACAAGTCTCTCTCTATCACATCCCCAGCATTGTCACTTCTCTCTCTTACCTCATGCCTTTCTCCTTCAACTGCTCTCTTATTATTTCTTCCTAATATCTCCTCCCAGTTCTGTGATCACCTCCTGCTAGCACCAGCAAGACCACTGAAGATCCCAGATGGTCTGGACAACCCACGTGCCCACCATCCCATGCATCTCAGCCCTGATTCTGGACGGAGATCAGCAAGGATGCATCACACACAGCAGCAGAGCAGGGCCATCAGGTTTCCCTCCTTCCTCCTCAGGCTACCTTCATCATTACTATCAAAGGAAGCAAGCAAAATGGACACTATGAGCTGGAGTATGGATTAGATGTCTCTGAGTTTTCCTGGGACAGAGATACAGCCCAGTGCTGCCGACCTGAACAGAACCTTACGGCCAGGGAACAGACTGTGGCCAGCCCAGGAGAGGCTGGGACTCCAGATTCAACTTTGGGGCCTCTCCTACCTTTACCAAGTTCCACGGCTCCTTCAGCTGCTGCTTCCTATGATGAGCATGTCAGCGGTTAACTTCATTTCCAGATTTAAAAGTCAAACCCTGCTACACAAAATTAAAAGATAATGCAAAGAATTATTTAAAAAATTAATCTTTATTACTCTCCACTCCCAAGCTGCTAAGAAAAAAATGTATTCCTCATGCAGCCTCTATAAAAACAAGTACAAAGCAGAGAAAGAGAGAGCAGATGCTTAAAAAAAACCCAAACCACACATCTTTCATCCCTTTGCCCTGTCTGCCTGTTATAGCCATTCATCTGTACCTGCATGTCAACTCCCAGCAGTTTCCAACCCAGTCAGCCCCTTTTACCCTGCTAGGCAATTATTCCCCATTTCACCCTTGTCCCTCTTGTCATCCCTGTTTCACATCTACAGGAGATCAGCAACCCCAGTCCAGGGAGCAACCTACAAGGTGGTTTAATGACACACCTTCCTTGCTCCAGGTATCTCTGATCACTGTATAAACCAGGATGAATTATAGCTCATTACAGAAAGGGCAGGCATTTGGGAAGTAAACAAAGCAGCTATTATGGAAGCCAGCAATAGCTCCACAATGCTGGAGCAGGGTTGATACATGCAGGAAACCATGCCTGAAAGAGAGGTCGAGGATCCTTGGCAGGTCTCAGAAGCTGGTATAAGAAGCTGAGAAGCAGGTGGCTATTGCACAGGTTTATTCAGAAGATGCTTCTGTCTAGAGCTGTGCTCAAGGAAATAGCACAGTCCTTGGTTCTAGCTGGTGCTTGACCCCATGGAACCAGAAATGGGACTCTGCAAACCACCACTTTTGTGTCATGCAAGCTGCCATCAATTAGCCAGGCTTTGGTAGGTCCAAGAGTCACCACAATTGAGCAAGAGCACCCAGTCTAGCACAGGAGAGAGATAGAGAAGTAAAAGCCATCAAACGCACCAGCCATGTCCATGCTACAGTAAAAGAAACAGCCAAGAGCACAGCTGTGTGTCCCACCAGCATTCTGGCCAGCTTAGGACTGCATCTGGCCTGGGCCTGCTCAGGATGACAGCCACCACCAGTGCTCCTGCCAAAGAGATGCCCCTGGGTCTGGTGGGAACACAGCTGGTCCTGGAAGGAGCAGAGGACTTCACAATAGGAGAAACTGAGAGACCAAGAGCTGCTGCATTGTACCACCAGCCCAGCATGAAAGATGGCTCCGTTAGCTGCTCCATGACTAGTGCTGGGGTGAAGGAACCAGCAATCCCCAGAACACACCCTGATAGCCATTATTGCAGAAGCAGCCTCAAAAGGGAGCTGTAAAGTCCATCCTCCCCATCCCCAGCTGAGTACTACAGACACCAAGACCACCCCCATCCCTTCTCCAGGCAGCTGGCAAGGGCTGTTATCCCAGAAGAAGTGGCCCCACACCTTCTCCTTATTGGGGATAAAAGGAATATTTGGCCTTTTCTGACTCCAGGAAGGGGAGACACAATCTGGAAATAAAGTACCAGTGAGGAACAGGTGCTGGGGGTGGAGGAAAGAGAAAGGCAGAAACACAAGCAGGCTCAAATGTGACAAAGAAGAAAACCCCTGGGACAGATTGTGCCTGCGGGTGCTGCTGGCAGGGACACCTGTGGTCCCCAGCCAGGGCAGAAGTGGAGGGGGAACGCTGCAGTATGGCAAGGCAGGAGGTGGCCTTCTGAGGGGAGGATGACTATGATTGATGGTGCTGCGCTGTGTTCTCACTGATGTAGAAAATTAGAGAGAGATCGCTTCAGATATTGGCCCATCTGAGACACTTGTTGTGTCCACCTCCTGTACACAGGTGCCGCTCCTGGGAGCTCTCCTGCCAGCTTGCAAGCTCACTATTCAGAGTGTTGAACTGGGAAAAGCAACGTTTTTATGTTTTTTTCCCTTGACTACCTAATTGTATTATTCTTGGGAATAAATAACATGCTGATTTCCTTGCTCGGCTACTTGAGGGAAAGTTTGTTTGATTCCCCTCACCTGGGAAAAAGTAGCCACTCTCTCTTTTCTTTCTCTCTTCACCCAAGGTGTGAAAAATGCTCTAGAAAAGATAGGAGCCATTTTTTCAGATGGAAATAGCTCCCTAAAAACAGTAAGTCATGCTCCACCCCTGGGCAGATCCAATAGTTGGGAACCATAGCTGCTGTGCTAATATAAGTTTGTGTTAACGTCCTCCTGGCAGGATGGTCCCCTCCTGGCTTCCCATCCCTTTGCCATTTAACCAGTTACTGTTCCCTTCATCATGGCTGCTTTTGTCCCTCCGCTGCCTCTCTGCTAGATGGCAAAATGGCCTTTAAGTGGTCTTAAAAAGTATCCATGTATGCTTCCATATGAAATGAACCAGTCCATGGTCTAATGTGCTGTTTTTAACTGGGATAGTAGCAGCTGAGCTTGTTCCCACAGCAAAAGGGGAAGTTTCTTTTTTTTTGCTCTTGGGTACCTCAGGAACAGCTTCAAAATTTCCCTGCTTTGAAGCCCATTGCCCAACATGGACATCCAGGCTCCTGAGTTGGGGACCTCCTCACAAGAAGAGAGTAGCTAAACCAAACCCAACTCAGTTCCTTTTTTAAAAGGACAACCATGCCACATGCTGCAGCCCTGCCAGCAATCTGAGCATCCCCTTGGTCACAATGCACTGAGGGCTGGCAACAACCAGCAAACACCAAATTCAAGTCAAAGCCTGAAGCACTTGAGAAATCTGTACAGGAAGATGACTAGGAACAAAGCATCCCTCTCCCTCCCTCCCACATCCACCCAAGACTGACCCCAGAGCCTGCTACCAGTTTTCCCAGTGGTGGTTAATCATCTACCCTCTGGAAGTCCCTTCTCAAGGTGCAGAACAATCCCCATACATCTCTCCACCGAGGCTGAGCCTGCCCCAGCCTGAGCTAACAGTAGGAAATTAGCATTAAAATGATAGCTTGCTATTAGCGGTGTCTCGGCTCCCTATCACGCTCCAGGAACAGCAAATGATAGGCTGTGGTTTCCCTCCTGTGATGCAGAATAGAGGGAGCAATGGCAGCCAGAAGCACTGAAGTTACCCAAGGGAAGTTTTAGGCTCACCTCTCCCACCCCAGCAGCCCCTTCCCTTTGCCATCCCCATCATGTTCATCCACCACACAGACAATCCTACAAACAGATGGCACCTGGGCAGGAAAGCAGACAAATTGGCTCCCACCTGCAGGAGCACTAAGAGCTTTCAAAGCAGACAAGTGCTCACTTGCCAAGACCCCTGCAGTGTGGAGACGCCAGAGGAATCTGCCATTGCTTGCCTTCCTCCCTTCTTGCTGCTTAACAGCTCCTGCTGCATCCTTGCCTGGTCGCAAGCACACAGCTGGCTCCTCCCAGGAGCTGGTGGCAGGAGGGAATGGTTGCTGCTCCCCGAATCAGGGCCCTGGAAGAGGTAATTCAGGCTGAGCATCAATGGAGCGACACTTTTTTTGTGTCAGCAAAACACTTTGGTTTGGAGGGCTCACAGCTAGCCTGAAGTGAGAGGGTTTTCCTGGGCCCCTGCTGAACACCCATCTGTTTGTCAAAAAACCAGCTCAGCTCAAGCTGCCTGCTCTCTCCTCCTGCCAAAGCAGGGGTCCACCCTCCCAGAAACTTCCCCTTCTTGACCGGATAGCTGTGGCAATAGCACGGAGAGACTAATTTCATTTTCTGCCTGCCTGCTCCTCTGAGCTCACCTGGCTGAAAGCTTCTTCATACATCGAGGCCAGGGAAGCAGCTCATGTACCAGACAGCAGGAAACTAAGAGGCCGGAGGAGATGAGCAAATCCATGGGTGTCAAGGCAGGTTGTCATCATCTTTTGGGTACACAGGTTATCCTGCAGAGTTATAGCATCTGAGCGTCTCATAGCTGGTGCATTTCTCCTTGCAAAGCCCCATAGTGCTGGTCACCTACAGCAGGGAATGAGGACGTAGTGAGGCCAAGATGTGCAAGGGTGCTTGGGTGCTTTCAGAACATCATACATGGAGTCACACACAACGCTGCTGAAATCTTCCATTCAAAATTACATTTTAATGCACTTGGGTAAGGTCAGACAATCTCCTCCCCTCTACCTCATCCTTACCTCTCTCCAAAAGCATGTAGACTAGCAAGAGAAGGCAAGTGTCCTTGAGTTTCAGTTTGGCGATTGGCTTGTAACGGGCCTCGGAGGTGAGATATGAAAGGGAGAGGGAAAAGGCTGGTAGCAAAAAGCAGGGTAAAATGGATACCCCTTCCCTGGCATCCCTGTCAGCAGCTGAGATGTGGGAGCGAGGCGAGGAATCGTCTGATGATGGATGGCAGAGAACTGAACCTTGGCAAGGCGGAACAGGAGCAGAAGGAAGCACTGCTCCCAAAGGCGATTCTCACACCTCCTTGGGCTAAGAAAAACAACCATCAGAGGCAGCAGCAACAAAAGAAGGGAATGAACTTCTCCCTGCATGTTTGGTATTCATCTCCGGCCTGTCAGAGGGGGCCACGATCCAACCGCACATTTGTATATTCACTGAGCCGTACACCCAACTCAGCGGACTCCTGACAGATGCAGATGGCAAAGCCATTTTTCATAAGGTGAGGGAAAAAGGGAAAAAGAAAAAAAAAAAACAAAGTGAAGACAGGCTCAGGCTTCAGCTGGAAAAGATGCAAGACAGGAGCTGGGCTAATAGAGAACCAGAATCAAATTAAACTCTTGGATCTTTAAGTGCAAAAAGAGGCCCATCCCCTGCTTCTGTTTTCTAGTGTGGCCTGGCAGCAGCAGCTACCTTCATTCTTTCCTCTGTAACAAGCTGGAAAACAAATGCTGGACCCAGAACAGCACTAAGGCTTTCCTGAACTGGCCCTCAAGGACAGAAAGCTGGCAGAGGGGCTGCTGCAGGGTTGTGGACACAGGCACTCTTCTATGAGATTATCTCCCATTTAGAGGAGGTGAGGGATAGCCTGTGGAGAACATTAACACATATTTATCTGCCCCTCAGACCTTGACTTAGTTCAGGCCTGGCCCCTGAAGAGCATGGATGGCCCCCAGGGCTCTGAGATCCCTGACAGACCTCCTGCTGGTACAATGGTGCCAACATGGCAAAGGACCACTCTGTGCAATGCGCCCCACGATGGCAAACGCAGAGGCTCCCAATGGCCCTGATTTGTCTCAGACAGTGACCAGGGTTCACCCTCTGCCCCAGGTCACCCACACAGTAAAGAGGCATCAGTGACACAGAGCTGCTTACGGACACAGCAAGAAAAGTGATGCTCAGCACAGCATACATCGTCCCTTGGGCAGCATGTATGCATGCCCTGCTTGGCAGTGGGAGCCAGCGGTTTTTGATGTAAGCCAAGGAGAAGGGAAAGAAGTACCCTCATGGAGGGAAATATTTCACCCATGCCAGTGACATTCTGCTATTGTCACCGTCAGCCATAACATCATCCTCCTGATGGGAAATCTAAGTTGACAGTGACACATGAAAGGAGTGGAGAAGGCGGCAAACAGTGCCCAGCCCTCTTTTTAACCCCAAATCTCTCCTAGCTTCCAGACTCTGCACAAAGCAGAGCCAGTACCTCATCACCAGGTTACCGAGCAAACAGACTTCCTTTTCCAGAACTGTTATCTATCCTCTGGACAACTCCAAGGAGGATTTCGTTTGATCTCTGTTGCATCCTCTTCATTTCTGAAATGAGAAATACATGCAGAAGAGAACACCTCCCTTGCAAAATAACACGTGTCCGTAAGCTGAAGTCACTGTAGCCTGAAGAGTTTCTGGTGCCAAAGTCCAGGTGGCTTCAGACTCATCAGAGGTGCATCAAGCACCATCAAGCCCTGCTGCCTGTGGCATTTCCAACTGACATTTGTTCCCCTTGCCCCAGGAACAGGCAACCAAAAGGCTAGGCAGCAAGGCTTGGTGAAGGTTACTGCCAGAAGATGGTAGAAATGTTATCCAGCAACATATGTTTCAGAAAGATTCGTTCCTCAGCAGCCTGGCTCCATAATAAAAGCATCAGAGCAGCTGACTTACCTCCTCCCGGTCTCATTGTCTCCAGACTTATCCTATCTCAGGTCTCTCTCCCTCCATAAGCCAGCACACGCTTTTCCTTTCAATAGGCTGGCACTGAAACTCAGCCAGCTGAGATTGTAGGAAAAAAAGTAAAACAAGGCAGGTGAAGGGTTCAGGAGAAAAAAAGCTCAAGAGCATGGTTTTTCTCTAATTTTGATTGCTCTCAGTTCTGAAAAGGAGAATGGGGAAGTGAGAGGTACCTTAACATGAGAACACTCCAAAAACAGAAGCCACCTGATTTTGTGTCCCAAACCAATGCCCAGGCTGCCAGGCTTCCCTCTCAGGAAGCTCAGACCACGTTCCTGATAAAACCCATCCCAGAAGACATGAACATGTCTGAGCCTGTCACCCTCCCAGCCAGGGAGCCTCTTCTCACAGGGCTGTGCCCCTGAGAACCCTCATGGGTGGGCACCCAGAGAGCAAGGAAAGGAGATGAGACTCCCTGCAAGTCAGAGTCTTGAGGAGTGCTGTGCACCAGCTTACCTTCACCACAGAAATGTGATGTTAATGCAGCATTGCACGCAGCCCCGAAGGGAGGACAGTCTTCAGGGAGTTAAAAAAAAAAAAATAAAGAGAGAAAGAGATGTTAATGGTCCTTCACAAAGAGCTAAAAATACACAGAATGGCTGGAGTTTCTATTGGGTTTTTTTCTCACCCCCCCAAAGGAATGTGCCACACAAATTAAAACGATTTCCGTCCAACCTGCAAGATAGGACCAGGCAAGGCATCCTTCAGCTGTGAGTGAAAGAAATGGAGCCTGCCATTGTCAGGAGCACGCCAGCCCCAGGGAGGCAAGGTGGGGGTTGGCAGACACTGGCTGCAGGGATCCTGCTAGCTAATTCCCAGTAATAACCAGGACAGACAGGTCCTTGCCAGGCACCCAGCTGGGGTGCAGGGTGTGTCTCTCCAGCACAACAGAGATATCAATAGCAGAAGTGAGTCCTGGGCATCTCAGCTGCCCTGGGGGGATGCAGACTAAGAACAGATGCCCGCTGATAGCAGGCTATGGGTTGTGGAACAGCTTTCTATGGAGCAGAGAAAGCCTCTGCTACCCCAGCGACAATCCTGTTACATTTGCAAAATGCATTGCAGGAAGCAGGGTCCATGATACCTCCTGGACCCTTGGACATCATCCCCCAAGGACATCTTTTTCTGGCCCACGCTAGCATGCCCGTACAGGTACGTGGCTTGCACCTAACACCCATTTCCTCTGTTCAACCGACAGCCAGTTTGCTTCCAGCAGCGAGTGCTCAGCGATAGGCAGGGAAAAAATAAAGCCACCTCCACCAGGCTATAAATGCGCTGCTTTGCTCTGTTACAGCTGTTTCTCACATCTGGATGCAGACAGCACTTAAAGTGTTGCAGCTGGCACCAACTCCTCTGTTAGCATTCCCCCACCCTGTTAACACTAGGCAGGGGAGAGGTCTGGCAGCTGAGGTGAAGGGGCACTTCATCTCTGTCAGGTTCTCCTCCGCTAATGAAAATGTTTCTCCAGCGTGTCCTCGAGAAGGCTTCCTTCAGCTCCAGCCCCCGTGTGATTGAAGGCTAATCTCTGTTACTCTTGGCTGAGTGGCAGCCCACAAGGAAGGTGATGTATTTTGTTTCCCTTTAACTCCACATTTAATGGTGCTGGCAAAAGAAGAAAAAAAGCCAGATGTTTCCAAATCGTAAGTGAAATCCTCCTGTAACATGGAGAGAGGGCAGGGCAGGAACAGAGGCCTCACAGACTGGGACCAGAGTGTACCCCTATAAATTCAACCCCACTTCAAAGGGCCATTTCGCATGCCAGTGTGCCTCCCTCCCAGAGGCAGTCCAGCTGATCACATGTGGCCACAGGAGGCAATGTGTTCTCCAGCTGCCCTGTGGGACATGACTGGCCTCCAATGAGCTCCCCATCATCGGTCTGGTCAGTGCAGGGGCCTGGGAGAAAGGCCAAGGTCTGGAATGCAGAATATTTGGGGCCAAGAAGAGTACGTGATGGGGCCTTGGCACTAACAGGCAGTGGCCTTGGTTCCTCTGTCTGGCTTTGAACTAGTCTCTGAAGCCTCAAGATGTGAAGATTTCCAATCTGTGGGTTAACTTTCTTTTAGAATACTTGGCAATGTACTGATAAAGAATGGAAAGAAAAAATTAGGATTACAATCTTCTTGCTATTGTGCTGCTCGCACTCAAAGAGATGCCTGGCTCCATAACACACCAGTCTTTCTCCCCTGCTCCAGGACCACAGCTCTGCAAACACACTCTAGACCATCCCCACCAACTGTTGTTCTCCTGCTGTTTCCACCCTCACGGGAACAACCCAATTACCCACCACGGTGCTCTCTGCACCCTCTACCTGCAAAGTGTTGCAGCTTTTCTCCACCTTTTTTGCCCCTACAAAACCACCAGCATTTGTTGAGGACACCCAAGGACAACACAACCTCTCCTGTTTGCTTTCTCTTTTCCTCCTCTCACTCTCTTCTCCCAGCCCTGCCTGCCACTGGCACTGGGTGTGGGGTGCTTTACCATGGACCACATAAAAAGCATCCTCCAACAGCTAAACCCGGAAAAGAAGATGACAGAGAAATTAAGAAAACAGACAGAAGGGAAAATAAAAAACTTCCAGTTACTGGCAATTAGCTCTACTTAATTCTCACCCACTGTGCACCATGCCGTAGACACGATGACTCTGATAGGTGAACACGCAGGGTGGCACACCACATACCTGCATGCACAGTGCACGGGTGAGCACACAAGGTGCTTGTTGAAGGTATTCCAACATATTTGGCCACCTATTTGGACACAAATGGCTGCAGCCCTTTTAGGGGCCTCCCATAGTCCCGGTCAAGTCAGGGACGGTGCTTTTCTCTGCTCTCACAAGCTGTGGCCCGAGCCCCAGGGCAGAGGCAAAGGCACTTGCTCAGAGTTGAAGCCCAGCACAGGAAATTATCCAAGGGATGTCCATCCTCGTTCCCAGGCCCACCTGCCCAGGTTACTTGGCTCATTTTTCTTCCCAGGAGGGATGCCAGCTACAGACAGCACTTTGGGCTGCCTGTTGACACAGTCATAGACAGCGCAGCTCTTGCTGACAGAGATGCCTTCCCCTCCACAGGAGGACATGCTTTGCTCCTAGCCAGAGGGAAGGCGGAGGCACCCAGCATGCTGCCACGGTGGAGGATGCACTCAGCCAGCCACTAATGCTTCCTACAGTCTTAGAGCAAAGGGATGAATTAGCTTTTATTAGCTCTTGCGCAGAGCACATCACTCCTGCCCTTTCCTCCTCGCACAAGACACATGCACGGACTCAGCTGTGATGCAAGTGAAGCAGAACCAAGTTACCTCTGTGCCAGCGGCCCCAAACTCCTGTTGGGTCTTGTATAAATCTTATAAATCTTAAATCTTAGACAAGCTAGGAATTAGGATAGAGAAAACCTCCTAAGGGAGCTGCAGGGCCCTCACTGCCCAAAAGTACTTCAAAAAAGATGGATGCTTGGCTTTTATGTCTGAATCTCTCAGGTGGCACAACACATGGCCTGAAGGAGGGCACAGTCTCCATGCCGGCAAAGCCAGAGTCACTGCACAGTCCCTACTATTGGCACCCAAACTTGGGGGGTGCGGGAGTGGTCTGTAGTTTCCCCACTGAGCACTGCTGCCACAAAATGTATTCCTGACCCCCAGCACCCAGCCATCAGCACGGCTGAGGGATGGAGCTGCTCCAGAGAAGTCTCTCTGAAGTCGCTCTGGGGCTTGTTAGCAGGGTGATAAAGGGGATGAATGGCCTCAAAGAAATGCTCTGTCTCCTGCCGTGACATTCATTATCCTTTAGCCGTGCAATTCTTCACACCAGCCAGGAGCTCGGGGCTAGCTCGTTTATCGTCCTCAGGGGCTGTTTTCCACAGGAGGCCACACTCTGCACTTGTGCTCATCGCCCCAGGCAGCTCGAACGTGCCTGAAGAGCCCACAGCATGGCAGCCCGCGAGAGAAGGCTGGGGGCAGAGCAGTTGTTCTCCTGGGTAGTCTCTGAGCTCATTGCCTTCCTCCCACACAACCAGCTTGCTTTCCCCAAGTTGCAATTTGGTGATCTGAGCCACAGCTGCCCCCCCAGATCTGTAGGAAATAGAGCTGCGCACATTTTCAGCCTAATTTCCTAAGAAGTGCAAAGCATATGCGATCTTGCTGCATCAGTCTGTCCTCTGCCCACTCCCCAGCAACTTCTGACACTGCAAACAGATTTCAACCTGATCTGACAGAGAGACAGAGGTCTCTGAGACAGTCAGAGTCTATAAATTTCATGGGAACAGACTGTCAAACAGAGGAGAGACATTATTAGCATCTTCCAAACTGTAGTGTATCATCCGTTATTAGACATCAGACAATCTGCGTGGGAGAGAGAGATATGCTATAAATATCCTGGTAAGGGAAGAAGTTCCATTCAGCACACACAGCTTACTAGACACCAGAGAATCCAAATGCAAGCTATGTATCCACAGGGAACAAGGCCTCATGGATCCCACAGCACACAGTACTAATGGGAGAAAGTTTTGAGCATGCTTAGCTGGCTGGCTCTCCTGTCAGCCAAGATGTCATTTTAGCCTTTGGAAAGCCTCTGGAAATGGGCTGTGTGCTCTTCCCTTGCCATTCTTCAGTGACCAAGCTGAGCTCCTGCTGCACTTCCAGCTTGAACCACCATCCCAGGCTTCTGGATGAGTTCAGATGCTCCCTGAAATGGAACAGACATGCCCAGCTCCAAGGGGGAACAGTGATGGGCAGAGCAGCTCCCTCACCCCCGGTAACCCTTTCATTGCTTCTCTGTGATACGGACAGAGATTTTGCCTTCCAGCAAGATGTTTCATCTTCAAGCTGCTGCCAGCAAATGCCAGGAAGGCAGCCCAGAGTCTGAGCAGCCGCCAGGGTTGCTCACAGCAGTATCACTTACATACCAAGCTACCCATTAGCAGTTGACTCATTAGTGGCAATTGTTATTGTAAGCAAAAGGGAGCTTGTTCCCCTCCACACAGGCCCTTGCTGCAGACCAGACCCACTCATCAAGCCAATGCCAGCAAGAAGCTGGCAGGACAGAGCAAGCCCCAGCAACCCTTCCTCTTTCTCCTAAAGGTTGAAGGGGACACACCAGCCTCTTAGTTCTCCTTTAAAGTCAATTAAATGGTTCACACGTCACACAGTGCAATACAGCCTTCGGAGGGTGACTCCAAGAAGCCATTTACTAAAGCTGCTGGCTGGCCTTCCTTGCTCACCTCCTTTCAGTGACCCAATTAGGAGACCCTCATTAGGCTGTTCCAGGGTGGAACCCAGAGTCATTCCTGCCAGGAACTCCTGCCACTCAACACCACTCTCCAGTACGGGAACAATTAGCGGAAAGCATATGTTACATGGCAAGGCAGCGAGGTGACCAGAGCTTACTAAGGCCGAGCCCAACATTTCAGTGTTGTCTGACCCAGCTGCAAGAAAGCCAAATCCCATATGCAGTTTGGGGACAGAGCAGGGTAATCCCTGTGCTCATTTAGGATCTGCACTGACCCAGTCGTTATCTGTTCAGAGTGTCATTTCAAGCCTCAGGCATCCCACAGCCCTGGAAGTAATTGAGAAGTGGGAAATAGCCTTTTTCCTCCAGCTCATATGTGATGCTGGTCCAGCTGACCAGATGCATTTTGGGACTTCTCTGAATTCAGCCAGTAAAGGTCAAGTCCCAGGAGGTGCCATCAAGCCCGGTGGATCACGTATCACTTGTACCTGCAGGGCTTCAGCTCTGCAAAGAGAGAATTTAAACATGCACTACAGCACATCCTTTATTCCAGAAAAAGGATTTACACTTCAGGGGTGCTTGACTCCCTGTTCTGCCCAACAAAAGGAATGATGGGGATTGAATCCAGGCTTGCATTCCTTTAAAAAAAAAAATAAATCCAGAAATCCAGTCACTCTATCCTAATTGTTCTGATCCAACCTTTCACAGCACTGCATTGAGCTAAAGGGCCGCACCTGAAAGTATGCCAAGAGCAGCATGAAATGTTAATGTTGCAATTAAAACAATATGAATATTGCAGCACTGCTCTGCTGCTCCCCATCCACTGAACAATTCTCATTCAATGGAAGTCAAGTTACATTTGAGGAAATAATGAGGTCTGCTAATTAAGTCTGGCCTAGGAAGACAGCAGTCTTAAAAGGAAAAAAAAATTCAGATCTCCCCAAAATGTGTACATTTGCTGCTTATTACCTGCAAAGAGAAATCATTAATGCTGTGCAATGCCAGGATCACAGGTCAGTGCCATTGTCTTATTGCACACATCTAGAGGAAATTATCTTTTTAATGATAAAACGCATAAGTCATGACCTGCTTTGTCCCTAGGATCTGAGCAGGAAATGCTGGGCTGACACTTTCCATGAACGCAGAAAGCAGGCACCTAATAGTGAATGCCAAATCCAGGCTGGACTAGCGAGAGACAGGTAGGGGCTCCAGGGGCCGAAGGCAGCAGATCGCTTTCAGATGACACACAGGGAAGGGATTTGGCCTCCCCTGCCACCAAGACATTTGAGTGATCATGACACCGGTCAGTTCTGGGAGGCAGAGACTGGTCAGGATCGTTACACATTTTAACTCTAACAACAGGCAACAGGGAAAGACCCCCTCCTGCCCCTTGCATCCATCGGTTGCTGCCCCAAGACATAAGCACGTGTTACAATAACACAAGGACACAGCAACAGCTTAAAAACCATAAACATCAGGTCCAAGGGTGCCAAAGCAAATCTATATCAACATGCTGCACCCATAGCTTCTCCGCCTTCTCATTTTTTATCATCTTCCCAAGTTTCTTTATCCATGATGGTGGTTGGGGCTGCCACTGTGTCTCCTGTGTTCTCCTCAGCCCAGATAACTGCAGAGGGAGGTTGAGGCAGGGAGGGTCTGGCACTGTGTGTATTTCATGGGAAGAGCAGAAGGCTGGGAACAGGCCCACCACATCTTCCCACTGATTTGGCTGCCTTTTCTCCCTGTCAGAGTTTCAGGAGCACACAAGTCCTACTCATCCTCCAGGCCTGAACTCTGCCATCAGACCCAATCTGATGGATCAGCATGGAGCTGTCTGGGGGCCACAGGGCAGCTTGTTTTCTAAAGAGCAGGCTATGTCAGTCCAAACCTCTTCTGCCACCAGAGCAACACCCCTCCCTAACATACCTCCCAATTCTCCAGAAGAAAATTCATCCAATGGAGGGGTGAGGGAGGACACTGGAGTTTTGGTCCATTCCTTGACCAGTGCTGACACTCTGAACTTTAGCCTGTCTTTAATACAGGCAGCCTTCCATGTAAGATCCAGACAGAGACTGAGTCACACTGACTAGAGTAGAAACACAAAGATCCAAATGAGGGGGAGCTCAAACCATTGTGAAGGAAACACTTTATTTGCAAGAGAAAATCCAGATTAAAAGATCAGAAAGGACCTTCAAAGTCTGAGATTGTCCTAAGGGACTCAGATACTACTTCTATCCATCTGTGGCCTCCTGGAGATGGAAGAGAAATAAACCTATTTCGTCACCAAGGTCCACCCAGGAGGATGTCCCCACTCTATCCCCACCACCAGCAGCTCACTGTTTTGTGGGCTAGTAGGTGGTCTCCTTCCTACAGACCCCTTCTCGCTGTATTTCCAGATGCACTAGCACTTGCTGCTACCAAGTGTCTGTTCTGCAATAAAGAGCAATAAACATGCCAGAGTAATTAATGTCTTAACAACTTATTACAATCCTCAGATAATTAATCACAAAAGCTAAACATGCTGTCTCACCCTCCTAATGTGTTAATGCTCTAATTATTATGCCTCAATTAAGGGGAAGTCAGCGCTCCTTGCTTAGAAGTGCATGTTTAATAAGGGTGCTTGAATGCAGGCAAGTTGAAGTGGGAAGGGAGGGGGTGATGGGGGTTAAGGAAGAAGATACCATTTTTAATGAGGTTTCACGGGTGGCTCAAGGCAAGGAATTGACAGCCCCTATCTGGGATCTCACACATGACTACATGTGGAACTGGGGGCCATCTGTGGTGGCTCTGTGCTCTGCTTCCCACCAGGCTATTTATAGGAGAAGCAGCATGTGGGGCACAGAGAAGGCAGGGACTGGAGATGAGCAGTTGTACTGTGGATCTGGCCAGTGCTAGACAGCAGAGCTGGGAGCTCACAGAGCAGTCAGCAACAGGAGTAGGTGATCTCCTCTACCCAGCCCCCTTCTTGGTGTATTTCCTTCCAGACACATAGGTACTTACCACCACTCCTGTCCCATTTGAAATATCCCCTTTGCCCACGCCTCTCCAGCACGGTCCTGTTTCCATGACAGACCAGCTCATCTGATTCTAGCCATTGCCTGGTGGTTTTCCACAACTCCTTGTGTGACAAAACAGAAAGCCAAGCCTCGAAGAGCACACCATTAAAACACGCTTGTTTTATAGGTGGGGAAACTGAAGGCCAAAGAGAGAGAGTCTGCAGGGGACTTTGCTGTGGTTCGTACCACTGCATCTGCCTTTCTAGTGCCTGGCTCTGAACCTTGCTGGATGTTGGGAAACCTCAGAAAGATGTTCTTGGTGGTAAGAAGCTTGAGTAGACTGTAGTGATGAATGTGGGACTGGGACCCTTCACTGTGCAATAGCAGAAGGTCCCTGCTGTATTCAAGACAGCTCTGCACCCATATGATCCTCGTTCTTGGGGAAGACTTCTGGTACAAAGTACAGTCAAGGCAAAGATGGCATCACCTCCATTGCACCCTGCAGAAGTGGTGACCCTGGAGAGCAGAGGGATCAAGATGTAGGACTCTGAGAGGTGGCACAGCTCTGCAATGCAGCAGGCATGGGAGGCTGGGACCAGGATGGTCAGGCTCCAAATCTTGTAACCATCCAAGAAGTGGCAACAGAAGAATGGCTGAGCCCAAGTCTCCAAAACAAAGCCTATAAAACAATTTCTTTCTCCAATAAAAAAACTTTTGAAACAACTCCCCTACTCAAGTGGATCTTCAAACACAAGGAAGCTTCTCCTGAACCAGCCTGATTTCTGTTCCATCCAAGCTTTTTTAAATTTCTCAGACAAATGAATCACCACAAGTATTTCCAGCCTAAGCGCGACTGGAAAACGATTGCATTTCCTCAAGAAATAACACACTGTTTAGGTCTGGATGGCTTCCTCTGAGGAATAAGGGAGAGAGTATAAGAAACTAAACAAAGCAAAGCAACCTGGAGGGGACATAAATTTTAAAACCCATGAACAGTTTTGGTTTTCAAATAATCAGAATGAAAAAAATATTTCACATAGTCACTTCCACAAAAATAGTTCTATCATCCTGATTCTTTGGTGATGTCTCATGAAAAACAAAAGAAAGGTCTCCACGTTTGCCCACCTCACCTGCAGTACACCTCTGAGACAGCAACCTGCTGGCAGTTTGACTGGAGAAAAGAGGCTGATGTCTCCTCATAGAGGCAGCCTGTGGATTCCCCCAGGGATGAGGGCTCCAAAAGACGACTTGTGTGTTGGGCCTCTCTCCACATGGCTTTCCATTCCAGCATCAGTCTTGATCTGCCCAGACTTTCCCTCACCTCTCTGATGAGGATGACTTTAGACATCCAGCTGTAGTTCCCTGCACTTGGCTGCAGACATTGCAGCATTTTATCTCAGCAACTTCACTTCACTCGCAAGTTGCTCCATAAAGACTCCACCAGAACACAACCCATCCTACAGAACCCGACCATCCAAGACAGGGCCATCAAAACCATTGAAATCTGAGCAAACACAGCCTTACTAGGGAGATACAAGGTATACACACCTCTTGAGGAACCAAAGGATCCTTCTGCTGTTATTCGCACTGACTGGTGTACTGGGGATTTTTCTATGGCTGTTGGCATCTATGTTGTTCATCTATGCTGAAGATGGCTGTGCTCAGAGATGAGACTGTTGCCTTATTTCTTTTCAAACATACTATCTAAGTCTCTCAGGATCCACAAGGAAGTGGCTAACTGCTTTCGTACCTCTCCCTTCTCACCACTACCATCAAATCAGTGGTCACTTGAAAATATGGTCGATTACTTCAGTTCTGAGGCTAGACATTTTGCCTTCATTATACTAGATTCCAACTATTCCAAAGCATCAAGTCAGTTAAATATCTGGTGCCAGAAGTTTTGGAGAAGTTGACTGGCTTATGCTAGTATGCTGTGGGGTTGGAAAAAGCCATTTACCTAGAAGAGTGCAGTAACACACAGCTCCTGTGCCAGGGCATTTTCCTTGGGATGCTCTGGGCCCTGTTTAGCCCATACCCACCACCAATATGAGACAAGGCATCAAACCTGAGTCTTCCTCCCAGTACAGTGGACAACATGCCCAATAATCCTCACTCTACCCAGCTTGAGCATGTTCCCATTCACATTGGAGCAGGCAAAATGGAAAGGGAAATCACCATGCCCCTTTGCACCTTTTCCATCTGAACTCCGAGATTCGGCTTCTTGGAGTAAGTCACTGCCTCAGCGGCCTGAGATCAGCTCCCAAACATGCTCACACAAAACACCTGCAGCCAGCAACCACACGTTCTCAGAGCCCTAGAGCAGGGCCTGGATTTTGAGGGCAGCCTCTGGAGGACAGCAGATAACCATTACATTAATAGATATGAGATGTAACAACCATCGGACAAAACAGCATCACTGCTTCCCAGAAAAAGACAGTGGGCCTGAGTGGATTAAAGTGCTGGACCACAAAGCCAGTGCCACTGGAGCCCAGATGCCCCTAACCCCAACCAAACAGCCACCTCTAACAAGAGCTTTCTGAACTCAGCTTACCCCATCCCTCTGCCTGCTGCCTTGAAGACAGCATGCAGTGTGACAGCTGGGAAAACCAATCTGGTCCAAATTTTGTTACAGTCCTGCTGGTTTTTATCCTTGTTTACTAGCATTAATTTTAATGGCTTTCCCTACATTAACTTTGTCCTGAACCAGTCGGAGGAAAATTCCTGCTCACTTGCCTTCTGGAAAACAGCCTGGGTAATTTTCCCTTGTCACATAACGGCCTGCCTGGGCTCCTCCAGAATGACAGCCATGCTGTGTACTTTGTTGAGGGCAATAAACTTCCCAAGGCTGGAGAAGAAGGATTTACATATCCCTGAATATACTGTCCATTCTTTGTTCAGTTTGGGTCTTGGCTTGCGCTGGTCCAGCAGGTGGAAATGTCTTCCTCCTGTTCAGCATCGAAGGGAACTACTGAACCTACACCAAGGAAATGCAATGCTTCCAGGCAAAGCAGCAACCTGCCCAAGTCTGGGCAGCTTTGGGCTGGGTTTGTCACTGGCCATCTGAGCCTCATTTTCCCCTGGAATCATTAAAAATGCCTGTAAAAGAGGTCCTGAAAGAGATAACAGTGCTAGAATACACATGGAAAATGTTTCAGAGAGGTGGTGAGGAGGAAGCGAGGACGCCTTGTCCTCTGCACCAGCCCTCTGCTGTGCAATGCCCAACTCTGCCCACGCCCTATTTGTGCTGTCTCGTGTGTCCCACACACTTTTATTCACAGCAGGGAGCAAAGGTGAGGATGATGCAATGCCTGAGCCTTCTCTCTCCTGTCCACTCTCCCTCTTCTCATCTCCAGCTCCTTCCAGCAACCATCCTGGCTTCCTGAAGGAGATACCACAGCTCCACCCAGGCTGGGCTCTGCAAGAGAGAAGACGACTGTCCTTCAATTTGCTCACCAGATGCTGTGAGCTGTGACCCCTCTCCTTTCTCCAGCTCACAGAAAGGTGTGATGGCTTAGGCCATGGGAAGAGAAACACTCAGGACTCTCCCTGTTACAAAAAGGGGCAACAGCTCTTTCCACCAAAGAAATGCAAGGGGTCAATTCAGGCATGTTTCCAAAGTTTTCTGTCTCTGACAGCATAAAAAAAAGGAATATGGTTACACCAAGGGAAGCTATTTGATGTATCACATGATGCCCTTACTTTAAAAGTACAGATGTTCCCTCCATGCTCCAAGGGGCTATTTGGAAGACAGAGGGCTCAAAAAATTCCACTATATCCAACCACAAGCACCTTGGCTGCTGTAGAGAGAGTGTTGCCATGGAAAGATGAGGGAGGCAGCAGTGAGATGGCTGGAGTATTCCTACCAATTAACACAAAGAATTTTGACTGCTCTGCTGTGTTTTCTGCAAGAGCCTAGCAACCACCTCAAAAGTGTTATTCATACATCTGAGAAGTGTTTAGCAGGGTCACATGCCTAGTAAGCTACGCAAGCAGGGAGGGATAGCTCTCCAGGCAAGGCCCATCGAGCATGGGCATGCTGCATGTATGCAGCTTGGATACCTCAACTCCTGCTCCAGGAGGCTCACGCGCTAGGTGCAGGCAGTCATTGGATCACACAGGGCACCAGAGCGACACTGCAGGGCAAGGGAGGGGGTGACATGTAGGAGCCACAGCTGCAAGGAGAAGATGACTACATGTCCTACCTTCATGGGGCAAAACTGGACAGCTTGCCATTGCTCAATTCAGAGGTCCTGGCTGGAGAATCCCCATCACTAGCAATCTTTTCTACATACAAGCGAACTTGCAGCCTGCTGCATGGGCTCACTTCAAATGTACTGTTTCCACAAAAACTCATGCTATTCTACCCTAAGAAAACAGAAGAATTGTAGGGGAATAGACAGGGATCGGCGACCGGAAGATCACAGGATGTGACGGAAAGATAGACTCCTCCCCATAGGAGTGGCAGGAACAGGAAGCGCAAGAGCTATATAAGCGTGTGACGCAGCCAAATAAACGGACATTTTGTATCCATCATATTGATGTCTGTGCATCACTGTCCCCAGGGTGGGTAGAGCCCTGTGTCCCGGAGATATGCGGCCCAAGATAAGTTCTCCCGTAGAAGCGTACAGCTACAAAGAATAAACAAAACCTCCAAAATACTTTGCAACATCTCTACTAGGCACTAAAGACTGAGTGACTCAGAGGCAGACACCACAGCATCCTATCTACTTCCATCTCCCTGAAGTAAAGAAAGGACACATACTCCCTGTGTGCCAGTCTAGCCTCTTCCACAAAAGGGGCACTACAAACTGACAAAGAACAGCTTTTGCCCATTCATTAAGTTCTTGGCATTAATTTATTTCTCTCCAACCAAGCTGTAAAACCCAAAGCTGCATGCAAGCAGCATCCTAAAATATCCCTGTAAATCTCAGCCACCACATTCATTAATTACAACCCAGTGATAGTTTAGGCCATTAGTTCTGGATGGTAACTTCCTTTATTCCCACGTTAATGCTTGATGTCAGTGGTTATCTCATTACCACTCTATTACTTACCTACTTAATCCATCATTGCAACCCAGGCCAGAAGGGAGGAGCAGAGTTTGCCCTGCATTTGTAGGAAGACAATACATCAAGTGTAGAGAGCACCTAGGAATCACAAACAAAACACTTGTCTAATCTGCAGCTGAGGTTATATGTTTTAAGAGGAGGAAATGACACAGATGGGTGTTGTTAGGAACACAAACACATTCCAACACTGAAAAATTGTGGATATTGAGGATTAAGTTTCCTATTAAATCAGAACCAAAAGGTTAGGCAAGAATTTAAATGCATATTAGTAGTCATACAAAAAAAAAATGACCTGAACTCTGCCCTCCTCCTCCTCAGACCCTCCTTCTTCCAAACCCCAGGTTAGATTCAAAGAGTTTCTGCCTTTTGCATGCTAAACACTTTGAAAAGGCAGGTCAAAGTGTGGGCACTGGGAGCTGCTACCTGCTGAATGCTCCAGAAAATATGCAGGCAGCATTGCAGATACCACTACCCTTGAGTGCTAGTGAAAACACCCCTAAAGCCATGTAAAGGTACAATAGTTACTGACATTTCAACACACACCCAGCTGGAGTACCTCTTGTTTGGTGAGCAAGCGTTTCCAAAAATGTACTTTATCACACCTGCCACACTCCTGCTTGTCCCAGGACTTAGTCTACTCACTGATCCAGCCCCATGGGTCTGATCGGGGTGTTTCAGCACAGCGAGACTAGCAGCTCTCCCGGTCTTGTTCCCTCCCTCTTCCCCAAAATAGTCTTGTTGGAGACAGTGTTTCAACCTTCCCCTGCTTGACTGAGAAAAAGGAAAGCCCTTTTTATGTTGACAGGCTGTGAAACCAAGCTGTGAGCTGGGGAAAGGGTTCAAACAGACACCTCCCTTGCAGTAAGGCAGGTTCTCTCAAGAGCAAGCAAAGCACCTCCGCTCTGCTCAGATATGATGCCTGCACAAGAGGGCAGGTGACTCTGTTTTTTACTGCTTCTAAGCAACATGCTATGGAAGAATTGAACTCCTCTAATGTGGAAGAAGCTGGTGCCACAAAAGCAGCAGAGAGAGAGAAGACACAGCCCCAAGAATATGTCAGGAGTGAAATATCAATTATTTCCTCTGTGACCAGTAAACCTCCAGCTAACATGCCTGTACTGGCAAAAGTGGGCTCTAAATGGTGCTGTGCCAGAACAACTGACAGGGCAAGCCTGCAAGATGCCACAATCAGATGTAATTAAAATACCTTTGCTGCCCTGCTCCCCATCCCCTCGGCAATGAAATCCATTACAGGGTGTGGAAAGAAAATTGTTTAAAATGTCCCTGAAGCTGGGTTGTTGACACCAGTGTAGACAGATAGATTTTGATACACCCTTGATTAAACACCTTTCTGCAGAAGGCAGAGAGGGCAGGAAAGAAGCTGGGTGGTGAGCCAGAGATCCACCCTAGAAACAGTGGCTATTGCCCAGGGAAAGCAAGTGCTGCTGCAGGGGAAAGCTGCCCCATCAACCAGCCAGAGGCTAAAACAGCCTCATCCCCCTGGGAAGCAAGCTGCAACCCTCTGCTCCAGCACCAGACTCCTCTCCCTGAGCTCTCTGCTCTGACTCAGGCCAGCAACACCACACACATCGCTGCTTCCAGCCTCTGATGAAAGGCTGAGGTGAAAGAAAGCAACAGAAAAGTCTCACACAGTGCTCATCCAGTGGCAGAGCCGCAGTACTTCCATTTTCCATGGAGTTACACATCACAGGGGGATTCTCCAAGGTGCAATAGGAAACTGGCTCCAAGTACAATTTTCCCTGTAGGCATTCATAACATCTGTCTCTTGCTCATTCTCTCACACACAGATGCTCTTGGACTGATAAGGATTTAACTCCCTTGGCAAAGAGGGGCAAAGATAAAGTCTTCTCCCTGGCCATCTACTTATATCAAGCTGGTAGGAACTCATCTTTAAGATCCGCAATCAGCCATCAGGCTGGAAATTTGTTAGGGATGGGCAAAAAGGAGCCAAAACTACATTTACCCTGTTTTTGCAGGGAAGTAAATGAAAGGCAAGAAGGACCAAGCGGTACAACTGGGTGTGGGCAACTGACCTCTCCAACTCTTAGAGACCTCAGAAAGAGGAAACCCAGGGTCAAACATAGCCCAGGAGCTCAGAGCACAGAACAAATCTACCTACTGCACCCAGAGCTGAGGTTAAAAACATCGAGTGAGCACACAGGCTCTGCAACCCAGGGTGCTGCAGGCATAGGTGTGTGTCATGGAGCTATACAGACTAGTGAACAATGCTTACCAGTCCTGTGCCTGTGCACTTCTGGCCTACCCTGCTGACCAGGAGCTCTGCAGTTGCTGTTACCTGGTAAAGAAGGCTTGCAGGCATATCCCACAAGAAGAGGGGCTTTCCCATCAAATATTCCTCAGGCTTTGTGTACAAAGATGTTTGATAGAAGACTCCAGATCAGGAAGTAATTATAAATTATGAGAAAGTATAAGATACTCAGCACCACCAGCTCCTGCAGTGGTAAAGCCCCTGTTTTTGCACAACATTCATCTCTCATTCCAAATCTGCTTCAGATGGTTCAAACAGAGGCTTGAAATTTTTAACTCCCCCTGCTCCCTCCTGTGACCTGAAAGAAACTGAGGCAAGCAGCAAGAATGCCATGCCTGGCATCCACCTTATTATTTTTCTGGGACTTGCCTCCAAGTGCCCTGGGCAAACCTGGCACTTGGGAACCCTCAGCTTTTATACGCACTTAGAGACTGAGGTGGATTTTGGTTCCAGCTCTGCTCAATGCAACACAGAGTCCTGGTTCATAATCACAGTACCACCGATCTTCAGATCTGCAAATAGCTGAGGGGCAGCCAAGCTCCCTCCTGAGTCATCAGAAATCCAACCCTATGCTAACAAATGAACAGCCCAGCCAGCCTCTACCTTCCCTGCAGCAGTTTAGTCTGGATAAGTATAATCGTGTCTCCAACAAGAAAGCAGGTGTTTTAAAAATGTGTTCACCCATGCATTTCAATTAACAATGTTTTTTAACACCATTTAACACCCGGACCATGTGAAAATACAATTGCATCTCAGACAGAGAGGAGTGCCCTTCCACAGGGTATCACAGCCACCTGTAGCCTCCATTTTTGCACCTGGGAAAGGATTGGGTGGGGCAGGAAAGCACCTTTATCCTAAGGCTGCCTTAAGCAGTCTCACATCTTTTAAAATAGGGCAAGAAAAATCACATTTACTGCTTAGCAGCTTTTCTCTCTCAAAGAGTCATTGCCCAAAACTTACTGTGGCTATGTGTATGTGGGCACCTGCCCACAAAGACAAAGGAGCAGTTGGTCCTTGCCTTGGTCTCTGATAGTCCATTCAGAAGCTGACATTTTATTCCCCCAGAAAATGAAACACATCAGTTGAGCACTCCCAGGGAAGTAGCAGGACCAGAGCAAATTCCCAGAAAAAGCCTTGGCAGCGTTTCCTCCGCTCTGCAGCTCTGAGCAAGATGGAGTAACAGAGCACGACACATGGAGCAACAGAAGCTGAACGATGCATGTGTTACTGCAAGGAAAATTAACAATATTAGGGGGGAGGGGGAAGGGAAATCACTTGCTAACTAATACTTATTCAAACACAATTTTATCCTCATCTGACCCTAATTCCGATTAAAGAAAACTGGACAGACTGGCATTGCTGCTGGGGCATTCAGGCGATATCACTGACCATCCATGTATATAATTGCCCAGGAGGTCTCGCAACAACCCCCGTGACTTTCCTCCAGCAATTTTATATGCATCAGTTTAAGTCACCAATATTTTTAAGGCCACTCAGCCCCACTGTCCAGGCTCCCAGACTCCTCTGACATAGTCAAAACTTCTTCCAGTAACCCTGGACAGACTCCTAGACCAGCGAGCTCACTGTGCATCTTGTTCACCATTGCCTGTCTTGGATACAAAAAGACACTCTAGTCACAAGTCCCACAACCCCCATAGAAGATCTCCTTCCAGGCATCTTTAACAAAAGTCACCAAGGGATGTTCTTACCATCCATGCAAGCCCATTGAGCTGGTGTGCTCCATTAAGAGGAGAGATAAATCTGCCCCAAATAGGGTTTGGGGGCTTCAGAAGCCACCTATCTTAGGACCTAAGTATGCCTGCCCTACCAGTAGCTACACCACCACTTCACAGGAACACAGGGAAGACCAGATTTTATTGAGTTTAGGAACCATATGCATAGGAAATCTTGGGAAAGCTAGACACATGCCGAGTGGTTTGACAGACTCATGAAAAAGGCCACCACTGCTCATCACCCAGCAAGCAAAGGGCTTGGTGCAGCATCCCTATCAGTCACTGTCAAGCCTAATCACATAGCACAATAATATTTATTAAATATGTTTTACATTTTAGAAAGAATGAAGAACCGGGGAAAAAATGCTGCGATGGAAAGGGAGAGTTGAAGTTCAGCCACTGAAGAAACCCTAAAGACAAATGCACATTTCATGCTTTGAAATCTGGAAGAAAGTTGATTTTCTGTTCCTCAGCTTCAGTCGCCTCTTTGCTAGTGAGATTTGGCACTAGCCCACGCCTCCTGAGGAAGCAGAGGCAAGGATTTTCCAAAGAATTTGTCACCCACACCTCCTCCCGCAACACCCCCTTGGGGATTTTCTAATGAGCAAGGTTCTCCTTTGGAAAAAAAAAAATCTGCCTTTAAAAGACTGGGCCATGGCCACGAGCAACGCAAGAGCAATAGTTCTACCTCAGACCTAGCTCCAAGCCCAGCGTCCACCTGGAAGCTCTGCTGCCCTCCACCTGTTTAAGGAAGATGTTTCCATTATTGTTCAATTTGCAATGAGTTTAGCTTCATGTCCTTGATTGGATGATTTTTATATTTAGTGTCCTCTCCTACTCTTCTTTTTATAGACTGGTAATCCAAGTCCCTTGGTAAGGCTGAGTAATCTTGATCAGATTTTAATCAAAGTAAGCCAGATCCTCAGCTGCCAGTATTGATGCATCTGCCTTTAAATATTTGAACGATGTCGATTTACCCTGGCGAGGCACCGGCCCCATCCGTTCAGAAAATTTAAATTCCTTCCTTTGCATCAAGCTAAAACAACAAGACAGAACAAGCAACCTGCTGCGAAGAGGTTTTAGTTTATAAAACCAATACCCAGGATTTCAGAACTAAATGAAAATCTGAGATAATCCCTCCCCAAATCCAGGCTGGGAAAAGCACTCCGGACAGATCAGTATCAAGTAACTTCTTAAAACACACTTTCTTTCTCTTGTGAAATGTACCATCAAGTCTGAGTTGAAGGGAAATTACCCACAATGCCTCACTTCCTGACATGACCCAGAGAATTTATGTATAGAAAACTGCACATTTTATCCATGCAGGCTTCTCCAGGATGGACCTGCTTCTGCTTTGTTCAGCAATGACCCTTGTGCCACTGCCAAACCCCAGCACCCAAAATCAGCATATTAGTTGGAAAATAATGAGATTTCTGGAATACAAATTGTTGGCTCCATTTTCCTTACCTTTCAAGATGATATCTGCCAGTGTCCCTCCACAGATCAGAAAGATAAAAAAAAGCACTTAGATGAAAGAGTCTCATCTACTTGCCTGACTCCAGGAGACAAGTCTGAGGTGGAGATGGGGGCTGTCCCACAGAACTTGTCAGTATTTGGACTGCAAACAGTGTCCAAGTGAAGCCAGAAATAGGTAGTTGCCTACAAGACTCCAGTAAAGGCAAGACAAGCCAGGTACACTGATTTACTTCCACATTTGGGGTAAACTCCTGAGAAACACCAGGGATTTCACGGGTTCTCTTTGGTCATTTCTACCGAGATAGAGCTTAATTCAAAGGCAGCACATCTTGTACTTATACAAGCATCACCTGAGGAGTTGCACCAGAACATTGCAGTAAATCTGCATTTCCATCCTCACTCCTAGGAGGCCATTAGGTCTTCAAGGTTTGTCAGAACCATGCTCTACTTTAAGCCGTCCTGAAAAGCAGAAGGACAACCTCAGGTCCTCAGTCCCTCCTTCCCTCAGGAGGTTGAGGTTTCCTACTCACCTTTTGAAGCCATTGGCTGGACCTGCCCACCCTTCCAGCTGGGTTAGCTAACGAGCAGGCAGGCTGGGATCAAATCCTCTTCTGCTCATGACTGTTATTGCCATCCTGCCTCACAACTACAAGGCTTGGTTTTGCTCCCCACACCCCGAAGTCAAGCTGGAGGAAATATAATTACCTTCTTGCAACAGCCCAAGACATAGCCCAGCCCCTGAACTGCACTTGGATCTGTATATCATTCATACAAGTCCAGTAAAACCAGTGACCCATTCAACTGAGCAAATACTACAGGATTAGGTGCTGCCCTGCCAGGGACAAAGCCCCAGGAGTGTCACTAAGATGTTATTACCAAAACAGGGCTGGGCATAAAGAAAATAGGGATCAGCTGATGCTTGTAATGAGAAATTACAAAAAGGTGAAGAGCTAATGAAGAGGAGAGAGCATGGACTTGTCTCTCCTCATGGCTCCTCCACAGCCCTATGAGTAGAAGGGTGCTCCAGCGGACACCACCCCACCAGTTTCTTCCCATATGGAAGAAATGCTAAACAGGCAGCAAAGCTCTCATGTCACGCCCAGGGACTGACCCCAGTCCCTGTGGGTCTGAGAGGCTGTCCAGGCAGAGCTTGCAAATGACTCTTCCCACTCACTGCCACCCCAGAATTGATTTTTGGGAAAGCACAGATATGCAGCTAGCCTCTGTACTTGGGAGAGGTCAAAGGCTATCAGTAGGCAGAGAGCTGACAGCATGGAGCCTGGGGAAGCAAAGAAAGCAGGAGGGAAGCAAGGGTAACAGACCACTTGCCAGTTATGTTAGTCCTAGCAATAGGGAGGTGAGACACACCAACACATTCAGCAACAAGGGTTAAATCCAAGTCACAGGTGGCTCTTCCAGGCTCTAGACAAGCAACACACATGGCATTGATCCAGCTGCAAGCAGACACTTGGGAAAGCTATGGCACAACAGCTAAGGTGGGACTTAACACAGGTTGTTTATTAATAGGCATCGCACACATATTAAACCACCCTGTAAACAGCCTCATGAAGGAGCCTGTATGGAGAGCATCTGCAGGGGGGTTAACAAGCTCTGGTTCCTGCAAGCAGACTGCATCTTTTGTCCTTTCATGTTAGCTCACCCAAGCATCCCTGATTTGAGACACAGGTTCCTGCAACAGATGGTCTTATTAGTGTCCACATGCAGTGACAAGGAGACAACAACAGGTGGCCTAGACAGTAACTGAAACATTTCGCCCCACTTGCCCCAAAACTGGTTCAAGATCATGCCAAGGGCAACCAGGATCAAAGCACAAAAAGATGTCATGCATAAGCGGTCCAAATTATCCTCACATGCCTTCTGCCCTGTTAAGATGTCAGCTGGAACATGTTGTCCAGTTTGGGATGCTGATCTCCAAGACGGTATGAACAATTGGAGACAGTCCAAAGGAGACAGACAACAGTGACTGAGTAACTGGAAATCTATAGGAGATGGTTGGCAAGATGAGGTGGAAAGCATTTGTGATGCTCTGTCTAGAGAGGATGGAGACATGGTTACAGTCTTCAGACAAGAAAAAGGAAGGGGAAAAGAAAAACAACTGTTTCCAGCTCTGTTTTGGAAAGGACAAGAAATCCTAGGCTTAATTTAAAACAAGGGACCTTTCAGTCAAACATTAGGAAAAACTTTCCAAGTGTATAGACAGTAAAAGCACCAGACAGTTGTCAGATCTCCACTGCTTTCTTCAAAACATCCACAGTTAAATTAAACCCTTTGGGCTATGCTACAGAAGACCCCATAACTCAACTACGAGGCAGTCAAGAGAGTTACAAGCTCATTCTGCGCTGTGACACGGGGAAGAGATAGTCCAATGCCAGCAAAAAATAAATTAATTTCCAACTCATCATAAGAAAAAAAAAAACACCAAAAAACCAAAAAGCCACCAAGCAGCTGCCACTTAGAGGGACCTTTAAAAATCCTTCCAGTGTGAAAAGGCCAGCAGGGGAGGGAGCGGGTATGTGCTTCGAGGGCTGGCAGGAGCCAGGGGAATGGAGTGGAAAAAGCCACAGCAAAGCTAAGTCTACTAGGCTTGTGGCAAACAGATTGCAAAGTGCAGAGCAACACCCTCCTGTCAAAGCAAAGCCCTGCTGAAGCCAAGAGGATGCTCCAAGGGTGTCCAAAGCTGTACTCTAAGTGGCTCACCACCACACACTGCTCAGTTGTGCCATTGGCAAGAGGGACCTCATGCCCTCAGAGGACCTCCCGTGGATTCTTGGGTGCTCCCTCCTCTGGCACATGCAAGCCTTGCTCTTAGCTGGTGGCCCCATCATTCATCTGTGCTGAGACAGTCCTGTCTCCAGGTTAAGCCATTTCCACAGTGTAACTCAGGACCAAGCATCTGACTCAAGCACTTCATGCTTCTGCTTTGTGTTGGCATCCATGCTGTTGAGTGTTCTCACCAGCCAGAGAACAGTTTTGGGATGTCCATGTTTTCTATTCGTATATTTACCTTTCTCTTCCCACCCCTCCCCTCTCCCCCCAAATTCTCTATATATTATCTCCAACCAAATAAAAAGATATAGATTTTTATATATCCAACCAAATTAATATATATCTCCAACCACAAAAATCACAAGTAGAGAAGCTCTTCAAGCCTGAGGCAAATCTGTGTGCCCCCAAACTCTCCTGAACTTTGGATTCTCTGGGACACTGGCAGGAGCCAAGGATTTGCACCATCCTCCTTTTGTATTTTTGTTCTAACTGATTGCTGGCCTCTTGTGTGAGTTAAAAATATAGACATTTTGTTGGCTTCCTCATCGTGGGCCTGGCCTATTCCAGATATATTTGCTGGAGCTAATTCCTGCATCACATCTTCAAATTTGTCTAAGCCAAAACTTCTTGTGCTGTGTGGTTCAAACCTCCCTGGATTTGAGCTCTTCAAATATTTTTGGATGGATCTGTAGTTCAGGGAGCTGAAAGAGGCTTGGAGAAACCAAACTCTGCCCTATTTGCCTCAGTACTCATCTGAAAACACAGCTTGATACAGATTCATGGTAAAGCCTAAGCGTCCCTTAGTGTCACTAAGAGTCCCTTAGTGACGTAGATAAAATTTGTAGCAGGTTTCACTCCAGATCTAGCCATTCCTGAAGACCAGACTTAAATTTTCAGCCCAGAAATATTCCTCCTGAGCTTCTCCTCCCACGTTGACTTGTGTTTGTGTAAGGCTTGGCTCAGACCATCACACTCACTGTATCTGCAAGAGTAAGTGCAGTCAAAGTCAGCTCACCTGAGAAGAAACTTCTTGACCTCTTCTACCACTCGTTTCCCTGCATGCATCATGGAGAGACCGTGAGACACATCTGCAGTGAACTATTATCCTCTGCGCTCTGCCTCCTGCTTTGTTTATAGAGAGTTTGGGGAGATTTGTGGGCCTGGTGATGAATTATAGGGAGGAAGACAAACATATTTTACTGTTCTGGGCAAGGAGTGCTGGAATCCCGTGGACATCTGGAGGAATTATTTGCAGAAAATTAACATTGTTTGTCATTTGCATGATGAACTTCTGGATCTCAAATGAATGATGGGAAGAAACTGGTGGGAGATGTTCATTATCCCTGATGGAGAGAAGCCCCTTGACATGATGCTAAGGTCGCCATGATCTATGGACCTGCTGACTGACAACTCCAAGTGCTCTGGAATTGAACACACAATATAACTGGGGGCGTAAGCGATCTGCCACATTAAATGCCGAGGCGTTAATAATTGTTGCTTGCCTCTGATTGCTGGAGTTTCAGATGCACTTGTTCTGGCTGTCTTATAGGGCACGTGCATTAACTCCTTCCTGACTAATTTCAGAGGACACAAAATTCAGTCAGAAGCACCTGCAGGTATCCAGACAGCCTCTCAGTCTAAAACTTCCAGGTTTTCTTGTTTATCTCTTGATGTGCCTTTCGGGAACGTGCTCTCAGCAGCTCCCTGACAGAGATTCCCCACCTCTACCTCAGCAGCAGTTACAAATCCCAGATGGCAGCAGATGACGTGCCTTCACTAGCCCTGCAAGGGAGACACTCGAATTCACAGCATGGCAGAGAAGCCCTCAAAGTTTTCCCAGTACCACAGCACAGCACACCTTGTTCCTCTGTATGTTAATGTTGGCCACTTGGGAGCTAACTTCAGGTTTTTTCCTTGCAGCTCTAACCTGTGCCAATGACAGGGAGCAGCTCGTCTCAAGAGCTGGGAGTGCTGCTAGCTGCAGGGCAGCAGGCACCCAGAAGAATTGTGTCTGAGAAACATCATCTTCCCCAGGACAGGGCTCTTGGTCTCTCAGCATCTCAGTTTCTTCCTTTGAAAAGCTGAAATATTATTTGATGTGCTTCTGAATTGTTGCCCCTAAGCCCCCCAAGTCAGTGTTTCCTAAACTGGGGGGCAAGGTCCCCCTCTGCTACCTAAGGAAAGAGGCACAGTTAGGGTACAGAAGGGATGTAAGGTCTCTCCAGAGCAGTGGTGCAGGTGCATCAGAAATGACAGCCTTATTAGAGAGGGAAGCAAGAAAAGCAGAGGGCACTGCGGCCTGGACCAAATTCACTTGCAGAAGCACTGCCTCAAAGTGTATTTGTAAGCTCCTCTAAATTCAGCTCTTTCAGCCCCCTACCTCTAAGTACAGAGAGCAGCATTCCCCTTCCTCACAGCGCTGCTGGGAAGACAAATTCACACACATTTCTGAGGCAAGAATGCAGGACAATGTATACTTGCTGAAAGATATAATGAAAACCCAAATGTTTTGGGCACTGGAACCACCCCAGCATCGCCATATGACAAGGAAAGCAAGGGAAGTCCTCTGCTGTAGTCTGCAGCCTCCCCAGGAGCGTGACAGGGTAGGGATCTGAGGAGAGAATTACACTGACAATATTCTTTGTGCAAAAGTACTGGAAAAATATGCTGACATCTTTTCATGTATCAAACGAAGCGCCGCACTGATTAACACAGGCAGAAAAATTCAGCCCCTGCCTTTCTGAAATATCTCGAGGCCTTGATGCGCTGAACGAGTAGATGGGATGATGCAGTTTGATTTTACCTGGGAGACAGGGGACGAGAGCACCCTATAGATTTGGGGGAGGCATGGAAGAACCAGCACTGTACCCACCTGTGCTTTGTGAACAAACACAGCCCAGGAGATGGCTCCACTCCAAGCTCTGTCCCCCTTTACTGGGACTGGAGCTGAGACAGGGAAGGAAAATGAGCATCTGGAAGTCCATATGAATAAGCTAATGCCGCAGGGCTGTCAGTCATGTGGTAATACCCTTAGCTAAAGAAACTTATTGATCCTGATTGCCTGGAATTGCACTTGAAAAGGGCTGGGTGACATTTCCAAGGAGACACGAGCTACCTTCAAGTCAATTAGCAGCATTGGAGGATTCATGCCGAGGGGACGCACTCACCTCTGAGGAATGCCAGAAGAGAATGAGAATTGAATTAAGCCTTTTCATACACAGAGAAACAAATCCTTTAATGGCCTGTAACAGCTGACAGGACACCCAGGGTCGCCAAAAGCATGCTGGCAGCAGCTAGGTGAAGAAGTTTCCTGTGATAAAGCTAAGGACTGCAGAGCAGCTGAATCCTTGCTAAGGGCCCAGGAGGGCATGCAGAGCCATGCAGGGTAATCCTGTAGATAAGTGAGGAGAGAAAAGCAAAGTTTAAGTTCCATGTCAACAATGCATGTAAAGCTCTTCACTCCTCTCCAGGTACCTGACCTCCCTTGGGGCTCAACAGGCACACCACAGCCAGCAGCATCTCACGTACAACTGAGCAGCATGTGACCCTCATGGAACAGGCATTTAGATAAGGTCTTTTGCCTGCTGCCTTTCCCAGAAAATTCCTTCCTCATATGGATCCCAAAGACTCCTTCAGAGCCTAGGATCCCAGCCAGGTTTGAAACCAGCACAGCAAATCCAAAGGCAGAGAAATTATGGTAACTCTGCAATCCCTCTGATTTTTCTACTTGCGGGTGCTCTGACCCATATTTAGTTTCCATGGTTCCTTTTACGTTCCTATAAACATGAGGCTTGTACCTGAATTCAAGGCTTTCTGGACAGCTTTACAGAGATGATTTCCTGCTCTCTTGCAGCAACTGCGGTCATTCTGTCTCACAAGCCAAAGAGCACAACCTTTCAATCCTTGTGCAGGAGGGCGAGGAGCTCCAGTGAAAAGCCTTTCAATCCACTCTGCAAGGTGAAAGCGGCCCCACCAGCTACAGAGTGACTGAGAAGCCTCAGTCCTGAACAGGTCCCAGGAATATTTGAATCTTCTTGAGTATAGCACTGAAAAAAAAAAAAACAGAAGGAGAAGCCAGCCCACCTGTTTTCTCCAGCTGCAGCTCTGCAACAAGATCTGCATTCAGGCACTGAGGGTTTCCTTGAGATAGCATCTCACAGTCATGAGCCCAAAGCCATCTTCAATATACTGGTGACATTTGGAGACTCCAGAAATGCCAGTGTGTTCTTCTGGGTGTTGTACCAGCTCAGGGAAAGCTGCCCCTTGTCCCCACCTTCCAAAGCCAAGTAGTTCAGCCTAAGCCTAAGAGCCAAATCATGTCCTCAGCCGCTTCCTCATCTACCCACCTACACCGGGATGCTGCAGCAGGAGCTCTAACAGGACTAATCCTCCTGGAAGGATTCTTGTGCAGCAGCACAAGTTTTGCTGGGTATGTAATCACAAGATTTGCTACCCATCTTCACCACAACACAGGTTTTCTGAGCCCAGCACAAACCAAGACCCTCTCAGTGCTCTCCTGACTCCCTCCCCCCTCTTCTCCCCACTGCTACAGTCCTGAACTGAGGAATAGAGACAGCCAGCCCCAGTCTCAAAGGAAATCAAATGGAAGTTGTTCCTTTCAACTCAGCTGAAGAAAAGAGCCCATGTTTATAAACCTACAGGCTTTGAGCAGAATAAATGAATTTCCTAATAGCCCCTGCAGACAGGAGGAGACTTGGGAAATGGATTCTCCCATGGGTTCACCATGGAGTGTCCCTCTGAGTTTTTAAACATTTTCTCATCGGAGATCCTTGCATGGCCAGTGATTTTCCAGAGCCGAAAATGAAAGCAGAATTCTGACACACATCCAACAAGTCCTGCAGAGCCAGAGCCCCCATTCTTTTGGTGACAGAGATTACGCACACCTCAGACCACAAATGTCTATCCAAAGCACAGCCAAAAAGCTTAAGAAACACATTTTCACTAGAACACAATAATGCAGGGTGTCAAGGCTCATTTTGCAAGGACTGATAAGAGGCTGGATCTCAATTAAAGCTAGCAGGGCTCAAACTAGCCTTTTGCAGCATTTCCAGCCTGTAACATAAACCATGGGTCATATTACTGAAAGCACCTGAGCAACACAAACATCTGAGGATCAGCTTCAAAGTGACCCTTGTTTCAACACCCGCACATTTTCCTCCGTGGATGGAATATGGTTAAAAGTGACACATGACCACCATTTAATACTAAAGAAGTCAACCAGGCCACATGGATGCAGACAGAGGCTACACTTACAGGTAGAGAGCAGATGCACAGAAGTGACTTTTCCAAGGCTATACAGTAAATCCAAAGCACAAGAAATACTTAACCCCAGGTCTTCCAAACTCCCCTTTTCTCCCAAACCATTGCACTTTTCTTTCTGCTTGCTATTACAAGCTAGCTGAAGGGATACAGTATGGCTGCATGGACATGCTCAGCAACCAGTCCTCTAGTGAGAAGCACAACCGAGAGAGAGAATCCACTCCCTTTGTAGATGGGAAGAAAGCAGAGCGGAACAGCAGGGTGCTCCTGACAAGACGGGAAGGAAAGCAAAAGGGTTTTATTTTGCCTTTGCTGTGAAGAGATGTCTGCATTTCCCTAGTTAACAGCAAGGCTCAGCCCTAGCCAGAGAACAGCAGGAGAGGCTAAAAAATGGGGTCTTTTCAAAGCACCATTTGTCTATAAATATCAGGCATGAGCTGTTGCCCATGAGAGCAGCCCATTATATTTCTGGGGTTCTCTCACTTAGACATGTAGGAAGCCAAACCAGTTCACTTATCAACCCTTTCTGGGTTTCAAACAAAGCAACATCATCCCCCTAACCACCAGCAGCCCAAAAGGACCCACTAAGATACTAAGCCAGTGTAAAACATGGGGCAAAGTCAACTTCAATTGTCCCAGGGTCTGTGGGGCAGAGGGGAGGGTTCAGCTCATTTCCATGCCTAAAGGACCATCAACTCATCTCTATGAAGATGCCACCATGTGTGCTGGCCTATTTTATCACTCTCTAATAAAAAGATAAGTAGTTCCCTCTGCTACAGAGCACCATGGGCAGGAAGGGCTGACCCAATTGCCCTTAGCTCCAAAAACCAGTGTGCCATGATGCCTACAGGGACATGGATGCTGTAGGAAGGGCATGGGGACAGACAGAGGCACCAGAGGTGGATGGCTTAACTGGCCAGGTGATGAGCCAGTGGGTTAATGCTGGGCTCTGTGCTGGGTGGGTGGAAGAGGAACGAGCAGGTGTCTGGGAAAGCTGGAGGGATGGGAGTGGGGGAGGACCTGCATCAAGTTTTAAAGCTGTTTGCTCTGGCCCTAGTTGCCATTATTAATCTCTTCTACCCTTGGCAAAGAAGATGCAAAACCTAACCTAGTATGAAGTTGGAGGAGGAAGACTCAGGTCATTTATTTTCTTTCCACAGCCAGCTTCAAATTCTCTTCAAACCCCAGTTTACCCCAGCAATCCCCATTGTAGCAGCCTCAGCGAATCCAACGACCCCCAGGAGTCCACATCCCCGCACCAGGAAAGCGCTTAAATACACACACACACACAACCCCCAGGGGAGACCTTCCCTCTACCTTCTCATATCTAGACCTGAGGGCTCAGCTGTGTCTTCTTACATAGATATTTTTATGGAGGCAGGGGAATTAAGTTTTATTAAAATAAGGGCTGTGATTCTCTCTGTCACATGCTCCCACAACACAGGAGTTCAACATGACATGTAGCACCAGGAGGGCTACCAGTAAAATTGCAAGAACTAGCAACCACAAGACCTAGGTTCAGGCCACAGGCAAGGAAACGACACAACATGACAAGGGGCTGAACATCTTGTATTGCTCTCACATGTGTCCTCAGGTCAGGTGTGGAGCAGAGACAGTGAGGCAAGGCAGAAATGAAACAATGCTGATCATGTTTTCCTTGCCCTGCGCCATTCATACTCTAAGGCTGTTACAGCTACAGCCATGTGTTCCCCGCACAGATACAGACAAAGAGGATTTTATTTTCTCTCGAAATCTCTAATCCAAAAACCTATGGATAAAAACCAGGGTTCGGAAAGGAAACCACATCCAGTTTTCACCACCCAAGAACTGGCTGCAAAACAGCCTGGGTGCCAATAGGACAGAGATAACGATACTGAAGTGGATAAAATCAATTGTTCTGAGACAGCTTTCTGGAACCATTAGTTAATTAAGCTGCCAACAGATAAAGGTCTATATAAAAAGCTCTGATCACCTTCAGCACCCAAGATTAAAGAAGAGGAGCAGGTTTTGGTGCCCACCTCCTGCCTACCTATTCTTTCACTGCATGCTCTCTACTTTCACAGAGCAGCAAGAGTTAAAAACAAATCCATGCTCCTTCAGCAAAAGCAAAGACACTGCCAAACACAAGAACACCAGGGAGAAGGCAAGCACAAGCCCGCGGCTTGCAAGCTGCCCAGCTTTATTATTTCTTGAAACAAAAACATCTCTTAATGCAAAGATTTTTCAAGAGGTATGAGGGTTACAATATGTGCGATGAGCCCCTTCCAGACCTGTCATCCTCTTGGGAGCATCATTTGGAAGATGCTGAGCAGCTTTTTGCTTTGCCTATCCTCAGCCCACCAGCAGCCACATCACAGCTGAAGTGGCCTCATTCTTACCCAAGGAACGGTGGACCTACCCCATTCATGTTGTGCTCCAGTGGTCTCAGCAGAGTTAAACCCAGGCAGGGTCTTTCTCGAGAGTGCTCCCCCTCCACAAGGTGACCTGAAAAGGAAAAGGGGATTTGGAAGCCCAAGAATGGTTGGGAGTAAAAAGGCTCTGTTCTCTTCCAAAGACCTTCAATAACAGGACATTCTCATGAAAACCACTGAGCATCATGAGGTCTCAGCAAACAGGAAAGCCAAGGATTGCAATTACCTTTTCAAACACCCTTGAAGATGCTACAGCAGTGCCCTCCTCAAACCTTGCCTTTCCAAAGTGATGGATTCCCAGTGTACCTTTACCCCACTGGTGACCCACAGAGTCCTTGTAAGCACATTCTATCCTTATGTTTAAATCTCACTCAGGAGCAGAAGCCAGAAGTTAAGTGGTTTACACACTTCTGCTGAGATGAGTAGCATAATTTTCTCCTGGCTCCCCACGTGAATTACAGCCCCCTCTGGGCAGTGCAGAATTGCTTTTGAAGAGCAGCTAGAAACACTTCAGCACTTTCTGAACAGATAAAAGGAGAGTTGTCGAATCCAGTACATTCTGGTGAAGAGAGAGACTTTGCTTCCCAACGGCTGTTTACAGCACAAGCACAGCCTGGCTGGGATAGCATTAACCACCGTAGTGCTCCAGCAAAGTTACCATCACCACCCCACACTTCTATTTGCCATAGGATAGAGGAGAATGTTATTCCAACAGCCTCTGGTTAACACGCAAATGCCAGCAAATTCATGCACTTCCTGCAGCTGTCCAGCTTTTCTGAGGCTCTGACTCCCAATGTGCTAGAGTCCGAGACAGCCCCTGTTTTCACAGCTAGTTGGAGGGCAGAAGCTGGACAGGCTGCAAAGAGGGGCTCTGGGGAGGAAGGCACAGGCACATCCAAGTGCTTCTCTGAAATAGAGCAGTGTGATGGGCCCCCGGTAATCACAATAGCACAGCATGGATGCAGAGCAGTGCACCGGTGGCAATATGACTCCCACAGGGCTAGCGGCATGCCAAAACCAGCAACGAAACCACATGACTGAGCAGTAGCATTTCACCCCTCCTCCCTCTGCACCTCACTTATCCCAATCTCACAAGGCCCTCCAGCAATGCACAGCTCAGGAACATCTTTCATGACTTTGTTTAAACGTGTTTTCCAAACCTATTTAATCTTTAGCATCACAGTATCCCGTAGCAATGAGTTCCATAGTTTGCCTACACGTCATGCAAGCAATTTCTCCTTTTGAAGTATCCACAAAGTCATTTCACTGCAGATGCAGAATGACATGAAAAAGCAGGAGGCAGTCCAGAGGAGAAGAATTAAAACCGTCACAGGTTTAGGAAGAAGAACTAGCAAGAAAAGGTTAAATGAACTAGGTTCATTCAGCCTAGGAGGAAAAAAAAAAAAAAGAAAAAGTGAAGACTAAAGCACAGAGGCATAACAATCTTCCAGTAGCTAGCAGGTTATTAAGACAGCAGTCGATTGTTCTCTGTGTTCACAGCAGCAGGAGAAGAAGAAATAATTTAACTTGGAGCAAAGAAAGCTTAAGTTTAGACATTTTTTTTTAAAAAAAAAAAAAAAAAAACTTTCTCACTAGAACAGATACCAGGGAAGTTGCAGAATTTTTCACCAGAGCCATCTACGGAAAGGTTAAACAAACACCTGTGCAGAGGGGAAAGGTGTAATTGATCTTGCCTCAACGCCAACGTACGGAGTAGATTATCTGCAGAGGCTCGTTCCAGCCCTCTGCTCTGCGATACCAACAACAAACTTTCAAAAAGCTTTCTTCATGCATTTTTAATTGCATTTTAATTTTTGTCCTCATATAGCTTGAGATAAGTGTAAAAAAAGAAGCTGTGTCTAATAAATCAGAAATTACATGTTTTCCATTTCTCCAATGTAATAAAAAGATGTAAAAGTTCCAAATCGGAATAGATATATGTTAAGCTATACAGTCGCGCCAATAAATATGTATGGGTGTCGCGTCCCCTTCTGCTTTGCCAAAAATAGTACCAAATTATGCCAACCAATGAGAAACTATGTTTCATTAGGAAATGAACTTTAAAATACAAGATTAAAATGTGTTTTTTAAATCAAGATTTCCTGCTTGTTGATTTAAATCATGATTAAAATAGGTGATTTAAATCAACCATCCTGAACAAAACATGCATCTTTCTCAAGTCTTTAGGGTGGAGAAGACAGTGGTACCCTGAAGATCAGTCAGATAATTCTAGATTCTACTGCTCTGCTCTTTCTCCAGCTAAGCAGTCCTACCATATTCATCTCTGAAGAAAAAGTAATTTCCATACCCAAGCCTGACACCCTCAGTCCCTTTCATTACCCTTCCCTGGACATTGTGCTTGCACAGTTCTCCTGCCCAACAAGCATCCTCAAGAAATTTCAAGCTGACACAGAATCTGTCTCAAACAAACTTCCCTGCGACAATTATAATCAGATCCTCCCTGGATGCAAATAGTGTTTCTGAGTGTGGGCTCCAATCATGGCTCGTGAATAATTTCGACAGGATTTCAAAAGCCGCCCTCAAGAACAAGTGGAATGTGGAATCAACATGCCTTCTCACGGGGCTGGAAGTACACAGACAAGAAGGGAACTGCCTGCCAGCAAGATGCAGAGCAGAGATCCCCAAAGACCTCATTACAAACAGATATTTCATCCCAGAGTTGGACCTGTGGCTCACATCAGGGAGGTACTGCACCTTTGCCAGACCCCAGCCACTTCCACTATGATCTTGAACATTTCAGCCAGGGATGGCTGAGTATCTTGTCTAAGCCTTTGTCTTGTTCAGTGGTGGCTCCACTGTTCTGGTCCAGGGATGGGCAGGCCATGTCTCCAAGGTCATGTCACAGGCTTCATGTAGAAGAAGCTCCCCCACAGCTCTGAACAGAGCTCCAGACTCCAGAGACCATGTGATCTTCAGACTACTATGCCAAGACTACCAGTGGAGGTCCAAAATGCCAGTGTTTCAGCATGCGCTTGTCTATCAGAACTAGGCTGAACACCAGTTCATTTCCCTGGTGCCATGGACACAGAAGGGACAGAGATAGAAAGCAAAGCCCAAGATACCTCCCAGCTTCCTCTTTCCTTTCCTCTAAATCAAAGATCAACCTGTGGTTCCAAAGATTCCCCAAATGGCGTCCACCATTTTTATTTATTTATTTACTTATTTAACTGATCTGAGCCACAGATCAGCTGACCTTCAGTTATTGCAAAGCCAGAATGATTCTCCAGTCAACAAAGGTAGAGATCCAGCCTACCCGACCAACCTCCATTAGCCACGCGGAATATCCCAGTGCCAGAATTTGCCTTTCCATATATAAGAAGTGGAGGGAGTTACCCTGAGCTGAACGAAGAAAACTTGCTACCAACAATGTGTGAAACAGAGACAATTGGGTTAGCCTGAGACAATGGATCTGGGAATCACAAAGGTCTCAGCCCCAATTAGTCCATCCAGGAAGGAAAGACCTCATCGCCTTTTTAACTGTCTTGATAGTGGCAATTTTAGTGGAAAAGGAGTAGAAGAAAGGCATCAGCAAGAATGGAGGTGGAAAGCAGACACAAAGACAAATAAAAAGAAATAACCAGAGCTCTAAGAGGGAGCAGACATCCTGGAATCAACTTGACATTTTCTCAGTGCATGTTGAGATTTTATCAGAAACAAAACAGTTCCACCAAATGACATTTCAGCAGGCATCCACCATAATGAAAATTCAGGATTTCACCACAAAAACCAAAAATCGTAATTTTCTCTGGTTTGGCTTTTAAGAGTCAACAATCAAAGAACTGTCAAGATTTAAAATGCTTTTTTCTTCTTTCTTTTTTCTTAATCCTGCCATTAAATGAAACAGAAGTAATGGCACCCAGGCAGGATTCACCTGCCTTTCCCTTGCAACCTATTCTAACCTGCCAAGACTTCCTTCTTTTTTAAACAAAATACAAAGAGTCTGTGAAAGAAAAAGCTAACATGTTAAAAACTGCATTTGCAAAAAGTCGAGGAATCTTTGAATACAAGTACAGAATAGAAACAAAAGACAACAAAAACATCTCTAAAATTAAGTTTTAGGCTTCCCACTAAAAGAAGTCTTTCTCCTGTTCAGTAATGGAACGCTTGGCATTTTTTTCTTTAAATTGATTGCGGTACTGTTTTGTTCAGGGTTTTTTACCAGTTTAGTATTTTCTCTCTGCATTAAGTTGGACAGCATAACAGGGCACTGGGAAAGTCAAGTTCGGGATTTCCAGCTTTGGCTCAAAAGCCAAAATCTATTCTTGATCTCCTGGGTAAAACAGCAGAGGGAGGTCAGAGTGAGCTTTAAAAACAAATTCAACACCTTCCACAGACTGAGAGGCACCTCTTTCCATCTGTCATCCCCAGAAATTCGTCCTGCAGCATGAGAAGCAGGCCAACACCTGAGCATATTTTGCAGGTCCTCCTGTGATTTTGCAAACTCACCCCACGACGAGAGAAAGCAGCAGCGAGCTACGGTCTAGTCTGCCTCTCCTTCTCTCAGCAAGCAAACTGACTGCCTTACTCTGGATTGTCATTAGAGACAGGAGTCGTTAAGAATTCATGCCCACTGCCAACGCTGCATTTTTTGGAGAGGTCCTGCACTCAGGCAGAACTAATGAGCAGGCAAAGCATGAGAACGGCAGCTAAAGCAGAAAACACGCACACAAATATAGCCAAAATGAGAATGCAGACTTATCTGTAGGTCTTCTCCCCTCCAAGGTACTTCAGCAGTATCGCATAATGAAATGTTTACCCAGGGGAAAGGATGATTGTCATACCTGTTATATGGATTGGGAAGCTGAGGTAGGAAGGATCTAACTGTACCCAGATGTACTGGAGGGCTGTGTTCGAACTGAGGCTGGATTTGAAAGGACTGATCTTGACATATTCATTCAGCCGAGGAGATCACAAGGTGAAGACAGCACCATCACCTAGATGCAAATTCTCAGCTGTAAAAATAGGCCAGATAATACCTGTCTGAAGGGGATTTACCCTGCCATACTTGCAAAATACTTTGCAGTCATTGGACAAAGGATTTTATCAAAATACAGCCAGAGGCTGGGCAAGATATCAACCTCCCCCTCCTCCAGCTACTGCAAAAAAAATCCCGCTGGTTTCTGGGAGCAGAAGGCAGCACTTCTTCCTGCATTTCTCTGCATAACAGCTATCCCGTGGAGCATGTGCTTACCACTAATAAGAACCCTAACTGCAATGGGAGAGCAGAGAACTTAATCACATATAGAAATAGGACATGCAGAGAAAGGATTCACAGAGGGACAGGCTCCCTTTGTGCCCATAGAGCAGTTTACATAACGAAGGATGCTCTTCAATGTATACATTTCCATGTACAGCTTCACTGAATTGTGGCTGCCAGAGAATCGTAACTAAAGCATTTCTCACTCACATCCGTTTATGTTGTAAGCCATGTTACAGCAGCATTTATTCCTTCTTCCCTTTCTCTTCCCCTACCTGCTTTTTCCCCAAGCATCCAATTTTTTAGGCCTATAACCCTCAAAATGATGAAAGTCCCCCATTGATTTCAATTGGCTTTTGTTTAAGGGCTTGACAGCAGAGAGAAAAATTGAATGATCATTCATTGAATGAGATAGATTTGGCCCAGTTCCCCAGCTGGTGTAAATCAGCATGAGCCCACAGTGCTCAGAGGCTCCCTGCCCTCTGCTGATCACTTAGCCCACTTTTGTGCACACAAGGAATTTTAATGATGCTGCCCTGCGTTGATGGCACATGGACCTAGTGTGCAGCTTTTAATGCTGCTCAACAGCTCCAGCTTAGGACTCCGCATGCTGCCCCTCATTCACCCCATGCCATGGGCTAGAAGACAACACTGAAGCTGCCAGTCTCCGTTCCTGGGGCACAAGCCTTTTCCACTGCCATGAGGTATCCCAGTCTACTGGATCTCCACTTCTAGCAAACGGTAGAGTACGCTGCTAATCCCAGTATTCAAAAACCAGGATGCTCTAGATATGTTACATGAATACTCTGGACTCTGGCATGGGAAGGGTGAGGAATGGGCAGCTATATAGGTATTTATTTTGCCTCTCTGCCTCTCCTTATTCACCAGAGGGAATTAGCCTACCTGGGACGAGAGCAGGCAGCCTGCGCTGGCAGCAAGGTAAAAGGCATGGGGAAGCTTTGCAGCAGCAACATGCCTGAGGCAAGACAAGAGGCATACCAAGCACAACTCCTAAGCCATGCTGCTGCTGTAACTCCCCTGGAATTAGCTTCCCCTCATGATGCAGATATTCCTTCTCTCCATAGCTCACCTGTAGGCCGGTCCAACCTGAGCAAGGCGCTCCTGAGAAGGGTAGGAGGGTACCAGGAGAGGCTACGGTACGCCACAGCAGTGCCATCTGAGGGCTAGCAGTAGGTCTGGCATCTGAATAGGAGCGAGGAGGCAGGGCCAAAAGTAGTCAAACCTCTGCCAAAATGTGTTTTTCCATGAGTTTTCACTTACCTGATTAGAGACATAATACAAGAGACAGTCTGGGGGCGCAAGAACCATTTGTCTACAAGCCTCTAGCACTGATCAGCTGGATCTTTCTTCCCCCATAGAGGAGATTGCTACAGTAGTCAAGGAAAGGAAGGGAACCAAAGCAAAGAAATGATCAAGCTAACAAGAAGAAAACACCTCCTCTGGCTGGCATGTCTCTTGCTCACCTTGATTAGTCAAGCAGGATATAGACATAAAATTACAATTGCTTCCTCCGTTCCCCCTTGCCCCCCCCTTTGTGTGGGGAAGATGTTAAAAATGTCAGGCTTGATTTACCCTGACACTCTGACTGACTCACAACAGCTATAAATCCTCCCCACCAAACACAATCTCCTCTACCTGCTGCACGGCTGTGGATGGCAGGGAGAGGAGGTGGGGAAATGCGGTCTCCCCCTCTCGCTGCACATATCAAGCCCAATAACTTCTTCTTTCACCCACCTCAAAAGAGGAGACAGGCAGCTTTCGTTCAGGTTGCTCACACTTTTGCAAGAGTGTGTTTTAAACAAGGCCATGCAATATCTCCTTCACTTTGCAGCTGTCTGTGTTCATTTTTTTTGATACAAGAATCGGTATGTGCTGGAGCACACACATTCAGCTCAATCTGACCACTGCCAACTGCATTACAGCTCAATTTCACCAGGGTGATTAGCTGCAAAAGGAGAAAGCAGAAAAAAACCTATATAAACGCCAGCCTATCCTTGTGCAAACTTCCAGGCAAGAGAAGCACAGAAGGCAATAGGTAAAGTGTGTTTTGGATAGAATAGCAATAGAAAGTTCTAGCCAGGAGGGAAGGAAAAGGGGTGGATAAAAGGAGACTGGGAAAGATCTAATAGGCAAAACGAATGTGGTGCAGTCTGGGATATAGTTCTGGCACGTCTCCAGAGGCCAAAGCAGTTCCTACAGGATGGAGGTTTTCTTTTAAAAATACTAATAGGCTGATTTGCAGAGCTGCCTGGCTCCCAGGTCTCCCACAGAAACGACTCCTCAAACATCATTAACATGTGTGCACTGCTGAGTAAACCTTCCAAATATGACCCCGCAGCCACACTGCCTGACTGCGGCAGCCAACTCAAACAGTACCTAAAAGAGAGATGAAAAGTACCTGCCTTCCCTTGCCCAGCCATCACGCACCATCCTCACACGCTGGCGTTTGCTGCGGCACTGCCACGTCTCGTAGCTGGGATAAGGTTCACACGTTTGGCTCTTGCCTCTCGAGGTCACTGCTGGGCCTCAGCCTCATGGGCTTGTGGTGTCCTCCACCTCTCCAAGCCCAGATGTTTCTTTTCAGGACCACAATGTAGCCCAGCAGCATCACGGCCCTTATTTCATCACTTGCGCTGTGCTTATTCACCTAGTACACAAGGTCTCACATGGTGGGAGAACACTCCGAGGAGATCCATCCCTGAGGAGAGAAAGCACTGTCAGTCAAACCGCAGCAGTTACATCCTCCAGTGCTCAGCCCCTGAGCCCATTTCAAGACAAGAGGATGTAGCTGGCAGAAGAACATGGCCAAAGCCTTGCCAAGGGGAGGAAGGAGGAAGCAAATGAGTGATGGGATATCCATGGCCCTCTTCTGGCTGCAAACCCTTTGGTTATGATTAGCATCCCGCTGGGACCCACCTTCTATGATGATCCAGTCCTGCTTCACATCTATTCTCTTCTTTTGGACTCCACAGCAGCACATGGCGGTGAAATACATATGTAATTATGCACTTCAGAAAAATGGGCTTCCCTTCGTTTGCTTTAAACCCTCTGCTTGATGAGTTCACTGGGTAGGCCTCAGAACTTGAATCACAAGACACTGAAAACAATCATTTGCACCACCTCTTCTACTCCACTCCAGACTGTACGTGGCTTGATAATACCTCTCTCAGCTGCCTCTTTACTCAACCAACACCTTTCAATCTGCTTAATCTCTCCTTGTGTAGAAGCTCCCCTGTACCTTTGATCACTGTCTGTATCTTTTTGAGGTTTCCTATATCCTTTCCTGTAGCTGTACGCTTCTACGGGAGAACTTATCTTGGGCCGCACATCTCCAGGACACAGGGCTCTACCCACCCTGGGGACAGTGATGCACAGACATCAATATGATGGATACAAAATGTCCGTTTATTTAACTGCGTCACACGCTTATATAGCTCTTGCGCTTCCTGTTCCTGCCACTCCTATGGGGAGGAGTCTATCTTTCCGTCACATCCCGTGATCTTCCGGTCGCCGATCCCTGTCTATTCCCCTACACTTCCCAAGAGAAGGTGGTCACAACTCCAGTGGTAGCAATTTTAGAGAAAGAACTTAATTCTCACCCTCTTGGTAACACATCTGCTCCTGTTTCCACCACCACTGAACATGGGTGAGACATCCAAAACCCATGCCAACATTGGCAGAGAGCTGGCCAACGTGCACAGTTATTAACTGAGCCCTTGCTACAACTATTCCAGATACTGAAAGTTCAACAAAATTGTTCATGTTGTACTTTCAGGAGGCTGCTGGAAGGATACTTTGTCAAATTACTGGAGGGACCAACAAGACATATTCTGGAGCTTGGGGCTACTTGTATTTACTAGCAGAACCACTACTGAGCTTATATCTTATCTACAGAAACAAACCCAGAAACCTCTCAATCCCAAGAGGGACAAACACCATTTGCACAATACAATACAACACAATTCTCGGTGACATTGGCATGCTGAGCTCCCTTTTGCAATCTCCTGGTTAAGAAAAGTTCCAAAAAAAATGTGTGTTGTGCGATAAACAAAAGCAGCACGGCTGGAACTCCTGTGATATGGAAGCCCATTTCTCTGTAGTTATTTATAAATTCTTCTTTCCAATAGTCAGTAGCTTCATAAACTAGAGCAGATCAATACACCTGAAAACTTAGAGGCAGATCAGAGGGAATTAGATGACATTGGTGTATACATCTTTAGAAATCAGAAGAGAAGAGCTGATCAAAACGTGTAGGTCAAAAAAGCCTTTTTTTTCCCTCAATCAGGTGTTTTCTCCATTTCCAAATAAGTTTTTTCATGACAAACACCTACAAAAAAAAAGCCTATTTTATATTTTATTCTTATCCCTGAACCCAAGTGATTTCTGATCTTTCCAATTGAAAAATGCCAGAAACCCAACATATCATGCTTTTTTGGGGGGGAAGAGAAATCTGACATGTGTTATTGTATCTTCAGCCTTATCTTCACTAATTTTCCACTCAACTCTGGCCACTGTTTTCTTAAGCTGTTCAGATAAAAGAAAAGAAAAAGCATTCTTTTCTCAGCGGAAGCACTGCAGCTTCTGGATAGACGTGGTTATTCTTCATGTGCAAAAAACTTACAGGCTCCAGGCTGCTGAGACAGACCGGAGATCACCCCCAACCATGGGAATGCAAACACAGCATCAGGGTTCCTCTTCTGCAAGGCCAGAAACCGAGTCCAACTCTCCAAGTTGCATCCGAGCCACTTCCCCGGGCTGTCTGCAATCCAAATCAAATCACATCTGACTTCGGGCCAAGTTCAGGAAACTTGATTATCTTTCTCCCCCTACCCGATGGGAGATGGCAGGTTGAGGGGAAAGAGAAGGAAGGAGTGAAAAATTAACACAAGCACTTAAGATGTTATGAAACTGCAATATGCATCTCTAGCCTGCCCCCTGGCCCTCAAGCCCATACATTATTTAACAGAAAAGAAAGCATAAATGAGCCAGAACAATAGCTAGAGGGAGGGAGAGGAATATATATATATATTTAATTCCTTAAGCCATGCCCATTAGTTTTGTTTCTTATTTAGGATACTGCATTAATCATGCTAATATTTTACAGCCGGGCTGTACACTTTAGCCATTACTTTAATCAAACCCATCAGCGTACCCAAGAACACGCTACCAGGTGGGAATAGCTGCTACCGCTTGCTGTTAATTACTTTGCATTTTACAGCAATCAGCAGCAGGGGCTGAGATCATAATAAATTCATGACTTATGGGTCCATAAAATCATTACTGTAGGAAAATATGTTTTATCAGGCATTCGTCGGGCTGCTGCTCAGAGAGAGATTTCTTGAAGGAAATGACACCCATGAAATTAAACCAATCCTTGCAGTCAGCAGAAATGCTAATGTGGGCACAAACAGAGCTAAGGCTTGTGTGGAGTGGAGGGATGAGGGGAGCAGAGGGAGGAAAAGAGGGAGAAGGACTTTGCCAGCCTGGAAGGAGAGGAGGCACTGGTGGGAAGTCAGCTCCCCCCAAGACAGGCAGGATGGAGGGAGGGCAAGAGCACTGGAAGGAAAGGGAGGAACTGAGAGCAAGACGCAGGGCTGCTAAGGGGTTTCAGCACCACCAGTGTCACAGCCCAAACCTGCAGGAGCGTTGCTCCATGGGGTGTCTAAGCATAGGGACATAGAGGGAAAAGTTACTCTCACCCTTCTAATGGGAGGAGATCCCCCCAGCTAAAGATGCACTGATGAATTGACATGCAGCAGCTTCAAAAGCCTGCGCTATATTCCTTCTCTGATGGTAGTTTTCCAGAAGGGAACAACACACATTCATGACTAATCACAAAATCTCTTCACTTAAACGACATGCCTGTGGCTTTGCACATAGGTAGCATCAGCTCGGCCTGAACTTCTTACCCCTAGGTAGGGTCATCTGAATCTAAAAGCTTTAATTCAATCATCTAAAAGTCTGTGCAGATTACATGGGATGTTACAGATGTGATCAGTGCAGGACCCACTCTGCACTGAGCACGGCAATGACATCGCAGTAAAATTGAGAGCAACAGTGAAATCAAGCAGTGTCAAATTGACATAAAGCAGCAATAAAGAAGCCTCAGGATTTGAGAAGCATGAAAGGAGCCTAAATGAACTTGCTGAATATTTTCTAAGTCTTTTCAGCACTCGCATAAAATCCCATGGCATTTCCGGAGTCATTAGACCTGCCAGTTCCTAAAAACCAAATAAGTTAACTTTTAATTTTTTTCCCTTTTTTTTTTCTCCAATCTAAGACCATCTGAGTTTTCTTTGGCAAGAGGCCACTGGCTCTTAAAAACTCTTGTGTTCCTTGGCCTGTGAAAATGAAAAAGTGGAATGCCAACTAGAAAATACCCCCAAAGTGTTAAATTGGCCAAGCTCTTGTTTTTTACTGTTTGTTTCAGTTTGAAAATACTAAGGAAGCTCAGTCATAGCTGGTTTGTTTAGTTTATTCACCTCTTCCAATTACACTGTGCAAACAGGGAACATTATTTAGTGTTATTTAAGCATGAAATTGTAACAGATCATTTTAAATATCAAGGTCCTAAAAATAAATCTTTCTATCAAGGCACAGCAGGTCTAGATCTACTAGCTTGTTAACATCCACCAGGGTGGGCAGATGGCAGGAAAAACCATGGTGGAGGGTTTGCCGCGTAGAAGATTTGTTGCTTTCCTTTCCAGGGATCATGAAAAACCTGGGCAGCTCAGCTCTAGGACTGCACTGCTAGGGCTGGTATCAGAAGGGATATGGGAGCAGAGTGAGCAGCATGGCCAGAGCAAGCCTGATGTCCCCCAGGACATCATCCTGCACAGTGCCCTAGGCTCTTCCACTTCTACACAGTCCAGAGGAGCAACATGAACTGAGAGTTGCCTGCAATCCCCAGGGAAGATCTCTCTAGGTCTCACCTCCATGAGATATGGTCTGTAAGAATGTTTTTGTTATTCCTTCGCTCCGGGAGGGTTTCCTATAAAAGTGTGCCTGCAGCACTCCACCCAGCTCCGTGTGGCACCTACACTCCCATTCCATGGACAATGGGTCCCCACACCCTTATGGTTAAACCAGGACTCTTGGCCAGACCACATCATGGCTCACTCTCCAGGCACTGCACCTGGATTTCTTTCCCTTAAAATCTAGGGATACATGGGAAAACACAGAAAGAGATCGGCCCATGCGAGCCAAAAGGAAAGGCATGGACCTATGCCATGGGATATGCTCCCAGGTCTAGTTTGGGCTCATCAGAGATTTCTACACTATATCCCGATGAGCCAACACCACTCAGAAATAACAGCCCCAGGACTACATTAGCCTGACACCAACCATCACCCAGCTTCCAGCTACCTTCTACTACATCAAGATGTCCTCAGTGTCATGTCTGGGGCCTCAGAGCAAGCCCCAGGGCTCGGTCTGCAGAAATGCTTACACCAAAACCTCTTGTGGAGCCCCATCGGCCTCACAAGACAACCATAATCCCACTCCCCAGCCCCAGCCACACACAGTGAGCTCGACAGAGGCTGCACCAGAGCCACCCAGCCCCTTCTTCTCCTTCCAGACCAGTGGTGGATCAGATGTGAAGTGCAGACAAAAACTTTTGCCCACAGCTTTTTCAGCAAAAAGAGCAGGTTGCAGCAGGGCTCTGCTGTCCCCAGACACACTACTTTTTGTTTTCAAGCTGTCTTTACCTTAAGAAACCCCAATCACTCTAATCCCTGGGAGTAAATTGCTCCAACCACAGCCCAGACAGCTGCTCACTGCTCAGTGTTGCTGGCCTGGCTTCAGCCCTGGCTAAGAGGGAGCAAGGAGAAACCAAGACCTGTAGCCAGATGCTCCATCAGCCCCTCAGGAGGCCCTAACCACCCAGGGCAAGCAAGTCACAATCTCTCTGTGTGATAAGCTATTTTTCTTTGGGTTCAGCATCTCTAGTTAACCCCTTCCCTGCCTCCCCAAGGGACAGGAATGGTCCAGACCACACTTCAAGATCTCTCTGTATCACTTCCCCCTGGCACTCCCCAAGTTTCAGGACAACAAAGCATAGTGAGACATAAGGAAAACATTTGCCCAGAAAATACCATGCTCTGGCCAAGCCTACCTTAACCCTCAAGGGTATAGACCCTATTACCTGGGTTAGACCCTGCTGTGTCCCAGGGCTGGACCCTCACATTTTTTCCCTGTAGTGGGTTCCAGGTTGGCTGTTGCTATTGGGGCCATAAGTAACCTCATCTGACAGGTACTGCAGCCTGGAGATTTCCCCGTTACGGTTCTACCCGGTTATAAATATCCTTTTCTTCTTCAGGGAAAGAGCGTCTGACCCGAAGTGTATGAAGCTTCCTGACAGGCTGAGAAAAGAGAATAGAAGAGGTTTAAATGTCAGCTAAAACAATCTTCATTTTCTTTTCTAAATTTGCAAAGCTCCCCGAGTCACTGGAGTGTGAGGCATTTGCCTGTTTGAAGTTCAGCCTGAAAATCCTTTTGCAAAATATTTGCTGAAACACAATAATGTTGGAATTGGAGGGGATTAAAACAGCTTCTGTCCTTGCCCCATCCCCCCTGAAGTCCCTCTTTAAGAGGGTTTCTGTAGAGGCAGGGACTTAGGTCCCTACGTCTTGAAGGCGCGATACAAAAGAGAGAGGGAAAGAAATAAAAACGTAAAGCTCCTAACATCACTATTATTGAAATGCCTCATTTGACATTTTGACTGTTTCAATTAGCTAACAAGGAACGCTCCACTTAATCCACCCGCAGATGCTGAAAGGAACTAAGTCTTTCCCTTCCCCCATGCCAGATCCCGCCTGGCAGCTACTTCCCAGCCTCCAGAGAAATCCCAGCAGGGGCAACAGCTTCTGCCCCAGGGGAGCCCTCAAGGCAGAGCCTACCCAGCCCAATGCCAGCTGACATCAGGGAGCATCCTTCCCCCAAACCCTATGCGCCTTCAGGCACAGCATCAGAAAGTCTGTGGAGGAAGAAAAGGGCACCCCAAAAAGCCAGCTGGCGCCTTTTCTTACCATTTCAGCGAAAACAACAGTTACATGGTACTGTTAGACCATCAAAGAGCTGGGCCTCTCTCTCTTATTAGGGTTAATCAACAAGGACTCCTTGCTGGTTTCAACTGCCGCAAGCTGAAAAATTACCCGCAATGACACAGTAACTGCAAGAGAGGACGAAACACTAAAATTGTTCCCCACCTCCTGCACATGGTCCTGGGCTAATTCGATCGGGTTCATTTTATTTCTCCAGGATTTACCCACCGCTGTGATGTTATGCCAAGGAAGCTGAAGTGCTGGGAGCTCTCCTTTTGGCACGTGTAATGGCTAGAGCTTTCCTCCACAATGCATTTTACCATCTCTAAACACACACACATACGCTCTCCATCCCCCAGGTAAGCTGCTGCGTGCTGCTGGCTGGGAAGGGGGACTCATGGCCATTACAGGGGAAACACTACACACTCCATAAAGTCAGGGTGATTGCCTTCAGTGGGGGGAGCTCTTGGGGAGATTGATTACCCTACTGGGAACACTTTGCTTACCTTGGGCAGAAAAGCAATTCACCAGCTCTTCTGTAGCCTGACTCTCACAGACAGCTCTCCAGGCACCACCAAGAGTATTTTCTCCCAAGTTTGGAGGTGGAGGAGGGTGCAAGAAAGGAATGACACATGCAATGCCATGCAGAAGATGTCTGATGTCTACAGGACAACACCTCACTCAACCCTGGAGGCAGCAGGCTCTTACAGACCTTGGTCAGGTGGTATTGTCTATCCTTTGCACCTATTTGAGGGGGTCAAGGGGCTGAGAGCAAGAAGTGGGTTTAGGTGTGGAGAACTACCAGTGACTGCACCTGCTTTAACTACAAGCACTTTCAGGTCCAAACTGGAAAGCCTGGAGTCTGGTGGAAAGGAGTGGGAGCTGCCTGTCAAGCCAAGCCTTGACAGACGGCAGAGTGAGGTAGGGGCAAGGTGTCAAGAGTCAGTAAATCCCTTTTTTTGGCCTAACACCCAAGCTTCTCCCCTCCTATCTGTAAAGATGACCTGGCACAAGTGATGGGACAGATCCTGCCCATTTTATACCAACCATGACCTCGACCTTCTTGTTCTGTCCCAACCAAGGGCAATACTCTCCGTTTGTAATAGCCTTTTCCATTGCTACTTTAATAACTCCCGTAACCTCTGCTTGCCACAGGTATGTCAGCAAGAGATGTAATTTGCTCTAAGCATGAGGAAAAATCAAAACAAATTACTGTTTCCAGGATCACCCTTCCCAGTACAGCCTGCCTTCCTTTCATACAGAAACCATTTTAAGAGCTGTGCCAGACACCCCCATCTCCTAAATACAAACTTAACTTCCATCACGTGGCTCTTCTCAGCAAAAGGCTTCTGCCATAGTTGAGGAAAACATCTGTGTGCCAGGCAGCACTTAACCGGGTGCAAGTCTGTGTGCTGGGAGAACCACTAGCTTATAGAGGCGTAGGAAGGCTTTGTGGGAAACTAACCCTAATCCTCTTCTGAAATATCTTGGCTACCTTTGAGCTACTAGCCCAAATAGAAGGCACACAGACTGTCATAAGTAAGACTAGCGAGAAACCCCACATACCTGCATCCAGCCTCCAAGCAGTGTTAGAGTTATATCAAATAATCACTCCTGCCCAGCTTCGCTTTAAACCAGTCACGGTACTTCCCTGCCCTATGACCACTGGATGGGACCAGCACCTCTCCACTCTAACATGCGGGAGGAGTCTTCTACTTGTCACCAGCCTCCCAAGTTCATGACCAGCCCATAACTAACTGTCCTTGTGCCAACATAATCTTCTCCCTACCAACTATTTCTGCTCTGATATACAGGCAGTGTATCTCAGCCTTGTTTTTGTAGAAGCCAAACTCTAAGTGTGATGGAATCTTCACGCCTTTGAATTTCCCTGTGGGCTCCTTTATACTTGCTCCCATTTGACTCTGTTGGTCTTCAGAAAGAGCAGCCAGGGCATCCCCATTATTCCTGATATAGTCTCACCAAACTAGCTGACAGCAGTGCTAACGCTTCCCCCAGACCACCAGGAACACCTCACTACAATCCTATTTACTCCAACCTTGGCTGCATCTTGTCATCCTGGTGTCTCATACTCTTTAGGGAAAAAAGGTTATGAAGGTCCTGGGATGGGCTGTCCTGGGAGGAAAACAAAAAAATGTAAAAAATCCTAGAGACTGGGACTGGAGTCCTAGCCCTCCCTCACCACAGCTTTGAGACACAGATTTACTCTGTCCTCCAGCTCTGTTGGCCAGGTGAAGAGAAGAAACGCATGCTGGAGAGCTGGGCAGGATAACCAAAGCCTTTCCAGAGCAGGATCTTGGAGCAACCCTGTAAAGAAACCAGACTAAACTTCCCATATCCCCCTGAAATGGATTATCCCTCCAAGGCAGTTCTTCTCATTCCCTCAGCATGGTGACACTCAGGTACCCTCACCAGTATGCTGAGAAAGCCCCAGGCATCTGGGACATGAATTTCCCTCAGCTCTTCCCCAGCATGGGCAATACTAAGTTTGTTTAGACAGGGTTGCCTCGCCCTAGCTTTACTCTTCTGCATTCCCACCACAGAAAGACAGGGTGGAGAGCTGGAAAAGTCTTAATTTCTGGGAAGGGTAACTGAAGTCCTACGAGCTCAGCCCCACACCTGGGAGCTACCTTACCGACAAATAGAGCTGTCCCATCTCTGTGCCTGCAGAAGGGACCTGGCAACAACTTCTTCCTCCCAGGCAATTGCCCAGATTATCCACAGGCACAAAATACTGGGTGCATCCCAACCAGACACATCTCTATTAATCACAGCCCTCCACAGTTAAAGTTATTTAATTCAGAGGTGAGAGAAGCTGCTCAGCTGTTTATGTCCAAGGGTTAAACTTGCCCCAGCCACTCACTACACATTTTTTACAATCTGGCAGTGATCCTTGCCTATTAAGCATCTCTGGCTTCAGAGAAGAGGTATTGATTTATTTCACTTTTATGGCTGGAGGTATTTATTCCTATTTGCTTTCCCACTTCTTCACCCCAGATGGGGTGTGGGGGATGAGGAGGGGAAAAAAAAAAATACCACACTGGTAGAGCCAAGAGGTGATGACTCATGGTTTTCTGATGGAAGACACAAAGGCTGGGACAAGGGAGGTAGGGACCAGCTCCTGGGCTATGATGCCAAACTTTGTCACAGCTTTTATTTTCATGATGAAAAGAGGCAAATATGTGGCTGGAAGAAAAGGAAAACGCATCAAACTTCAGAGGGAAGGTTCCTATCAAAGTTGTGTCCCCATAGGGTGCTTTGTGAGTTAGAGCTTGATTGATTTGTACCAGCTAAGGACCTCAGCAAATCTCTCCTGTGGGAAGAATGTCAACGCTTTCCCATATCTTAAAGCCAATCTGGAAAGGAAGATAAAACCATACTGCCGCAAGAGACGAGTGTGGACTAACATCCCTGATTTTAGCCCATTCCCAAACTGCTGCAGACACCCATTTCCAGACAAAACTCCCGGACAGGGCCCCCACTCCAGTTTTTAATGCTGTATTTCAATCTCCTCCTGCTATCACTGATTTTAGAAGGCAGCTGGCTTTGTTCTGCAGTGCCAGTACAAACACAGATTTGCATTTACACCCTTTCAGATGTTTCTTTGCACACAGGTGACGTGCCATGAGATGCCTGGGGATGTGATGAAAGCACAGGAGGACAGTCAGACCCCTCCAAGGCAGCAGATGCTCTGGCTCATCGCACAACCCCCACCTCACGCGCGCAGCCTGTTCTGCATCCTAGTTGGGAGCCTGCTTCTCAGAAAAACCAGGAAGACACTCACTATTACAAAAAACCTAACACATCCATTTTCAGCAGCATTCCATGTCAATGCATCAGCCTTACACTCTGCCACATAAACTTCTTGCGACACAGCACCAGACAAAGCATCCTGCTCTCCTGTGACTGCCTGGCCTATTTTGGTAGCAGGCGAGTTTGGGGAGGGTACGCCTTCCACTCCTGTCTGCATGCAATGCAGATGCAACACAAGCATGTGGTCTGTAGGCACCATCTTAGGATTTCTGGAAACAGTTCCTGTCTCAGTTTCTGAAATCCCACAGCACAGTGTATGTGACAAAGTGAGCAAGGGCTTGACTGGAGTATTGAATTTTGGGAGAAGAAAGGGAGGTAAGTGCCAGGGGCTGTGGGGAGAAGATCAGGGGTATCTGGGCAAGGAGAGATGGAAACCTTGCTCCAGCAAGGAGACCTGGAGGGTGGTTGAGGGAGGTCTGTTTTGGGAGCTCTAGGGACGCTATACAGAGCAGCAGCGGCCCCAGAGCATAGAGCACCCCAAATCAGGGCCTGCTGTCAGGGACTGAAGAAAAAAAAAATCTGTAAGGATTTCTGGGCAGACTTAGGAGACACTCAAAGACCCCTTCTTTGTGCCCCTCTGAACCTGCAAAACCCAGGGCCTCCATTCAGCCCCGAGGTCTCAAAGACTGTAAAACGCCCCCAGATGCCTCGTCCTCCAACATTTAGCCTATCCCAGGGAAAGGAGAATTTGAGCTCCCCCTCTATCTGCTTGTTTGCCAACCCTCCTGCTTCAAAGAGAAGCCCACATTTCTGTTCGTCAAACACAACATGCAAATACAGAAAGAATGAAAGGAAGAAGCGGGCAGGCAGGCAGGCTGGTGGCAGATAGCACGGGAGCCACCACTGAGCACAGCTGGTTCACGCTTCATTAGCCTCCTCTCTCACGAAGCTGCAAGCACAACCTTTCAGTCTGGCTACACACAGACAGAGAGGGAGGGAAAGACGTACATTTTCCATTTGGAGCCCATTTCCCCCCTTCCAAAACCCAGCTAACCCCACTGAGGCTTCATTGGGCTCAAAGGTGCACATTTCTGCTCCAGTATCTCCTGCACTAGTTAAATATACCTTCAGGCAAACGTCAAGAGTGAGCCCAGTTTGAAACTTATTGTGTTGTCAAGATGACAAGTGCTCTGCCAGGCTGTTAGTCTCTGCTGCCCTTCCTGTGTCTGTTCCCCCTCCCCTTCTGCTCATTAAAAGCTCCCTTGATAAGCTAGGGCTGGGCTTTTTTTTTTTATTCATTTAAATGTTTTCTTAACTTCAAAACATCAACAGCTGTGGGACTGAAAGAATGATGCTTTCCCTCTGATATGGATAGAGATTCATCCTGCTGCAACATGGCAATGTGGGTTGGTGGACAGAGCAGAGCCCTTGTCCATTTTATTCATGGCAGTAAGCAAGAGCCCAGCTTGTGGACTGGCTACTGCCGGCTCACCCCAGTCTGGTGATCCTGCCAAGGGAGTCAGGTAGCCAGCCAGCATGTCCTGCTGCAGCCTCACCTACCCCAACTTTACCTATTCTCACCTCCAATATGATCTTCAAAGTCCCCCACTTCTGTCCTCCTCAGGCAACGCAAACCCATGTTGACACAAGGCTAGAGCCACAGAGCCTGCTTCTTAGTCCCTGTGCCTCCATCGCCTGAGATTTCTGCTCCTCGTTGCTGTGTCATTTAAGCGTATCAGTTAAGGAAGGAATTCACTGGTTTTGAAAAGCACAAACCAAACCCCCCTTGAAAACAAGCTAATGCACTGAACCTTCCTACAGGCCTTTTCTAGTGCATCCTTCTGCCTGGGTTCCTCACAGCAATAAAATAACAACTCTTTTGCCCTGTTAGATGTGCTGGAAAGCATCTTGACTAGCAGCCCAAACCCCTGGAAGAGCTTGCTTTAAGTCTTAGCCAAGACATTGAATGAAAACAGCTTGAGAGGGAAGATGAATTAAGCATTCTCCTCTCTGCCTGCAAACAAAGGCCCGGGGGTGAGGAATAGATGCCATCTGAAACAGAAGGGACCCACAGAACTGTCAGATATGCCTGTTGCCATAGTCTAGCCTTCCCACCAAGCCCTACTCCAGAGTTAAACTTTCAGTTTTCACTTCTGCTCTGACTTACTCAGGGTAAGAGGCATATGCAGCTGTGCCATGTGCCTGCCCACCCGTCTCCCCAACGCATGCTCCCCAGCAATTCTGGAACCAGCTGATGAAGACAAAGGTATTGCAGTGAAAAGGATGAGTGGTCAGAGGAGAGATTCTGCTGCTGCTTGGAGCAATCTTTGCTGAGCAACACAGTGGAGATAGACCTCCACTGGCTTTAATGGCTCCCACTGTCTCCAAGCAGCAGCAAGTCCTGCAGCTGGGGCTGAATGGCCGTGGGAGTTTGCCTACCTTGCCTGGGCTCTCCCTGCATGGGCAATCCATTCTCCAGGGCTGGCTGCCATTCCTTCCATGAGCACACACAGCATCTGGCACAACGGGTCCCTAGCCTGAGCAGGGCCTTCTTGGTATCACTGACAAATAAATAACCATGATTAGCTCCTCTAAATGAGCATTCGCATCTTCTAATAAACATCGTAAAAAAGGAGAAATGAGACTTAATTCACTTTTATTGTCACAACTGACATGTTGCAAGATCTTAATTGGACTGAAAAGAGTTTCCAGTAAGGAGAAGCTGTTTAACTCACTCATTAGCAGCAGCCTAACAGAGACGGATGCTCCAGTTTTAGGAGCAGGTGAAAAGGAGAAACAGATCCCAGCCCATCCCCACCTGCCCATACACCCAGACACAGTGTGTCCCACGGATGGCCCCAGGAAGGGACTCAACACTGAGAAGTCTTCTCTTTAATCCAGGCACACAGCAGCCAGTGTAGTGTACACCCATTCAAATATCTGCCCTTTGTTCCCTTCCATCAATCTGCATCAGTCAATAAGGACCCCACGAAGAGAGCTGTGGGAAGTGAGGCTCAAGCTGAAAATATTGAGTCCCTTGCAGTTCCCATTCGTATGCACTACCCACAGGATACTCAAAAGTCCCTGAGCAACAAGGGCTCTTTGCAGGCTGTGCTTCAACCTCTTCTCCAGCACTGTTTCCACACTAGGATGCTCACAAGGGCTTAGGAAGGAAGGCAAGGAATGTAGCTCCTCACCTTTCTCTCAGAAGGCAGAGGGGCAGCTTTGCCTCACATATAAAAACATAAATTAACCCAGGGACCAAGTCAGATAAAACATCACCCCCACAGGCAAATTTTTCAGTAAATTCTGAAACCCAGGAGCTGGAATGGAAAACACTATGTAGTTGCCACTGCCACCTCAGCATCAGCAGCACCCGAGCATCTCAGACTCGGACAGACAGACAGCTCTGTGCCAGTTGTTCCACCCAGCAGATCTGGAGCAGTGCCTGGCTGGTTTACTCCAGCTCTCTCTGTCCCAATGCAGATAAATTTAGTTTTCTGCTCTCGCTGCCTGGGGAAGAGTAGGGAGGGGGAGCTGACATCTTTCAAATGAGACCTTAAAAATAAGCTGTCTACATGTCTGGACGTCGAAGAATCCCAGCCAGAGCTTTGTCTGTATAAAAGAGCTCGCTCCAGCACCCTAACCAGGTCGTACCCTAACCAGACTGCTACCCACCCAGAAACAGCTACACTTCAGTAGCATAACAATCCTTGTTCACAGTGTGATTGTCATGACTAGCATTCCTTGCTGTGCCAGAGATGCTCTGGGGGTGCCACCACACTACGTGCTGCATACACATGCAGCGACAGCCCCTGCACTTCATTTCTTAAGGTCTTCACAGAGATCTGGAGGACAAGAGCCAGAGCAGAGCCAGGAATAAAAGTCCAGATCACCCATCTTCCATTACTGTGACCCACTCCAGTCACTAGCCCAGCTCCCCTTCCAATGAGACTCTTGATTTCACTGGGGCTGAAAGCTGCTCTGTAAAGGCAAGTCAGCATTTGATAAAGAATATAACAGGATGAATAAAACGATGTGTTTGTACAAGAAAGCTTTTGCTCTGATCCTTAGTGCTGCAATATGTTTTGACCTACTATTGCAAGACTCAGCTACATCTTCCCTCCCTCCAAATGTGACAGAAGGCAAAAAGGAAGCCGCAGCTGATGCCGCAGAGCCCTGTGCTGGGATTCCAGCTGACAAACAGCATCAGCAGAGCTGCCCACACACACACAGATTAAAACCCACACCCTCTGCTTTCCTGTCATCTGCAGGAGGAAGTGCATGCATACATACATGCATATACACATACATATGGGCCTGATTCTCCACTCAGACTCTTGGTGAAATACCAGCAGCCTCCAACAGGTTTGTACACAAGGAGAAACACACCCACGAGATATTTTTCCTAATGAGGGCTGACATTTACCAGCTATCACAGATCCTACATTACCAAGAAAAAAACTTAGAGGCAGAACCATATCTGGTTGGAAAGGGCTGTTTTCTGGCAGCGAGCCAGCAGGGTGAAGGTGGGCACAGGCTCCAAACAGTCCCAGTAGTGATGGCATGCAGAAAATGTAGGGACCACACAGGCACCCAACGTGTATGAGGAGCTGAGGCTGGGTTTGCAAGTGGCATCTGCTCTTGTGCGGCATCCAAGGGGAGGATCAACGACTCTAAGTGGCCTCCTTCGTACAATCTCTCCAGGCTGTCTGGCTACTATGCCACCCTGTTGGATTATCAGCTCTGTGTTGATACAGAGGGCCACTTAGCACCACTATCAGAGGCTCACAGAGCAATGAAGACCACAAAAAGCCCTAACAAACTGCTGGGATCTCACCCAGGATGGGATTTCAACTCAGAGGTTTGTTCCAGAGAGCTTTAACACCAGATCCTCTTCAGCATAGGCAAACCCTGAACCACACACAAATTAAGTGCATTTTGCAATGGACCCCAAACCCTTGCTGGATCTGCCTCATCTGATTTACTATTTCTGCCAAGGAAAGTGGATTTATTCCCAAATTTAGCAGCTGCCAAATAATTGTAAGTGTGTTCATATGGGGATTTGCCACAAGCTTTTGTTAAGCCAGGGCAGGACTTGTACACTGAACAGCCCTTCCCTCGAGAGGCATCAAGCCCACAGCGAGAAGTGGCCTCTTTCTTTCACAGCATAGGTTGCTCATAAGGTGTCTCACTCCTGCCTAAATCCAGAGGTGATTCTGTTCAGAGCTGGTCACCCACCTTTCACAGATGACACAGTGACAGAAGACAAGGAGCTGACAAGGGAAAGAAGTCAGTGCTCCAAATTGGTTTCAAACTTCAACCCCAGCTTGCCATGCAGGGTGTGTGGCAGTGGGTTTATTTTTCAGCAAACAAGTTTCCTTTCTTCCAATCAACTCAGAGGCAATAAGAGGTGGGTTTCAACAAGACATAAATCTGCCAACGGCATATCAAGGCTTCTGAATAGCAAGGGCACAGACAATTGTCCAGTGGAAAAGAAAAAAAGGTCAGAGCAGTAACTCTTGCAGTATTTGTTCCACAAACAGAGAAGGTTTACACAGCTTTTCTGGGCAATTATTGGGCAGGAAATAAATCTCAACAGAAACTCATCTTCTTCTCCCGCTTTGCAGCTGAATCTCTTTGCCTCACGCCCCTAGCGATGTCCCCAAAATGCTTTGCAACAAGATGTCAGTTACACAACCCAAGGCTGTGCCCCAAGAGCCAGTGGAGAACTGTATTAAATTTAATAGCATTGCTCCAGGTAATCTACGACCGCTTATAATCAATTGTCCATGCCCGCTGCAGCATGACTATAGCTGTCTTCCCAGGGCTGCAGGTGCAGGACTGGCAGAGAAAGCGTCTGCGTAGGCTGGAGACGAGAGCAAGCTCTTGCATGGCCTTGAGTGTATGGAGAGGCTGGGAGGCAGCCAGCCCACCCCTGCTACCGTGCGCCTGTTAAGCCAGGGTTCAAGGTCTCTTGGTGGATTGGAGAGCCTGGGCATGAGCGTGCCAACTCCAAAGAGACTATTATCCACGCTGTGGGGAAAAACACCAAGGAGGAGCCAGTCTCTCCCCTTTGGCATCAATTCAACAAGGCATGAAAAGGATCACTGTCTCTGTTTTATGCAGAGGGAAGCAACGCACAGGGAGACAGGAAAGATTTTTCCTCTGCTGTGGCAGAGCTGGGAATCAGTTGGCATCTCCTGCAGCCCCTGATACCCCATGCTCCCTTCACACTCTCTGGCACCAGTGTCATTCCACCACCCAGGACTGGCTCCAGGCTCCTCTGCAGCGCTGGCAAAGAGGAGCATGAGCAGCCCTGGCTGAGGGGCCAGGGCCAGGAGAGTGAGGCCAGGCAGGCAGAGGGGAGAAAGAACAGATGGACAGCTTCAGGAGCAGGACTTGCTACTCTCACCCTCTTTATGTGGGTAAGAAACACTGTCACACACACCTCAACACTTCCCTCAGCAGAAGCAGCAGTAGTTAGCTGAAACCACCACTGGAAAGCAGACAGCCCTGGATCCCAGGTCAGCTGTTATCACCACACCAGACAAGTGCAACCGAGATATGTGCCTAGCCTCTATTTCTGGTCCACAGTTGAGGGTATACTTGGATTCCTAAAACTCTAAGGAGACAAAATGTGCACAAACGGGTTGCCTGATGTCTTGCTCAGACCTTTGCTGAACATGGTGCTTGCTTTCCACCCTGCTCACCTTTTCTGGGGACCTTGGCAAGGGGCTGTATTTTCTTGCCAGCTCCCACAAGAACAGTTAAGACAGAAGAGTTACAGGACCCCAGTCTACATGTGCTGCATTTCACAGTGCCCAGAGGCAGAAAGACATCCCCACCGCTCCAAGTCTTCCTCTCCTCCTCTTGACCACAAGCAGGTTGAGCCCATGATAAAACATGGTCAGGAGAAGCCAAGTAAGCTCAGTCCCCCGGGAGCTGTCTGTGAGGAATGGCAGCCTCCAGGTAGGCTTCCAAGCCTCTCTCCATCCTCCTTCCCTTGCCAGCGATGGAAAAAATAAGTACCTGTTGCATTGGCATCCAGGAAAGCAGGCACAGCCTCTGAGGTGTGGTTTCCATACAGGGTCATGGCAGAAGCCCTGGGAAAGGCAGAGGGTATTTAGTCCAGCATCCCAATCACTCAGGCATTGAGCAGAGCTAGGTACAGGGAGGAGGTAGCAAGCGACAGCTCTAAGCATACAGGAACAATTACAGCCCTCTCTCCAGCAACATTTTCCTTCCCTAACCTCCCAGCTCCTCTCCAGCCAAATGGCAAGTCCCTATTTCCACACATGCGCCCTCCACACACACTGACTGCATCAGAGGGAACAGAGTCCTCTGCCTGCATCCTCAGGCACATGTGGGAAACAAGCTAAGCATCATTAACACCAAGCCCTTTACCAGCATCTCCCAGTCACAGCAAAGGACACCTATCACCTCCAGAAACCCCAGTACGTCCCCGACCAATGGGCAGTTGTTGGAGCAATCAAATCCAAGCCAATTTCATCACGTGGAGGGAAGGACAGCCAGAAAACTACCGTCCAACCTGCTAAAACCACTGGTCCCCTGAGGTCACAAAATCCAAGCCACTTTCACTGAGGAAGCGATAAGAGGCAGCAGGGTACTAAGCTGTCCACTTCAGCTCAGCGTAAATCTCAGAGCTTCCTCAAAGCTCTGCATGAAAGGGAACGGTATAGCTTGCCTGAAAAGCAGCCACTGGCCTCCTGAACAGAAACATTGCCATCTAGAGGCTCCTTACCTTCTTTGTGGACAGGCTTGGGAAAACCTGGGAGGAATTTCCACCCTCCCCAGGCACCTGTGCAGAAGAGAGCTGTTAGTAGGGACAGGGAACCTGAGGTTTAGGATTGCAGCATGAGCCAGACTCCAAGAGATTTCATCCCAAGGTGACCAGGCTGCCCTGTGGGGAGACACCAGTGGAGCCTTACTAGTGAGTCCGTGAAATGGAGACGGGTGTGAGAGCATCCAGCTCAGCTGTGGATCTCCAACTTTTTCTGCACACAAGGAAGTGCCAACCACCCACTGAAGTCCTCTGTAAAGGTGGGCTCGGATGACAGCAGGCCCCACCTTTAGACCAGGCTCTTGCTCCACAGCAGAGACATTCTCCAGCAGCTTTTTTTGGCCCAGGCTGCTCTCCAATTTAACAGCCCCTCAACACAATGCTTTGTCTCCATCCCACAAGACCAGAGGCAGGTCAGGCCATGCAGTGGCATATCAACCAGTACGTCCTGGTCAGCAGAGAGAGGCAGGTCCTCCAGAGAGGAGTATGATTCAGGCAGCAAATAAGTGTCCCGTGGGGTTGCCCACAGTGTCTTCCACTGGCATGTTAAGTGCTGCAGAGATCACACCTACACCAAAGATCCTGGGAATCCCAGCCCCAGAAAACCTGAGGGACAGCAGAGGAAGATGGAGGGGCCTAAGCAAGGTCCACAGGTGCTCATGGAGGCCAAGAGAGCAAAGACCATGTAAGTGCAGAGAAAACTGTCGCTCAAGACCCGAAGGGAACTGAAACAAGCATGATAAAGAAGGAAAGCATGGCAGCCTCTCTCCTTTCCAATGACACAGCAGCCAGCAGCCATGGCCCGGCATTGCTCTTGTAGCTGAGATAGTGGCATTAGCAGTAGGGGCAAGCTGGACATGAAGCTGGGGATCAGCAAGGCAAGGAAAGCAAGGGCCTGGACAGACTGCAGGGAAGAGGATGCACTAGGGAATTCAGCTGAGGTCAAAGGTAACATCCTCATCTCAGGTAAACTGAGGGTGGAGCACTGAAATCAGTGGTTGTAGACTGGCTTGCACCAACAAAGGACAGAGGCTGGAGCACATAGCCTCCAAGATGAAGAAAACTCTCCGCCCAACAGAGCAGCCTGCAAGCAAGATGCAGATCTGCAGGCTGGCACTTTGGCTTCTGGTCTCATCCTCCAAAAGTACCCAACAATAGCAAGGGCTATGCCACAACACAGTCATTGTTATGCCCAGAAAGTGGCCTAGACACCCTTAACTCTGACTGATGGTGAGTACACACCCCGCTGCAATCCACCACTGCAGTAGTGGGACACATCCTGGTACTACCTCCACCTTTTCAAGCTCACCTGGGAGTGCCCTTCTCACTAACCATCTGCAACTTGAAGCATGTCCTCAAATCCAGACCAGTGCTTAGTCGGGAAGCTTTTGTCAGCAAAGATTAATTTCTGCGGTTTGCAGCTTTCTACCTGAGCTACCTCGGAGCTTGAGCTGTCTGGGGAGGAAGAGAAAAGATAATAAAATCCCCTGTATGTGTTGACCAGAAAGTCAGTCTCGTTGGACATCCCGCAGTCCTCTCACATTTTTAAACTGGTGAATCACTGGAACTACTGAAGAGTAGAAAGAAACTGCCCACCCTGAGCCCCAGAAATCTCATCTGGGAAGGCAAGAGACTAGAAAAACACATTTCAACAGGGGTTTTGAAAATAAACCACTCTTCAGCCTTAATTAGGGCTGGTCCGGGCCAGGCAGCCATTAAGGTGCTTGCGCAGGGAGCTGCGGTTAGTATCCACTAATGGATGAGTAAGAAGACACCCCAGGATTAAAGCTACTGGCGCCTCTGAGGACTGATGGAGGGGAAGCTTCCTGGCAGCTTTTTCTTCCTCTCCCCCATGGTCAGTAAGTTGATGATGGATGTGTGAGTCCCAACCCTCTCTCCCGCAGCACATCATTTGATTTGCCGCAGACATGGGGCTGGAGGTCCCCAGCAGCACTCTGCAGGCCAGGAGAGGTCACCGTCTCTTTGAATAACATCCTCTTGGAGTGCCAAGAAGTGACATCAAGCTTTGCCCCTTGCCACCCCTCTGGCATCACAAGGATGCTAGTCAGAGTACGGGTTACAGGAGGTGCATTCCCTGCCATCTCTGGCTGCCCATGCATGATTTATACCTGCTGTGTCAGATGGACATTTACATACATTGGTGTGATTGCACATGCTGCCTCCCAGCAGCAGTGGCACTGCTCATGGAGCTGGGTGGGGAGACTGGTCTGCACCATGCCAGCCCAAGCCCTCCTCCATCCTGCATCCACAGAGAAGAGCTAATCCCCCTTACCCTGCCAGTGACATTATGCTTGCCCAGGGTAGATTAACCATTTCCTGGAATGCTGCTCTGCAATGGACCATGTCAGATGGCCCAAATTGTTCACAAGATTTGCTGCCGAGAACCTGAGCCAACGCGGGGGCCAGCAACATGCTGGCGCAAAAGGCACAGCCAGGATGCAGGTCACATGGAAGGCACTTGCCTCAGGCATCCCTTCCCCAAAATTCCCTCCCAGCTCCAGCACAGGCTTGCAAGCCTGCCTTCTCCTCCCTCACCCTGCTTTGATGGACACAGCTGGTCCACAGATCAGCAGATCAGACAAACAAGTAACAACACGCAGCTCATGGGAGAAACAGTCAAAACACATAGGAGACAGACACAGCAGCTGGGAGAGGGCAAAGGGAGTCAGCACTGCAAAACAGGGCACCTCTGCAGAGCAAGGACCCCCCCGCCATCCCAGCTCAGTGGCTGGGAAGCGACCCTTCTCACTGCATTTACAGTTGCAAGTTACTAAATAGTCTTACTTTAAAACAACCCTGAGCATCTCACATAACAGGACAGGGTCTACAGCTGTGTTTTCTCCTTCTCCCCCAGTCCAAACGCCATCTTTGTCTAAACCTAACTTCACCAGCCCAGACATGAACGTACAAGAGCAGCCATCTACAAACATCACCAACCGCTCTGGAGTGAGTTAATATTTATGTTGGCATCTCTACTGCCCTATCTAGCCAGCAGGACCAAGGGATGAGGGTGAGGGGAGGTTGAGGGCATCGCTGTGAGGCACTCAGCCTGAAATTACAAACATTGTCCCACCACTGGGTCACTCACCACAAGATCTTCCATCATCGTGGCCAGCTGGGACCCTCAGTAATTTTCAGCTGCAAAGTCAGCATTCAGACAGGGCTTGTGCTGCTCTCCCAGCCACAAACTGTATATTTAAAAACCAAAGTGCAGATAGGGAAGTGCTAGGGGGGGTGGCAAGGGGGAGATGCTCATTTGTCCTTGGCAGAACAGCACTGCGGCACCAGCAAACACTCGGCTTTGAGGGCAGAGGAAAGCACTGGCAGCTACAAATTACTAATCAATGTCGGGTAACAACAACAGCAGCTAATAATGAAGGGCTGATCAGCTTACTACGGCAGTAATTATTCCTGACACCAGCCCTCAGAAGGAGCATCCAGGCTTAGCACGCTGTCTACCATGATGATAACCCAAGATAACTAGAGAAATTTTGTACTGGAGAAAAGGAAGGGGGTAGAGAAAAAACACTCAGCAATTAGCAAGACTTGTGGTGCTAATTACACTGTGAATGGTGTGCAGGCTTTGTCAGAGCTAACTTGAGCCTTCCCCACAATGCCAGGGAGGAATGTGAAGTGCCAGCACACCTTTCACAAAGCGGTGGTGACAAACGGTCTTGGCACCCAGTTATTTTTGAGAACAACACAACTCACTGCTGCCGACACCGAACTCAGCACCAGCCCTTTGCCATCACGATCACCTGGGGAAAAGCCTCTCACCTCCACAGTGTAGAAACAATTGGGCTTCTCTTCACATCATCAGGTGGTGCTGAGCCCACCTAACTGGTACAGCACCAATTCAGGATGCGAGTCTTTTGGTATGAGACACAGCCAGTGCAAGACTAGAAATCTTAATTTAGCAGTGTGTCTGAGGTGTATATGCTCAAAACACCCCGCCTTCACCCACAGCGACTCAGGATCCTATGGTGATGATGCTATGCAGCAGCCCAGCCACAAGATCCCCATCACTTCCAGCACGACTACTGGTCCTCCTGCTGAAAAAAAGTTTGTCAGCATCCGTTCACCAGCATGGGAAGAATTATTGCACCCAGCAGGGGTAGCAGCGTGAACGTGCGAACACACACGTGCTTCCCTCATGCGCTTCTTACTGCTAGAACAGGTGAGAAAAAAATATAACAGCCCCAAAGGCTTGTGATCACACATGCCTCCTTACCCACTTCTCTCCCAAGCAGGCGTAATTAAGCGCACCGTTTTCTTGCACCCTTCATTCAAGAGGCTGCCAAATTGTTCTCTCAGCAACGGTGTGTATTTAACAGATGTGAGCTTCGCAGGAAGGCAGCTGGTTCGTGGTGCGGGTCACTGCAGTAGCCAGCACATGGCATTTTAAGTTCTGCAAGTCCAGAGATGAATGAAGAGGTTGAAGCATTTCTCCGTGCAGATCAGTGCAGTTACAGCAGCAGCATGACCGCTCTGTAGTGAGCTCAGACCCCATCCTCCCAGGCTCTTCCCTCTCCTCCAAGGCAGGCAGGCTCTGGCACCTTACAGGGAACGGGGGCTTCACCTTGGCCATGGCGTCTTTGCAGAGAGCCCTGCAACCCACCAGGAATATGTACCAGACATTTCACCAGCCTGGCAAGATCCAGCAATTTGAGGGATATCAGAGGTACCTGTCAGCTCTGTGCTCATGGCCTGCAAAACTTCCCAACACATCCCAAATGCGAGTCCTACCCTTCTCCCTCCCTGCAAGGGTACTCTGTGCCGGCCCGGCCCCTCCCAGCCTGCTTGCAATGCTGTGATACAGCCCACAATCCTATTACAGGGCAGTGTCAGGGGGACACGGCTACCAGCCCTTGCACGAACAAAATCCTATTACAACAGAGATCCTGATTCTAGCCTTTATTTACAGAAATTATTATTACAAGGGACCCTGAGGGAAATCATGGTTCTGGGCTTTATACACTGAATTCATCATTGCTAGGGAAGAAGCCTCATAATGCCTGAGACATACTGAGATGCAAACTACCTCTGAGTTGTTTGTCATGGAGCGGGGAAGGGAAGGAGAAAGAAAGAAAGAAAAAAAAGCCAAACACAGACTAAGCCATTGCAAGAGAAGAAAAAGGGAATGGCATGTGTATTTCTTTTGTCCAGCCCAAAGCAATTTCCATCTGCAAGGTGCACTAAATCCTTCGTACCACTCGATTAAATTACGGCTGACCTAAGCAGAGATTGTTGTTCTGCCAAAAAAAAAAAAAAAAAAAGCAGTCTAGCCTCAGCATCCTCCACAGACAGAACAGCCAGGGCCCCATATGGGCAAGTGAGCAGCCCAAGGAGGGCTAGGAAGAGAAGGAGGAGGGACATGCTGCAGGGCTCAAGCAGCTCAGAGGCACTACCACATGTGATATCACAAACAGTGCCAGCACCGACACCAAACGCTGGGCTGGAGTGCTTGCTTTTGGGTGAGAGAATACTGATGAGAAAGGGGAGCAAAGTCCTGCTTCATCCTCCTGATACCACATTTGGGCACGCAGGGGAAGTCAAGGGATCGAGCACCCTGGGGCACCCTCCCACCTGCAATTCACGCATAGCAATGCTCGAGCACCAACACGGTCCAGTGGTCAGAGCATTCCCGTCACATACCTTGACTGGTTGATACGAACAAAGAGGGGAGGATTTTGATGTTCAATAGGGAACAGACAGGAGGTGGTCTTGGGGCAGATCAACCTGTCAGATGTACGTTGTTCAGGCATACTGCAAGCAAGGAGGAGAAGGACAATGAGGAAGCATTAAGCCTTATGTGAATCTCCAGGAGTGGCCCCTAAAATTTGTCAATGCAAAGCAAGCAAGGCATCAGAGGAGAAGGGGAGATGGTCTGTACAGTGAGGTCCCATGACACTGCCGCATGGATACCATAGCACCATCAGGGTTATAAATCTCAGAGAGATTTATAACCTCAAAGAGAGGTGCCACCTCAAAGAGAGGTAGCACCAGACCGACTGAATGGACTGCACCGGGCACCAGCAGAGTGACATACGCCTGCTGCAGAGATACCTTCTCCAGCAGAAACATCTCCCTCACCCTGCAGATGTTTGGAATAAACAACCTATCATCCCTTTGCTGGTACAGAGACGGAAATATTGACCTTAATGCCAGTTATGGAAAGCAAGGATGTTCTGACAGTACCTGACTTGCTTGCATTTTCAACCAGACATTTCTTCAGCCACCTCCATCCACATGTACTTAGAGATTAGGCACTCCACCTGAAAGTATCTCCCCATGGTGAAGGGCCCAGGGACGCATCTAGCGTGTCACAACATCATCAGAGAAAGGCAAATCCTGACAGGTAACAGGAAGGTCCCACCAGCTGACACCAACGGGTGACCATGACAGCTCTCCAGGAGAGAACCAGGAGTAATGGTGTTGCTCAGGGACAGCCCAGGCATGACTGGTATGTCACAGAGGGGACATCAGCACAGGGTGCAATCTCAAATCCTGAACCAGACAGAAATTGAGTCTGGAACCAAACTTCCTCCTTTGTGTCTTCAGTCAACTCATCTCCCACTGCTGTCTCCACCAGGAAAGGAGGCCATGGTCTTCCTCACCTCTATGATCTGCAGCCAATGCAGTAGCCCTGACAATGCAGGGTAACACGGGTGCTGGCCCCTGCACGGCTGTTTGCCAGCATTTCAAGGTGAATCTGACAACAGAGCTGCTTTCCTAAGTGTTAAGAACATGCTTCGCTCCAGCTTTTCATCTCAAGCAACACGCAACGCCAAGGGCAGCTTGCCAAAAGCAAAAATCACATGCAGGACAAAAACTCACCCCTGGGAAATCTGCATCCAAGGAAGTCTGGAAACCTCCCCCCCAAAACTGACAGAAGTGCAAGGTTATTCAAATCTCTCCCCTACTGAGACAGTCTCTTTCAATTTGTTCGGTGGACACGTTTCATGGCTCACCTGTGGAGTGACTGTTTCCTGAAGAAGGAGGAACAATGGAGAAGCTTGAGCACAGCACAAAGCCAAACCTGGATTGTGCCTCTTGGTTTTTATCGCTTCTCCCCCCCTGAGGCAGGTTAGGAGTGAGATTTCAGAGAGTCCAGCAATATTGTTAGTGTCTGAGCCACAAGACAGCAATCCTAAACTGGAAGGAACAATACAGCCCTCTTCGTGAACCTGTCCTGCTTATTCTCTTTTCACAGCACAATTGGAGGCTAAACTCACACTCCAATAACAGTGCCGTGGATGAGTCATCTTCACTGCTGTCAGCTGGAATGATAAGGATGAAATTGCATCGCTTATCAGCAATGAGCCAGCAGGGAGGTGGCTACAGGACCTGTGAGACAGGCTGAGAATTTGTGTTAGGAAACTGAGCCCAAAAGAGAGACGTTCTCAAAAGACCCAACCTTTTGGCCAGTTCCTACGTGAGCTCAGCATTGCTTCAAAGCCTAAAACCAAGTTAAATATTTGCTCACAGAGACAGCAACTGCTTCTCACACCTGCTTATGGAAGAGAAAATTGGGGGGGGCGGGGCTTGATGACAATTTTAGCACCAAATTGTGGCAAGTTCTTAATGTTTTCAAGCTGTGAGTCCTGCAGGGTCAACGGAATTGGACTCACAGATCATAATGGCTCTGACTAATCACAGCCAGCTCTTGGCTGGCTGCCTGGTTAAAGATCCAGATTACTCCAAAGGGAAGCTGACCCTGACTTAAAGTCAGGCCCATGTTTTACAGCTTCACATTGCAGCTGCTAGGCTCTACCTTACATACCTTCTTTTTGAAATAGCTGTTCCCTCTCCCTCTTTTGGTGACCTACCGAGAAGCAGGACCATTGGCAGGGTCTCATAATCGACAGGTCTAAGAAAGCAACTTCCAGCCAGCTAACTAGTCTGATGCATTAAATAGCTGAGCAACTAAAACCACTGCAGCAAAAATTACTTGCAGCAGAACATCAGTCCTTTGGGGTGGTCTCCCTAAGCTAGCCCACGCTAGTATTTGTTTGTATTAATACCTAATACCTTTCCACTCACACAATTCACCCTCAAGATACAAAAATAGGAAGCCGGTTGCAGAGAACGAGCAATCCAGCATACCAGATAAGACATTTCAAGAACACCTCCCCAGATCCAAAAGCCCTTGATATAGCCCTTGGCCTGCAAGAGACGTGCTTGTGTTCCTGTGGCATGTTTAACCCTGAAAAGTCATGGCTCACCAGCATTTTCCTCCTGTAATTTGAAACATAACAAGCTGTGTAACACCAGCTCAGGCTCAGTGATTCACATTGGAGGAGGTATGCGAGAGATCACCTCTTACCCAAATATATATAATTTTGGCTGACAGCTATAATGGACATCAGAGTCTTGCTCTCCATGGGAGATTCAGCCAGAGATCACCTCTGCGGGATCAGCTATCTGACCGGAATATAAAGGCAGCCATTGGCATTGAGACCGGTGCTTCAGGGATTGAGAGCTGAACAAGGCAGTTGCTTTCCCAAATGGCTAAGTAAAGCAGATAAAGGAGCTGTAAGTTTATTTGATGATTTAATCAATAAGATAATTAAATTAATTCAATAGTTTGATACAAAGCTACTTCCTTTCTGTTTGATTTAACCGCATTTCAGAACTTTCATGGCTTAGTTGATCAAATACATAAAATAGCAAATTTGTGCTAATTAATTAATCAGATGTATTTTCCTTAACTATGAATTGCGAAAGGCCTGTAGGCAGAGAGTGCAATCACCCAGTGACCATCTAACGACAGTCATAGATTTGCATCTACAGTCATCTCACAACCCACTAACAGTGCCAGAATTAATCTAAAAGGCAGAACAACCATGCCACAAGGGGATCTGGGGGAGAACAGAGATGCCAGGGCATCCACATCCTTTTAGTGTGTGCATCCACAATACAGAGAGGTCCAAACACTTCTGGTAATGGAGTAAAGAAGAACTAGTATCATGCATAGAGTTGTTTTCCATTTACTGGGAGGAAGAGTAAAGCGTGTTCCTTCAGGAGGGCGGAACAGTCTAGGGGTGCATTTTTTAGCCTTGCTTCCTAAAGAAGCACCAGACAGTTTCCTAAGGAAACACCAGAGAAGCCAGTTGGCACCACCATCCCTGTCCAAAGGCACAGTAACATGGTGAGACCCATCCCATGTAGTTGGAACCTCTACCTCGTCAGACTGCAGCGAATCCCTCCCCAAGGCAGGGAGCAGATATCTGCCACTCTCCTTCTCATAAAGGTACTCCCTCATGTGGCTGGACAGCCCCGTTTGAGAAAGCAGACTGGGAAAGAGTATCCTCCCGAGCTGGGGAGACTGATGCTGTTTGCAAAGATCCCTGGGTTTTTTTGTCTTTCCCAGGAAGGACAAAAACCACACACACCCAACCCTGCCTGCAACTATAGACATACGGTAATTCCCAGCATTACCACAATCTGCTTTCAGGCTAATTCTCTCTTCCTCCCCTCCCTCGTTTCTCTACTTGAAAATTATCCAATGCCTGACACTGCCAGAAGAGATGCAGTAAAGGCGATCGCAGGTCAGCCTCCTTCAAACAATTCCAGGGTCTTCTTGCCAGGTTCCTCTCTGGGTAATACCAACCCTCCAGCAGGAAAGAAAAGCCTCTAAATTAAAAAGACCTGGACAGCAACCCACCAGCTCCCACTCCTGCCCTGATCAATGAAGCTTGCTAATTAAAAGCAGTTGACCTGAGCAAAGAATGGCTTGGAGGAGATTAGCCCAAGGGAGACAAGATTTAAGAATTAAATTACTTGACTGGTCTGTTTCATTTTATTTTACAACCCCAGTTTTTCCTCCTCCCACACACAGGTAAATGGTGGTTTTGAGTACTCAGTCCCAATTTGTTAGAGCAAAGGAGCAAAGAACATGGTCATGCTATTTAATTCACTGTCAAACACCACCATGTGAGTGCTTGGGGCTGTCAGAGCAGCTGCTTGGTCTGATCACCAGGTGACAACTGAAAAACAGCCAGGTGGCACCTAATTTCTCCAGTTTGATTAAGTAGTCCTTTGCACCCTGCCACATCAACAGGACTGTGAACAAACACACCAGCAACACCTCAGACACTCACTCTGACCCCACAGCCAGGGTCTCGCTGATGTTTTTATCTCTGCCTGTAACCCCTGTGAGATTTATTCCTAGCAATCAAAGGGAGATGACCACCACCCAAAAGCAATAGTGCTCAGGTCAGGTCCCCATCATCTGGCCTGATCAGCGACTTGCTGGTTTGAGTATCACACCGCACAGGGCTATACAGCAGACAAGAGGTCCTAAGGCAAGCCAGCATGTAGCAAACATGCCGGGTCTCATTCCTGGGGTCTTGCAGGATGAACTGGAATAGCAAGAAAGCAAACAGAGGGCTGGGCTCTTTGGAGAGCTCTTGCATCTAATTTTCAGAGTTGCTTTGCCCTGCTCATGTCAGTGGGAACCGCAGGAGCTCAGCGCCTCTAGAAACACTTAATAGGAGGCAAAGGAGAGGAATGTATCACTTCCTTGCTTCAGAAGAATTGGCTGGTAACGTCTTTTTTTTGCCCCCCATACAATCAGAAATTCCGATGCAAACATGAAATATGTTGTCCTTCAAGCACCAGTATTCAAGGGTCTTCACCACAAAATAACTTTAAGGGGATTTGCCCAGAGCATATGCATTTGCACAGAGAGTAAGTATATTCTTGGGAGAAAAGAACAGCTTCCTAACAAAACTCTTGGGATTTTGTATATGTTCCACATACAGTCTTGGCATTCATTTTCTTTTAAAAATCACTGTCTTGGAGTTGAGGGAGATAAGACCAAGAACAGGAACCATGGCAATCCAATTTGTATAACTTAATAATCCACTGCCCTTTTTTTCTCCTGCATCCCATTTCTTTCCTTATTCAAGACCCTTCATTGCTCAAGACGCTGCAGACCCAGCCTGGCTGGTTGGGGTGCTCTCTCAGTCCCAGGCCACATGCTGTCCCCACTGCAATGGTATACATCCTGCAAGTTGCTTTTGCTGGGTGCTGCTCCTTCCTGTCCCAGGCAGCTGAAGGAAGCAGCAGGCTGTGTAGGCAGCCACGAGGGGGGAGCCCCAGGTGGCTCATGCACCATATCTCCCAGACCAGCATCCTTCCTTCAGAGCTGGCACCCCTTCTCTGGTCACCATGCCGTGTTCTTACTTGTCACAGAGAACAGCCCATGCAGAAAGTGCCACACATCTGTGAGAAGAGCTTTGCTCACACACAGAGAAAGAGAGTGGCCCTGGACTATCCCAGTCCCAGGCAAAACACATGCCTGGAAAAGTGCTGCCACAGGCTCGGCCATTCCTTGCACTGGACCCTCAGCAGGGCAGCAGGCCTCTTCTGTACCCACACTTCAGTGGCTGCTCCAGTGGTTTGGAGACTGGGACCTCCACTGCAACCCAAAGGCTTTCAGCAAGACCTGCACTGAGAATTAAACGGTGCAGCAGCACAGTTGGCTGCCAGTCCAGGCAGCACAACCAGCCACAAGCACGTATCCCCAACCCCTCACTGCATTTGCAGTCACCAGGCACAGGCACTTGCCGAGAGCTGACAAACGGGGCTGCTTTGGTCCTCACCTGCTGCCACAGCAAACATGCTCTCCTCCAGCTTCCACCCACTTCAGAGACTCCAGCCGAGAGCCAGCAGGGTGACCAGCTTCTTTCTCTGTGTGTGAAGAGATTGCTTCTGGATAAACTGCTATGGGGATCCCTGGTCACAAAGCAAGTGGTAGCGATGCACCTGGTCCTGTTCTCACCTACTTCAGCTCTGGCATAACTGCAGGGCCCAAAGGGTCCTCCCATACTCCTGGCTGTTGATACCAGATCTTCAGAGTCATCTCAGCTTTTGCGCCCCCATGATTATGCTCTCTTCTTTTCACCTTCATGCAGCCTGTAGCAACTTGATTACCATTTTCCAACCAGCATAGCCTGGACATTCCTGATACTGGACTGACCATCAGAAGAAGGTACTTTCTATTTCAGCTGCAAATCCCAAACTAAAATAATACTCTATTGCTTCCTCCAGTCCCCTTAAAAAAACATGATTGTAAGGTGAGGAAGAAGTGACTTGCAGAGCATCCAGCAAGAAGGGCTATTCATGAATTAGGACCCTAAGGCACCACCACCAGAAAAAAAACCCTATACAAACCAATCAACTAAAAAAACCCACAAAAAAACCCCAAACAAACAAAAAAAACACAAACAAAACAAAAAAACCACCCCAGCAATACCTCCTTTCAAACGCCAGCCAAAGGAAAAATAATTCAACACCTGAAATCTAAGCATAGCCAAGCTGCGTCTCAGCAAGGCAGTAATCCGTATTCCTCTTCACTGAGGAAAACGGCACATAAAAGCATGTAGCAATAGACACAACATCAAACACACTCTGCAAAAACAGAGGTAAGCCTCAGAGGTGCCCTAGATGGCCATACAGCTTGTAGGGCTCACCAAGGCTATGGGGACATCGTGGCTTATGCATTGTTTAGGCTGCATAAAGAAAGATGTCTGAGATGTTAAAATATACTGTTAACTCAGCCCTAATTCCCCAGCCGCTGTCCCTGAAGTAACCCCACGTTTTTATTACCAGGAGGGAGCCAATTGCAAACCCAACCACATATCCTTCTGAAGGGAAGAAATTTCAGAAATGCAGCAGAACATCCTCATCTGACTTGTGAAGCAAGAGATTTCTCTTCAAAGAAAGTTCCTCTCTCCAGTGACACCTCCCCTCCTGCCCAAAGGCAAGAGAAGTATGGGAAGGCATGAAGAGAAGCAATGCTGGATAGTCCATCAGAGGAGGGTGCCGAGATACTCCCTTGCAGCTACCTGGCTGAAATTCAAATGCTGGATTAGTGTCTCTGGCACACTGTTAATAGGAGGCAGAGGAGAGAGATGTAATGCTTCCTTCTGGCCTTTCAGATCGACGATCCTTTCCCAGATAGCAGACAGTCTGGTCCGTCAAAGGGAGACTAGAATCAGAAATGAGAATCATTTGTCATATAAAATTTCCAGGTATGAGGAACCAAGTTGAATTTGTATCAGGCAGAGATGCTGTACTAACACAGCAGCAGCTGGGAACTCCAGTCAGGTGAAGGTTAGGGCTGCTTGGCATTACACTCATGGGCCTCTCAGAAAACAAAAAAGCAAAGGACGAACACTTCCCCTTGGCAAGCTCACTCCCGCCCAGCTGGATGCAATGGGCTTTGAAGGTTGGAAACTCAGCAGGGTTAGCTATAGTGAAACAGGGAGGAAAATGGAGATATGGAAGAAGAAAAAAGTTAGTCTTCAAAACCAAAGTGTTTTCGTTCATCTTCTCTTTGGTCACCAAGGTAGCTGCAGCTGTGACTTGTGTTCCGGGACTGAAAGGAAAACACTACCTGGAGTTCTCGGGAATGGGAGTCACTTACACATCATCTTTGTACTGAGTTACAGCTCGCATAAAAATAAGGGTGGCAAGCCCCAGAGGTGCCCTTTAGCTACGTAAAGGGAAGAGTTCTGCAAAAGACAGACCTTGATAAAGCATGATCCAAACGGGGCATCCCTTGGGGTAGGTGACAGCTGTGCAGACAATCACCCCAACAGCTCCAGGCAGGGTTTGGGCACTGGCTTCTGCCCAGATCCAGGCAGTGGGTAAGAACACAAGCAAGTAAAGGGAGTGGTGTTACTCAGATTGGATATGTCCTATTTCTCCTATCAAATATCTGCAAAAGCACTGGTTTTCCACCTCCCCTGGGACACTGACACGGATCAGCATCTGGAAGGCCCTTACCACTGCCAATCCCAGCACCCAAGGACCTGCCATCTGCGTTGCAACCTGCCTTCTGTACTGATTCGTTAAGTTTTTGCCCTGATTGCATGCCTCGGGCAGGCGACAGTTGCTTTGAGCAGGACTTGCAGGAGGGAAGTATTACAGCTTGGCTGCTGCCAACGCGCAGATGTTACAGGCTGGGTCACGGCAAGGTGCTAAAGGCCTTCAGAAATGTTGCAAAGCATTAATTATGTTCCTGCAGCTGTTCTTTAACCCTCACTCATGTCTCCTTTCTTCCAGGGGCTGCCGGAATGACAACTGTGCACAGGAAATCAAAGCAGGAGGCTTTGAAAGGAAACAGAGACTTTAAAGGTTAAAAGAAACAGCACTCTGCAAACACAGGGTTTTTCTAAAGCTGCTTGTCCCTGCCATTTGCTTGAATGCCTCCTCTTCTCCCAGTTGGTGCAGCACTGAACACCACCACCACCCAAGGAGAGATGGAAGAGGACACCCAAATCCTGACGTATCATGGAGCACATCTCAGCTGGGAGGTTGATCCATGGGCTTGGAAATGCTTTGTCTCACAAGACTGGATGGAATGGCTTGCGAGGTGGGATTAACCAAGCCTCCTGCCTGTGCAGATCCAGAGGTGAAATCTGAAAGGTTTCCTAGGTCAGAAACACCCCATTATGCCCCAGTTAGACCACAGCTGTACTGAGCTGGAGAGCAAACCTGTAGGACACACCACTGATCAAACTGCTCAGCCAAACCCAAGCTCAGAGCTTCTCCCATCCCTGCTCTGGAAGCTGAGGAACATCAAGCATCAAGACAGCATTCAGTCAGGCTTACCTGAACAGTGCTGGGAGACAGGACAAGCCAAACATGTGCTGAAGTCACTGCTTGCACTTCAGCCCCCTGACAGCCACCATGTGCCTGGGCTGGCCACACGCCTCCTGGGGTCCCTGCAAAGGCAATCTCAGAAGGACCTACACACACATCTCTGGGCAATGGGAGCATTAGAAAACCTGCAGCTACTTCTGAGAAAGCAAGTTCATCCCTATGGCACGGCACTATTCAGAGCTACCACTGTGGCAAAGCAGAACAGCTTCAGTTAAGGAGGTTTGCATCCAGATTTCTGAGCCCTGCTGAACATTGGGACTAACAAGTGCCAACACAACACCAGGGCAGCCATTCCGGTGCTAAAGCTGCAGCCTACCTGGGGAGGCATCTCCATGCCTTGCAAGCCAGGGCTTCCCATGGGGAAAGTCTGCCCATTGCTAATCTACAGACCAGCTGCAAATTGAAACCCCAGCTCAAACACAGGCATCCACTAACATATCTGTACAGATTGGGCTGCAGATGTGACACAGGACCATCAGTGGTCTGATAAAGCCCACCAGGCTCCTGAACTGCTTCTCCCTCCTCCATTCCCCATGCTTTAAGCTGAAGTCAAACAGAGCATAACTCCTTTTAAGACTCACAGATGATGTGTTTCTGAATCATCTAGTTGGGCGGCTTGCGCTGGCAGGGGAAACAAGATTGTCTCTGGAATCCTTTGTGCTGCAGCTCTCCATGCACAATAAGATACTGCACACTCACAAGCTAAATAACTTTTTATGCTAGAAATGAAGTAGGGGGTGGAGGAAAAAAAATACAGGCACAACAACAGCAAACAAACAAGCAGAGTCTGAGGTGATGGAAAAGCAGGCAGAGAAAGATATGCTGTTGTGCCTGGACACACATCCCACACAACAGCATCTTCCAGCACCTTCCACATTTAAAAAGGCAGAAAACAATAAAGAGGACAAGCATTGCCTGACATCTCCTGGACATGTCTTCAGCTGGAGATTGTTACAATGCAGTATGCTCGCCAAGACTTGAATTTCTGCATAATGGCCCCCAACAGCTACCGATACCCTCAGCTGCTGCTGGCACAAATGTTAGATCCATTGCAGATTTAGGAGCTATGGTAACTAAAAAAAGATCAACATACAAGATCTTGAAAGGGGATCCATAATAGCATTGAGCCCCAAGGCCACCTGTAACACCAGACCAAGCTCCCCAGACAGCCAGAAGTGAAGGACCTTCCTCCACGCAGCTCAGGACCCTCATCCCAGGCACCCAAAAAGGACGCACCACAGCAGTGGGTGATAGCTCTCCTCCCCTCCAGGAACATCCCACAGGGTGCCATGGGGAAGCCTGGCCCAGGGCACACAGCCATTTCAAGCAGGAATCAGGGATCACCACAGTCACCCTAACTCAAGCTCCTCAGTCTTTACATGCTGAGCTTGGGCTTGCCTTCCTTGGGTGGCTGTCCTAGGGGAGATGGGCTGACACCCAATTCCCACCAGGATGGGCCAACAGCCAAACAAAATCAGGTTAAAGGCTTTGCAGAAGCAGTGTTTGTGCTAGACATCTCTGGAAACCCCTGTTATGCTTAAATATCAAGGAAGGAGACAATGTTTTCATCTACTTAATAAAGCCCTTCAAACCACCCACAACCACATGGCCTAGGCTGGGTACTTTAAAACAGCTTTCAGCTGAGACTTTTATTTCCAACAGAATAATTTCACACCCCACTCTCACAGAGTACTTTCACCCCAGATATCAGAGCAGTTATATTACAAACCAGGGGGGAAAATAGGAGCAACATAACTGACATCACCTGTGATTCCAGGAGCAGAAACTCCTACCTACCCAAAACTGCAGCCAGCAGGGACAGGCAGAGGCAGCTTCTCCTCCAGCAGCCTCTCCTGAACAGCAGCTTTCCTCTGATCTATCTACTTTTTTCCAGATTTTTTTTTTCTTTCCACCCCCCAACTCCACGTTCAAGTTACTTAAATTTCAGAGGGGCTGACATCTTCTGATGAAGATGATCCCATTGGTGTTATTGTCTGGCTGCCAGCTCCTGGGAAACAGGCGAGGCATGAGGGCGGTTGCTGTTTTTAACTGGAGGCCACGTCTGACTCGAGCGTTAGGGGAGTTAATGAGCACCGTGCAGTGGGAGGGAGGGCTGGGAGAAAGCAAACAGGGAAAGCTTTATTTTTGTATTTCATTATTTTTATAAGAAAGATAAGCCAGGGACCTTAAGAAGTGCCTAAAGGGCAATTTTTTTTTTTTAAACAGCATAATTACAGGTTTGCAGCTGGAAGAGCCTGCTGGGATGTCCTGTGCCCAGGGGTGAATAGAAAGGAGGTGCCTGGGCCTCCACACAGGACATTACAGGTCACATTGCTCTTCTAGGTCTCATGAAGGTCTGGAAGGGAGACATCCCTAACAGACTATATTAGTGGGTCCTGTTGGGGATGCAGCTGCAATTGCAGTCGGACAGGGAAAGCTTTGATGGTCTGCAGTAAGGGCCAGATATTGTCATGACATTCTCCCCGGCAGCTTAAGGTCCACCTCACAATCAAGACCTGCACCAATTTGCAGGGTATGAGGAGCAGATCACACCAGCCTTTCCTGCTGAAATAAACACAAAGGTATTCCTGTACACACACACATGCACTCTACAACCCTGGAGAAGAATATCTGTGGTTCACCCCATTCACCCAACCCTGTCCCAGGCATGATGTGGGTCTGCACGATGGACCCTCTCTTGGAGTTAACAGTTTCCACACTATCCCAAGGAGTCCAGGTGCCCTGGAATCTCCCTTACCAGTTCTGAAGGGGGCTCAGGCCACTCAGCAGGTGCTCAGCACCAGGCAGGTGGAAGCCAAACCTAGCCATCTCTAGAAGAGATGGACAGGGTCAGCAAACTTAACATTATTCCCCTTAAAGCAGCAGGGAAAAGGTTAAAAGAAAAGATTTATGGGCATATCTTTCTGCCAGAACCACCAGGTGATCATGTGTACACATTTCTCAACACTAAGACCTAATTTTCCACCATTTCCCTTGATTTGCTGTTCCTTTTCTCTCATTTCCTTGATTTAGGGCCCAATTATTTCTTGTCCTCTTGCCAGTGAAACAAAATATTTCATAAGCACTCCTGCTGCCTCTCCCCACTCCCTCCCTCCTTTGGATGCTGGTTTCAATGCCTGACTCATGCCTCATGTTCTGCAAAATTTAGGGTATTTTAGTGAACACCTAATGATGATTTCACCATTTTTCACAGTGATGCAAATGGGATTTGGCACCAACGAGCTCGCTGTTGGAATTTAAGGGAGCATGTGGCTCGTCTTTGCAAAGCAGTCCCTGGGGATTGTCACCTGGGCAGGATATCCTTCTGATGAGACTGTCCCTCACTAGGGATGAGCCATGTGCCCTGGGCTGGTGGTGACACCCTGTGCTGGGATATGGTGAAAAGCAGACAAGTCAACTCCATAGCTCATCTAATTCCTGACCAATACAGATATGTGAGTGATGCCCTGCAAGAATTGTGTCAGTAAAAGCAGGACTGTGCAAGGCAACTCCCTGACTGGACCACATCACACCCCCTTGACGTAGCTGCACAGCCATGGAAGATTTGGGGACTACCAAGTACGTCTAGGGCCCGGTCCTCCTCCTTAATGATACAGACAACAAATTCTGCCCTCTCTAAAGGAAGTGTAAAGAGTAAGGAAAGAAAAAGGACAATGCCTGTCTCTGGTGGGTCCCAGTCTAGACTTCTAAGTATAATCAAATCTTTCAAGTGGTTCATCACAGTTGAACCCCTGGGACCCATCCCAAAACTGCAGCACAGAATGGACTGACTGCTGTCAGCATGTTGAGCACCAGCCCTTGGGAAAAGTCTCAGGCAAACACTCTCCCCATAGAGCAATGGTTTTATAAAAGCCTTCCATCCTTCTTCCTCCCCCTGCCTGATCACAGCATATAGCATTTGCTTAGCATCCTCCTACTAGTTCCCATAATCACACCCAAACCTGTCACAATACAACACAACCACAAAAAAGACAGTTAAAAGTGCTATTTCAATATTGCCAACCTTTTTCAGGGCGATGTATCCATAGAGTGAGGTGAGGAATATTAGGGGACCAACAGCACAGATCAGATAAGAGGTTCCCTAGGCTGCGAGCACAGGGAGAAAAAGCTAAAGTTTGCCCCAAATCAAATGGAGCAAGGACTCAAAATTGGGTGTCCGGTATCCTGAACTCATGTCTCAAGACACCGGTGACTTTAACTTCCATGCTGTTTACCTCTACCTGCACAGCACAATTCCTTTAGCCTTTTTCCTTCCCACCCCTCCTCCCCAAAAAAGGAAAACAACTCACTACTTATGAAGCCTTTACATTCAAATGCCACCTGGAAAATTTCAAACCCTTGGAAGCTGCAGCAAAATGGGACTGTGCTTGCCAGCCAGCTCTAACTTGGGTTGCTCTCCAGAAGAGAACAGCCGCTTGTGTTGGCAAGCTGCTGCTCCTGTATCACCTTGCTTGCCGTAACAGCAGACATGAAATGCCACCTCTCCAGTTTATACCATGGCTGTACGTGGATTATAAATGGAGGGCAGTTTAGCCAGCTAGGCAGGCGAACACCACAGCTCCTCCGAAAGACAGCGCCTCTTCTACTCATGCTTACCCAGCAATAGGCATCTCCAGTGATTCTAGTCCTTCCAGTGGCTGGCAGTAACAAGGAGGAAAGATCTTGGGCATTTGGAGAAGATAATCACGAGGAAGGGATAGGGAGAGGTACTCTCTCCTGGTTATTTTGAGCTATACCCGTTCTCTTCACCCAAGGGGATGATTGCCACAGCACATGGAGAAGTGTCCAAACATGACTTCATGCTCAGCCATCACTGATGGAGCCAAGCAGGCAAGAGAGCTGGACACAAGCTGGAAGATGCAGAGCCCTGTCAGAAACCAGGCCCTAAAGCATCACGATAGAAAGCCCTAGGAGGGTTAAAACAGTATTCATGAACCCCAAAGCAGGCAATGGGATCTGGCCTTCACACCCACTACCACAGCTGTTGGCAGCTTGTTCACACATTTCTCAGGGCCTAGAGGACAAGTTGAGTCACACAGTGCTGCTTAGCCACACTGAAATTCTTGCTGCTCTGTTACAGGATTGGGCAACTTCACTCCAAAATGCTTTGCAAAATAATTGACCACCAAATGCCACCAGAGCAAGACTACTTTGGTCTATGGTAACACAAGAAAGGACTGAGGTTTGTCAGGGGGGTCTTCTTTATCTGAACTTAAGAAGCAGAAAACTAGCCCTAGCTAGAAACAGCAAATAAGAAGGGAAAAACAAATGAGGAAGAAACCTGAAAGGCATCTCCTTCTTCACCACAGGGGCTACATAAGGCAAGAGCCCTCTATTTTGTCCTGGGAAAGGTTTCTGAGACCTTGCCTGCCTCACCCTGTGGGGCATCAAACCTGCTCTGAGCTCCCTCCGAGGAACAGCCCGAGTGCCTCTAAAACCCACCTGCAGGTGAGAAGTTTGGGGACTGGAACCCCCCAGAGCCCTTAAAGGATGCTAACCAGGCTAACTTCATTCCTCTTCATAACTTGGTATGATCAGCTGTGCTAACTGTGTTGGCCTGGGGTTTGCTAGATTAGTGTCACTTCTAATTTATCACGTGGCTGTGGCTGGCTGGAAGCATAACCTCCAGGGGCAGCTGGCTCACCCTAAGCACACTGTTTTCCATAGGCCATCTAAGTCCTGTCCACTAGACCAGTTTCCCTTCAAGCTACCTGTCAGCCTAGCACAGGCTGGACAGTCCCCTAAAGCTAACATACCACAGTTCATATTCCTGGCAAGTACCATCACAGGGCTTAACTCCCCTGAAAAGTATTGGAAATAGTAAAAGCTGGCCATTAGGGCAGTTCTATATTGGATAGAGATATTCTATGTTGTAAAGCATGTTTGGAAGGACCATTACGCTCCCTCCCTTGTCCTTCCTCAGAGGAAAGAAGATAAATGGCTAGCCAGTTGTTCATAGCCCAGGGCAAGAGAAATACAACATCCTCCGTAACAGCTAGCAGAAGTACCAGAGAGCAGAGACACACAGGGACTCCACTCAGAGAGCGCAGCTGGCTTGCCCAGCACTGCACCAGCGGCAGTACACTATCAAACCCAAACCACCTCCAGCAAGCCCACTCCAGGGCCTTTGTACAGCTCTCCCAGCAGCCCAGGTGCTGAGGTGTTCGGGAAAGAGGTGCTCATTAGAGTCTAGCTCTGACCCTGAACAAAACAGCAGTGCCTGGGACTGCTCTTAAGATAACAAAACTACAGCACGCAAGCAGCACAGTGCCTCTGTGTGGTTACTCTGCTGCCAAAAGAAACTTCTCCCATTTGATTTGACCATTACACAAGCACAGCGAGGAACTGCGTTTGGTCCCCAGAGAGCTCACTAAGCCAGTATTTCTGTAGGATATGGGTGCCTGTGCACCAGAATCTAAATATAGCTTTAAAAAAAAAAAATCAGCTTCTACTCCATCTGAACAAGAGAAAAGTCTTCAGAGGGTAAACCAAGACAGTAGTGTTTGCTCAGATTTATGGGGAGGCTGAATAACAACTTGGAGAGGTCTGATCCAGTTCCATCCCCTGAGTGGAAGTATACCTATGTAACTCTGAAGTCCACCTATAGCTTCCTTTGCTGCCTGGCAAAATTCACAATGGAAGATAGGAGGAAAGGGCCCTTAATGACCTTCATCAGTGGCTTTGATGACACAACACAGTGCACTCTCAGCAAGTCTGCAGATGATACCAAACAGAAGAAGGGGTGATAGACCAGGTGTTTGCCACAAAGACGATGAAGGGCTTGGGGCATCCAATGTACAAGTAGAGGCTGAGAGAGCTGGGACTGTTTATTCCAGAGAAGACAAGGCTCAGGGCGATCTTGTCCATGTGCATAAATACCTTATAGGAGGGGATAAACACAACAGACCCAGGTTCTTATCAGTGGTAACAAGCATAAATTGAAATACAAGAAATTCCACTTAAATGCAAGATCTTTTTTTACTGTAAGGGACATGTAACACCTTAACAGGCTGCCTAGAGAAGCTTCCACCCTTGGAGGTATTCAAATGCTGACTGGATGTGGTCCTGGGCAGACTGCTTCAGCTGACCCTGCTTTGAACAGGCAGGTTGTACTAGACAATCTCTAGAGGTCCCTCCAACCTCAGCTATTTTGTGATTCTGTTGGATGCAAGATTCATGGTAGCCTATTTGGATGCTGGGAATAGGAGGAATGCAGTTAGGGCCACAGCAGATCTTCTATCCCTTGTCCCACCTCATCTGATTTCTAACAAAGGTTTGGATTCAAAGAGCTCCAGCCCTTTCCCCAAAAGGAGCTGTTAAATATTTACAAGCTTCAGCCTTGGAAGAGATGTCCACCAGAGGTCAGTTTTCCCATTCATCCACAGGATGATCAAAAGATTGGGGGCAACACAAACCCTAAAACATGGAGGTCTTCAAATGCTAAAACATTTCCTAGCCTTTTCTTTGCCAGACTTGGGGGAAAAAAAAAAAAAGACAGCACAGAAGAACGATGAACCTTGGTTTACTGGAGCAAATGGTTGTGTGGTATTTAGCTGCCTGATGGGTTAAACCACAACATGGGGGAAAAACAGCTCTTTGCTTATCAGCATCCAACTTAGACCCAGATGAAGCAGGATAATTTCACTTCCCCAGACCACTTTAAACAAAGACTAAATGAAAAAAGTGACTTCCCTTAAGGCAGCTATTAAAACTGCCTGGGCATTTCCCCTTCATGCCACCACAGCTCATTTGAAAGCCACACAAAGCCATTGTGTTGCATTTCTAAGCTACCCAACATTCGCTTCCTTGCAAGATACTGTGGTCAGGCCAGCAACTGCAAGCTCTGTTATGAGCTCTCTGGATGTCTTCAACCCATGTGCTCCTTGCCCAAGCGCAGCAAAGAACAGGTCTAACTCAGAAAAACAGAGGTCTGTCCTTACAGCAGCTGTAGCACCACAAACAGTTCTGTCCCACTGCACAAGGGGCAAGATATCCTGGCCCTGCTGGCTGAGTTCTTTTTGCCACAGGGTTTCATCCCGAGGGACATAAATCCCACTTCTAACCTGAGATCCCTCCAGAACCCCTAAGTATGTTTTAAAGAATGCAAGATATAGGGTGGAGCTGTGTCCTGGAGCTCCAGGGTTGAACACATTCCTTATCCTAAGGACAAATCAGGGGTTAAGTACTGCCCTTTGGGGAGTCAGTTCATCCCATCCCCTCCTGTTTGAGCTGCACTTCACAGTACTGCTTGCAGAGAATTCCCAGGCTTTTCCCCTCTTTCCCAGGTGCGGCAACCATGAAGATGGAAGCTGCAACACACAATTCCATAACAAACTTTTTCAGGTGCTAAGGGCCCATTTTTCCCTCCAGTGCACAGTTTTTCAGAACATCTCTCATCCAGGGAAACAGTATTCAAGGCTGTCTGTGCCTATACAATGGGCTTCACCTCTTCTGCTGAAGGACTGAGTTTATCAGCCAAGTGCAGCAGTTGTCTAGATCAGCTATTGACCAGGACTCATACGTGCATTGCAAAGGTGGCAACTGTGAAGCACCAAGGTCTGGGTCTTGTCCCACTCAAAGTGAAATGCATGACATAACCTCAGAAAGCATCAGAACAAGCAAAGGTTAACACCAATGCAGGGAAAAAAAGGCAATTTGTGCTACTGCACATTAAAGAGAAGGCAGCACGTAGTCTGAGTGACCAAGTTTCCTTTGAAGAGTGGCTGGTGACAGCTATATGACAAATACCTCGTCTCTCTGGGAAGCACCTTGATGGCTTCTTTCCCCTCCTCTACTCTGCTCCAGTTACACAGATGGGCATGAAGCAGACAGAAGCTATTCTAACTTCTGGAGGATGAAAACTTGTGGGCTCTGCCACCGATTGGTGGTCTGGAGTAACCTCCCTGCACTCTCATGCGAGCCCATCAGAAGGGTTCCTGCTCTAACAGATCAAGCCCAGACTTTCAGAAGAAGGAAATCAGTACTTTTCATGCATCCCTTTGCAATGACCAACCAGGGACCCAAGGGCTGGTTCCCACTATTTATAATGCCTGTGGGAGAAGGAGCAGTCCAGACAGCACAACACAAAGGCCTTCCACATCCCTGCCAAACCAGGCAGAGCATGGGAATGATGGGGAGAGAAAGGGTACAGCAGCATACCTCACCTACATATGGGCACCCAGCAGCGCACAGCTAGGACCCAGTCTGAGAGTAAGCCCATTGAAAACTCTGAATATACAGAAAATTATTGGTACAAAAATGTAGTAGCATAATACCTTTCCACTAGTGGTGAGGCAGCTATCACACTTGGGAAAGAGCATGTGTTTCTCCCTGTAAAAGAGGTTGTGCAGAGGTTGGGACAGAAAGGTAAGAAGTTTTTCCGATGAACAAAAGGTTTTCACTTACGCAAACTACCACCACCAGCAGAGTCTGGCTCTTCTATTATGCAGCCTATGCCACCACACTAGCTGAAACAGGTAAGGGTCCCCACAGAGCCTGGGACGGGGCCAGAAAGTCTGCACGGGTTTTGCAAGTGCCACTTTTGAGCTCCAGCTGCATACTCCCAAGGCCAGTAACCCTGGTCTCTTGTAAGCTACACCGTGTTGCATACTCCAGCAGCAAGCTACAACCAAGCTGTGAAACAACACTCAGAAGTGAAGACAACACCAGATCACCCAGGCAAACACTGAAGAGAGGTGACAGTAAAAAGGAGGGTTATGTTTAGCCTTACATCTGTGCTGTTTGGAGGCTCATTTCAGGGGGGCAGGGGGAGGAACATCTTAAGAATAGATCTTTTACTTGGAAAACATCCAGTCTGGGAATAAAAAAAAGGTCTAAGGGAATAGGTAATTCAATGGAGAGAGGTTTGTGAACAGAAGAGGTCAGGGGATGCAGAGAGCACATGTGCAGGACCACCAGCACAGGGAGGACTTGAGGAAAGCAGCCATCTTTGGGGCAGACAGGCATGTTGCTGCCCTCCCTGCCTGGCTGTGAAGCCCTGTGCCGCCTCCACTTCTGACAGCCTCCCCTCCTATGGCAGGGGGAACTAGCCCCATTCTTCCCTGAGCTCTTCCATCCCAAAGCCTGGCTGAAAGCCAGGTGCTAGGTAGGAACTGAGAGCTGCTGATGAAGGTAGCTCAATGTGGAGGACATGCAAAGTCACTGAATCTGGGTCTCAGTCTGGAACTAGCCGCTTCATACAGTAGCCTAACATCACAGAGCCCTCCTGCACCTCCTCCGAAAAGCACCAATACTTCTTTTCTAGACTCATTCAGCCCCACTACACCAGGTCCTAGACCACAACCTAGTGCAACAGCCAGCCCCAGCAGAGGCATAAAAGGCACACAATGTTTGGTCAGGACTAGCTCAAGCACGCATGATTGCAAGCACGTTCCCACCTAGTCCTTCAGCATCCCAGCATCCGCCAGAGCCAGCATACCATGGTAGCAATAGGTTCCCTTGCTGCCCAGTACACTCAGGTTCCAAGAAAGCAGCACTGTGCCCTGTTTCATCAGTTAAAACTTCATGCAACCAACTACCTGGGCCACATACCCCAACTCCAGACAGGCTCACTAGGGACATTTCCCTGTCAGTGCTTCAGCAGCGGGTGACAGATCTGTGCCTTACTGCATTATAGGAGGCGGCAAATCTGATTTCCTCCCCTGAAAACTAGGCATGTTTTCATCTGCCTTGACCCCCCCTGCACCCTGCCTAAGCATGGAGCGACTGGCAGTTCCAACCCCACCAACCATTAATCCACCTTCAAATCAGAAACTCAAATTTCTAATTTGCTTTATCTTGAAGTCACTTAAATATAAGCAACACTCCTGGTCCTAATTCTGTATTTATTTTTTATGGTTTCAGGTCTTATAATTGTTGTACAAACAGTGCTTTAGTTGCAATTATAAATGTACAAACTCACATGCCTATATATGTGCAGGCGCACAACCGCACACGCTCGCACTTCTACCTCTTGAGAAATGGGTCCGTTCCGCTTTCTTCTGCTACTGATAAAATATTGATTAGGGAATGTGAAAATTTGAAATGATTTAGGAGTCCCTGGATGGGAAACGTAATGTACTGTGCCGGTCGCATTATGAGCCATCCATCACCTGTCAGCAAGCAGCAAGAAAGTGACAGAATCAATACAAACGTGTCTGAAGATGGGTTTAACTCATTTCCCTTCCCCCTCAGGCAATGGCTGGAGCATCCCAGCTGGAGGAGAAGAGAGGCTTGGTAACGAACATCAGGCCAACCTCAATCCACCTAAAGTGCAAAGGGGTTAACTCCCTCCTCCGCAGTCCACCCACACCAGGGCCAATAGCCAAGGTGGGTGACCTCAGCCATGCTCCCCGGGGAGCACTGCCAGGCCAACCAGGCAGGAACTGCCACCTCTGACCCAAGGGCTCAATTCAGCTGCCCCCATGTCAGCACGCAGAGCTGCCCGAGATGCTCCAGGGTACCCGAGACCTCCATGTGCCTCACAGCATCTGCATGGCTCCTACAGAGGCTGCTTCTACTGACTTGGGCATGTGGTTGTCTGCCCCTAAAGCCTCCCATGGCTGGTTAATGTTTTCCACTCCTGCCTCTCCCAGCACACTTTACCCCATGGCACACTCCCAGAGACTCACATAACATTATCCTGCTTTCAGAGGGAGCATACTGGGGAGCAGCACAATATGAATCCCTACCTTGCTTCCTTAAAATTGCTGCCATGTACATCCTCAGCATTGACTTCCCTTCTGCATCACCTACCTTCAGTCAGCACAGCCTGATCCAACTCCCTGTTACACAACATCTTGTTCCCTAAGAATTTTTTGTTCTTACTAGGTCCAAGAGTCTTTTAAAATAAAAAGAAATAGAAGGGGGGGGGGGGAGGAAATCCATCCGTAGGGTGACATATCGTCCTCCCATACTTTGCAGATGGATTCAATTGGCCTGTGATCCTATTTTGCAGATTCCCTTAGAGCACTGTAATTCATCCTGCAAGGCATTTCAAATGAGACCGGACAGAGCACCAGAGAAATGATAGGAGTCAAGCGCCCTGCCTTGCTCTCCGGGAGCAGACAGGGTGACCAGGCAGGCTATTGCTCATGTGTTATTAGAGTTAATTATTTCGAGGGTACACTGCAGGAGGTGATGGCAGCACAAGGGCAGCTCAAACAAGGCCAGCAGAGCAGCCTGGGCCTAGAGAGTCTGTTCCCAAAAAGCTGCTCCTCAACTCAAACCTACCCACTGTGGGCCACTTATGGGAGCAGCATTAATGCTGGCTGCAAAGCACGTGGCACCACACAAAGGATGGAGCAGAGGAAAGGGAACGCTCCACAGTACCAGACACCTTTTGAACTGCCAACTGTGGGGTAGAAGACCCAACAACCTGCTGGGTGGGAGCAGCGAGGGTCTCCAAGCCTGCCCAGGTCTCACTCCTTGACTGGCTCTTCTCTGCCCTAAGAGGCGGCTGTCAGCCACCCCCTTGCACTGCCATTAAAGGCTTCAGAGGGGCAGCACTGGCCAGTGGATACAGGAGCAAGCACTCGTCTTCTGGGCAGCTCTTTTCTCCTCTGTTCTTTCTGCAATGGTGAAGCTTCAACCTTCAGGCAGAGTCAAGCCATTGTCTTGGCTTTAGGAGGTTCAGCCTTTCTACTGACAGCAGAAACAGCCAGAAGGGTGCCACAGCCTAGCTCTGCAATGCCGGCTGATGATGTGGCTGCAGGTAAAGCTTCTTGGACAAAACTTTCTCATTTATTTTGCTTTTAATTCCACTATTTAATAGACTGCAAAACCGTTAATGTGGGAGTCTCAACTACTTCATCTGTGCAATTCGCTCCGGATATGTCCCTTCTACCTTACCATCCCTAATAGACTCTATAAATGGTTTCCAAATCCAGCAGAAGTGGTCTATTTGCTGCCTAGTATACCATGTAATCTTTTGCAGAGGTGGTATTGATCTTATTAAACCTGCAGCCATTGAGTCCTCAGATGTGTCTCTGCATTTGCTTTCCTACAGCAAAGCAAGGCACCTCTTCTAGCCCCACAGCAACACACAGGTGACAGCACCAGCCTACGCTGACCCGGAGACAAGACGATCACTGCATTTCTGAGAAGCATTTAATAGTCAGTAGAGCCATGGCTGTGGGGTACTTAGTCAGAAGCAATACCCCATCTCAAAAAGAAATGTCTGAGTCATTTTAACTGTAAGGGACAGAAATTAGGGACTAATTCAACCCGTAACAGGTACTGAATGCTGAGCCCAGAAGCACCTCTGCTCGTGGCTAATGGATTTTGCACAGTGAGCCTGGCTCAGGGCTCTCGGCTCACTGCTCCAAGATGCTCACAAGACTCATTCACAGCAGCCTTTCCAAATTTTCCTCACACATCCACAAAAGGAGATACTCATGCAATTATTTGCACAGTCCTCTCCAAACAACTAACCCATCCCACAGCACACAAGCTGGCTCCAGGCAAGAGAGGAGACACACACAGTGCTAAGGCTGCAGGAGGCCAGGCATGGGAAGAGGCATCAAGCCACAAAGCATGAAGCTGGAGCTCTCTAAAACAGAAAAAAAATTATATATATATATACACACACACATAGCTCTACGTGCAGATACATGAAGAAGCTCACCTTTTTGGAGGAAAAACAGCACTACAGTGTGCTGGGAAGGTAGCGGTGTAGAGCACAGTCTAACCAGATGCTTATCTGTCAGAGCATCAGCACTGGGTCATGTTCCTAGGCTGCCCTGGCAGCAGCATCCAAGGAGAGAACAGATGGCAGCTCCACAGAGCAGTGTTAGGACCATGACTAGTGTCTTTCCTCTAGACGAGGCTCTTGTGCCACCAGCTTACAGCAGTCACTGAAGGAGGTAGTGATAAGTGGCCACCGTCTGGCCCAGAGGCGCTGGGGTGCCAAGCAGAGGGGAGATAGAGATGGCAGCTTCCACCCCTTCGACATTCACGCTGACCCAGTTGTGTCAGCCCTGCTTGTCAGCCCATCTGTCATGGTGCTGGTTCCTGCCGGGGCTTCAGGACCTGTGAAGGCGGCTGCGCATGTTGGACTATTTATCTTCTCAGGTTGTTGGGACAAGGGGTCTGACAGCCCTATTAGTTATCCCACAAAGCAGAGCCCAAACACATCCTCACAGAGGGGGACAGGGAATAACCCCAGGGAAGAGGGGAACACCACAAGCCACATGGCTCTCAGTTCCCCAGGCCTCAGGGAAAGGCAAAGCAGCAGCACAGCCTGAGCACTGAAATCCTTGCGAGAACTATGTGGGGAAGAGCTCTGGAAGCTGAAGCTTTTGCTCATCATCTGACATCTTTCCCTAGCCAAGAGTAAGTTACCACTGTTAATGGACAGGGATCATCCCCACTTTTTGGGTTGACCTTTCAAGCCCTGTCCTGGGATGTGCCCAGGCTGGGAGGTGGGACAGCAACATTTTAAAACTACACCCCGCAGCCCCAGAACTCTTGCCTTGAAGAAGCACAGGCCCAGCATTCATTTGTGCTAGGACCAAGACAACGCTGTGCTTCGCTGGACTGGTACTGGGGTGATCTAGACTATTTCTGCACCACCCGCAACTAATCATAGAGTCTTCAATGCAGCACATAATTGCTCGGGGAACCAGCTATCCACACCCACACTGCTGTATATGAAGAGGAAGAAATACTGCTCTGACACCCAAAAGAAGTCATCCACACCTACGTGATGCCCAGCTGTCCTGGAAGCAGCAGTTCAGGACCTGCATCTCTCCCTACCCCAGAAGGGCCAGCATGTATCTAGCAGCTCATCAAGGCACTGAAAGAACCAGGCACAGCAGTTGGGTAACTAAGGAAAAACAGTGTCCTACAGGTCCTCAGGACACATGAGGGGGAAGCGTTGCTTCAGTAAGACAGCAAAAGAACTGTCCTGCTCCCAAACCAAGAGCTCCTCCAACTGGTACAAGTGTTTTCAAGTGACACACACACAGAGGCCATGCATCAAAGGCAGCTCCTGACTCTCTATGTCTGTGCTGGCTTTTGGGTATGGATCCCCACACGAGTGATTATGAGCCAGCTACTCACCGTTACCCAAGGGTGTCCACCTGCCCTGCTGACACCTCCAGCAGAGCAGGAGCCCAGCCATCACTAGATCCAGAATCTGCCCCAGCAGCTCAGGACGGAGCCAGAGACCAAGCAAAAGCTTAGTAAAATGGAGTGTGTTGTAGGTGGGGAGGAGGGGAGACAGCTCTTTAAGCAAGTCATTACAATTGCCTTGAGAAAACAGGTTGTTAAAATGATGGAAATAAATAGGTTGTTTGAGCAGCTTCAGAAATGCTTTCAGAGAAAGCTTCCAGGTAGGAACATTGATTGCAAATACTTATTAGCTGCTCCTTCATTATCAAGGATATGTGATACATATGTTTACATATTTTGATACATTTTTCTTAATCCTACTTACTGTTTAATTCCCTCAACCTGCCCAGAAGAACTGTCACCAAGCAACCCCCTAAACACAGCCTCAACTTCTGCACAGGCAGGCGTGGGCACTGGAGAAGTCACTCAAGCATCTGCCTGTACTGAGGAACACGCGCTGCCAGCGTTAGACCTGAAACAGCTCTTTCGATTGCAGCCTCCCAGAAAGAAGGGTCTTCCTTCAGATGGTGCACAGTAGGGTCATTCACCTGCCTTTGTCCGCTCATGACAGCCATCAGCCAAGATACCATAGGTTCCTCTAATTCAGCCTCCTGTCTCCAACAGCAACCAAGCTTGATGCTAATGAAAAGAGCTGAACAGAAGGTGGAACATGGAGTTGTTTTCCCAGGACATTTCTCCAGCTCCTAGCAGCCTGGTGCTTACTAACTCCCAGGCTGTAAATCGCTCCAGGGCTGTGTTTAGGCCCATCGTCAAGAGTTATCTGCCATGAAATTGCCAAATTCGTTTTTAAAGGTTTGATATTTTTGGCCTCCATAACATCCCAGGACAAGTTTCCAGGATTGAATTACTTCCCCCCCAAATGTAGCATGTAATGCTGTTTTGTTTAAAGCTGCAGCCTGCTATTTTTGATGGGGAGCCCTGCCTTCTTGCCCTGCAGGAAACAACAAAAAATTGCCTCCTAATCACCTTCTTGGGTGATTTTATAGGTCTCACGTCCTCCTCACTTATGTCTTTTCCAAGCTAGTGAGTCCCAATCTAGGCTATCTTCAGACGGAAGCTGCAACACCATCAAGTTACATAAAGCACAGCTTGCTCCCACCAACATCATCTCCAGCAGCAATGCCAGCATGAGCAATGCACTGTGCTGGGACAAGGGGCTCCTCTGGGGCTCCTCCCTGGAGCTCTTCTTCCAATGGAGAACCTGAAAGTCTGTTTATTTTAAGCAGGGCTTGAGAGATGCACAGGCAGAGGATGGGTGAGGAGGATGCCTGCCCCTACACAACCACACAGCCTGCCACAGGCCACTGCTTCAACAAGAGACAAGATTTTCCCCTGGGGAGGCTCTGTGCCAGAGGGATGCAGAGATCGACACCTCCTGGCCACTTGGGCAGGGATTTCTGTCCAAAGCAGAAGCATCATGCTGATGGCCAGATCCCTGCAGGCTTCTACAGCCTCCATCACCCCACTGGAAGCAAAGGGTCCCACCAGCCCTCCTTCCAGCAATCCTGCCTGGGGACTGCAATGTTCCAGCTAGAAACTGCCCTTCAAGTACACAAGAAGCACAATGTCATCAGTATGGTCTGCAAACTCCACCTGCCACAGATTACAGTCAGCCCACAAATACATTTCATTTTCAAAAGGAGCAAAGTACTGCTGAAAACTCTGGTGTGCCATGGAGTCATGGATTCTTCATTGTTAGCACCTCGCCTTAAGCCTGCACACAGCATGGCCGGTGTTTGCAAGAGAAAATAGGAAATAGCTTCTCTCCACATACAGGCATTACAAAACTCTTCATAAGAAGGGTAAACCCAGCAGGGTTCAAAGCAAAATAGGCTCACAGGTACAAACTGGTAGGCACAGTGTATCTGATGGCCTTCACTCACTGGCAAATATTGCCTATCAGCCCAAGCACTTGAAAAAAAAAAAAAAAAAAAGGCAGTTGCAGCTTTCTGTATACAGCGAGGCCATTGCCTTGGTGCTGCAATTTTCATACTGTTAGAGCAAAGACACTGGGTCACAGCAACCAGATGTGTTTTGGCATCCAAATGAGAGATCCGCAGAGCTCTAGGCCCTCAGCATCTCTGCAGAATCCCCAAATAGAACCAAACTCTGGCACAAAAGCCAGTCCCCAAGCCACCTGTGGGCAAAACCCAAATTCACCTCCCAGCCACGCACCCTGTGTAGGCACCTCCACCAGGCAGGCCAACATGTTAGCCCAGAACATCATACCCTGTTTAGTTCAATCTTAACCCAGCACCTGCAAAGCCCACTGAGAAGTATAATAAAGCATCTCTTTTACCAGCATCCAAGTAGAGCCCACACACCCAAAGCTTTGGGCCTGTCTGTATAGCCCATGCAGTATTTCCACCACAGAGAACAGTGTCAGGACTTTCCACGCGCACAGACCTTACGCCTACCTCACTGCAACTGTGCGGCCCCAGGGGCCTTAATTAACTGGCGTGCCTTCTCACAGGGAGCTGTTCTGTGGGAACATTTACATGTCCAGCTCCTCTGGACAAGTTGAGAGGCAGGCAGCTAATCCTCTCCCAGGTCTCAATGTCATATCAATTTCCTGTTCGAAGCTGAGCTCTCTCCATCAGGGTTTTTAAACTAATGAGATGCACCGAGGCCTTCAACTCTGGGAATATCAAATGCAGTGGGATTCAATTTCACTTGATTTTCATGCGGTTTTCTCTTTGTAATTAACACCAGACAGTATGCAACTTCTCTTCATCCTACTACTAGATACAATCTCCCCACAAGACAAACATGTCAAGAAAGGTGATGCTTTTACCCTACACTGCCAAAGGCCTCCCTCTAATAAGTTTTTTTCACTTTTTTCCCCTCCATGACTATAATCCACATCCTCGAGGTAATATTCAAGACTTCAAATCTCCAAGAACAGTGGCATAGGTCTCTCAGGGCTTGCAGGTACAGCAGCCCCTCCTGCTTCTTACTCACGTGGATTATACTCCAGAAACACTAGTGCATGGGCACAGGCTCTGAGAGGATTTTGTAGGTCAGTCCTCCCAGCCATCATTAGGGGGCTAAGGATCTCCAATGTTTCTGAGCAACAATGAGGAGATATGAAACCTTCCTGCATCCTTCCTAAAGGCAGCCTGTTAGTCATCCTACCACAGCAAACATCCCTTTTCCTCTTAGTTCTGCCACGACCCTCACAGGTCATGCTAACCAGGTTGCAGAACTGATTGCCAGCTCCCCAGGCGCACAACGCTCCTGGCAAGCTCTTCCACAAGCTTTTGGGGAGCAAGAGGGAAGGATCAGCCTCCTGATCTGTTCATACCTCACTTACTGTAAAACGAAGCCAGTTTGAATGAGGTTGCAGGACACTGTGATAACAACACACAGCCATCAGCTCCCACCTTTGCACTTCATCCTTGAGTGTTAAATGAAGGAGAGGTGACAACTTCACAGAACACAGGCAGACTTTCTACACTAAGACACGACAGCCTGTAATGGCCATAGCCTGGACACAACACAGAAAACACCCACCATTTTTCTTTAAGCTTAAATGAGCTCAGCGGCACCATACCTGGCAGGATCTGCAGGAAAGGTAATGCTCCTTTTGATCAGAGGACTTGGAACAGTCCTTCTGTGTAGCAAGAGGCTGCACAGCAATATAGCATGGTGCAAAAACCTGGTCAGAAATGGGGCAATCCCTACAGGGACTGGTCTACAAAGGTTTTGAGGGAAGATGCCCGCTACTGTAACCAGACACCGCCAAAATCCTAAGGCCCTGATCCAGCAGAAATCCCTGCAGAAGGGTCCCTGCAATCTCTAAGGCCAGGGAACATCCCAGATAGGAGGGGAAGAAGATATCATTCTAAGAGAAAGCAGGGCAAGTCAGGTCTGCTTTATTCCATGAGTGAAGCAGATTCTTCTCCACCAATAAGAAAGAAAGAGTCACCAACCATCTACCCCACACAGCTTGACCCTGAGCTCTCCTTTCAGGGGGAACATAAGGGTTTCAGAGCAAGAGACTGAAACCTGGGGTTCTCTCTCCAAGATAATCTTTAGGTCAACAAGACCTCAGCTGTTACCCCAACTTTTCCACACAGGGTAGCAGAAGCTGGAAGAGGATTGCCTGGATTAACGGAGCAAAAGCCCACTTCCAGCACACTCAAAGTTATGCTCTTCCATCGTAAGTAGGTAACAGCTGTCATCCCACTCCTTACAGTGATTCCCAGCTGGTACCAGCAACCAAATGGGGCCATTTTAATAGATGTTGTGTTGCATCTACCCTCACCCCAAGCCCAGCTCAGGGCCTCAGAGGACATTAGGTTCCACTAACCAGGCTGTTTGCCACCTGAATTTGCAACCAACAGACTCTCCCACACCTGCAGCATCCGAACTGTCCCCATGAGTCCTTCCCCTGCTAAAACTCACGCTGCTGTGCAAGAGGTTGCTTTAGAAAACGTCAAGCCAATCTCCTGCTGCTGTGCCAGGAGCCTGCAAATTCAAAGTCCTGAGCAGCGCCTCGGAGCAAAGTTCACACACACTTTATTATCGCTCCATCACGGAGTTCCCCGGCAGTGCCGGGCAGCTCCAGATGAGCCTTCCAGGGCCATGACGGTTAGCGCCACAGGACCACCGAGGTTTCATTAATATTCATGTCCCATTGACACTCAAGCAAGCAATGAAAGCTTGTTTTCTACAGCAGATCATTAAGCAAGGGGAAATGAGTGACCTCTTAAGACCAGCTGTGTCACAGATGTCACCAGGAACTGAAGGGACAGAGACAGGGTCATCACCCGGCACTTCTTGTTAATAAATAACAGCTCTAAATGAGCATGGCCTTGCCATACCCAGCAGAACTCACATGAGACTGAAAGCATCTGGGAAGCGGGTGCCCAAACTGCAATCTGGGCAGGGCCCTCTCAACAACCCTGCCCAGGAGAGGCTGGGCAGCAGGACACTGCCATGTGGCGGGGAAGCGAGGAGGTGACATCTCACCAGCAGATCAGGTGTGTAATTCTGAAATAAATCACGGTGGGTTTGGCCACAATTAGCCACCTTAGTGGGAACACACTCACCTCCCTCTATAAATTGGTAGCATTTAGGGAGTATCCCAGGGCTTCCTCGAGGCATCCCAGCTCAGGGTATTTAGCAGCGAGCAAGCTCAGGCAGCAGTTACAACACTCCACATAGCAGAGACTTGGTCTCAGATTACAGACCCTAATTGCTGCTATCAATCAGAGTAACAATTAGCATCAGATGAATACATTCCCAGTACTCTCGGGAGAGGATGGGGAAGGAAAAAGGGAGTCTTAGTCCCAGTTTACCTCAAGTTCACTGGGAGGCCACAAGAAAGCAACTCACAGGCAAACTTCCCAGGCACCCGGTTTCCCCAGGATATTCACCACCTCTGAAACACCCAAAGCTACACAACAAAAAATAAGCTCCTCCAGCCCTCCTAGTCCAAGCAGACAGCTGCCTTTCCTCTACATTTCCACAGAAAGAAGATCACCAAAACCAAGCCACCCTCCCTGCTGCAAGAAGCCACCACCATCACCCACAGCCTCTCCTTTCTTTAGCTCCTTCATTGTGCACCAGACAAGGCAGATTCAGCCTCTCGGTTCTTTCATGACTCTTGACCTCCGTATCCCCACGGTCCTGAGACTATGAGCAGTGCAACAGGCCACACGCAAGCAAGGAAACCCCTGCCCCCGCAACATGCACGGCTGCACACTGAGCTGCCTCTCCTAAACGGATCTGCAGCATGCTCTACTTCAGAAAAAACTTTGCTACCTGACTCCTTACAACCTCAGGGGAATCAAAAGCGGAGTCAGAAACCAGAAGTCTGAAGAGTCATCCCAAACCACAAGATTTATTTCTCAAAACATTTGCCAGACGTGCAAGCTTACACAAGAAGTTCGCTGTCCCCTCAGCCCAGCCCCAGGCTCCCCCGGCAGCCGCAAGACCGGCCCGGGGTGCCCCACCGAGGGCTGCGGGCCCCCCCCCCGCCACCTCGGCCCTCGCCCCACCTCCCCAGCCCTGCTCAGAGCCTGTCACAAGCGGGCCCCAGCCCCACAGCCTGTCACAGGCAGGTCGGCAGTCCCCCAGCCTGTCGCAAGTGGACAACGGCCTGCCACGAGTGGACCCTAGCCTGCCCGTCACGAGTGGGTTTCAGCCCCACAGCCTGTCGCGAGGTAGCCCCAACCCCACAGCCTGCTGCAAGCAGTTCTTGGCTCCACCCGCTGCCACAGTGGGGACCCCAGCCCCGCAGCCCGTCACAAACAGGGCTTGGCCCCACAGCCCGTCACGAGTGGGCGCGGGTCCCGCAGCCCGGCTAGCCACAGCCCACTCGGCGTGGCCGCCACGCCGTGGGTTACCTTCCGCACAAGGCGGCGGCGAGGGGACACCCCGGACGACACACCCCCACCGCGACGAAGGGGCGGTTCTAAATTAGCATGCGGCGCAGTGCACGCTGGGTAGCGCCGGCCGCTCACCCTGACCTAGAGGTGGAGAGAGAAGTAGCGTTATATATAACGATGAGGCTGCAGAGAGGTGCGTCCGGGGGAAGCTCACCGCCGAGGCCACCCACAGGGTGCGCGTCACCCACGCCCCGCCTCGGGGAAGGTCTGAGGGAAGGGCCGCCCGCGGCTCTAGCAGGGCCCCGCCCGCGAGTGGGCGGGTGAGCCACCAGCAAGGGGGGGCGCCGCGTCATCGGGCCGGTCCTGGGCAGGAGAAACCGCGCAGGTTTCGCGTGTGGGATTCCAACCCCCACGCGTGTAGAAACTCCGGTGGATGCTCGTGGCCCCGCGGTGCTTTGAGACAGACTCACGGCCGGCTATTCTTGAGTCCAATGGGTGAGGTGGGGCAGCGCCCTACAACCCAATTCAGACTACTCTCCCCCGGACACTTTTTTCTTATCCGTTATTATCACCTTAAAACTCCCCCCAACACCCCCAAAACTGGTGGCAGAGGCTCTGCCACCCCCTTCTAAAATAATCACAAACACCAGTTTGGTTAAAAAACACAACTGATCACCACTGTTGATTTCCACCCGCCGCAGCTCACAGCGGGTTGGGATAGCGCCGTTGGGAAAACAGCCTGGGTTGGTTCGGTCGAGAGGCAGCAGAGAGCTGGGAAGCAGAGAGAGATGGCGTAAGGGAGGGATGTACCCCAAAATGTGGACCCCTACTGGCCTCAGGATGTGGCCACAAGCATCCCTCCCCCCATATCCCTCCTCCATCATACCCCCCCATCACTATCCCCCTCCAAATCATTTGCTTGTAAACACCAAACTCTCATACCCAGGGCTGGTATCCCCTACATTCCCTACCCGTAGCATATTGCAGGCAATCAGGCATCACCCCAAAAGCCAGGAGCCACCCCCTGCCCTATCCAGCAACAGCCCAGGGGGATGCTCTCACCTGAGACACCTGGGCAGGGTTGAAGAGGGGGATTGTCCCCACCAGTGGGGTAGATTGATGGAAGCTGGGCTGGAAGGGGTGAAGGCAAAGAAACTTAATGGCCATCTCCCAATTTCAGACCCCCCCCATCATACACAAATACACCTCTCTCCTCCCCTCACCTGCTCTCCTGCTGTCTCCCCACCACCTGCATCCCACGAGCCTTTCATCCCAACAGACACTGGAGTAACAGGAAAGATATTTTCACCTTGCATTCCTCCTGGGTCATGCCACAAAGGAAAAAAACCAAAAAACCACCACCAGAAAAACCACCTTAAAATTAAGAGGACCAGCTTCTAAAAGGCTGACAGGGAGAGGGGCGAGGGGACCCACGCAGCATTTACCAGGGTTTTGGGAGGGAGGCTGAGCCAAAGGTCTTGTCCCAGCTGTGACCGGAGCATCAGGTGGGGATGGTGATGTCTGTTCCTGAAATCACATCCACGCATTTAGATCAGAAGCTCCTTACACAGCAAGGAGGCCTCTGCACCCGATACCACACCACACTTTTGGGGTACCGCTCTACACCCATCCTCCTGAAGAGGTACCCCAAGAGCTACAGGCACCCAAGCTAAAGGGGAGCTACAGGGTCAGGGCAAGCAACCCCCCTCACAAAACTATACCACCCGGAGAGCTCAGAATTAGGCAGGCAGCTGGACACCAAGCCTCTGTACAGCATAAGGGGCCCCCAGGCTCCATGGGTCCCCCTCTTTTCCTCATCTGCTAGTTTTGGAAGAATATCCAAAAATTTCCTGCTCTGGGACTGTAGGTCATTCTCAACCAGGATGAAACTTCCAGGGAGAATCTCACTCCAACATCTGCCTCCAAGCCCACCATCAGCCTGCAGTCAGGGACGGGACACCCTGAGGACTCGGCCAGTACTGGGATAACCACGCTTGACTGCTTCCCTGTCTCTGCTGCGCTTCCAGTTAAAGAGGTTTTCCTTCCCTGCAGCTCCTAAAATCTGCCTGAGTGGTGCCGCTTGCAGCTGCTGCTTTCTGCTCTGGTGGAGGGTAAGTGATCCACGCAGGGTTTGCCAAGTCCTTGGAGGACTTCCCAGATCAAAGAGGCTTTATAAATTTACAGTTGTTATTAATCAAGGATTCACCTCCAGGCTAAAAGGGCTCCTGGTTCCGCTCTGCCCCCGCACAGAGCGGCTACAGCCACAAAGAGCTGTGCAATGGCACGGCCCAGCCACCTGCACAAGGATGGAGGGAGAAATAGCGGGTAAAGGGGGAGATGTGTCACCTGTCCCCATGGCTGTAACCCTAGGTGTCACCCAGGGACAGGACAGCCTTTCTTTCCCTACCTGCAGTCCCAGAGTGGGGGAGTCTGGGGCCACCTCAGGCATGGCTCTGGGAGGTGTTTCCTTGGTGGGCTTCGACCGAAACCAGCCAAACCACCTGAATCCGGAGCTCTGGGAAACAGAGGTTGTCACAGTCAATGGAAATATGTGGGAAGGAGAGGATGCCACAGCCACCCAGATGTCCCCCACACTGGCCAGGAGCAGGCACCATTTTGCCCAGGTCAGGGCAGGCACAGGGGACATCGGGGACAGGCAAGCTCGGAGCACAAGGCTTTACGTCACTCTGGCATGCTCACCTTATCCTCACCCGGCTTCACCACCTCTGCTGGTGCCGGATCTTCAGCAGCATCTTCACCTGCGCTCTCTGAGGAAGGCTGGCTGTCATCATCCAAGGAGATGGTGGAACCCTCTGAGATGGTCCGAGCCCTTTCCTTTAACTCCTCCTGGCATCGGAGATCAGACCTGCCGCTTGGTATTCCCAGAGGAGCCACCCCAAGCCTGATCAAATCATCCCTGGCACTCCTCTGTGCCAGGCTTAACAGATAGGAAACCCCATGTCCCTTACACAGCAGGTGTGGAGGAATAGCACCCGCAGCAGGGACGGGGTGCAGTGGGCAGCCCATGGTCCCACAGATAGAAGAAGGCTGGAGAGGGCTACCCTACCTGTCAGGTCCCTGAGGGGACAGCTGGCACCATGATGGTGGGTTTCTATGCCAATTAAGTGCATGGAAGGATAAGCCAGTGAGTCCCAAATCCCCCTGGGGCCCCTGGTGGGATGGTCTTCCTGACCCCTCTGACTCACCTGCTCTGCTGAGAGGGATGGCTGCACCCCTTCTGGGGAGAACCGGGCACCCTGGGGCTCCCCAGCTCCTCCTGTAGAGCAGATGGAAGGACACAGTCAGGGCTTGACCTGCCCAGGGCAGCCAGCGCTGGTGGACACAGTTTGCACACACAGCACCAGGGCAAGTGTGGCTCCACATCTGGGCAAGGTTGGAGGGAAACAAGGTGCTAGGTGAAGGCAGCACTGGCAGGGAGCAGCGTTTGAAGTGACACATATGCCATAGGGGATCATACTTCCCTGAGGGGCACCCCATCCCACTGCTACTAACCTGGGACAGGCATTTTTGCAGAGAAAAAAGGCTGGAGCATGTACCTGCAGGTGGCACCACCTGTGGAGGGGGCTCAGCAAAAACCCCTCCCAGAGGGGTGGCCGGCTCTGGGCCAAGTGTGGGGGCTTGCAGCTCTTGCCGAACACTGAGCAGTGGCGATGCTGTGACCTGAGCAGGGGCTGGAGGCTGGAGGGACGCGTCCTCATGGGAGATGGGTCCCTGGGGTGGCATGGCCTCGTACCACTGGTCATGCTGGTAGCCTTCACTCTGCAGAAGCTCATGGTGAGGCCCTCCATCTAAAAAAAAAAAAAAAAGAAAAAACACCACGAACAAAAAAACTACCCCACACCTTAGGAGTTTACTCCAGTGTTTATAATTTCATTGGGCTGTTGCACTGAATTTTCCCCTTTTCTATTATACATCAGCAGGAGCCAGGCGGGTGAGGAGGGACCCCGGGGACTACATGGAGGCAAGAGAGGAGGCAGGGCATGGCATGGCAGCAAGGACCTTTCAGAGACTTCAAGGAAGGTGGGCTGTGAAAGACGGGGGAACCTCCCAGGAATATGCCTGAGGTTGCAAAAGAAGGGGAATGCTATGGAAGCAAAGAGACCAAGCAAAAACAGCACGTGCCCAGCGGTTCAAAGGAGCCTGGGGCCTTCAGCTTTTTCTTCCACTCCTGCTGCACACCCCAAGCAGGAAAGAAAATTCACCAGGAAGCCGCAGCCTTCATTCCTGCTCCACAGGAGTGCCCATGAATGAGTTTCTTGCTTTAGGCAGATTTATTTGGGGCTTGTTTGAAAGACAGCTTGAGCAAGTGGGGTTTGTTTTACTTAAGACACACACAGACACATGTTGCTCTCTGTCTGATGTCAGACACAGTGCAGGCAGCACACTGCCATTGGTCCCAGGTGCGTGTCCTGCTTGTTCCAGCTCTGCAGCCTCCAACCAGAAATGTGCTGGGCACTGGAAAGTTTCTTTCCCATCGCCATGAGACATAGCCAGGCAGGACCCAGACCCCATGGCTCTGAGCCTGGAGACAGGCTATGGCACCTCTTGGATGCGGTGCTACAAAAGCCTTGCTTTGCCTGCTGGTATTGCCTCCAGCCCACTCAGGATTGGCTTCGCACTCATGAGCTTCTCCTGCATGGCCTCAAGATGCTTGAGATCCACAGGGAGGATGATGGATGCTTGACTCCACACTGCCTGGCAAGCTCAGCTGGAAGAAGTCAGGAAGACAGCCCAGGCTGTAAGGATGGAGAGGGAGGTTGCTGTGACCATGTGGATCCCAGCTTGGCACCTTGATTCAGGCTTTGTCTTTCCAAGATGGATGAAGTCAGCACCAAGCCAGCTTTCTCTGCATGCAGGTCCCTCAGATGGTGGCTCTGGATGGTCTTCTCAATGGAGAAAACAGCCAAGCATCGGGAAAGTGAGCTGCAGAGACCCACGTGGAGAAGACACTGCTGCTCAGAGAAGCTGTCCCACTATACTTGTGACTTCTTTCCAGGGAAGGATGATCATTGCCTCAGCCCTGACAGCAGCAGAAGGCAATCAGGATTGATGATCCTTTTTACTGACTGGGAGAGTTCTTTGAAGAGGAAATTGGCAGCAGGAAAGCTGATAGGAAGAAATGGCTTGGAGGAACTTGTCATGTTTTATCCTGTTTGCACCAGCCTTTATTCTCCACCCATTGGTGCCAGCATTCCCAGCAGAAAGCTAGATCTGAGCAGCAGCGAGGAGCAGCGGGCTGTGCCAGGGCATTCTGCTGATGGAGGTGGCTGTGAAGCAATACTGAAGGGTCACCAGTCCCTGACTTCTCCTTGATGGGACATTCTGATATACATGCTGCCCAGCTAAGAAGGGAAAGCTCTCCAGCCCTTCTCTTGACAGCCACCCAGGGAAGGCTCACGTCCCTCACCTTGAGGTCTCTTGACTCTCTGGGTGGACTGTCACTACAGGGGACTCTTGGGGTCACCGAGAGGCAAAGCAAAGGGATGAAAGAGGCAACAAGGAAGGGGAAACACTGGGGCTTCACCAACAGGCATGCTGCAGCACAGCATGCAGAAGGACAAGCTCCTTCCTGAAACTTTTTGCTCTGCAAGTGTGAAATCCCCTTAGTTCAGGTCCAATTTGCATCCTCAGAGGACTGCCTGCGAATGGGGCTGTCTCCCCTGAGGCTCAGCCAAGAGGCACATGGTTCGTCCAGCCCCACCCCCCCTTCTCCTTCCAAGGTGCCCACAGGGACTCCTGAGGCTGCAGTAATTAGGCCAAATTACTCAGGCTTTGGATGGAGGGCACAAGCATCAACCCCTCTGCAGCCTATCCCTGGCAGCCCCATGCCAGAGGGATGCATCCAGACAGCAGTAAAATTTTGAGCTCTGGGGGGATGTAAGGAGGAAGGAGCAGCTGCTGAGAAATGCTCTGGGGAACAGGGAGCTGCCTCCCAGCCTGTGGCAGCACAACTCCATATGTAGAGAATCCCACTGCAGTGATTGCAACGTGCTGCTTCATTTTCTTTACCTGCCATCGATGCAGCAGCCCAGGAGAGCCCTGGCTGAGCAGGTCCCACCTCTGGAGGGAGGTCATCTTCCACCTGCAAGGAGTCAGAGGAAAAACATGATAAAAGAGATGGAAAGAGGGATGGCACAAGGCAAAGACTAAGGAAACCACGAAGCCAATGTAAAGGAAAGCATGGTGTTTGTGGGTCTGGGGCTCATGCCCCACCCTCAGCCTGCAGAAGCCTAGGTTAGAGGTGAGACCCATACCAGCACGCTCACAGCTCTTTCCCAGCAAGCGAAGGGGGCTGCAGCACCACTGCCCTACTGAGAGCAGGCAGGAGGGGAAATTGGAGACAGAAAATGGCACAAAACCAAAAGACACAAAGCCTCAATGAAGAGCATTAATCCAAGGACCACAGTTAGGAACCTGAGAGCACACATCTGCAAGGTGATGTCCTACCAGTGCCCCCTCCAATAACCTCACCGCAACAGAAGATCATCTTTCACCCACCAGCCCCTGACTGCCCTCCTTGAGCCAAGAAAAGGAGCATTTTGCCCCATGAGAAGCTCTGCAGCCCTCGCTGCTCACACCCTCAGGTGTTGTAACCCCCCTGCTCCTGCTGAAGCTGCAGGTCCAACAGCAGAGACCACATCTCTGAGCTCACAAGCCAAGGGGAAGGGCACCCGGCTAACAACAGCCTTTGAACCTCCGTATCTCTCCCCTTGGATTCAGGGCAGAGGAGGAAGATGCTTCCACAGGCAAACTACAACGCAGACCAGCTGCCTTCCAGCATCCCCACTCCTCTTACCTCCCACTCCTGGCAGCAGGCTCGGAGCTCTACCAGCCAGTCAGGCTCCAGCGTCTGGTCCTGTTCCGGCATCTCCAGGAGCAGTGGATCAGAGAGCTTCAGCCGCTCAGCTAGCTGCAGAGCCAAGGAAGGCAATGGGGCTTGTCACACATCTAAGCTCCACAGAGGAGAGACCAACCCTTACAGCAATTGCACGTAGCCGGGCACACAGGCCTGGGGCAAACTAGCACCAGACCTGCACATCATAATAAATGTGGGGGTTAAAGTAACACCAGCCTCTTGTGCAAGATTTATTCCCTCTCCTGCATTGCTGCAGAGAGCTGCTGGCCCATCCCGTGCCCCACAGAGAGCCTCCCAGCAGGGCTATCTCAGCCTTCTCCAGAGAGATGTCAAAGATGCTCCTCACATCAGACAGGCAGGTAACTATTACCATCCTTTTCTCCTCAGAGGTAAAGGAGCACCTTTAATCCCACTTGACAGCCAGCCTGAGGCACCAGCGGGCTTGCAAGACACACTAGCAGGAGCCGTAGGAACAGCGCAGCTCCCAGGGCTATGCACCAGCCCCACACCTGCCCCACAGGGGTGGATGGGAGTCAGTAGGGTTTGAGCTAAGGGCTCACCCAGCCACTTCTTCATCCAGCTTTGCAACAAGTATTACCATCACTAATAACCACACAGAAAAATACAGGGCTGGGAGGGACCCTCTGTGGATATCTGATCCATCTGCTAATGCTCAAGAAAATTCTGTCTGCCCACACCAGCCCATGCAGCCTGTGTTTGTCTGATTTGCACTTACAAATCTCCAAGGAGAAGATTTCATAGCCTCCCAGGCCTGTCCTGATGCTTAGCGTCCTTAAAGATTTTTTCTTAATATTTAAGTGAAATCTTCCCTGCTGCAAATTAAGCCTCTTGATTCCTGTTCCCACAGAAGCTGTGGGGACAGTCAGGTACCATCACAGAAAAAGCAGCCTCCTGCATGCTGAGGGCTGTTATCACATCCCCCCACACCCCTTCCTCCCCCAGCATATCTCGCCTGGAAAAAAAAATAACCCTGAGGCCTTCTTTGGAGGTAATTTTCCCCTCAATCTCTTATCACCCCTGCTCTTCTTTTCTACACTTGCTCCAATTTGGCCCTGTCTCCGAGTGCAGCATCCCAAACAGGGCAGAGTGCCCCAGCCAAGACCCCTGAGACCTGACCATGGGGGGATTTATCACTTCCTTGTCTCACACATGCCGTTCTTGCTCTCACAGCCCAGAATAACATTATAACATTGGATTATTTTTCCCCTTTTTTTGCAAGAGCATCCTGTTACATTACTGCTCAGCATTTTTTCCATGCTCCACTAACTCCCCCAGGTCCCTCTCTGCAGTATTACTGCTGTGTGTTTAATTTCTCCTGCAAGAGATGGGTCCGTGCCACCCTGACTGCAGCTGTCTCAATGGCATGGGGCTTGAGCTACTGTCAATGGAACAAGAGAATCTTCTGGGGTGACCCAACCCACTGGCCCAGGGTGCCATAGAGGGCTCCCTGCAGAGCCAAATCACTCTGGACAAATTGCTTAGACAAGGGTCTAGTTTTAAGACCGCTGGATGAAGGGAGATGACACTCACCCAAAGCACTACTCCTCATCTGAGTCTTTACTGTATTTTCTCTTACTGATACCAACCCGCTTATTGGGAATTTATCAAGCTCCCTCCCAGCTCCTTCATGCTTATTTATCCTCCACGCTTTGCTACAAGGCTGCCTCATCAAGGGCCACCAAAAGCCTTCCAGAGGTGACTTTGCAGCTCAGCCACCCTCTGCAGCCGCACATCTCAGCTATTCCCACCCCCTGCCCCACACCAGCTCCCATCAACTGTTTCTTCCTATTCCCAAAATTGCTCAAAACAGTCTAAACCAGCACAAAATACACTTCCCACCTCCAGGAGGTTACAGTGAGACACCATCCATGCAGCTAGAACCCGCTCAGGACAGGGGCCAGCCACAACAAGCAGAGTAACCCAGCCAGGAGCTTGCACTACCAGACCCCACCATCCCATCTCTTTGCCAACACACATGTGTTCATCCTAAATCAATTGCAGGAAAGAGGAAATTATAAGCATGATTACTCCTAAACGGGGGGAATGTTTAATCGAAAAGCCAATGTGCACTTTGATCCAATATTAATGAACCAGCACCTGGTTGTATATCGTCCCCAGCTTCAAAAGAGGGGAAGTCTTAATCAAACACTAATGTGTATCATAATTTGTAACACAGTATAAAACATCAAAGACAAGAGTGTCTACAATGCACTAGTTTTTCAGATGAAAGTGTTTTCTCCCAGGAGAAGCATTATCCCCAGCAGAACGGTAGATCTGACAGGCTGTTAGACAGTAAATATATTTCAACAATGGGGTGGAGGGGCTGCACCAGCTGAGTTTTAGGCAAGTTCTACAGCACCTGCTTCAGACAGGCATCCCTGCTGCCCCTCATCTCACAGCACTGCAGCTTTTGCCCCCTTCACAATAGAGGAAGCCTTCGAGCAGCCTCGGCAATGCCCCAATAATGCACATGGAGTGGGCAGACCTGCTCTCCTGAGAGCCCAACCTGCTTGGAGGACCTGGCACACTTTGCTTCTCCCCTCCCTGCCCCAGCACCCTGCTCATGAAGCAGAGGAGCTGGACTCAGGGCTACAAGCTGGGACACGCTCCTGTTCACTGTAACCCCAAAAGAGCCCCTGGCAGGTAAATGTAACCGTGGGATGATGTGCTGGAGGGGAAATGGCAAACACTCACACTTCAGCTTCTTAGGCCTGTTCCATTTAGAAGTTCAAGGAGCCCCTCCAGGATAGAAAACATCCTTTGCTTCCAAATAACTCTGCTTTTACTTGGCAGCCAACACAAGTCCTTTGTTTTCTACCCTAAATCCATGGGTATTAGAGACCCTGCAGAGGTCTTGGCTTTGTCGTGCTCAGCACATGCCAGGCAGCAAACCCTGGCGGGGCTGCACTGGGGAAACCTCAAGGATGACTCCCAACACACCAGGTCCTCAATGTGTACCGTACTGCCAAGGATGCAGGGGGGTACGAGACTCACCTTCATCACTTGCTGGGCCAGGACAGGGTGGGTGGTTGGATCCTGGCCCAGGAGCACAGTGGCAATCTGCTCACAGTATTGCAGGGCCTGGGCTGGGAGCCCATAGTCAGCCAGGCGAGAGGCGTAGAGGAGCTTGTACACCTCAAGAGAGGGAAGCAGAATGGACATAGGTCACTGAGGAGGCACTCGTGCCTGTAAGTCCCCTCTGCCTGGGTGCTGGCACATCATTCCAGCATGACTCGGGGCACCTGGGGTCATGGGTCTCATCACCCAGAAGCCACCTGCAACTTGGGAACACCCCGCCCATCCCCTGGGGCAGCCCAGCCACACTCCCCAAACTGTGGTGCTGTCACGAGGCCAGCCCCCCATCTTCATTTATCCAGCCGATTTGCGCAGTGCCTGAGACAGCAGCGGCTGGCTGCTTATTTGCAATACAAAAAGCTGATCCATTGCCCAGGGAGCAGGAGGGGAGCCAGACCTGGGCAAGCACCAATTCATTAAGCACACCATGCCCCCGAACCTGTCCAAAGCCCGGCCCTGGAAGAGCCCCTCAGCCAGGGCAGCCTCCCCATCACTCCCAAAGCCCAGAGAGGGGACAAGCCTTGGAGAGCAGCCTGAATCCCTGGCTTCACAGGGATGGATGCATGTTTTGGGGCAGGTCTGAGGTGTTGCACCAGATGTACTTGCACATCTCTGCTACCTGGAAGGGAAGCAGGAAGAATTTGGGCTGTCGTAGCTGCTGGCAGTACTCAAAGATTTCCATCCGCTGGATGACCTCCGTCCTGGCAAACTGGGTGAATGCCTGACTGCAGAGGAGAGGAGTAGATTCAGCAAGCAGAAGCAGAGCTCTCTCCCCAGACAGGCCCATACACAGACTCACAGCGGCACACTGTGCCAGCCTGCAGCTGGAGAGGCCCAGAGCAAAGCTCACATTAAGAGCAGTAAAAACCCAGAGTCAGGGATTGGTTTTGCATAAAAGTGAGATCCCGGAGATCGGAAGGTGGGACACACCACTCTGGCAAGACCATCACACCTCCTCGGCTCACTCACCGGTGGCTGCTACCCAGCAGAGCCATGCGGTCTTCTTTCACCCCAAAGTAACCAAAAGGAATATCTGCCATTAGGTAGCAGAAATGAGCTGCTTCAACTGCTCCCTTGTCAGCTGGATGGGAGGAAAAAAGACACTTAGTCCTGAGAGAGAGGTCACCGTGTGCTCAGGCATTGCTTTGGAGGCCCCCAAACTCACACGAAAACCCAAACCCAAACGCCCAACTTTTCTTCCCTGTCCACACAGATCCCGATTCCTCCCTTCTCCCTGCTTTTTGTCCATTTTCCCCAATGGCTGCTTTCTGTACCTAGGAGTTTTTTTCATTTCAGTGGTAGGACCAGGAGAGCATGAGCAGGGTCCAGCTCCAGCTTCAACTCTGCAGGGTGCCATTATTGGCATGAAATCCCCAAGAGTTCCTGCCACCCAGAGCAAGTCTCAATCCCTGCAGTTACATATGCCCTCCCTGGGTCCAGCTGCTCTCGGTGTCTCCAAAAGAGCAGCCAATGGGTGTGCCTGAGCCTAACTCCTCTGCCAGCATGAAGGGCAGTGGCATGCATCAACACATCCCTGCCACCACACAGGCGCTGCAGGTCCGGGGGTACAGGCATGCACTCCCCTTCTCAGCACCAACACACATCCATGCCAGCATCGATATGCATGGTGACAGTGCAGGTGCCCACCCACAATTACAAGACAGCAGGAGCATAACTGCTTACAATGGCCTCAGCTCACCCAGAGTGTCTCCCATGGTGATGATGGCTTGGTGGTTCAGCGCCATGTCTCCAACCTTGTTGGACAGCATTGCAGCCAGGTGGGGTCTCCAGTCTCCCCATGTGGCATCCCCACAGCACTGGAGGGCGAAAAGAGGAAAGTGAAGGTGAGCAGAGAAGGTCACCACAAGGTGGGCATCACAGGCAGGTGACAGCAGAGGGCTACACACGCTGGGGCCAGGCGTTTTGCTCACAGACCAGTGCTGCCTGAGGGATTCTTCCTGACATGAGCTGGAAGAGGGTCTGCAGGGGGTCATTGGTAGCCAGCGTGCTGGTGAACCTGTGAGGAGACAGCAGAGATAGGGCTGCCATGCCAGGACCCCCAACCCTCATTCACCTTCAAGGGCACATCCCAAATGTCCCAGAAAAGCAGTGTCCTGACAGGCTTTCAGAAGAAGGCAGAAAGGATCATCAGCCCATGAGGCTGATGATCTGCATTACCTGCAGAGCAGACAAATCTCCAGGACAATGCTGGATAAAACCTCCTTAAAAGGATTTGGGTTCACAAGACAGAAAATTTCTGCTTAACCCTCCCTGAAGAGATCAACCCAATCCAGACTAAAGTATGTTAATTCCACCAGAAAGTGTTCATATCAGTGGGATAAACAGTTCAGACCAGGCTGGATCACAGTCAAGATGGCTCAGCTCCCCCTACCCTAATGACTGCCTTTGCTAGGGCAGCAAGGGCAAAGCCAAAGACTCAGAATAAATCCACCCACATCTCCATGGAATGGCTTTCCTTCTGCTTTCCAGCCCCATCTTGGTTTATCCTGTCCATTAGGAAGCCGGAAGGACTCAGGCCCACCCAGATGGATGCTCCCTCTCCCCTTTGCCCCTTCTGAAAGGGGGCCCAGATGAAATCAATACTCGTTTTTCAATGCACTGGGGCTGAGGGCACCAGAAGGGATAACAGGCTTGGCAAAGCCAGTCACAGAGCATCACACCTTGCTTTCAGTTCTCTGACTTACCCATTAAGCACCCAGCTGTAGGTCCGAGGGTCCATCTTGCTAGAGAGGAAGAGGGCATGGCCCCACAGTTGATTTCTCATGGCCCAGACGAGAGCATCCTGCAGCCAAGGTGAAAAAGGAAATGGGTTTGCACTTACTCTGCTTCTCTGCCCTCCTCCACTGCCAGGAGACGCTCTAATCACCCAGCTCAAAGAACCTCAAGAACTGCTCTGGCTTTAACTAATACCCTCCAAAAAACTCTCCCATGTTCACAAAGGCCCCTTTATCTTTCTACCTTGCATGATGACAAGAACTGGGACCTTCACAGCAATATTATCTTTCCTGGATTTCCAGGTCTGTGCTGCCTGTTAGCTCTCAATGCCATCGCTGTGGGATCCCAGCCTGGGCACCCATGTTTCTCTGCATCCAACCCTCCTCTCTCCCTGTGCCTTTGGTATCCCTTGAGGTCACATAGCTGCAACTAAACCTGCAGTGCTGGTAAAAGCCTCTGCACCTTGTCTTCACTTGGGGCCCCAGCCCAATGGTGGGAAATCACTGCCGTAAGTCCTGTTGTACAAACACAACTTGAAGGGTTGATCCCACAACCACAAGGCACCTCTTGACCACTCTTCCCTTTAAAACCTGCCTGAAGAGGCCAAAGGGGCCAAGGAAAAAAGTCAGTGCTGGGTCCTGGATCCTGTCACCACTTACTTTCTTCCTGCCATAGTAGAGGAGCTTGGTGAACTTCTCCACTATCTGTGCCTGTGTCTCCACAACAGGAGGGACCTCCCCTGTGATGAGGTCCAGCGTCCCCGTCTGACATGACATCCACTCATCATCCATCAGGCCAATAAGGTTTGCTGCAGGGTTTTGCCTCTTGTACTTCTCCTGGTGCCTGCAGTCTTGCATCAGCAGCTCAGCTGTGTCTGAGCCCACCATGGACTGTGAAAGGGAAGGGGAGAAGCAAGGCCTGTGGAGGCTGCCCCATGAGCAAAGGCTGACGGCACTTCCAGCCCAGCACTCATCCTAGCACATGTCCCCAGCAAGACCAGCCTTGGCCATCAGCACGCAGTTTTGGAGGACAAAAAAATTCAGCACAGCTAGCAAGACATTCACAGCACTCACTCTGAAGATCTTATTCGTCTGTTTCCAACAAGCAGCCACAGATTATATTGGGTGGATTTCACTGGGGTAAGGGAATAATCCCCTTTTAATCATGTGTCAGCTCCTCAGTGAAGGTGGCACCAGTCCCTTTCACAGTTGCTATAGCATTGGGTTGTTGGTAGCTCACAAAGATGAAAAGCAGTCACAGAGAAGGATTTGCTCTAAATATTGAGGCAGTATCAAATTGGTTGATAGTACTATGGAAATGAGTACACACCCCCTGAAAAGAGCAACTGCATCAAGAGGCACCTAAGGGGCATATAACTTGTCTCACTTCTAAAGTCAAAAGGGTCAGCCCCTTCCACAGGACACCTACCCCATTCTGCTGGCAGAGGAGGACCAGGAGTTTCCAGAGAAGAGCTGAATCTCTGCCTCTCTGTGTTGAGAGATCACAGTTTGTGGCTATCTTCTGCTGGCAAAATGTCATCACGTCCACCTTGTGCAGATCTTCCCTACAGCAGCACAGACAGACACCAAAAGAAACCCAAGGCAAAGCAACCTAGGACACCATTCAGACTCAGAGTGTCCCCACTTTCCCCAATGGGGATGCCAAAGATTCAAAGTGAGAGGTGGAGAAGATCCCCAGCGCCAATGACCACATACCACATTGTCCACACTGAGCACAAAAGGGCTTAAATGTTATCATTATTTGACTCTCTAAAGATTTATGTGTTTCAGGGATGCAGAGTACATCTCAAAGCCCCTCTTTGCCCTCCTGCTATTTTCATCCATCCATCTGCAAAGAACCTCAGTTTTGCTTTGCTGTGCTGTTGTTACAGCCATGGATGTCCAAGGCTGCAGGAGTAGGCACACATATAGGCAGTATCTTTACTTAACTGGCATAGTGCAGGGAGAGAGTCACACCTGTGACTACATAAACCCTTTGGGTCTGAAACATAAGCAGAAACATTTAAGCTATGTGCAAGTCAGACAGAACTGCTGTCTTACAATAAAATAATCAGGCCATTGAAAAGAAAGGGTGACTGAGAAAAACCAGCCAGGAGAGAGGCACTGGGGATGGAAATGCTGATTCCGATGCAATCACACCAATACATCATATAGAGATCATATGGATATGGAGATATGCCTCCTTTGGCACAAGTGGTAACCTCCAGGTCTTCCACCCAGTTTCTGGGCACATGCAGCTCTTGCTCAGTAAATGGTTTTCCTCAGCAGATTGTTTTCCTCCTTTTGCACACTCCTTTCCTCTCCCTGCTTTTGTTATGAGTGACCAGAAGACATGCTGGTGTAACCAGTAGGATATAGAGACAATGCATATGCTGATGCAATACACCCTGATTCATTCCCAGGCTCACACTGGATGAAGGTGCATACTGGGTCTGACCCTGCTGTGCTCAACAGTCAAGGGACAAAAACCTTAGGGCAAGCTAAACCATAGGTTGACCCAAAGCTTTAGACATCCAAAGAGGTCTCCCAGAAATCAGTTTTGTGGGACATGAGTACAAGATAAGGTCAGACATACAAACTACACTAAACCCACACCCTATCAATATTCAGAAAAATCTTGCCCCACAATCCATCCAACCTACACAACAGCAAAGGGGCTGGGCTCCCAGTCTGAACCTAGACTTGGCCTTTGTAGATCTCAAAAACAGTGGGACCCTAAAGTCTGCCTTGAGCTCATGTCTCCTTCCAAAGGAGAGGTGCTTGCAAGCCAACCATGCCAGCACAGCCAGGAGGACACAGCTTCTGGACCTGCCAGCGCAGCATACCTGGCCAGGGGCCCTGGGAAGGCCTGTAGCTCCTCCAGCTCTTTCATGTCCTGAAGGATTACCTAAAACACAAGAGCAAATTCAGCAGCTGGACTTCAGCAATCAAGGTCAGCCCCAGGTGGGCATGCTGAAAGTCAGTGCCTTGGCTGAAGGTTCAACAGTGCTGGTGAACTCATTCTCTGTGCTAGCTTAAGGTAACCCCAAAGCATAGACCCTAAACCATCACATGGACCCCAGTGCTAAGGTCCAGGAAAGAAATGCCTGTTAAGATGGCATCTGCCTCCCTTGGGAGGCAAAATAGAAGACTGAAAGTCCGTGGTAGACTCAGGGGATGTATATGGCCTCTGTATTGGAGCACCTCAGAAAGGTGAGAAGGTATGGGCTACATCTGTCCCTATCAGAAGAGATCATTGTGAACAGGTCACAGACAACAAGGGTCATAGAGCTGAAGGAGCAGGATGCAGGGCCCAAAGCAACACCCAGGCACAGGCTGGCATGATGCAGACTCAAGAGTCCATGTTGGAGATAAGACAGCAGCAGGGAACGGGAAGGCTGCTAAGGAGGCTGTTTGCATGACAAAAGGTGTTTGCATCCCTCAGGGCAAAAGGGGCCACTCCAGCAAGGTGACGGAGGCCGGTCTGAGGTGCTGGGCTGTGGCATACCTCCAGGCTGTGTAGCTCGACGTGGGCCAGCTGCCCCTCGGTAGGACGGTGGGGACACACCAGCACCAGCTGGCCTCTGGCTCCAAAGCACACCACCACGTGTGGCAGCGAGAACTTGAGGGGTACCACTGGGGCTGGGGTGGACACCAAGGGCCCCCCTGCAATGACACACAGGCTGCCATGAGTCCCCTCACCCTGACCCCACACCCCCTCCGCTATGGAGGATGTGATCAGGTCTCATCCTGGCCCCCCATTTCAAGTAATCCTCCACTGACCCACCTTTTCCAAGAACTGTCCCCCAAAGCAAAAGGCATGCATGGCAGCTCCTGCACCTACCAGGGCAGAGCCACCGGACCATGCACCCACCCTGCAGCCCCCCAGTCATGCCTTGCACCTGCACATCCTCCTCCAGGAAAGGACCAAGATGCAAGACAGCAAGCCTCCTACCAGCCATTTACTTCCTTGCTCCCACCTTGTCAGTGGGGCCAGAGCCCCATCACACCTCACCTGCTTGTGCTGGGCTCCAGGTCCCTGAAAGCATGGATTCATAGTTGTCGGCACCATCATGGATGTACTGGCTGAGCTCGTAGCTGCTGGAGCTGAGCCCTGACTCGCGGTACTGCAGAAGCAGGCTGGGCTGGCCCAAGGGCTGCAAGGAAGGGAGAAAACACAAACCTGGCTCAGAAACTAGGGACACTGCTGCTTTCCTGCTCTCAGGGCAGTGGGACAGGCTCTGCTGCTCCATGAAAGTACCCAGCAGAAGCTCAGCAGAGCCGATTTCCATCTGAGCAGCTCACACCTTTCAGCATCTTCGGTTCATCACGGCACATACCCTGGTCATACCCAATGGCTTTTAAAATAATTTACATCAGCCACTGGTCTAGCCCAACAGCTTTCCTAGCCCTAACATGGACTCCCCAACACAGCCAGCAGACAGGGCTTGAGAACCCAGAAAAGCATTGCCCAGGAGCAAAATCACCACAGCAGGTTTGATTTGATCTTCCAATTTGCTCTTGGCAAAATACAGCAGTCAGGACACAAGTGTGATGAAGCAGGACTTGGTGGACAGAGCTGACAATGACACACAGCTTTTGGCTACCTAGTGAGGATGCAGAACTGCATCCCACCAAGCCTGGATTTCTGTCCTGCTCTTGGCCCTGTGTGGGAGTATACAGCCCCATGCCTGGGGAAAAAACAGCCCAGAAGGTGGAGGGTTCATAAATACTAACAACTCACTGTAATAATCCCCAGAGACTGTTAAGCACAGCGTGCAACATCACAAAGCAGCCCTTTTCTCCTCAGGAGGAGGGACACATGGATTGCTTCCAAAATCTGTGGGAGATCCCCAAGCCTTTTGTCCTCCAACATCTGCCCATCCTGAGGTTACCTCTCGGAGCTGGCCACCAGCCTTCCCTGAATCGCTGCCGAGGGTTTCTCCCCCTGCCCGCTCCCTCCTGTCAGTGGAGATGTAACTGTCCTCACAGGAGCCATAGGTCTGGGTCCTGGAGACAGGAGCAAAAGGAGACTTCCTGAAGGTCAGAGATTCTAGGACCAGCCACAAATGCCCTAATTTTGCAGCAGATGATTGCACCAAGTGATGTCCAGATTCCCCACCTTTACCTGTCCTGCCCCAGGGCGGCTGTGGCCAGGTTCGGATGGTAGCCCTTGTAGTAGTGCTGGTCCTGGTAATTGGTACTCTTGCTATAAGGCTTTCCCTGTCTCAGGTCTAGAGAGAAAATCAAGATTTAGCATTGCCCCTCTAGAGCAACAAGCCACAATGAAGTTGCAAAAGAAAAGCAATGAGTCAGGCAATTCGCCGTGCACACCCCATTTGCTTCCAAATTAGCCTGACACATTGGAGGTATGATAAAGCCCTGTATACGTTTGCCAATACATCAGTGATATCCTTTCCTCTTTTTTCCTCCTCCCCCTCCCCTCCCCCTTCTTCAGCCCAAGAACTCCAGAAACAGCAAAACTGAGGCCCTGGCCACCCTGATCACACAGCACCATCGGCATAGAGTTCAGCCTGGAACCAGGAATAACACAAGTTTTTAGACATGGAAATCAAAATCAAACATTCCCTTCAGTGCACCTAGTTCCTGCTCACATTTTTCTAAATGCCAAATGAGGGCAGTGCTGCATGGGGAGAACAACACTGACAGCCTAGGAATGTCGGCAGGCAAAAGCCCTTGAGATGTGCAGGCCCTGGGAGAACCACCCATTCTGGAGAAATCATGGCTTCTTCTCCTGCAAGCAAGTTGCCTCCATCCCCAGACCCAAAGGATAAGCCTGTACCTCTGTTATCCTGCCAGGTCACCGGCTGCTGCTGGTGGCTTTGGTAGGTGTAGCTATCCCCGTAGCTGGCTGCTGGATACTGCCAGCGAGGGTCTTCATATCCTTGCCTGAAATGCAACATAACATACTTAATCTGAGAAAGGGCACCGCTGAAGGTTCTGGACCACATCTAGGGTTAGACTCATGCCTTGGATGGGACTTCTGAAGGCGGAAAGGGTGATAGAAATACAGACAGGTCCCCTGCTTAGCACCAGGGCCAGAAACTGGTCCAGCATCATACCTGGAAGGAGCAGAAGAAGGTTTGGATACTTTCTGATCCCCATCTATGGAAAAGCCATGCACTGTGGTTTCAGAAGATACCAGATTTCAGCTTGATGGTGTGAACTTGTCATGGGGATCAACCTTCACCCACATTTTAGGAGAAGTCCCTCAAAAACATTTTCTCCACCAAGCTCTGGAGCTGCCATGTCCACTGCACAGCTCAGCAGGTCTCCCTCTGTGCCAGAGCGCAGCCCAAGCCACCCAGCCAGCACTCTCATACCTTAACCCTTTACAATTTACACAGCGATTTGGTCAGCCCTATGCAACACTCCCCGGTGTGAGCATCACACAACCTCAGCACAAATGCCTGCATATCCACACCATAACTCAGAGGGCAATAACTCAGGCAAATCAACCCAAATTTGCTGGAGCACTCAAAGGTCTTTCTCAGCACCTAGAGCATCCTCTAGCCTACATTTTATCCTTCTACCCTCCGCTGTTTCAGCAGCTGAGCTTGCAAGCTCCCTTTTGCTACTATATTACCATTTGTATTTTTATTGTTCACCTTGCACTTGGTAAAAAAGAATTGCATTTAATCAAACCTTCAAGAAAAATGCACCTCAGACCGAGACAAAGCTTGTAAAATGGCAACTGCAGAAGTCACAGCTGTAAGAAGAAATTGGAGTCAAAACTGCAATGCAGCCTTAAATATAGAAGTCACCGGCTGCTTTAATAGGACATCACCTAATCGTGCACTGCCTCTCTGAGCCTGCAACTGGTGGCTGCTCACCACTTTGTCCACGCCATGACAAGGGCAGCACACATGTTACAAGCCTATGAGAGCAGTGAAGTGGTCAAACCTTATTTTAAAAGGGTTTACAAGGAGGAGGCTCAGTGTGAGCATCGCAAAGTGACGTAGCTCTCACCTGGAGTATAGTCTGTTGGGGAAGCTGCTTTCATAGTACTCCGCCTGGGAAGCTGGTCTGCGGGCATCCCTCTGGGGGTGTTGGCCCTCATCCCAGGGGTGGCCAGAGAGGTGGCTCCCGTCCCAGGATCCAGGCCGAGGTGGGGGTCCCATGTGGAGCAGCTGACCCCTGGGCTGAGGTGGGGGGCCACAGTGTGCCTCTCCCCATGCCCCCTGGGCTGCCTGCCTCTCCCAGGGGTGGGGCAGCTGGGCAGGGGCCCAGGGGTCCATCACAAGCTTGCCAGTGAGACCCTTTCCAGCTTTGGGGTGTGGTGGGGTTAAGCCCAAACAGCTTTAGTGGCCTGCAAGCAATAAGATAAAGCATGGTGCATTTGATCAGTGGCTTTTCATCCCCCTCAAAGCCCCCTGGAAAGCTTGTTGCCACCTGCTCTCTGCTTTTGGAGCCTGCTGGAAACCCACCATCCTTTCTAAAATGCCCAGAGGCAAGGACAAGCTACCTCCCCACTTGCCTAAACTTGAAGCTCCCCCTAAAACACCACAAGGAAATGGTCCATTTTTCAAAGCAACAGGTATCCAGCTCTTCCTGGAGCAAGGGGTAGCACCCTCCTGCACCCCCAGCAAGCCCTGAACGTACCACAGCTCACAGCCTTCCCAGGCAGGTGACAAATCAGCTTTGCCTCTGTGACAAGGCAGTGAAACCTCATTTCTTACATGGTAGGGGAAGGAATATTGGCAAAGCTACAAGCAGGACAAGGAAAGTTATTCTCAAAGAAATGAGTCAGGTAAGAGACAGGGAGAAATGGAGATTTTTCATGTGAGCTATGAGATGGGGTGGAAACAGGGATTTCCTCCTGGCTTCCAGCTCCAGCAAGAATATAGCAGTTCAAGCAGACACCAGATTTACTTATTATAGTCCCACACAGAAGAGGAAACCTTAAGTAGAGCCCAGGGCAACATGCGGGTGAAGGCCTAGATGCCAGGGGGATGCCACCCTCAAGCCCCCCACATCTCCTCTTGCAGCACCAGTACCCAAACTGCCCCAACAAAGGCTCACAAACCTTCCTGACACAGGCAAGAAGGCCAGATGCTGTCTGAGCCACTTGTGACCGCTCTCACTCAAAGTTTAAGGCATTCTGAGGTCATTTCAGGGCTGGGGTGGGACACACTCAGGTCTGAACAGAGGTGCCTCAGTTTGTGCCTCTTCTAGGTGAAATCAGGGTTAAACCCTTGCTCTAAATAGCCCCCAGGCACAAGCATCCAGACACCCATCATTTTAGTCCCACCAAGGGTCCCCCTTAATTTTCGGCCAGAGGTTCCCACCACCATCCACCCCCCGCAGCAGCCACACACACCTGCTCGGAGGCCGCTGGGGCCCTTCTTCCGCTCCCTGGGTGCCGCTGCCAAAGTCCACTGCCACATGGGCTGCCGGCCGCCACAGGGAGGGCAAAGGGCAGTCTTTGCTCCTCCACCCCAGACCAACCTGCTCCGCCACTTGCTTGGCTTCCAGGGGGATCTGCATTGCTGTTTGCATCCCTGAGGGTCACCTTCTCCATCACTGTGCCTCCTCTCACCCAAGAGATGGAGCACACAGCCCTCCAAGTTCAAGAAAAGCCAGATATTTCTCCTGTGGGTTTGCGGGTTTTTTTGTTTTGTTTTTGTTTTTGTTTGTTTTTTTTTAAATGCCATGAGATACGTATCCTCCTCTATATATCCTCACACTTCCTAAATAATAATAAATAAAACCTGCTGGCTGAGCTGTTGGTTTAATCCAGACCCAGCCACAGCTTGAGCAAATAACATCCATCCCACCAGCCACTGCCTGAGGCAGAATTTGGGCAGGATGGAGCCAAGGTCCACCCCAGCATTGCCTCATCTAAGTACCTATAGTGCAATAATGGCCTCACTCTATAAGTGGCAGGGGCTTCCTGCCTGGACACCCTCTCCCAAACTCCTCCGGGCACCTTAACAAAACAAAACAAAAAAAAGGAGTAAATTAAGGCAAATGGCATAGAAAACCACAGTACAAGCTAGATATAAAGCTAGATATAAAAGCCAGTGTCTTCCACTCAGCTATGTGCCATCTTCTCTCCCTTCACCAGGGAAAGCAGGCACTGTTTCCTAGCCCCCAAAGTCTCCCTTTGCTGAGCACTAGCAGCCAGATTTCAGCCCGAGGGCAGCACAGAGGAACCAGCAGAAAACCAGCTTTTTTTTTTTTTTTGCTTTTTTTGCTTTTTTCCACACCCTCACAGCCCTGGCTTTCCCTGGGAAATTTCCTCCAAATTATGTCCACCGTGATGCTGCAACACCAATTGATTTGGAATTTGCAGACAGGATCTTATTCATTGCACCACGGTGGCACTGTCAGGCAAAACCCTATTTTAATGATGTTGGAAGACTACATATAGTATAGCTTTGAAATTTCCACCCTACTGGGACTAAGAAATTTTCCCTGGTGATCTTAAGAAATAAGCGCTCCATCTCTGCAGAATTCAAGGTTTCAAATAAAAAAATATCCTTAGCACTCAGCTGTACCAAGAGCCGACTGGAAGAAATGCAAACCAGGGAAGCAGTTTTTTTGTGCTGCCAAGCTGCTTCAGCAGAATGAAATTAAGTATCTCCTATCCTTTCCACAGCTGCCCTTCAAAGCTTTGGGAGGCTCTGAATAAGGTAAAAGGTCTCTTACGAACAGGCCAGGTTTTCTGGGAAAGTTAGAAAGGAATCCTAGAGACCATGAGGATGCCAATTTTAAAATATAAAAATATATATATATATCATACTTCCACTTGGCTGCTGGTTAATAATTTTAGGTTTCTAGCCAAGAGGTGACTGCTAGATGTTTCCAACCTGTTTTACAGCAACCACAAAAACTTACACTGGGAACATGCAAGGGTTCAGCCAACACAAGAAAACACTGAGACCAGCCCCAGCTTCTTGGGCTGATGTTTCCAGCCAAACTGGGTGGATCTGGGTTGCGAGGAAGACTTGGGAGCTTGACTTGCATAAAAGCAGCTGCAACTTGTAATGCTTGTCTTTGAGATTAATGGAAATGCTGTACTGGTCCATGCTAGGGAAAGGGATGCAGGAAACACTACCAGCAACATCAAGCTTCAAGCAAAAGTTGGTTAAAATGGACAGTTGAGGATCCCCAATTTAAAGGAAAAAGCAGAAGAGTGCATTGGAAGAGGAGAGCGCCAGGGGAAGGAGCTGGGAAATGAAAAGCGAAGGAAGAAAAAACAGAGACAAAAGGACCAGATGGGCTGTAAAGACGGAAAGAAAAGGGTAACCCTTTAACTATATTGCTTCTAGCCAAGAAATTTCTATTTTAAAAACATTCGTAGCTTTCTTCGAAACTCAAGCTCTGTGCCACAGGACTGCCATGGAGCTTACAGGGCTACTGCGAAGCAGGCAGCACATGCCACAGATACCATTTGTCAGACAGAGCTGAAGGGACACCACTATCACTTTAAAAAACCGTTTTTCTGCTTTAAAAGGTTTCACTGCTGTTGTCACAGTAACAAGATTACGTGGAAAACATTTTTCTTCATGCCCTCCAGGTGTTTACACAATGTGCTGGGGCTCTGTTCACAGCCAGCCCTGGACACTTGGGCCAGCCCCCGCCACACCAAACCCAATAGGTGAGAATAATTAGCAAAACCTCATCAGAAATCTTTGTAATCTAAGAGGAGAAATCCAGGTGGCTACAGTACCTGAAGCTATTTTTAGGTGATTTACATTGTTTCTAATTTGTTCTGAGAGGAGATTTTTTTTTTAATGGCATCAATAGAAAGCTTTGTTCATCTCTGAGCTTTAGCCCCCTAGAAATGTGAGATGTATAAATATACACACGCTTTTTTGTGGAGACATCTTAAGCATCATCTCACAGCGCAGAGGAGTTTGAAAGGGCTGACTACAGTCAAAAGAAAAAACTGAAACCAGCTCATCTCACACCACATCTGCATGGCAGAAATGCAAGTAGTAAATGAGCTACATAAAATGTGAAAACTCATCTTAGATATTCTTCAGAGTGAAAATACCAGCCCTGAACATTTTGCCAGCATTCAAGACATTTGACGGCATACTACACATCACACAGAGATCAAGATAATTAAAACAACCCAGGAAACCCAGGAGCTTGGGCTCCTGGGCAGGCTGAGCACCTGCCCCAGCATGGGGAGAGCCCTCATCCTCAATCAGTCTCAATGGCAGCTAATTAACTAATTAGCTTGATGACTCCTGCCAAGCTTACAGGGAAGGAGTGGTAAGAGCCCCTCTTCCAGCTGGGGTGGCATTTGGGGGACATCCCAGTGGGAGGAAGGTGGTGGCTCCCAAAGCAGCTGAGACACATCTGCTCCCACCTGCAGCCATTGCATTAGCACCATCATGTGGATTTAATCCAGGCAGCATAGCACTGTACATTTCCCCATAACTGGTTTGTGTGCTTAAGTTTTCACCAATGGTTTTGCACCTTTTTCCCCACATTAGGTTGTTTCCAGCTTCGAGGGACTGAGCCATTCCTCCCACCACCCCCACCCCACGCATACACAGTCACATTTAGCAACATCCAGACATGCCTATTAATTTTTTGAGACTTAGGCAAGGATATTAATTGCATTCTAAAGGCATTCAGAACACAGCAAATTAAAAAAAAAAAAAAGCATTTTACACCCCATATCATACCCAATGAAGAAGCAGAGCTGCAAAAAGCTATTATTTCTGGAAATCAAAGCATATCTGTGCAAAGTGCTGTACAAGTCCCCGCTCTGGCTGCAACAGAAAGGTAAATCCACCCTCCTGCATGAGCTCCTATTAAGAAGCAAGGCCCAAAAAACTTTGAAGTCTTTGCCTTCCTTCATTCCCACTTCAGCAAAACCTCTTAACTCTTGGCTGTGAATACTAAGTCCTTGCTACTTGCATCCTCCACCCCTAAAGGAAAGGCTGTGCTGTTCCTACATCCCAGAGAGGCAGGCTCTGCCACAGTATCATACCGAGCTTGACCCACCACAGGAAGGAATTGGGATGCACAAAGGCCAGCGATGACACTCCAGCTAAACCCAACCATTCTGAGGAGGTCAGAGCGCTTTCAGTATTCAGGTCCTCCTGTTTTTCTTTGCAACACCCCTTATGTTTTCCCAGCCATAAAATTGATGTTTATCTCGCTGCTAACTGCCTTACAGAGATCATTACACATTGCAAATTCAACCATTTGCAGATAAAACAAGCACAAGCAGCCTGGAAAGTGTCACATCGCCCCTATCGCCTTGCCACATTGCAATGCATTACAACATTTAAGCTGAAAATTAACATATAAAACCAAGAGGCCTAGAAATATTCACTAGGCAAACAATGAAAACCAAGCAGAGGTAATTCCTTCACCCGCCCCACACCATCCCCTGCTTAACCAGGGAAAATTAATTTTTAAGTGAGATGAATTCTGAAGCTATTCTGTGGCATTAAGAAAAAAACCAAGAGGTTATTCCTCCTCCTCTGAAATATCTTTCCTAGATGAAATGTCCCTCTGGATCTGTGTCTATTGGAAAATATGAAGGGGACAGAAGGCAAAGAGGGGTATGCAGATGTCAAAACAAGCCCCAGAAGAAACATCACCAGCTACAGCTGCTCCATTTCGTTACACAGGTGCCATGAATAAGCAGGGGAGGGATGCTGAGCTCACGTCTGGATTAGACCACAGGGCCAGGGCTACCAGCCCTGCTTGTGCTGATGCCCTCAGAGATCTCCACCTCACCCCACATACCTTCAGACTCCCTTACTGGTGGCCACAGATGGAGAGACCTGGACCCAGATTCTTTCCCAGGGTCTCCAGCAAATGCCAGAGCAAGGAAAGCTGATAGCTTGGAAATCTTTAGCCCCAAGATACTCCAGAGTGTCCTTTTGAAAAGATTGCCATCTTGTGTCTTTTCAGGCACTTGAACGTTGGTTGCCTTCCTATTTGAGACCATAGGTCTCGTTCAGGAGCTTTATTACACACAATCAGGGACAATAAAGACCCTTGACAGTTACAGATGGCTTTGCTGTGTCCTGTTCTTAGTGCTACCTTGTAAAGTTAGACAGTAATGTTTCCTTCATTTTTTTTCATCTCAATTTATGACTCCTCTACCATGAAAAGCCACTTATGCCCTCCACAGTTACATATACCATATCCTTCAAGGCCAGTAAATCACAGTCTCAAGTCATGTCAAATTTTGCAAAATAAAACTAAATTGCTGTTGTCCTCTAAAGCAAGAAGCTGCAAAATTGGGAGAGAAAAAGCTCTGTTTAAAGCCAGAAATCTGTCCAGCAGCCTCCCATGGTGTGCAGGGGCAAATATCACCAAAAACCTCTAAGTGAAAGAGAAAAGTATGATACAAGGAAGCCCAGGGGATCCTCTGTGCCACCCCAATAAGCTGCCTCTATAGGTACTTCTATGGTCTAATGGCAACAGTTAAAACTGTTCCAAACTCACAGGGTTTCTCTATATAAGCTGAGCCTCCAGTCCCCCGCTGCCAGGATGCAGAGCGCTGGGAGCAGAACAGACCCAGGCTCCAGCAGTGTTTATTCATTGAGGCTCAGTCCCTGGGCTGGATTTGTGCTTGGAAAGAAAACCAGGGAGCTGATGGAATCATAGCTTCTGGCTTTAAGGGTTTTTTGTGCAGACAAAAAGTTAGAGAAGTACTAAGACAGCAGGGTTTTGTTCACCTGAGCCGATCTGGGTTCACTTAAAGTGCTGGGCACGCCACCAGGGACTGGGAAAACTGAGGACAGAGATAGAGCACACAAAAAAATTGACTCCAAACCCACCCTTTACATTTTTCAGGGCCACAGTGACATGTCTTGTCCCTTCTGCAGCACAGTTAAACTTTCATGACAGCTGAATGAACCTGGAGAAGAGCCAACACCAGGGAGACAACAGCATACTAGAAAAAGAGTAGGGAAGAACCCATACCACTGCTGTGCTTGCTAATTCCCCTCCCCACATCCCACACAGCTAATTCACAGGGGCTTCAAACTGCTGCATGTGTTGCAAATTCACCATCACACCATGGCACAGCATCCAGCCTGGCACAGGCACAAGGGCAACTCTTTCATCCCATAAAAATGTCTCTCAGCAAAACCCTTGTGACAAGTACTGCTATTTTAGAAAACCCCATTTAAAAGTTTGTTCCGTGGTCTAAGCTCAGGGGGCTTGCTCACTTTGCAAGGTGACCCCAAACCATGACGCTCGAGCCCAGAGCATGAATAAGGTGCAAGCTCTTCATGTGGAACAATGCCCTAGGAGCTGGAAAGATACAACCCACAAAAAAAAAAAGAGAAAAATTATGAGCAGGCACGACACAGACAAGGAAAAAAGCAAAACATCTCGTACCAGGTCCTTAGCTGATAAAAAAACCAGCGTGCATAACATACAGCTTCGGACTGGGATACACTTACCCATCTCTGAAAGTTTAATGGGAGCATACACATCAGTTAATCAGCAGCACAAGACACAAAGCATTTTGTACCTCTTCTCCATGTGTTGTGCAATTAAAAGGCTTCTCATTCAGGCACAGAGAGAAAAGTCAAGGGACTTCAGCTGTGAAACATCCATTATTCAAAAGTATATCCATTATTCAAAGTTTTTCTTAAAATCCTATTGTCAGCTTGAAAGGAAAAAGAAAATGAATTTTTGAAAGCTGTGCTCTGTTGATATTCCACACTCCAATTTTTGCTGATTGTAAGTACTAAAACTCCAGACATTTTGAAGAGCTGAAGAAATCCTTCACAGTTCCTGAGAAAGGCAACACCCTGTGGGTAGTCACAATTTTTTTCCCCCTCACTTAACTCTACCTAGTGGCGCTGTGATACACCCTGGCCAACAGCATGCTCCTTTCCCAAATTGCTCAGCTACCCCAGCATGAGGCTGACGAGTACCTATTCAGGAGAAGGCAATAACAAATTACTCAGCAAGCAGTAGCAGATACCCATCACTGCACCTGACAAGCTTATTGACACCCATAAGCTCAGCTGAATGGAGTCTGGGTGGGATACACAACCTTCTCACAGCACCTGAGAGCTTCAGTGTGGGGTGCCAGGACTAGGTTGCAGAAATTCACATGGGAAATAAGTCCCAAGGGTGCCTCCCACCACCCAGATATGGGTGCAGAGGAGCAGCAGGCCTCTCAGAGCCAAGGCAAGGGAAAGCTCAGCACTACCCCAGCTCCTGCTGCAAAGAGAAGACACTGGGACAACCAAAGAGTGCTGCCTCAGGAAAGATGTCACACAGGAACCACCTGGGTGGTGGAAGATCTTCCACAAGAAGAACAAACAAAAAAAAACCTGCTAACACTAAGGTATAAAAACAAGTAGTAAAGGAGATTTTTCCTCTTCTAGGAACTAGAGGACCTAAAGGGAAGAGTGTTGAAAGTCCCTGGGTCCAGGTATCAGGTACCTCTGTAGGGATGAGGTAGGTCTAAAGTCCAGCTGGTAAATCAATCTACAGGTCAGAGTTAGGTCTAGGAAAAGTACCCAGGTCAAATATGCTTGGCTGGGTCTAGAAGCAGTAGGGTCTAAGGCTAGTCTGGTTATACTCAACTAGAGATTGATATCTCCACAACACATTTTAGAAAAAAAAATTAAGCCCTCAGGCTGAGTTTATATAGGGCCCCAGGCCCGTGGGTGGGGATGCTCAGGTTAGGCCAGTCAGGGCCACTAAAGCTTATTAAGGCACTGAGAGGCACAGCATGAGCTTATGGAGAGACAGAGCAAGAAAGAGTGCGTTTCTGCTACGGGGCTGGCTGATAAAGATGAAGCAAGTACTAGAATGAAACAGTTGGTTAAGCTAGGTATTAGAATAAGAAACTGAGGCCAAAGCTTGAAATGTGTTCTCCAGCCATGAGATTAAAAAAAAAAAAAAAAAAGATACTTATCATTTTGTCTAAAGTAACTATTTGTGAGTGAAGAGCAGAAGTTTTTAAAAGGCTTCCGTGTTATTGAAGAGGGAAGGCTGTAAGGCATGGGAGTCTTTGAAGGCCTAAAGACTCTCTTACTTGGGAAAAGGAAGGTCAAGAAAAGATGCAGCAGAGGTAAGCAGCACTTAGTAGCAAGGGACTTGTTTCTTCAGGGCTTATTGTAATAGAAATAATATTTTAAAAGTACTGTCAGAAAGACTTAAAATCAATCTTTTTAGCTTTTCTATATATATATAGTTTATAACTGAATTGTGGAATTCCTGTGATGTGACCTGAAGACACTAAAGATACTGTTTCAACAAAGCAAACTGATAGAAGGATGACGATTGAAGCCTAATAAATGCAGTAACCTACATGTAATCTATGATTTAAAGTCCTTAAACACTGCTGGAAGCTCAGTGGGTGTAACAGGGTAAGAGTCCTGCTCTTCTACCATGTGACTAACTAATTTATTACCATCAGACTACTAACTTCAGGTGTTGTCAACAATTTAGGGGGCAGCTTGAACATATAAAATAAAACCATTGTTCAGTAGTCTTTGCTGACTGCTATCTTTAAGCAGCATGTTTACCTGAAGCACAATGATGCTCCAGTAGCGGATGCTTGCAGAGTGCTTCCAGAACACTAAAATGAGCTGGATGTTATCTATAGGACAGCTACAGCTCACAGCTTATTTGGATAAATTCTTTGCTGCAATAGACTATTTTCTGCTATTACCAGTGAAATAAACTAAAAAAAACCCCACTTCTTTTCTTCTGCAATGAGAAGCTGTGGATAATGTGATGAATTTGCAAAGCTTTTAAAGGATGGATGAGAGTTAAATAACTTCCTCCAGGGTCTTAGGCACTGCAAAGCAGGACTGGAGCTGTTGCTGTAATAAGGGCATGCTAAGCAAGCCAGGAGGGTTATTGCAGTAGAGGAAGCACTTTGTAATTGGAAGCAGCTTGTGTAGCTAGAGTCTACGCAATGCTGGAACAGCAGGGCACAGCACAGACAAATTTAAGTATTGTGAGATGAAACGGTTTGACTATTGTGTCTCCATGGTCCATTGTGGTTCAAGTCTCTCTTGCTAAGCTTCAAAGAGTATAGCCAGCTTGTTACCAGAGCTTCAGGTTCCTTTTGTTTGCAGTGGTGCTTATGAAGGTAACAGTATCTGTAATTGTCCATCCTGGGACCAAGCTGGACTGATACAGGATCAAGGGCACATTCCTTCTCCCCAGGCAGAAATGACAGGGAATGTGGGTGGGCAAGGGGGAGGAAAGGCAGGAGAGCAGTCTCCCTTCCTTGCTGGTCACTGCTGGACACAGGATGGGCCAGTGACTTAATTCCCTGTTCAAAACATATATGTAAACCTTCACGCCTCCACCCATGTCTTTCTCACTTTGGTCCTCATTTCAGATCAAACCTTTTGTCAAGCTGCTTATCAGATGCCTGGTGGGGCATTGCTCTGATGTCCTATGGCAGTGGCTCCCAAAAGGGGATCGGTGGGACCCCAGTTAGCCTCAGTTGTTCTTTGTACAGCTCAAACTATGTAAAAAGATGGACGTGAGCTACTGTCCTGGTTTCAGCTGGGATAGAGTTAAATTTCTTCGTAGTAGCTAGTATGAGACTATGTTTTGGATTTTTGCTGGAAACAGTGGTGATAATGCGGAGATGTTTTAATTGTTGCTAAGTAGTGCTTACACTGGTCAAGGACTTTTTCAGCTCCCCGTGCTCTGCCGGGTGCACAAGAAACGGGGAGGGGACACAGCAGGACAGCTGACCCCAACTGACCAAAGGGATATTCCATACCATATGACGTCATGCCCAGCATATAAAGGTGGGGGAAGAAGAAGGAAGGGGGGGACATTTGAGTAATGGCATTTGTCTTCCCAAGTAACCATTATGTGTGATGGAGACCTGCTTTCCTGGAGATGGCTGAACACCTGCCTGCCCATGGGAAGTAGTGAATGAATTCCTTGTTTTGCTTTGCTTCCATGCACAGCTTTTGCTTTACCTGTTAAACTGTCTTTATCTCAACCCATGAGTTGCCTCACTTTTACTTTTCCAGTTGTCTCCCCCGTCCCACCACGGGGGAGCGAGCAAGCGGCTGCGCGGTGCTTGGCTGCTGACTGGGGCTAAACAGTGACAGATATTTACCTCTGCTCCATAACCACAGCCAGCACAAGATATTAGGCTGTTGTCAATAAGGGAAAAATGTCCCGTAGCTTACTGATGGGACTGGACAGGCTGTGTAAGAAATCAGCTTACATCTGGACAATATATGCGACTCTTCCACTGAGAAATGTTGTTGGGTCAGGTTTTTTAGTGCTGTATAAATTTATTTAAGATTTTGGGAGGCCAGGCAACCCGATCAAATTTATAGATCCTGCAGATGTGGTGATATAGGACATTCACAAGGTAAGCTTGATGATGGGGATCCTCTCATTTACCATAAAACGCACAAGTACAGACATGCAAGAAATCCCTGACAAAGCTATGGGGTCCCCTGGGCTGTGTGAAGGCATGAAGCAAAGCATCAGCCACACAACTGAGCAATTGCTTCAAAGGTTCCCCTTCTCCCTTGGGCTGCAGAGCTCTAAGCCTTGGCAGGAGCCTTTCCAAGCTAAGAAAGGGGACAGGCTAAAAGCACATGGCCATCAACAGCTACCCCTGCTTATCTGACACACAGCAACTTCTTAACCCACCATAACTAAGTTGTGTCCCTGACTCATTTGCCTTGCCCACTGTTGGGGTGGGAGCTTGGAGAGTCTCTTCCTTTGCTGAGTTCTGGGGAAACAGCACATTTAACTGGCTGAATGGCAGAGCTCAGAGGATCCTGATCAAGAGGGCGGAGTCTGGATGAAGGCCTGTTACTAGTGGCATTCACCAGGGGTCTGTGCTGCGTCCAGTCATGGTCAATATATTCATCAATGACCTAGATGAAGGGACAGAGTGTAACCTCAGCAAGTTTGCGGATGATACCAAGCTGGGAGGAGTGGCTGATACACCAAAAGGCCGTGCTGCCATCCAATGAGACCTGGCCAGGCTGGAGAGCTGGGCTGAGGGGAACCTCATGAAATTCAGCAAGAGCAAGTGCAAGGTCCTGCACCTAGGGAAGAACAACCCCATGCACTGGTACACGCTGGGGACTGACTCGCTGGAAAGCGGCTCTGTTGAGAAGGACCTGGGAGTGCTGGTGGTCAACAAGCTGACCCTGAGCCAGCACTGTGCCCTTGCGGCCAAGAAGGCCAACAGGTATCCTGGGGTACATAAAAAGGAGTGTGGCCAGCAGGTTGAGGGAGGTTATCCTCCCCCTCTACTGTGTCCTAGTGAGACCACATCTGGAGTACTGCATCCAGTTTTGGGGCCCCCAGTTTAAGGACAGGGAACTGCTCGAGCAAGTCCAGTGGAGAGCTACCAAGATGATCTGGGGGCTGCAGCATCTCCCTTGTGAGGAAAGGCTGAGAGACCTGGGTTTGTTTAGCCTGGAGAAAAGACTGAGGGGGGATCTCATTAATACCTATAAATATCTGAAGGGTGGGTGTCAAGAGGATGGGACTGGACTCTTTTCAGTGGTGCCTAATGGCAGGACAAGGGGCACGAGTTGGAACATAGGAAGTTCCACCTAAACATGAGAAAAAATCTTCTTTCCTGTGAGGGTGACAGAGCAGTGGCACAGGCTGCCCAGGGAGGTTGTGGAGTCTCCTTCCCTGGATACATCCAAAACCTGCCTGGGTGTGGTCCTGTGCCCTCTGCTCTAGGTGTGCCTGCTCAAGCAGGGGGGTTGGACAAGATGATCTCCAGAGGTCCCTTCCAACCCTGACCATTATGTGATTCTGTGATTTACTTCATGGAGATGATGATGACCTTTCACAGGACTTTCACTGGAGCACATGGTTGAAGGCTTTGTCTACCTGCAAACACAAAGCCCTGGGTATCTATGGTGATGGCCATCAGGGCAGGGATTTGCAGGGAAGGAAGGGGCAGAATGAGGACACATGGGAGAAGTCTGCATCTGAGTCTGTGCTTTCCACCCCTGGGATCCACTGCTGGCATTGAAATAACTCAGAATCAGACAAGCTACCAGTATTCCTCTGCCTTACATCTCTGAGTGTGCTGGATGGTGGCTACATAAATATTTTTGAGGAGCTGAGCCATTATTTAAGGATTAAAATACCGTCAAGTCAGGGGAAAAAAGTGTTTTGAACACCTTCAGAGTTGCTCAGGGGAAAATGCAAATGAAGGCACATCAGGATCCACTAATCCACTTCTAAAATGTCATCCCAGAGCATTATTCTTTAAGAACACAAACTCTTTGGTATGGGAGTGAGCGATTTTATGTAACTTTGCCATAGAGCACATTGCAATCCTGGCCTTGCAGTACTGAACCAGGAGTTAATGACTCCCTGGCTCAAGCCTAATGAAAGAAGATTAAAAAGGGTGAGGAGAAAATGGGATTTCTTGAGTTAATATTTTTTTTCTTAGAGAAGCAGGACTCTGGAGGCTTCTATGCCAGGGTCCTGACTGCACACAAAACCATGATTCTATCTACAAAAAAAGCTTTGCTAAAATAATCCTGAGGAATTTGTTTCACGCTTACCTCTTCCAGTTTGAAGACTGCTTCAATGTGGGGATGGATGTTTCCCTCCCAGAAATACTGGGGAATGGAGGAGGTAGATGAAAAAATGGGGAAATCGTCTTCCTGGTACTCTGACTCACTGTGCTCCCATGGCAGACACATTCAGCAGAAGAATCAAGTTAGTGGGAACTGAGGGGATTTTTCCTCTAGTAAAACCCATCACCACAATCCTACCCTCCCATGCCAACCTGCAAGAAGAGAGAGGGAAGAAGACAGATCTAGCAGAGATATCATGCCTTTTCTTGAGGCAGTACTTGCATCCTGAGGAGGACTGAAGAGCTGTGGATGCTGAGCTTTCCGGTATGAAACACTCTGGCCTGTTGTAATTTAGCGTTGGTTTTCAGAGAACATACTGAAAGCCCTAAAAGAATGGCAGCCAGCCAAGGTCCTGTCCCACCCACACCTCCCCTTGTGCAAAGGGGACTTAAGCACAGGCGTTGCCCCTGGGAGGTGACCAGCTTCACCCAGACCCTAAAACAGCCTCCCCTTTGCTGTATCTCTGCAAACAGAGCCCACCAAGTTCACTTAACCTTTTCCCAATGGGCAGCAAAACCTTGAAGTGGGTCAACAGCATCAGCTGTGCTCACATGGGTTTGTCATATGGCAGAGCAAGACAGGGCTTTTATTTCAGTGCAACTTTACAGAGGTGCCTTGAAGTTGTCCCCAGTAATGGCTTTGACAGCCATGTCGACTGCTCTGCTGTTTGTGAGCATCTTCACCTCCTCTCGGTCTGCTCTGGCTGTAGTTCATGCTGTGGCTTGTGCCACTCATCAGAGCCAGCTCATACGTGGGATCACTTCCAGCTGCCACTACCACCTGAGACCAAAGGAAAACCCACCACCCAGTGTGAAAGCTGCCCTGCTCAGAGAAATACAGAGCATCCCAGGCTGGAGGTATGTTTGTTTATTTACAGCAAACAGGAAGTTAGAGCCAAAGGCCTGACTCTTTATATATACTTAAAATGCATATATGTATATGGCAGAAACATGTAATGGATTTCTGAAGGGGACAATGTTTCAAGGCCACAAGAATCCCCACTGCAACCACGGACATGCTGGGTACTGCAGCTATTTGAGGAGTACCTCTCTGGAAAGGACGTCTCTCCCCTCCCTCGGCTCAGCTGAACCCAAGGCACTGGCTCTGCCCCAGCACAAAGCTTTGATGTTGCAAAGTTAAATGATCTGCTAAGCAAGGATCCATGTTTGTTGGATGGCTTTACAAGCAGAAGTACATTAACTCCTGGCTGTAGAGAAAATGTCACTCCTGTACTGTTCAGACAGGAACAGATGCCTCTGCTGTGGGGCAGGGGGAGGAGGATTGCATGAAGCAAGGTGTAGACATGGTTTCTGCAGGGTGTCCCTGCCTCTGATGTTTGTGTGTCTGCATGAATGTCAGGAAGCTGCTTAATCTCCATGGCTTTGTCTAGTGATGTTGCTGTATTTCAGAAGAGCGGAGAACTCAGCGTTTCAGTTGCTACTGAAAATCCAGTGAGTTAGATATCCCCCACTACAGGTCCCTGGCCAAGGCAGACCAGTACAACCCTGCTCCTCCAAAACAGAGCTGCTGCCCTAGAGCAGCATCAGGAGAGACGCAAATGGACAACAAGCTCTCTCAGTGCTGAACAGGTTCACCAGGAACATCAAATTCTTTCTAGAAAGTTCCCATTGAACAGTTTTAAATTGACACAGTATCTGCATTAGTTTATAAGAGCTGTGTTTTCTGCAGGCCCTGACAACTTAATACTGTCGAAATTCAGCAGGTCAGGGCTGCTGACCACATAGCTCACTGGCTGCATCCCCCCTCGATGTTCTGTGATGTTCACCTCCATGGGATCTGCACACTTCCCCTCCCCCCTCTTGGAGGGAAAATCAGGATGCAAACCTGAAATTATCTGCACCAGTTTATACAGATGTGTGCAACAGAGACAAAAGATGCCACACCATTTTTGACAGCTGAAATGCACAGATTTGGGGTCATGCTTCATGCGTTGCCCTCTGAGCTGCTGCTGCCACTTATCCTGGCTGAAGGTGTGTCCTACGGTTCAGAACCAGTGAGACTGTGACATAGGTCATCAGCAATACCACTGCATCCTTGTAGGACACCTTCAGGGATCTGCCACAACATCTGCATATAAAGACCTGCAACACAATCCCAAGGAGGGGTAGGGCTGAAGCTTTGCTGAGCTGAACCCACAGTGAGGCATCATAGGGGACTGCTATGTGGAAAGATCTGTTTTAACAGTTTTTACATGTTTTTAACAGCCTGCTGTTCGGTAAAATCTTCCCCCAAGGATGGTGCCAGGGGAAGGGAAAAAAGTAATCAAAGGGTTGCAAGCAGCAGCTCTGGCAGACCTGATGTCCTGAACAAAGAGGAAAAAGTCTTTTCCAGTTTTGAGAAAACAAATGCTCTGTAGCCTTAACTTCTGATCAACAACTCACGCCACCACCATAGCTTTAGTGCCAGTCACAACAATTACTCTGTATCCCTGCCAAAAAAACTCTTGCTGGATGGGTGTTAGGAGAGAAATTGTGCAGTCCCGCTGTTCTCTCTGAATTAAACATTTTCTTTCCCTGCATTTTCAGGAAGAACTGTGAACAGCTCAAGCTCAAGGCCACTTAGCAATTGCATTAACTGCACATGTTTACCCCCTTCATCTTTTGAGTGTGATTCCTCATGCAGCGCCTATACCTTCTCCTTCATCCAGCAGAGCGCAGCACTTGTATCCACAACCACGGTGCAAAGGCTTGAAGAGGACAACCCCGTGGCACACGTCTGGATCGCCATCCACGGTGATCGATGAGGGACCATGAGACCATTCCTAAATTTATACATTCCTGCATTTTTCCTCTCTATTACCTTGCATGTGGGCAGGTCCCTGGGCCAGGGGCTGGGGAAGTTTTCGGCAGTAAAGCACCAGGTGGGCAGAAGATGGCAGCATCGGCCCAGAAGACGGCAACCGCTTGCTTAACTAGGTAGGGATTTATTTCACATGGGAATAATAATGTATTTTTGCTGAGGAAAAGGGACAGTTTCATGCCCTTGGCCTTCAGAAATGCGATCAAGGCACAAGACACAACGCTGCTGGATGGGCAAAGCCAAAGGAGATGGCTCAGCCTAAAGGGCTTAGTGCAAGAAGGACTACATAAATGTTGCCTGGGCATTGAAAAACACAGGGGCTGAGGGCCAGAGGTTTTTTTTTGAAACGGGTGAGGATGTGCCTTCAGGACCGGAGCAGACCCTGTGTCCATGCCAGGCTGAAGGGTCCCAGGGTGGCATGTCTGCCCAGGGGCCGGCTGGCACCCCTACCCACGATGCTAGGCTGTCCTGGGCTTATGCGAATTATTGCAGCCCTACCCAAAGCCTCTCTATGCTTTGGTTTTCTTAGCTTTCGGGAAAGCTTAATATTTACTGTAGGTCTCCCCAGGTTAGCATGATTAAAAGGAGTGTGGCCAGCAGGTTGAGGGAGGTTACCTACCCTCTACTGTGTACCCTCTACTGTGTCCTAGTGAGACCACATCTGGAGTACTGCATCCAGTTCTGGGGCCCCCAGTTTAAGGACAGGGAACTGCTCGAGCAAGTCCAGTGGAGAGCTACCAAGATGATCTGGGGGCTGCAGCATCTCCCTTGTGAGGAAAGGCTGAGAGACCTGGGTTTGTTTAGCCTGGAGAAGAGAAGACTGAGGGGGGATCTCATTAATACCTATAAATATCTGAAGGGTGGGTGTCAAGAGGATGGGACTGGACTCTTTTCAGTGGTGCCTAATGGCAGGACAAGGGGCACGAGTTGGAACATAGGAAGTTCCACCTAAACATGAGAAAAATCTTCTTTCCTGTGAGGGTGACAGAGCAGTGGCACAGGCTGCCCAGGGAGGTTGTGGAGTCTCCTTCCCTGGATACATCCAAAACCTGCCTGGGTGTGGTCCTGTGCCCCCTGCTCTGGGTGTGCCTGCTCAAGCAGGGGGGTTGGACAAGATGATCTCCAGAGGTCCCTTCCAACCCCGACCATTCTGTGATTCTGTGAGTGCTCTTTGCACACTATCTTGAAAATGCAGAATATTTTACAATGAGTATTTTCAGAGAGGATGTTAAAATGTGGTGGTCATGTTGGCGCCAAGAGGCTGCCTTAAGTCAGCCTCTGTTTCACATGCAGTGGCCGTTGTTTCCCAGGGCTGCTCCTCTGCTCCTAAACCAATGAAAATTTACTATGTTAGTTTGTCACTCTACACTTTCTGTGCAGATCAGTCACCTTCTCACCAGGAGTGGAGGGAAGAGCACAGTTTTCCTCATACAATCTCTGGCAGGCCAAGATACCAGCAAAATTTAACCTGCAGTAATGGACACCCACTGGGACCTGCAAGAGAGAAGGGGGCAAACATTAACCCCCTTCTGTCCCACAACAGCAGAAGAGTTTTAGAGACACTATCTTCAGTCTGCAGCAGAGTCTGAATAACCAAACCCTGATCTCTCCAGTTGTCACACTAACCACTGTGCTGTCCCATCTCTCAAAAGACACTGGTGCTCTGTAAAACATAGGGTCACAGCATCAACCAGAGAAAACCAGGGACAGCTGTGTGGATTCTCCCCTGGGATGTTGTCCCATGGGATCTGGTGGGAAATGGACAGCATGCATTGAGGAGCAGCTATTGTGCTGGGACAGCTGGTGTTATGCTTCAATTCAGGGTGTTTAATCTTTCAGTGTATGTCGACCATTACAGGAGACTTCTGTGGATTTTATCTCCTTGGTGCAGGTATATGAGGCCCTGTGGATTTTAAACTTGTCATCCCCTTTCCCCAGTAAAAATAACTGGGGGGGGGGGAGAGAGGGGAGGGAATGAGGGACATGACACACACCAAACCACTTTTGCAGAGCTCTGCTCTTTCAAAGACATGGCAAATATGTACTGAATACCCCACTGCCATGGTTGAGTGTATGCTGGGATGGGATGGCGGGTACTGGAAGTGACAAGTGGAAGCGGGGTGAGATCTGCACATCATGTTGCCTCGCATCTTGGATTTAAACTTCTTTCCTTCTATCTTCTCTACCTTTTGCAACCTGTACGTAACCTTTGTCTATTTGTATGTCCTGTTCTTAGGCAACTTCACTGGGATGGGACTTATGACATCTTCCGTCTCTGCTGCTGCTTCTCTGCACAAGAACTTGCACAAGTCAGTCTAAGTCCAGTGTCCACACTTGTAAAGTGGGGGCAAAACCCCTCTTCTCATCTGTAAAGAGCCTGGAGATGTATTGGTGAGGAAAGACAGCTCTATTCTTACTAACGTAGCGTTAAAGGGGATGATTTAAAAGCAGGGCTTATGTTGTTGTAAAGCATTGTCCAGATAATATGAAAAGCAGCACTCTCTTGTGTTGTGGAGAGTTTCAGGGCAAATGGAGAGGGGAGAGCAAGTGGAGAGGAGCTGGAGATGCTGTCAAATTCTCAGAGTAGGGCCTTCTCCAGTGCATGAAGCTGTGGAGGACTGGTGGCCTCTGTACTCTTAATGAACCCCTGGCAATGGCAGTAGTGTTTGCAGAGGGGGCAGGACAGCAGGAGACATCTGAAGAGAAAAGGGTGCTGAAGCAGAGGAAGGCTGGAGCTGAAAGAGGGGAGCAGAGGGACAACAGATCGTGGGGATAGAGCAGGGCAGGTACAAGCTCCCCCGAGGAACACAACTTGATTTACTTCCCCAGTATAAGGGCGTTGGATTGTTCTTGGCAATCCATCAGATGCCACAAGCCTTTGCAGCGATTGGTACACCTGGTGGAGCTGCAGAAGAGGGGATGGGACATCCTGCAAGACCAGGGGCTTTGCCGCTCAGAAGCCCCATGCGTCTCCTCTCCAGGAGGCTTGTCGCAGGGTGCCCAGCCTGAAACACAGATGCAGTTTTTACTACTTATTCTTTTCTTCTATACTTATATATATAAAAATTATAAATAATAATTTACTTATTCAGGAGGTAAAACTGTACTCTGTTCTTGCCAGGGCACTGTTTCATAAACCACTCCCAGCTAAAGCCAAGGAGGATCTTGGGGTTGCTCCAGGAAGGTGGTGTGGGAGCAAAGGTCTTCAGTGCTGGGCTCGAGGGGAAGCGAAGGAAGCTTTGCCCTGGGGCTGAGCCACAGGCAGGCCTGGGGGAGAGGAGTGGATGGGGAAAAGGGGAAGGGGAAAAAAAGAAAGGGTGCCTCAGGGCCGTCCAGACACCCCCCTCCTCCCCAGGCCCCATCCCACCTTGGGGAGGCAGCAGGGTTGCTGCAGGCCCTGGCAGTCTGGCCCTACAATGCAGCTCCCCAGGGCACAGCTGCCCATGTGGCTGTACAACCCCAGGGGACCAGGCATTGAGTGCTGACTGATGCTTTCAATATTGGGTAAATATTTAAATGCTGGGTAAATATTTAAATATCTAAGTAGATCTTTGCAGCTCTGGTGAACCACACTGGCAGAAAACTTTGCAGAGGAGCATTTTGCATCCTGAAGGTTTGATTTTTTATCTCTTTTTTTTTAATGAAAGAGCGTGCCTTTGCAGGCATCCATGGTGGTTCCCAGCAGCTATAAATGGCCATGTGCTGCTGTTGCAATGTCATCACGCTGGTTTTCCAGATGGGGAAACTGAACATGCATGAACCACACAGGGGTCACAGAGTGAGTCAAAGCTCACAGAGCCCAGGGGATGAGAAACACTGATCTGCTGACTCTCCATCCCATGGTTTAACCAGCAGCTCATCCTTTCCCCTCAAGCGATCTCCCACTCTGAAGCTGCATTGCTGTTTGCATACCATTTTCAGAGAGAAGTATTTTCAGAGAAAACAGTGTGCTTCTTGGGCTGAAACATCTTATAACTCTACAGTCCAGAAGGCAGATGGGAATGCATACGGGGAAGGGAGTAGAAGACAACAAATGTGGGTCTGGAGAAATCAGCATGGCTATTTGTTACTGTAGTGACCCTAAGTGGAAGACCATGGTACATCCAACAGTTACTGGTCCACATAGCAGCTAACCTGTGAAGGTGCTGTGCTGCATGTACAATGTGACTGTCCAGCTCATGTCATGCCATGCATGTATCCCTTGGCACAGGGTAAAATTTGCTGGCTAATCATATCAGAGGCAGCTCCTGGCTGGCACTGGTGATTGCACCACCTGCACGTCCTTGTCTTTATCTTCAAGTGAAGCAGCACATTCACATGTGACCATGCTTTTGCTTGGCACTTGGGATGAGGAACAGAGTTGGTTTCTTCTAATAAAATCCTGCAGGGTGGATGGGTGGGATCTGTGCCAGGTGCCATGCCCTGATAGAGATCCAGCTGATGCTGCACAACTGAGTGACCCGCATCTGAATGGACATGAGATTTTCTATGCTCCCACCACCTCCTTTTTCCTTCTAGTATTAGCTCCAATAAATGGTGTCTTAATTTCTTAAGGAGAGAATGCCTTTCTTACCAAGGTCTTGACTATTAGCCCTGGTGTGTTATGGTAACATGAAGGAGAAGGGAGCCAGTTCAAGCTGAACGCTGGTACCATTTTCAGATATGCTGGGGCATGGTGTTACAAGACATCATACACAACCTGGATTGGAGTTCTGCAAAAGAATCACATACTGCCTCTTCTCTGGGGCAAGTGGATTTTAATTTTAAAATACCAGCTGTAGTCATAGAAGATACAGTGCTGAGACTACACTCTTCCATAGATAATACAGAGGAGAGAGGAAAAATATCCTATGTACCTCCCAGATGCTCAGTATTTTTCAGGCAAAAATTTGCACTGGTCTCCAGGGAGCCCTGAACCTTTTGGTCTGTACCTGCAGAGATGACCAGGCATTGCATGTCTGGAGAGCAGAGGCTCGCAGGAGCGTTAGCTGCAGTTTGGAAGTTCAGGGTCCTGAAATTAAAGCTGTATATCTGTAGGGCAGTCACAGCGTGGGCTCTCTGTACATGCTGTCCTTCATATCTGCCCTTCCCAGGCATCAGCCCCTACCTGTGAGGTAAAGTAGATAATCTGAAAAGCCTTTTGTTGCAATTTGTCAAGGGGACTGTCAGCGCATTTCATCTATCAAATAAACATATGTCCAACAGTAATCGCTTCTTGTCTCTGCTGTATGGGCCTGGTTAAAAAACAGGGCCATAGCCATGAAGCGTTATTGTTTTACTATTATCTGGCCAGAAAAACAATCGCTGTTTCCCAACAGCTTCAAGCCTCCCTCCAATAAGCGATGGAAGGTCTCACATTAATGTACTTGCCCTAAAGGCAGATGCAATCAAATAAAATGGATGTGAATGTCTGTGCTGCTGCCCAGGATGACTGTCTAGGGAACAGACCAGTGTTTCTTGGCTAGCAGTGTAGGAAACAAGATGGTCAGCACTACATTTTCCTCCTTGAAGCAGTTCAGATGCAATTCAAATGAATCCCTCGTGGAACCCTCCTGGCTTCTGCTGAACTATGACACAGATGGGTCTGGCTCATTGCATGCAGCAAAAGCCGCTTAATTAGAGCAGCAGCTCAATTTATTTGTTTTGGATCATCTTTATTAGCCACCACTTAAGCTCATAATTAAGGGCAGAATAGGGACTGTAAAAATGGTACCATCCCATACTGCTTGCCTTCTCCCTGTGCTGCAGCTGCTGACTGTTGTTCTTGCCTGCTCAGCACCTTCAGGACTCTCTCCCCTCCTGTACGGATGGCACCACTGTCAATGCATGTTTTATTTGTGGAAAAGCAGAAAGCAAATGGCAGTGTTTTTATACTGGGACCCAGCTCTAGGATTCCTGTATTTTGTTTTAAATGCAGCTTGAACAAGGACAAGCATGGGCGGGTAGCTTTAATGATCTCTGCATTTTTAACAGGGACTGAGTCTACAACAGCTACACTGGTATCTTATTCTTGTCACCATGATGCCTAGTCCTGGACCAGGACCCACCACAGCCACCAACCCCATGGGGCAGGCTCTGGTCCCAGGAGGTTCACAGGTGACAGGCAGAGATGCATCTCCATCCCAGCATCTTTGCAGGTGCCCTCCCTGTGGGAGGCAGGATTGCACTTGTCTTTGAGAGCTGGCAGGTACAGTCCCTGCTTCCATGTGGTCCATGAGGAAATTTCCCAAACTGGCACCCAACCCTTGTAAAACCATGAGCAGCTACCATTTGTGGTGCATGGTAATGTGTACCAACTGCCTGGGTCTGCTCACAGGACGGGAGAAAGCTGGACATTGCATTTCCATGTGTGTGAGCTGCTATGAAATGGCTGCCCTGTGCTCCAGAGCAATGTTTTTTCCTTTATTTATTCAAGCATCTAAAGGGACAATAGGTTAGAGAGGAGGAGAGCTTATACATTTTGCTCCTCCTTTCCTCTGAAATGTCAGCATCTTACAGCACTCTTGATCAGTTCTGCTTTGGTGGATGCTGCCACTGCAGCTGCACTCGGCTCCAATAACAAACATTGAAAGGCAGCATGGGGGACCCCACGGCAGTATTTTTAATGAAGTGCATCTCCAGGCTACACCAAACTAGGCTATTTGTGTCCTGGTAGAGCCTTTGTTTGCAAACAACAGCCTCTCTAGGTAACCACACAACAGAGCAGAAGCACCTATTTATTTGCATCTGTCTGCTCACAATAGCAAAGGAAGGGAACCCATCTGTTTGGGCAACACAGAACAAAAATATAGCAGAAAGAAGCTGGATAAATTAATATAAGCAGCCCAGAAGAAGAAGCCTGTGTTCCCAGAGATGTAGATAAATGTAGTAATTATTCTTTTCTTAAAGTTCAAGCCAAGTCATCTAACCTGGAGTTTGACAAGAAAAATGGGGGCAAACAAATAATTCCTTCCTTGTTGGCCTTATTTCTTGCCCAAAGATAAAACCCAAACCTTTTTGGCTGAGCACAGTCCAGTAAATGTACCCTTTCACTGGCCCCATGTCCATCCCACAGACCCCTCTGCCCTGCCTCATCACAGCATCTGCTGTCATCACCTCCGCAATATCCTGGGGACCAGCTTTATCACAAAAAAAGGACCAGTTCAAAGGCTACATTTTTAAATTACAGTCCTGCACTCCCTGAAGATGATCCAGCCCATGAAGAGAAGGCCAGCAACTTTGTCACAGTCTTGCCTTTGCTTGTTAGAGTCAGTTGCAGAATTTTACAGATCTGTTCTGAAGGTTGCTGGAGGCTGGTTGTTTTGTTGTAAAGTAGGGGCAGCAACAGACAGGCAGCCACTATTAAAAAGGAAAAAAATGTCATTTGGGCTTTAAAACTGACTGCCTTTGACAAGCTGAAGGATTTTTTTGCATCTGGGTATTCCTGACGTGCAAGGTTGAGGGACATGTTGCCAGAGCAGAGGATTTGAGCATGTCCAGCAGAGAGAGAAGAACCTCTACTTTCTTTAACAAGGACCCTGCACCGACTTGTGAGTGCCTTTAGTCAGACTTCATTTACCGCAGCGAGGCCACATTCAGCCATTCCTCAAGCTTTGCATCCAATCCTCTCACCCCAGGGCCCAAAGAAAAGATATACAAAATCAGAACTTTGTATTCCAGCATGAGCCTTTCTTCATTCCCTTCCTCCCCAAATTCCGTGGGAGGGAAAGAAATGTCAGCGTTGCACATGCCTTCACATTTGCTTTTCATAAAGGGGATGGGACAAAGATAAAGAGACAAAGATTTCACCATACTAGCATCCCATTGGCAGGATAAGCTGTTGTTACCTCAGGCTGCTCCTTTAGTCTCCTTTGAGTAGTTTTGCTCAGGGTGAGAGAACATTTCTCAGCAATTAGAGAGAAATTGGCCAGTTTGGTGCACTTCCGACACGTTTTGCAAAGATACTCAATGTGCTGCAAAGGGACTGACTTAAATAAGGGGGGAAAAAAAAGTTTCCCAAACAGGAGACTCCTGGAAGTGAAGAGCTTACAAGGGCTCAAATGGTTACCTCTCCACCCCAAACCGTCCACAGAATCACCAGGGTTTATATCTGGGCCATGTTCTCCCAAGACTGAGTCATATTTCCTTCCTCAAGAGTTGCTCCTAAAGGGTGGTGTTTCAGGAAGGGTGCATGTTTCTCTCTGGTTCATGCAATAGGCAGCAAGTGGCCCTTGCTGTTGCATTCAGGTAGACGTGGATTACCAAGCGCATATGAAAATTAGACACGAGCTGAGTAAACAGGTATTGATCTACCCAACATCAGGTCACTGCTGAGAATAATATTTTGAAGTAGCATATTGAAGGGGCAGGATCCCATCAGACGGTACAAACGTAGGGTGGAATTCAATTCAGTTCCAGGGATTTTGCAACCTCAGCACAATCAGTAGTAGCACCTGAAAATGCTGGTCTTATTTGCGTTACAAAAATCTGTGCCTCCGAGTGGCTCCTCCTTTTGTAGCTCTGTATCAGAAAATAATTAATAAACAGTCCAGATCTCCTGAAACGAGGAGAGAGAGTGATGCTAAAATATCTGTGTTTTGGGGGCATGCAGGGCTAGAAGTGGATTGGGATGGGAGGAGAGGAACAACCCCTTTGAGGGAAAAGCAGGGCAGTGGAGTAGACTTTCTCGAGATGATTAATGCCGACCTACACACCATCATCATTCAGGAGATGAGTGTTCATTTTATACTGCAACTTGTGCTGCTGAATGTGCGGTCTGGTAATTTTCCAGGTACTTGGCCGTTTGACTTGAGGGTTTTTTCAACATGCTGAATGAGATGTGATGTCTTGTGAGCGCTGGAGTGGAAGCAGCAGAGCAGATTTTTCCCACTGTGGTGAATTAAGTAGGACATGCCGCCTTCCCAAGCAGAGACTCTGACCCTCCCATGTCTCTGCAGGGTCACAGCTTATTTCTTAACACATTGTAGAGAAGAGCCGGGGCCAGCTGGTCTCTTCTCAATGGTCTGAATTTTCCTCCGAAATCCACGTTGTGATTTCAGAAGAAAATTCAGACTATCGAGGTCGGCTTGTTCACACCAATGAGGTTGGCTCATTGCAGGCCTGATCCCCAAAGCAGCAAAATCTCTGGGATTACTGAGCAACTTGCTATTCCCAGTTGAACATGTTTTCCCTGTTTTATTGCCACCAGGATGGAAGGCCAGGAGCACCCTCTCCATCCAGGCACATTGTCACAATCCTGAAAGACAGTGAGCGCCAAGTGTTGAGAGGACAAGTTCTCACAAGTCCCCATTTTTAGGACCAGTTTCTGTTTCACGTTGCAGCATGCTGGCCTTGACCCGCCGCCTGCCCCAACGGAGTGGGACACAGTGGCTTGAAAGGAGACGTCAAGAGAAGAACAGCTGAGAGCTACAACAATCCTGGCATGTGTATAAATAGAGACAGAGCTGTTATCCTGATGAAATGAGACCAGATGTTTCTCCAAAATCCCTCTTCTCTGCTAGTGAAAATTATAGCTTGGTTACAACAGGGCTAAGCAGGCAGCAAAATATTTTAGACCTACTGATGTTGGGAAATCAAAGGAAACAATGGAGGAGGAAAATGCCTCGCTGGGGCAGGGGGTGCCGGGGCAGCCACCCTGCGATGCCGCAGGGACTGATCGGGCACGGTCAGAGTGGGTGCAAGCTGGTGGAGCCCCTCGCTGCCTTTGTTCTATTTTTTTCTGCTTCCTATCCCAGCATTAATGGCCTGAGTTTAAAGCCCATGCTGCGGCCGCTTTTGTGAGGTAGAAATTCAGTGTCAGCATATGTATCCTGGAGGCAGTTGGCATGAGATGAAGGAGGGACGGCAGCAGCAGTTAAAAGTGGGCCTTGGCTCTTTAATATTTAACTTTCCTCAGTGCTGGTTTTTTTTAATCAGTTTGCGCATTATCTGCCATCCCTGTTCAAAGAGGGTTTTAGCACAGAGATTTCAGTGCTTAATCCCAGGGCAGGGAAAACGGAAGAGTGTCTCTGAAGGTTTCAGGGCTCAATCTGGCCTCAATTACACCAGCCTAAATCAGCACAGAGTGGCCACAATGGACTTCACTGGGACCACATTGGGCTGGAGGTAACAAAATTAGGGTTCAGTCCTGTAGCTGGCCAGGAGACGCATCTGGTCCCTAAGGCTCCATCCATAGGGAGTTACCGGGAGGATATAAGCATTGCCAGGCTGGCTTAGAATAAACGTTCACCTTGGGTAATAACCAGCGCCTGGCCATGGCCAGCTGCAGATGCTTAGGAAGGGATATCGGAAGACGGAGAGTATAAAGTGATCCTTCCTCCGGCATACCCTCCTGGCTCCCGGTAATCAGCAGTTGGGAGACTTCCTGAGCCGGAGGTTGCATGAATTTGTTGAATCCTTTTTTTGGAACTCATTTATACTTCTGGCCTCCATGACATCCTGTGGCAATAAGTTCCACAATGTAATTATGTGTTGTGTGAAAAAGTACTTCCTTTTGTCTGCTTTAGACCCGACTCCTGAACATTTCTCTCCACGCTCCTTCACTCTTGTGCTGTGAGGAACAGGGAAAAATAATTCTAGGTCCATACCAGACCTCTCTGACCTCTTCAGACTTCTGTGTCTTCACTTGCCCCAAGGGTTTGTTCTTCCAAACTGGAGTCTCTTCATTTTTCTAGTCTTTCCTCCTCATCTGGTATCTATCACATCACTTCCACTGTCCTTACCACCCTCCTCCATGTCTCTTCTCATTCTATTATTGCTTTTCTTTTGAGGTAAGATCACTGAAGTGAGACTTGCTCACTCCTGAAGATGCAAATTCATTCTCCTGGAAGAAGGTCAGCTCAAAAGCTTTATCTTCTCAAGCCAGACTGATGTAGTTCAATTTCTTCTACCATTTTTGGCTTAATGGAAATACATATGCAGCTCCCATCAAATGCTTTGACTTAACCTATTCTGAGCAAACCTCCAGCCCTAATTTAACTAGAGCCTGTGGGTTAACGTGACGGCCATGAGTAGATCAACTAATGGGGCTGCTTTACACAAAGGGAATTTCATGCATGTGCTTCTATCACTGCTCATTTACGCTTGCACAAATCCCCTGTGCGCGACTGGAGGAGCAGACCCCCAGCCAGAACAGCTGAGTTGACGAGCATGAAACTGGGGAGTCTCTGGTTTCCAAGACATCTTTATTTATAAAATATGTCTATTTTTGCTACTGTCATGCCTGCAAAACCAGCCTTCCTATTTTAGTCATCCCTGCTCTATATTATTGTTTATATTGCACCAAACCCCACAAATAAAGGCAGGAGAATGGATTTTGTTTTCTGCTACCGTGTGAATTTCAGAAACCTCACTATCCAGTTGTTCCAGACCTTGCTTCATCATACTTGCAGATACAACTGGTCCTCACTTGACGGGAACCAGTTGCTGGTGTCTTGCTCGCCGCCCCTGTGTAATTGTTGTCCCAGAACTGCGTGGCAGCTTTTTAAAACTCCACTATTCCCCTCTTGGCAGTAACTCAGCAGCCACATCCTTCCCTTGCAACGCACCAGCTCCTCTTCTCTTTCTCAGTGCAGCTTCATCCCCTTTTCCCTCTGCAGCTGCTTGTGCAAGCTCCCTGCAGCTGCGGCAGGTAATGACCCCAGACTTGTGTGAGGGATGGAGAAGTCTCTGGGAGGCTGACAGCGAGAAGGGGGCTGCAGGGACAGTAGGAGGGGAAAACCTTGAAAAATTTATTGGATTGTGACCACTAAGTGATAAGCTTGGAGAATACGTATGTTGTCGTATTATCAGCAGTAGTGGGAGCGAGCAAGGGCAGAAAAAATGTAGGAGGGAAAAATTGGTTTTCCTACTGCTTTACGATATTATTGTGGCAGTTTATGCTGATGCCTGCTCTGGAAGGAGTAGCCCACATGCTCTTAGCTCCCAGTCCTTTGGAAATTAGGATGCAGAGCCTGTTTTGGGTGGGAAGGAACAAAGAGAGGTTACCGGGTGCCCCTGCTGTGCTGCCTCTGTGCAGAACTGTGCAGAATCGCCCTGTGCCTGTCCCAGTGGTAGAAGGAGGAATCCTCGCCAGACTGCACCCTGGTTTAACTCTTTATTGGTTATAGGGGTAATTTTAAAATCCTTATTTCCCAGAGAATTGAGGCTGACACCACCAAGCTTACAGGATCTCTCTTTTCTCCTGATCCTGGGTTTCACCTCCTACAACCTCAAGAAGCATTGAACTTACTGGTCTGTTTTAAACAAAGAAAACAGAGGGATGAAGGTCCAAGAGCTAATTAAATCCCTGCAGGAATAATGAAAACTGGCATCAAGGTAAAGCAGAGCAATCCTACAAGCCTTCCATGGATGGTGTCCACCCTCTGCTAGATACCAGGTGACCTATGCTGAGGTGTGGATCTGTAAGAAACTGGGCTACACCAGTCCTGCCAATCACCAGACAACCAAACATTTTGGAGAAGGAGGTTTCTTTGTTTCTAAACTCAGCTTGGAGATTGCAGCAGGGCACATACTCCCACCATACAATGGAAAAACTGCAATGCGAACGCATCCCATTTCAGAAAACAGGGCTCCCAACCAGATGGAGAATGAGCCAATTGTAGGGCACTATTCAGGTCAAGCTCTCAGTGAAGCATGAGGCACAAACCCACAGGAAATGAGGTTTCGTCAATTAATCATAGGGCTGGCAGGACTTTTTTTTCCTCCATTGAAATAGTTAATACATCTTCCATCACAGACGCAACTATACCAGTATGAGGGTACTCCAATCCAGTTGGATCAGGAGGGCATCGTTCGCTGCCACTTTGCAAGTCCCCAGCTCCCAAGAGGAACTTGTGGGAACTCCTAAGACAAACCTTCAGGTTTGGGCAGCTGATCACAACCTGCCAAGCTGCAGAGATTAGAGAGTTATGGCTCTTTCAGAGGGAAGTCACTGCTCTTCAGTCAAGCTGCAGTAACTCACTATGTGAACCTGCTTATTCTGTAGTAGTGCAAAATAAAACAAGGTGGCATAAAGCATGGTTAGAAAGTGGGGGAGCTGTATGTAGTTTAAAGCAGCTCTACGGCTGTATAACTGCTATAGGTCCACACTAATTCGACAGCTATTTCAATAAAGAAAAAATTGTTAGTCCCTTTATACTAATGCAGAAGTTGTGTACAGAGACAGCCGTGCTAAGCTTTAGATTTCAGTGAGAAATGTGGAGATGGCTGATTAGCTAAATCCTCTATGCACCATGGAGATAATCACTGAATCTACGTGCTTGGATGAATTTACCCAGTTCATATTGGTCATGGAGAGGCCAAGAGATTACAGGGAAGGAACCTGACGCAAGCTTTGCCCACCCTCCCTGAAAATTCAAGTTACAATACTGTGATTTAAAAGACACTGTGGGACGCACACTATGCTTACAGACATTTTATTTTGGATTTTTAAGCACATACGCCTTAAGCAATGGGAACTTTAAGCAATGGGAACTTTAAGCAACGGGAAAATTAAAACCTTGTGTAATCAGGGTGATCAGCAAATAGGCATTCAGGAAAAGAACCTGCAATCCCCTAAATGAAATGATCAAGCTAGCTGTCTTCTTTTCTTCCCAGCACACCTCCCTCCCATGTGCCTGAAAGAAAGGGACTGTGTAGTGCATGAAAGATTTAACGGACTCGACTAGGCATGCTCCTGAAGCGCGATGTGAACGCTGACAAAAGGTCTTCACTCCAGAAACCCGGGGAACCCCATCTCGTACAGCTCTTTGAGTCTAAACCCATCATTTTCAGATTCCTGTCTTGCTACTAGCAGGTCAGAGGGAGGGACGCTGCGAGATGCATTCAGCACACACCCCCCAGCAGATCCCCCCGTGGGCTTATCCCCATTTTTACTTCTTTGGGATGCTTCAGCCAAGCCACAAGCTCCGCTCCCAGCCGCCTTTCCCGCCTCCCCTGGCGGGCTGGCTCCTGCCGGGCCTGAGGGGAAACCCCCCGGGGGCCATTTTGAACTCCCTCGGGGGCCGGGATAAACCCCCCCGGGGGACACGACAAGAAGCCTCCGTAGTCCCGAGCAGTAGACGGGCGCAGCGTGGGGATGCGGGGCCCGGGGGGGAGCACTACCCGCACCCCCTGAGAGAGAGGAAGGGCCGCGGCCGCCCCAGCGCTGCCCGCCATCTCCCGCCGCCCTCCTCTCCCTCAGGGTAGGGACGGAGGGGTCTCGGCTCGCTGCCTCGGCGGGCGATTACTCTGGCCTGGCCGAACCCCGCCGTCCAGCGCTTGCCCCGGGCGCTCGGCCCGCCACTGCTCGCGCCTGTTCGCCCGGGATGCCGCCGGCGCGGAGGGAGCGGCGGGGCTGGGGCCGCCGGGCGCTGGAGCGGGCGGGCAGCGGCCGCCGCCTCCTCCCGCGCTGACGCAGGGGGCGGGGAAGGGAAGGAAAGGGAAGGAGGGAGGGATGGAGCCGCGCCGCGGCGCGCACTGAGGCGAAACGAGGCGCGGCGCGGCCGGCCGGGCGGCGGCGCCTCGTCGTCCCCCCCCGCCCGGTCCCTCAGCATGGAGGCGCCCCCCGCGGCGGCGGGCGAGCCGGCGGCCTGGGCGGCAGAGGCGTTCGCGGAGCCGGAGCTGGGTTCGGAGGAGCTGGAGGCGGCGGGCGGCTCTCTGGACCGCGTCCTGCTGGAGTCGGTCTGCCAGCAGCAGGGCTGGGTCCGCGTCTATGGTGAGAGGGGGGCGGCGGGACCGGGACCGGGCCCCGCGCAGGGCCGGGCGGGGAGGGGGGGGCGAGCGGGCCGGGGCCCGTTGCCGGCTGCGGCGGCAGGTTGGGAGCGGCGGAAAACTTCCCGGCCCTAACTTTTTGTCCACACACACACCCCGCTTTCCCCTGCTGCCGAAGCTCCCCGAGTCTCCTTAATCTGCCCCCCCCCACACCCCGCCCGTTTTCCCAGCGACAGGAGCCCCGCGTTCAGCCGCACCCCGTATCTTCCCCTCGGCAGCCCCTTTCCCGCCGGTCCCCCCTCAGGCTGGTATGCGGGGTGCCCCGGCGTTAAGCGGGGGCCCGCACCCGCGGGGAGGTGGTGGTGGGGGGATGCCGCGGTGTTACCGGGCGGGGATCCGCATCTAAACCTTTTGTGTCGCCGGGAGTCAAGTACAGGATGCGAGTGCACGCAGGGCTGCGCTGGCTCTGGTGGGTATTAATGAGGTACTAAAGGCCTGGGAGGTGCTGATACCGGGGGTCCCCGCGCCCCAGACTTACTGGTGTCTGTTAGATTGTCACCTTTATTATTTCTAAAAAGGATGTTAAAAATCTTTAGCAGTTTGGCCAGGGTGCAGGACCCGGCGTTGTTTCCCCTTCTTTCTCAAACTCTCCCTGGTATGTAACCTTTTAAAATTAGTTTGATTTATGTGACCGGGCTCTGGTTTGTTTAGGCTCCCAGCTGAAATGCAGTCAGGCTTAATCTCTCGATCAGCACCTCAATAGTGGAAATTGTTTTATCTTTTCCTTGTCTTTCCCTCTTGTTTGTCTTGGTAATCTAACGATAATTACTCCCACGTTGCAGAGTAAAGATCACTGCAGACAGCATCTCGTTTTTCCTCCTGTAACAAATTTGACCGTCCATCCTTGAAAAGACAGCGGTTGTGATGTTTGAACGTATAGTTACTATGTTACCGTGCCTAATATTATGAAGAACCTATAAAAACACTTCCTTTTACTGATCTTCATTTACTGTTCTGTTTACATCAGATCCTGCCATGCTGCTGGTTGTCCCCGTCATCTTCTTCCCCTGGCCTGAATCCCAAAGTGATTCTCCAGGTTTTCACTGGTCTGTAAAACTAGAAGCAAATGCTCTCTGTGGCCCATATCATTGAACTGTTATTGGTTGCATTATTCCTGAAACACAAAGATGACATAAATAAGTTATCTACAAGAACTCTGCTGAATTTCTTGGCTGATGGCCGTTAATTATTGGGAGTACCACCAGCGTTAGCCTCTGCACACATCAAATGAGGAAGATCAGGCTGCAGGTTTTCTGGAGAGCACAGTCTGTTGTGTTTATTTTGGAAGCTTGAAAAGCTGGTGCAGTGGGACGAGGTTGTCTGTCTGCTTTCTGTCTGGTGCATCAATGTGCAAAGTTATACTTAGCACAATTAATTGTAATAGAAGTTTGGGATTTTTAGTAGTTTCCACTGTGTCTAGCTGGCTGCTTCTTGCGTGGCTTTCTTTTGTTACTCTTAGCCTAATGCTGAGACTGTAAAGCGCAGCCTTCTAAAAAAATCTCTCTGTTGTCAGGGGGAGCTCCAAAGAAAGCAGATTGCCTTCAAATTGTTTGTTTGTGTAGAATACTTTCCAAAGGTAAAATGGGAATGCACTTAAGAAGAGGATGTCTGGCACCAGCCTATCTGGTTGTTACCCAAGGTTACATCTTCTGTGAGTGGAAGCAGGAATGTGGTTTCAAAATTAGCCACAGCAAAAAACATTGCTTGTTGATAAACTCACGTCATATGTTGTGATGTGTTTGTAGCCTGACACTAGCATGTAGATAAATAGGAAAAAATTCCCTGTGACAGAGCAGCTAGCTCACAGGCTATAAAAATCAGCATAGACTTCAAGCATGTAAAGATGCATCTTGTAGCCCAAGGACAATAACTAATTATGCGTAGTCTGTGTTTAAAAACAACTCGTTATCTCTCGCCCTAATGTGGTAGTGTCTTCTCTCCTTCCTTATGAAACTGCAATCGGATTAGCTAGTATTTGTATTCTCCTGCTTATTAGCCTTTTTTTCTTGCATGAACACATCTGGAGAAGTTTGCGGACAATGAATCAAGCTGAAACTCTGCCATGTTTGTGCACAACTAAATATGGGTTACAAACCTATGAGTGACAAGTGTTATTTATAGGATTAAAAGTAAAGCCTTGCACAGTTATTTGAGGAACCATAGTAGCATAGCGAAAGAAAGCAGGAGCAGAAAGCTTAGCCTTATTGTCTGTATTGTCTGATAATTGGTGTTAGTGTCCTCATTCTTTATTTCACCATGAATGGCTGGGGGAGGGAAGGAATATCTAACATATGAAAAGTGGAGAAGCATTTTCTAGTGTGGCAAGAAATGCAGCTTTTGATGTCATAGCATCTCTTTTCCACATGTCTTTATGAACGTGGACCGCTGCATTGGGGAGTTGTTCCAAATGAAAGGTGACTGACTGAACAGTGGCTCAAGTAATCGAAACTCTTATTCTAAAGAAAAGGAGTTCAGCAGCTGCTTAAGGACGACTGTTGATTTCTGCACATCTCTGTTCTGCAGTGTTGTGCCGTCCACTTTGTCTCTATCCAAGGAGGTAGTTACTGGCATGAGGGGAGCTGGTCAGGTTGCAGCGCCTGTAAAACTTCGGCTGTTAGCACAAGAGAAAGGAATTTAGTAGTAAAGTACCATCATTACTGGTCTCTGTGGCTTGCCAGCAGTATGACAGTGACGTGAATATAGTAGGACTTTACAATGTCTGGGATGTGATTTCAGTGTGACACTGAGGTCTCGTCTGACTTCACTATGAGATCTAAATAATAGTCTGGTTATTTTTGCATTTCCTGTGTTACTGCAGTAGTTCGAGTGTAGTTTTCTCATTCTGTGTTCTAGAGGTTCGACAGCTTCTGGTTAACTGAATTAGCAAGGACGTTATCAAACCATGGAAATACTATTTCCTTACTGAAGGACAGAGTATGTAATGTAGTCAGTTTCCTCTAACCTCATGTTTGAATAGTGAACAGGAACAGCAAATTTGCTTGTCAGAGTGATAGGTTTAATTGCTCGTGAAACACAAATCACGTGAGTGTTGTTAGATGATGTTTCCAAGAACTAGTTTTGACACACAACTAACACTTCTGTAAAATATGTATCAACATGTGTTCTGGATGATGGTTTCCTTTCAGACTCATGGCATGTGTGTAATGGGTAGGAGGGAAGAGATCATCTTGCCTGGATTAATGCTATGTGTTTGGTGGTGGTTTTTTTTTTTTTTCTCTCTCTGTAAAAGGGATAACTGACCTTTGAAAGCATCCACCAGTGTTTCAAGGTCTTTTTCTCTGCTCTTTGAAAGAGACTTTTGGGGGAGGAGACAGGAGAATAACTGAATTTACAGCATTCTCAGTGCTAACTGTGAAAACAGGGCAATTATATTGCCTGGTGTGGCTGACTGAACATCCATGGATTTTGTAGCAATGAATTATAAAGCTAGCATCGCAGCATTGATGTTAAATGTTGCATGTGATGGGGGCAGAATTGGATTTTGCCTGACTTACAGTCTGTGTCTAAACAGGTTTTAAACTTCTGTAACGGTGGTTGTCAAATTAGTTTCTCGTGTGCCTGCTCTAAGCTCACTGCAAACGCTTGTATGCTAAAATGATTAATTTCAAACTAGGAGTTGCTGAAATATGTAGAAAACAGTGTAGGGAAAAAAGGCTGTTCTTTCTTGATTGTTCATCCTGTGACTGGACATAGCTGTTGTGGGGCTTTCTCCTTTAGCAGTGGTGCTAAAAGGCGATAGTAGTTGTACAAACTCGAGTGTAGATTGGACGTGGACATTTTCATGACCTTGCCCTCTAATCCTGCGAGCAGTCTGGAGACATTCCTCGCTGTCAGAATAAGCCTCCTCACCCCCCTTCTTCTGGCAGAAAGAGAAGGCTCTTCAAACACAGACTTGAAGGGCTCCATGCTTTTTCATGGATATTGATCTACCGACAGAGCTTCATTGGCTCTGAGTCCAGAAAAAGCCCTAGACCCTGTGCAACCAGACAGGAGCATCTCTTGGCTGTCTCAAACCTGAGTTCCAGGCTTTTAAGTATTGGCCCTCAGAAAATACTAGGCTCATGCTCAAGGCTGAAGCCACGGTAATGCACATAGTGTCATGTGGAGATTAAAAATAGCTTTGGCTTGATAACTAAATGGAAGGATCTCCTAATTGTGTGAAATTCAGTCCAAAGGCCCGATTTCTGCAAGTTTCTCATTCCAGCAATCTGTTGTCTACCTTGCTCAACTCTTACATCAATGACTCCAACTCTGTTCTCAGGGTTTTCTGGTTCTTTACAGCCTGCCTCGCTATGGCTTTGTAGGTAGCTTGATGGCTACCTTCCCCCCCCACCCTGCCCCACCCCTTCTCCCGCTGCTTGCAGTTGTACCTAAAAATGCAAAGCCTATCCATTTCCAAACCATCTCTCTTTGGATGAGCACCAACAGGCTTTGGTAACGAATAGCATCTTGTCATTGTCAGTACATCCTCTCCTTCCAGTCTGCTCATGCTGCTGGCCAGATTTTTCCAAGACGTCCACAGGAGGATGGTGAGTGTAAGCCATGACTCTCCCCGGGGGACAGTCTCCCCTCCCCGAGGTCCAGCCTGCCCCCCTGACCTCCACCCGAGCTGGTGGAGATCCCACCAGGTGGCGGCATCTTCATTGCAGTGGTGCAGGAGCTGCTGAAGGATGCCCGAGGCTGCCCGAAACAGGCCGAGGGATAGCGTCCTCTCCACTTCTGAGCCTTATCGCTCCTCTCTAGAAGCTCAGTTAAAAAGTAATCTGGAGGCTGTGTAACAAGGGGTAGCTAGGAAGGGTGTATTTAATACAAAACCAAAAAACCTTGTAACAAAATGAAGCGGCGAGGCAGTCTGATAGTTGAGGGACAACTGTTAGCTGTAGAGGGTTTTCTTCTTGAGATGCATGCAGGTAGTGTAGCTGGGCTAGGCTTTCTATGCTGCGTTTGAGTGTGTACAGAGCTGCGATTCATTGCAGGAGGTGGTTTGCTGTTATGAAGGACTTAATGTGAGATAAGCTGAAGGTGCAAATGAGACTCTTGGAAAGCTGGAAGGGAGCTGAAGAGCTGCATGGCATGTCTGTGCAGGCAGTCAGTCTTGTGTTGGAAAGTAGAAAAGGTCAGTGTTCATGACCATTTCTTTCCCTTCTGATCAATAGGTTTATTTTTAACTCGCTTAGAAAGTTGGTACAAAAGGAGATAAACCTTGTTGGGCTGGGAAATGTAATTTCCAGTGTATTTGGACAATGCCTGCGATAGCGGTGTCTGACCTTATTGTGGCCTTCAGGTACTGCGGCAGCCTATTCGTTACAAACATTAAGTAATGAAGGCATAAAGCTTTTTTTCATTTTGTTAAGATGATAAATAGCAATGATTTCTAGTTGGTGCCCCATTGTAAAAGATAGAGTTTAATCAAAGACAAGGTTTTAAGCGACTGTGTTTGCTATAGACTAAAAATGGACAAGTGTGCTGTGGGCAGAGACACCGCTTTCCCTTGCCAGCAAGGGAAGTAGCAAAAGAAGCGACTGAAGTGCTCTTACAGGTGATCTGCTCATACCTGCTATTTGACAGCTCCTCTGATAGCTCTTTTTGACTGCAGGGAATTCTTACATGTGTGTAGGGGGTGAATTACGAGTCGTCTCTGCTACCGCAGCCACTGAATCTCTGCTGGCTTTCCTGTGTATTTGCAGTGGTGGAGTACAGCTGAGGGCTGGATATAGCCTGTTTTCTTCTTGGTTGCTTTACTCCCAAACTTTATTGCTGAATTAGCCCTTTGATGTTAAAACTGTTTGCTCTTCCTCATTTTAAGGAACATTGACATTAATTTATATGTAAATTGATTATTTTTTTTTGGAGTTTTTAGCTGGGCTCTTTCAGCTGGCTGTGTTGTTGCAAGTGTTACCTAGGTTACTAATTTATTAAGTCACTTAAATATTTGGAGGCATCAACAATACTAGAGTGTGTTGGGGAAAATGAGGATGACATTATTTTAAAACACCAGTTTCCTGACTCCGGTATTTCAGTCACACGATTTATCTCTGGCTGAACATTTTCATGTGGTGCTGTTTCCTATTTTTAAACAGTAGGAAAAAGGGAAGATAAGAGGAGCATAACTGTGACCCATTGACTTATTATGAGATCATGGGTTCCTTTCAACTGATACTTATGGATTTTTATATAAAAAAAGCTGAGATTTCAGCATTTTCTGGTATATACGTCGTCTTAGCCCCAAGGTCACGGAGTTAAGTTCTCATCTGAATTCTTTCTAAATCCTCTGTAGAGGCACGTAGTAATCGTGGAAATGCAGTTTGTATCGGCAACGAAAACAACCAAGTGAAAAGAAAAATTACTGCATTTTGGTTTGCAGACTTCTCATAAAGTCCTGTGTGTGTTCTGACCCCCCTATCTCAGAAAGCCTTTATAAAAGTGTTCAGGAGGGAATAATACTTGTAAATTCTCTTTAATGGGGTTTCAAAAGGTCACAAAACTGTAGAAAGGCTCTTATCCAAGAATTGGGATTATTTTTAATTATAAAGCAGGTTGGAGTAGTGCAAGTAATGAGCTCTTGGAGGTAAAGGGGGTCTTGCACTAAGTAAATGTAAAACCAAGTCCTGGATTTAGGTCCCTTATTATCTAAAGGGATTTTTTTTTTTTAACAGCTGGGAATACCCCATCAAAAATTAGCTCTTACACTGCAAGCACTGGCAGGCACTTAGTTAAACACATTAATTCTGCAAACTGTGGGAAAACGACACCCATTTCAGCAGATGTGCAATGCTCCTGGTGTAGATTTGCATAAGAATGCGTATGCTTCTCTCTTTCTGGCTTGATTAAAACTTGCAGGCACCTTTCCCTTCCTGTAGTGCTGTGTCTGCATTCTTGGACATTAATGGTTTAATTGAAAATGCCCTGTTTTCCTCTGTGTTAAGATAATTCTTTTTTTTTTTATCATTATGCAGTACTGCATGGTAGATGTGCTTGGTTTTTTACAGACAGGCTGCTTTGCTTGCCTTTTGGAATTTGTAGCCTGGACTGAAGAAGAAAGGAAATAGCAAAGATGAAAAATGGCAAATGCATTTGGAAGTGGATGGAGGATTACACGGTAGAGTATGATGAGATGGGAGGGGGTTGTGTGTGTTTAGTCCTTGCTTCCAAGGAGGTGTGGGAATGGAAATCAGTACTGTGTTGAGAGGAAGAGAAGTGTTTAGCAACCTGTAGCTAAAAATGATCACCCATCTCTTAGACTTAACCCCTCCCAATGTTAGGCTTTCATTTAACAGTCCAAAGGGTTCAGCAGAGTCTCTTCACCTCGGTCCCGTTCCCAGTCTGGATGGCATGACAAAGGCATAGAAAATTCTTTCGCGTAGACCATAGATACTGTAGCATTAATTCTGAGGGTGCTTTTCATGCTCTGGGTAGCGGGGAATTGAAGCAAGGTACTGGGAGATAGGATATTGGAAAAGAGGATGAGAACTTGGATTTTGATGTGAAGTTTCTGATAAGGACAGAGAAACTAGTAAAGAAGCAGCATTTTGCCTAGGTTTTATCCATGTATGACGAACATTGGATGCCTACTACTGTGATCCGGGGATTCAGGAGAAGAGGTTTTGTCAGGTCTGTTTTCAGAGTTTTTTTGTGTTGTAAAGGTACAACAGACAATTCAGCAGTGTTCTAGACAAAGCTTAATGCTTGAGGAATGCAGGTCTGGAGCTGCGCTGCCCTGTCTCCTGCGAGTGATGGTTTTGCATAGGCCTGGTAGCCAGCAGAGCACTTCTGGGTTGGCCAGTACTGGAGGGAGCATTATCTCAGCAGATGAGAAGTAGTTAGCATTGCCCGCATGCAGCACCTCTAGCTTTGTGGTTTTATCAGTTGCGAGGTATTTAGTGGCATGGAAGTGAGAAGGAAAGGAAGGAAATGCTCTTAGTAGGCAGAAGGGGTCTGCGGGGCTGTAAGCTCTCGCTGGATGGCAGTGGGCCAACTTGCACCCTTAACAGCTTCAAGCTCCCTTGCGAGAGGACTGATGTTCCCTAGCCTTACAATAGCAGTGTTTATGTTCAGCCTGAATAAGTTGGAAAGCCTAGAAATTTATGTGATGTCCATTTTTTGGGATATCATTCACAGAAGAACTTAAAGTGACTACATGGAATATAACAGCGTATCTGCATTTTTTCCTCTTAGGAAACACATCTCCTTTTGCCAGGGAGGGTTTGGAGGAACTATGGATGGGATTGGTACCTCTGGAGGGATTTCTTTTTCATGGTTGGCACTTGTAGGGCAGGCAGACTTAAAAACCTCCTTGCTTTCTTCAGTTTCTCATTACTTGAGTCAGTGGATTGGCTTGAGATAAGCAGAGGTAATTCACACCCTCATTTAGCTGACTCTTTAGTACACTGATACCCGTCTCAACAAGATAGGGTACAGATCCTGTGCTAGTCAGCACAATGTGTAGTATGAGGGATTTCAGGTTTGAGGAAAATGTGTGGAAAGTAGCAGTGGCTGGGAGGGCTGAATCCAGGCTTTGAATCACTTTACGGAATTAAATGATTGCTTTGCTTCAGTTTTGTGTACCATTTTGTCATGGCAAATGGTGACTACTTTATTAGCAATTCCCGTGCTGCCCATTGGGGTAAAAGAAGGAAGGATCAGTTTCACTTACTTGGACCATTCATTTCTTTGCTATGTGAGTGCATCCAAAGCATTAATGGTTTTATTTGAGAGTGCTGCTGAGAGCTGGGAAGGTGAAGAAACAAGGCACAAGTAGGTCAGATAACTTGCCCAAGGGCGTACAAGAAACTTGGCAACAGAAGAGAGATCTCCTGAGACCTCTACAGTGCTTTGCTTGCATAGTTTGAGTTGCGCTGCTTCAGGTTTGGGATACCTTTAAGCCTGCTACTTTACTTGCATCCATTTGTGACTATTAATAATCCGCCCAAATACCCTATTAGCTGTTGGATCTGTAGGTCAGCAGGAAAGATGCTCTCAGAGGGAAAACTTTAATTCAGGTGGTTATGTCTGCTTACTCCCTCCCACGTGCCCCCCTGCCCAAAAAAACCCCAAACAACAAACAAAAAAAAACCCAAACCCAAAGGTAAAAGTTTTGCTGACCTTCAAAATGTAATCAGCTTGTCTCACTGCAGTGATAGCAGGCTGGACTGCTTGTATGAAGGAGTTTGGATAGCTGCTGCTGATTATCTTCTAATTTGTGGACAGGGCCAGGTGCTTGAGTAGACTAGGGGAGAAAGATATATTGCAGATTGAGACCGTAAAACCATAGAGCAATGGTTAAATCACCTGAAGCTCTAACATCCTTTCTTTGGCATTTGAGACCCTGCGCTGCTGGATAACACCTTTGTTTTGTTGGCTTTGCCGGGAGAGTTGACTGATCCATAACAGTCTTCTGTATTAGGTATTTTATCTTGATGTGCAGGAGTACAGTGCAGTGCAGGCAGTACGAAAGAAGAGGAGACAAAAAGCTTCCTGAAAATATCTTCGTTTATGTTAGAGGTTATACCTCAGGCCATACAGCCAAGCTGCTGCCATTGCTGGGTTTCCGAGCTTGCTTGAGTATACTGGAACATGTACATCACACACCAAAAGCACAGTGTGCTCACGCTTGCTAGAAAATCATTAGACTTCCTCATCAAATAATACTGAGCATTTGCTATTTTGAGGTACATTTCTGCAATTATTTTCCATCTTTTTGTTCAGGATGGTGGGTAGCTGATAGGTCTTTTGGAAAATAAGAAATCATGAAAAATGGAGTGCTATCACCAAAACAGAAATAAAGAGCTATAGCAAAAGGATATGGTGTTTAAAAAAACCATTTTTTAAAAAAATCAATATCCTTTAAAACTTGATTTGAGAAGATTTATCTTCTAGACGGCATAGGCTTATGGGGTCTCTTTCTTGCTTTCTGGCAGCGCTTGTGTAGGATGTCAGTGAGGTGTGGGGTGATTAATTACCCTGTTGAATGGATTTCATGGGGCTCTTCCTTAGTCCTTCCATTAGCTAAGGCCTTGCTCACTGAAGTTTTCAAATAGCTTAAACTCCTTGGAGGTAATGAGTTTTATATCCCATATAGTAAGGTAGCAAAAAAGTTTTGTGTTCTTGCCATAAATATTTATGTCAGTTTTCCTTCATGTGCCCTCAGCTGGTGACTCCTCTGCTTAAAGAAGCCCCTGTGGTTGTTCATGTCAAGATCTGTAAGTAGTGGCAGAGCAGTGCGAGCTGAGCCACTTCAAACTCAACTGTCCTCATTTTGATTCCAGTGGCTGCTAATTTCTCAATTTATAACCATTAAATCAAATTAAGGAAGAAAACCTCTTTTTTTGTAAGCCTAGACAAGCTTTATAGACGGAAGTTAAGCATTTTCCGCTCTAATTTTTTTTTTTACTTACTAATAGGGAAGTCGGGAATGTGAAGTAAACGGCCTCTGTTCACCAAAATGATGAATGTGTAGGAGAAAAGAAGAATGATAAGAAAGAAACAAATATTTTTTTGATTCCAGCCGAGCGCTGGAAAGGGGGAGTTTGCATGCTGTAGAAATGAAAACATGTCTGAAACTTTGGTGGAAAAAAATTTGAGAGGAATGCAGTAATAACAGTTAAACAGCTAAGTGGTATGAAAAGGCATTAATCTTCCCTATCCTGGCAGGACTTGCTTTCTGCTACTTCTTTGTCAGAACACATTGCTTTTTCTGTGTTAAAAAATAGAAAAGGGTGGAAATAGAAAACTGCCTGAAAACGCTGCATGGCTATCAATGGTAAACATACGTTTAGTGTGAGAGCAGCATTCACCTCAAGCCTGGTGTCTCCAGGATATCTGGATCCTGGCTTCATTCACCTCAAGTTGTCCATTTTAGGTAATTTGGGTTTAATAGCGCTCTGAGCGCCTTTAACCTGGTGCTCGGCAGGAGGAGGCAGCCAGTCATATACAACTTTCACATATATGAGACACTAAGCAACTGTGAATTATCCTTAAGCAAATAAGGAGGTTATCTCCTTAGCCCTACATTCTGGCTTAAACAATTTTTAAAAAATATAAGCCCTGTCTATATGAAGAATCTGAAGTGCAAGAGCTGTTATTATCAAGACATAGTAACTGTTTTCCTTGCGACTCTCTCTCAATGTGTTTGAAACCACGTCAGCCCAGGTCGCATCAAGCGCTCTAAAGAGAGTTAAGGTAGTTTCCCATATGAGTAGGTAAGTGTTCCTATAAACAAGTGCCAAGAATTAAATTGACCTACTACTTTCTTGCTGAGAAACTACTTGCTATGATTGTGGATTACATTAGCTTTGATGTTTCACTAATGTTTTAGGAAGAAAGGTGAGAGTGGACCAACGGACCTTAGTTTTCTGTGTGTTCAGGCTGACGATCTTGGGCAGCAGGCTCGCTGGCTCTGAAGGATTAGCTGAGGTGCCCGCTAGCCTGCTGTCCATGCTGTGAGATCTCTTGGCTGACATATATGTCCAGTTGTAGAACATAAGCACCACATCTGTTTACAAATCAATCTGTACATAGATGGCTCTAAGATAACTTCGGGATGAAGCTTAAAATTGTGGTGAGTGAGGGGTTTTGGGGGGTTGATATCCAATAGCATAAATCTTTGCTGTCAAGATTGCTGTTGCTGGAGTTTAGAAGGGTTATCATGAATTAGGTCTAAAAAGCATGCAATTATATTTAAAACTGTAGTAGCTTTGCAGGAGACTTACAAAGGAAAAGCTATAGTGCATCACTTAAGGTGTACTTATATTTCATCCATGAAATGGCTTACCAGTCGAAATGTTCTAGCAGTACTTTTGATGTCCATTTATAATAACCACTCGATTCTGTAGCTGACACAGTATCCCTCCCTGTTTTGTTTCCAGACTTTATTGATGTGGCTTCTTGGTGACCTACTTTATGTTCACCGCTTGAAGGTTGCTTTTTTTCATTCCCTTCCAAAAGGAAGTGCCTTCCATGAGAAATGTTGGAAGCTCACTAGCCAGCTTTTAGTACTGGTAGATGGAAGCTTGGACCTGACTGATTGCGCGGCCTTCTGCATACACCCAGGATAGATGACACAAGTGACTCTTAGGTACTTTCCTTACTAAGCTCTGTTGTTAATCGTTTTGTGACCCTGGAGGTGTGTGTCTGGAGGATAAGGGAAGGAAATGCCTCTATTTCCTTGGAGCTCTCATTACTCATGACTGAATTGGTTAGCCCTGTGACTCGAAGGGCATTGCGTTTGCCTCCTGTCCTTGCAAGGGACCAGCAGCATGTCATGTGCTTATTACTTAAGCACTTGCACAGCTGGCTAAAGGAACATCCCAGTTCTTACTCATTTTACTCATTCTGGGGTATTCTTCCTTTGCATTGCTCCTTGTGGGGATTTTCTGTAATTTCCACTAGCGATGATTCAGTTCAAGGCTTAGCTGTATCTTTCTTCAATTAGTGGTGCTTTTGCTTTTTTATCCGGGGCATGAGATATATGCTTACTTATTTGTGGGGATACTTAAAAACCGGTTAATGTGATGCAGATGTGCAGTTTTCAGCAGATACATAGCTTTTTGCTAAGTCTTGTGGAGGGATAAATACATCAAGGTATTACATATCATTGGAAAAGAATAATTCACTTTTGTAATTTCACAGTGTGGATGTAGCTTAGCAGATGTTAGCATTTGTAATCATCTCATAAGACTTGCTGCTTTCTCTCCCCTGCTTCATTTCACTCGGGTGTTGTGTTGGTATAAACACTGGTTACCCTAAAGAAAAAATCCACACCAGTCCTTTTCCTGGAACCTTGATGGATGGCTTTTTGCTTTCCAGCAAAGATTAGCCAGTCTTTTTCTTTTTTTTTGTGTGTGTGTTTCTGTTATAAAACAAGCATCCTATTAATTGTAACTGCCCAGTTTTTGCTTGGAACAGCAAAGAAAATCATGAGGGAAATAGTTTCTCTGTGTGTGTAAATGTCAAAGGAATTTCAACAATGGTGATGTCCAGCTTCCATTAGGGTCCGGAGATGAACTTGTCTTCGCTCCCCTGGTGTTGGGTGTGCAGTGCCTCTAACCCTCTTAGGAAAATCTTTAGCAGAAGATGAATGAAGAACTTAAACTAGCAAGAGATGTTCATTGATGGTGCAGGTAGCAAGGCATTTGAGGAGAAAGTTCTTGTAGCCCACTGTTGCAAATAATAGTCCTCACTCCCTTCCTTGTTGCCATGATTCCTGTTTAACTGGACAGGGGCATGTGTGGTGATATAAACATGAGGTGGAGGTATGCTTGTAAAAGGAGTGCTGGAAGACTGAGGGGCTACACATATAGCTAAAAGTAGCTGCATTTGAGTTGCTTGCCTCAAAAGGGAAGGCTGAGGCATTGGACTGAGCATTACCAGGGCTCTGAGGTTAAATGAACTGCACGTGGCTGGTGAGAAAATGAAGAATTCGGCAAATGTTGTGAATGCCAGCTGCAGTGTGGTGGCAAGCTGTGTTACCCTGTAGATTGCTGGATGGACCAGCTATTTCTCTGCATTTCTTGCCAGCAGGGTATTAGGTGAAAGGGGAGTGGTGCTGTTTTTGTCTGCTCTGTGGAGCAGAGGCCGTGCTAGTCCAGAGGCATGGAATGTAAAAGGTTTTAGTGGTTTGCAGTTCTATTTTTATAGGATGTTCTTTTTCTCTGGTTGAAATGTCCAGCAAGGCAGGTGAAACATTGGCACCTGTGAGGGAAAGCTACTAAGTTTGATACTCACCCCTCCAATCTTACCCTTTATTAGCAGATAGGAAACAATGAATGCAAATGTATTCCCCAGCATGTGCAGATGCATTTTGATGCTTGGAAGCTGAGCAGGACCTCTGATGAATTATCGGTATCCAATTCCAGAGCTCTGACAATCTGCAATCTCTCTAATATTCTGACAAGCCATTGTGGGTATTGTTCCTCTGTGTTTTTTTCCCCTTTTGTATTTTTCAAACCCACGTTGCAATGTGAATGCTGTTGGCTCAGGATTGAAAGAGATACTGGCTGCTCTATGCTTTGCTCAATTTTCCTTTGACAACAGTGGGGAGGGAGTGGATAGTATGATTCTTCTTTTTCCCCCGCTTGATAGTGCAAATGCAGCCTGAATTAGAAGCAGCTTTGAAAATTGAAGAGTTATCTCTTGTTCTGCTCATAACTGTCTCTCTCTAATATTAAGAGTGTAAAGGCACATAAATGGTTCATGCCAGGAAGAAAACCTCAATAAACTTTTCAGAAATTGCAGTACTTTCAGGGAAAAAAAGTTTTTGCCTCTAAAAACTTTGAGGAACTCTGCTCCGGATTCTCTGGCAAAAGTATTATTCCAGTGACAGCTTATCTTTGAAAATAACTGCAGATTAATTTACATGTGTCTTCTAAAATGTAGCTTGCTTACCCAGATAGCAATTAGATTCAAGTTAATGGTAACGTAAACCAGCAGGATCTCCAGCGTAAGGGCTGACCATTTTTACCATCCAGCTGTTTTGCAAATGATTTATTCCATTTTCCCACATGGTTTCTTTGCCTCACCCGCAGCTTCAGTCTTGCTGCTTGCAGTACAGTGTGGGTGGCAGGAGACAGGGGAAGAACAGCTGCACTTAGCAGCTCCAGTAAATGACTTTATTAGAATTAGAATTGTGTCTGCATTACACTAATACCAAATGTCTTAGTTCATCTTGTAGTCTCTAAAACAGACTGTCATCGTTTCCACCCTGTCTGCTTACAGTGGGGAAAGACAGCTCTGACTCAGCCCCCTGGATAACCAGGGTTACAGCGAATCGTATGCTGCTGCCGGGTGATTTGTCCAGGCTTTGTCAGCAGCCAGAAATGCTTGTGCCTTACACTACTATGTTGAGCGTAACATGCAAGAGCAAGTACATGCTTTCAAACAGCTCAGGAATAAGTGTGACCTACCTTGCTGTCCAAATGATGTAAAAATGTCCTTATGCTGTGTTTCTGGCTTGAGGATTTAATGTGGAAATTTAGAGGAATGGTATAAATGTTATCTTAGAACACAGCAAAACCAGTGCTAATCGTCCATCAAAACCTGCAGGCTCTTTGACATTCCGTGCTGAGAGAGAGAAAATAAAATGCAAAAACATAGCTTTTCAAGTTTTCTGAAGAAGAGCAGGCTCGTGAGTAGGGAGTTACCTTGTATTTGTTGTGAAAAAGCTCATGTTATGTATGGCAAGGTGAAAACCAATTTCTTGCTGCTTCTCCTTATTCTTTGAGCTTTATAGAAATCGAGGTACCTGCCAGACCCAGGGAAGCCATACCTGCAGCGTCCTTGAGATGGAGCAGAGCAAGCCTTGGAGGCCAAACGTAACTCCAGGATCCACCTTGCTACTTCCAAGTCTATGTGAAAGGTCTGGAGGAGGAGGTGGTGCCTAGTGGTGCCTGGAGAGGCCTCACCAGCAGGCTCGCTTGCTCAGGAGGAGGCTTCAATTTGAAACACTGCCTCTGGGCTTCACTTTGAGGCTTCTCATCTTTTCATATTTGCTGGTTAAATATGAGCTGCTGTTTGCGTTTGTCTGGTCTTTGGATCAAGAGCATTGGAAGTTCCCTGCAGAGCCCTGGGGAATCGCTGCTGGAGGAGCACTGTGCCCAAGCGGTCTTACTTCTGAGAGTAGTAAGAAAAACCATTTCCTGTTCTGCGTTTTCTAATTTCTTGTACATTTTATCTGTAGCTAGTTATTTTTCCAAATTAGTCTTTGTCTTAGAAGTACACCTGCATGGGCTTTTTTAAGCACAATTTCATCTGTCTTAGAAGTACAGGCCAAACAGTATATTGACATCATTCTAATTTATTTTGTGAAGAAAGGGCTAAAAAGGGAGCAATTTGTGTTAGATGTCCTGTCAACCTTATTTAACATCAGTACCTAAAGTATTTCACTGGAACATTTCCACCTTTATTGTAAGTAAATGGATGTTTTTCTGGCTGGTAGGCACAAGGTATGCGCCTTCCATTCATGCATCTTTGCTGTCACTTTTTTCCCCTCACTTCAAATACCGGTTGTTTCTTTTGAGCACCTTGTAGTGGCAAACAGAGTGGGTAGAAAGAACGGGTTTTAATTTCACCTTTCCTAAAGTGTGCCCTGTCTTGAAGAAAAGTCAAGTTGGTAAGCAAAAAATACTTTATTGTCAAATGCAGTGTGTGGTTTTGGGTGTTTTTAACTGTTTTGCTTTTAACTGGAATTCTGTGGGTGAAGTGCTAGAATAAAACCCAGCAGCTGGATGCTGTACACTGACTTTAATGGTAAAGCAGAAACAAAATACCAAGAAAGATGGGGAAGTGGGCAGCACCCCTAAAAATCTAAACTCTTCGTAATCCCTCCCTTATTCTATTGTGTTATTCCACTCTCGGGAGTTCATAGGCATCTGAAAGCAGAGACCAAAGTACTTCAAGGGGGATTTGACAAATCCACCTGTCATTGTCACCAGACAACTGATTTATCATCTTTGACAAGTAGAAAATTGCTTTGACTTGTCTGCAGGACAAGTAAAATTTAGTAATAGTGATGTGGTATTTTAAAAATTGTCATGATCATGTAAATCCCGTTATCTCTGTAACCCAACGCTAGCAAGTTCTGAACTGTAAAATGGCATTAACTTGGGGGGGGGGGGGGGGGAGACGAGGACGAAAACAAAACAGTCTAGTATTAAGAGATAACTGGACATTTCTTCCCCTCAGTTCATTTTTAAATCCTGTTGCCTTTCAAAGGCTGACACTTCTGTCTCTTAGCCCTATTTCCCTGGTAATAGAATATTGAAGGAGATGTCTTTTAAAGAAAAAAAAAAAAAGCATATAGCCACATCGCATCATAAAATACAAAGGAAGTAAAGCGTGCTTAATCTGACAAAGCATCAGTGTTTAGGCTGTAAGCTCATTATAAGGCTTGTGTAGTGGGAGCTGATTTTTTCAAATTAATTTCTATGTATTACCATGATAAACATTTTAATAATATCCTTTCCTTCCCTCATATCCTCAGCAGCTGAATACTTCAGTAGGTGATCTAGTCTTTTATAGCAGCCTTTATCCCCATCATCCATGCGTGATCTGCTTACAAGAATGCTTATAGGTATTTCCAGTTTAAATTAATGTTCCAGGTTATGCTGCTTCAGCAGTTTCTCTCTGTGCATTTATGCTAGCAGTTGGGATGTTTCCACAAAATACTTGGGGAATATTGATACTTTCTTTTTTTATTTAGAATTTTATTTTATAGTAAATAAAAAAAATCACATCTCATTCTGTTTAAATCTTTCAAGTGTCTGAAAAATAACTTGCTCTAGCTAGCATCCAACACCTTGGAAAACAAGGCTTGTACTGTGTAGGGTTTTCTTTGGTATGTTTGTTCTTTGCCTACAATAATAAGTAAAGCCTAGTGTTTTGCTGACTACTGCAACTGAAGGTTTGGGGGAATCTAGAAAGTAGGAGTAGGACACTATTAAAACGTGGAGATTGGTAGGGATCAGGGGTCTGTGCAGAACCCAAAACTACTTCAAGCTTCTTAGAAGCTGGTGGAGTTTCGGGTTGTCACACCACGTAGATTTAATCTTGCCTCTCACTACCCTGCTGTTGCTTTTCTTCCCTCTCACACTTTGTGAGCAACTCGCTAGAACTGTCCAAAAAATATTGTACTGATCTAGGTGTGGTCAAAACATATGTCTGCTGGGATCCTTCGTTTGCATCCAAAACCTGTCTCAGTTACTGGCTTGGTTTTCCACAATCTCATGCTCACTATGTTGTCCACAATTATTCCATCTCTTTCAATGCTCCTGCTTCCTGGGTTTCTTTCCCATCAGTAGCTTTGAATATTTGTTGTCTTGCCTTGAGTGTCTTTTTTGTCTCCTGCTCTACCAGGCTAGCTGTCAGCAAGTAGAAGGGAGGTGGCACTCGTTCAGAGATCTGAAAAGCTAGATAAGCATTTGAATTCAAATTAAAATCTCCCAGCAAAATACTAGCTTAATCATGAATTCTAATGTGTAAACCTGATATTTCTAACCTGTCTTTTTTTACCACCCTCAGTTTCTCCCCCTCCCCTCCTTCATTTGGCCCTTCTGTTGCCTGCAGTTTGGGCTTTTGGGGGGGCACACCTTTTCTGAAATAAGATGCATTAAGTGCAGTAGCTAAATTTACTGACCTAAGAAAACTGCAGAAGAAGAATTTAATAATTTTCAAAATCTCCAATCAAAACCTCTGTAACAGAAATAAAGCATGGATAAAATGTATGACACTTTTGCGGTGATTATATCCATTAGTACTGAGGACAGACAGCAAAATCTAGATATGCTTTGATTTTTTTTTCTTTTGTTTTCTTTTTTGAAGCTTCTACTTGGCTGCTGGTAAGTGACAGTAATACTGCTGTTTTCAGGCTTTTCAGTGGCAGTCTGCTAAGAAATTATGTATTCCTAGACCTGTGCTATTTTAAAAATGGGGGTGGGGCGGGAGAGGATTGTGTGCAAATGAGGAAGTAGACAAAAAGGCTTTGGAATTCTAGCCTGATGCAAAGAGGAACAGGTTCATTGCTGCAGGAAGAAATTGTTTCTAAGAAACTTCTGAAAAAAAAAAAAAAAAGGGAAGAAGAAGAGCAACCCTTAAGCCTGTGACTGATACACACTTTAAAAGTGTTTCAAAGTCAACATGGATACAAGCAGTAAAGATGGAAGATAAGAGCTAAAAGCACCTCTAATGAAAATACTGATAAGACCAGAAGAAACAGGTTTTGCTATAGAGATGAAGTGCTTCTTGCACTTTAAGCAGTGTTATGGTTTTGTGGTGTGTGGGGTTTTTTTTTTTTTTTAAAGTGTTTATGGGGAAGACAAAGATAAAGCAGTAGGAGACACGATAATTACACGAAGAAGCTCCTTTACTTCTGGTACATCACACCAACCAGTAAGAGTCAGGAGAAAGCAAGTTTAGAAGATTGTTTTGCTAAACTTGAGCTCTCATTGTTTTTCCATTTTATTTTAGTTATAATTTTGTCATATAAAATCAGTAAAGGCATAAATGCATACAAATATTACAGCCTTTTAAACTTACCGTTTCCTAACGATTGATGTAGGAAGCAGCTGCTGCCTGTTGACTCCATCCCTCTGGATGGTGTTAATGTGCCTCAGTGGCTGTCATTCTGAGTTGAGGAATGTGCTTTAAAAAGTCGCTTTTTGGAATACCAATAATAATATGGGGTTTTTTTCCCAATCTCAAATATAATGCTCTTGATTTCAGTGCCTTTGACCCTTATTTCCTGTTGGAAAGAGATGTGTTCCCCCCTGCTCCCCGATTTGGAGAAATACCAGTGGCCAATGAAGACACAAGCTGAGTGGATTTGAAAATTGACCATCAGGAAGCAATATTTTTTTGCTTATTTTAAGCTATGCAACACATACTTTTTCTGTCTGCCTTTTCTGTCCTCATAGTTTCAATTTGTAATATCTCAGCTTTTTCCCCATTTACTGCAAATACATCCACATATTAACAATTCTTTGTCTTTCCTCTTGGAAACTGTAAACCTTTGGTAACGCTGATGCTATTATTATCACCAGGGTGAGGTTCGCAGGATGATGCTTAAGTGAGAAGCGAGAAATAGGCAGAGTGTAAAGGAATTATTTTTTTATTGTGCTCAAAGCTTTTTCTTAAGTGGGAAAATGAAATGCCCTGCTATTAGTTCAGTAAGCATCCGATCACTGATGTCTGTTTTTAAACTTCCATAATTAGAGAGCAGACTGAGAGTGTGATCGAAAGACGATGCACAGCATCTGCTGCCATGCCTGAAATCATACAGGATCTGTTCAATAAACTTTGTTATTTGGGTTAAATTTTGCTGTAGTTTTACTTGTCCAGTTAAATATTTTAAGTAAGTTTTGACAGCTGCCTTAGTTAATATACGTATGATTGGTTTCTTCATGTCTTCATTTTTGTCCTACAGCCTTGTTAATCTGATCCTTCTTTCAGATAGCATCATTAAAATATGTAGGCTCATTAATAAAATGCCCGTTTTATAGCATCGTCTCAATATAGCCTGTGTGCATCTACTTTCTGTAGTAAAAGTGTATGCAAGCTTGCCTTTATCCTCTTTTCTTCCCCCCTGCAGTGTATCATCAGCTGTGGTAGATGAACTGAGAGCAGGGGCCCTTCAGTTCACTGTTGGGGCTCAAGACTTTAGTAGTGACTTAACTGAAGCCTTGCCTGAGCAACGGCTCTGTCAGCATTTGCTGAACTGGATAAATTTTGCTTCCTTGGTCGCAGGGTACCAGGTCCTCTTTTCTGTTAACACCTTTGACTCTTTCTTTGCTGGCTAATAAAAGTGCAGTCATCTATAGTAACCTGTACCCGAGTTAGAGATACATATTTTAATGCTGTCTTCATTTGAACAGTGTTTTGATTATATGAGATGGAAAAGTTTTAATTGCTCTGTGTCTGCTTGGTATAGGTGGGTCACGAACCCTCTACCACTATTCATATGCAAAAGAACAATATTCTTCAAATTTAACTTGGGATACTTTCTTCTCTTTCTTGTGATCTGAGAGATTTGGGTATTTTCTTTCCCACTTTCCTCCTTCTCCCCAAAATCTCTTATCTCTCAGTGTCAGGAAAATAAGATATGTCAAAAAGTTATGTCAGGTTTGCTTGCAGTGACCTGCTGTACACTCTGAACAATGCTTTGCAGAATGATTACCTGGAAATCTGTGTGCCCACTTTTCGGACTGACGCACTACCTCCAAACTGTTCTGGCTCACTGACCTTGAATAGTGTATTTGTAGAGCATTCGCTGCCTTTATGAAGCAAATGCAAATCTACCAGACCCTACGTTTCCCAGCAAGAGGCTTTCTGTCATTCTAATTCCCTTATCATAAACACAGCAACTTCAGTTGTCCCCAAATCCTGGCCCATCTGTCTCGGATTTGCTAGAATAGTATCATGGTTTAAATAATGTTCCCTCCATCTGTGGAAGCAAACATTTATTGTTTTATCTGCAGGAGGAGTTGATGAATATTAGTGTTTGCAAAGATAAATGGCATTTTATCAGGGACCTGTACCAATAGTCCACCTGGCTGCACCTGCTGTTTGAGGCAAAGTGCAGGGAACAAATGAGCAAGTTGACTTACAGGCTCAGAGGAGAGCCAGCACTGCTCTACCTTGCAAAAGGACATGTTTAGAAACATTTTTTTTTTCCGTAATTTGAGGTTTCTGTTTGAATTTTGAGGTTTTTTTTTTTGGTGACCAAATGCTTATGCCAGCTGCTTTTCCCCACTTTTCTCGAGCATTGTTTCTTCCTCCATGTGGAATAAGAAATGATGACGTGATTCAGTTTGGGGACAAACATTTGTTTGAATGTTGTACCATTTGATTAGGCATCCTCAGTGAACCAAACCTGCTGCTTTTTAACCTAGCTAGCATGGAGCTGAACTTCGTTTCAGCTTGAGAAAGATGAAAAGAGTCCTTGGTATTTGTGCTGATTTCACAGATGGTGGAACTTTATTTTCCAATTTACAAGCTGATTTTGCAATTATTAGGGGCAAGAATCATCCTACTGTGTAACTAGCACGAACAAGCATGAAACCTTTTCTGTAGCTTTCCAGTATCTTTTCTGCTGAGACTTTTTCTTGTTGCAGTGATTTTTGCAATACTTATATATCTACTTTATTGCTGGCTTGTAGCAACTATGGGGAATCTTGTAAATAAGGACAGTTGTTAATGTCTGTGTGGGTTTGAGAAGTTGTTAATTCACAGCCACTTATACGTGCAGGAAAAAATAGCTCTTTTTTTTCTTTTTTTTGGGATACCAGTCACTTCCGTGGCCTTTTCTCACTGCCAGATTCTTCTGCATTGTCCAGGTACAGGCCAGCAGTGTCATCCTGAACAGCACAACCTGCATTGGGTCCTCTGGTCGGTTTGAGAAGACTGTAGGTCACCATTGTAACTCAGAGTTTATGCACATGCTCTGCTGCACTGGAAAGCTTAATTAATTAGAGGCATCTTGTATTTTTCTCTGGACAGTGAGAGCACTGTACACAGGCACGCACATGCGCATGGTGCAAGCAGCTGCCGTGAAGGGGTGTTTTCTGAGTCAGGGACTGCTCTCACATCCCTTCTGTCTCGTGCTGATCCTGGCAGGAGGTGGCTCCCCGAAGACACCTCCTGAGGCACAGCCAGTCATGCTAGGAGGAAAGGTACCAACCCTGGTTTTAGTACTGGGCAAAGAGTGTTGTGAATTTTACTCCAGTCATTGATTTGCCACTCCCAAAGAAATGAGTAGTCTGCCCTTGTTAGATCACCTGTTTACTAGCCAAAGTTTCGGAATAGAAGGAAATAGTAGTATGTGTTCTGTCAAAGTAGCCGCTAACCATCTGATTATAGGGTTAGAAAGAAAATCATATGACAAGGAAACGCAAGTGCAGATTACATGTGAAAATTAGATTCTCCCTCAGCTGCTTCATACACCAGCTGCTTTGGGAGCCTGGCAGCATGCTCTCTTCTTCCTCATGGGCCTCGCTGGCTTTGGGATTTCTTCAGGTTTATGATTTACTTCCTTCTGTTGCTAAAATCGCTGCTGAGGGCAGCCTTCTTTAGCATAAAATAAAATGGCATAGTACCTGTCCTCTGTCCAGGCTGGGCTTTGAGAAGTTGGGCGCAAGTGTGGGAGCAAGATAGTTCTCCCCTTGTGCTGTCAGCTAGGATAAAAAGCAGGGTGAAAAGCTTTCTTTAATTTTTCCACTTAATTTGCACATTACTCAGACTGCTGTTGGTTTCTTGCATGTCACAGCATTTGTGGGGTTTCGGTCTGTCTTTGTTTCTCAGGGTTTGGGACTTTCACTGTCCATAGACCTTACGTGCTTCCTACCTTCCATCTCACTGCGAGCATTTCATGAAGGCTAAGCGTGACAGATGCATGACAGGTTTGCCATTCTCTGGGTTGTTGGGTTGTTTTTTTTTTTGGTTTGGTTTTTTTTTTTGTTTGTGGGGTTTTTTTTTTTTTTTTCTTTTTCCCACTAAGCTACCTTCCTTCCTTTCCCACCACCTCTTTTTAGCATTTTTAGCCACTACAACGTTTCTGCTATAATTAGGTCTGAACATGACTGTTGTTATCTTTACAGAGTTTAATTTTTAAAAGACAGCCTGGAGGAAGTAATGCTCATTTGGCTGAAATCCTTTTATTGTTCTAGCCGAGTGGCCAGCTTGGTGATCATAACACACAACAGACTTTTTAAAAAGCTATCTCCTTTTCCTCTTCAGGTCCTTGGTCTAGGTAAACGACCTGATGTACCTTGTGATGTACAACTTAAAAGATATATTATACACGCTCCCCCCTATGCATAGACTGGTTTATTTTGATTTAGTCTGGATTTGCATCAGTATAATTTATCTGTCATATCTAGGTCATTGGTGAAATTAATCTCAAGGTATTATGCCCAACAACTGCCAGAGCTATGTAAAAAAAAAATCTGATTTTTGACTTATAACTCTTCTTCAGTAGGGAACATGTAAATTGTAGATTTTGCAAAGGTTGGGCTTGAATGTGTGGAGGAAAGAATTTATCCTTGCTTTGAAGCTTGTGCCAATTAAGGCTGAGATGCAGGGGTGAGTCGGCGTGGTGGAAGCTCTGCTGTGGTGTTTCCCTGGGCTGCCGTAGCCTCTGCCCTGTTAACTTGGATTGTTCACGCATCCCAAGGGACTCTGCTCCATCTTTTTTGCCTGTAGCTGCTCATCGCTATTCATGAGCTCTGCTACGCTCTTTTTTGGTGTTATTTTGGTTTTTAATCAGTGGCTAATATAGCACAACCTTAGTCCTTTCACCCTTTCCCTTTTTGCACACAAATGAGTAAATTTTATCTCCGTGTTTACTAGTGCGAAACAAATAAATAAAGAACTAAACAGGATATGGGATCATTAACTTTGACTTTACCTTGCACTATCTTGCAAACAAATCAGTGGCTATCGTAGTGCCCTTCCCAGAACTGGGTGTGGTGGTTGAAATAAAACATGTCAGGAGTATGATGAGAACAGAGTCCTATTGTTTCATGGCAGGCAGAAGGGCGACTTCTGAAGGCTAAAGTGTGGGGTTTTGTCGATTTTTAAAAGTAGGGTATTTGTGCTGCTCTTGTCACTTTTTCTCCAGTCTTACTATTTTGTTGATTATTTAGATAAAGTAATTCTACAAGATGCCTTCAGGACCAATTTCTATAATTTGAAGCTGTTTTCGAAGTATCTGCTCCAATTTAATTGAAGAATTTCAGCGAGTGTTAGCTTAGCTTTGAAGTGTTCCTTTGCACTGAAGAGGGATTTCACCGGAACAGAAACTCCCTAGACAGTTGCCTCAATATTTAGCCGCAGAGAAATGTTCGTATCCCTTTCTCTTCCTCGTCCTCATTGTTTTACACTCATGCTTACAACTATCTTGAATTTGATTCTTAGTTTTCAAGCCAGGATTTTCCTTATGCGCTTTATGAAGGTAATGCCATGCAGGATTCAGTCTTACATATTAAACCCAGTCTGGATTTAGCGCCTAAATAGCAAACAAGACAAGGCCTCCTGTATGCCTGATTTAATGTTCCTTGCTGAATAATATAATTTCTTAACTGGCAGTAGTCCCAGAAGGTTTGTGGACTAGATGCTCATGCATGCCCATGTCCTGCTTTGTGACTTTGACCCATGTATGGCATCTAAAGCGTGTCTGGTGTAAGCTTATTACGTACGTTCTTCTCGGAGAGGTGCTGTGTACTGAACAAAATAGCGGGAGTTGGCATAAGGACGACTAGCTGAAAGCTTAAGGATTTGTGTTATGCAGGAAAAAAGCCTTATGGACTATAAGATCGTCCTTTGGATCCTGGAGTCTCCCAAAGAACCTGGATGGTGGTGCAGGGTAACTGAAGATAAAAGGAAAATAATTCATAATAAAACCATAACTTATGATTGTGGCTTCCTTGTGCCAACTAACTACATGTGAAGATGGTCATCCTCAGTAACATAAGGAGTGGTCTTTGTTTATAATTTTATTTATAAAATTAGGAGAGACTGATTGTGTTTGAAAGGAAGGGATTTTAGGGTGGTTTTTTCCCCCTTGAAAATACCGAGTGGAATGCTAGCTGCTGCTTTGCAAGCACCGACTCAGTGTTTGGCGTTTCAGCAGATCTCTTACTGATGTCAGTTCGCATCAAGTAACACATGACAGTGTATATCAACATTTTTCTTTTTTAAACTTTTGGTTTTATTTACAATCAGAATTGCTCAGTGTGGGAAATGAAGAGGTTTCCCTTTAAGACCTGTTGTTACTTCTTTCATATCTGATTCTTGTGTGTTTTTTTCTGTCTTCTCTGTGTTTTCTTTTGGAACAAATCTGATAAAAATGGTTGATTGAAAAAAAACCAAACCCTGATTTATAATTCCAGTGTCCTGCTTCACTAAAAACCTGAGAATAAAAATTTTAGAGCATTAACATCTTGTCAGAGCAATCATTTCAGGTTGTTTACCACAGTGGACTAACGTTTGAGCCTTCAATCTCCTTTGGAAATACAAAACCACAATTTTTAAAAAATTTCTCTCTGTTTCAGACTAAAAGCTTAGACCACGTAAAATACAAAAATGCTAGAGCAACATGTGCTAGTCTAATGAGATAAATATTTGATGTCTTTCGGCTCTGGTAACAAAAGGACCATAGTCTGTGGAATCCCTAACGTCAGCTGTGTTGGAAGTTGCTGACTGTTGGCCTGTGGCTGTTCACCGCTCGTACAGTATTACACTTTTGTAGACACAGTCCAAGCTTTTTTTAATAAAGAAAAAACAAACATTGACCAAATACAAGCCAAGAGGCACGCGGAAGATGCAAAATAAAAAGCAGGCAACAAAGCATGTTTCTTTGTGATAGTTTTTTGTGAGTAATCTTGTTTTTGACTACTGTTTGCTGCACCTTCATTTCTTTATCCCTTTTTCCTTTTGTTCATCTTCTTCGCAAGTGCTGCAGCTTTGCCTAACCCCTCGAAGAGAGGGGTAATAGTGATAGTATTTCCAAGGAATGCAGCGTCACAGCTCTGACTGTGGAGACTTCCTCATGTTTGCTCTTTCACTTCTTGGTCTCTGCTACACACAAATAATTCTCCTCCTTCTTAAAGGGCTTTTCCTGTGTTGAATTGCATGTAATATAGATTCAGCAGCTCCTGATGGGTGCTTTTTTCCTTTCTCCCTGTTGTAATGGCGAGAGGTGAGTAATGGAGAAGCGTTTCCTTTTTTCTAACCACTGTTGGAAAAACAGAGCGATCCGTAACATGTCCAGGATGCAAGTGGGACTGCTATTTGTGAAAGATCAGTATGTTGTGCCATGGAGTGTTTAAACAGGGATGATGGCCATGCACAGATTGACGATATCTAAATACTGGCTACTCATAAAAAGAAGAAATTGTGATATTCTTTAGAAAAGTTAAATATTTCCCCAAATATTTTCTTTCTCCAGAATTGTGGCTTTTAGGTGTAGGGCCAAGATAAAATTGAATTAATCTGAAATTGTAGAAAACATGCAAATATTTTATGTGACTAATTTTGGTAAGCTTGACCTGAGAAGGTAAATATCTGGTTTACACTGTCATTTACACAAGAAGACAGCAAGGAACAGGTATGTCTTTGAAGGATGACTCTTTAGGCTACAACAGAGTAGTCTAAGAAAGGGCTCTTGGGATGAGTTTGCTCTACAAAATGCACTGCACTCCAGTAGTAATTCTCCCTGTGTGGAGGAGGATGGCTGGTAGGGTTAAGTGTCAAAGGGCTGTTGGTCTGAGTAATTTGCTGACACATCTTCCCTATGCCAGAAGAAGCTGCCTTCTGAAGTCAAAATCATTTTCACAACAATAAAACTGTTAAGTGCAGCCGCTGTGATTTTTACTTCGCGAACGCATCTGGGAAACCCTTCGATTTAGATGCAAGCTGAGAATTTCTATTGCTAATCTGCTGTAGAGAGGCAAATTAGAGTTAACTGATGTACTTCTAAATGCGGCCTGTGTGAAATGAAGTTTTGTAGTGTTAATTTTTTGTTTTAAATAGCATGATTTATTATTCTATAAGTAGGTGATTTCTCATTGCTGATAACCACCTGGCTAGTTTTCCCTTCTGCCATCGGAGTTCCCTTGCAATAACAACGTTTCCTTTCAAAATACCGTTGATTGAGTTGTAGCCCCTTGGGGGGCTGTATTTAGACTCTCTCTTAATAGATCAGTTCGTTCATGTAATTACCGATCTCTGACAGAGTAGCTTCTGTAGCTCAGTGCACATTATCGCTTTACATTTGCTCTCTGTGAATTGCAGGACTACCCTTCATGCTTGGCAAGGAGTTTACGGCTCTGAAAAAACAAAGAAACCATTTTGTAGCTCCCAATAGACCTTTTAATAAATTTTAGCAAGTTCCATTTATCCGTGAGATAGTAGGAAAATATTTTCCTGCCTGTGTCATGACTTCATTGACTTGAAATTACACGTTTTGCTGTAAGCCGAAGTGCCCCTCCTGCTGGGATGTGTGTGTTGCTGTCATTGGCACTTGGAGTAATGAGTTAACTCCCACCTGTGTTGGGAAAGGGCTTCACCGAAAATCCTCAGTGAAGCATCATACATGAAGCTGTACCTGGCTTTACCTGTACCTGCAGTTCGCTCAAGGGAAGACTGGCGGTGTTAGAGGCAGAATTTTTTTCTGAGGCTTTTTCTGTGATTTTAGTTCTGTTTCAGCATTATGGAGCGGTATGAATGAAGCGGTGTGGAGACCGAGAGAAAGGCTTTGTGGTTTTTAGGAGCAGCAACTGTGCAAGCAAACTTAATTTGGCAGTCTTAAGTCCATTGGTGTTTTTCCAACTTTACCCCTCAGCTGTTGCTAACTGCATTGCAGAGGACTCTGTAATCTAGCAATTTCTCATTGTCTCCAGTCTCTGCCATTTATAAGTAGGGATTCAGATTGCATAGCAGATTAAGTGAGCATTCCCTTTTATTTTTAATTTTAATACAAGTATATCCTCAAGTCTTTGGAAAAATATACCTGGCGCTTACTAGCCTGAGGATACGTGCTATTAGCTGAGATGAAAAATACCTGTATGATCTTGTCCCATATGGTTTTATAGGAAAGAAACAGTTATGTACACTTCATTTATTCTACTACCTGTATTTCATCTCTTCTCCCAACACCCAAAACAACCAGCCTAGCTTTATTCTTTCTCTACTTCCTCCTCTCTCATTTCCTTTATGTATAGTTCATGGTATATCTTATCCTGTCTCATTTGTCTGCTTCCCTTCCTTACCACCCCTCACCCCCCCCCCCCCCATGGAGCAGCGTGCCATCTTGCTGATTTTTGTATCAAAATTCATATCCTTTTGATAGTGAAGTTCTTTATGATGTCTTTTACCTGCACTCTTTTTCAGTCCATGGGAGAATTAGAAGGGTTTCCAGCACCTGCCACTTAGAGGCCAAGCTCTTTCTTCTCTCTCTGCCAAGGGGACAAACCCTACTGTCCCCTCACGCAGCTTCTAAGTTAGTACTTAATTTGGGAGAATAAGGAGGATTCTGGAGAATGCACAAGATGTTTTGTGGGTTTCACTTGCCCTGCCCCTGCTCCCTAAAAACCATTTTGCAGAAATTCTTCTAGCTGGTTGTTGACCCATCAGTGGTGAATTAGCATTTGAAACCATGCTTTGAGGGTCCAAAGTGCCTTTTGCCTTTCATGAAAATGGTATCCCAGAGCTGTTTTACACTTGTGGGTAAGGCTTCTCTTTCAGTAAATTTTTAGCTGTGTATTGCTTCCACTGGTTGCGGTCCAACAGCTCGTCAAATGTCTGCCTTACCCCCTCTTATTAAAACTTGGGCAACTTTGGCAAAACACTCAGCTACACCCTGATGTTTTTCAGCCGACTGTTGACTCACAGTTACACTCTCACAAAAGCAATGAGTGGTCGAGGCAACTCTGCTTCAGTAAACAAGGTAACTGTTGCTGATGCATAAAGGTATTCCTAATTCCTTCAGTAAAATGAGCATCTTTTTCATAAATGCTACCCCTTCTTCATGCTTTCACCCTCTCCAGACAAACTTTTGCAGAGGAGGAAAGAGAGAAAGGTTAGTGGGTTGTTTTCTTGCTAGGTAGCTACTAATCGTAGTTCAAGCAAAAGCACAGGACTACCAGCACATAGGAGGGGAAAATTCACTAATTTTCTTTCAGTAACACAGCTGGAATCTGGTGTGAAGATGTGATTTGCTTTTTTGGGCTACAATATCTTGTAGCTTTTTTCCTCTCACCTACTCTAAAATACAAGTGCCATGGCAGAGGTGTGCGTATGCTCATGTAAAGATCTCTTCAGGAAAGCAGATGACGAAGAGTTGTGCAAAACAATTGAAAACAACTGCCTTTCTGTTCCACTAAAGGAAAGACAACTGCTTCATTAAACTACGCATTTGGACTTTCACACAGCCAATGTATAAATTCACAATTTTTCAAAAATGGCAGTTTTGATTCCCATGATGGCATGGGACTGAAATGCTCATTTGAGGTTTTGTTGAGGAAAAGCACATTCCTTTGCGTGGGGATTGCCATGGGCTTTTAGGGTTATTTCAGAGAGCAAATTACAAGATTCTGATGTGGTTCTGAACTCTTCTGTTGTTCTTATGAATGTGCTCAAATTTAGGGATTAAGAGTGGGTTTCTGGCAGCTGTCTGCCAACTGCAAAAGCGTACAATCTCATATGTAGTCACAGTGATTAAAAATGTCTGGTCTGCAGCAGGGGAAGAGGGAGATCCCAGGAGGAGAAAGGCAGAGACTGGCCAGTTTCTTCTGCTGTCCTGGAGGAGGACTCGAGGAGCCCAGCCTCTCTCATGCTGCCAAATTCCTGCTGGCATGGTCGCTCCATGGTGGCTCCGCACCGTCCTCTCCTGCAAGCCCAAGGTCCCTTTTGTGGACCACACCCTGAGCACGGTTCTGGTTATTATGTGCTGGAGTGTTTTCATAATATGCCTAAACCAGTATCGCAGCTGGCTGCCACCAGAAGTTTTTTCCCCTCTTTTACTGGCTGCAGAGCTTAGTAGTCCTTTTTATTGAAGTTCTGGGGATGGAGGGTAGAGGGATGCTCCAGTACTGAGGAGCAACTTGAGTCAGCTGGTGGGTGAATGGAGGTCACTCTTTTCCTTGCGAAGGAGGCAAGCTGCTCCGTGGCCATGAGCTGTCTCAAGGATGTAGTTGCCTGGAAAGGTGACAAGTGTCGGAGCTGGGGAGGCAAAAGGGCTGGTACCTCTTGCATTTTTTGAACTTGACCTGAAGACTCAGGGGACTGTTTAATATTTTAAGAGCTGTGAGAATTATTTTAAACACGTGAGAGGGAGACATTGTCACCTATTGAGAAAGTTGTTTTTTTATTTTTTAAATGGTTGTTTTGGTTGGCTGACCTTCTTGGTAAAGAAAACCTTTATGTTAAAGATTTATGTCTGCATCCTACTCCGAAGATATTGACACCTGCCATAACCCTCTTCCAGACTTCAGGAATTAGCAATAAGGCTGCAAATGAGTAAGTTTGTCACTGAGGGTACCTGAGAATGATGCAGATGGGTATCTTTGAGGCTCTTCTACCTTGCAGACTAGACAAAGCTCCAATTACTGTCAGTTAGTTTCATTTTACTGCATGTTTTGTTTTTTATAAAGATAAGGTAGTTTACTAACACAGTAATAGCACTATTTTTTTAGTTGAACTTGGCAATATCCTACAGTATAATAGGTAATTTATTAGCATACTAGTGAATTATGCACTGTTTATGCAGAGCACCAATAAGTAAGGTATGTGAGGAAGCCCTTGTTTTGTCTTTTTTAGTACCCTTTGGCTGGAGATTCCCCTCTGAAATGAGGGGCACAAGGTAAGGTGAGGTCTGACGCTTACTTTTTTTTTTTTTGCGCGCATTGTTGCTGACAAAAAAAAAAAATCATTAATCTTGCCTCCCAGTAGAGCCAGTGGCAAGAACTGGGAACAGTCCTGTGGTTACAGTGATCAGTAGTGAGATGGATGTTCTGCAGGTGCAGACAGCATTTCCTCCCCGTGCTGAGAATAGGGCTATAGAAATACACTTCTGACTCCTATATGCACCCCAAAATTATTTTTCTAGTGAGATGCCATGTACATCTGTTTACACTGGGCTAAGGATCGCAGAATCCTGCGTGAGGACCAGGAGAGTATGTAAAGAAAAAAAATGTAATTTCTTCTGTTTTCTCCTCACTTAATCTGTTGTAGATATTTGATCCTTTTCTAGCTCCCCATCCTCAGTCTCCCTTCTCTTCTTTCCTCCCTTGCTTCTTTTAAATATGTGGTTTGATTAGGAAGCTGTAATCTTTGTTGTTCATTTCATTTAAAAACACCTTAACCTGCAGAATGAACCACTGGCTGTTTCTCATTTGGTTTCCAATAAATTTCCTGTTTGTCTGGATTGTGGGTTATTCACTCAACAGTTAACAGAGGCAATTAGGCCGCTGAAAACTCCTTGCTGCTCAGATCTGCCAGGCTGGCGCATATGGCTGCGTGTCAGCCACAAAGGCTTTCCCCCTTCACTGGCAATGGCATAATTTGTGCAGTTCTTTTTCATCTTTCATTTCAGATTTCCCATCTTCTGAATTTAGCTTCTTGTCTTTTTCTTTTTTGTCTAGCCCAAATTACAGCTCCAAAGCAGTCTTTAGCATGTCTTTCCTTGCACGTTTATGCAGAAAATTGTCTGTCTCCCAGGGGGCAATGGGAGAGGAGAGAACAATCTGCAAATTTTCCCCTTATCAAAACCTTTCATTGACAAAATCTAAACCTCACTCTTCTTCACAGACTTTTTTTTTTTAGTGCACCTTATAATACTGGATAGACTCCAACAAAGCTAATTTGTTCATCAAGGATGTTGTGCTAGAGCTGAGAAACACTTGTCACAGTGAAAGCTTATATTTTGGGGGGAATTTTTTGCCTAATCCTTGCAGGTTTTGTGCATAGGTGGAACAAGCACTTGCACGCATTAGCAGACTGCCTGTAGCTGCTGAGATTGCCCTGCGGTTCCCAACAACTGCTTCTCTAAGGACATCATGGGATACCCCCTTCTAGACTCACCGTACTTGACCTCCACATCCCTCTATTGGAGGACCTGGCTTCATCCTCCTGTCCTCTTTTTTCCTTTTCCTCTCTTACTATGAAGTGTGCAATCATGGGTAAGAGAAGCTGCAGGGAGAAAGGGACTTCTTCCAGTGGAGGTAGGTTGCTGGTGAAGAAAGGGAGACCTGTCTGGGGGAAGGAGCCTGAGGTTTGGGGCGGGGGAAGAAAAAAAGAGACAAAACAGCTCTTAGAAACCTCAGTGAGGACTGTACCACACGTGTTCAGACCTCCACAGCCATGGTGAACAGATTGTTGAGGGGAAGATGAACTTCAGTCCTGTACTGAGAACTTGCTGAGCTGCTTGTGGAAAGTACAATACTGCAGACAGTAAAATGGAGATGAAATAATGGGCTCTGTTTTAGAGAATTCATGCTGCATGCAGGAAAGGGTGACTCCATGTTTCCAAATTCTTTTTACAATGTTTTTTCATCCTATCAAGAGTTATTAGACACACTTGTTTTTGACATCTTGGATTAAAGAAGACAGTATGTCATTTTATCAGCACATTTCTGGAAGTGTATATGGTTCTCCCCACACACCCCCACCCCCACCACCCCCCCACCCCCCCGCTATAGATGTTTTGTAAAGCATTATTGTCGTATCAGTCACAGCAGCATTAATAATGCCTGCGGCTACTGAGAATTTCCCTGTGTTTCAAATTTTGCTAAAGCAAACCAGAGACATGGAGCTGCTGTTGGCATTTAGACACAGAAGATAAATATACTTCTCCCAAATAAAGACCGTCTCTGGAGACAAATTTATAGCAATCTCCCATGTAGCTCAGTGCCCTTTTCCCTGGCTGTCTTGACTCCTAGTTAATGTGCAGAGAGACGTGGTACTGAAGAGGCTTAAAAAAGTTGAATTTTTTGGTTAGATGACTTTTTCCAGATTGGACACAGTTTGCAGGAGTGGGAGGTGGGGAATTGGTGAATATCTGTAGAGATAAACTTTTTAAAAAATGCACATGTAAATGTGTTTTTTTTATGAAAAATACAATCCAGGAGATCTTTCGTCTGTGGGGTTGTGGGGTTTTTGTTGGTTTTGGTTTTTTGTTTGTTTTTTGTTGTTGCTGCTGGTTTTCTTTTTTAAAGAAAGTCTTTGAATGCAGACTGTGTAAATACTTTGAGAATGATCACAACTATTAATGCTTCATTGATTTCCTCCATTGACTTGACTGTTAGATATTTAATCTCTTCTTTTTAGAAAGTGTGTGTGTTTCTGTTTCAAAAGCAGCCTTCCACTGCCCTTTGCATAGCGGGAAGCATCTCCCACTGGCTTTGTCACTTTGCCAGTCTTGAGGCTATGCTGTCAAGGGTGGTTGAACACTTTGGACTTTTGCTGTCCTTCTGCTGGAGTTGGCGGAGTTGGGGAGCAGACTCCCCCATTGCATACTCAGCTTTGTGCCTGGACGTGGCCATCCGAGCCAATTTAATCTGTCTTGCCTGACCAGTGCATGCCGTGATCCCACGGCTTCATTGCCAAACCTATGGCGGGAGCTCTCTGAAAGGAATCACGGTGGTCTCCTGGATATTCCCTGTCCTGCGCACTTTTTTCCTGTACCTCCTGTCTCTTTACTTATGCCAGTTGTAATCATGTTTTTTAGATGGTCACTGGTGATGAAGTTTTTTCATTGTAATGGCTCTTAGAAAGAATTGCATCTGTTTTACAGAGTTCTGTAATAATTCTGGTTTTAAGAATGTTTCCCTTAAAAAAAAAAAAAAAACAAACAATAAAATCTTAGAAATGAGACATGATCAGCTTTTTTAGGGTCTGCACAGGCACTGTGTTTTTGAACTTCTGAAATGACTTGTTAAGTTGAACGCCTGAGAAACAAAGTGATTTGACTCATTTGTTATATTTAGTATCATTACCTACTGCATTGGGTTCCGTTTTCTTCTGAGCATTAATGTTTTTTTGGTCAGGAAGGTTAACAGGGAAAACGCCCAGCAGAAGGCATTTGTGTGCTTATCAGAGGGCAAATGCATGGAAAACATCAGGTCACTGTGCTGGGTGTCAACTTTTCTTCCCCCCCCCCCCCCTTTTTTTTTTTTTTAAGAGTTTGTACAAGGAGAGGTATTCAAGGGTGGGGAGAGGATGTCCTTCCTTTTTAGTGAAGCCTGTAAAACTGGAGGTGCTAGTGGATCCTTAGTACAAATGTGACCTCAAATCACAACACCGTCTTTTTCTTGATCCAGAATCACATGTCATAAATGTATGAGATTCCAAACTTAGAATATATCATAGGATCCTAGTTACCCAAAATTATAATTTCTCTGGTTTTGAGTACATTTCTAATTGATACAAACATTCTGAGTACTGGTTTTATATGTAATATTAAAAATATGATTGATCTTATCTTTTTGTTAGGAACAAGCTTTTACTACATCTTTCCGTAATCCACATGGCAAACAAAGGGTAAATGCCCAGTTTTAAGGAACTGCTTTTGAAGCTTTAGACTAAAGCATTAAACTTCTGAAGATTGTTTGAAAGTCCTAGCTGCCAAGAGAGCCATAAACTTGGGCAGGCTCAGCTTGGGAAGCTGCATGACTCCTTGCATTTCTGGAACCAGGTGAGGAGCTGTAATCAGCTTTCACCATGGAAGTATAAAATATACACCATTAAATTTGGTGTGTAACAGGTGAAAGCCCCTAATACTGGGGAGGTGGTGTTGAAAATCAAAGGGAGTGGAAGAGTTTGAGCATGGTTGTGCTGCTCTGAAGCCTGTGTGCTGCTCTCTGGTCTCCCTATTCCCATCTACATTAACAGTGTTGTTAACCCCTTGGAAGAGGTTTTCTGGGATAAACTGACCAGACTCCTCCTCTTACGTGACCTTAAATAGATACCACGTTCAAGACAATCTTTCTCCTAATGGGGTGTGAGGAGCAGCAGAGCTGCTATCATATTTTTCCCTTTCTGAATACATGAAGGCCTGTGACTCCTCAGAGTGCAGTTGGTGGAAGCAGAAATGTTTTCTTTCCCTTGCTCCCAACTGGTCTGAACGCAGGGCATGCTATTTTTATTATGTGGAACCCCCTCCATAACCAGGCTGAGGAGCCTCTGCTGCCTCAAGTAATCACTCTTTAAATTGATACAAATTCAAGGCATTGTGCAGTGTCTTGCAGCATCTCCTGAGATTGCCCATGATAATCGCATCATCCTACCGAGGAACCCCTGTTAATATTCATGTGGTAATTGTTTCAAGTACTTGGCAGGGATGAGGGCGTTAATGTGAAGCCTTCTTTGGTTGACGCATATTAAAGAAATGATTTGTGTTTTGTACTGTAGCAGTGATTTCATTACACTTGAACAATGAAATTCTGGATGTCTTTCAGTAGATGTGCACATAAACACTTGTATTAAGGCAGTTAGCTGAGATATTGGACTACATGAACTTCATGTTATCACAGAATCACAGAAAATCACAGAATGGTAGGGGTTGGAAGGGACCTCTGGAGATCATCTTATCCAACCCCCCTGCTTGAGCAGGCGGCACAGGAATGCATCCAGGGGGCTTTTGAATGTCTCCAGGGGAGGAGACTCCACAACCTCCCGGGGCAGCCTGTGCCACTGCTCTGTCACCCTCACAGGAAAGGAGTTTTTTCTCATATTGAGGTGGAACTTCCTGTGTTCCAACTTGTGCCCAATGACAGGACAAGGGGCAATGGGCTCTACTGAAAAGAGCCTAGTCCCATCATCCTGACACCCACCCTTCAGATATTTATAGGTATTCATGAAATCCCCCCTCAGTCTTCTCTTCTCCAGGCTAAACAAACCCAAGCCTCTCAGCCTTTCCTCATAAGGGAGATGCTCCAGTCCCCTGATCATCTTCATAGCTCTCTGCTGGACTTGCTCGAGCAGTTCCCTGTTCTTCTTAAACTGGGGGCCCCAGAACTGGATGCAGTACTCCAGATGTGGTCTCACCAGGGCAGAGTAGAGGAGGAGGAGGAGGAGGAGGATAACCTCTCTCAATCTGCTGGCCACACTCCATTTAATGCATCCCAGGATACCGTTGGCCTTCTTGGCCGCAAGGGCACAGTGCTGGCTCAGGGTCAGCTTGTTGACCACTAGCACTCCCAGGTCCTTCTCAACAGAGCCACTTTCCGGTAGTTCAGCCCCCAACGTGTACTGGTGCATGGGGTTGTTCCTCCCCAGGTGCAGGACCTTGCACTTGCTCTTGTTGAACTTCATCAGGTTCCCCTCAGCCCAGCTCTCCAGCCTGGCCAGGTCTCGCCGGATGGCAGCACAGCCTTCCGGCATATCAGCCACTCCTCCCAGCTTGGTATCATCAGCAAACTTGCTGGGGTTACACTCTATCCCATCACCCAGGACATTGATGAATATGTTGAACAGGACTGGACCCAGCACAGACCCCTGGTGGACGCCACTAGTAACAGGCCTCCATCCAGACTCTGCTCCATTGATCACGACCCTCTGAGTTCTGTTGTTGAGCCAGTTCTCAATCCACCTCACTGTCCACTCATCCAACCCACACTTCCTTAGCTTGCCTGTGGGGATGCTATGGGAGACAGTTATCTTGTGTACAGATCAGTTTCCCAAAAGGGGCTTGCATGGTGTTGGTGCTGGTCAAAGGTGAGCTTCCTGACCTCTCAAGGGCTACGCAAGAGGTTGGCGATAGTCCTGCGCTGTCCCTGGATGTGCTCATGTATATGGACGTAAGTGTCCAGGCACAGTCCTGCAATTTGGAATATGTCTGTGGTATACATCTATGTGGCTGGGCAGTCTTAAGTCCAAGTGATGTGGACTCAGTTTTGTTGTTGGAGACGGTTAATTGGTGTTGGGTTTGTGGTGCCTTTTTTTTTTTTTTTTTGAATCATCACGTTAGAGGTTAATCACAGGGCCCACTTGAAAGATCAGCAGGGGTTGCCAGAACAGCAACTTGCCTGACCAATTCCCTGCCTAGTATCTTGGGGCTGTGGGGAGAGAAGACTGACAGGTGAGCCAATGTCTGGATGAAGACTTCTGGCAGTGCATGGGACTACTGCTGCTGGTCAAGCAAAGGGGTGCAAGCATGGAGGGATGCTTTCTCAGTCAAACTCCTACATGCTAGCATGTCGTTTCTGGTTAAATGGAAATGAAGGTTTGAAACTGTGTCCAGTTCTTCTGTAATGAAGTGTTGCTTTTTAAGCTTGGATAGTGGAACAAGAAGCAGCAGCCCTTTGGCAGAAGACTACTGGGCTTGCACACTGCTTGCCCTGTGCTCCGCTGCTTCTCTGTAATTGGACTTCTCTCCCTTAGGTGGAGGGTTCTTGTGAAATTTGTCCCGTGTACCCTAGGAAGATTCATGTCAAGTTTGATTTTAAGAGTAGCTCTATCTCTTTTTCCACCCCAGCCCCCTGATCTCACAGTTACGTGCCTTGACGGGTAACAGCAATTTAATTTTACTTTACTTTTGTGAGAATTTGGTTTGTCTTGAAAGACAGGGTGGAAAGAGAAGGGGAAGAGATGGACTGTGGAATCTGTGGTTGCTGTATTAAGAGAGTAAGGAAAAATGGGGGATCTTTTAGTAGCCAACTTTGCAAGGCGGTAATAAAAAGGACGTTTGTTGAATAGTTGCAGATCTTTCAGTGTTTCAGCTTCGATGAAGTAAAGCTCTTTTATGAGATAAGTGGTCTTTGATAGAAAGATAAATAACACACATCTGTCTGAAAAGGCGTAAGATGGCAGCTTTTTCAGACAGGCACTTCTTATTATCTTGGGGCTAAGTATTGCCAAGCTGCAGCTTCTCTTCACTCAGCCTTTTGTGCTGGCCACTGTGCAACTTAGTTTGAGAAACCACACAGTAGTCAAGCACTATTTCATTAGCATTGTCAGTAAAGATACTGGTTGCTGAAGATCCCAGACCAAGAACTACTGTAACTTTGGTATACTTTCAGAGATAAGGAACAGTTTCCAGTGCCGCAACGCCACATGCACCTCAGCCTTTCCTGCCATAGGTGGTTGGGGAGAAGCCCACCAGAATTGCATTTTCCAGCAGCTGGGCTGCTGCAAGCAGAAAGGTTGCTATGGCTGTGTCCTGGCCAAGGGTGAGGATAGTCACCGTTTGGCTGATCCTTGGTGACTGATGAAAGCTGCCCTGTCCATCCTTCCTTTTCTCTTCTTCCAGGGGAGATTTGATGCAGCAGGCCTCCCTGATAGTAGCAGACTTGCAGGTTTGGAGGGCTGCTGCTGCAGCCTGTTGCAACAGGAGAGGATGGGCAGTGGTCTGTGTCTGGCTCGCTCCCTCTGCAGACCAGGTAGGATGCTTTCCAGAGCCACCCAGCTTGGCACAGTCTGCAGCAGGACATCTGCGAGGGCAGCAAAAGGGAGAAGCGGCTGCTGCCGCCTCTCGTGGCCTCTGCTTGCCCTTGCTCATCCTGCCTGCCAAGCACATGGGCCTGCTGGAGATTCAGTGGAGCAGTCAAAGCCATCATCGTCTTCCTTTGGAGCATTTTGGGTCAGGAGAGCTTCACCTGGTTGCTCTTTTATCTGCCAAGAGAGCGTTTGTTGCCAGCAATGAGGCAAATGTTAGAGCCCTCTGGATCTGGGCGAAAGGGTTTGGTGGAATGTCTAATGCATGCTGGTGGTGTGTTCTCCAGTTTGCTCAGAGGTGGAGCTGCCATGAGTTAAATGCCCCAAAATGGTGGAGAAAACCTGTTGAAGACTAAAGGAACCTGAAGGTATGTGGGGTGTGGTGGAGATCTCTCAAAACACAAGTGGCCTGTTTATGAAACACTCTCAGAAAGGATGGACTCCTGCCTAATCCCTGCACACACATGCACTCATGCCAAGCTGAACTTGCTCCCGAGAGCTGGTGGCTGCTTGTGAGGCAGGGCTGGTAGCCCTGGCCGCATGCTCTGACCCAGACATGAGCTTAGCGTCCTTCCCCTGCTCGTTCATGGCACCTACACTGCAAGGTGCAGGAGTTGTAGCTGGCAATGCCTCGTCTGGGGCTTGTTTCTGCATCTGCCTCCCCCTTCTTTGCCTTCTGTCCCCGGATCAACATGAACAGTTCTCAGGTCTTTCGTCCAGGCATTCGTACGCTTCGTACTGGAAATCCAGGAGACCTCTGCAGAGGAGGAAGCAGCGTCTCCTGTTTGCTTGAGTTATTCTATCACAACAATGGCTTCAGAATTTGCCTAATTTAAAAGCTAGTTTTAATCTGATGGGAAGATGTTTGTGTATTTAAAATAGTTATTCCTTGCTGGAGCCACTCCCTTCTTTTGTCCTTCTCTGCTGGACTTTTCAGCTTCACTTAGCTAATACGCAGTGCTTGTTTACAGCAGAGATACTGGAGCATGAAGAAGGAAGTTGGTCCGTTTAATATTGATTTGGTTCCAAGCTTCCTGTGCGTGCACGCGCGTGTGTGTGTGTTTTCAGCCTTGTTCATCCAGACGCTGTGCAGCCTCAGTAGAAAAAGCGAAGGGGCCGGGGCCGGCAGAGACGCAGAGACTAGATGCAGGCGGTTTTTTTTAACTTTTCCACCTGGTTTGGTCCTGAGCAGGTTTAGACAACGTGGGTAAAAATTCCGGTATGGCAAGCCTGGTGAGGAAGGTGCTAGTGCAGACAAAGCCATTGAGTGGTGAGTATGAGAAACATCTTGCCCAATGATGACTGATCAGAAAGCGTTGGTTTAGGTGCCTAGGAGGAGAAATGTGGTAGCGGGCAGAGAGCTGTTGAGTATTGTTGTTATTTTCATCTTCCAGTGTGAGATGGTTGTCAAGAAATGCCAAAACCTTTGTCCGTAGAGAAGATGGTTATCCAGAGGAATGCCATAGTTACGGGCATGGTTGCTTTTAAAGTCCTCCTCAACCTGTCCTGGGATTTCTGCCTCAGCAGACCATATAAGTAGGATGGCTTTTAGTTTGGGAGGTTTTGGGGAGAGTGGGGAGCTTGCAAGAGACAGGCGTTTCAGGAGCAAACAGACTGTTGTGTCAGTTGTGAATGTACCAAACGGTGGGATTGAGAAGAAAACAATGCTAGTAAGCTGTAGGAGAAACGATTTTATTGCTTTATTTTTGTTCTTCTGATTTAAGTACCTAACTGGATTTCAGTACGGTGCTCTTCTGTTGCAGTGGCTACAGAAATTGTCATCAGCAGTGTTGCATGTTTTGGATTTTAAAATATCCCAGTAGCAGCACCAGCCTGTGCCTGGGGTTTTTCATTTAAATTTATGGTGTTTATTCAGCTCTTAATTGTGCAAATTAGAATAATTATGGAGTGTGATTATATGTGTACCCGGTGAGTGTTTTTAAGAGGCTGGCTCAAGTTTCAGGAATTTATTTTATTAGCCTGGTGTCTTTCTGGTGCAAGCGTCCTTTTTTCATGCTGCTGTTCTGCAAAGCAAACATCATAAACTGCCGCAGCAGGAAGCAATTTTTGCAGCGGCATATCTGAGTGAATCAATCTTTAACAGGGGTGAAGACTCTTCAATAACTCGTGCTAATTAGGGCTGATTTGGTGAGTTATCGGAGACTGACACAGCCCTCCTCAAGCAGAGCGACTTCTCTCTGCGCTAGGGTTTGATAAGGACAGGAGGGCACAATATGAGCTGTTGTGGCAAGGTTTGTGCAAGTGCCAATTTTATCAATGTATAAACTTTAATGAAAGGTTGTTCTTGGAAAGTAGGACTTTTATGTGAGTTACTGGCTGCTGCTAATCTCTCCCACGGCTGCAACTGAGCATGAATTTGGGGAGGGGACAGTTCAGGCAGAGACATAAGCAGTGTCTCTTGCATAGAAGTTATGGACTGGATGTGCAAAGTTGGTTTGGCCTTTGCTGGGAGAGAGACCTTGTTGGCAAATGCTATTCCCTTCTAGCCCAAACTTACTAGTCCCTCTTTGCTCGCTCAAGACTTCTCAGAAACTGAATTTCTGCCTCTAGGAAAAACAGAGGAATCACTAGAAACTGAGTAATTGCCTTGATTACGTTGACAGGCGTGGCGTGACAAATATAGGAAACTGAGGAGATCTCCCTGCTCTCTCTGGAAATAACTTGGGACTTTGGGCAAATTAACCAGTCTTTACAAAAAGAAACTGAGTGAAAATAAATAAATAAATATATTTCATTGCTTCGGAGATAAAGAGATTGGAATGATTCAGATGAAGTTTCACTTGAGGAAAAAAAAAGTCAGTCTGAGAATTAATGTAGAGGGTTTTTAGAAAAGACTAGCAGATATTAAATGACTAAACCATACGTTTACCTTGCACAGGTTTCTTCAGAGAAGTTTTAGCCCATCAATGTTTGAAAGCACAGGCCTTTGATGAGGGAAACATAACCAATAGGGAAACATAACCAATAGGGAAACATATAATAATCGTTGGCTTAACTTTCAGCATGATTTCAGAATCTCTGGAGAGGTTTTTTTTATAGTTAAATCTCATTTACACTGTGGGGATGTGTGTTAAATGCAGGTTGTTTTTAAAATACCTGCAGGATTAGGTTAGGAAGTTCAGGATGCTAGGGGAGTGGTATGTGAAATGCAGCTGGTGGGAGGGTGATGCCAGAGGAGGCATACCCATTGAAAAACTGTTTGGATAAGGTGTATAGATACAGTTCTGCCCCACGGAGGTGTGTGCTTGAAGCCAGTTTGATTTCTTCATTTAGGGAGGTAGGGTGCTGAGACCTCAGTTCTATAACCCCAGCCTACTGCAAGGATTTTCATAATAGTGAGTGGATAAAAGGAACACTGCAGTGAGTGATCAGATGGAAAAAGAAATGGCACAGGAAGGAAACGTTATAAAGAAGCATGAAGGACCCTTGCAGTATTTATTTTCCGGTGTTTAAAGTATGGGGAGCAGCAGGAATATAGATCTACCTACACCTTACCACATGTAATTCTGGCTGAAGAAAAGTCTGCAGCAAACTAGGCTGATGAGCATTTTGTCTTTACGATGTATGGTCTGTCTCTGATTACCACTGTTCTTTATTTAACTCTTCTCATGCCATTAGAAAAAAATCTTTTTTTTCATTCTTAGCTCCTAGGGAGACATTTACTTACAGGATATCTGAAAGTGATCTTGGGTTTGCGTGTTCCAAATTTATATATTTGCTTAGCCACCAACAACTTGCAGCAGCTTTCAGAGATTTCAGGATTAATGAACTAAATGAAAGAACATCCGTCTTTAGAAGGGACTTCTAAGTAGTGACTTCTGCATAAGAATAGACGTGGTCAGAGGCTATTTCAGCAAGAGTTACATTCCACTTTGAGACAGTTGTTTTTTTAATGATCCCTCTGTACAAATGTTTAAGGTTGGTTATGGTAGAGAACTTGTGTACCCTTCCAGAAGTGGTGGTGAAATCCTAAGGTTTTGATCTTTATTTAAACCAAAAAGATTATAAAAAGTCAAGGTCAAAGTAGGCAAATGGCATTTTGCCAGCTTAACAAATTGTATTGTATTCATCTCTTCTCTCCTGAGATCCCTCTTACTTTTAAAATACGTTTAATTTGCCTGTCTTCTGGACTGCAGGAGAAAATGCAAATTGTTTTTTTGGGATTTGCGATAAACTGAAATTAGCTTAAGCCATGCCCTAGCTGAAGAGACATTTAAGTTAAGTGAAATAGGCTCTTCTTTAACATCATTGTCGGCCTTATAAAATATAAAAATACAAACTGTATAGAAAACTCAGCATGTTAAAGAACAGCAAAGTAGTAAAAACTTACAAAGAATGACTTAGCTAAGCAGTATCCTTTGTTTTCGAACTATATGCTGCATTTCCTTTTAGTTAATGTTTGCAATGACACCCATTATTTCAGCTGCATCACCACAAACGATGCTGCCATATCATCTGAAGGTTGTGCAAGATGATGTTGGATGGAAGAAGCTGTTAAATGAAAGTTGTCACATCAAAGCTCTCAAATAGCAGAAAAGTAACAGCCTTAATGGTTGCATCATCTTAACATTACTTTCCTTTGGCACGTAAATAACGGTAGTCTAACAGGAATCTCTGGTACTTCGGAGGACTTTTTTTAAGCGTGAGGAATATCATGTATCTGCCACTGCTGAGGATGATGCACCGGGGACCTTTACAGTAAATGGCCATACATAAAATAGCATAGATTTTCAAGCCAGTAGACGCTAAGCTGTCATATCAGAACGGCATGGCTAAGGGAGCTTCAGTATTAATTTAATCACCTGGGTGCAGTGACATTTATGCTGCCAGTTCAAGTGAGCGTGCTATAGAACATATTTACTAACAGAAGCATCTCACTTAATGAAAAACTTGCATTAGAGGTGTTGGTAATACATCTAAGTCTAATGTGGATTTTGTAATGCTGTATTCTTCTGTCATGGAGCCATCAGAATCTTGTCTTCAGAAAGTCTTTTAATGTTCTTAAAAATCTGTTTAAAAATAATGTGGCATTACCTTCTATATTCATTGTTCTTATAAACCTAGCTAAGCACAGAATAGTGTGTGTCATTTCCTCTGGAGACAGGTAATTGCAGTAGGGAGAGGAAATTGAGCAGTGTATAGTGCAAAATCTTAAATAGTGTGTATAGGTTCCTATTTCTGCTAACTGGGAACTTAATATATCTTCTTAATTTTTGAAATAATGAGAACATTTTAGCCTCTAAAAAGCAAAGTTGTAATTAGTAATAAATCATTTAGTATTACTGTCTCTGAAGATACCTCATAGTAAAAGTAATATCTTCCCTGTTCTTTATATCTCTGTATCTCCTCTTCGCTACAAATAACCAAGGGTCTGCAACAAGGCTGCTTGTATTTTTCCATAGTCGCTTTTCTTTGTGGAAGTAAATTTGCAGTCCCTTTCTGACATGACAAAATAGGGTATTTCTTTATTCCCAGAGTGCAAGTCATATTCTCTGACAATTCTGCAGACCAGGCTTTCCTTTCTAGCTCTGCAATAGATTCGGGCTTAGATTCTCCACAAGGTAATTATGAGTTCCACATTTTCCAGCTTCAAGAACTGGACCAATAATACTCTTTAGTATCCTCTCTGTGTTTTTGCTTTGAGGGTTCAATAGACAGAGCACTCTGTCAACGGGTATTTCTGAGTTTTGGACATCTGTGTGTTCCCCTCCGTCACACGCTGTAGATATCCCGACTGTTTTGGGACAGGCTTTTTTTTTTTTTAGCGATTGATAGGCATTTTCCAGAGAATTAATTCCAAAGTGAATTAAGCTGTACCAGAGAAAAGCCACTGAATGGAAAAGGTTTTTTTAAAAATTATACATGTTAAATTATCTTAATTGTGGAATATAATCAGTTTTTTAATATTCCTGCGTTTATCCACCTTAGCTTCGCAGAGGGTAGTTGTAATACCAGCTGTGACATGAAGTTGTTTTGCCTTCCGCTAACCAGCTCTCCACTACTACCACTATGTAAATAAACACCAATTATTGCTGACAGTGTAAACACTTAAAGCATTTGGGTTCACTTGTCAGTATATTCTGCTGTTACCATGATTAAATTTGCAATCCTGAGGGTTGTTATCAGGTAACAATAAGGGAGAGAATTAGTTTTGAAAATGAGATTTCCAGTCTTTGTAGAGCCTGACAGGAGATAACAAATTTGATGATAGTTTAGGTAGAAGGAAGAGTGAATTTAAACTTTGAGTTCAGTTAATGCTGAAACTTGCTTTGGGGCTGAAAGTTAAAATTAGCCTAGTCAGAAGAAGTACAAACATTAATTTCCTGCTTGTGTCTGTAGATTTTAAAGCTTTAAAAGTCCCTCTATGAATCTTTTGATATTGCCAGTTACTTTCTGGGACAATCACAGGCAGTGACTAGTTCTTCTCTGAGCTAAATCCAGCTTTTTCCTGAGTGAGTGCTCAAAAATAACTACACTTGCTAAATTACAGCTTTCTAGCTGTCAGATTTCAAGAGCCCTGCATCCATCGTCAAATTTGTATGGCCAGGTAATGGCAGCGTTACAGCTATCTATGTCAGAAGCAGCTGCAGTGGAATTTCTTTGCTGCTTCTTTACTCCTTCTGGAATCCCTGAAGTTAAGATCTTGATAATAAATACATGTTTCTTCCTTTTCTTCCTTTCCCCTTTGCTTCTATGTCATGTTTCCCCTCTTACTCCTGGCTCTAAATATCTGAGCTTTAAATATACATTTACTGCTCCTTTTTCTTTAGCAAGAAACTGTGTTGTGTGTCACTAACCTCTTTTGTATTGCTGCATTGGTTTTTCATTCTGCTTAATTTTCCCAGTAGTGTAGTTTGGCTTCAGTTATTTTACTAGGAATCCTTGCAATTAATTATATTGCATATAATAGGAAAAGAATGTTAGAGCTGTGATCATCCTCCCTGCTGCCCCCAGCTTGGGTGGGATTACCCAGAAATTGCCACCATTTAGTTCACTCAGAAATTCCCTTAACTATCTAGTACAAAATTTAGAGATCTTAATGGTAACAGAGCTGAAGGTGTATTTTAATATTCCTCTCATTGCCAACTTTAAAAAGTGTTAAAAAGAGAAAATTTTAAATTAGTGTTGGAATACATTTTTTTTTTTTTGCGTTCTTAAGTCTATGAACTGTAATTCGTTTGATAGTCTAGAGTTGTGATTGTAGGAAGGACTTTCAAAAATGGACTGAAAGTAGAGGTGCAGGTGGTTGAACTCTCCTGTTGAGTGATGTGCAATCTCTTAATATCCCTATAGATTGTAATGGATATGGAGTATTCAGCTGTGAAAAATACTGTGAATACAATAGGAAAGCTTGTATGATTTAATGGTTGTGTTTGATAGTTGTTACATGGGAAAACCAGAGAGGAGAGAAGTGGAAAAAGCAACTGAAAAAAACCCAGTAGGGTAGAAGAATGAAAGACAGGAATAAACCCAACTTTTTCCAGGGAATGTGACAAAAAGGTTCTGCATAAGGAATTGATGTGCAATCATGTCTGTATAAATCTTGCACTATTTCTGGAAAATTTTTGTACACTTAAAATTCCACTGTAGATTGATTTCAGTAACAAAGTCAGTATAAGAGGTATTTGTCTGTCTTCCCACCTCTACTACAGCTTCCTCGGATGTGCTGCCTTAAACTGCCTTCAGTCACCGATGTGAAAGGTTTTAAACAGCTCAGAACAACGAAACGCTCCCACAAGATCACTTCATAGCCAGAGCTTCTGCAGGGTACAACAGCAGCCTGGTGCAAGCAATGAGTTTTGGATTTGCTTGTGTGTGTTTGTACTTCTGCGATCCAGGATGTCCAAGTAAATATCAAGTTGATTCTCTCTGGACTTGACAGGGTTAACAATCCTCCTTCTGTCAAGCTGACCACTGCAACTTTGCAAACTCGGCCTCTGCGTACCTGAATTTCCAAACCACTAAGATATTCTAAATTGGATGTATGTTCTATGGTTTGAACGTGGTTTAGTGGTTTGGCACAAAGTGTGAACTTTTGTTCGCTTGACAAAAAAAAAGTGCTTAATTCAGGCACACGGAAAGTTTGCAAAATGGTTGGGCTTTGGGGGGAGAGTGTGGGAGATCTTATGCCCTGTGTTGTGAGTACACAGTGAATCATGGTATCTGCTCTGAGAAACCATTCTTCTCAGCTGGTTGGGGAACATCTTTCTGTGTATGGAGCAAAGCAAGTATGAAAATACAGGAAAAAAGAGCTCATATCTTCTGGGCACAGGAAACAGAGCCTCAGAAGAGACCTTGTTAAGATACCTTTTTATATATATAAAGAGTGTATAAGGCTTATTTTAAATATCAGCAATTAAACCTGTCTTAAGTGTAAAAGCAATGATGTTTTTACTGTAGGACAGCAAATATCTATAGTGCTATCAGCTCTTTTCAAGCACTTCGATACCAAGAATTTCTTGGTGATCTGTGAGAGCCTGAGTCAAAAAGTTGGATGGCAGGACACTCCCCATGGTGACGTCGCTGTGTCTGGTACATGAATATATCACTCTCTGCAGAAGTTCAGTGAAGTTATGTGTGATACAAGCTGAGACCTGAGACTTCTTGCTAATTTAAGAATTAGATATTCTAAACCTTTTTACTGAAGAAAGTAATCTCAATGGTCCTAAAAACTAACCTGTCTTACACACTTTCTATTCTGGCTCCCGTGTTCATCACTTGTGAGAAGTTCAGAAGTAGATTTGACAGGTCAGTTTAAAACACTAATACATGCATTGAAAAGTCCCCCCCACCCCCGACCAAACCACAACTTATTAAACTCCTAAGGTGATTTGTTAAGGCTTATCTTGAGGATTGTCTATTTATATTTAATTGCAGCAAATTATATTCCTTGAGGGCTTTACTTTTTAAGAAGATAAGCTCTGATTTATCCCCTTCTTTTTCCTCTGCTCCAGTTCATTCTGGAGTAATAATAAGTTTCATTCTGTCAGTTTTTTAGATAGTCAAGAAGATAAAAGAAGGACTTGATATACTTGACAGCTTTTCAGAGAGGAGGAGCTTGATTTTGTTATGGTTTCAGCTGTCCTCATGTCCCTACATGTGTATCTATACAGGGGGTTGATTTTTGGCCTATGTTGCTGGAGATCATGCTAACTGCATGATGGTAAAACCATGCGTCTTGTCCCCGAGTCTCAAAATCGTGTGTTAATCCTGTGCCACCAGAGCCTTTTAGCATGAAGCTATTTGTGCATTGCTGTGCTGTTGGGATACAGGAGGGCAGGAGGGCACAGCCACTCTGAAGCAGGAGCCCAAGGTATGGTTGGAAAGGAGACTTTTAAGTATGGTTTGCCACCTTTCCTACTTTTCCTGCTACTGGTGTGAGCAGGAGCAGAGCTAACTGGGTCCCTGTCCCCTTTGCCCCCGCGCCCTACAGCGGGGTTGCAAGTAGGGAGAGAGTTGTTCTGAGCTCTGGGATCTTTTCCTTCCATCATTCCTTCCTTTTTAACCATCTCTACCCTAAAATTCTTCCAGCTGGTGATGGTAAGAGGAGAGCCTCATTGGCTTTTGCAGGAGACCTGGCCAGCTAATCTTTGTTTTAGAGATGAGAAGCGTAGGAGGAACTTTAGGGCCCTAAGACCTGATCTGGGTTTTCATAGTTAAAAAAATTGATGCATTAGTATTGGATAAGAAGTTGCACATTACCCAAACAACTAGTATAGCACCAAGTTTATGCAGAGTTGACCTACAGGGCTTTTTGTCTCTAGCATTTCTTTGAGATCTGACATTGGCATTATCCTGCTCCATCCTCGCTTGCTGTGAAGTGAGGAGGGAACAGGAAGTGAAGACCTTGTATTCGTCTAATGTGGTGGTGTTGGGAATGCCAAATTGAGAGGATTTCCTGGCCTTTCTTGTTTTTTTTTTTGAAAGAAGAAAACAAAACTTTAAGATTTTTTTTTAAAAATAAAAATCCTTGTTCTGTCTGCCTCTTCCCCTGCCACTCCCAACCACTTCTGCCTTGTGTATTGCCATCCCGGAGTGGAATGTTTCCAGGCTACTTTTTGAAGATATTTATAAACAAGTTGAGCTCCATATGTTAGGGGTTTTTTCCCAAATGATTTCTTTACTGTAAGGCATTGTACTTCTGTATAATTGATCTATGCATGGCAACTTACATCTAGGGAGGGAAGTTGCAAATGGGCTTGGCCTGTGCCATGCAAGCATGGAGAAAGGAAATAAAAGAATAGTTTGACAATAACTTTAGCAATGACAGCTGGGGAGAGAAACTTGTTAAAAAAATAAAAGTTAGTTTTAACCTGTTTTGAAACAATAAGAATAAATGTGCTACATAACTGTTACGAACTAAAATAGAGCAGGGAAGAGCAGGTGCCAATGTCTCTCCTGTAGGCTCAGCCTGCCCAGCAAAACTGAGCTTTTCTTTTATAAATATCAATAGCTCAAGAAGGGCAAAGGCACTTCATCGTAAGTATTTTTAGCAAGAAGGAAAAAAAGCATTTGAGTGGTTTTCCTTCCCATACGTTATGGTTATAAATCGCATTACCTTGGTATGCTTCAAAACAAATCAAGGTTTCAGGTTCAGTGTCCGCAGTGTGTAGATTTTGTTTCCCAACACAAAAGGGGTGAATTCTTCTTGTTCCTATGTGGTTCGGGGAGAGAGGGAATGTATGGCTGGATATATGTTGCAGTCAGGAATATCTGTGGTGGAAAAACATCAGCCACAGCAGGGTGGGGGGAGCAAATGCCCTGCCATGTCCCATGTAAGAAGATTAGGTTAATACTGCAGCATGGACTTAGCAAAAATTAGAAAGGATAATGCTGCATTAATTCACACAGGTCAAGTTTCTGTAGCACAATGACAGAATAAAGCTAGTAATAGTCTAAAAATATAACCCTTGGTAAAAGAACTTTCTCCTCTTCCTTTTTCCTCATTCCCCCTCCTCCCCTTATTTCTTGCTTGGGCACCCGAAGTTGGAAACTTAGAATGGGTTTTGAAAGGGATTTTTGTTCTATCCCTCATGCCTTCATTTAAAAAAATATTTTTTTTAAAAATCCCTGTTTCTGTAGCTGTGACTCAGTCCTGCGGTGCCTATCTGCCTTTTGTCAGGCATGGGGCTGTCTGGGGGAAGCAGAGTGCGCACATACCCAAACTGTGATGCAAGCTTTGAAATTGCACCAAGTGCACTCATAGCATCAAATGTGCTGGATCACGCTGCGTTTCCAGTAACAGCCAGAGCTCTCTTGGCTCTGAGTGGGAAAGTGGTCATGCAGCCTGAAAAGGGGAGAGAGGCCAAATTACACATTCATTTGGATAATTAGGTAAACAGTAAATATGAGAAGTCTGTCTCCTACTCAAATGCCATTGTTTTTTCCTAAAAGTCTAAATTTAGATCCGGCAGCAACATTTACCACAATAATTGGTGCATTGTTTAACCACGGTCACTGATGTGTGTGTGTGTGTTTATCTCTGCTTAACTGGATTGCTTTTTTGAAGTAGATATGCCTCAAAAAATATGATGCAGACCTCCTGAAAACTTGCGTACTCGACTCCTGAGGCACATGGTCTTTATTAGAAAATAGATGCAATTATTCACATTCAGTTTTGCAGCTTGAAGTCCTGAGGGATTTCTACATAATACGGTAGAGATTTGATTACATCCTGATTTTATGTCTAACTGGTATATGAGTGTTTCATACACGTAAAACTTTTTCATAAAGCATAGGTTATAAGAAGTGACAAAGTGAAGCCATACGAGTGCCGTCCTGTCTATTGGAATTAGAATACACATGTTCATTAATTTGGTCTAGCTTTGGTGGTTGCTTATGTATTTATAAAACCCAAAGTGGCTTTGTGTTTTATATTTAGAGCAAATAGTTCCGGACTTGTTGGCAGGTTGGTTTGAAACTTCAAGATAAAATTCCAGAGTTGGACTTCATTATTCACAGAAGTTCTGCACCGCATGGTGAGGATGGAGCACGGTTTACTGACAGTGCTAGTGTAGTCAAGGTAAAAACAGCAATTAATAGCTCATTTTCCCTTTTACTGATGAAGTGAGCAAACATGAAGGCCTTGAAATATGTTCATGGAGTAGTTCAAGGAAGAATGTTCTAATTAAGTAACTTTTTGACAATAATTGCGCATCAAGAGAAGGTGGGACAAACGTATCTTCACTGAAACTGCTGCCTCCCGTGACCTTGGTCGCAGCTGGGTGCTGGCAGGTCATTTCGCAGGGCTGGCAGTAATTTGTTTTGTGGATAATTAGTGGATTCTTTCTGAAAGCTAGTTTCTTTGTAGGTATGATGACTGTGATAGTAGCACCCTAGAGACACTTGTCCGAAACTGTCCAAGGGTTTAAATAAAAAGCATTTAAGAAATATCAGCTGGAGTAGATTTTGCTGTGAGCCGAGAGCATGCAGTGTGGTTTTGTTTGTTTGTTTGTTTTGTTTGGGAGGTTTGTGGTGTTTTGTGGTTTTTTGTTGTTTTTTTTTTTGTGTGTGTGTGTGGTGATTTTTTTTTTTTTGTTTGGCTGGTTTTTTTTTTCTAGTCCTGTTAAACCTTCTGGTTAAAATTTCCATTTTTACCGTGGAAATAACTGAGAATATTTTTTTAAAAGAGCTTGGTGAACAGTGGCTGTCTATTGGAAGTGCTGCTTGCAGAGACTTACAAATGGGACTTCGCATGCTCAATTTGGAGAGGATTGACCTCAGAAACAGGCAGTTTTGTCGTCTGGTAATCCAGTGTTCACACCTAATGAAACAAAAACAAAGTCGTTTTGGAACTTGAAAGAGAAATAGTCTCTGGTACAGTAATAATGAATGAAAAGACACAAAGACACAAAGGAAACGAAGTGCTTGTGTGGTGGGCATGGCTCGCTGTTGAGAGCAGTTGTTTGAGGACTGGGCTTTGGCCGCCCTGCCCAGCTGGCACACAGACAGCAGACCTCAGGAGGGCAGTTTTAATGTCTGGGGACGCTGGGATGTAATGACTCATGCTTTGTGCAAGTCCTTTTTCATGTTCAATTCTTTGGGGGGGGGGGGGTTTGTGGGATTTTTTTGTTGTTATTGTTTTTTGTGGGGTTTGTTTGGGTTTTGGTTTTTTTTTGTTCTGTAGTGAGGGTGTGTGTGCGTGTATCATAAACTTGTTCCCTAAATGGTCTCTGAAAAAGAAATTCCGTTGCTTACCTCCTTCCCTTCTTCCTCTCTCTTGAAAGGTTGAAATTATTCCGTATCTTTATCTTTTTGGGAGAGCCTTTTTTGTACAAGTTACCACCAGACATATTTTAATATTAACTTTTAAGAGGTTTCATTTAAATTATCTATTCGGGCTTGGTGTTAGGTTGTGCAGGTTTGTCTGTCAGGGATAACGTGGCATTATCACAAGCAGAGTCCTGTACTGGACATCTTTAATCATTCTTTAAATTATAAACACAGACTTTGATTTAGTCAAAGTAGGCGTGCTTCTTTCTTTCCCCCAGTCTTGTGCTGTTTTGGTGCCTGCAGGTCACCTTGCTTCATCTTTTGGCTCTGCATGCTGTTGCCACTTGTGAAATCTCCTCCAGCCCTGGCGCTGGGCTCGCAACTGGCTCGGGCTGCCTGGCAGAAGGTACGTCTTCATTTTAACACTTCATCACTGTCCCTGTCTCCTGGCTTTTGCACTGATTCAAGACTGTTCCCGACAACCTGTGGAGAAAGAACTCTTCTGGTTAGAAGGTCATTTAATTTAATAACTACTCTATTTTTTCCTCCCCCTTCCTTACTTTTTTTTTTCCTTCCCATTTGTTTGTTTCTTTTACTACTTTCTCCATGCAGTGTGTAGTAATCAGTGCTACAGCAACTGGAATTTTACACAGACCCTCTTTCCAAGCTGGTATTAAATGTTTTAATTCCAGACTTCTGTTGGCATTTTGAGATATTGGCATGTTTTGTCTTTCCTTCCTATGATCCATCTCCATTTAGATGGAGGTTTAATATTAAACTCCTGCATGTCACTGATTTATTGTCAGTTGTTGCGTTTTAATTTGCTAATATTAATACAGTGTTCTGGAGGGGGCTATGAGGTGGGTGTTAGGCTAGTTCTCATATAGCACAAGGAATTGTACTGCCTAAATTCAGAGCCTGAAATAATTCTGGATTTGTGAATTCTTCCTCCTGGTTGGTTGTATACCTGCATTCTGCTGCCCATCTCCACAGCTAACGCTTTAATGCTGTCACGTACGTAGGTTCTCAAGCCATTGCTGTTTGTACTCCGGTCGAGCAGGCAGAAACTCTGCTGGGTATAAAAGCTGTCACGAACCACTGTGCAGACGGGATATAAAACTAACCAGGATCTCAAGTTTGTCTTTGGTGATTTCAAACATGAAATTTGTTTTGTGGTGTTCCTTCAATTCATGCACAGACTCCATAGGTGTCAGATGTCTTAAGTGTTAGATACAGCAGAAGTACATTTTTGTTTGCATAGGGTAATCGTTCACTTTCTTGTTGCAGACTGGACTTTTTAAGTCTTGTGAGTTTGGCCATGGAAACTCCCAAGCCTGCCTGTTGGCATTTTTAAGAAGTAAACCATACTCCAGAACAGGCAGGCACTTGGCACTGAACAAACATCTCTGCTGATGTTCTGTTGTTACCCATCTTTCCGCCCAAGCTACTGCGAAGTCTTACTACTTAACACTAATGCAGGGTAGGAGCCATGACAGGAGGCAGAGTATTTCTATTAAAAGGCTTGTGGTGTTTATATGGTAAATGGAGGAACTATAATTATGGAAGTTGCTGAAGTTTGTTTCTTATTTATACTGTAATACTACACTGACACGCAATGATATTGGAGAGTATTGTCAATTAGTTGGTCGTTATCTTTTGCTGCTAGCTGGCTTTACTGCAGCATTTCCAGTGTTAGAGAAACTACAATTTAAAATATATTTACAAAGATAGTATTGCATGAAGGGTTTGCTGAAATAATTCAGTTTATTCATTCTGATTTAGGGAAGAGCAGGACAAAGTAAGGGCAGCAGAGTTAGAGCAATTAATTTAAAAAAATTATAGAATGAAATTATAAACCCAACTCTAATGTCCTTGGTGGACACTGGAGTTGATAGGTCTTATTTTTGTAACAGTGTGCACTGAGGATGTGGTCCTTTACAATTACATAAAAATGAAGGGTGGAAAGTCTGAATATATACACCTGCTACTTGGGTGTAGTTACCAAGACCATTTTTGAGATGTTTATCCATCAACATGCCTATATATTATGACTATTTTTCCTCTTTTAGTAATGTTTAAGCTGCCGTTGGTTTGATGCCTGCAGGGATCACATCTGTCAATGCTGTGTTGTGCTGGTAAAACCCTGCGTTAAGATTGCAGGAAAAAGGCTTCCCCCCCAAATCCAAAACACTTCAATTGGAAAAGGAGTGGGGAGATGGAAAGATAATTGTGCCTGCTGAAAAACAGTGCCATTAAAAACCTAAATCAGTAGCTTGCATATGATATTTCAGATGGTACCAAGCCCAACCTGTAATCATGAAGTGGATGTCAGAGTGGGGATAAACAGTTTTTTATTTATATAGTTGAAGGACAGTCTTGCAAAAGGTGTCAGTGAAGTAGGTCAGTGCACTTGTCTTTCTTCAGGGGCTCAAGTTGGTGATCTGTGGCTCCAGAGGGTTTCCTCCCAGCTTGAACCTCTGTGCGTGTCACTCGCTTCACAGCTCGGCATGGTGGTAAGCCCGCGAGGAGCCAGACCTGCGGGAGCAGCTGTGTTGCAGGTCAGGCCTGAGGGCGTGCCTGCCTTACAGAAACCATTAAATCTCTATAAATTTCTCAGGCAAATGCCGCCACTCACTAGAAACAGGTCTTTTTACTGTTAGGACTTTCCGTGCTACATAGTAGTTGCTGGGGTGTTTACCTTCAGGTTATACATTTGTTTATTTGCACCAGTGCATGTTGCTAAAACTCTTGGCTGGCTGGGGGTGGCGTTGCTCGCAGCTGCGTGTGGGCTTGCTTAGCCACTGCACGTGCTTGACTAGCTTCTAAATGTATGTTTTTATGGCCCTTGAAACTTGGCATGAGCTGTGTTTTGTCATCAACAACAACAACAAAAGATGGCTAGTGAAATAAAAATCTGGCATCGCTGTTCTACAAGATAATTCGCGATGTATTGAAATGGGGTTTTCTTGCTAACTTTCCTGGCATCCGTCCAAAACCCAGAATCTCATAAATTTATATTATGTCTCTCTGCTCAGTTGACAGGGCTGTAGCAGCTTCTCATGCAGATCATGGGAACAGCATGGAAAAATTAAGCCAGGAGACTTTCAAGAGTGGAGTTCGTAGAAATTTTGCCATGGAATTAGAGGGCAGACATATTGAAGTTTTTCAGTACCTGCCTTCAGAAACTAGACCACCACAAATGCAGAGCTGAGTCAGTCTGCATCACTGCAGCTTTGGCTATAGTGAAAGGCTTGGAAATGTAGGGCAATGGTGGTACAACAGTTACTGCATGCCTTGGCACAGAAATTTAGATCAGGGAAGTGAGGTGCTCTCTGGCATTTAAATGTGCTGGTATCACCGTTTAGCTGGTTAATAGATTAATTTCATTCTCAGCATAGTGATAGTGGAAGTAGCATACCTTGTTGATTTATCTGGGACAGGTGAGCTTTCTGTGTGGTCACTGACACGTGTTGCCAACTCAAAGCTTGTCAGATAAACACGTGGCAGTTTTGCTCTCAGGAACTCTAATATGGGCTCGGTAAGTTATCTGTGTTTCAGCCATGCAGATTTCAAACTCCAGCAAGCCTTGCTCTTTCAGTCACTTTAATCCCAAATGCAACAGGTTCTAAGGTGCTATTTCATTTGTCTTCTGCACAACTTCATGCACTAAATATTAAGCAGTGAAGTAAGTCAGGTGCACTGGTCTGCGCTGAGCCGAGGAGAAGTGATATCCACCTGCAGGAAATGTTGCAGGGGGAAACAGATGCATCTTGGTGATAGGAGATGGGAAGGGGATGTTAGGTCATTAATTACTTAGCCTTGCATAAACAAAACTTAATATTTTGAAAGGTCCCTAATTTAAAGGGAAGGAAAAATCTTTCATCTATGCTATTTGGCTACACATCAAGTTGGGTCAATTGGAAGACTTTTGTGATGGTTTCTGCTTTATGTATCAATTACTCCTCCATGAACTGTTCCAGTGTGGTGAGCATTGGGCCAGTTTTGAAGGGGAAAGGAGCTAAGGGGGAGCTAGACTGCAAAGTTGGGAGTCCCTGCCTGATTACGTCCCTTTTGGTTTGTGTGGGGAAGACACAGGGTGCAATTTGTTTTACTTTTCTGCATGTTCAAAAACCTCATTTGATGGCTGGTAGTTGGGGACTTAATCTGGGATCTTCTCAGAAGCTGTGTTTCCTTAACCTGCTGTCTTTATGATTTAGAAGAGAGGACTTGTTTGAAAACCCAAGTGTGAATAAATGTTCAGGGTTTTGGTGGTTGTGTGGGGTTTGTGTCAGTTTTGGGGGTTTTTGTTGTTTTCTTAACTCTTCCCCCCTCCCCCTCCATGTCTTGGCAAATGTTTTAAAAAATGAGAAGCTGGTAAGTTTGTACTTGGTCAAAAACTAATTTAAAATGGAGTAGTTCAGTCATGGGAGGTTTCAATTCATCTTTTTCTCAATATAAACTACACTAAAGGTGAACTAAAATTTTACATGTTGTTGTGCCTTTACTCAAGCACTAGATAGCTTTCAGAGAGTGAGTGAGCATTAAGCATTAATTTTTATTATCAGAGACAGGTTCTCCCTCCAGCTGCTTGGGAATGATGTGGTGGGTTTTTTTTTTTTTGTGCTGTTACTTTTTTTTTTTTTTTTTAATTGGCTGGTAGTATTTATTGAGCAACAGATACTTTGAAGAATTTCTGAAGCTTCATTCAGCGGAGCTGGGTAGTTTTTTTGGAAAGCCAAATGGTAGAGAGCGGACTGCCCACACAGGAGACTGTTGCCAAAGAATTATCTTCATATGCTCGGTGAAAATGTAATGCTGCTTGTGTACATTTTCTGTGAAATGTTGTTATAAAGTTAAGAAAGATTGTTTTCCCAATATAAACCTAAAGCTGAAATACAGTTATATTCCAACATAGCAAATCTGCATTTTGTGCATAAATTACTTAAATATCTAGGAGCGAAATATGTGCTGTTAAACATGTCAAATTGGATGATTAAGTGACTGGATTGTTAGGAAGAAAATAGTAATTTTCTGAAAAAGCTAAATGAATGATTTGGCACAATGAACCACAAATGTTACAAAAAAAAAACTTATTCGGAGGAAGATTTGCTAGCTGAAGATCATGTTTTTATTCATTAGGTATTAAAAACAGGAGGTATAAGTGAAAATATTTCAGATTTTCTCAAGTTAATTGACAAGCTGCTTTCTTCCACTGAAATTATTTTACCTGCTGACAGCTGAGTGGGTGGCTCTGTACGGTTAGGGATCTCGCATAACCAATATGTTAGCAGTCACAGCTGTAAGCTGATTTCTTTGTGATAGTGAGACCATGTAAACGCTTCCCAAGATAAACTTCTGTCTGAAAGGACTTGAGTTTTCACGTGAGTAACTGCATTGCAGATTAAGGAGAAAGTTCTGCTATGTGAATTACTTCCTTTTGTGTTATATGTACATGAGAAATGCTGTAGCCCAGTGAGACCAATTTTAACTCGGTAGCGTTGGATGAGTATAGCGAAGGGTTTGTTTGGGCATCATCTTTGCTACTGATGATGTGTGTAAGGAAGAGAGTGTCCAGTTTGACTCAAAGCCCAGGCTGAAATTTTTGAGTTAGCAATTTAAAAGAATTATTTTATTTGTAGACTAAGCAAACTTGCATATCAGTGATTTTATGCCAATAAACAAGTAGGCTTTGCATGTCTTTTTAGAAGCACTTTAAGAAAGACCATTTTACCCTCTGTAGAGTACACTGTGAAATTTCAGCTAAGTGAAGGCAGCTGGATAACTGTTTTCTTTGATCACGAAATGCGTTTGTCTGAGCAGTGGTAACATGAAATCAAAAGTGAAATCAGAAGTCAAAAGTAAAGACCCTTCTTAATATTATTCAAACTTAAACTAAACTGTGACTTTGCTCCTGGGCTTCATGTTGAGTGCTTATTGAAGCTTGTCTTTTTCTGTATTGTTAGTTCTGTACAGAACTGTGGTCCAACCCCTGGCCACACCAATAAAAGTATTTTTAAGCAGAAGTTAACCCATAACTGGTTTTGCACATTGTTTCATGCTGTAACTTGATACACGGTTAATCTTTTTGTGTGTTCCCTTGCTGAAATGGGTGGTCTGTGGAAGTCAGCGATTGATGCAATGCAAGCTGTACTGGGAAGAAGATTAAATGGTCTTTCCATGCAGTCAGGTGTCCACAGGATAGTGGTGAAAAAGGGAACTAGGATGAGAGCAGTCCTGGTGGTGATCTCTGTCCTCGTACAAAGAGCAGGGTATCACCTGAGGTTTCATTCTGTCCAAAGTGCTGTTGTGCTAAATCCCTGCTTCAGAGTAACACTGACAAAGCTGGTGTAATATTATCTGAGTTGAGTCATTCCCATTGGTTATACAAGTCCTCTGATATGGCAGGTGATAAGCGTTCAGCTCGGTTGTTACGTTTCAACAGGAATTAGAAAGCATGGTAGAAATCTACAGCAAGCAAATCCCAGGAGGACTTCAGCTACTGCACTGTCTGTCTCTGTCTTCTGTCCTCTCCTGCCCTTCTCTGCTCCCAAACCAAAAGTAGATGTGCTAGCGGAAACTTGTACAAGCAAGGCTTGCAGAGCTGACCAGAAACCTCCTCACATTCTCAGTTTTCTCTGCCAATTATGGCTCATGCCATTAGTGTGAACCACATCATAGTCTGTCGCATTTATTTATACTTATTTCTGAAGTTCCATAAAGCCTACTTTACCAGACTGGCTAATTCAAAGCATTTGTTCAAAGTGCCATGCCACATTAGTAGTAAAAGGCTCAACGAGGAAAATGAGGACCTGACACTGAAAGGGGTGGGTGATCTAGTAACAGCAAACCCAGTTAAAGTTGGGGTCCTCAATGCTGTGATTGCCTCCGCCTTCAGAACGAGGACTCACAGGCCTCTGTGCTTGGTGAAAGGTGTCAAGAAGGGAAAAAAATCTACCAGCAGTGGATGAGGGTCAAGTCAGGAATTACTTAGAAGAACACAACCCATGCAAGTCCATGGGACCAGATAGGCTGCACCGAAGGGTGAGCAGCAGCCCCTGTGATCAAGAAACAGAAGGCAAGAGCCAGCTAACTTTTTTCCTGGTGAATTTGGTAATTTTCATGATGGGAGTACTTCTGTCTCTGCATGTATTCACTGCTCCTTGTGCCTCCTTGAGGAGATCCTTGCTCTGGATGGAAATTGTAGCAGAGTCCTTGTTTAGATACATTTTATCATTTAAGACTCGTGCTCTGAGCAGCATGACTTCCTACAAAGCACGAGAGTCAGCATCGTTATTTTTGATGCAGAATTTGCATTGCAGTGCCTGAGCTGTTCTTGTGTCTGGGGTTATTTGCTGTAACTTCTTGAACGTGGCAACTTGGGATAATCACTCCTATTGCTTCTAATTGAAGAATGTAACTTGCTACTGAATAAGAACATTACTCCTCTGCATGATGGGGTTCTTTGGGTAACTCCATCCCTATTCTAGGGAACAGTGTTATCCTTTTCCATATATACACGTAAGTAAAGAAGTTTTTGCATCTGCAACTGTCGGGAATGTACTTTGGCTGACAAATGCAGCCTAACTTAAAAGTGAGATCCCATAGTGGGTCAGTTAAGCTTTATTGGTCTGCCAGACCAGATTATCATTTTATTTAACCAGAGAAGTAGTTTTCATTGTCAGTTGATTGCCAAGGGTCTGTCAGCATTTCCATTATAAACCCCCTATTTTCAGGGATTTGAGTAGACTTGAGATTTAAGTGTTCTGGTCTAAAACTTGGCAAGCATGATCTGAGTTCAACAACGGATATTTTCTTTATGAGATTTTAAAATAGTCAGCTGTTTCTTAAATTGTAGAGAAGGCAAGGCTTTTTTTTTTCCTTGGTTAAACAGATAGGACTATATTTTTCCATCTTGCTTATTCCAACTAGATTTATAAAAATAAAACACTATTCTGTTGTTGAAAAAAAAAATAAAGAAAAGGTGGTGGTGGGGAGGAATTAAAATCTGCCTGCTGTCATGTTCTGTTTGCCAGAGGATCATGCCTCAAAACCTTGCCTTTGTTTTGGTCTATGTTTGGTGAAGTCCCACCCACACCCCCCTCCGTCCCTCTTCTCCTCCCCGTTACTTATTTCCCTTCTGTGTATTTACACTCTCGCTACATGAAGTTACAGCATTTCTTCTCCTTACTCCATTCCTCCCCTTTGCCTTCCTCTCTGGGGCTTCCAGCACACAAGTCTGATGAATCTCCCTATTTTACCTCTCTCTAAAAGGCAACTCTGAGGGGTTTTTAAGTGATACAACGTACCTGTGGTAAATGTAAACTCTAGGAATCATCTTTATGCCGTATATTACTCTGTTTGATGTACTTTACTGCCCAACTGAAGAACATACTGTGCATGACTCTCAGTTGAGTATTGCAATTTTTTAATGCTTTCCTGAGACTTTGCTGTGACTAGAATAAAGTACTTTCGCATTCTTTTTCTTTTTTTTTTTTTTTTAACCAAATCTTTAATGTAGACTGAAAAAAGTGAAGTGTGATTGGCGCAAAACACCACTGTGGGTTTTCATGGCTGGGCTCTTTTAGTCATTTCCTGAAAGCTTTGTACAGAAATGTGACAGCGCAGGAAGCAGCAGCAAGCTTAGCAAGGCTTCATGTGCTGTTAGAAGTTGGCTTGCTATAGGTGAGGGCACGTCCTTCTTGCTGAGATGTAGAAATACCTGGTTCTGGGATTGATGCTCAAGATCTTCAGGAAGAACCTCTGCTGTCTTGCAGTTCACAGTGGTGAACAAAGTGTCTGGGGCTTTAAAACGGTGAGCGAGGAACTACAGCTATGTGAGTATTAAGCAACAAGGAATGTTAAGAGCTGAAATACAAGGGGTGGAAAATGAGTGCTTTTAAAAAGCACTATAGTCTCACTCCCAGGACCTTCAGAAGATCATTGTCAGAACAAGACGCTGGCACTGCTGCCTTGGGGGACTATCATTGGTACCACCAAATGAAAAGCAAGAAAGTTAATAAACAAATGAGTTCTGACCCAGAGAAACCTCTCAGAGCTTACAGGTGGCAGATACATCCTCGGCTTCCCTGGAGGATAAGCAAAAGAGAGGGCTTGTGCAGCCTGAAGGGGGAATGCAATGATCCAAGTCTTGCCAAAAGTTCTGCAAGCGTGGATGCTACCAGTGCTGATGATCTCCGCAAAGACCCAACAGAGACGCTTTTCCAGGCAAGGACTAGACCATCTCGGGTTCCCTTCAGCCGCTCTCTGTCCGAACCCGTGCCACACGTTGGAAGCAGGAATGCAAAGCCATTTCTACAAGCTGTGCATTCAGTGGACTCTGAACATCAGGGCTATTTAATCCGTGGCATTTTCTCCTCTCTCTCAAGTGGCATTTCAAAGATAATGAATCGAAAAGGGGAGTCTGGCAGTGAGTCAGTAAATGAAGGGAAGACAGATGACAATCAAATTGATTTGAGTACAGGTAATGAACTCATTTTTGTTTTGTTCTACTTCTGTTTGTGTGACAGGTGAGTGTACTGAGACATTCTTTGGGACACATGATAGTTGTTTAAACTGTTTTTTAACTTAGTTTCGTTAACATGACATTGACAACTCTCAGATATTCTATCTTGATTTTAAAAAAGCAACTGAAAAAGGGCCTTTCCTGATAAGGAAGTGGTGTGAGATGTTTTGGTGTGTGCTTAAAAACTTGGAGGTCCCCTTAAAACAAGTATCATCTGGTGGAAGCAGTAGCATTTCTCTCTTAAATGTACACTCTGTATGTGGTGTATGCAGTCCTGCAAGCATGGTAGCCTTTGAGGTGTTGTTGCCCTGACTGACATATCAAGCCTGCTACTGTAAATGAAGTACTAGAAAGAGAGAGAAATTAAGCTGTCTTCTAAACAGTGTTTAAGACAGTGGAAGGGATCTAGTTCCTCATACCAGATTCACAGTTTTGTAATCAACCAGCTAAATTGATGTCTGCTCACTGGTAGACGCCAAGGACAGCAGTGTTGCAAAGGTTTAGCCAGCTGAGATTGAGGTCAGCAAGATGCCAGTCCAAGATTTCATTTAAATCTACCCTGCTGACAGCACCACTCATAATGCAGGAAAAAAAAAAAAGGGGGAGGATGGGCAGGGAAAGGGAAGAGATCTGCCTTCTGTTCTCTGTCTCTCCTGTAACTTTCTGGTGGGCTACCCAGCCTGAAACAAGTAATGAGGCTTTAGAAAAGAAAACAACTAAACAAATTCTAAATTTGTAATAAAAGCAAAAATAAACATTCCTTCTCCCTAAAACCTCAGCACTTTTCAGAGTCCTCCAGATTATCGTATTAAAAGCCTGATAACATCTGGATCCAGTTGAGACTGCTGGACAAGTCATCAGCATTCAAAAAAACTCAGCTTAGTAGTAGCAGTAGTGAAAGAAGAATATATTCTGTCTACAGGGGTGTTCAGTCTTTCAGTCGCAGTGGAATGTCCCTTATGGGCTTATATGTTTGCTACTGGAAGCAGTGACATTGCTTTAAAACAAAAACAAATATCCAAAAAGAAGAAATAACTAAGAAGGACTCTATCTGTTCAAACCTAGTTACGTCACTGATTTGCATTTCTCGGAGACCTTTCTCAGTTGGAATTTTGCTTGATTATGCTTGTTAAATTGCATGGAATACATGGGAAAAAAAAAAGTAATAGAACTACTTTCCCCCTCCCCCCTTGGAGGCTTCTTGTTAAGGGGTTGGTTGGTTTGGGTTTTTTCTCTCCTCTCTAGTCATTGACATTAGAAACAAAGCTTTCTACTGCACGTTCCCATTGTTGCTGAGACCTCCCAGGAGACTGAATTACTATTGCGGACTGGGACAGTTTTTTCTGTTTGGTCTCTTCTGCCCACCAATATACATCAGCAAACTATATTGGGAAGTTATGCTGTGTGATATAAGTGTTTTGGATTGAAATACGAAGGGCAGAGCATGCTGTAGTTCCTTCTTTTCCTCTGTTCTGGTGCAGTTTAGTACCTAATGGTTCTTTCATAATTTGTAAGTATTGTCACTTGAGTAGGTTATTGGGATGCTTTGCTTTTAAGTAGCGTGAAAAGTAAACAGAGGAAAAGGATTATTTGTGAGAAGCCAACACTTAGTAAATACTTCATATCAGTTATGGGACAATAATAGAGCCTTCTGGCTCTTTGGGGTTGGATAAACCTCTGTCTGAGCCTGCTAAAACTGGTTTTGCGAAGAGGGTCACGGTACAGGAACTGAGAGAAAAACAATGGGACTCTAGATTAAAAGTCGAACTCTCTCGAGGGAGGAAGTTGTAGCTGGGAAGGGGTTTGGGGAAATAAGTTCGATATAGTCACCCACAAAATTGCCTGAAAGAGGCCCTGTTTGGGCTGCTGTCACGAGACCATAGAGCTTTTGGTGTGATGGACACCTCTGTAGAGTTTCTTTTCAGCCTTCGCCTTCTCAAAGGTTCAGCCTCTGTTCTTCAAGAAGACAACAGCTTAGGTTTAAGAGAACTAGTTCACCCAGTAAGACATGCTGCTGCATGGCATATACAGACATAGGACAGCTAATTGCTTGTCACTGGTTTTATTTTTCCTTAAAGAAGAGCTGCTTTTGCCAGAGTTAGCTGGAGCTGCTGGGTAGAGTCTCCTGCCCCACGCAGTACTGTAGGTTGCGACCTGATAAAACAGTGGGAAAGCTTGTGAGCTCCTGAGGTTTAGATCTTGGGTCTGAGGGCAGTAACTTGAAGACAAATACCTCATCTATCATGTTCTTAGCTGCAGTCTAGATACTCAGAAGTGATCAAATTTTCAGAGAGTGGATTGTTTTTCCACTCCCAAGAGAGGCAGAATTTGGGAATCCTCAGGCAACTGATTTCTGTGGTCTGCCCAGACGCTTTACTAGCCAAGAGATGGTGTGAGACATGGGGTTTCTCCAGCGGATGCAAACAGTTTAACTTGGAAGAGCTTGATCAGCAGTCTCCCAGGAGACATCTATTTGGACAGAAATTCTTGGTGCTATGACCCAAACCCAAGAAGACCTTTTCTGTGTTGTTAAATACACAGTGGGAGAGGCATGCTTTGGAGTTCAACCAAGAGAACCTGGAGGCATGCTTTCTCTCTCTCCTGTCCAAGGAGCCAAGCCCTTTACTTCCACTGGCTCAACTTCATTAAAAGTATTTCCACTTTCCTCTGAAATACTTGTGGATTATCAACTTTTTAAAAGATTATGTTCATTCCAACGCTTGCCTGGCCTCTTGTGTTTTGCTTCATCTTTGCACCAGAATCACAGAGGCTGGGTTGTCTGCGTGGGTTTGTGTAGCAATTGGTGGAGTTTGTTGCTGATCTTTGTAAGCCTAGGGAAGAGCAGTTCCCTTCTGCAAGAAACGGTTACCTGCCAGAAGAGGATCGGTTGTTTTTCTGGCAATTTGAAGAGGGAATGAGATTTTAAAAAGAAAAAAAGATCTGGATAAATATTTTCCAGTTGGTCTCATAGTCTAGGAAGCATGTTCAGACACTGCTTCATCAGTTCTTGGCTGTAGAAATTTCTACTGGATGGACTCACCCATCCTCTTCGGTGATGAAAGGTTGCTGAACCTCATGAGAGTTGCCTCCTTTGGCTCTACCCAGAGCTTTGGCAAGATGCAGAGGCTCCCCAACACGTGTGGCGTACTTTCTGCAACACACTACAGCGTGGGTTTTAGGAGGAAGAGGGCAGATGGGCAGGGTGGATGGTCAGTGGGAAGAGCAGAGCTCTTCCCCAGTGTGGTGCATGGGTCTTCACAGGAGGAGCCTGGGTCAGGTTTGGGTCTGAATGAAGTGCTTTTGGTGCACAGGTGCTGACTTCTAACAACTTCTAGAGCCAGGCACTTTGAAGCAGCATTTAAATTAGCATATGTAAAGCCTCAAGGTAAAAGGAATTGCACTCATATTTAGTAATAAATAATAACTTGAGAAATCCAAGAACATTTTAATTTCTAGTAAATATACCAGCTTGAGGAAGGAGAAGTGTCGTTCTGATAAGCTTGTTGATTGCGAACATACCATGATTTCGGTAGAAACAAGATAAGGAAGGAGCGATGCAGACAAAGCCTTGGATCCAAGGGTTGTAGGTGAGCTGCTGTACCTTTTTCTATTATTTCTGAGTATTACCAGTGACCCTTTAACACTCTTGAGCATTAATGGGGTTGTGAGAGAGTTCTCAGATAACATTTATTTCGCTGTTGCTTCTTATCTGGATCTCAGGGCAGTGCAAGTTTAATTGTAGATTGATGACAAAATAATTCTTCAGTAGAATCAGTTACCTGTATCTTCCCTGGGTATCTCTGGTTTGGTTTGGGGGAGGGAGAGGGTAAACACTGATTTCTTTTATTTAGCATGCATTTAGCTTTCACAGTCACTCTCTCGTTACAATTTTTATAAAGACACTTCTTCAGAATTACTTGCTTCTCTTTCTTCACCTGGATAGAGGTATGTTCCTTCAGTCTTTTAATTTTGATTTCATGCTTTAATTCACTTTGTAGAGTTTTTTTGTGCCTAGAGTGAGAGAGAATATTCTATATCCTTTTCTGAAACTGATTTTGGTTTTTTATAATTCACTAAAATTATTCAAACTCTATGCTCTTCTTTAATACCTTTACAATCTAGATTAATTAAATTCTATTTCTTATATCTTTCCATACAAACTTAGAGATTTGTATTTTCACATTTATAGCTCAAATTAAAGCCGTGTTCCACAGTCAGTTTCTTTCAGTGATTCCGAAAATTCAAAACTGTTTCTTCCTGTCTGAGATGGGAGTTTAGTGTTTATTATTCATTGGAGCAGCTTTTCTATTTTCATGTTTTTAAAACCACGTTCTCATTTTAGATGTCCTACTGACTCATGTTCCTCCACCCCCAAATCTCTTTTGCTCTTTAGTTTATTTTTGGTGGGATTTTTATTAGGGAACTTTTACACCATCAAGCTTATTCTGTAATTCATGTGTTTAAGTGCTGTGCACATGTCAGTTTATATACCTTCTGCTATGATCCCCTGTGTTTTGTTGCGAGGTGGAGTCTCAATGTTAAAACTCAGTTACCTTTAATTGTCGGAACAGATTCAAGATAGCTGCTTATACCTAATCTCTATATTCCATTAAAATGACTGTAGTTTTTGTAGAGTTGTAACTATGAAAATAACATTTTGCAGTCCAGTATCTCTCTGTCTTTTTTTTAAACTGTAGTGTGGCTTTGTGGTAGTAAATATTGTGTTACATGGTATATTGAAAATTACAGGGGGATGAGGATGCACAGGGGAGTGTTTCTGGCATTTGACATCTTTGAGTATCACTTAAACACCTCCCCCCCACCCTCCCACTGCCACCCTGTACCCTGAAGTATTTCATTTTGCTGGTGGGCCATACCTGGTTCATCCCAAGTGTTGCAATGTTTAATGTGGACAATAGGCTAATACTATTCAGCTGAATATTTATGAACACAACACAAAATAATTAGCTATAACACCTCAAGCTAATAAAATTATGCTTATCTGGTGTTAAGTACACTTAACCAAGGGTGTCTCTAAGCAGGTAGTGGTGCTTATTTCGGTGTTGATTGTTGATTTTTATTTCTGTAGTCCTCAGACCATTTTGTCTGGATCCAAGAATTAGCATTCAGTGGGATGAATGAGGACATTTATATTTGTAAGAGCTATTTTCTGACTCATGAAATCATGGCAAGTGAATGGCAGAGTCTTGCATTCCAGGTTGCTTCTGGTGGTTTTTGTGGCCCGCGTCTGTGGGACTGTTGGGATCTTGTGCTTTATGCTGCGTGTGCAGAGGAGGCTGACAGCTGATGCTTGCAAGAGTATTATCTGTGATTACCTTGAGATCTGCTCATGGTCTGCTCTTGCTAGAAAGGTTGGACTAGATGATTCCTGAGGTCCCTTCCAACCTGTGATTCTGTGATGAGATATTATTGCATGGGAATTATCTAAGGAGAGGGTAATTGCGTCCTTGAGTCATCCGTCTCCTGTATTTTCTTTGCAGGGAGGTAGGGGTTTCAAGAGATGCAGCTCTCTTAGAAGCAGCCAAAGAGTGAAACTCTAGGGATTAGGAGAAAGGGCTTCCCGTGAGGTAAAGTTTTGGGGTTTTGGTGGGAGAAGCTTTTCCTTTGATAACAGGCCAGACGGGGTCAAAAGGAAGTGGCTGGAGGAGGAAAAACAGTCCTTGCTTTCCAGAGGAGGAGCTATGTCTGGAGCAGTTGGATTTGGAGTCTTTGGCAAAGCTTCACATTTCAGCTGTTGAGTCTCTGGAAAGAGAAACTTCGGCTGTGAGGCCCAATGGGGCAGGATCCCTGGGAGGGCAGTGGGAGATACTCATGGTCTAGGGGGTGTCTGCAGCATGTCAGCCTACACCGCAGTCCAGGAGCATAGGTAGTCCTTGCTGTTCCCCTTGAGGGTTCAGCGAGCCCAGGCTTATGAAGTACGAAAGAAACTGTGTTATATTTTTCTCAAGATTCTGTATTCTTAAAGATAGACCTAAGCACAGCTGTTGGAGCATGCAGAAAGGGGAACTGTACCCAGTGGTTCAGCTATCCTAGAAGACTCAGTCCCTGCTAAGCTTATTCGACACTGGAAATGGGAACCGTAACTCTTGCAGAGGTGTACATTTAGAGCCTGTAGTGAGAGGGTAGATTCTGCTGTGATAAAATTTTCTTCAGGCAAAGCACCCTGGAATTTCCAGGAAAGCATTTCCACAAATGCTGCCCCTAATGGAACTTGGTGTGAGGTGAAAATTGCCTGCATACTTACACAATGAGCACTTCCTAGGCACACTGACCCTTTTTTCCTTAAAAGAAAACAAACCTAAAGGAAAGTATTTGGTCTTTAGATTTTTTTCCAAATAATGAATGGTGTAGATCTGTAATGCTAACAGTGTGTGATTAAGGACTCAAAGCCATCGAGTTTTAGGAGTAAACAAATGTGTACGAGATTATCTGTGTCCTTATTTATATCATTGTTTTGCTATAGAGTTACTCAATTGCTTGCTTTAATTAACTTGTATTATCATTTAGCCTTATGCTTTCTGTGGTAGTTACTCAAGAGACTCCTTAGAATCTTCTGAAATAAATACTTCATAATCCTGTAAAACATCACTTGTTTAAAGGAAGCTGTTGATGTAAACAACAGGCTAATGCATGAAACTCTTGGCATGTTAGCACTGAAACCAACTGTCCCCTGCATGGTTTTCTTCTTCCTATGAGGAAAGCTGAAGCTAGACATCTGGTCTTCTGTGGGCGAGAGAGCTTTTTACAAGTTATGGGACTGCTTGTTCAAGTGAAGTTAAAAAAATATTTTGTACAGAGAAGGTGAAAAAAATTTACTGAAATAGCTAGTTTCTCAAAGAAGCTTATGTTTTAGAGAGCAGGCAGTCTCTGTCTTTATTCTTTATGGGGAATATGCTGGTCATTTTAATGTGTGCATTTGGTATAGGAGCATCCTTCTCAAAAACCACTTGGCTGAAAACTGAAGCAGAGATCATCCAGGTTATTGACAGTGGTGTACTGATGCTGTCTATAGGTTTGAGACCTAGGGGATCAGAGTTATGCGTTGGTTTAATAGTTTCTTGTCTTTGTATGAGGTTTGATTTCTAGTTCTGGAGATGCGTTTATTTTGCAAAGCACTCTGATTCTTCTTGTCCTCCATCTCCCCTTGTCACAGACAAATCCCTCTTCCTAAAAAGTGAAATGCAAGAAAGTACAGTGCCAAGTCCAATGGTACGTTGTAAGCAGACCTGCTTATTCATTTCACAGCGAGAACAGTCAACCATTGGAATAATCTCCCCAGGGAAGTGGTCGACTCAGCCACGTTGGACACCTTTAAGAGTCGGCTGGGCAGGGTGCTGGGCCATCTTGTCTAGCCTGTGCTCTTCCTAGAAAGGTTGGACTAGATGATCCCTGAGGTTCCTTCCAACCTGGGATTCTGTGATTTTATGTCTTACTTTAGCTGGTTTTGCGTGTTTCATAGGAACAGAAGCGTTTTCCTGCGTCCCGTACTCGAAATATTCCTGAGTAAAACATGAAAATCTTCAGAGATTATTGCATACTTCTGTGATGATATGGTCTTAGTTCTACCTGCATCTCGCTTGCCCTCAGCTAAGTTGCTGTATATTTTCTTCTACTTACTCCTATGGGTTTACAATGCATTTTCGTAGAAAAAAATGAAAGCCCTTTTAATGTAGTCACTTTTAAGAGCAATTTTCCTCTGAAGTCATTTAGTGACACAGATGCTTTGGCAAGCAGTTTTGATAAATTACTACAGAAAAATCTGCCAAACTTTTTAAGTTCTTGCAGTATGTCTTCAGCTACCTTATAACTCCTTTTAGCTCTGGCTACACTTGTATATGAGAAGAGGCTTTGTCAGCGACACCTCTCCAGGTAGTGCGAGTGGATGAGCTGCGTGTGAAGGAAGGAAGGTAAATCCACAGACCTGAATAGCTCCCTATTGCCTACAGTCATCTCCACTCAAGCAACACTTTTTTTTTTTTAACAATACCGATCAAGTATATTGGCTGTATAAATAGCCTGTGTTAGTAACCAGTTCCTCTGCGAGCTTTATCAAGCAATGAAGACTTGCGTGCTTAATATACTACGATGCTAGTGTTTTCAGACTGGGGTTGCTGAGTGCGTGCTTAGCAAAGGGAGGCTCTGGCTGCAGTGTAGTTGGCTGTAGGTTTCCTGTCAGCCCTCCCGTAGCTTGCTAAAATGAGCATGGTTCAAGCCACTAATGTCTTGAAATGACAGTCCTTTCCTTTATTGAGGTAGTACTAAATGGTACTGAGAGTTACTGTTATAGAAAATAGGATGAAGTTTTGAGAAGGAATGGGGGGGGGGAAGGGATAATCATTCCAAGTCTGCTGTGACAGAGCTGAATCGTTTGTCTTGACATTGGTTTTCATGGTTTGTGACTGTGGCTTCCACCCTCACTTGCATGTGTCATTGTCACGTGAAGATTTGACTCTTATTTACTGTGTCTCAATGTTAGAGATGACACATGTTAGTAAAAGCCTTTTAATCCAGAAGGCTTGTAGAAAGCATGGGGCACCTAGGAAAGTGTTGAATACTCTGCCAGTGTGGATTAAGGTGGGAGGTGAGGCCCTTGTGACTTTGTGGGGTTAGGTATTGGGAGGTTTACATTTCTTTTGCTGTTAATGCATAGTCTCAAGGAAATGGCTCAGCTAGTCACACTGGTACTTAGAGAAGTCAGTGGGATAGCAGTGTGCGTAATTATTAAGGAAAGAGCAAACCAATGTATGTCAGTAAAAGATGATGCAAATTTTCTTTACCTTGGTCCTGCAGAGACAAATCTCATAGGTCTCCAAAATCAGGCTGGTGCCTTCCTACGTGCTCGTTAGGCACCAGAGAGCAAAAGCCAGGGTTGGGGAGCTGAGATACTCAGCCCTGCACTGCTGATAACCAGGCATCTCTGCTTAGCGGGCACTGCCCGGTGCCGCTTCCAGGTTGGGGTAGCTCTTGGGTCTACCTATATCTGATACAGCACTACTAATGACTTTGTTCCCCCCCCCCCCCCCCCCCATACAGATAGGTGACTTCTGCAGCCACTATTTTAGCTCTACTAACAAGGTGGTTTTTAGCTGGCTTATCCGCAGCAGCGGGGAGCTCTTTGCAGGTTGCTACAAAACTTGCCTGAGGAGCTCGTTATAATGACAGGTCATTAGCTCCTGCTTAGATATACTCTAATAGCTGCAAAAGAGGAGGACTTCTTTCCTGGAAATAAACTTATTTCCTTCTTCATTGTGGAGTTTCTTCTGAGCTTTCTGTGAATGATGCATGTCTATGAACAGAAGTGAAGGCCCTTAAATATAATGGTAAAATGCCATTGGGTTTGTCTGGGGGGAATTATATGTGTAGAGCAGGACTTTTGAGTTACTCTAACAAAATATATGAATGGCTCAGATGTACTAATTGAGAAATTTGTGTTTGCGCAGCAACCAAAACAATTTATTGTGTGCATATGCAGCATCTTGAATTTGGTGGATGTTAGCTCTACAACAGCCTAGCTGTGCTGTGCGGCATATGTGTCCAGGCTTCTGACACCTTCCTACTGTTACTGTGGAAACTAAAATTTCTAACTTCAGACTTGTACATCCCTGAAACAATTTTTTTTTTTCTGCTGAGGCAAAAGGGGACAAAGTCTGCAAATGAGAAGGGAATACTCCTCTGCAATATGAACCCAGCTGGTGCCCTGGCTGTATTTTATTTACTTGGTTGTGCTTGATGGGGAATCACATGTTCAAATGGATGTAGATGCATTTATTTTAATGGTGAAACTCCAGGTAGGTGTGCTATATATGAATTTAGGCATATGAACCTAAGGAGACCTATCCTGAGAAATGGAAACTATAGAATGCAAGGGGAAGAAAAGCATCCTTACTGAGTCACATGTTTCTGAATCACCAAGTATGCAAAGGGAAAAAAGACTCCCTTCCTGCCCCCAACAGGCCCAGGCTGAATTGAAAACACATATAGCAATCTCTGCTCTGAATAACTTCTGCATGGCTATATAATTTCAAAGAGAAATGCTTTCAGAGTGATGATAGGTTTTGTCTACATCTGTAATGCCTCATTTGTCTTTGGCTACTCAACAGCCTTCACTTTGTTTATTCAGAGATGAGCAAACATGAAGCTGAATGTACTTTTCAATGATCAGTGTAAATCAACATGAAAAATGGAGATCATTATAAAATATCACACACATATATATTTAGCAGGGTCTTCTAGATTGCTCCTAAACCTAGAGCTTGACTCCTCGTATGTGCAGAGAATTCACAAAGAGACAGTCATAGCCCAGGGACAGTGAAATGCGGTCGCTGATGGATAAAATAAAATTCAAGCCTGTTTGCATTTTAATGGCTTATAATCACATGAGAGTTTGGGAACGATAAAATAGATATTTTTTAAATCATTGTGTCTTAATTGCTTCAGGGCTAGCAAAACTGGTCCCAGGTACCAAGATATCATTTTCAATTCTCATCCTGTTGTTAAAAGAGGCTTTTACAAAGCCAAGGGATGTGCATGATCATCATTAGTCACTGAGAGCAAAAAAAATAGTACTGGTCTGTAGATGTGGCAAGAAAAGCAGAGCTTAAAGTTTTTGGCAGACTACATAGTAAGGAGGAAATTAACAAGATGCCATGTCTGGTTTTTATCGCCAGAGATTTACAAAAATAAATTTTACATTCGTCAGAGGTGGGGGGGTAGGGTACCATCCTGCTCTAATCATGTACAAGCAGCACAGTCTGTCTTTAACAAACTAAAACTCTTAAATAGAAGGGATTTGTTCCTTAATCTTTAACTCTTTGGTGCTGCCTCTCATCTGCTTGTTATTTCTGCTGTCTGTGACAGGATCTTCATACGTATTTTAAACGTTCCTGCTTTGTACTGCTAGCGTGGACTAGCTCTGCCTGATTCACCACTCCCTCCTGCTGTCTCTGCTGCTGCAGCCTCATTCATGCTTTATCGGCTGCTGCTTGCTTAATCTGAAACTCGATTCCCTGTGTGATAATATTGGGTAGAATTTATCCCTTAACCCCAGAAATAATTTTTGTTCAAGAACACCATTGCAAAGACAGCTAAGCAGGGTATTTCGTGATAACAGTGTCAATTAAAAAAAGGCCGGGGAGGGGAAGGATGGAGCAGAGGATGTTTAAAATGCCAAGATATTTTATAATGGGCAGAAAATAGAGAAGCTCGAGTTTTTGCCCTGTATTTTCTTTTGTTATATCACTAAGTGGATGTTTGTGTCTGTTTATACCCTGATTTCGTGTGTGTTTTGAAATCTCATTGTACTCAGTGGTGGAAAATTGGCTGCTTAAGTAAAGGCATGTTAAGGACAGCTATCTACAGTAGCTGGAAGGAAATGCTTCTTAAACGTATTGTCCGAGTTGGTTCTAGTTAATAGTCTCTTGGGTACGTGAACTTTCCTTACCTTCTCCACCCATCTTCTAGCAGCAAACAGAAGTCTTAGTATTTCCATTTAAAAATAAATAAATTAATAAAAATTGCTGCTGCCCCTGTAAATTGTTTCCCAATAGAAGTGAAATGAGTTTCAGTAATAACTCATAAAATTACTTCTGTGCGTTGATTATTCCTACTGGGGGGGGACCCCATGAAACAGTAACATAAAGCAAATCTCTTCAAACTGGATGAAAATTGTTGTATTTATATAAAGATTCCCCTCTCCCTTTCCTCCTGGTCTGGTTGGATTTACTGTTACAAAATGCAGTAGCACAGCGGGACTGCCAATTAGATGTTATCAGGCCTGTTCCTGCAAGGTTGTGACCTATAAATTTCTGTTTAGCATTGCTGTAGGAAAGACACTTTCTCTCCACTGGTTATTTATCCTTGTTGGGATCATTTATTCTTCTTCTAGGATTTTGGAGATGAGCACCTGTGCTTTACCCTTCTGCTAGAAGGGGGTTTGGATTCTCTGTGCGGGCTTCATGATGTCAGTTTGCAAAACATATGGCAGGAAAAACATTTGGGAACAAGTGCATGTTTGTGCTTAGGGGATTTGTGGTGTTAACACTAGGCATCAGATAAATCAGATTAAAAAAGGCATAGTGAATAATGAAATATTTGGTCCTCACAAGCTTTATATTTTTCGGGTTTGGGGGAATGTAGCAAGAGTGAGGAGGAAAAACTAAGTTGGCATGGGCTCTGGGGTGGAGAGTATTTGGGGTGAGGATGTGGGCTTGCCTTTATTCTTCATAGCCTAGCCTGCTGGGGGGAGAAGGAAATGCATTAAATAGAGGGAAAACCCATTGAAGAATACTTGAAATACTGCACCCCAGCTACAGATCCTTTTAATTAGCTAACCCATCATCAAAGTATACATTAATCACGCTTATTTAGGTTTGCCAAAAGCATAGTAAACCTGCTCCACCTGTTTTGGTGGTATCTTGGGAGCCTTGATCTCAGCATGGCTGAGATGTCCAAACCAAGCTGGCCTACAAGAATGGATTTCCCCTGACAGTGGTAGCCTGGCACTTGCAACTTCTCTGCTCGGGCACTGTTATTTCCTCCCATGTTGCTTCCTTCTTTCACAGTTAGTTTCCCTCAACATCATGTAGAGTAGGCAAGAAGAAAGAAATCGTCTGTTATATTCTGAAATTTCAGAACAGAATTGAGCTTTGATTTGCAAATATTGACATCATATGGCAATAAGGAGACCAAAGCACTCTGAGTCAGAAGGCATCTGAGCCAGCAACTCAGTGTCCTGCCTTGACCAAACTTGTGGTGACCTCCTTGTGCTTAACCAAAGTGGATTGTTCTCCTGAAGCCAGCTTTTCCTCCCTAAGAACAGGTACAATATCTGGGTCAAATTACAAAGGGAAACTAACCTCATATAACCTTTAACTAAAGGTTAAAGAGTAGAGCTGATAAAAGAGGTATTACAGGTTGTTACCTCGCTGTACTGGATTAAATGTGGGATTCAGATTATTTGCAATAAGACATCTCTTTGCATAAATCTAAATATGGCTTAGAATCCCCATTGCATTTATGTAAGATCCGCTTTCCTTGCTCTAAAGTTTTGTGTCTGAACCATCTTCAAAGGATGAAGAAAGTCCAGTCCTTTGTGTATTAGCATTGCATTACTGAAATGCATGAAGACTTTACAGATGCTAGGGAGAAAAATGGAATGAGGAGCATTCTGGTCCTTTTGTGTGGGGTTTTGGTTTTAAGTAGGTCAAATCAACTAACCAGTGTGTAATAGCTGGTTCCAGGTTTGTCTGAAAACCTTTTGAAGATGCTAGAAGGAAGCAGAGCGGGTCTTTTTAAATAGCATGGGGAGTACTGGAGGGCTTAGTTTACATTATACTTGAATCCCTTGAGGTGGTCCCATACTAAGTCATTTGTTTTAAGTGGTTAAAATAAGAGAGCTAAGTTTAGCCTATATGCCTGAATGACCTGGATAATATGCAAAAAAAAATTGCACATCATTGTAGTAGATTTTAGTGTCCTGCGAACTCTCTCTTCGACAAGGGAAATAAACTTGTCTGAGACATCAGCAGTGGTCAGAACTCCTATATTCTCTTTTCCCAAAAGTCTGTTGAGGCAGAAAAAAACCAACCCAAAAGAAGCCCCTAATCACTCGTGTGTACTCAGGCTTCAAGAATTGTTGAGGTTGAAAATAGCTAAAAGAGTACAGCAACAGGCTGTGCAGTGATGGGAACATCACTTTGAAAGCTATGTGATTTATTTTAGTCTTTATTTTTCTTTTATTCTTCTCTCTCATCATGAAAACCACCACACATGGGTAGGGTTTTTTTTCAAACCACAGCAGCTGAGTTTCTGTAGAGGTAGGTTTAAGGGGAGGGGAATTCAGCAATCCTGCCATTGCTCTGAGAAATTAAGTGTATGGGCTGAGATTTCAGATCAGTGACAATGAATGTATCAGTTTTCTTGAAGGAAAGCCAAAGATGAAAGCTTCTAAAAGAAACAGCCTGTGTGGTATAATTCAAACTGCACTTGAAAGCCTGAAAGATGGTGTGTGTGTTTTTCTTCAGTTGTTCTTCTTGACCTTGTTGTGGTCACTATCTCATCACCTTGTCTGTTCCTGTGGCTAGTCCTTGTCTCCACAGAAATGCTTCTCTACCTTTGCTCTTCCTATAGCTCCCTCCCTTTACCTGGCAGAAGGCAGCAAAAGGGTCTTGCTCTCTTGAAACTGTCTGTGACAGATCAGCGTCAGCTGGTTGATGCTTTGTTGGCAAGGGTTGGGGGTAAAGCGGTCTGTGGGGGCAGAACCTTTGGTAATGGTGCTTTTTCAAAGGTTCGTGCGCTGCTTGTGGTACATGTGTGTTCAGCTTTGACTGCAAGTACGCTAGTACGTTTATTTTGTGCACCCAGAAAATGTTCAGGAACTGAGCAGCATTTGGTTTTAAGTTGTTTTGTGGGTTTTTTTGGTGTTTGTTGTTTGTTTGTTTTGTTTTATTTTTCACAGCTGCCTTGGCCCAAGGTCCTTTTTAAGCTCAGGATGCTTTTCCACTAGTCTTCTTCCTGCACTGCTGCAAAGAATAAAGAATTAAGAGGGAACAGCCTAGTCTGGGTGCTTGGTGCTGAAGAGGCTGTAAGATGGAGATTGGGGGTTGGTGAGGGCAAGCATTGCGGAGAAAAGAACAGGGGGTAGGGTATAGAGCTGGGTAAGAAAAGGGTCGTGCATAAATTAAGAGGAAAAATGGCAGATCTTTTTTCTCCCACAAATAATTAATTTTTCTGCTATTCTCCATTTTCTGCTTCCTAAACCTCTCACGAAAGCCTCTCCTTGCTTTGGGGAGAAGTGTCACTCGAGAATCTTCTCAGAACTTGGCAGCTATGTAATAGGGGCATGTAATCTTCTATAATCCTCTCTACAGGTTTGTAATAACCATTTCTGTTTTGAGATTCCAAAGCGTTTTGTAGGCCAAGTGGGAATTTAACTGTGAGAGAAAAGATGTGCTTAATATTCAGGAGCAAAGATGAGTGGTCCTGGACAGGGAAAAAGAACTGAATAAGAAGGAAAGAAAACCTGCTTAGTATTGTAGGGAAGGGTCACAGCGATGGCTTTGAGCAACTGCAGGTTCTTTGAAATCCTAGGTATCCTGGGAACCAAATTGGTTTTTACACAGACAGCAGCTTCTGTTCTGGTGATGTCATGAGCTTCACAAGGCTGCACAATGAGCTGCTTGTTTGCAGGCACGCACAGGAGGCTGGGCTGAGCGTGAAACACACCTGTGTGTTTTGTAAGGTCCCCACCTTGATTGGGTTGTGTTTTCTAGTTCCACTTGTTGAGCTACGAAGTGCACAGATGATTGCATGATTTGAGGTTGCTGGCACCAATCCATTCAAGAAGGTGCTGATGTCTCCCGATAGACACATCTTTCATGCTGTGTCTCATGAACCTGGCTGGGTACAGACCATGGGAACAAGGACAGAGAGAGAGGTGCAGCTGAGGCAAGTGAGGATCAATTACCCTTTGTAAGTTTAGCAATTGGCTATGCAATATGTAAGAAGCTTAGAGGAGTTGAAGCTAATTGGCAGCTTTAAACTGCTATTAAGAGCTCCCACACCTTTTGCTCAAAGAAGCTGCATGGTGACAGCGAGCTGGTGAAACTTTCTGCTTTCTAATCAGAATTACCCAGCCAGGCCAATTTTAGCTTTCTCCCTATTTTTCGCTTCTGCTGCTAGCTCCTCAGCTCTCATTTTTTTAAGACTTTGCAAGAAAGCTCAAGACTGCTGGCACACTCAGCATCTGCTCACTAAACTACTCGTAAGATTTTAAGACTTGTGGTTTCTTTTTTGGAACAACTCCATGATTCTCCCTTTTGAAAAGAAAATCTCGGTGAAACTGCTTGCATGGTTGTGGCCTAACTGAATTTGTGCTCTCAAGGTTCCACAGAGCACTTGGATACCGGGGAACACTAAGCCCTTTTAGTAAATATTGGAGGCTGAGGGCGGTAAATGTGTTAGCACAGGTTTTGCAAAAGGCTTGGTTTTTGAATTGCATGTGTTATGGGGAAATGAGAGGGGAATGATCTCTACTGTAGTCTCACCGTTGGTGTGAAAACTACTAAGCTTTTGATAGGCAAAGTGGTGACGTTGCGAGTATAGGGCAGATGTACTGACTTGGGACCAAGCTAAATTGACAGCGCCGTCTGGGAGCTCAGCTGGGCAAGTGAGCCTGCTGTACCTTGCTCGCTGCCGGCAGTCTTGTACAAACAAGCCAAGTCTCTCCTAGGGAAGGAGTGAAGGGGTGAGAATGATGTCAGCAACAAGGAGAGGCAGCAAGAGCTCATCATTCTGTGATATGCCAGGTTCATTGAACAGTAGCATTTGGTATTTTGTCTCCTGCTGGTTGCAAAGGGGACAGCCATTGCCTGGCTATTAGGTATTCATTCATCTGAAGGCTTAGCCTCTCCCACATAAACATTGCTCTTTACACTTTTTATGCAGACGATCTGTAGGAAATTCAAGAGTCTGGCTGGTAGCTCTGGCCTAGTAGACAAAACATTGATGCCCACTCTTCCAACTTTAAAGGTTAGTCTTGCGGTCTCAGTGTTGAGATGAGACTGCTGCATGTGAGAAATACAGAGCAGAAAGGTGACTCTACTCCCACCCCAACACAGATCTCACAAAGCTTTCCAGGAACTGGTAGAAAAAAGCTGTGCCCTTATCCTGTTTGCAGAAGACATGCTCCAGTCCTCATTCAGAGGAGGGGAAAAAAACCCTCAAAACCATATCCAAGCAGTGAGCAGCAGATACCTTCAGACTTCTTATCTCTAAATTTTAAGATTCCTTCACCCAGAGTTGGCATAGTGATGGCAGGGAAATGAAAGCGCACACAATAAGCATAAAACTTGCCACAGTGATCTTTCTGTGAGGGTACGGGGCATGAAAACTGCACCTGACTGAAGAGTGTTTATGGGAATCTCTGTGGCTCATGAGGTTCTCCACTCGTATAATGGAAAACCAGTTTTTAGACTGTACCTGATCCCTGCCACTCAATAAAAGAATAGTGGAAAGTTAATATGTTAGATTGGCAAGGTTGGGCTATACTAGAAAAATTAAAGGTCTTTTGAAGAATTTGTGTTGCAGTGCCAAATGCTTTGGAATCTGAGGAAGTCATGGTGCTGGTCATGGCTTCTGCCAGCTTCTAAAATACCATTTTCACCTACTTAAACCTTTTATGGCTTTATTCTGTGCAAAATGGATTTTCCAGGTAGTGTTTTGGCTGTAACCAGTTGGCGTGAGAGCTTTTGAGATCACTGAAATCTGACGGTTTGACTAAGCTTTCTTTACCTCCTACCCACAATATTAGGTTTCCATAGAACAATTTGGTTATCATTGCCTGCAGCTGCTGGAGGAGAGCAACTGGATTCCGCTGAACTGAGGGCTAGTTTGCATGTGTAATGAAGTTTGTTGAGCATGGCTATTAAATATAACAGAAAGAATTCACACTAGATTCTTACTTCTGTAATAACATCCTACATAAATAGCGTGCCTCTCATCCCAAAGGATCTGCTCGTCCTTTCTATGCTTAAAATGACACCAACCTCACCAGAGAGTTCTGTTGCTGACCACGAAAATGTAGGTACCTCTTAACTGAATGGAGCTGTGCCACACAGTGATTTAGAAGGGCAAGTGAGCTGTGCTGCATGTCACAGTAGCTACAAGAAGCTTCCTAGAAAACCTACAGTCATTGCCCATGCTGTGATTTGAAATAAAATAGCAAGATTAATGGTTTTATTTCTATAACGTGTACTGGTCATATCTCTAAGTGTGCTGTGATTCAGAGAAGAGTTAATCAACCCTAAGAGCATCATGTTTTCTCTGTAGCACATGAGCCTCAGAGTTACCACACAGTATGTGCTGAATTTTCCTCATTGTATTATACAATTAGTCATGAGCGTTCTATGTTCTGTGTCGGGACATTGTGGTGTTTGTCTATACAGACTTAGACAAACCTTCTTCTCCCAGGTGAATTTGTGCATCATGATAGGTTTTCTTTGAACAGTTGTTTCTGAGAGTGCCTTTCTGCAGTCCTAGCTTGGATCACAAACCATTGCGTACAGCTGGGAGTTGGTATGAGAAATAAGAAATGTAAACAAAAGCTATATATATCAGCATGAGAGAAAGTGGAAGTTGTCTTGATTGTGCTTTTCCTAGCAGACCCTCAGTAAGTGACCTCTGTCGTAGTCTGCTCTGTGTAAATGTTGAGAGATTGTCCTCCTTTTAGCTGAGCCAGGGTTGCTCTGATGCCTGTGCCTGCTCTCAGGGCAGGAATTTGAATTCTCTTCTGTTTTAAATCCAGATCCTGCAGATCTTCATCTGAACATCACACAGCTGTCTGAAATGGTTGCATATATACACACAGCTGTACGTCGCACAACTGTTATTACTGTTTATTTTCACTCGTATTAGTGACTTTTGCAGAAATCCTGCCTTATTACAAGATGCAGGTTTAGGCGAACAAAACATGTAGAGACACAGTGTATTTCCCTTTCTGCTGTATCTTTCCATTGAATCATGAGCTTCACCAGCTTTTAGAGAGAGTGTAAATTTAGTGAAGGACTTTTAATTGCCATTTGTTTTTGAACCTTCATGTCAGTAGTAAGGCTTGAAGTTTCAGCTTCTATTCAACGGCTCGAAAAGGGTTCAAACTGATGATTTTTGGAACTGGACTGCGTACTAGTGCACAGCTGGGTAGGTTGGGGAACTGACAAGCTCTCAGATAACAACACTTACCTAAAGTTCTGAGACTCGTCTCTATGGTAGGTACATAAAACGCCATGGAAACATTGACATTGGGCAAGTAGACCTGTTGTCAAAAGGTGTTAGGGCTTCTACTAATCTCTCTTCAGGGGGTGAAAAAAAAATCCTAACTGCATACAAACTTGGCCACTGTATTAGTTACTCAGCTGCTTGGCAGCTCCTTACTGGAAATACTAGGAACGGAATACGGACCCTAATAAAGTCGACAAAGATTTGGCAAGTACTTCAGTAAACCCTTGATTCTGCCATAGGAAGAGTGTGGTTCAAAAAAGGAGCTTTGACACATGCCAGGGATGCTCTTGTCATCACCGGGATGGAGGTTTATTTTGTGTTTTTATTGATGGTAGGTAGAGAGTGCTTTTTGGCAAAGAAACTGAAGGCATGACTTTACCTTTAACGTAGTTTTGTTGGCCTGATTTCTGCTAATTCTGTACTTTTCACTAGTTCAGAAAAAACGAGAAGATGCCCTTCTGCTTGCAGAAGAGCTATTGGGGACTAAATGACACTGAAGACCCTGTCATGTCTTGGAAATGATTTTCTGATCCTGCCCATTGCCTGCTTTTTGGAAAGTATTTGCCACTTGCGAGTGCATTTGGAATTTAAACAAAATAATTGTTGCATACTTGCAATGGAAGATTCAGAAATGTTCCCATCTGATAGCACTAGTACTACTCCCTAAATACTATTGAACTGCCGTCAGTTTTCATAAAATGTCTTACCCTTTCTGTGGGGATCAACTTGGCACTGGCTGCTTCTTTCCTTGTTCCCTCGCCCTGCACCAGTCAACACTTTTTTTGTTGTTGTTAGGCGGTTATGGCATAACTATTCCTTCTCCCCCCGCCCTTCCCCCCCCCCCCCCTCTTTTTAAAATAAGCTCTGTTGTTAATAAGGTACAAGTTGTCATTTGGCTGAGAGAAAGGGAGCTTTGTGGATATTTATAACATGCCTAATGGCATTTCAGAGCCCCGAGGAAAAACAATGCAGCTTCAAATCTTCAGCGATGTCAGACGTGGCAGGCAGACAGTGATGCTCTTCTCGGTTCAGCAGGGGAGGATGTACCAAAAAGGGGATTTTTCCAAGCTGTTACTTAACTGATATTAGCATTTGAAGGCACATAAGGCATGACCTTTAATCCTGTGTGTAGACTAACTGATCTGCTTGCTTGAATGCCTCATTGTAATGATGCAGAATGGAAAGGATTGCATCAGACCAGAGAAAATCTTCTGTCACCAGAACTTGCATGTTCAGGTGTGTGGCTGCATAAGCCCATCCCACACGCAACACCTGCAAACTCAGAGCTTTCAGATGCACCTCCCTGATCTCTCCTCCAGTTCCTGTCCGAAATTGCATTCATCAGTGAGTTACCCTCCAAAGCACAAGCCTTCCTGTATGAGCTGATAGATGGCAGCCCCAAAGTGAGAAAGGGCAGCCCTGACTTTCGGTCTTACCCAGAAGTGTAAGCGGTCCTAGTTACACATGGACTTTTTGCTATTCACTTCCATAGCGATTCAGACAGTAGTGGTAAATTAGTTTTATGGAGCATTAGTAGAAGAGGTCAGTGAGTTTTATTACATTCACATGAAAAGTTAGAGCCAAGAATGTAAAACGAAAACTGAAGATGAAGAGTACTGGAAAGCAGAACAGGGTTTGTGAAGCGACCGAGTGTATATGTGATACTGTGTGAAGTCCCAAAGAGTCTTCAGTCTAACATACTTCAGAATAAGTTTTGAAGTTACAGCTGTTGCGAGAGGCTCCGAAGAGGTCAACTATGTAGGAGGGCTAGCTGAGAAATAATTTAAATAGGTGGGACAAATGTACCAAAGCTACACTGTGATTTTTGTTGCAGTGAGTTTTCTCATAATGTGTGTTCAGCATCCGTCTAGTTTGTGAAAAGGGCTTGCAGCATCAGCCTCGGGAGAGGACTGAAGTTATGGGATCTGATACACAGGAAAACCAGCTTGCAACTGCTCCTTTTTGTTGAAGAGAGTGCTTGGTCAGCCTACAGGGATGGTGGGGCTGTGTCCTGATGCGTTCAAAAGGATACCGATACAAACACAAAATATTAATGCTGTGGTGTTCTCTAGCAGTGATTGACAGCTCCAGACACTGAGATGGCATGTTACTTTGCCAGCAGCCTGTGGAAAGCTGTTCTGACGTAGCCAACCGGCTTGGCAGCAGAGCTGTGGCTGGCCCGCAGTGCCTGATGACTCAATTAAGTCCTGGAGTTGTTATTGCAGTGGAAGAAGTCATTCTGTTCTTTAATTCCTTTGTGCAGTCCATAGATCAGTTGGATGGTATCCTGCCAAGGCCTGTAGTTAGTAGAAATTATAATTGGGGCTGGGCGAGTCGTGACTGTAGATTCTGTGTTGGAACTAGTAGTCCAGAACAGTGTGTGTGGTTTTTTTTTTGTTTTTTTTTTTTTTCCACGAGGAGGTCTACTGTCACTTCAATACGTGGTTGACTTGGTTATCAGTCAGCATAGCAGCTGGAGGCACTCTCTTGCTGCTAGCCCACCCACGTGAGCAGGACAAGACATGCCTTCATCCTTTTTTGCCCTCAGTGATGTATCATGTGCTTTCATTACCCAAGATGCGCAAGATCCACAGAGCTCTGGTCTTCACATTTCTGTAGTGTACTTGCGCAAGGGGCCTGTGGCTTCATCCTCATCAGTTGCCTTCCCTCTGTCAGCCTGTTGCTCATAGGTTTTTCTTGCTTAGGTGCGCCTAGGGTTCGTGTTCTGCTGTTTGGGAAACCGAGGTCTAAGCAGGAGCAACAGTGGTTTTATTTTACAATTGGTTAGGTTTTTGGTTGTACACCATGGTAAATGTGAGTTGAAGTTGTGCCAGAAATCTACCTGGAGGGCTAGTGTCTGCAAGGAGGACAAATATGTAACTTGTGAAGAGGCTGTTGTACTCCAGGATTTTGCACAAATGCACTTTTGCTTCACAGAGATTGCGTTGGTTTCCCGTAATTATATTTATGCCTAAGTAGAGTTTTGGGCAATTTCTAGATACATAGGTCTTGCTTGTCACTATTGAAAATTGAGCTTTGTTAGAAGAGGTATGAGTGTGGAGCCTGATTCTGAATCTCTGCTTGTTCCCTGAATTATCTCATCTGAAATTAAGGGAGGAAAAGTGCATTTTTTTAATGGTCAGAGCAGTAGGAGTCACGAGTTCTTCTTCCCCCCCCCCGCCCCCCGCTTTAAGCGGGGCATCAGATTGGCTGTTTCAAGCATTATTCTGAATGGTCAAAAAATCCAAATGCAACGTGACATTGAATTCGGCACTGAAAGCTGTCTTTCAAGTTCATTCTCTGGCTTTAGAAGTTGGCATGTTCCTTTCAATGCAGAGGCGAAGCTGCTATTATATGCAGGAATAGAGCATGAAGACATTGCAGCTTTTTTAATAATTAGGTGGGATTTGGCACACACAGGGTCTGCAAAGAGCGATGTCAGTTGGAGGGGTACATTACTCAGCTTTTAATGCTTGTGTTCGGGCTTAGACTCTTCCTTGCAGCTCGGAAGGTGCTGGGAGTTTGAGGATTCGCTGGCCTCTAGTGGTGAAGCTGGGTAGAAGCTACAAGAAGCATCTTGTGCTTAGCTCTGTGCAAGCATTGGGTTAGTATGTGTACTAAAAGGAAGCCAGCATTACAAAACACTTTGGTTTTGAACACTGATTTTGCTTAATGGGCTCCTGAAATAGTTGAAGGAGATCCTAGACTGCTATGCAGAAAGCCCGTGACAATATCGTGATTTTTGGTGGTAGTTCAGGGACTTCAGCAATATACAGGGTATACATTGACAATGGCTGATCTTGAGATCAATGGAAGTAAAGTTGTATAAAACTAGAGTGCAAGATAAAACTGAAACTTAATGTTGCGAAGCAACAAGAACTTAATCTCAAAACTTTTAGAAAACAGTTTCAAGTCATCTCTTTCTAGTTTGTATAAGTGGTGGTACCCATGGCTCTGTTGTATATGTTCCTTTTTCTATTATTCATATAGCATTTTTGTCTCCTGTAAAGAGATTTTTGTACATTGACTGCACACTTGAATTCCTAGGGCGGTCGTCTTTGCACCCAGTCTTCTCATAGCACTGACAGTGTACCTTGCTGCTCAGTGGCTTTCTCTGCTTTTGGGCTTGGCTGCTTGGCAGTGAAGTCTGTCTGCTGTGCTTGTTCATGTGCTTTCCTTTCCCAGTCTTGGAGAAAACCTCTTAGTAGTGAGAGGCACAATGTGATATGTAGCTCAAGCCTGAGAGACTTAAGGGAAAGTGATTTTAAAATAAATTTTACAAGCTCATCACTGGGAGCCAAGTAAGTGGATTTTGTTTTGATTTGGAGGTGTTTTGGTTTTGGGTCTTTGACCTTCAACAACCACACAACAGAAGGGTTCTTCAAGAGACCAGGCAAGGTGGACAGCTGTTTAATTTCCTCCATCTCCAAGGCAGCTACACCAAAAGCCTGCTTGTACACTTCTGGGTCCTTGAAATACCCTCTCCTGAGGTAGTCTATGCCAAGGATGCGCGGAGCCTCTGGGCCAGTCACAATGGGGTGCTTCTGCCACTCATTCCTGGTTAGGCTCGCTTCGGCCTCCAATACAGTTAGCTCTTGGGATCCCCCTGTCACTCCAGCAATACTTGATGAGTTCTGCCCCTATAGAGTCTGATGGCATTAAGGTGCACTGTGCTCCAGTGTCTGCTAAAACTTTATACTCCTGTGGGTCGGATGTGCCAGGCCATCGGATCCACACAGTCCAGTAAACCCAGTTATCCCTTTCCTCCACCTGGCTGGAGGCAGGGCCCCTCTCTTCCTGATCATAGTATTTGTCACTCACTTCTTGTAAATACGAATCATAAATGTCTCTATTAGGATCAGAAATAAAGTCAGCACTTCTACTCCTCCGTCTGGGGAATTGCTTACTGGAAACTGGAGCAACAGTTTTCCTGGAAGAACCCCCTGAGTGATTGTTTTTCTTTGCAGCTCACATACCCGTGCCTCTAGGGTCGAGGTAGGTTTTCCATCCCACTTGCTCATGTCCTCTCCATGGTCACGCAGGTAAAACCATAGGGTGCCTCGTGGTGTGTATCCTCTCTCTTGAGCAAAGGGACGCTTACTCCTACTGGCTGAGATACTGGTCCATCCCAGCGGGGAGTAGGACATATATTTGAGTTGCTGGACCTGCCGGACAGTTTCTCAACAGCAGAGACGAGTGAGGAAGTGAGATTTGCTTCGTAATCGCGGAGTTTATCAGTCACCTCCGCCACCAGTGTGTGCCTCAAGGGGATTTGATTTTGGGTCGAAACAGCCAATGAACTGAATGGTATGCTGTAAATTGCTATACAATGTTGTATGTCATCACTACTCTGGTTGCTATATGCCATATCAATGGTATCATGGTGGGAATCTCCCAAATTAATAAAAAAATTGAACTTCCATTGAACCAAGCAATGCAGCGGTGATAGAACAAGGACTGACTTCAGCATGCAACAATCCAACACCACACACCCTGTCTCTCCGGCCCTGAAAGACTTGTACAATAGATGGAGCCCAAAGTCATGGACTAAATGAACTCAATGGACATTTCACAGACATTTTACAGGGGTGGTCCATAGGCTAGGGGAATGATAAATGGGATCTGTATACTCTGTTAAAGGATGAGAAGGCGGGTAGGGGTTATTGAAGTTTTATTCGCTAGTATGGGACCTAAGCATGATGTAAATGGTAGGGAATAAGGGGTGGATACTGTCATGGTTTTAGCTGGGATAGAGTTAATTTCCTTCACTGCAGCTGGCATAGTGCTGTGCTTTGGACTTAGTATGAAAATAATGTTGATAACACACCGGTGTTTTAGTTGTTGCTGGGTAGTGCGTGTACTAGTCAAGGAGTTTTCAGCTTTCCATGCTCTGCCGGGTGCACAAGAAGCCGGGAGGGGAGGCAGCACAGCCAAGAGTTCGGATTCAAACTGGCCAAAGGTATATTCCGTATCATGTAATGTCATGCCCAGTTTGTTAACTGGGAGGAGCTGGCCAGGGGAGGCAGGCAGCAATTGCGGCTTGGGGACCGGCAGTGTCGGTCAGCGGGTGGTGAGCGGTTGTATCATTTGTGGTTTTGGTTTTTTCCTTTTTCCGTTTTCCTTTTTATTATATTATCATTATTGTTATTATTATTATCATCATCACTATTATTATTATGAATTTATTTTATTTTTATTATACTGTTCTCATCTCAACCCAAGGTTTGTTTTTTTGCTTTTGCTCTTCCGATTCTCTCCCTCATCCCACAGGGGTGGGGGAGCGAGCAAGCGGCTGCATGGTATTTAGTTGCTGACTGGGGCTGAACCACAACAATTTGTTTGGGGTTTGGGTTTTTTTTTTGTTGTTTGTTTGAGTTTTTGTCACTACAGTGGCTGTGGCTAAATGAAAATGCTGGAAAAGTCCTATTTGTCACAATTTAATCAAAGAGCTTCCCTCTAAAAAGATGCTAGTACGCCCTTCTCAATGAAATGCCCATTCCTTTGAATTTTTCCCTTCCTTCTTCAAGCCTGCCTTCCCTGATCCCTGTTTTTCTTCCTATGTCTCTATTCTTTTATTAAGATTTAGGGTACATTCAGGCCCCTACCCATTTAACCACATTTGAGAAGGGCCCGGGAGGGAAGATGAAGTTTGCATGAGAGCTCTTGGTCTTTTCTTTTGATTATATTTTAGTCTGTGACAAAGACATTTATATTCACCTCAGGTATTGCCATTTTAGTAAGTCGTGCTGTACATAAATAAGTATTCATAGCGTACCTTATGTTGCGTTCCACATGGGTGCCTCCCAGGATTAGCATTTTGTCTTTTAATATGCTGAAACAGGCACTCCTAAGTACAAATTGCAGTTTTGGTTCACATCTAGCTGCAGAACCGCAAAAGCAAAAAGGTGGTTAATGATACATGCTAATGATTCTGGCGTTGTGGTTTTCTGTTTGCAGATGTGAAAGGACCACCTACACACAGACTGTCCTGCGGCCAGTCCCCCTACACTGAAACGACAACATGGGAAAGGAAATACTGCATCTTGACAGACAGCCAGCTGGTGCTGCTCAACAGGGAGAAAGAGGTGAGAGAAGCTCAAGCTGGCTGCTCAGGATATACCTTTCGGCTGTTATTGGTAAAACAGGAAGGAAGCTTTTTCCATCTCCCCTTTATTTTGTTCACAAGTTTAGTATAATGTGTGAAAGGGGGGAAAAGGGGAGCTAACATATTCTACGTATGGATGGCATGGTGCACACAGTTATAATCCAGCTGGCGCAGATGCCAGTGGAATGGAAGAGGTGACAGCAAACTCTGCGCATCCAGAACTCCCTGCTTGGAGTTTTACAGCCTGCGTTTAAGTCTGCCAGTACATCTTCCTATGTTATTGCTGCTTTTGATGGTAGTTAAGGCCACCACAGATGTAAACCTACCTCCTCACACCAATGCAGACATAAAGGTAGGTAAAAGCAAAATAAAGGTAGGGGAAAAAGGGGTTTGTTTGTGTCTGTATTGGAGTGCTGGGCAAAGAAGGTGTGTGCAGGCTTCATGCTGTGCAGTCATCCTTGCTGCAGTCACAAGTAAATTGTTTGAAGTAAAGGTTTGTCCTCTCCCTTGCTAAATGCAGCAAGGAAGATTGGGTGCCCCTTGGCATGGATGCTCAAAACTATTGCAGACATCTTTGCTTTAATTATAAGATTACTCTGTGTGTGTGTGGGGGGGGGGTGTTTGTGTGTGTGTATAGCATGTAGTACTTGGCATCAGGCCTTGCCATGAAGGTATTGTCGGTATGCATAAAGAATAGGCATGTTTTAATTGATTGAAACACTGAACAAACAAATGCTGATAAATGCCTTCTCCTAGACTGTGCCATGATATGTTTTTTCTTGTGATATTTGATGTCTACAGGCTGCCATGAATACATGAGCTTTAGAAGCATTTGATAATGCTCCTGGCTTTGTTTGTTTAATTATTCTGCTGTAGATTTACCCTATTTAAAAAAAATATTTCAGGAGTAGCTATGAAATAACAATGTTTTCAGATTACTGAAATAGATTTTATTATATATAAATGCCATGAATTTGAGTCTAATACCATGATTTCCTGTATTTGGAGACGACATGAATTTTGGGAATTTTTCTTGATTCTTTTGAAGCTTCTGTGTATGGCTGTGTACAGGCTGAGGGTATAAGACCTGTTTCTGATGTAGCACTAAATTTTATTTATCTTCAGCTATAATCAGGTTTATTTACAAGGGCTGAAATACTTCCTTGCATAGAGGGAGTAGGAGGAAATGGTTTAAAGAAGGACTTGAGTTATTAGAAGGGAACAACATCAATGTTAATGTGTAGGAGTGGTGATCAAACGCAGGGAGAATAGAAGGCCCATATCATGATGTTTGTTTACTATGTAATTCTTTTTCTAGTCTGACAGGACTGTCACCTAAGGCATTAAAGTATATCCTGAAGAAACTCAAGGACATGTGAGAATTATTCCTAAAACTGTACTGTACCAGCACAGCTGGGCTAAAAGGATGTGTCTCATTAAAGAAACCTAACTGAAAACAACAGTGGCTCACATCATAAGTAATTATCTGAAGGTGGTAATCATGCACTTATGGGTTCTTAATTTCTCCTACCACATACAGTTAAAAGCATTTTGCTGGGAGTAAGATGAGTCCTTTGTGTAGATCGTGAGGAGTAAATATGGGAAGCCTGATGTATCACTGGTGTATTAAGTCATTATATGCTATCTTTAAATACACTGTGGTTTTTGTCAGAAGCTGGAGAAATTCAACATCAGGCTATACAGAGCCTGGGTTCTAAATATAGCAGTTACCCCCAAAAATGGAGCAGTAGAGTAAATCTTCATAGTGTGCTCTCAAAGGAGCCTGCCTGCACTGTCACAATGAGAAATAACTTGTTTTGGGAAATGCTGCATGCAGATGGGCCAAGCAGACATGCCTTGGGTGCAGGTGTGACTCTGCGTGCTGATAATGCGATTCGTGTCAGAAGCTAGTAGCTGGAGTCAGATTTGCCATTCTGATTTTGAAGTAATTTGGGACTACTGTAAGTGAAAGGAAGAAGGCAACTGCTTACAGAGTCATGAGTACCCTGTAGGAAAATAAAAGGTTGTTTTAATCTAGCTCCTGAGTCTGTACACATGGCAGTGTACATACGAGTCCTTAAAGAAACACAAAACATATAGAACTGCTATTTGGGAGAGATGCAGAGCTGCTACTCTGGATTTGCACTTTCTTATAATTTTTCTGAAATAGAAGTATCCCTTGTAGCTTTCATGAGAAAGAGAAGGGGAGGAGACTTGGTTAAATTTTACTCGGCAAGTCTTTCAGAATTGAAAGAGGCTTTATGAAATGTGATCTAGAGGAGTGAAAAAAGGCCTAAGGCAGCAATGGGGAGAGATGCTTGGGAAGAGGATAATGATTGAAAAGTATGTAGGAGGGGAATCGAAAGAAGCCCATGGGTGGGACGATAGGTACAGGGAGCTTAAGCAAAAGGCCAGATGAATGAGGAGAGGGAGGTTACTTAAGGAAGAAAATTGAAGATTATGTTTACAGTAAAATTATTGGAAAGGTGGTGCTGGAGAAGGTTTTTTGTTAACCCAAAATGAGGTGAGACAGGCAACGGGAAGGTGAAGATGGAGAGGAAACCTGCTCTCAACCTGGAAATTGCTGATAGAGTGGGTAGGTGGGAATTTCTTTGGACTGCTGAATAGGATCTTAGAAACAATGTGAGGGACAGAACGATACCCATCAGTGAGGGGGTGGGTGTGGGGGAAGAAGGAAGAGATGATAACAGCAGAGTGCCCTTGCAGCTGAAAGGGAGCACTTGCATCATCATGAGGCTGGTGTGATTTGAAAACTGTAAGACTGAAGCATCTTATTTTATTCTCTGTGCATCTCCTTTGTTACTTCACAGAATCAAAACCCAAGAAGCTTAGCCTGTGTGAAATTGAAAGGGAAAAGAAATGTTTGATGTTTATAATACGTTGTAACATCATGCAAGTATGTATGTCAAAGCCCAAAAGTAGGAAAACATCCAAAATGCAAACAGGTAAAATGAAACATGTCTTAATTGTTTCAGGTGTAATGCTAAGTTTGGTTTTGTTCAGTTAATGCTGTTAAAATACAGCATTTTGAACTGCACAGATTTTTTTAAGACTGAGGGAACAGTACAGGAATAGAGTAGTAAGACAACTCTGTAACATCCCACCACTACGGATTTATTGTCAATGCAGTTTGGGTAGAGTATGTGCAAGAGAGATTATGTGCTGTGCAAGCACAGGAGTCGGTTGGAAATCAGAGAAATTTTGAGGTATAACTTGATCCAAAAATATTTGTAATTACTTAGACAAAAATAGTCTGAAGTCGACACTTCACCTTGTGCAGTGTAGAAAAAATATTAATTATTTGACACCTTGTCAACTTTATGAAATGGAAATAGGTGAGACTGAAGAATGAAGATTATTAATGAAGGGAGAGATTGATGCCCAAAAAGTAAGTAGAAAGAAAATTCATCCTTGTAGGGACATGGGAGATGACTTAGCAAATAAGGAGTCATGAGTGACAGGAGATGTGCAATTCCAACAACATATCATGGTACGGTAATATCTAGCAGCATCTTCTGAGACTAGGAGAACAGGTCTAGGTTGATTCACTGACAAATCAGGTATTTTTATTACAAGGAAGTTTCCCCACTATTTGGAAGGTGTAGATATTTTTGTTGTTTGTGAAACCTGTTCCATAGGGTAAGAGCTGTGAGGGCACAGTAAAAGTGTCTGCAAAAATCAGTGCCATTTGAACAGGGAAGGGGAATGAGGTGGTGTTTATGAAGAGCAGTTTCAGATCGATAATCCATTCCACAGCACTTCCACAAGAGATGTGACAAATGGCTGCATCTGGTTTGGGGCTGCTTTTTAGTTAGTCTTTAACTTTTACTTTTGTGTTCAGCTGGAAATGAAGACAAAAAAGACTTTTCATTGTGTTAGACTATTCCTTTTTCCTGCACCCAAAACCTCATCTTCCTTCTTGGGTTTAGAGGTGTTTTTAATCAAGGGCAAAGGATAGTACAGACCTATGTTCACTGTGACAAGATCTACTACTTATTGGTGCTGGTGACAGAGGCCAGGAGACGGACATCTCTGAAGTATTTTCCTACTCTTCTGTCTCCTGTGACTGACAGCAGTAGTGGAGTGACAGCGATGCTCCCAAGAGAAAACAGCAAGAGCAAACACAAATGCATGTGGCCCTATGGGAGGTTCTTCAGAAATGCCCTCTGCCCTTCTCAAAAAGGCTTGTCATGGTGGCATCTTACAGCAGATATGTTTTACCTGTAAACAGGAGTTTGTGAAAGCAGAACCCACTCATAATAAAATAGTCTCTTGACTCTCCTTAGTGTGGCTACCTGCTCAAGAGCTGACACAAATTATGGGAAAAAATCATACGCAAGTGAACAGTTATCACCCTTCTTAGGGCTGTTGGCATCTCTCAGTGCTATGGAGCCAGCTTCTAACTTTCTGGAGGAAGTTAAAAATTAAAATGAATTATTTAACTGTTTTGTTGACATGATTCCAAACTTCCTGACTATTACTTCAGAAGAGGTTGCAAGTTCTCAAGTTTTTGTGTCGAAACAGTATTTCCACTCTTGAAAAATCTATCTGTGATGAAGAAATGTTTTTTCCTAGGTTTTTTTTTTTAAAGATCCTATCTCAGTTTGCCTTTAAGAGATATTAAATGCTTGTAAAGCTCTTTATCCTATTTATTCTGAAATCTCTTCTTCATCAAACTACTAGAAATCCCAAATATAGGCTTTTTATACCTAAAAAGCATGTTCCAGTGTGGCAGGTGTGCTGGGATGCTGTTCAAGAGTTTAGAGTCTGAGCTCTGAGCCCATCCTCGTTAAATTGTGAAATTTGCCAGTGAAATGTGGCCAATGATCAAAATTGTCAAGATTACCAAAATTATCAGCATTTGGACTGTCCCTACATACCTTCATGTCCCAGAGTTACCCTGCTCAGAGTCTAGCCCTGAACCAGCAGCTTCAGCACGTTGTCTCAGGATCAAACGATTCCCAGGCTGGTGAAGTCTCAGCAGGGCAAAGAACAGGATAACAAAACTGGATGGAAAAAAAAAAAAGAGCTGAAAGCCTAGATTGCCATTAGAGTCTGGACTCTGCAAGATTTTGTCATTCTTTTTGATCCTTTGCTGAACTGCTTGCTGCAATGGCAGGGGCTGGAGGAGGGTCAGGGAGATTGCGGATGTCTACCTTGGTATTTACATGGTCTGAAGTTGTGCAATCGCTTGTGTTTCATGCCACCTGATCTGTGAATCCATTTGACCTACACAGATACACCTGTTTAGAAACACATCAATCCTCTTCCAGGATGCAGAATTGCTGACCAAGATCATTTCACATGTTCATGATGCTGTATTTTTAAGAGCAGGCTGATCTTATGCTAAGCAATAAATACTGGTCCCTCAGTCTTGGAGTTTGTTCTGTTTTTAAATTTTTTTTTAAATACAGTCTGAGACTATGGTTTTGGAGGAGTGTTACTTAAAATAGCACAGCACTTATAAGTCAGACTTAAGGGGGGATCTTTTTTAGCTACTATACTACATTGATCTTGTCCATGAAATCGTGGGTTGTTTGTGTATTGTCTGGTGTAGACCAAGCTATGTTGCATTAAAATGTTGTTCCTTATACAGTTTGTAGAATTAATGAGTGAAATAAACTGGATCGGGTTTTTCTCAAGCCACTCTAAATATACTAACAAAAGCAGTCTTTTGCTGGCATGGACTGTACTGCACTAGATGAATGCAGCTACCCTGATCAACTCTTTAGTGTGCAGCCTAGCCGTGTTTTCCTACTGCAGGCAAATGTTAAGTACAAAAGGCTAAGTGACCCAGAATTAGGGCCTGAGCTCTCAGACAGTCTTCCTGTTAATGGCTCGGTTCCTCTTTGAAGATAAATCCTATCTCTGGTATGCAGAAGTAGATTTGTTTTTAACACCGACTCCGGTGTGCTGCAGCCTGTTTGCTTTTCCCAAGGACACAAAGGACAGCGTGGCCTCGATCACCATTCTCCTCCTTACCCTCGGCAGCAAGTCAGTACATCCATAGCGTCCTCTTGGCTGTTGTCGCTGTTTCCAGGGCAGTGGTAGTGCTTTTTTTTCATGTCAGTGCATTGAAAGAGTGTTTCTGTCATCTCATGTCCAAAAGCACACACAGATACTAAAGAGGTACACTTGAAAGAAAAGGAACTATAATAATTTCTCAGTTAAAAAAATCTAATAGTGTGGAAATCTACCCTGCAGGAGCTGTATTGGTATAGGGCTAGCAGTTAGGCGTAGGGGCAACAAGCTCACTGAGAAAGGAGCAGCACAGTGTGGTGGCTTGATGCTTTCAAGGTGTGCTAAAGCGTGTGTGTGGTATGGCTGGCAACAGCGGTTCTGGCAAATACGGCTTCCGTCATCCCACCAAAAAACACTCTGAAGGAAATCAGGAGAGACAGAAGAGGTAGTGGAGCAGAAGAGCGTTTAGAAAGGAGTAAAACTAAATGGAGCCTCCAGACAAAAACTGAAAATTTAATATGTGATCTTGATTGAATGAATGTAGTATAAACCCACAAAATTAGTCTCTGCTTAACTTCATAATGTGCCTTTGCATGGAGATAGTTCGGCAGGGGAGCTGCTGTAAAAATCTTCCAGCAAAGAAAGTAGCCTTAACAGAATAACCCTAGGGATTTGGGCAACTTGTTTTGAAAAATGAACACTGTTTGAAGGAGACAAATAGACTAGCATAGTAATAAATAGCATTAAAAAATGACCTTAAGAGAATGCTAAGTGCTTAAAAGTCAGGAAATGCCAGAACTCGTTTGTGAGAGCCATTGTAGTGCAGCCTGTTTCTAAAATAGTACAGTATCTTGTACATCATCTACACCCTTCAGTACAAATGAATAATATCTTTTTGTTTGCTATTAATACTAAATTTTCAGAGATGATTGAAGATCTGGAAGGATAAGCAGCACAGGAAATACGACAGGGGCTTCTGTTCCTTTAGCTGCAAGCTGTCTTTTATGTAGCTGTATGAGAATAAATTGCCATATTGCATGTATTGCCGTTGTACTGTTGAAGCCAATGTCCTCATCAAAAGTCTGCTGAGATGTTTTGGGCACCGAGGGGGGTTGTGCCTGCCTCCAGCCCCTGGATGCTGCATCTCTCTCTTATCCCCGGAGTTTCTTCCAACTGTTGAATATTAGGGCTTAAGGCGGCCCCACCAAGTTACAGGTCCCTCATATGGTAACAGATACCAGACTTGACAGCTTTAGGATAAATGATTTATCTCTAAATAATGTTGTGGTGACAAATACAGATCAGGATTACAATTATGCAGGTTGTTACAAAGAAATGCAGTCATTCCGTAGCACAATTATCCAGGTTGAAACAACAGCAAATCCAGTGATTCACCAGTACTGAGCTAAACTTAATATCCGAGTATGCAAAGACCTACAAAACCATGGTCATAACCATGATGATCAGACAGGTTCGCAGGAAGCAGGGCATGGCTTCCTTGGCTGAGCAACTCGGGCCAGCTGGCGGGCTCAGGGAATTCCTCGTTCACCAGTTGGGGTGTCCTCTTGTTGAGACATGGAACTACTATCTGGACTTGTTGATCAACCATCACATCCCACCTCTGGCTCCCCTCTGTACCAATCCTTTGGGGCATGTGGTGCCCAGAAATATTGCATAAGGCAGTACTGGCCCCAGGTGCCCACCCCTTGATGGTGACTCAGCCAGGAAACAATGGTTACCATGGGCCAAGAACCTGTTTAGCTTGGTTCCGGAGATCCATTTTCCTCAAGCAGCCTCCATTGTTGGTGGCCAGGCTTCCACCAGCTTGAAGGATCTTTGCTGTCTTTTGTCCTTTGAACCTCTTCAGAACAACGTGTGTGTTCTTCAGAAGGGAAGAGTGAAGGATGCTTTCCTCCTGCTGGAAGCAATGGCTTTCACCTGCTGGAAGGATATCTTCTGCAGGCTGCAGCTCTGGCAAGCAGGTAGCTGTCTGAAGGTTTTGTCTGTCTGCTTTTCTATACACAAAGTAACTGATGCTTGAATTAACCTGTGCTGGTCACGTAAACAAAATCAGGATGCTCAAATGTGTGTGTGTAATTCATAGAGTAGTTCGGTTCTCCTCCTTCTCTAGATCCCTTTGTATGTGTTTTTGGGGTTGGATTAGGAGTACATCAGGCTTGTTTCTTGTTACTAGACATACCTGCTGCTGTGCAAAGAGGCTGTGTCACCTAGGCTCTGTTAGAGCTCTTGGCTGTTGTCTAAATGCCCTGCAGGTGTAGTGATAGGTAGCACAATTTACCACTTTTCTTTTCCGGCATAAGCACCTCTCTAGCAAAATGTAGTCACCCAGGCAGGTTTTAAAAGGCAAGGTTAGGGGGAAACAAACTGTTGAGGGGTTGAGGTCTGCCAAAATTTCAGAAGAGAAACAAGATCTTTATACATTTGGTACTTTTAAAGAGAATTAGCATACAGAATTTTATTACAATGAAATAGCAAGGACCCCAAGCCTTTCTTAGAGCCTTCTGAGGTCCCACTTTTAGGAGGAGTTTGACTTAATCATAGAAGGTATCTCCTTTCTCTATTGTGCCCAATACAACAAGCCAAATGTCCTGTTTTTCTCTGACATGCTGTAGCTGATCACTGAATATGTGCTGAGACTGCAAAAATACTTTTGTAATCTCAAAGTTTCGCATGCAGCATTCTGATCAGCAGCCTCTGCCTGACCCTCCCAGCATGGAAGCGTGCAAGGCTGGGTAGCAATGGGTCCGGCACTGGAGAACCAGTTTCGAAAGGCAGGATTGCCTTGTTAGTCAGATGGCTTGGCTGTGTTGTGACTTGATACCTCTGGAGCGCAGGTTGCTGCACACCTGCATGCAGCCCTCTCGGAGCTGCACACCCATCTGGCGTGCACGAATGCTCCTCACCCCTGCAGTGCCTTCTCGGTGAGCCTCAGGAATTTCGTGGTAAGGCCGGGCATGCCGAACTGTGTCTGAAATTTATTACCAGATGAGTAGAAAATTAAGTTCTTATCAAGATCGCATATTAAAAGAGTGGCCCAGTGGCAGATTAACAGCTGTCGGCATGCTTTTTACGCAGGTGCCTATCGATGGGGTCCAGGAGCCGCAGGCGGATGCTACCAAAGGGCGCTGCCTGCGCCGGACGGTGAGCGTCCCCTCCGAGGGCCAGTTCCCCGAGTACCCGCCAGAGGGGGCCACCAAACTAGGTAAGTCAAAACCTTGGCCGCAACAAATTGATTTTAATTTATAGCTGTAAGCCGTATCAGAGAGCACTTCTTCCCCGGCAGCATCCTTACAAAGCAGCCTGCTGAGGTGGGTAGCATCGCAGCTAGGTGATGGTGGAGGTTGTGTGACCGTGGTGTTGTTTGTAAACGTCTGCCGGCAAAATAACTTCCAAACACCAGGATTTATCCAAACATCAGTGAGGTGGTTATGGGGTACGAGAGAAGGTGGGCTGCTGCTGCACACGGGAAGCTGTGTTTGAACGGTTACTAGGCAGCCCTGGGATTTACAACTGAGAGCTGCTGAACACAGGTCAATAGGAATGCAGCTTTTGCAGATAGCTGTACGTCGTTCCCGTTGGTTTTTAGAACTGTTATGTGGTTATGTTTTACCTCACTTTGAGTCTCTCTGGAATTTCCATTGCTTCATGTTTTCGTAACAAGTACTGGCTAACAGGTTTTTCTATAACTTACCTCATGCCCATTCAGGGTGCAGTTTCTGAAAGAACCAGCCAAGTGCCTGCTGCTGTTGGCTGTTGTTATACATGTTGAAATGTAGGAAAAGCAAAAGAAAGGGCAGATATTAAAAACGACAGACAGAAGCTCTGATGCAGTAGTTTCCCAAGTCCAGATTTGGCCCATTTCCCCCTCTTTATTCTATCCCACCTGTGGTTGCGTAAAGAGCATCATTTGAACTCTTTCCAGATGAAAGGAAGAGTGAAGGGAGGCAGCAACCACACACAAGTCAACTCTTCTTTCTATTCCCAACCTATGCAGGAAGGAACCTTGGCATAGGCTGAATAGGATCTAGGAGTAATTCTTCCTTAGTTCAGCTGTAAAAAATATCAATCCCGAGGGAGGGTAGGCTATGGGGAAAAAAGTAACATGCATCTCTAAACAGTAAAGAAGCCTTGATAACATTGTTATCAGAGGTGGAGAGCAGGTAAGGTATTCTTCATTTCACAGGCTCAGCTGCTTTTTATGCCAAAGAATTTTATTCTGTTGAGTAAATTGCACACAAGTCATTAAAATCCCACTCTTCTAGACAGTTAATTAACTCGTTGCGACTGTAGTACTTATTTATTTTTGCTTGCCAATACCACTACTTAACTATTCCGTATTTGAGGAAGTCAGGTAGTGTTCTTTTTTTTTTGGGTTTGTTTGATTCATGGATTAGAAGTCTGAAAAGAAGCAGGGCAGGTTGGGGATTTAGGAGGGAAAATACTTGAGGATGAGTAACATAAACAGAACCCCTACTGGATTTGTTTGTGGCATTTCAAATGCAGCTCTGAATGATCCTCTTGTTTTGCCAGATGAAGAAATATTCATTCTTGTTCAGAAGTAAAACCAGTATTAAACGTATTTAAACAGTGTTATAGGCAGACTACTGACTCCAGGTGTGTGGCTAGTGGGATGAACAAAGAATCATATTGCAGCCAGCCTGTGCTAGTCAGTGAGTATTATTTGCAGCTTTGCAAGCCAGAAAGACCGTTAAAATGTAGGATTTAAATGCCTTCTTTTTCTATACCATGTGCAAAAACGTGTAGATGAATTTCTATATTTCACTGAGCATCTGAATAGCCAGAAATCCCAGTGTTACATTTTTTTAATTTACATTGTAAACCTGGTAACCGTCTTAATTTTTTTATATTAGCCATACAGAATAGGTGACTGTGTTATTTGGGTATACGCATTACTATGTATTGTGCATGTGGCATCTTGTAGTGTGCTACTTGATGTACACCTGACAAGAATATATTAAAAATACAGGAGAAACTCATATACACGGTCTTGTCCATATGAGAGCTGTAACTGTAGTGAATATAGACATCACAAAGTGTGTAGCTAAAGAAAGTGGGCATGCAGTGGGAGGGGGAGAAGAAAGGCCTGAGCTGGAGAAAAATTGAGCAACGTCCATACTGTGAGGAAGTGGGAGAGAACGTTACATATAATGTCTGATTGCAGCACCCTAGGTAGTTTCCTTTTTTCACATCCTGGTTAGAAATGTCTCTTATGATTACAGAATTCCTGCTAATGGAAAAAAGTGGGTTGATAGAGAGCAGCTTTGTGTCAAGAAGTTGAGCCAGAGGACAAACCAGTGAAAAATACTATTGAAGAACTTTACAAAGAGAAAGAAACGGATGGTGGCAACCAGAATGTATCACTGACAGTACAGATAACAACTGGACTAAAATAGCTTTGGAATGGACACCAAAGCTGAAAAGTGCAGCAGAGGGAGCTAAAATATCTAGCAGAGAAATTGCTACACAGAGATGTTAAGAATATCTAGCTTGTCCTACAGAATCATTTTATAACATGGTAACAGCAGGCATTGCATCTTATGGTGATACCTGAAATTACTACTTGCAGATGAGCTCCTTAGGGCTGGCTCTAGTGCAGAGGTTAAGGTGTAGCAATGGCGTTTGCTTTTTTCCCTAACTAAGATTGTCATATCGCTCTTGCAATTTATTTGTTTGTTTGTTCTAAAAAATGGAAAGCCAAGTGATGGAACTCTTTTTCACCTGTAGCACTACAGTTACACCTTGTATGAAATGTCAGTCTTTTTGTTAATGGAGCAACTGGAACTGTGCTCTTCAGGGGCTCTGCATAATCAGCAGTAGTACCCATTCTGCAATTTTTTGTGGCATTCTTTATAGCACTGTGCATACATCCTTGTAGCACCATTCCTAGGAGGTGTGTGGGAGAGAAACTACCCACGTTACAGCTGGGAAGTTGAAGCAAGAGATAATGGTAACTCACTAAAGGTCAACATTAAGTCAAGTGTGCTTTACCCAAGGGCTGTTGTAGTCATTCTTACCATCTCTTTCATTTTTACCCTTGCTGCAGGGTTGGCTCAGCTGTTCGTGACGCAGCTGCTGAACCACCATGGTTAACAGTCCCATGTACTAAGATAGACACCAATTTCCACATACTTCAGTACAGTAAGCTGTAATTTGTGATGGTTCAGCAGCTGCTAGAAGAGCAGCTGAGCCATCCCTTCTGTGCAGGCAGAAACCACTGTAGTCACCATTGAGTGAGAGCCAGAGGGGTGGACACAAAGATAAAACACAAGATAGAAAGTGACTTACCTAAACAGTGAAAACTCATAAAAGAATTTAAAAACTGTAACTCCAGAGGACAATCACCATCTACTGCTAGCTTAGGAGATTGTCCTCTGCTTGCAGACAGTGGAGAGGTTGTTTCTAATATTGAAATTCTTAATTCCTATCTGGAAGGTACACTGTACACAAAGTTGTGTCAGCAAGCCATCCATTAAATATATGCCATGAAATTTCCTTGATACATAATCTGTATCATTGTAGTAATACCTCTCAGTGAGTGAATAGGCACACTCTAAATATGTAATTTACTTGCTAGGATTTCATCTTGGCAGCACTTATTCAGAGGTGCTTCCATGCAGGGAAGCTAAAAATGTAGCTGTAATTTCTCCCTAACTCCAGCTTGACAGCCTCTTTCCTCCTTCTTTCAAGCATTACTTTCAGTGGGCTAATTCTGTTACAAACTGTGTGATAGGCCCTGGAGACCAGCACCTAAATGGTTATAGGAAGAGGCAAGGTGGAGAGAACCCAATCTGGTCCATCTCTTGTACTTGCCTCCATTTCTGCTTCAGATGCTGCTCTTTTTCTAACAGGTGTATTTTTTCCTGTTAGGGAGATTACATCCTTTGTAAAGGATCATTGTTTATAATAGCATATTGGAATTAACCATTCATACAGTAAAAGCATGATTCAGTTTTCCACCATTCATGCTGTTTGACAGACTAGTAACAGTTATTGCTTCCTTTCCCAAAATAATCATCTTCTTTCTTACTCTGCTTCCTTCTCACCACCTGCTCTCACTAAATGAGAGTTGTTAAGGAGAATATGTAGTAAAAGTTTTGATTCTGGCATCTGGGTACATCTTTGTGAAATTAGTAAGAGATTTTTGCCTGCATATGTGAAAATGTCAGGAGGGATTGAAAGTGAGGAAATGCTTTGGGGTTTGGTTTATGGGTTTTTAACTTATTTTTGAATTATTAGGAAAGAGCATCATCAGGGAGAGAGTTTTTTGAGATTCTCTGATGCTTAGAAAGGCAAGTCTTGATGTAAATAGATTTTCTTTTTATATTTGGAGATGAAGTCATCTGAGAATAAAATGAAGACTTTCGTTTGTTGAAATGAGTTAACCCTGTTTTTTCTCACTTGCATCTATGACTGCTGAATATGAAGGCTCTTGAGAAAAGATTGCTGAAAGCAGGTCAGAGGTAAAGATGCTCTTTGCAAATTTTTGTTTTGTCCTCACCTTGAGTCACTAGCACTGAGAAATTTTGTTTTGTACCCAGTCGCTTGGTCTAATCAATGGGAAAACATAGTTTGTACCCTCTATCCACACTAGATGCTGCCATGCTTGCTGGTTGTTGCCTTCACTGATCTAATTGCTCTAAACAATATTAACGTGGCATGGAGATGAGGAGCTCTGGTAGATTGGTTCTACAATACAAACGAGCAGCCAAAGGTGAGAGGAAGGGAGGCAGGGACTCCTTAAACTACCCTTGCTGCTGACAGAAGTGTCTGGAGCCACACAATTAAAGCAGCAGCTTGTTGTTTTTCTTTTCCCCCCTTTTCCCGCCTTTTCCCCATGCTTTCTGCCTTTTCCCCCCGCTTCCCCCTGCCTTCCCCCTTTTCCCTCTGCTTCCCCCTACCCTGTCCCATCCTGTTTCATCCCATCTCTGAAAATATATTCCAGTTTCTTGGCTGGAGAGAGAATAGCCACCAAGACTGAGGACAATCTGGGTAAGCAAGCCTTACACCTCTCAGGAGCTTCTGTGTAATCAGCTTTGCATAAACAGCGTCTACTGCATGTCAGTATCTATTCACACTTGCATAGCTCCCTAGCTTATCTTCCAAATTGTGCTGGAGTCCCCTTCACTTCATCAGAGAACCAGCTGGTCTTTAGTGCCTTAGCTCTCTTGGTATAGCATTAATAGCTGTTACTCAGCTGTTGACTCCCATCTCAGCTCTGCAGCTCTTCTCCCTGTCCTTTGGTACAGTTGCATCTCTACAACCTACTGTTATCATCTATTCTTCCTCCTTGGGAGGAACCTCCTGTGCCCTGGTGAGTTGCCATTCTCTGAGCGTCTCTGTAAAGATTTCCTTTGCGACCACTGACGTGGCAGTGGAAGAGCAGTCATGCTGATGCCTGGTACTCAGCACTGCTGGCGTACTGGGGATACTGGGTCCCATGTTGGGCCCACCACTTGAAGAAGGATGTCAAGAATCTAGTGACAGTCCAGCAGAGATCTGCCAAGGTCATTTTGTTCAGAAGTATGTGACCCATGAAAAGAGGCTGAGAGAGCTGGGCTTGTTTAGGCTGGCAAAAAAAAGGCTAAGGGGTTGATGTGATAGTCTGTGGCTACTTGAAAGAGAGCTTGCAGTAATGCAACCAAACCCTTCTCGATAGTGGTAGATGATAAAACAAGGGGGAATGACCACAAGTTGCACTTCGGGAGATTCAGACTGAGAGATTAAGGGAAAGTTTGGCACCAGGAGGGTAGTGCAGCACTAGAACAGGTTGTCCAGGAAGGTTGTAGAAAGTTCATCCTTCAAAGTGGCTCAGCTGGACAAAGCCACAGCTGACCTTACTGGGTGTTGGCAAGGCCTTGCTCTGGGTGGAAAATAGGACTAGATAATCTTCAGGGGACTCTTGCAACCAGTGTTTCACTGGTTCTCTGTTTTACTTTTTATCCTTTCTTGACTTACTTTTCCTAGCATGTGTGTATCCCTCTTGTTGTAAAGCAACTGTAACATGTCTTGTGCAGAGACTTCTCTGATTGTTTTCAGCCTGTTATTTGAATGAAATAAAACTGATGCTGTATCTGTGTTCCTCCTCTTTCTCCAATACTTTGTCTTTCAGCCAACAAATACTGAATTTGAGAGGTCTCAGGGGTACTAAGTTCCTACAACTTTCATAAAAATGCATGGCCTGGTGATCATATGGGAAAGAGACTGGACAACTTCTGATTAAAACAGTATTGCAATGTGTGCTCGCGTTGGGAGATCAGCACTAAAATGCAAATAGATAGGAAACTAGGCACCCTTACTTTCCTGATTACACAACTGTTACACGGTGGGCACCTAATCTGGAATTCGAGCTTGGTGGTAAGCCACCCAAGTTGGATTTTTTCAAACCTGAATTTCTTCAAGTTAAGCACATAAATGAGAGGACTGAGTTTCGCAGCAACTGCAGCTATCACTACCTTTTTCAGAAAGACTGAGGCTGCTAAAATTGGTCTCTAAACAACTTTAGGAGTATACTTTAGAGCTAATAAGTAAAATATACCTTCTGCACTATGGTGAACTACATGTACAGTTTTGAATTTTGGTACAGGTACTTGTAATGTTTGGCTTAGATGCACAGTTGGTAGATTTTTCTTCTTAGTGATCACCCCCTTTGCATTCCCTCAAGCTCATTTTTTCAGTAAAAGTTGCACTTAATTCAGAATATTCTCTGATCACAGGGGAAGAAGTGACAAAAATGAAGTACAATCTGTTTTGGTGCTAGATCCATACTGTATTGCTGTCAGTTGACCCATTAGCTGTGCAGAAATCCAGCCTCTGTACTGTTTTAAAAGGTTATGTCCAGGGGCTTGGAAATGGAGTGAACAACAGAGATTAGTTAAGTGACGTCTGGTTTCAGTGCTGCCTGGTGTGTACCTCTTACAACAGTTCCCTGCAAGCTGCTACTGAGCCCTCCTACGTGGGGATAATTGCACCAAGAAAATACACAGCCCGTGCTCTTCCTTCAGGTAAAAACTTGGCAGGAGAGAACAGGCATTAGCTAAAAAGATTTCTAGGGTTATTTCAATAACTGCTGTTTCTAAGAGAAGGTTGTTTGCAACTAAAAAAATCAAAGCTGAGCCTTGCTTTCTGTATATTCCAGTTGGAACGAGTACTTTGTGATGAAAGAATAAATAGATTTACTTTGTGCTCACCACATAATTAAAATCCTTGTGCACTAAGGTTTAGGATGAATACCTGAAAAGGGTGAAAAGGGTTACTACTTTGGCGGGAGAGACAGTCTGTTTTGGAAGAAGAAAGGTTGGTTGTGACCTGGTCAATGAAAGAATCTGCAATGCACCAATCTTTACATATTCAGTAAAGATTAACTTAGGAAAGATGCAGGAATTTGAAATAATGGAGTTCCTGTAACTTCTAATAAAACTATGTGCTGAAAAGAGGGCTGTCCCTCCTTCCACCACTCCGCTTTGCCTACAAACAATATCTTGTAGAAAGTGAGGATGAAAAAATGCAGTTTATAGCTCTCTCCCTGTATCTCAGCTGTAGGGATTTATGATGTGTCTTGATGAAATCATTTTCCCAATAGCACTGTCTGCTTTTTCGCTATGTTGCTATGTGCAAAATAACTATCTCCTGTCAACTATTATGCATGGCAGGGATGCAAAATAGGGCTTTGGTTTCATCCCTCAAATTGAGGGGTGTGTTGTATAGCAGTATCTCTGGCAGAAAGATGTATTCAGATGTGCTGACTTGTTTGCAGCTCTTTGGGTTCGCCCGATTCGGGCTTGCACAAGCGTGTTTGTATATACATGCACGATATACATGAGAGAGAGATTCACATCCTTCTCTCTGCAGACCCAGGGGTCCAAAGGACCAGATGTGTTTCTGTCCGTTGCCTTTATTGTTTAATTTAGCAGCCCCCAATGAGTGGTTTGGGGATATTTTTTTTTCTTTTTGATCTGAAACTGCTTTGTACCAAAAATCTAAATTGAAAGGTCCCCAACAGCTGCAAGGTGATACTCTAATGAGATCAGTGCAGAAAGCACCGTTCTGCACTTGTGTGGTTTCACGCTGCTCGGTGTTGGCTGAAGAGCTGGCTGTGTTTCTGTAGGCTGCGGGCAGGTACTGTGCACGTTCAGCTGCACGGCTCTGTTCTTCACTGACTTTCAGCCCTGACCTGGCAGTGTTACCAGAACCCATGTGTGGGAGCCTTTTGTGAGCTGAGCTCTGAAGCCTTTCACTCACGTAATAGCACAAACGAGGCTTTGCTAAAGACTGTTTTGCTTCCTTCACTGTCTAGTGCGTTGGGTCATGGACTCTTAGTGCTGGGACTGTTGGGTACGACTAGTAGGGACTGTAGCTATGCTGAGATCAATTGAAACTCTAAAACTTTAACTGTCTTTAGATTACATTTTTTACCCATCATGTTCTACCCAAAATGCAAATATACGCAAACTTCAGTTGCATTTTTAAAAATCTCCTGTGAAACACAGCTGTTTTGGGGGATTGTTAAAGAACCAAAAGGCTACACTAGGAAACACCTACTGTGTGAAAAGTGTCCTGCTATCTTATGCGTCCACAAAAGAGGGTAGGAAACTGAGAAAAGCCCTGAAGTAATCTGAAATTTGGACTATGTACAGTGCAATTTGCTTGCCTTGGAAGGATGAAGAATTTGGACAACTCTGCTTGAAACTAAAACTGACTCCAGGGAGGCTAGATGTACCAAACCGGATGGCTGGATCTCAGTGACATTCCCCCTGGGCAATTGGAGTTATTTGTATACAGCAAATTGCCAAGCTGCTATCTTCTTCTTCTTCTTCTATAATGCAAGCAAAGCCAAAGGATTTTGTTTTGTTCTGAATGCTGCTGAAACTTTATTCTCTTGGACACAGATCATCTGTGCTGAAGGCCAAGTTTTGTCATGAAGCAAATTTTATATGTTTAGATCTTAAACCTTTTTAGAGCAGTGATTGACACGGATATGAACACATAATCTTAACTTTCTAGTATTGACACATAATCCATTAGGGTTTTTTTCCCCCCTTGGAAATTTATTATTACATTCCTGCCCTCTACTTCCAGCACACATAAAGAATCGCTTTAGAGATTTTAAGATTTTGTTACGTGAGCATAAAGAACACTTTATAAGTAGAGCATGTTGCGCAATGTGGTAATTGCTAAGAACTAGTAGCTCTTGGACTTGGACCATCTGGGGCAGATTTGTTGACTGTGTTCTAACCAAACCTCAGTTTATTATGAAGGAAGCTATCATTTTCCTTAGTTTTCTCAACCACAACAATAAAAAGTTATTTATGAGATTCTTTAGAGAAATCTACCTTAAATCATGCATGAACTTACTGTGGATTGTTAAGTTTTGTAGGTTCTCTTTTATAGTAGTTTGATCTTGTCGCAAAAAATAATTATACTTCACCCAAGCAAGTATACTTGCCTTTTTTCCTTCAGTGACAACCAGCTTAACATTTAATGGAAAAGTAACTTTCCTTCCTACAGCCTGAGTTTCCTTATCTTAAGTCTTGTCTAGAGTTAGTTTGAACTGTTGAGCTAAATTTAAAAATGTTGATGTAATTAAATTAGTTCAGACTTTGGTATTAGTTATGGAATTAGTTGCTGATCAATTTATTGCTTTAGCATAAATTGATACTTGACAATGCAAATATTTATGAAATTGGATTAAGTGCATCTAGTTTGACATTTGTATGAAATTAAACGTACAAAGTTCTCTCCACTGCTTGGGTGTGCAGCGTGCACACCCTTGTCTTCCTGCTTTGTCACCCTCCTTGGTGCTGGTTCTATCGCACACTTGCCAGCTGAATCGATTGGACTTCACGCAGCAAAATCATGTTCACATACATGTTGTGTTGATGGGTTAGCTTTGAATCTGATCTGGTAGATGTTCCAAATAACCCTGCAGCCATGTGGTGGCTCCAACACAAAGGAGATGGTAGGAGCATGTTGCTTAAGGGCAGCAGGAGAGCCAAATTGTTTCCACTTCTGCGCTCACCCCTAGTAGCAGCCTGGAGTTATAGTGGCTTGGGTGTAATATGAAGCTGCTGTGTTAGCTTTGATCTGCCAGTGCACGGACAGTAAGAGTGGAGCCGAGGCAGCAGAGACTTGAACAAGGGCTGTGCAAGATTTTCAGAAGAGCTTGTGTTACTACCCACTTCTGCTGCTGCTGAAGTCTGTGCTCTCACATTCTTACAGCTGCTGTTACTTGAACTACCTCTGGTATGTCTTTGTGCATTGTAGTTAGGGCTCATGCCTTGCTTTCGAAAACTATTTCATTAGGGTTGCACATTTTTCTGTCCAAGGCACAGCCTTAAGTTCCCTATCTCATGCTAGCTATGCATACATTGTGTTACAAGTTTATCCACTTCTGTAGCATTCATGTGTTTCTGCAATCTTTTTATAGTCCAAACTTCAAAACGAGAAAAATACGCATGCGATATTTCATGGACAGGCCTGTACAAACAGTGGGGAAAAATGTGGAGTCCTTCTGGAGGACCATTCAAGTGATGCTTCTGGGAACTTTAAAGAAAAAGATTTGTTTTAAAGAAGTGCACTGTGCTGAGTAGTAAAAAGATCACATTTTATAATTTTAATGAAGCTTGGGACTGTTACTTCTGCTTTTTTTTTTCTTGGTTTTGTGTTGTTTCTAGAAGGTTTGGACCAGTGGTTTTTTTCTCTCATACCTCCCCTTTTCCTCAGCATACTTTTTCCATGTCATGGTATGTTGGACGTCCTCATAGCAAGTGAATATGGACAAGCAGCGTTGGCTGCTATTGTACTATAATAATCGGTGAGCTGCCCTGTGTCTTATCTCTAGAGTGCTGAAAACCTGTGAATCCTTGTATTTTTGGTTTGGCCTTTGGCAAGTTTCCATCTATGCATCTGAGCTGCCCATACTGAAATGTCTTTGAAGGTATTCAGTGAAAGGCTTTTATATGTCTGCTTAAAAAGTGCTGAAGACTTTTTGTCATTGTTGCTCTAGGATCCAAAGTTTTGGGGCATTTTCTTCCTTATAATTAATTCTGGTTGAGGATGGCAGAACTTGCTAAGAAAGCTGTAATGGGGCAAGAAATCCATTGTCAGTTATATATTGGGTTTTTCCATGCAAGACCTCAGGAGATTTGTTTTCCATCAGGCAGTAGTATTCTTACATCTTCAAAACAGTCTATGAACATGAGCTAATTAATCTCCGTGATACCTTTGGAAAGAAGACAAGTAGAGTTTTTAAAAAATAAAAGAAGCGGAATTTTTGGTATTTCCTGTGCCATTTTGTGATATTTACACTTCACTGGGGCAGTGACACACCTCCTGTGGGTGAACTGCTTTTTACTGATGCATAAATAAGAAGGCTTATAATATATGAGGTGGCTTAGATATTGAATTAGACTTATTCAAGCATGTACTGGATATTTTGGTAACCTGCTACCTCTTTTGTAAATGATCACTCTTTCATAGCACAAGGAGAGGAAAGAATAAAAACTGATTTTTTTTATCTGCAAAATAGACAAAAACGTTTCAGCAGCACAGCAGAGATAATTTACTTAGAAGAAAAATAATAAAGCCACAGAGGAAAAGTGGGCTATTGAACTCTGCTGGAGTTCATCAGAAGCTCTTCTAACGGGCACCTCCTTGTCGCAAGCAAATCCCTGATTCCCAAAAGAAGTGTTGGAGATGGAGAGGACTATATGTTCTAGCAGTGATTAGTGTCCATTAAGATTCAACTTGGTGTCCAGTAAAGTGCTTTTGGCTACAGGCTAATAATTCTTGATGCATATTTGAGACTGCTTTATCTTGTGCATTACCCATTGAAGAATTGAAGTGGGGTTCTGCTTTTATTTAAAAAAAATAAAATTTCAGGTAGAAATGCAAATATTTCCTTGGCTAGCAGCCTTGATTTTTCAGCAAGTTGAATATAGTTTAGGTGAGAATCTGACCACTGAAAAGTCCAGTCATCTCACTTTTTCCTCACCGATGGTCTTTTCCCACGGTTATGTGGCATATATGCGCTCAAACGGTAGCAGGAAAGTCTAGAGCATCAACTTTGCTGACCCAGAGATACCCCTGTCATGCAAATAATGAATGTTTTGCTTTTGCAGTCACCTTCATTACCCTTTGGCTGCAGGTGATGTTGGGGATTGCTGGTCTAAAGGCTGGGAAACCCTAATGGAGCCTCCAGGGGCTGGTTGCTTTTGATCATCATTGGATTAGTGCTCTGGTCTTGCCTTGGTAGTGAGGGTAAGGTGTTGACCATTCCACCCAGCAGCAAACAGGAAAGGTTTAAAGAACATTTTTTGTAGGATTTTAGAGACTCTGGATTTTGGAAGAGATGTTTTATTCCTGCTCCTGGTAAAGCATGTGGTGGTGGGTTGACCTTGGCCGGCTGCTGGCTGCCCACCCAGCCACTCTCCGCCCCCCTCAAGAGGACACAACAACCGTCACAGGCAAACCAGGCTTGACTTATTAATTTAAATTATTGCCAATTCAAATAAGTTTGGAGGAACAAAACTTAAAAAACCACCTTCTCCCACCCCTTTTTCCAACTTCACGCCTTCATTCCTGACCCCTCAACTGCGTGCTGGGACCAGCTGAAACTGGTGTGGGGCAGCTGCGGTGCCTCCTCACAGAGATCTGCTGACTGCCAAAGCCTTGCCACCAGCATCCCACACTGGAACCTCGGCCAGTCTCCGGGTGGCGTTTCTGGGCACGTAGGGCAAGAGCCGCTTTCCTCTGCATTGTTTCGGTGATCAGTACAGGGTGTGAGCTGAAATGAGTACTTTTTCCTGTTAAGGATGCTATACTTAGTTTATTCAGACTATCAGTGCTCTGAGATGTTAGAAAATGTAATGATGTTTCTTAGCTTTGAAATTAATTTCTGAGTCCTTTGCATAAGACTAAGTAATGGAAACTTTGCTGAATACAGACAACTGGTTTTTTTAGATAAATTAACCTGGAATATGTTGGATATATGAAGAGAACATTTATTAAAATAATTTTCTAGTAGCTTCTCCCCCTGCATAATTTGGCACTTTAAAAATCTTCAGCTAGCTGAGTGTTCCTATACATATTTCTAATTTTAAGTAGTTCAGATAGATCATAGGAAGATAGACCCTAAGTCGGTATCTCGCCTTTAGTTATAAATGATTTATACTAAAAGAAATGGATTTACATTTAAAATTTAGATTAAAAAAAATAAATCCAACTCAGTTATTTTCTTTTTATCTATTCTGCTTTAGTGCTTCTGCTCTGCTGATAGGTTTCTTCAGCAGCCACGTCCCAGTCAGAAGCGGTAAATGTGCCTGGTTCGAACAGAGGCAGCAGAGCTGGCCAGGAACTAGTTAATTCATTGCACTGACATTTTTCTTGAGCTATTGGGTGGCAACCCCCTGTTCTTCCTTCTCAACAGGCCTTTTTTTATGAGAAGTAGAATCTTACATTTGTCAGAAGGTTGGTTATTTGAACAAAAGTCACGTGGTGAGGCGCAGGTAATATTATCAGGGTATTTTTGATAATCTTTATTCAGTGTCACAGTCTTTTGGAAACAACTTTTGTTCTTAGACTTTGCAAACTGCATTTCATGCTCCTGAAACTGGATAGATTTCTAGAATACCTCAAAGTACTTGCATGGTTTGCCTTCCCCTCCCCGCCTTTTGGTGTTTGGGGTTTTTTTTGTAGGTTTTGTTTGTTTGTTTCTTTTTTGTGTTGGCTTTTTGTTTGTTTGGGTTTTTTTGTGTGTGTGTGTTCTTTTTCTCTTTGTTTTTGTTTTCGGGGGGTGTGTGTGTGTGTGTGTTTGGTTTTAGTTTTTTGTTTGTTTGGGTTTTTTTTCTTCTTTAATATCTTCCTATTTCTCCATCTCTTCCCAAGTCTTCAGTCAGGTGTATTTGCCTGAGTCGGACAGCTCCTTCAGCATTTCAGAAATCTTATTCTGAGGTTAGTACAGCAAGTTTTAGGGCTGACAAAAATAGATACCAGACTGAGGCTTCCCAAGTCACTAAAAATGGCATCTTTGGAAGAAACAGGCAGATTATGGCCTTATTTCAGAGCTGGATCTGAAGTTTTAACCCTTCTGTTTGAACCTGATTTTAAAACAGAGGATTCCTAAATGATGTGAAATGAAAAAGTGAAAACATGGAAACGAAACAGAAATGTAATCAGACTTTTTTTTTAAAGAGGCAAAAAATAGAAAAAGGCAAATCCTGTCTTTTTTCTTGCTGATTAAAGCACTAGGAACTCTTTGAAGAGATGTACAGGCTAACTTTAATGTCCCAGTCCTTGCTTTTTCCATCTTTTCTATCATGCCCTGTGGTTTACATGAATTGTCTGATGTTACTCCACCCGCGAGAGAGATGCTTTTCTGTGGTGCTGCAAATGTAGTTGGTACAGTGCTCTGGAATTAAGTGTTCTATATAATTACCATACTGTTTGGGTTTTTTGCACAGCAAGAGTGGTGAGAGAGGAGATTGCGATCGCTTATAAGCTGTTACTGCTTTTTTGCAGAATCTAGCTCAACCAAGATCATAAGACTGTTTTGCCCTACTGTTTCCGGTAATTAGGCATTTCTAAGTAGCAGGTCAAATCAATTTGTCTTTTAGAGGGACTGTTTATTTTGTTATACTGCTGTTGGTGACAGGGTTTTTTCGGGGGTGTCTGGTTTTTGAGCTGCTGTTCTGCTCCACTGCTAATCTTGGTGCAAGATCCTTGGGTGTAGTTTAGCGATTCGCTTTAGAGGACGAAGGAACAATTATAATTTTCTGTTATTTATTTCACAGTATTGTTTAAGCACGCATTCAACAAGTTTCTTTCCCAAGCGCTATGCTGTGCTTTTCACGCAGATTTCTCACGTGAACCTTGGCAGGGGGTAGGGTGACCAAAGCTCCTGTTTCTTTCAGGGGGAACACTGAGGGTGTGTGAGGTTGTTGCCTCAGAAAATGTGCAGAAGCTCATCTTAGGTAATCCAACAAATAAAAAGGAGATGGGTAGCATTAGAGGAAAAATGAGCTGAATCAGAGGAGAATATTGTATTGCAAGCAAGTAGCAAAATAGGAGTAAAATAGGTATGTTTAACGTGCCCCCGCCCCCCCCCCGAACACACACACACAGAGTCTCTCTCAGGGACTGCAGAAGGTAGGAGACAGCATGCAGCCTCTTAGCTCTTCTTGAGCAACTTTAGCCTGTTTAGCAACAGGCTGAACAACTTTGCATTCCTCTTGTGTGTGTGCTTGTCTGCTCTGGTCCCCAGCTGGCAGGTGGGATCTGCTGGGAATCAAACCGTCAACTTTTAAGCTGATCCAACTTGACACTCTATTCTATGCAGGGGCATTATAATGTATAAGGGACGTTATGATGGCAGCAGTAACCAAACCGTGTAGGTTTTTGCTTCTGTGCATTAAAAAGCAGTTTTTGTCTTTTTATTTTAGAGCAATGCTATACCTGGAAGTTCAGCTCGCAGCACTTCTAAAATAAAAGAGAACAGAGCTTAGTAAAAGGCTTTGGTATCAGACTTTACCATTTCACTTTCAAAGCCATAGATCTTAGATTGAATTTAAAATTTAAAAAAAAAAAAAAAAGGCAGTGCAGGAAACAAAGTGGGGGGGGAAAGGTCATTGTTTGTTTAAGTGACTCTCCAGGGCTTTTTTGGTACTGTGTATTTCCTAAGCTGTAAAATATTTGAAGTGGGGAAACATCTTCAAATAAAGTGCAGTTTTGTCGGACACATTCAGATGTAGTTCCTTGTTCAGCTGACAAAACCACGTTTCCATCTTGACGGGCTTCTTGTAGCCCAGACAGTACATGCAGTGATATCAGCCTGTTAAGTTTCCCTGTAGCTGATTTTAGACTTGGAGTCAGCTGCTTGAAATCCCTGAATTTTCTCAGCATCAGACGTGTTTTTGCTTAACAGGAGTCTCCTCCTGCCCACACCCCCTTCCACCCCACCCTGAGGAGTGCTTGAGCTGTCTCTCAGCTCCCCCACCCTCCCTTGGGACAGGAAAAATGAAGTGTCTCCCCATCCCGGGTAGATTATGTCGCTGTTTGCAGGGAGGACGGCATGCATCCCATACGCTGAGAGGGAAGGCGAGCAACCAAAGGGCGGCTATTGTTCAACTCGAGCCAAGGAGCTGAACAGAGAGGCTTGCGCTTGACGGGCTTCGGCTCTGGCTTTTCTGCATTCCAACCCGTCTGAGGCAGAGAAAACAGAGCGCGGGAGAGAAGCGTGCGGAGGCTCCGCTTTCTGGTTGGCACGGTGGCAGGACCATGGTAGAGGTATTAGGATTACCGCAGAATGCAGTTCACAGGTGAGAGAGATCCCTCCTGGCACGGTCCATGCAAATAGGGGACTGTATTGCTGCAATATTTCTAGTGAGGCGGGATTGGATAGGAGGCACATAGGTATTTTGCTGGAAATTTGAAGTGACTAGACGTAAAGCAACTAGAAACTTTAAGGGTTTCTTTTCCATGTTGCATGTATATATCAAGCCTTTTCTTCGTTATTTCAGATTTATACACAGGTTTTTAAAGAGGTATTTACATGGATTTAATGTGATGAATGGAAAAGTGGGTTATTGATACTTTTGTGCTCACTAATGCAGAAATCACATGTTAGTATTCAAACGTAGATGTGAAGATGAGAAACAAGTTTTTGTAATAGCTTTCAAAGTAAAAAATCTAGTTTATTGCTATTTAAATCATTAGGCTTACTTTTCTCTGTCTCCCTCAAAGCCTTTACTTACTTAACAGAAGTCAGTACATTTTTATATGACGTTGGATTTCTGGATAAGGCCAGGCATCATTCTTGAAGGGAACACTGTGAGAATATTTTTCAGCGTTTACTTGTGGCTGGCATTGCATGATGTTTTAAGCATATGATATTGCCAATCATGCTTCCTGTCCTCCAGCAAGTGATGGTAAATCAAAGCAGTTCAGGGAATCCTACAGGTTGCTCATAAAAACAAGAGGATTTGTTTTCCTTACAATATAAAGGGCACTGCCTTAATAATGCTGCTTGCTTTTCTAGCAGCTTTTGTCTTAAAATATATTCCTAAGAGATAGCAAGCTGCAAAGCATTTAAATTTCATGCATTTTGGTATAGTTAGGCATTTTTAGTAGCTACAAAAGCAATAAATGTTTTCTAAGGAAACTGGGAATGGAAACTCCTGAGTTAGATTTTTTCTACCTTGGAAACAGCCTTTAATAGGTACTGATTACAAAGTCCTTCTTAGTCATTTTCCTCCTCATCTGTAGACCAGGAAGAATAGTAATTTGCTAACTTGGAGACACTGTTTTTGTTAGCCTGAACCAATGAGGTTGTTCTGCAGCTGCTTTTGAATTACATGATCAGAAAATGAAAACCTTCTGCCTTAGCTTTTTTTGGACAAATATGTGTTTCTTTCAAAAACAAGCAAACTTCTGGCAAACTAATGAGAAAAATTCAAGGCAACACGATCCTGGTCCCTTCCAAGTTTCATTTGGGTGATTTTGGGGTGGTTACCAGGAGGTACCCTTTAGAATTTCCTGTCTCTTTTGGGGGCTTTTTCATAGGATTAACATGTTAATAGGGTAGGGAATTAAAAATACAATACTGGGGAGTTCTGGAAGGCAGACGTGAGCAGCAACTTATATTCTTGCAAAATCTTCATGTTGTGCCTGGCTTTATGTGACACTCTATGGGTGCTCTCATTTTTTCTGTCTCTAAAATCTGTGGTGAGGGGAAAATGGTGTAATTGTAACAAATACTTGAGGTGACTTCTGTCAGAGAGATCTGTCATGGCTCTTTAAAGCTCATGGGAACAAATCAGCTTCATTTGTATACAAGCAGGAGGAAGGGGCGTTCTGGTATACTGAGGCTTGACCTGCTCCTTCCCATTTTCTGATATCTGGGAGTAAGTATTGCACCAGCTACATAATATTGGAAGTCAGAGTATTCTGTGATGCATCAAAATACAGGGTATGGATGGCATTTGTGAATGGCTCGTTGGCAGCAAGAGGCAGATTAGTTTCCCAGCCTGTAGAGGTACGTACTTTTTCAAAGCTTTAATTCTCAACAAAGAGAATACTTCCTTTTATCTAGATTTCTTGGCTAATTGGCATCAGACAGAGCAAATGCTTTTTAGGAGGGCTAATAATGGTGGGATTTGAAACTGGACCAATGGCAGAAGGGAGACGTAATGATCCCCTTCCATTTAATTGTCTACATATATGGGTGGCTGCATCTAGTAAGGGAGAGGGAACTCTGCACAAGAAGTCAGCAAGCAAACGATGCAGCTACAGTCCGTGCTTACAGTTTCAACGGTATCATCTCCACATGTTAAGTGGTCAACAGACTTTGACTATATAGGTTATGGATTTAATGGGAAATGGTACTGAAATTGTTGTGGTAAACATAACTGCAAAAATTGAGTTACAGAGTTGTCTAATAGCTGGTTATCTGAGCAGACGATGGCAGCTGCGAATAGCTGTGATGAGTCTGTATAGAGTTTCCTTCCAAAGCTGAAGAGTGCTGCTCCTTAGTCAGGCAGTGGATCTGCAGTGATGACAGACAACATTGCATTTTTCTTCTCTTGCACCATGCCGCGCAGCACGCTCAGCAGAGTCTTTAGGAGGGCAATGTTGTGACATGGATGCCTGCCAGAGAACTGAAACAGCTCTGCTGACGCTTTTGCTTAGAGCAGGCCTCCAGGCAACCTTCAAAAGTGGCACCAACCACAAGCATTCAAAAACACAAGTCTGGCTTAGAAAAGAGGAGATTGAAAATATTTGGTTTTTACATTCGTTTCCCTGCTTGTTTTGATCCTTTTTGGAGTAGGCTTCAGTCAGGTTTTCAACTTCAGTTGCACTGAAACTGTGAAGGCCAGGTCCTTTTTCTAGAACAGAGGCTGTAGTTGTCTACATTCGTTTGATTCCAGGAGAAAGGGCTACAGGAAAAATGCCAAATGTGCAAATTACCACATGATTCTAGTGCCAGCTTTCACAACGTTCATGCACTTAAAGCCCTGTCCTGGTTTGTCCTAGGGTCACTCTAAAATGTCGGCTATATTCTCCAAGGGAACTCTTGCCAGAGTGTCCAAGAAGCTTGAAGATACTGTGTCAGTCAGAAATTAAGCCCGTGTCCACAAGATGGAGGACTTGGCATGCCCTTGTAAAAATTCCCGAAACTATACAGTCTCTTACCTTGCTGTATTTCCTTGCTTCACCACTAAATCTGGTCCCTAATTTGGAAACAGATTAAAACCACCCTCCTTGTCTGCCTTTCTTGTTCTAATCTCTAGCGTTTGGAAAGGCCTTGGGCTTTGGCAATTGCCTTATTTTGATGCTTACATAGAGATTAACATAGTATTCCTATAAACACAGGTGGAACTGAGTAGTAAGCGGGAGGCAGACCACATGATTCATAGGCAGGGGTAGGGAATCATATTGCTGGTCATAACCACTCGTTCTCCAGAATGCTCCTGCTTTTCTGCTGCATACCTGGTAAGTGTAAGCTGCCTGCTTTCAGGCTACTAGTCACAGCATTTTGGTGGTGGTGTTCTGTCTCGTTATCTGGTGTTAGAGGTGCAGGTTATTGTGAATTAGTCTTTTTTTTTGGTCTGTGCCAATCAAGGAGAGTTCAACACCCACCTGATGATGTCGGCAAAGCTGCGGTTTCTTGACATACAAAGGGAGCAAGCAGTGACCTCAGGGCGGAGTAAAGCTCCCTATTGGCACAGCACCCTCAACCTTGCTCTGCAAGAATCACCGGTATTTATTTAGTCTGTGCTGAAAACAAGCAAGCTGAACTTGTGGGAGTGCTACATACAGCTGGTACCTTGTACTAAACCTTGTAGGAGGAGGGTAAATAAGTTGATGGGATGGTGTGGCAATTCCTACATGATCTGACCAGAAGCTTAGGAAATCATATGGTCAGTAGAGTATCATATTGATCATGTTGAATCGCTTCCCAAAATACTTTGAAGCAATCTGTGTGGGTCTTACACATCCTGGTGGTGCCAGAATGTTGCAGAATGACTGGTAAGACGCTTAGTTCTCCGTCATCTGAAACTGTTTTTCTCAAAATTGTAGTTCTCTGTTATCTATGTGATCATGTCTAGGCATAGAAGGCAAAAAAAAACAAAACAAAAACAAACCACCACCCAAACCCCAACCCTCCCTAACTTGTTCTTTCGTTTGTTTGCTTGTTGGAAATGTCATCCAAGGAACTTAGTCTAGAAAAATCATTCCTGGCTCTTTCCCTGCTCCCATTGAGAGTATATGCCCGAGGAAAAACAGTAGGTCAGAAAGTAATAGTAGCGACCAACATGAATGATGGTAGTATTCCAACAAAACTGCCTTAATCAATAATTTTCACTTGAATTTTCTGAATTTGAGCAAAATTCAGCACTTGTGAAGACAGGAGTTGTAGAAGCTATGTGGCCTGCAGGGTGAGCAAGAAAAATTGTTTTCCTTTTCCAGATCTGACGGTAGCGTTCATGGGGAAGTGCTTTGCCTGTCCCAATAGCAACTTGGAGGACAGCTTAGTGCAGGGTGCCCTCTCTCCCCAAAAACCTGCCTGCTTGTTTTCTCTTTCTGACAATTCATAGCACAGCAGCATCTTGAAGTGCAAAGGATCAAGCAGTTGAGTCCTCAAGGCCAGTAACAACCTGTCAGATTGCCAACCCTTTGTGCTGTACCTGTCCCTATCAATTATGTTACAAGCACTGGCAATAATTCTTTAAAAGATACTTTTTCCATGGTGTTCCAATATAATTACTGATAAATCTGTCATATGTTAAGGGCTTCTCCTTGTCTGTCTTTCTAATAAACCTCCTTTATAATGATTTAGAACAGATGAAATCTGAAGGGCCTTTAAGACCATCTATAAAACAGCAGTGGTGCTGTACCTGAACTGCTTAAGCCAGACTTGTGCCTGTAGAGACAGGGCAGGGAGGAGCGGGTGCTTCAGCTTACTGCATGCCTGCACTGTGGTTTCTGGACAGTTACCTTTTCTTCTTCTTCTTCTTCTTAATACCTGGGAGACTTGGAAGTACAGCCAGCAAAACTTCCTTGCTTGGAAAGGTTGATTTTTTGTATGACTGCTACTAGGTGATGCAGGTCTCGGGGACAGAAGGCAGGAAGCTGTGCTCTGTATTGGTTTTTTTGCTACTTCCAGTAGCTCTACAAAAATAGTGTTCTTTATTCTTAACTTTTGCCTTGTTCATGTTTAAGCTGTACGTATATTTGAAGTTTGAATTTCCTGGAAGTTATTTTTCAGAAAAACAGTGTGATTCTGATATCACTTGACACACTGGTGATTTCAGTACCAACTCAAAAAAATCACTCCCCATTCCTCTTTCATACTACTTTAAAAGATGGAAGAGCTCTTGGATTTCTGGTCTGGATCTTCGGACTTGTGAAGCAGGTAGTATAACTGGGCTTAGTGGTCAGGGGATCAGACCCTGAATATTGATCTTTTTCATGTTCTTCATCCATTTTGAAAGTTTGGCACCTCTCGGGGCTTCTTAATTTTTCTTTCAGTCTTAACATTAAAGTAACATTTCTAGTGCTAAATAACTTTAGAACTAAAATAACATTTCTAGCAAAGATGCTAGCTCAGAAATCCTTTTTTAAATTGAAGTGCTTCAGACTTGATTCATTTCAAGCTCCCACTTTCACAGTGTTGCTGAGCAAGGGCTTCCATATCAATCTTTGTGCTTGGCAAATCTGGGAAAGTGTGGGGTTTGTTTTGTTTTTACAGCTCCATGTTTTCAGGACATTTTCAGCCTGCTCTTTGTTTTGAACAGGCAATGTTTTTGGGCAGAAGGAAATAGTATAGAAGGTATTCTTCATGAACACACTCTAGGGAAAAAAGTCATCACAAGAATACCAGCATCAGAAGTTAAGTAGTCTTTGCACACCGCTCATTAAATATATAGCTGGATGTATTCATACTTTAATACAAGATGTCTGTTTACATGAGGCATATGGCTCACAGTTTGGAAAGACACTCCAGAGTGGATGACTTGGTAAATAATGTCTCGGCCCTAATTTGGAATTAAATTAGCTTAATTTTTTTAGAGTAGTCACTGCTAGCAGCAAAACCTAGCCAAATCCCTTGGCTATGCTGAGGATACCTGAAGTTGGACTGAGTACCAAAAATGTAATTAAGTTGGTATGGAAATGCTGAAAAAAGCCTATGGCTGCTTCATCAGTGAAGGTCTGAAAATCCAGCAGTTCTCTCCAACAGAAATACTTGGTCAGAGCTCTTAGCGCTTCTGCTTAGGTCACTGTTTTGTAACACTGGCAATATGTTTTTTCATGGGGAAGTGGACAACAGTAACAGGCTGGTTTGACCTATAGTAGTAAAACTTTGCTATTGTTAGTTCTTCTGATTTTTAGAACTGGCTTATTTAGGTTTAACATGCCCAAGAACCAAAATTTGCCTATTCTTCAATTACAGTAATTTTTTGAAGATCATTTAAGATTGCATCTTTCTTGCTGTAGGTGAACAGCATGATGGTTTCTTCTGTGCTTACCTTCTCAGCCTCTAGATAGAGCCAAGTTTCTTTCCTTATACAATGCTGGACATTCTCTGTGGTCTGGGTGCAGGTACCTGTCTCACTCACTCTTCAGCTGATGGTTTGACTCCCAGCCTTGCTCTCCTCAAACATCTCTTTATTGATACATCCTGGAGGAAAAAAGTATAGGGGTGTATATTCTTAGACTCAGCAAAATTTAGTTTTGTGGGCAGGTACAGTCAGCTGCATGAAGGATTCATCTCCAGCCCCTAAAGCATTACAGTCTTGCATCAGTTTTGCCAGGAAAACACAATACTTGGATCTAGAGAGGAAACTGGGGCAAACAGCCTTCTAAAAAAAGCCACATTGTTTATGTTGTGTTAGAATGTTCAGGAGGAAAATATTATGGAAAAATTGAAGACATGTTTTAAAAGTAGTTTAAAATTCAGCTCCTTAGCAAGTAGCTTCATAGGCTTTTGTCAGCTTTTTTCTCCTTAACCTGAAAAGCATGTCTATAATTCTAAGATACTGTGTATACTCAAAATAGTTCATATGCAGCAAGGAAACACAATGTAATGGGAGGTCTCTTAAGACATACCTTGCTATCATGGGAAAGATTTTGAAGCATTGATTAGAATTCATATAGGCAGTTAGATGTATCTTTATATTGCAAGGGAAGTATACGCCAACTTCTGTGCTGCTAGGTGTTGTTCTTTGTGTCCAAGAGAACTGACTTAAGCGAATTTATCTGAAAGGCCCATGACTAGACTTATATATTTAGCCATTTTTGAAGTGTTTGTGGTAGGGTCTTGCTGCTTGGTTTCTATAAAGGTGAAGTATGAATAGCCAGATGATTTTGCTAGGGAGGCTCAGTGGGCATGGAAGAGCTTTATAAAGGCTAGCCCCTTCGGGTTTAGTTAAATTTTCATTTCAGTTGCTGACCTGTTTGTCTCCAATGCCCTGTCGAAACGAAGTGTGGAAATAGCTTCCTGACATTATTTAAAATGTCACTTGTACAAGGGAGCTCTTGCCTGTATTGCTATGTACTAGAGAACTTCAAGGCTTGTTGTTTTTCTCACCTTCAATTTGAGCCTTTCTGTCCCTATTTATCTTTACAGACTGTCAGCAGGCCCAGCTTTTGCTGCCCCTGGATTCCTCACTGCTCCAGCAATTGTTATTTAGGAAATTCTGTGCTCTGCCTCCCTCCTGAGTAACTGCTAGGTTAACGTCTCTGATCTCAGCTGCATTTGGATGAATAGTGGTGTTTGCAGTGGAAAGTAAGGGGAACTATTACCCTTGTAAAAGATAATACTGCATCAGCGCTGTGGCGCATAGAGGTTGTCATCTTCAGCTGGATGAGAGCTGTTGAGAGTGAGTGCTAAAGATCACTGACTGTGCTAAAATCACTTCATTAAGCAATCTGAAAGGATAAAATACTAGATGATAAAGTGTACATGTGGGCTGGTACTTCATCAGTGTGGTTTCATTTTCCCACAACAGAATGGACTGGCTTAGCGAGAGACTTAAGTGTCCATCAATTTTTTATTTTTTCCTGGTAAAAAGGGCTTTCTGTGTATTTTGGTATGCTCCAACGGGGCTATCCACATCTTCTCATGTCTGACGTAAATCTGCTATTGATTTATATTGCAGTAGAATTGTTCTGTTCAGCTGCTCATAGCTTGTTCATGGGATTGTGTCATGGTATACACACTGGTTTTGCCTATGTAGCTTAAGCCAAAAAATTATCCATGTCACAAAATAATTGTGAATCCTTCTACTGTGATTCCATAATATGCAATGAGTTACTTGGCCTTGTCTACCCGGACGCTCTTGAACTAGATTATAGCATGGTTAGAAGGCTATTATATGGTAATACCGCTTCTCTAAGCAAAATTACTTTCATTATAGGTAGGCATTTAAAATTATTTAATGCAGGAAACAGAGCCTTTTGCATATAGAATCGACGTTTTTAGTTGTCTGGGAAACTTATTTTCAAGCTAGCTTGGTTATTCTGTGTTGTGGCACTGAATGGGATTGGAACATTAGTACCGCTTAATATTTTTCTAGGGCAAAATGACTCAGATAATTTTTCCTATTTCCTAATGGACAATTGTAGAGGTGCGTAGTGTTATCTGGTATATATGACATTGATCCAGGAGTTGGAGAAGTGGATGCTCATTGTTTCTTGTCGATTTACTAGTGCTGCAACCTTGGCAATCTATTTTATATGTCTCTGCCTGCCTGTTTATTGTGAAAAAATTTGCCCTCTCCCTACCCACTGTGCCCCTGTTCTGAAGGGAGCCTTTAATTTTTCAAGTGTGCAAATAACCTGTCTTTATTCGCTCCTAAATTAACTGTAAAACATCTTAATAAGAATGACTTGGATGCACAATGTCTGATGTATATTGCTGTGAAGACATCATCTACTGACTATAGCAATATCCATCAATCAGTCCGTCAGAATCTGTCCCTAGTGCAAGTAGGATCCATTTTTCCTCTTCTTGTAAGTGCCTCATGCAGGGAACATTAATACGTTATGATTTATAACACTACCGCGACTTTGTGCTTACAAAGCATCTGTATCAGAAAGCATCTGTGCTCTATTATTTGCATATATTATGAGTTATCGTTTACTAAAATTCCTGTAGAAAAATCTGAGCACTCATGTTTCTGTGTAGTTTCACTTATCAAGAATGCTAATTTTTAAATCCACGGGATGGCAAAGCTGCTTAGCTTCATAGGTTTCAAAATCATAACTGTAGGAGGGTGACATTTCTGACAACTGCAGAAAGGAGCAGAAGCTCATTTGCTGATGGTAATGCAAAGAATTACCAGTTGGGGATGTATACAAGTTCTAAATAATTCGTTTATATAAGAGGTTCCAAAACGTAAGGGCTTGGTTTAATTTTCAGCCTTGGTGGACTCCTCTGCTTTTGGATCTGGGGTGAGGGGGATGAACCCAAACACGTCGAAGGAGTTTTCTCATGTTTTCACCTGCTGCTCTGTGTGGCTACTGGTGCTAATTTTGGAAAACAGCAACCTCTCAGGGTGGAGGTTAGCTGCTTCTTACTCCTGGTTTTGGAGGGTTTTTTTATTACTACTTTGATCTCTCCCACCTTTCTATATTTTCACATTTTGCATACTTCCACTCTGGTCGACAGAGCAATTTGTATCTGAATTTGAATTGGTTCAACAAACTGTTTTCCGGTGTAGGTAAGTCTTACAGTGTGAAAATAAGTTAGTCATGTTTTGAATATTCCTCTCATGCCTGTTTAGAGCTTATTTCAAAAACTGGCTGTCCTGGAAAAATTGGACAAGACTTTTTGAAAGCTTTTGGTAAGCTCTAGAGCACAAGACATACTTTAAGATGGAGAAAGAGAAATTTAAGAAGCTATTCAGAGTGTTTCTTCTGCCTGTAGCAAGCTTTAGTGGGAGAGCAGGACTACATCCCTCCTGCAGTTGTGGAGCAAGTTTAGCCTCTGGTTTTCTTGCACAGCAAAACATTTAAAAACTAAAGTCAACGCTACAGAGGAGTTTCAAGATAGTTTTGAAGTGGTTGTTTGAAACCAGGTATTCAAAGGTAAACAGGGAGGACATTTCTGATACAAGAGTTTGATAATGGAGAGTATCAAAGCATACAAATGTCAGGAAGTGCCCACTGGTCGGGAGATGAGGCTCGATAAATTCATTCTTGGAACTAAGGAGCAAATTGCTAAGCACAAGTGGAGTTAACTGTCGGAACAGCTTACCAAGGGAACAGACTGGTTCTTTATTCTTTGCAGTGTCTATTTACAATTGGATGTCTCTCTTTTTTCTGGAAGACGTGTCTTTATTCAACTAGAAATAATGGAAAGAATGGGTGAGATTTACTGGGTGATGTTCTAAAGGTGTTTCCGGTCAGGTTAGATGATTGTAATTGTTATTTCTACCTTTAAATTTGATGGGTTTGGTGTTTCTAAATGTCAGTGGTGGCTTTACATCTATCTATCGCTTTAAATGTCCTGGATTTCTAATGGGGGTGTGTTCGTGACTTACTTTCTTACAAGGACTTTTCAATTCGTGCTTTTGTTCTGATGTGTATCTCCACCTTGTGACAGTCCATTGCAGACAAGCTTCCTGCATGATGTTGTGTCCTGTTAAACCACACAAAAAGGAGGTGAGTAGTAAGGAAGTATTTATGCAGGTTTTTTCTCCTCTGTGGGTTTCCCCAGGAATGTTAATGCACAGGAGAGGTCTGCGTATGAAAAACTTTGATGCTGTTTCAGTTCCTAGTTACCTCTTCCTGACTGAAGTCTTTGCCAGTTCTGCCTCCGTTTTTTACAGAGTTTTTAGTGTTCCCATATTTTAAAATACTCCAATAAGCCAGTTTTGTATTTGATATTTAATACACTTTCCTTTTTTTCATGAACATTATAATACATTGAAAGGGATGAATAAAGCTAAATTATGATACAAGATGAGGGAGCTAGGGAGGAAAACAGGATCTGTATGCAATCTGTACTCCTAGAAAGGATGCAAAATTGGTAAGCATTCATGGGAAATCAATACTCTTAACTTTGTTTTCTCTAGAACCTATTATTTATGGAGTTCATAGTTAATATTGCAAATTAAAACAGTTTTTAATGGAAGGACAGTCAGGTGGTTTTGGGCACCGTATTAATTTCACCTCCTTCCTTTTTAGTTTTCTTTGAAACAATTGCTTCATGTTGACCAATCAGAAGAAAATGGCTATCTAATCCTTTCTCTAAAAGTTCCTGAATTCCATTTTTAGTGCAAGTAGATTTACATCATCAGTCTGCAGAGTCTTAAAGAAAAGATGCTACTTGTAGAAATTGGGCAAAATGCGATCCTCACACACACACAGAGTATACTTAGTTGGAAAAGCTCATTTTGTAAAAAATATCAGCTGTTTTTTGCATAGGTGGGAAATATATCTGATGTCTTTCTATCGTTGGATTTTATATTATATAGAAAATGCTTCTGGCTTTTTATCCCTCTGTTCGTTCTGGGGGTGGAGGCATGTACTTTTTCAGTGTGAACAGGAGGACTGCCCAGCTAAGTCTTCCATGCTGCTGTGGTATCTCACTCCTGAACTCTCTGTCCCATGTTCCCTCATTAATTGTGAATTCTGTATAGCATCTGCCCTGCTTGGCAGGTGTTTTATGAAAATACCCGTCCTGCACAAACAATACTTGCTACAGTTTGTCTTAGTAATTGGAATGTTCTTCCCTGCTGGGACTTGATAGGTCTTTTTTTCTTCATTTGTTGGTTGGTACCTAATTCTTCGCTTTGCTGATCTAATGGCTTTTTGTTGTTGCTGTTTTGGCTTGGGTTTTAATCAGTGGTCAGCAATTGTCCTAGTTTGTAATAGGGATTGGCAACTGTATAAATTATTTAAAATAAAGACAGGTTCAAAAAATGGTGAACAAAAGACAGCTGTCTCTTTAAAGAGTGCAGTTTGATCAGAGCATCAGCTCCATTCCCTGAGGACAAAGGCAATTTTGATTTGTGGGGCCCAGGAGTCCCTCACTTACTGGGATTCGTCTCTGCTCGTGCATGTGTAAACCTGTAAAATGCTCTTTTGTGTGGAATAAATCATATGCTATAAATCCTGTACAATTAAATGTGACCCCTCATAAAGTCACAATGACAAGTCTCCATTGCAAAGCTGTGCAGAGCAGGCTTGCTGTCTAGACAGAGCAGAATTATTTCCCATTTATCCTTTTTTTTTTTTTTAATAAATAACCAACCGTTAGCGCTGATGACTTCTTTGAACCCCTAAGAATGCTGCTCTCTTCTTACCTCTTTCTCGTTTGCCCTGTTGCAGTCGAGGCTGAAGCCCAGCGGGGCTGTGACTGCTGCTTCGCGCTGATGAAGAGGAGCAGTTCCCCCCTCTCTAATGCTGCTGTTGGCAGTCAGAAGCAGATTCCATTATTGCCGATCAATGCCGCCGCCATGCAGGAGGAGGGGAGAGGGAGGGGTGGGAGCTTCCTATTCACAGATTGATCAACCTGCCATTGCATGAACAAATTCATTGTAAGAAAGGCTGGGATGCTGTTATAGCGGGAGCAGGAAGGGGCTTGTAAACAGGGGAATGTAGACTCTTCACTAGTGGGGAGGGTATTTAAATTGCCTCTAAGCTTGCTGGTTTTTCTTTTAGCATAAAGCATAGTACCTGAGCCTACGAACAAAGCCAACACCATAAGAAATGGTAGGGATATATTACACTGAGCTGACGAGCTGTTGTGCTGACTTATTTGAGCTCCTTCAGCACTGAGACCTATTTCTTCTTTTTACTTAAACTGATTTTATCATAAGCTGCTACCTCTTTTGGATTTAAAACCTCGGTTTCCCCTGCTCCCCTTTTTTGCCGCCTTTCTGTTCCTGCTTGGACTGAAACCTGACACAAAGGGACAACAAGTACAGATCCCACTTGCTGCTCCCACCCATGCCTGCTTTGTCAGTATGGGCTGTCAGATGTAGGGTTGAGAGAACAGGGCAGGATTGTGCTCTCATGTTGTCAGTGTAGACAATAACTGGAGTACTGGAATCCCAAGACCATCAGCTCCTCCCCACCCTTCCTACCCTGCTTCGTTCACTTACTGTTTTCTGTATGGAAAAGTTTTCTGGCTGGAGAATGAGTCTTCTTTCTCCTGGTGATGTGGCCGAATGGCTGGATAGCAGCACAGAAGATGAGAAAAGCCTTCTCTCGTTTCTTGGTACGGTAGGGTACTAACTGTATTTTTTTTTTTTTTTAACACTTTACTGGGAAGCCTTTACTACTTTCACTGGTGCTTAATGTCTTCAGTCCTTCAGTTACCTGACATTATTTCTTTTTAAAAGCTTTTAAGTGGCATGCAATTGTTAATTAAACTTGGTTACAGTCTGTTTGAAAGAGTGGCAAGCACATTGGGCAAAGGTCAAGTTATAAATGGGTATGTGCCATGCAGGAAATCGTTTCTGGACTAAACAGTGTTACTGGTTTGTTTTTCTTCTCTGTGCCACTTGACCAGCTGATCACTGTATTCAGCCTACTTCCACTCATTTCTGTCAGCTTACCTACAACTTAACTTCTCAACTCTGTGATGGTAGTAGGATAAATCACAGGAGACTGCTTGAAGTTTTTCTTCTTAAGAGAAACCTTTAGATGCATTTAGAATAAAAATTTCAGCCACTGGATCAGATACTTCTCTAGCCTAGAAATTAAATCTACGAAGCACGATCAAACAACTCTGTGCTCTGTTTCTGGATACTTACACATTAGTTTCAGTTTTCTACCTGAATGCAGTTAAACTATTATTTATAGTCCAGCATAAATACCAGTAAGAGGTGGAAAATGTTTTAAACAGAATTCACACATAGAAGCTGGTTATTGTTTCATCTTTCCCTTTGAGCTGTTGCTATGTAAAACTGTTGTTATTTGGTTTTGTTCTTTTAGTCCCGTTTCTACAAATCATTCTATCTCTCTCCTTAACGGTGTCTGTTGTTCTCAGGATGCAATCTGTTTTCTTTCTATTTTGATAATTTCCAGGTACTGAGTTGCTCAGACGGGCTGCTTGATATGTGTGCCCCTTTTCCTTTCCATTTTAAAAAAATGTTTTTTATAGTATGTGTTATAATATCTTTTGGGATTGTTCCAAGATACAGTCTTTGTCTGTCAGTCAAGTAGGCGACAGCTAATCCAGATGCTATTTTTCCGCCAGTTTTGTTGTCCTCCGTCCAGACCAGGCAGGTACCTGGTATGGCGTTTATTTACACTAGTCTCTGTATGGTAAGCAGTTCTCTTACTTAGCAGGTCCAGAACAGCACAGAATGTGGCAGGAAAGTAAGGGACTCCCACAGAGTCTCTTTCGGTTTGCTAATAATTCGTCACTATATGCTGCGCCTTCTTTGGGAATATCACACCAGACATGAACAGGGACAAGAGTACGCATGGGCTGGACACCGGTCCAGAGACTGCCATTTTTTCCCCCCCTTACACATACGCCTGCGTTCACATTTTGTTCCAGACTAAGAGATCTCCTCAAGATGTCTCCTAAATCTCACCCCAGAAACACCAGGAAGTATTTATTCAGGCTGGAGTCTGAAGGGTGTTGCAAAGCTGAGCTATTTAAGGTAGCATTTTTTGTCTCCAAGTACTTAAATTATCTTTTTTTGTTTGATCTTAGAGATGCCAATTCCCAAATGATGTCTTAACTCTAGGATGTATTTAAGGTTCAGTGACGTCCCACAGATGGCTACAGTACACTGGGATTTTTTTTTTTTCTGAATTTTTTTTTTTTTGTATGTCCATAACAATAACTCTTCTTGCTCTGGGCAAAATCCTGCCATAGTGAGCAAGAGGTAGTGAAGCAGCCTTCTGGCCCATTGAGAGGAACAGGAAAGAGCGGTCAAGCTTTGATGCATCCAAGAGCCAGTCACTTGTGAGAATAACCCAATAACCAGAGCAAAGGATCGCTTTTTAGAGGATGCCTCGATTCACAGTCCTTTTGCAGAGAGTGAAAAGATTGGTTTTGAAAGCTGAGGCTCAAAGCTGTTGTTTAATAATGAGGATAATAAATATTGAAATCATACTAATGTGTGTCTCAGTCATAAACCTCTAAACAAATTACATTGCGGGAACAAGTTACCACACATCAGCTGATCTGTGTTAATTGTTTGTGTGCAATCTCTCTGCAGCAAACACAAGGTAATTTGAATTAGCAGGGGCAGTCCAAGATCATTAGGAACTAACGAGGACATCAGCATCTTCAGGTCATGTGCAGTAGCTCCTTGTGTCTGCTTTTGTGTTGGCACAGTTGTCCAGGCAATTTGTATGTCTGTGTGTAGAGTCAACCATTAGAGGAGGCTTTAGAGGCCGATGCATGAGGAGGTTAAAAAGGGGCAACTATTCCAAATTTTGTTTGGCCGCGCATGTCATGCAGAGGATATGTTGAACAGTTTAGGGACGTGCATCTGTTTCATTTCTGCCTCAGGTTTGCAGAGCTGAAGGATTCGTTCCTCCGCCTCAAAGCGAATGCATCAGTCTAATAACAGCTGATGTTGTACTCAGTAAATGCCACATAGAGTTCCCTCAGAACATTCTGCAAAAAGAAATTGTGAGAGTCAGTACTTGAAACAGAAATTATCATCTCCTGTGATATTCTTGCCCTTTCTTCCAGCCTCCTCTGTGTATTCATCTGCTTTGCATGTTAGGTCTTGTCTTTCAGACTGTAAAGTCCTTTAGGAATGAATAGCTTAAATGTCTTTTGAGTGACTTACTGTCATTTGGGTTGCTTGCTATGCACCTTCTCAACTAGGCACTAATTCAATTACACTTTTTTTATATGCCAGCACAATGCAAGTGTCTAACACCAACAGAATTACCTGTCTGTAAATTAAAAATCTTTGATATTTACCTGGATCATCTTGCAAGACTTGTCTGATCGACTCAATCCCTAGTAAAGCACAGTATCTTCTTTTAAAATCCCTGCTAATGGATTGGGAGAGTTTTTGATCATAATTGCTATCTAGCAGCTGTTTGATGATGGAGTTCTATAGCAAGTGAGCTTTGCAGTTTCCTTTGTATTTCCCTTTCCAGGCTTCATAGCTCTTGTTCCATTTAGTATCCTGTGACTTGATTCTGTTCTCTCTGATGTATCTTCTTGTGGGTTTTTCCCACCTGTCTAGTTCTCTTGATAAGTGTAGAAAAGCTATCACTGCAAACTTCATTTTTTTCCTTTAAGTTATAACTTGTAGAATTTGCATAATGTATTTTAGTCAGAACGCGAACGTAGACTTTGGGACTTAAATCAGATGGGGATTTTTGAGTTTGCTTTTACCCTAAGCTTCTTACATAGGCATTCAGTTAAATTTTTATGACAGTCTGAATTGGGCCCAAGTCTGGTTTCTCCCCAAGTGAGCAAAATGAGAGAGAATGCTTACTGCAAGATAAAACATTGACAATTTTATTTATTTTTATATAAGGCGTCCTATTTCATTAGGTAATACACATCTGAAAGATGCTGTTCAGACATTTCTTCTTGTTCCTTCTAACATATCTCCTAATGCTTTCTCTCTTTCTGCTTTTTATTACTGTCTTTAATTTTGTCAGCTGGTATGTATTTTCACCAGGGTAGAAGAAACCATAAGTAAATAGTGACTGCACCCAGCAAGATCTCCTTCTCATTAGTGCTGTCACGTGAGCACTCTGAAACAACCCTAAAGAGACAATAAGACAAAAATAGTCTCTTCTGTCGTAATGAAGTTGTGAATGCCATACTGTTACTGAATGTATATGCTGTGCTGATACATCATAAACTGCCTTGGAGTATGTTGAATTTTTGTACATGTTGAAATGCTTATTTACTTTTAAAAAGCTCTAAAAGTGAATTAGATACTCCCTTTTTAATAGGCTCAACGCAATAGTTTATTTGGAATGGAAGTACTTGAATTAGCAGCCCAGCTGAATATTCCCACTTGATGAACATCCACTCACGCGTATAAAACATTTTCTAAAATGACACATATATGTATGTTGGTTTCTAATTTTTTTTTAAATATATGCATATAGGAGGAGACCCAACCATCAGCGTCAAAAGCACCTTCATTATTATGCACTGTAGTAGGTGATCAGCAACTTGCAATGAAAATAGTTAATAAAAATGTAGCAGAGTAGAAAGGCAGTATCTCTGGTTTGGTTTGTTTTCCTGCCTTACAAGTTAGAAGTTTTAGTGTACTGTCTTTGTAAAGTAAGTACCTTTACTTTGTACACTTTACTTTGTAAAGTGTAGTTCCTGTTGTCTGTGAAACATATTGAATCTCTGGTGGTTTGTCTCTGTAGTAAACCACTCAACTGGTGGTTACATCTATGAATAACATCTTCCAAAACTAGTTACCAGCAGCAAACCCGTAAGTTCTCCAGCCCTTCCAGGCTTAGATTTGAGCATGTTATTTCTTTAAGTGTGTTTGTAGAAGAAATACTAAGTCACAGAAAAAGTCAAGTTCTGCAGGTTTTTATTCTGTATTTGTTTTGTAGTTAATCCATAAGACTGATTGGCCTTTTGGCAGAGTAGAAAATAACGCTGAAGGAGGCCTTGAAATCCTTTAGTCCTTTCCTAGTACGTTGCTTCATCCTCACTAGGGTCTCTTCTGTCTCTCCTCTTTGAGAGAAATGTTCGCCTATCCCATTTTTACAAAGCTTCAATAACAAAGATTACTTTTCCCCAAATCCTTCCTCAAGATACTCTCTTATTTTCACCCCCTAGGAGTCAGTTATTTACCTGGGGACAATTACTTTAGTACAATTTTATTTTAAAAATAAATAATTGCCCACAGGCCCATAAAGGGCAACTTACTTAATTTTCATGTCTTATATTCCTAATGTACTACTTCCCTCCTGCCTCCCATGTAGGGTTTATCACACTCTAATAGTGCCTTGTTTCAAGTTAAGACTGTAAACGCTTTACGACAGAAATGGTTCATGTTCAGTACTTAGTCTAGCCATGCTGCGTCCTGGTAAGAGGCCTCTAAGGCAGCACAATATTTGAAATATATAATAACCTGTCCAGGCAGATGAATTTCTAAAATGGCGTAGATAAAAAGTAAGTATTTAGATTGTTTGTCCACGGTGGTAACTATTGCTGCATGAGTGCTACAACCTTTAAAACAATGACAAATTTTGCTTAAAAAACAAGGGGTTATAGTATGTGTAGCTTATTGATCCTTCCTTCAGACAAGAGGCTAATTGCAGGATTGTTTGGTTGTTCAGCTAATGCTCTGACCAGCAGCAATTACCATTTTCTCACGGGGAGTGCCAAGGTAGCTACATAAAGGGGGTGAAAATATTTGGGTGGGGTTTTGTTTTGTTTCAGCTGGGGGCATTTTAATACAAGTGCAGCTGAGAGGCAGTCTTTGGGAGTACTTGGTTGTATTTGTAGGTAATCGGTTGTATCGAACTGGTTTTGTGTTTTCCAAATGCCTGTAATTAAGCTAGACTTGAGAGGTAGAATGAATTGATTCTTTTTATGAATCGTATTATCTATCCCCTCTAGTTGCAGACCAAGGTACCATCATATCAGGGTGTGTGCAGACAAAACAAAAGGAAGTCCCAATCCCTGAAATCTTATTATCTTTCTTTTATATTTGTAACCAGTAGATAATATACACCAGCCTTCGTCCTGGTAAAGACAATACAAAGATATCAGATAAAGATATTTGGAGAATGAATTTGAGGATGTTTGTTGTTTTTTTTTTTCTCCCTCAATATAATTTATGTCTTGGAAGGAAATATTAATTTTTTTCAGTAGTACGATTTTTTTTCAATGTATAGTAAATGTATCCTTTCACGAATCCAAATCTTCCTTGCGCATCCGAGTGAAGGATGTTGTAGCAGATAATTGGTCAGTGCAGAGCCATGTGTTATTATGAACTGCTAAAAAAACACAGCTGATAAAATTGTGACTTTGATTATTGATTGTGATTTTTTAATTGATTGATTGGTTATTATGAACTGCTAGAAGTCAGGTTTGATAAAAGGTTGGTGTGCAGAATGTGACCAGGCTGAGAACTTTATTGTAGAAATGTAGGACCTGCCAGCCTGGAGCAGGTGGTCTGATCTGTTGTTTGCTGTGACAGAGAGCAGTACCAGCCCCACAGGAGTAATGACAGGCAAGAGTTATGCTTGCCAGCACGCTTCCCCCTTTCTGCATCTCCAGGTAGGTCTTTGGGACTGCTTTAGAGTCACCTCCCGGGCTTCATAAGCAGGAACTCAGATCTGGAGATGGTCTTGCCAGTCCTAGGAGGATACAAGCCCAGTCTGGAAGGTGCCGCAGTATTGACTTAAGTTCCACTGAGACCGTGCAGTAGTTTCATTGCATTGCTCTTTGCAAAATCATGGACACCCCTGTAACCTTTCTTTCTGTGGCCATGCTTGCAAGTTCAGTAACTTAATTCTTTTCACTGTAACCCCTGAGGATGTTTCTTTGTTCCTGATTGGTTTTCCTGCCTTTCTCCAATCCATTTCTAATTCAGAAAAATGGAGATAGAGTAGCAAGCACTGTCCTGCAAAGCCAGGAGGTTCATTTCATCTTTACTTCCTCCACCGGGAGAAAAAGCTTTTCACAGTAGAATACAAATTGCCACAACAGCAAGGTTTCGGATTTCAAGTGGCCAGAGCACCCAGCAATAGGAAATTCAGATGGAGTCCAAGAGCTGCATCCTGACCGGAGGTCATTGAGGCTACGCCGCTGTGCCCAAGATGGTTACCTTCAAAGGAGGTCAATCGTCACCACTACTCATAGTAGTAAGTGGCACCTGTCTTACACAAACCTGCCTTCTGGCCAACAAAACAAGCTTTGGTGTTGCAGAGGGTAGAGTGGCGCAATATAAAGATGTGAAGAGAGACCTACCTTCATTGTATCCTTGGGCAGTTCCCTTTTCGGAGGCATCTGCTGTTAATGAGTAAATGTCTCAGCTAATTTGTAACTGACTATTTCTATGTGTAAATATTTATTTGCATAAATATTACTTCATATCACCAATCTATGAGTTGCTAAATTAAAAGTGTCCCATAGGGATGTTTACAACTCATTTGTTTGATGAATTTTTTTTTTTAAGGTTGAAAAGGGAAACATCTGTCTACCTTGTTGGGTTTTTTTTCCTTCCCAGAAATTGAGACTGGATGAAGAGGCCTTCATATTGTTTATCCATAGAAACAATGTGATTTATCTGTAGTCTTGGTCCCTGAGTGTGAGCAATGCAGAAAGCAGTTGTAATTTAATACTAAGCCCATGAGAGGTGCATTGATTTTTACAGCAGGTGAAGATTATGCAGGAGTAGCCTCTAGCATTACTTGTGGAGCAAGGGAGGGAACTGTCTTAATTTTTTGCCTTGTGGTGACAGTATAGATTTATTTTTTTTTACACAACTCAGCAAAAATACTGTTCTACAGGCATCATAGCAGGTTGCTTTAGCTTTTGATTTCCAGTTAACACATCTCGACAATTTTGCTATGTCTAGATGGTCTTTTTCCTGCAGACTGAGCATGTTGTTCATTTGCTCTTGTTTTTTGGAAGGAGAAGAGAGGGAAAGGTAGTTTTATTTTTAGTTCATTGCAGGCACCTTGTGAATATTTATTTTCCTTTCCCCATTTGGTATGCTTCTGTGCTGTTCTGAGAACAGAAGAAACTCATTTTACCAATGGAATCTCAGTGGTTTATTTGCAGAGCTTGAATTTCTGCTGGGTGGATGTAGGGGGAAGAGGGAAGGCAGGGAGAGCCAGGCGTGTTCCTTGTTGTAGCTTTTCAAATCTATTTGGTTTAAACTTAAACTTTTTCCTAAACTGTCCCTCCTGCAGAACTTATTGTTGAAAATAGTAGGGAATTCAGGCTCCTGCTTTCATTTATGACTCAGCGAAGTTAACAGACTGTGTTAAATGACTGAAGCAGCTTTGATGTGATTTCCTGTGTTTGAGAAGTGGAGAACGCCAAACCTATTACGTTACGCATTACTATGTGATGTAAAATAAAAGGTGCTCGCCTTAGACCCCAGTTCCAAGTGAATATATCACTCCCATTTGCTTGCATTACATTTACAGTGAGAACAGCAGAAGCAATCGTAAAAATCCTACGTAATACAGCTCTCTCTGGGAGAGTTAGTACTTACAGGTGCTGCAGAAAATAAGTTTCCCTTCGTAGAGGCAGGGGGAGGATGCAGTGATATAAAAGAGTGCATCTTCAGATAAAACTAGCAACCTCTGCAAAGGCTCCTGAGGCGGTGGGACTGACTGTTATTCAAAAACCTTGGTCTAGCACTGGCCCTGCTCCAAGCGCTTTGTTCTCTAAAGGTGCCCTGACAGGGGCTTACCCTCCAGCACTGGAACAGGTGATGACTTCTTAGCTGTAAGCAAAAATGCCCGATGCTGCTCATCAGCCGAACAAGAAATCTCCCCGAAACAGTATTGCTCTATTGCAGTTATTGCGAGCTTTGACAGACCATGATTTACTTGGTCAGTGCAAGCAGGGCTTGTGCATCATCCTCATGGTCGGCAGCGAGCGGCTGTGCCCTGCCCATTTTCCCATGGTAGCTTACATTGTGTGTTAAGAATTGTTTGCCCAGTTTAAGAGGCTGTTCTCCCTCTTAGCAGTTTTTTCCCCATCAATGGTTAAAAGCAGACTGAGAGGCTGAATGTTAGCGGTTTGGTGTTTTAAAAGATAAATATCTACAGTGTGAGACACTAATACTGCAGGGTCCAGATTTCTTAGCCTCTCGTTCAGTGTGCTCCATTTTGTCGTTCTTCAAGCATCCATGGGAGATACGTATTATAACTCTGGTGAAATCAAAATCCAGTATGCAAAGGCATCACAAGTAATGTTATCCCTGAAGAAGGCTTTTCGCATTTTTTTCCTTCGGTTATGTTGAGGAGAACACTGCTCTCGTGGCACCAGCTGGCTGTCTATCTCTGTAAACCTTTTTTGCTGCTGTGAATCAGGATATACAGTGAAATTTTCTGTAGCGGAGGGAAGCCGGCAGTTGGGCGTCTGTTAATAGCCTGAAAGTAACTAATGAGGATGTGCAGTCGGAGCGATTGATTGAATAGCTGCAGTCCTGTGTGTTTCTTTTTCACATGCTCGCTCGCTCTCTGCAAGCTGTGGGAAGGGAGGGGGAACGGAGAGACCCAGCTTTCTCTTAAGTGGAAGTAGCACGGATCCCCAGGGCCAGGCGGCCAGAAATGGAAGTTTAAGCTGCATCTGTCTCTTGAAAGGAAAACGGCAGGAGTCAGAATGTCACTGTCTGGAGTCACGGCTTACTCCTTTTCTTTAAGATTCAGAAGATAACAATGGACTTTCTGCTAAGAAGTGATTTTTTCCCTCCCCATGTTGGGAGGTGTTTTGTGAAGCTGGATTCGTTTAAGTCTGGCAATTGAGCTGGAGATGGGCAGCAGTTGTGATAAAGGTATCTGTATGTATATGTATGTTTATCTAGCTATATATAAAAATGCATATACGTACAGTATATATGTATTTTTGTGTAGAGATTGTTAATACTATGTGTACTTTATTATGCTATTATTCTAGTATTTGTACTAGAAAAAGATATAAGTGCATTTTTTATGAATATTTGTGCTCGTCAGATCAGCCTGCCTGGATTTAAGATGCCAAAGTCATATCTTAGTAAGGTCATGTTGCCAGAATGAGGAGAAGTTGACCTATTTTTTTTTTATCTGCAGAGATATATATGTCATATTAGCTGGGCAGTTAGGAGTCTTCTGCTGGTTGCATGGTTTGAGCAAGTAGTGTGATCATATAAGACCGAACTTTGACCTTTGTGAAATTGCATTCAGCTGTGACTAAAAATGAGCTTTCCTGTGTCTTGATTTTAGTTATCTGTTAATTACGGCATTGCTTATGTTAAAAAAAAAAAAAGTTATCTGAACACTATCTCAGAAACAGTAATAAAATACTAAATATGTTTAGCTATTGATCTTTACCAGCATTTTTTATTTTAATTGCGTATTGCCTACAATCAAGTCAGATTCAGAACCTTGAATCTGTCCGTGGAAATGCAGTTGTAATTTAGTAAGTAAGAAAGATGTAGAAAAATAGGTGAGTGTAATTCATCAGTTTAGTAATGCACTTGAAACTTTGCTGTAGCGTCAGTCCTATAGAGCATAAAACCTGACTATTCCCCACCTCCCGGCACCCATTCACCTTCTTTTTCCTCTTTTCCTTAGAGGTCCCAGCAGAGAGATCTCCTCGCAGACGGAGCATCTCCGGGACCAGCACCTCTGAGAAAACCAACTCCATGGATACTTCGAATACTTCTCCTTTCAAAGTGCCAGTAAGTGTGCCTTTCCTGCAAAGGAGGAATTTTTCTCATTGAGTAGGAGGAGGAGATTAAAATATCACAGTGTATAGCTCTGAAAAAAAGAGACTAGTTAATATTTCTAGTTGACCAGGAGGTATTGCTATTAACTGTCAAGTATTATCAATGAGATTTCTGGTGGATTTGTAACTTGCTTCTTTTCCCTGGTTTGATCTGAAGTTGCAAATAGTGAAACATCAATGTTAATGTGGGCAGCGACCTATATAAATACTTTTGAAGTTGCCGCCAGGGATCGCTTTACATATTCAATTTGAATAGGAAGAAGTTCCTAAGGGAACACCAAGCTAAAGCTTGGTGGTAGCATGTTATTTTTCCCTCATGCCAGTAAAGTACATAGAAAATTGCAATGGCTTTATAATTTACTTGGAGGCTGATGAAATACCTGCAGGTGTGTTAATTGCTCTTTAGCTCTTCAGTTTTTGTCGCGAGTTCGGTTGGCTGTGAATCTGCATGAGGCTTTTTCAGCTAGAGTCTGGATTTTCTTGCTTGTGTCAGTCTTTGGTCAGCGTATCCAAGAGCACAAAGGCCTTTCTATTATTAGACCGAGGGCAAATGCTTTGAGTTAAAATGAGGTGCTTGGTAATTTTTTATCAATATTTGTTCATGTTTTAAAATATCTAACTTGAATATTGCAAATATTTTCATAACCTTCTTTATTTTTGGCAAGTAATCTGCCTACTTTAAAACCTGAGGAAAACCAGGAGAATTATCTAGTGAATATTGTTTCTTTGTGTATTCTCTTTGGACATGAGTACCATTTCTGTACCTTAGTGTATATGTTCTTGCTTTGCTTTAGATAGCATTCATCCCTTTTAAGCACACTTCTTAGCTCACTTTAGATCCGAACGTGTGTGAAACTTGCTTTTTGATTAAATTCTACATAGTGTCATTTTTTAAATTAAAAAAAAAAAAGCCAAGGATTTAATGAGCTATTTAAATTATAAGCTAGATTGAGGTTGGTCAGAGTATATGGAATATATGGTGTTTAAAGCAACCTGTAAGCATGTGATTTATTGGAATCGAAAAGGGGACCAAGGAAGCAGTGAATATACTAGGTGTCCATACTTGGTCCCTTTTCAGAGTGATAGAATACTATAGATTGGAAGGGACCTTCAGAAGTCTCTGATCTACCCCTGCTTCAAAGCTGGACCAAATTTTCTGAGGTTGCTCAGGGCATTTTCCAGTAGGGTGTTGAAAACCTCCAAGGATGCAGTTTGCATGGCCTTGCTTGACAACCTGTTCTGATGTTTGACTATCCTCATTGTGAAGAATATTTCTTTTGTAAATGCTTTCTTGTCAGAACAAAACTTGAACTTCTAATGTCTGTTGAAAGACCATGAATCACATTTTCCTCTAGTTGAAAAAATATCTGAAGTAGCAGTTAAAGCAGATATTAGCCTTGAGAAGAGAAAGATCAGAGGGAAATCTTAGCAATGCGTATAAATACCTGATGGGAGGGAATAAAGACAAGAGAACAAGAGGCAGTGAGCTCAAACTGAAATTCAAGAAATTCCATTTAAACGTAAGAAAAACCTTTTTTCGCTCTGAGGGTGATCAAACGCTGGAACAGGTTGTCTGGAGAGGTTGCGGAGTCTCCATCCTTGGAGGTATATTCAAAAGCAGGCTGGACACACGGTACTAAGCATCTTGCTCTAGCTTACCCTGCTTTGAGCAGGGAGGTTGGACTAGACAGTCTCCAGAGGTGCCTCCCCACCTCAGCTATTCTGTGATTCTATGAACTGTCCTCTGTCACTTCAGTGACCTGTTTTCTGGGTGGCACTTGGGGGGAAAATAGGGTCTTGGTCTAGTTGCATGTGAAGTTGTGACAAGAATATTCTGTTATATCTGAGATTTTTATGCTGAGCCCATGGTCCACATAGTTCCAGGAAGATTTCTGAACTCTGAGAGCCTTCAAAAGTTCTACCTTTTCCTGTCTTCATTTATAAGAAATTCTCTGTTGTCTGTGTCTTCATCTATAAGTAATTGCCCTAGACTGTAGATGCATACATGTGTTGTCATAGTCTTTGTCTAACAGCTGCAAGCTACATATCAGAAGTGTTTGATTACTACCTGTATCGTTCCTTTTATATGCCTCCTTTTTTCTTTGTTCCTCATTTTTGTAGTTTTTTAGTGTTGATCCTATCTTTTAAGTAATGTTTTAATGTTTCTCTAATAGTACTCTAATACTTCTTAGCTCCTGCTCCTTTTCAAAACAAAAACCTTGCAGAATGTTTCTCATTTCCCTTGGCAGTGTATTGGGCTTTTAGGACTCTGGCAAATAGGCTCAGGACGCAGTACATGGCTGCCTTTCTTGGGCATAAACCAGCAAAAAAAACTAGAAGCTATTTGTGCCACGTGTAGCTGGTATTATGCTGCTTTGTCTGCCTGGCCACCTGTATACCCAGGAGCATAATGCACCCTCCTGTCTTTCTGATAGGAAAAGGCTTCTGGCTTTGTAGGTTTTGCTCTGAATAACCCATTTGTATGCTGTTACTCCTTAACAGGTTGCAGTGCAGGTGGGGGCTGAGATCACCCTGTTTTAAAACATGCCAACTTCTGATCTGTTTAAAAGCGCAAGCTGCAATTAGAAGTCAGATTGCTTAAGAATACAGATGAGCTCAAGCCAAAACTACAGAAATAAAATACCCTGTTAACTTTGTGGATTGGCACACGTCTAATAGGTGGATGATAAGATAGGGAAGAATCATGTTTCTTCCTTTGATTTATATTAAGAATTTCCCAGCTCTCAGAAGTAGGTAAGATGACTTGTGTGTCTCATGGAAATCTCAGATCAGTGATCTGAGAAGAGCTTCAAATGAAGGATGTAAGGGGTGCCTATAATGGCTTTAAATTTGTGTGCGTGAGGTCATCTTTATTTGACAGGGATTTATTGTACATATAAAGGAGATTAAGAGAACTTGTGTTATCGTTTTTCCAAAACATTGACACCTACAGTATCGGTCAGAGGGCTATAGGCAGCCGCAGTGTAGTGCTGTCTCAGTTACTCTTTCTGTGGACCTGACTCTGTGCCATACCTCTTCTACTCACTGCTTGGATTTCTGACAGAAAGCAGTTTAAGGCAGGGGACAGCTTAACCTTCTTCCATACTGATGGAAAATTATGCTGAGACTTTCATAATAAGTTGCTTTTACAGCTTTTTAAGTTTGCCTCTCAGAAAGCTATTTAAAAGCTGTCTTCTCAATAGGACAGTGGCTTCCAGCATGTTCTGTGCAGTTTTTTTTCCTTTCAAACGCCAGGCAGTGGTACTCACTCAGAACAAGGCATCTGTTTTTTTAATACTACTAATTGGCATTTGTTTAGCATCTGGAATTTTGATTCATAACAGCATAATGGCCTTTAAGCGAACATTTCCTTGACAAGACATTTTTTAAGTAGTCTCTTCAGTGGCAGTGGTCAATGAAGGATTTATTTTTAAGGGGCTGACATGCAAAGTTCAGGAAACTTGCCTTCCTACCTCCTGCACGTGCACTGGAGGAAAAGACATACTATTTTCTGAAAAGTAGAATTTCAGTAGTTTACACTCTTACTCAGGACTAACCACTACACAGACCGGCATGTAGGACATGTTTGTTCTGGTTATCTCTCACCAAGGGGGATAAGTGGATTCTGCTGATGCTTACATTGCACAGCAGAAGGCATACACACAGAGATAAGCACCATTGGTGCTTGTCCTTTCTTTTTCTTCCCCGTTTCTCCAAATATTATTGTCTGCAGGTAAAACATTAGTCTCCATCTAGGTTCAGTTGTGTTACTTGCCCTTTGACAATTTCCAAGCATATCTGGGAGGAATATTGAGAAAGAACGGAAGGGCATGAAAGGTAGGAAAATTGAGGTGAGGAAGTGTGTGTCTTCTTACATATAGACAGATGTGTGCCTTTTATAGATACGCATATATAGTAAGAGTCATATTGTTAATAATTATTTGACTGAGCAAATAGGAAGGCAGACGGAACTGGCTAGAAGTAGGCATCATGACGCATAGGCGGGCGAGAAACCAGCTTTTCCCTTCCCACACACACTATGTCCTGGCAGAGTGTCTCAGTCTCAGTGCATCCCGTTCCCTGCTGTTGCACTGTCCCGGTAGCACTGCGGCAAGCTACCATATTTTCTCATTTCTCGGCTATTGGAATTGAGGGACCAGGGTAAATATAAGATTATAAAAATCTTCAAACCTCCTCTATTGGCAGGGTAGAGAGGAATTGCTAAACCCCTTTTCAGACTCGCATTATGCTCTCCAATTTTTGTTTCTTTGGGGTAGGGTTGTTAGTGAGTTGTTATTATAAATAACATATGATTCATCCATATCTGCTAGCTATTAGGGAAAAAAGACAAGAAAAAGGGAAAGAGGTGCAAATGAGATAGGAAAGCCAGAACACAATCTTTGAAGTAAAGAAAATTATTTTTATAGGAACCCTGTCTGAATGTGATGGGAAGACTGGTACTTACAGATTGCCTTCCTTGGTTTGTTTCTGGTCGAGAGTACAATTGGATCTATAGAAATATTGTCTGCCTCTTTGCTCTTTAAGAGTACTGCTAAATGGAACAGAAGACAATGCAGCCAGCTTAAGTGAAGGTCAAAGCTTGATGAGATCTCGCGGCTGCCCAGCCTCATCTTTTATGCAGTCAGCAAGATTGTTGCTTCTCCAGAGCACTGCTCCGCTACCGACATGCTGCTGGGTTAGGACAAGTCTAATCTTTTCTGGCCATGTGACCTGATGGCATACAAATACATATTTTTAATTCTGCACCAGCACCAATGCAGAGATGGAATTGTTGATGTACATTAATGTGAGGCATTGTGGCATCCTTAATGAAAAACTGTCTGTTCTAAAATCTGTCCTCCCTATTGTAAGATTAACATTTTTTCTTCCACTTTCCACTCTTTTCTCACCATAACATGTTTGTTTGACTCTGCTTTAATTTTTTATCATTTGCCTGTGATGTGATGGCTTAGGTGTGCTGGCTATTCCGTGGATTTTGTGTTGGAAGGCATAAATGGGTGATTGGCTATCTCCAGGATGCTCGCCAAGTTCTCATCCATGCCTGTCTTTGGTGGTAACACCATTCTTAGGCTCTATAACCTTCACAATATCATTCTGCCACAGCGGATTTGTTCATTAGGTCAAATTTTAGCGTTGAGTCAGATAACGAGTATATCCAGTCCATGACACCGTCTGGTAGACCTCAACAGCAGGAACATTATTCTTGTGTTTGGTGTAAACTTGACCTCATCTAATTCCCCTGCAATTAATGTAGGGGAACTGTGAAAGTATATCGCTTTAAACACCGGTCATATTCCAGTCGTCCTTGGCTTAACAGTATTTAAATGTGTACCGACTCATTCTGTTCTTCACATCCAAATCATGGCTTAGTCAAGTTATGCAGAGTCTAATTAATGCATCCTCTGCAAATCAGTCCTTCTGGCTCTTTTATCACTTTTCTTGCTCTTCTGTTTTTAATTCCCTTCAATTGATTCTCCAAGTTCTGGTACTAAAGTTCACAGGAATGTGTGTTATCAGTTTCTAATTGCTCACAACCCTTTGTAGTATTTCTGTCCTCCCTGGCCCTCGCTTAACCTCCTAATTTAATATAGCTCAGTGTAATTAATGTGCTGTTTAACTTTTCTTCCAGATCATTAACAAAGATGTTAAACAGAAGCAGCCATGCCACTATCCCCACCACATCCCATTGGACCCTTTCCTCTACCTTGATACCTTATCACTTGTCGTAATTACTCTTCTTAGATATTCCTGCAGCCAGTTCTCGGGTTTGTGTTGCTAGCTTTGACAGAGTTCACTTCCATTAATTTTTCTAATTAGTATGTGTGTTGTATTATCAAAGGGTTATCTGAAGTTTGGGCTGCTTGGGCTGCTTTTACTGGCCGTGTGCCAGGGGACTAAAGAGTCAGGATCACGAAAGTTATTGCCTCCTTCCTGACATGAGGGAAAGACAAAAATGCAGCCACTTGAAATGTGGTGGGGTAGGTTCGAGACCATCACTTCTCCACATACTTCACCAACTGCAGCCAATGTGTTGACAAACCATTGTTTGATTAAACATCCTGGTAGACTCAGGTGACCTGATTCGTATAATATTTATTGTTTATCACTGTTGTTTTGTTGTTCTCTAGACAGACTTCTGACCTTTATTCCTTAACTCCTGGATATGGGCTTTTAAGGATGCTCTTTTCTCATGCTACTGCCTGATGTGGGCAGCTCCGATGACGGCAGCCAGCCTCAGCAGCCAGGCTCTGCTCCCAGTCATGTCCATGCTGAAAACTGTGCTGAACTGGGATCTGAAAAGCTGACATAGCTCTCCCCAGCTATCTGGTAGCTCTTGTTTCTTCATGAATTTTTAAATATGATTTCCAGTGACTTGGGATTTGATTCCTTTAGTACTTTTGACTGCATATCAAGCAGAGTACATGCAATCTTATGATACATTGTATTAATGGCTGTATTATTAAGGTATCCCTGTTGCGGTATCCTCTCCATTTCCTTGTTTTCTTATTATTGTTTGTCATGGTTTAGCCACTTAAACTTTTTCATCCTATTCTGCATCCCGCCTGTGGCTATAGACAATTTTTCACTGGAAAGTTGAAATTGTTAACCTGGCCAAATCTGCAGTGCTGTCCCATCAGGGGAAGAATATCTTCCTGTTCCTTGCTGTTGATCAGCTTGTGTCCTGAAGCATGATAATTGCTCACTCTTGTTATTTTTAAACCTGACTAATGCAGCTACATATGTTGTTATTCCTTATATAAACACATAATCCTTTTTTAATCTTGCTGAAAAAAATTTGTATAATATCTTGTGGTAGAGAATTCTGTGGGCTGATTTATAGATAGCATTAGAAAAGTCTCCTGACAATCAGTTAAATGTGCTGCCTCTCCTGTTAAATTGCCCCTTGGTTTTCTTATGTAACAGGGTGCATAGGGAGCTTAGTTAATTTCCGTTCTATTTGTTTTATACATCTATAATCCCTTCTTGCTTTTGTTTCTAAAATAAATAGTTGGTCTTTAAAACATATCATTTTTAAATCCCCCTCTTGTCTGACTTTAATCAGTTTATACTTCTGGAGTTTAGTTTTGTTCTAGTTTTCTTGCTGAGATGAGAATATCAGAAGAGAGTGGTGCATTACTGTGAAAGCTATGGCAGATTTACCTAATACCACTTCACTTTTATTGTGCTTTATCCTTTGTTTATACATTCAAACATGTTTTCCATTGTTTTCTGCCAGTGGACAAACCACCTCTTCAGTGACATAGTGCCAGGCTTTTGGGATGAGTTCATGGTGGAATTTGACTGTTGTAATCACTGTCTTGTTCTTTATATTACCACCAAGGTGTACACATATTTGTTTTCATCTGCTTTTCTACTGTGTGAGTGGCTGAGAGCCTTTTCAAAGGTAGTCACTGCTAATATTTTAATAACGAGTGTTACTGAGCTGATAAGCAAACTTCTCTGCCTCCTTGCTAGTTGCACTGGGGTTTTGTTGGTCTACATGGGATTGTAAACTTCACCATGTTTGCTCCTAATCCCGGGAATATCCTGCTAGTGTATATTTCTGTTTTATGACCTGGCTATCTTCCCCTGCTTCTTTGCTTCCCACAGCTTTACAGCATTACTGGCACTGGAGAGCATTTCACTTGGCTACAATTTTTTTTCCAGATAGCTGCTTGTAAGCAACTTAAGAAATAAAATGCTTCGTGTGCTAACAATGCACGGTAGTCAGGAGGCAGTTCCGCTGCCACCCATAGTCACTCGGGTGTTATCTTTATACACATCCAAACCTTCCCCTCAGAGAGAACAAGTCTCATCGTTCTGTAAATGAAGTTACCCACCTGCTGTTATTAATAATGCATTAGTGCTCCTCATCGAGAATTACAGATGTTCATTGCAAGCCTCCAAAAGCCAATGTGTTTGTTCTCAGAAATACCTAACGTAGGTAGCAGAGCTGCAAACCACAGCACTGTATATAAGATAAACCTTTATTGTCACCCATTTTACCCTGGTTTTTGTGCTTTGAAACTTCCACTAATAATGTTGCATTTTATCAATGGATAATTAATGTAATAGTTAGATATATAGTTTTATTAGTTCATGGCTGAATTAACCTTTCACTTTCAAAACAGCAAAGACAATCGTTATTTATTATGCATGGGCTGTTCTCTCCAAAGTGAAGAATCAGTGTGTCTACAGGGAGCAATAGTCGAAGAGTTGAGTACTCCATACTCAGGCTGTTTTTGAATACGTTGGACCGTTCATGTGCTGTTCTCCTGAGATTAAGGACAGGCAGACAGTTGTCATCTGGCATGGAGTGAGCATTTCCCAAAGCCAAAGCTGCCCTGAACAACCACCATCCCTGAGTTTAAAATACTTGGGGGTCAGAGTTTCTATGCATTCCCTGTGCAGCTATGGAGGGAAGTTACAAAAGCCTGCTGAAATTATCACTTCTCCTGTGGCAATTTCTTCTTGGCAGAGTGAGAGAGATGAGTTGCTTAACTTCCAAATGAGATTAATAGAATTCTCAGTGGGGTTGAACTATTTTTAGATGTTGTATCATTGGATTTCTTGCCCCAGTGTTTGATGCTTTTGGCTGAGATGGTGAACCTGCTCTGAACCACAGGCCTGATTGCGCGTGTGCTTGTACTCTCTCTCCGCCCGTTCACCTAAACCTGTGGCTCTGAGGGGAATTTGTACTAAGCTTTGCTGCATTAGGTGTGGACTATCAAATCTGTCTCTTGAGGGATTAAGGCACAATTCTACTACAGTTACTCTCTCTCTGGACTCCTTAAAACACTATGTTTACTCAGTACTGATCTTTTCAGATTGCATCCTAGCTAATTTATCCTACTAAATATTTTGTACTTTTTCTGTTAAGAGCATAGTCTCATAATTTCTGACAGTTTGGGTAATAAATTTATGTCTTTTTGTTGGAGGGTGTGTGTCTAAGCAGTAAAATTCCCACTTTTAAAAAAATGTTCCATGATGACTCTTAAAGCTCAGACACTTTGTTACATTTAGGTAAAAGAAAGAAAAAGCAGTGTATTTTGTGTTGAAATAAGTATTTAAGAGAAATACATAGACAATAAGAAGTAAGGAGTTTTTTGCATTTTTAATGGTACAAGCTACAGTTATTAGCATTGGCAGGGATTTTTTCTCTAAAGAAGGTAAAGGAAGAGGAAAAAAACCTTTCCATTAGGTGGTATTGTTGCAGATAGAAGTTTATTTTTCATCACTACTTCTTTTTTATGTCTGCATTCAGTATTTAAAAGTATTTTCTTTGGCAAATGGAAGTCAAAAAGCTCTGCTCACTTCTGGCATGAGTGAATTTTTCATGCTGCTCCCAGGTTGTCCATCTGTAAGCACTGGTCCTACATGAACTGCCGGCAAAGTGCAGAGAGCAAATATTGCAAATGTTTTCAGGTCTTTTGATGGTGACCAATAAGTACAGTCTTTGTTTGAGTAATTTTTATCCTTAAGTATGTTCTTACCCTAATATTATTTTTTTTGTGGTACAGTCAACTCTGGATAGCCTTATTCAACCCCAGATAGCATATTTATTTCATTACGGAATGGATTATGTTCAATTAAACCAATAACATATTTCACTAATGTTAAAGCAATGCTAATTTAAATTTGTGCATGCACACAAAACTGAATATTCACGGTCCCTTTCTGAGTGGGATTTGGAATGATTCAATATAACTACTTTTGGATCCCTGCTGAATTGGATCAGCTTTGTCTTCCTTGCCCTTAAGGGGAAAAAACCACGGGTTTTTGTGTTTGCAATTTGAGTAGCTTGAGAGGTACTGGAATGAAGCCAGGGTCCACCAGATCTGAATCAGTGTAGTTGGGTTTGTTACCTTTTATGCTGAGAGGTCAGAATATATGAAAGTGCCTTTGAAAGTGCTATGCGTTCTCTGCTTGAACTGCAGCAATTAGCCCCAAGAGAAGCCCAAGAGCCTGTATTGATCACGGGTTTTTTCCAAAGGCACTTTTTCAATACCAAGACCAAGACAAGTGCAGGTACATGGGTAGAGTTTGAGTGGCGCACACAGCTAAAAACACTGCTTCCCTTTTGACAGTACCTTTTCCTGCAGCACGCTATGTAGATTTGGGGCGCAGAGGGTGTTGCAGTATCTAGATATCAAGCCTTTTCTTTTCCACTTTATTTCTTATTTCAGGAGATATAGCAGCTTTCACCCCTGAGGAGCCTGCTGGCTGGCAAGCCTCAGAAATTGAAGGGCAGCCTAAAGTGTAGCACTCCCTTCAGATGCAGAGAACAGGTTTCCTCTTCCTTTGTCCCCTGTAGCACCATCCCACAGAGCATCCCAATTGCTCTGTGCTGCCCATGGACAGGCATGTGTCAGGCTCTGGTGTGTGTGAGCAGGTTGTTTCCTACACAAGTATTTGGGAGAGGATGATCTGCATGTGCTAGAAAGATCCTACAGCCATCATCCGGTATGGATAGGCTTTCAGTAATATATCACCATCCAAATCGCAGTGGAAGAGTGGAGACAGGCCATCTTGCTGTATGTGTTTGCTGAAGATGTCATGGGTGTGGGCCTGAGGAACTGTGGATTTGGTTGAATATTTTTTTTTAACATTTGACAGCTGAGCAGGACTCACTTGGCCATTCATCAAAAGAAGCAGAGTGAGAACGAGTGTGAGAACAGAACCTACCTACCAATGTCTACAGATAAGGGAATTGTGCAGTTTCAAGCAGAGCTGGGATACAGGAGTGAATTTTGTGGAAGAAGAGGGACTAACTGAATATAAAGGGACCAAGAACAACAGAATGAGGAATGGTAGAGGGGAATTGAAGTGTGTACTTGTTTAAAAGGAGGAGGATACATTTTGTTTTAAAAGGAGCACTGAAAGTATGGGAAGAGAAAGCCAAATCTGAGACTAGAAAATTGGTTTCGAGATGCTTGTGGTGTATGTCTTGCACCTGACCAAATGGGGGCTTTGCTGTTCAGAAGCAACTTCTTTTCCAACAGTTAACCTGGCAGCCACTGATGAGAGGAGGCTGATAGCCCCTTCCTTTGAATACTGTAGAATCATAGAGCAAGCACAGGTTGGAAGGGACCTCAAAAGACCACCTTTTGGGGGAAAGGGAGCCTGGATTAAATTATGTAACACCCTGTCCAATCATAGATAAACATCATTTTTTTCCTGAAGAGGTGAAAAAGATGTAAGATTTTTCAGACTAAAGATTACAGATAAAGTCATTTTGTGTTGTGATGGCTTAATTCTTGAGCCTGAGAGATGAACAAGTCTCATACTTCAGCCTGGCTGAGTCACATGGAACAAATAAAACACACTTGCTTTGTCAGTGTTCTGCATGGGAGAGAACAGGAGACCTTGTTTGTCTCCAATTTGCTGATTTCAGTATTACAGGAGGCAGCTGTGGGCAACATCTGTCACCTGTCCCAGACAAGCTTGTGGAGGCTTACCTTGCGAATGTGTCCAAAATTAGCTGTACTCAACTTCTGTCCTAGCAAAACACAGATGGTGGGAGAGAGGCCTGGCCCTAGCTGGCTATCACTGTCACCGGACCTTTACTAAAGTAAGGCTGTAGACTTACTGGTTCAGTCCGCGCCAAAAGAGCATTCACTTTGAGCAAATTCTACCAACCTATAAACAATCTATAATATTCTTAACAAGCATGGTTTCACTCACATTTGGTAAATCTCCTGACAGCAGTGCATGGGGTACAGTGGCTCTGCGCAGCTGTTCTCTGAAGGAGCAGAACAGATTCAGCCAGTAAAACGTTGCTTAATCCTGTTGGATTAAGAACCTCTGTATGTGCTTTGATCATGCCAAAGAATGTATATGCACGTATGTCTGCAAGCCCTGGAAATATTTTGACACAATATGGTTTATTTAAAATGCGTATTATGCTCAAAGTAATTTAAAGGGCTATAGGAGAAAAACAAAATGTGGGTGTTGAAATATGTCTGTGATTTCTGCACACGTACAGATGCAAGCACCCCTTTGTATGTCAGTGGTCAGATGTACTTACGTTATGCTACTGGTAATACAGCAGTAGCTCTTGATACTATGTACAAGGAGAGAACTATGAGGAGAGGCTGAGGGCTTGTTTATCTGGGAAGGAAAAGGCTATGGGATGATATAAGGCAGCCTGCTGCAACGGAGAGGGGAGCTACAAAGATGATGGAGCCAAACTTTTCCCTGTAGTGGCAGATGCTATAATGAGGCAGCAGCTGCAAACTGCTGCTTGGGAGGTTTCTGTTGAACACAAGGAGAATTTTTCTCACTGGAAGGGTAATGCAGCACTGGACTGAGTTTCCCAGAGAGGTGGTAAAATCTCAGTCACCAAAGGTTTTTGAGACTTAGGCTGACCTAGTGCTGGTAGTACACCCAAATCGAGCAGGAGGCAGGCTAGATGATCCCCAGAGGCTCTCTCCAACTAACAATGTCTTTCATCTGCAATTGTTTGGTGAACAATTGTAGTTCATAAGAAAAGTTACTTGGAGGTTTAGTATTTTTAGATCACAGGTAGATTGTTTGAGTTGAGTTTTGCTTCAAAGCAATACCAGGACTGGTATCAAAAGTCACTAGTACGTGAAATCTTTTGAAATTTTAAATTCTGGCTATTGAGACTATTGAAATTACAAATTACTATAAGGCTTACCTGCTATATCAAAATAAAAAAGGACAACCTGGGAACAACTGTGGGTGCATTAGAAGATCATAATAAAAGACATCTTGTACTCTTAATCTGACCAAGAATTAAAAACATGGTGTGTAAAGGGGGGGTAGGAAGAAATACTGATATCTAAGACTACTCCTTATTAAATTATAATTGTGGGGGTTTGGGTCTCTTGTATTAGTTGGAATTTGTTGAAATGCACCTGTAATGTGAGCAGTGCTAATTATTGCAATTTGAAGCTATCATATACTGGAACTGTCGTTACCAGTCTAGCCCTGCCTTTCTTCTGGCTGAGAGGAATCCCAGTACAGCACGTTCTGCAATCGTCACCAGGAATCACTGCTGAGCTTGGACTCAGTGACAGTGCATTAATTGATTTATTACTGGCATCAGTTTCCGTGTTTCACTTCTGCAACTTCTTGTTTTAGGGCTTCTTCAGTAAACGTCTGAAAGGGTCCATCAAGAGGACAAAGAGTCAGTCAAAGCTGGACAGGAACACAAGTTTCCGTCTCCCATCTCTCCGCAATGCTGATGACAGGTAGGGTTCAGTGCTTCTCCCAAAAGGATCTCTCCTCATCCAGAGGCATTCTGCAAAATCTACACACAGTATGCATATGCACTCACAGAATGAGAGCAAGGAAGGGGATTTAACTGTTAAACTGGCAGATGGATGGGTTTTGGGCTGACTGGAGTATGTTAGAAGTTATTTAGTATACTCTGTACCACTGACACAGGACTGAAAAATTACAGCTTTTAACAGCTGATGAAAAGTTGAGGTTAAGCATATGGATTCAACTACCCTTTTCTGCATCTGTTTCAAATAAGCTGCACGCTTCAAATTTCACGATACAAAACCACTGGATTGGTCAGCTTTAGAGAAATTTGCCTTGATGCGTGCAATACTTATCCGCAGGCCAGTATGAGGGATCATGCTGGTACAGGCAGATCAGTTCAGCTAGCACTGGTGAAGCACAGAGACGTACGGTGCAGTTCAGGTACTTTAAGAATCCTTGCTAATGTCAGTCAATTGAATAGTTACTGCAGCATTACTACAATGAACAGATGGCCTTTCTTTCAGGAATATGGAAAACTCAGTAACTTCTGACCATCTTAGTGCCCCACTTGGTGTGGTCTTGCTTGTTTAGTTTCTGGCTGGCAATTTAGGCTGGGAATGAATTGTATATGAGGCAAGCAAAAGCTTGTAAACACAGTTTTTCCTAACTATTTGTAAAGTCTCTAGACTGTTTTCATTAAACATTACTCTGTGTTACATTCCCCAGTAGCCCAGCAGGAGAACTAGACTGAGTGAAAAATAGGTTGCCCTGTACTTAAGGCCACGGCAGGCTTCTGTGATTTTACATTGTTTAGTGCATTTTCCCTTCTCCTTTAGCTGAGTTGAATTCATTAGTTGTATCTGTCATGCTGTGCTGCTTTAATCAACGGTGCTGACTTCTCCATCTGAAAAGCAGCATCATAAAATCATGGAGATAGTAAGGCTTCGGATGTTAGAGGTCTTGTTACATCCTAACATTAACAGAAAAGACTGCTGCTTACCAAATATGACTAATGATATGAATGATGTTGCTCCTGTAGTCATAGTAGTGTCCACTCAGTCTGTTTTGAGTCAAGTTTTGTTATAAATCACTATTTTCAGGGAGTTGCAAGATGGTTGTAAAAAGCAACTCAGTGAGCACAAGCATATTAAATAACGCTGCAGTGTGATAAAATACCTGTTATTTTTACCATTGTTTGCAACCAGCTTTGCTTGAAGTTTTGTAATGCAAAAATGTCTTGCTGTAAATAATGTATTTGTCTTTCCTTAACTTGGTACTCATGGTGAACGTGGACTGATGATGCTTCCTTTTGCAGTGTAAGGGAAATGGGGTTGTTCCGGAAAAGCCAAAAAATTTAGCTGTAATTAATCCCCACAACTTTGGTTTGGGACGTGATATTATACACAGCAAAGCCACCTTCTCTTTAAAACCAGATCCCCCTCTACTCACTGCTAGTGTGGGCATGAATTGTTAACTAGACCTGAATGAAATGTGGATTTTCTCCGATTGCTTGCAAAGCATAAAATCCAATGTGTGCAGTGATGGCATTGAGCATAGCTGGTCTGTTCTGTCAGTCCTCTCAGGTCTCCTTGGCATGGATTTAAAAAGGAGGATCCAGGAGCAAATAAATTGAGAAGTTCCAGTGGCAGAGTCAAGGCAGAGGTTTTAGGGACAGAGCCCTGGCAAGCGGGTGATGTGCAGGCTGTTAGACAGGGACAAGCCGGTGGTTGCTCTTTACTTACCCTCCTCATCTGGCCTGCTACAGTAGCCTTATAGCAATGCATCTTGCGTCTGTAAGGCCGGACATGGGACAATGTTTTGGGGGTTTTGTGACTTGATGCGGTCGCTTGCTCTAATGGAGTAAAGCATTTTCAATAACCAGTCCATGTGACCTTCCTCCTTCCAGAGGTATGTGTGCTGAAGTGAACAGAGGGCACAGTTTGGAGGCAAGGGAGATCATCTCAGAGTAGCCAAGCTGTGTGGAAAGCAAGCTGAGCTGAAGCTTATTTGGAGATAAATCTTTGCACAAATGAGTATTGCTGTTCAAAAGCAGGAGCCTCACCTCAAGCTGGTTGAAGCCTCGTGCTGCAGGTGAGGGTCACAAATTTCTGATATGCTTTCTTTCCAAAAAGAACTTAACAGCACTACTCAACCTTGTAGTTACCTTTTGTTGGAAAGATTGAAGGATTAATGGAGTTCTCTTTGCATTTGTGGTCAATCAGACGGTGCACCAATTGAATGTACCAACTTTGAAAGTTTAGTGTTAGAGATATTACTTTTCTGATGGTATTTTATAAATAAAACTATAAAGAAAATTCAGTTCCACTTTAAAGTGAAACTTGCCAATAATTTCTCCCTTCCCTCCCATATGTTTCTCTCTGTATCTAAGGGTGCCCGAAAAATGCAATGGGTGGGTAGAATAGCAGGAAAAACAACTTGGAAACCATGTGGGAATGAAGCACTGAAGATGAGGAACAGATTAGTATACTGGGAGGAGATGGGCTGAAGGAAAGAGGAGGCTAGGATGGTTGATTTGTGTTTAGAATTATGGTGTTGCTTGGGATTTTTCCAATGGGTGAAATCAGGGACAACTGTTTCTGCGTGAAGGAAGGTAACACATAGCAGCTGACTCTTAATTCATGAGAGGGAATTGCCATTCTCTCACCTTCTGCTCTCCCTGCTTTTTGTATGAGTCTTGATCTGTTGCAGTAAAAACTTTCCTGTCCTACCCCGGTGAGTCAACCCTTTCCCATTTTAAGCAGGTGATGCTAGGTGATGTCATGGTGTTATACAGGTTTTCAGGGCTAGGTTGCCTGATAGTGTCTACCTTTTCTTGCTCTGACAAATACAAGAGCCCTGCCTTCAAAGAAAGTATCATATGGCTTTATAAATTAAAGCCCTGCAAGGATTAGAAGGAAATAGAGGCTGCTGTCATGTTGCTTTTCTCATGTTTTTGAGGTGTTTGGGTCCTGTTAAGAAACAGGAGATGTTTCTAGATAAATATCTTCAGAATTCTGGAGTAATTCATGATTAGTTTTCCTGGTGCACATCAAGATTTGGGATACTGTAACACTGCATGCCGTTCCAGATGGTGGCAGAGCCTGGATGCTGTCTGTTCAGAGCTGATTTAAAATAGAAAGGGTTCAGGAATGCTGTAGGAAAGGGTAATGGAGATAAGTTGCAGATTTTTTCGTAATCAGATTTTCTGTTTCAGCAGAAAGCCATTGGCCAACATACTTTTTCTGGCTTTTAAACTTCATTCCAGTGTGACTGGGTTAGTGGATGGGGAGAGGAGAGAGCTGTGGTGCCCACACAGGAACAAGTCTACCATGGGTCAGCATCCAGGTGTCCTATATGAATCCACAACCTCTCGAGAGTCAGTATCACTTCTATTACTCCAGGTTCAGGCTGTTTGCTGGGCAGTCTGTTTTACTTGAAAACTCATGGTTTGTCTTCACAAGGAACTAACATGAGAACGCTTAGACTCTGCTCGGTTGTGACCCACGCCAGATGTGAATGAAGCTCTTCAGACGTGTGGCCAGTATGGCATCTCACCAGGTTATCGACAGCTCTTGCCATGAGGCAATCTGGCACCATGTTACCATATAATCTTTCACAGCTTTTCTAGCCTGTTTCCCACTGCATTCTTTGAGCTCTTCAAGCCACACATTCGTCTCTAACATTTTCTCAGTGTCAGTAATATATAAAATATGTAAAAAAGCATGAGAAAAGACTTAAGGAAAAGGAGAGACCAAATTAATATTTTCAGTTTGCGGCCAGGAATTTGAAAGTTTTTCCAAGCGGAACGATGGTTCTCTCCCCAGTTCTGTTTACGGTGAGGGAGTGAAGATGGTTGAGACTGGCTGCATATGGTCTCAGTGACTGCAGTAAAGCTCTGCGGACAGCTGGGAGGGTTTTGCCCTGTTGGGATTTACTGCCACGTGGGAATCCTCCTGCTTTACTAAAAGTCATTTTATGGCATTATCAGATAGTGGTAGATGAGCGTGGGATCCGTTGTGTGCTTGCTCAGAATGGGCTCCAGCACGTTGCAGGGAAGCGGGTAGCCATGGCTCTGGGGTTCATGGTGAAACGGTATCGCTGCTCAAACGACAGCTTTTTCTACTTTCGGTAAGTTCTCGCTCCTCCCTCCTGGTTTCTTTGCAGTATGAAAATAGCACAGATCATATAAATAATAGAAGCAGATTTTGCCATGTTTTTCATATTCGTTCATTCTAATTTAATCACAGCTTTCAAAAAAGAGGAGGGTGATTCTTACCCTGATTTAGATGTGAGGATAAAAATCTGTTACACAATGCATTATTAAGGCTTAACTCACTCAGAGCTTGTATTCATTCAGCCTATCTGTTTCTATCTGCATATTGGAGTATGGGGAAAGGGGAGGAGTGGTTTGTTTCCAGAGAGGCATCTCACGCCCGGTCTGGTGAACATATTTCTTTCAACCAGTTTTTTCGATCCTCATGCAGCTGTTTTGTTTTTCAGTGAAAACTGAACAAGATCTCAACATTAAGCCTGTTGTCACCTTTGGGCTACACTGCTCTGTCCCATCTGCAGGCTCGCTTGACCCCTTTATAAAAACATACTTCTTAATGGCTGATGCTTTTCTGCAAACCCCAGGCTCTTCCACATAGCATTCACCTATAAATTGTTTAGCAGTTAAATGAAACTGAATTAGTTAAGCATCTCTGGTCCTGCAAAACAAAAGATTTTGAAATGTTAATAGCAGAGACTGTGGTTACAGTAGAGTGAGGAGAACGCTACCCCTGTGAAATTCAGCAGCCTGTTCGGCTGCACGGTATGAGGCGTTTGTTAGACAAGCTGTGATCTGTAGGGAGAGCGCGCAGGCAGGGGAGGGCTTTGCAAATCCAGGATTCAAACAATGAGGCTTTGGGTAGGGCCTTGCAAGTAAAGACCAGAATCTCAATGGAAGGCTAAAGCAATATGCTCAGAAAAAGCCAGCATTTAATTGCCCCTAAGTAAAACTTGCATCTAAATAAGTTACCCTAAGTTTCTGATTTAAAAAAAAATATTAATAACAAAACTGGTTAGACGTGTAGAATTGTTGACCAAGTAATGGGATGTTCTGCTAATTGGCAGTTGGAAAACGAAGCGGGGTGTGGTGCCTACAAAATGAACACTTGCGCGGGGAAACTTGATGCTGCAGCGCAGGTAGAGCGCACCTGTATTGCAGATGATGTTGCCGACGTTTGGGTCCGGTTCAGCAGGGCTGGGATTTCGAATAGCAGCGCTGAGCAGAAAGTTCACTGCATTACAGTCCAAGCTCTCTCCTGTGACTTTGCGAGTGGCTAAGTATTGAATTCGACTTTCTGATCTTGGGGAGTGTCTCTAAACACATGGGTATTGTGCTGGAATTATTTGAAGCATGCAGACATACAGTTTCGCTTAAGACCAGTGGAGACATGGCTTTAGCTGCGTGCTTGGGCTGAACAAAAAAATCTCTTCAGAATTCTTTGCCTTCATGCCAGTTTGGTAAAGGAAACAGATTATGGGATTCTGTTCCTTGGTACTTCGTTTCCATACATTTATTTTTTATCTTTTGGATTATTTGTGTCCGCAGGCTTGTTTTCCAAGCAAATATAGTGTTCTCCCTGGTAAGCTCAGTAATTGAGTGTCTCTTGTGCTTTGTAGGTTGGATTTTAAATAGGTCAAAATCAGCAGGAGAGCTTCATAACCAGAGCAATTAGGATTTTAACCCTTTATCCTACATGCCTTACAGACAGTAGATTATAAATCGACTAATAGGCTGCTGCATGCCATGGGCAGCCACTGAAAGCCAGGCGTCTCTAGTTCCTGGCTTTACGATCAAGACCTTCCTACAGTGGAAAATAATTGAATTATGGTGTTCAAGGAGAGAGGGTCAGTTTGGGGTTGGGCCAGCAAGATGGTGTTGTTGAAGAGATCTTTTTTGGTAGCAGTCACATGCTGCAGCCAGGTCAGTGGTTTGGGGCATTGGCTGGGCTCTGATTTAGAAGGAAATTATGCAGCTCTGAAGACCAGTACTCCAAAGCACGTGAAAAGAGGTGAGAAGTTTCAAATATTTCCTGACACGCTCCTCCACCTGCTTTTCGTATTGGAAAGCAGTTACGGAGAATACCTATGTAAGAATTGTTTGGTGCTGTTGGTAACTACGTGCCCTGAATTCTGTGTCGTTCCTTCACAATCTTTTTGCTGTGTGCAGTAGTAGATAGAAAAAGCAGCAGGAAGAAAGTTGATCATTGGAGGTTAATTGTAATTTAAACCAGGATTTGTGTTGTTAATGGAGCTGTTTAACAGATTTGTACAAACAACCCTTCCCCCACCTTTTGCATGCTCGATCTTCTGTTTACAGTAATCTGCTTCTCTGGGATTACTTCTCTCCTACCAGAGACTAAGCAATACGCATTTTACCTGTAGCTTCCTACCTATTAGAGGACAGAACCTGTTAATCCAGCCCCTCTGCTGGACGTTGGGAAGTAAGTTAGTGGCATCTATGCAAAGGAGAAGCCAGCAGGCAATTTTCTTTCATTGTCACTTACAGCTTCAGAGTATCGGGCGAGGCTTTAAAGCAGCAGAGAATTATTTTTTCTGTATAATTATTGCCTATATTGATTGGGATGCTGCTGATTTAGGCACAAGTTGATTACTTGCTTTGCATGTCTATCAATAGATGAAATATATACCATGGTGCTTACAAATGCATGTATTTGTGTTTGTAAATACATGCTGTAGCATCTAACCAACAACTTTACAACATTGCTGTGGTGTTTACGGAAGACAAAGTGCCATTTCTAAGCCACTTAATCAGTTTATTGAGCTGTTTTAAATTTGGTAACTTCAAGGGGTTGCTCAAACAGATAGAAGTTCCTCTGCCCTAGGACCCTGAGTCAACAAAACTAACCGTGCTCCAGCTGATCTGCAATAAAACAATGTTCAAAGCTAACTAATTAGAAGACCAATGAAACAGAATAGGTGCTACTTAAAGATTTAACTTGCAAGATGGGATGCGGCGGCATGGAGTAGAATTGTTGTGTGTACCTGCCTTTGCCCTCAACCTGTCCCCAAAGGTGGTTCAGAAGCATTCTCGGAAGATGCCTCGCTCTCTCCCGCTGCCTTTAATGTCTGGGTCTCGTTAAACTTGTAGGAAAGGAAGAGGAAGGACTTCTTTCTTTCTGGAAAGGTCACCTTTGCCACATCTGCGGAGTGGCCTCCCCGCGCCTGCTGCCTGTGCCGGCCCCCCCTAATCCCCTTACAGGAGACCACACCATGGCAACACGCACCCAAGAGCCTCTTCGTGTCACCCGCAGGGCCTAATGGGAGCAGAGCCGACAAGGAGAGAGACTTCTTTACCGGTGTGGCTGTGGCTTTTCTTCTTGCCTTGGCCCAGCATATCTGCCTGGCATGATGCTCGTCTGAAATTTGTAACCTAAGGCTTGAGGAAGATTTCCTCCTGGATTTTTGTGCCTTTCTTCCTCTGCCGGCAGGACTTATTGTCTGAGATGTAGCCCAGAGAGCGAAGTTTAAAAGGAAGGGCTGAGACATGTGGCACCGCTATGATTTGGGGATGCACGGCTAAGTGGCTGTACAATTGTTTCATGTAGGTGTGCTTGATTTCTCTTACTCTACGTGCAGCCTCCGCTTAACTGGGATTTGTAAAATCTCTTTTTCTTTCTCCTTTACTTGGTAATTATTTTTCTTTCCCCTCTTTTCCCCCCCTTTTGTGACCACTCCATGCTTTCCTTCTGTTACAAGGAGCTAAGGCGGGAGTCGGCTGCAGGCTCTTGGCCAGCTCCCCTGCATCATGCACCAAAGTGCTTTGTTAGGACTGGAATTGCTGAGAGTTTGGGATGGAGACAGAAGCCAAGTGACCTCAGCAGTGCTTTCTTGAGAGGAGAAATTAGAGAGGGTTTTGCAGAGATTATATTAAAGTGGTGTATTGTGGTGTGTTTATTTTAGACTTGCCCTACCTTAACTGCAGCAAGTGTTCAATTATACATGGCTGAGGTTTTAGGTTTGCGTTGGTACAGCTGCTGTTGTAACCTGTTATAACAAAGCATGCACAGTGCAGCCAACACATTTGTACCAGTGCTGCTGTTTTGCATTTGAAATCAGTTTCTTTGTAATATCCCTCTGATGAAAGGTTTTTGCTGCCTGCACTTAGGTCATTCAGTATATTAAATGGGAACAAAGTTCTTCCTTACTGTTTAATAAATCTTATCATACGTGAATCTACTAGAATACCTTCAGCATTTCATTTTGTACAAAAGAACAGTCAGATGAACTCTGCTTGGTGTTTTACATGTATCCTTCGTGATACCAAGTTTTTGTTAAGCAGCCTGAGAAGTACTGAAGACATCTTTTCCAGATTTTTTTTTCCTTTCTATTTCCCCGTAGGATTGTTCAAAGGTAGGAGGGATTTGATTTTGCTAAGGTTACAAAATATGAGGATTTTTTGGTTTGGTTTTTTTTGCATAAGATATGTGAGGGAGGTATAGAAAAACTGCTTATTTTTCAAAATTAAGGAAGCCGTACAAGTAGCAGTGCTTCTCAGTCCTCCATAAATACATTCTTTAAACATTTGCCATTTGATACTGAGCTTTGATACTGGTAATCAAATGCAAGAGGAAGTACTGTGAGGGTAAACACAGGTGAGAAAGCATCGTTTCAGAGTATTGCTTTTCTCCGCATAATGTATAGACAATTGATGCCTTTCTACTTTCACATCTGCTCCTTGTGCTTAGTCACACTTGCTGGATGTGCAGCCATATTTATGGACATGCTTTCATGGATCACCGAACAGGTATAGGGACCAGCGTGAGCTTTGGTACCTTAACAAAATCTAGACCTGCCAGGTAAACAGCTTGTTTTCTGCTAAGCTGGGACTTTGTGCTCTTCCTCCTTGTTGGTCATCTGTGAAGGCTTTGACTGAGTTCCACTATGGGAAAAATACAACATGTGCGCACATAGTGTTTACCTTTTGATGTAGAAATGCTAGATGTGCCTAAAGTATCATATGACTTCATTGTAGAAGCTTGTAGTCCAGGTGTCAGTTTGGAGTTAGAAGGAGCACAGGTGAAGCCAGTGACCTATAAATTGAGGACATTTGACAGTGCTGTTTGACAGCAGAGCTCCCTACTGTGCACAAATGTAGCATTAAATCGAATTGGGAGAATGCAGAAAGCGTAAGAGCGCATTTTGTAGTGTTGCTGCTGGTTGCAAAAAGCTACGGCATAGTGGAGGGAGGGGTGTGTCTTTGAGAAGTGTTCAAGAACTGGTAGGGACAAAGAGAAGACTGCCTCGATAAAGAGGTGCTGTGAATTTGGGAGGCGCCAGCTCTGGTAGAGCTTGGGGATTTACAGGCCAGTCAACTGAAAAAGAGAAGCAGTATGTCTTAGTGAGGGGAAGTTAAAAGAGAATGGAGCTATCAAAAAAACTAGAAACTGTTGAAACTGGAAGAAACAGCTGAAGAAGAAAATGTAAAATTTAAATGTAGGTAACTGACTTCAGCACTGTGAAGTGAGATAATTTGTATATTTGACTTTAGTGTAAAGGCTTTGTATGTTAAGAAAAATCAAGTGTATTGTCAAGGGGATCATCCGCTGTAATGAGAGCAGCTATCATTCTGCATTGGTTTAGAGATTTAGAGATTGGTGTGCTTTTTGCTGTTAATACCCAACATTTATCTAGTTATCTAGATAGTAGTAAATATTTTCAGTAATATATCCAAACCTATCTGTGAGGTTTCTTTAAATTTCAGCAATTAAGTTCTGAACTTTTTGGTTTGCTGTTCTTTCACTGGTGGCTCAGCACCTACAATTTCTAGGTCAGTGGAAATGGACTTCCTGGGCTTGTGTAGATGGATATTTCCTTAGGACTCTGGGATTACTGGCCTCATGTTATTTTCATAAGTTTTACAGACTAATTGTAGAAGTTGTTGATGTTTATTCAGAACAGGTTGCAGCTTTCTCAGGGATCTTGCCAACTCTTTTGGTAGTTGTGAGAAAAATAATGTTTCCTTTCCCCCTTCTTTTCCTACAGGTCACGTGGATTGCCAAAGCTGAAAGAGTCCCGTTCCCATGAGTCTTTACTGAGCCCTGGCAGTGCTGTGGAGGCCCTGGATCTCGGGTCAGAAGAAAAAGTCTTTGTCAAACCACTTCACAGCAGTATCCTTGGACAAGACTTCTGCTTTGAGGTAAAGAACACTCTCCAAACATGCAGCCGATTATATGCTGTCAGTCAGTCTGAACCCTTGCAGTACGCTGTTCTGTGACTTTGTAATTGGAGAACAGATCAGCAGCCGCTGCTATCCTGAGGTTTGGGTGGGGGCTGTCTAACCAGCAGGCGGTTTTAAAGTCCATGAGGCTAATGGCATCAATTACTCAATGGAGAGAAATCTTTTTCAATTACCACATCTTCAAATTGAAAAATCTCTTTAATTTTTGTAAGTATCTAAGTGTTTGTAGTTTGAATGCAAGTGTATGGTTGAAACATACTATTGTTCATAAGCTGTGTGTTCATCCTGTCCAAATTCACCTAAAATTAAATTTAGGGAAGATACCGTAACGGAGAAATGTGATTTCCAGGCAGAGTCCCCTTCCATTAGCTCAGCCTGTTTGCCAATTGCTAAAGAAAGCTTCAGTAGCTGCGGACGTGCCCGTTGCACCATGGAGCAGGATGCAAAGATCCTCTTGCTGTTTCAGCAGAGGCTGCAGCACAGCACCACATGGCTCCTAGCTTTGCTTCAGACAGAAGCCGTCTGTGTGAGCACAGCCCTTACCTTGCAGGACCAACAGCATATTCGTGTGTGCTATTTGGATGCGTCTTAAGGCCATCATAATCCTTCGTGGCAGGGGCGGGTGACAGTCTGTCTTCAGCAGGATTAGTCAGATGTGTCTGAACTTCTGGAACAAAGATCTGTTTACAACCTGGAAAACTGCTCTGGCAGAAAAACAGCATATCAGGCCCTTCTCCCTCAGGATGTATCCAGGAACTCTTCCTGTTCACTTCAGTCTCATTCTTCTGGTTGGAAGCACTTTCCAGCTTGCTTAGGTTCGGGGAGTTGAATGAAAAAACTGGCAACAACTTAACTCTGAGGCTGTTGCCTCAAACTGCTTTTTAATTGTGTGCACAAATGAATGGCAAGAGTAAAATGAAGCTTGTCAGGCCATGTGAAAATGAAAGGAACCAAGGTGGTTCTCTCCTGTGTGAAAGCAGAGTTGTGTATGGCATTGAGTGTCGGGGCCAGATTAGAACACAACTCCTTCGGTTTGTTTTAGGCTGTTGCTATATATATGGACCCTTGGAAATATTTTGTATTTACTGAAGACACCATTTCCAGTGTGTGTTGCCATTTATTAATACGTTGTTAGTTCTGTCTGTCTTTATGCTCTTAATAACCAAATTGTCTGCCTCTGGGACTTAATGGGGAAAACTGCAAGTGTTTAATAGCTCTGGATCAATTAACAAGTGGGTTATTTTAAAAAAATTAACTGTTTGATTAAAGCCTTGTTTAAAAGTCTTTAAGAGGAGCCTCTGGTGCTCCTCATATGTTTCTTTAGTTTTATATTAATTTGAACTGACTTTTTGTTTTCTCTCTACATTTTGTGGGCCTTTCAACCTCTGTCTTCTAGGCTTCCATATTGTTTTCCTGCCTTTTTCATATTTACTTTGTTGCTCAAGTATTGCTTATCTTCTTCCGTGCTTTTTGCAGCGTCTCATATGTCTCCTAGGCTTGCCTGAACTCAGCCTGTCACTTTATGTGTTCCAGGTAACCTACTCCAGCGGCAGTAAATGCTTCAGCTGTTCCTCTGCAGCAGAGAGGGACAAGTGGATGGAAAACCTACGCAGAACAGTGCAGCCAAATAAGGTAATAGAAACTGTGGAAATAAGATTACTGAGGGAATGGAGGTGATATGATTGGATTTTAGTCCAGTGTACCAGGGCTTCCCACAGATGCATGCGCAATTAATTTAGTCTGGGGAGAAGTCTGCTCATCAGTGTATCAAAAGCTGCTGCGTACTATTCTAGTGAGTGCAGGAGGTCAAACCTTTAATGAATAAATACATGTCGGCGTGCTTCCCGATCCCTGCTCCAGTGTCTGCTTATGATGTTTCAGACTGGATTTCTGATACCATGCACCTCAGAAGGGTAGGACACGGCTTCAGAGGTTTCATCTTTTACTGTTGGGGGGGAAGGAGTTTGAGCCAGAGTGAGAAGGGGGTCAAGCTATTGATCAGCTGGAAATATCTGATAAGTCACCTCCATAGTTGGCATACCACCTTCGAGGGACAGACTAACAGTGCTCTTAGAGTTATTCACAAGAGCAAACAATGCAGCCTACCATGCCAGTCTAGTGCTTTTGAGGGGCTCCTGTGCAGAGTGTTTGTTTTCTAAACCATTTCAAATATGGGTTTTTTTTAGAAGAAAAATATTCTAGTCCCTACCATTGACGTACAAAAGACATCCCTTTGCCCCTACTTTAGAAAATGTCAGATTTTCTGGAGATTCTGATTCTGAATTCTGATTCTGTCCCTGCCTTGCATATAAAAGGCAGCCCTTTGCTGCTGCTCTAGAAGACAGAAATGTTCAGTTTTTGGAGATTCTGAATCAAAGCTGAGCTCTCTCTTCTGCACAGGACAACTGCCGTCGAGCTGAAAATGTGCTCCGTCTCTGGATCATTGAGGCAAAGGACCTGGCCCCCAAGAAGAAATACTTCTGTGAGCTGTGCCTTGATGACACTCTTTTCGCCCGCACCACCAGCAAAACAAAAGCAGACAACATTTTCTGGGGAGAGCACTTTGAGTTCTACGGTCTCCCACCTCTTCACAGCATCACAGTTCACATCTACAAGGATGTGGAGAAGAAGAAGAAAAAGGACAAGAACAATTACGTGGGCCTGGTCAACATTCCCATGGCCAGTGTAACCGGTCGCCAGTTTGTGGAAAAATGGTACCCAGTCAGCACACCTACACCCAACAAAGGGAAATCGGGGGGACCTTCCATTCGGATAAAGTCCCGTTATCAGACCATCACCATCTTGCCTATGGAGCAATACAAAGAATTTGCAGAGTTTGTTACCAGCAACTACACTATGCTGTGCTCTGTGCTGGAACCTGTGATCAGCGTAAGGAATAAGGAGGAGATGGCTTGTGCTTTGGTGCACATTCTTCAGAGCACTGGGAGAGCTAAGGTAAGAACAGGCGGCTTCTGCCAAAACAACTTCCTCTCGCTGCTCATAGGTGATATCTTTTCAGCTAGAAAGTAGGAAGCCTGGGCTGGCATGACCATAAGCACAGCATAAGGTGCCTGATGTAGTAAGACTGGGGAAAGGGTCTCAAAAGTATTTGAAAAGACTTGAGCAATTGCATCTACCAGGAAGGCATGCAGATAGGCACGATGCCAGCAACGATTAAGAGTTGATACAAAGATTAAAGGTGCTGGGTACAAAGTATAAGTGGGAGGACTATATAACTTATGTTATTCTGAAAAGTTAGGGCCTGCACTTGAGTGTTCAGGAACCTTTTCTGTATTTCTAAAATCACGATACAGGACAAGAGATAAGTAAGCAAGAGATTAGTAAACTGGAGAATTCTATAAATAAGTCTCTGATACAATAAACAGCAGGGTGCCATTGTTGATTCAGTGCTAAGTCAGCTAATCAATGCTAACATTGATTTGGTCAGTGTTTGAACAGCCATTTGGAGAATCTATACTCAGTTAATGGTAATCCCACCTGCCCCAAGAATGTTATTAGGACTTCTGGGTGCGCACTGGTGGTTCTCTGTGAGGCAGAAATTGGAGTGAGCCTCAGTTTCTTCTAATAGATTGTGGGAGAATATCCTGTAGGTGCCGGGAAATTCTGAGAAGCATTAACAAGCATTGATTTATCTGGATGCTGCCTGCCAAGTGGATGTGCGAGTAGTACCAAGCTGTAGCCATCTTCTTCCAGTAATGCCAGCTAGAGCAAGTTAAGCACGACCAAACACAAGTTAGAGGGTTGGGAATACATGGAAGGATGGCCATAAGCAGCATCCAAGGGACAGCCTAATTTAACTGCTCCCAAAAGGTCCTTTTATGTTTGCATAATCCTAGGCCACTCTCTGCTGTTCTCCCCTGGATGTACATCTCTGAAAGGCTGGTGCTCTGTGACAGTGTGTGATAGGAACTCATTCCTTACCAAGTTGCTTGTCTGACCAAGAGGAGCTGGTAGCTGGGGTAGCTCCTGTAGGGTTGTGTTGAAATCCTGCTGGGAAGCAGGCTCTGGATTCCTGCAGTGCTAGCTGCAACAGGTAGATAAATTAGCGTTGTAACTTTGCCTTCTTAGTGCCTGAACCTTTGAACCTCTGTTTACTGGAACCATTGAGCAGCTTAGGCTGCCATAACCTAAAGCTGCAAAGAGGGTAAGTTTCCAGGTCACATTATGTTGGTGGTGATGCAGCTGGATCTTCCCAGTTTGCACCAGAGGAAAATAATTCTCTCAGATTTTGCTGAAAAAGAAACAGCAATAATGGATTGAAAACTAAGAGTATTAAATGTATTTTTGATTTATATTTATCCTACATAATTTGTTCTGTGTATTTTACACTCATATGCTAGCAGTGCATTACGGCTCCCCTAGTTAATGGGGTTATGAAACCTTACTACAGCACTCTTTGAATTGTTCGGAGGATGTTGCTGTTTGCAGCAGAACCAGCAAATCACAGTTATCACTCAGCCCTAATTCGTGGTGGTGTTTTGGTTTGGGTGATTTTTTTTTACTTATTTTTTGGAACAGCTTAAAAAAAACAGAGAGAGAAATATGCTTCCTGTCCTGGAGAGCTTTACAGTGGCTGAAATTGGATCTTGCAAAATGCTGAGTATTTCTTGTGAAATGCTGAGTACCCTTGACTCACACAAAGTTATCACTTCAGGAAATAAGTATTACTGTAGAATTAGACCCTGTATCAAGAGGTTATTCACTGTATCAGGACTTGCTGATAGTTCCTGTCTGGGCATTTGAATACAGTTCAAGTTAAGTCATATAGATCCACAGCAAGTATGTTACCTTTTTTCCCAAATCTTGAACCACTTTTGGTTTGTGAATACAACTGATATAAGCCATTGTTCTTATTGAAATTTCACCAAGCTGTAAGAACTTGTGCCTAACTTCCATCTTGGACTCTTAAATCCAAGTTTCTATGTAATATTCAGTATTAAAAGGTGAATGTAATAACACTGATTCTTTCAGCAGACAAACTCACTGATAAACAAACTGGTGAGGGTTTCTGTTCAGGTTCTAAACTGAAAACACAAACTTGGCTGCAAAGGTTTTCTTTTAGAGACTTCTGCTTCTCCCTTTATAATTTGTGATCTATTACATATATAAATATAATAAACCCAAGAGAAGCCCTAGCTATTTCTCTGGCCCATACTACATTGCAGCATCTGCACCCCTTCTCCTAAGCTTGGCAATTATTTCAGTAATCCTCTGGCTTCTCTGTTTATCCTTCCTTCTTGGCTTCTGCAGTTAGCCTGGCACGACTGAGTCTGGTTAAAATAACCTCTTGCCATTTGACCTTTTCCTTCAGGACTTCTTGACAGATTTGGTGATGTCTGAGGTAGATCGTTGTGGGGAGCATGATGTCTTGATCTTCAGGGAGAACACGCTTGCTACCAAAGCTATTGAGGAATACCTGAAGTTGGTAGGGCAGAAGTACCTTCACGATGCACTAGGTAAGAAAGTGCCTGTCTGTCACTTGTTTGCATTGCAGAGGCTAACCCTGAACTGTTTGCAACATGACTGAAGCCTCGTGCACCTAGGAATGTAGGGTGGGAAGGAATTGCCTCAGCACTGAACACAGGTGTCCAGTATCAAGATAGCAAACTATATGCTGTCTTACTCTTGATGCCCTTCCTCCACACAGAGGGAGATGCTCTTCGGTGCCTGCAGGAGTAGCAGCCAAGGAAAGGCAAACTTGATTTGATATAGCTGAATCCCTTTTAAAGTTTGTATCACCACATTATGTTTTTCTGGGTAACCTTCTTTTGTGTCTCTAGTTGTGACAAAGAGGTATAACACTGCAGTGGAGTTGTGGGCTACGGTGATTGATCCATCTCATATAGGAACAGGCTTTAAAAAAGGGATTTTGTCACAAAGTTTAACAGAGGAAATTGAGACCAATACCTTGTGTTGTGGTGTCAGGAGTGAATCTGGTATCATGTGCGATACAGTTAGGTGGAGATTTCAGAAAGGCTTATGAACATGAAGCATATATTTCACTAATCTTATTTTACGTTAAAGAAGCTCCTGCAATCACTTCAGGCCAGAGTGTCACCACCCTAGGGGGTTAGGTATACCCAGGGGTATCTGGATGACGACCTAAGTTCTTATCCACAGGGGCTGGGGCATATTGCTGGGGCATCCCCCGTCAGTCTCTTTCACTTGCTGTGGCAGTTAATAGCAAATGTTAGCTATGGTGTTAATGAGTGTTAAGTGTGAGGTGCCCACCCTGGCGCTTGAGTTGAATGCAGGCAGTACAAGAAAACTCATTTCCAGGTGCTTCAGCTGCAACTATTGTTAATGCTGGCATGTTCCAGAGTGCCCCTTGGACTTGCTCAGCCCTTACCTTTGCCATGGAGCAATTAATTCATAAACATTCTTGTTAACCTTTTAAACTGATACCTTGCCCCTACAAAAATCCTTAAACAAACATGGCTGGAGGGAATGGGGCTGCAGGGCTGCCGAGCAGCACAGGGCAGGAGATCAAGATGCAGAGCGTCCAGGGAGCCTCCTGTTTGTGTTTATCCAAAGTGCTCTTCATTCACCACGTTATTAAAACTGCCTGGCCAACCTGTGATGTCCTACTCCATTCCCCTGGCAGGGTCTTAATGCCCATGGTTACGTGGCAGGGTGAATTCTGGTAACTGTATTTACTGTTCCCTCTCCACCAAAAGGTTCTGCTCCAGTAATAAGCCACTGCCTTGGGAATTACTGTCCATGCAACTCATATTGCAATAAAGAGGACCAAAATGTGCTTGCTCTCTTCCAAAGAAACTCACAGCCTTGCTACAGCTAGGTTTGACCAACTCTGCACAATCTTTCTTACCCAAGATTGCTCACTGAGCCACCCATCCCCCTGTTGTTTCTTGGATGAAGAAAGCTTTGGAAATTGATACTAGAGAAACAAGATCAGGCCAAAGCCAAGTCCCACACCACATCCTTTCACCAAAAAAAGAGAAAAAGCAGCTTGCTTTCCCAGCAGTCTCAATTGTCCTCAGCAGTCCCAGACACTGGCAAGTCGTCAAGGAGATGGTTGGCTAAATTAGTTCTCCAAGGGTCAGTACACTCAGGTCTGTGATTATATGCATTTTGGCCATTTCTTAAGTGTAATGAGTCTGTTCTGGTAGTCTTATTCTCATGGGTGGAACCACTGAGCGTAAGTCACAGTCCTAGGCTCTTTCCTGGTGTGGAGAAATGAGCAGCGTATTACTTTGTGTTGTACTTTTCAGCAGACTGAACGATCAGCTGTGGGACCAGTATATTACATATGACTGCAAGCCCCTTAATGTGCAGTAATTACATAAAAATATTGTAAAATTAATGACTTCTAATAAATCATTTAGAGCATTGGTGCTGAGTGATAAGATTGTAAATCATAGGCATGAGAGATGGAAAATCCCCCTAAGGTCATCCAGCTTGTCTGTAGCTCAGGGCAAGGTTGCTCATGACAATATACCCATCTCATTCTTTGTCAAGTTTTAAATGTGATTTTGCTCAGATGCCATGTTCTTTGAAAGGATTAACAACATTACTCTTGGCGTTAGCTATTTAATACATCTGTAAGAGCATCTTAATATATGATTAAGGCAGGGTCTTGTGGACTGCAAAGAGTAAGTTTCAAATGTATTTAAGGGGAAAAAAAAATATTATCCAGTAAACAACAGTTAAACCAGAATTGGCTCAACAGAAGTGATGCTGAGAGTTTTGCAAGTAAGTGATCTAGATCCCCTCAGTGGGGGGCGGGGGCGGAACCCACCAACATTAAGAAAATGTGCTGCCTGCTTTGCTTGCAAGAACGCTGCTGGCTTGAGATTCGGGGAGGGTGGTGGGAAGTGTTTGAGAGATTTTATGAAAACAAAGACAAAAAAAACAAAACCCTTTTGCACAAACAAGCCATGTGGTGTTAGCTCAGAGCCAGCAAGATGATCTGAGGAGATGAACTTGAAAGACATTGAATCATTAAATGAGAGTTTTCCTACTGAACAAAAACAATTTAAACATCACTTGGTCTACTAGCATATTTAGGAGAAAAACTAGTAAGTAGTGCATTCCAATATGTCAAACAAAGGAAACTTCATCCAGTTTTGTATGTGTCCAGTTCCTGTTGTGATGCCCTAAGAGAAGGGTGACAGAAACGCAGAGGATTTTGAAAGATGCAAGCTATAAAAATGTCGTAAGGTGTTGATAAAAGAGGTTGAGAAAATTAGCAGTCTCTAGCTGGCACTGGGGTATTACTCTTATCCAAGAGCAAGGTGACACTTTTTAAAATTAAAAAAAAAGGGCAAATTTAAAAAGAATAAAAATAAACAGCATTGTCAAGTGCATTTCTTGGGAAAATTATGATGACAAATAGCACAGCTTCATTTCTGAGACTGGATAATTTTATAGTTGATAATACAATTTTAATACAAAGTCAAATTCTATTCTTTAGGCTATAAGTGAAGTGTCTGCAGGGTTTATAAGAGAAGCCATCCTGTTACTGCACCTATATTTGGGGGCAGTGAGGGCACAGGAGGCTGAAGCATCAGAGCACCAGCTGTCTGATCTCTATGGCAAGTGCTCTGTTCTGAAAGAGCTGGGAGGAGTCGTGTTCCCAACATCTGGTGTCTGGAGGCTGTATTGCAGACCCAGGGAGCAGAAGAGGCAGTTGCCAAGGAAAGGCATAAGCAGGATTTAAAGGTGTGTCAAGGAGGCTTTTCATGTAACTACCCTGGTTTGTCATCCTCTTCCCTTTGTCCAGGGGAGTTTATCAAGGCTTTGTATGAGTCAGATGAGAACTGTGAAGTGGATCCCAGCAAATGTTCATCCAGTGAATTAACAGATCATCAGAGCAACCTGAAAATGTGTTGTGAGCTGGCCTTCTGCAAGATTATCAATTCTTACTGGTGAGGCATCTCCCCTCCCCTTCTCCCCCAGTAGGTCATTTGCTTAGAGGGTGCCCATTCCTCCTCTGAAGATGAGAAAACAGCAGTTGCACTGGGAAATAGCATAGACCCATCTGTCTTCTGAGACTGCCTTCGTTTCCTTTCCTCACTGCCTTCCTACGTGTGACACCATATTACAGGTGGAACTTGTGCCCAAATTGAGGGGTTCCAGTCCCACACACCATACCTGACAGGAGCTTCTGCTGAAATACTCTGCCAAGGGAACACATACTGAGCTGTGACTGAATCAAAAGGGAATAAAGTGAGAAGATAACAGCTTAGCTTGAACTTGGAAGAAAAAGCTGAAAGTTTTGATGTGTATGGAAAACTTTCAGACCCTTTAGATCTGTAGAATTGAACAGGAAATCACAGGGAGGAAACGTTGGCAGAGAGATTTCCATTAATCTCTGCTTCTGAGTAGTAGTGAAAGAAGAATGGCCTTTCTGCTTCAGGATGAAGCATGTGCTAAATATTGAGAGAGCTTAACAATCAAAATAAAAATTTCAGTTATGGAGATGAGTCCAGCTTGGTTCAGTTTGTTTTTAATGTTCTAACACCCTGGTTGCTCCAGGGTAGCGATGGATAAGTAGTTCTTAGCTTGCAAATCAGCATGGCTGAAAACGGCTTCACTTAACATATATGAACAAGGGATGCTTTGAAGACTACTGAAGTATCACCAGATTAAATGGGGATCTAAGAATAGATGCATAATGATGTTTCCTAGCCTAGAGAGAGAAAAGGGGGGGGGAAAAAGAGCCGATGATGTTTTCTCACAGACAATTATTTCAGGTGATTGGTCACCAGTTCGACTTGTTGCATCTCGTTGCCCATGCAATTTGATTTCCTGGTTTGTTGTTTTTCAGCGTGTTCCCTCGTGAGCTGAAGGAGGTGTTTGCATCTTGGAAGCAACAGTGCCTGAGCAGGGGCAAGCAGGACATCAGTGAACGCTTGATCAGTGCCTCCCTCTTCCTTCGCTTCCTGTGCCCCGCTATCATGTCCCCCAGCCTCTTTAGCCTCATGCAGGAGTATCCTGATGACCGGACATCTCGCACACTCACACTTATTGCTAAAGTCATTCAGAATCTCGCCAATTTTGCTAAGTAGGTGGTGGCAATAAAACTGAAATCTGTGCCTCTAGGGGTGCAAGTCAATTACTGTGCAAGTAGGTTACTATGGAGCACGGAGAGTCCTGCTTGGTAGTCATGTTTGCAAGCAGCTTATTCTCTGTCAAATTGACGTCAGCTTTAGAAAAGGAGGAAACTTCTCACTTACATGTGAAGGCTGTTCCCCTTGAGATACCTCAGCGCTGGGCTAGATAAATTCTCCTTTTCACATGTAGATTTTGCCTGTGTTGAATTCAGTAGAGGGGACACAGTATAAAACCAAGAAGAGTCATGCATTAGCATGTCAGTGTGTATGCCATTTCAAAAGAAAAAAGCCTGTTCCCACCAAGGATCATGATTTTCCTCCTTTCTTCCTCCATAATTCCCAGCTGAATGATACAAAGGGCATGGGGAGAAGAGGAAGGGTGTCTGTGGGAGGGAGGTGGGGAGAGGTGTGTTGAGCCCTTGATCATAATATGAACAGTGAATTACTAGTATTTAAGTCCAAGAAAGCAGTGAATCTCTTGAATTGTCCATTTCCTTTTGTCCCAGACCAAATCTTCAGAAAGGCAGGTCTAAAGTTAAGCAAGTTAAGCATTTAAGTAGTTGTCTGTAAGGACTAGTACTCTGTATTTTGTGTGATTATTGACTGGGTCCCCCGTCCCCCCCCCCCCCCAATTTCTTGCAGATTTGGTAATAAGGAAGAGTATATGGCCTTCATGAATGATTTTCTGGAACATGAATGGGGAGGAATGAAGCGTTTTCTCTTGGAGATCTCTAATCCAGATACCATCTCGAACATGCCTGGATTTGAGGGCTACATCGACCTGGGCAGAGAGCTCTCAGTTTTGCATTCCCTCTTATGGGAGGTTGTGTCCCAGCTTGATAAGGTAAAGCAGGTCGGAGGCCCAGGAGGGTGAATCTGGTGATTGTATCGTAGCAACAGTAAACATTAGGAAACCTCAAGGGAGCAGCTGAAGCCTGCTTTGGGGAGAACTTATTCAACAGCTTTTGGGAGGAATGTTTGATAGTGGTATTTCACAATTGTTCTTTCTGTGATTTCAGATCAGGACCTAAAGCAGGGCATGTGAAGTGGTTTGGGCTTCAGCAGTAGTGCAAACACTTTGCAGAGCTTTAAGTAAGGACGGGTGTTAAATGATGGAGAGGGCAGCCTTTAAAAGTAGACCTGGAATTCCCTGAGTAGCCGGTCCTTTCTCATAAGTGAGCAGGAAAAAAGGGAGGGTGTTTGGACAGAAAATGAAAATGTTGCAGTGCCCTTTTCGATGCTAATGGAGGTGTTTTGCTGCACACCAGGCCCTACCCTGCCCAGTTCTGATGGAGTAATGTGTTGGCCGGGCAGAACTGTTTTCATTAAAGACCTCATCCAAAGCCTGCTGAGATGTTCTCCTTTCTGTAGTCTTTGGATTAGTTTTTAGTATACAAGAGGGTGCCATGTAAAAACCTGGATCCACTCTCAGGTTTATCCTGTAACAAAAGCAGGATGCTTTCTGCCATCTATTGTGGTGGGGTCATACACATCATCCAGATCCTGTTCTGCTGATCGCAATAGACATCGCCAACAATAAGCATAGCTTCCATTTAGCTATAAAAGGAGAAAAGGCAGTAGTTGGCTGTTCCTTGGATATGTGGCTTTGCGGGATCCAAAATCATTAAAACCTTGATAGCAAAGGTAGTTGATAAGACCCAGAAAAGCTGAGCTGTGTCTCATTATCTTTTTTGCAAGAGCTTGGAACTGTTCCATATTTCAGCTTTTAGAGTTGCATTATTTTGTCCGTATTCCATTTATATTGTTCTTTCTTTTGAAACCGGAGAGGTGAGGTGAATTGCAGTACACTCTTAATATTTTTATTGCATTAAGGTTTGCCAAAATAGTTATTTGTTTGGGTATCTGTTTTCTCACAGTACGTTATTTAAAATAGAAAACAAAAAACTGAGCTTGTTGCATCAGAGTAAATTGAAATGTCCTTGACTCAAAAAGGCAATATATATTAATCTTAGTTAATCTTAGTTTGGTTCCAATTTATGATCTTGTTTTTTCTGTTTCCCTCATACATGCACACAGTGTACATTCAAAATGTCACAGGCAGCAAAGTCAGCTATAAAGACAGTTCAGCAGCCTCAGGAAAACAGGCAAAGTGAGCACCCAAAAAAATGGATCCTCCATTTCTACAAATTGGGGTAAACCCAGCAGTGCAGGGACACTGCCATCTCCCTCCAGCTGGTCAGGCATTAGGTCAAGAGAAACCCAGCTCCAGTCTTTAGAAGCGCAAAAATGGATCTTCGGACTTGGTGTTAGTTACTGTGAGCTGCTCTCTGAATGCAACAGTCATAAATGTCTCGGGCAGCAAGGAAAGGGAGGAGCCAGATCTGGATAAACCATCAAAGCAGATCTGCTTTGCGCTTTCTGTAGGTTAGACGCATGGATCTATACTAACAGGTCCTTGGGAACTGGTATAGGGGTTTGCTGAAAAGAGAATTAAGAGGTAAAGTTACATTGCAATACTGCTTTACTGTACATAATGACTGGGAAATGATGAGAGAAGTCACCTCAGAGATTTTAATAGACACAGAAGAAGTGCTATACAACAGCGTCTGTAAAGACACCTTTCTCTGGAGCCAAACTGACTGAATACCCATTTACAGGAAAAATAAGGGTATCTTTGAAAAGAATATTATCTTTGTAGCAGAGTTTTACTTTATTATAAACCTCCAGCACTCCTTCTTCCTGCAGTCGCATGAGACTGAAGATGCCCTGTAGATGATATAACCAGCAGTCACCCAAAGAGGGGAGAAAGATAAAGAGCCTGAATGAGCAGCAGCCTTCCTTGCCGGAAGGTCAGCTGCTCTTATCCTAGGCCTGGCCAACACTGAGCTAACATGTAATTGAACAAGCAGCTACACATTTAATCCCAGGCTGATGTGATAATGTTGGGATCGTTGATGTTTTCATGCAGTTATTTTTCACTTTTAAGTAGGGAAGAACGCCTTAGTTTTTGATAACAGGGTGCTACAGAAGATGGCATCATTGTAGGATGCCAAAAGCAAAAGGCTTACAAAATGAAAACCTTCCCTTTCCCCATCTCCCTCAACCCCTGCAATTCTCTCATGATCCCCCTGAATGCCGCATCCCCTTGTCTGTTGGCATGCATTTCCTTTACCACATGACACCCTTTGCCTGGAAAATTCCTCCCACTAGCTGAATCTGTAGCCTGTGAATGTCCTTTAATGAGTAGATACCATAGTTTTCACTTTGACCTCACCCACCCTGGACTTAGTTTGCTTTGCATGATAGTTTTGCATTGGAATGGCAAAAGTTTTGTTTTATTGAGCATGATTTTTATTTTTGGGGGTCAATCCTAATTTCTTTTCTATTTCCTTTTCTTTCCTCAATGTCTGCTGCACCCCGTTTCGTCTCCTCCATCCATCTCGTCGCCGTGGTTACGCTGCTCCGTAACACTGCATTACGGTCCTGGCACACCCGCACACAACCACCCACCCTCCTTCCTTCCACCTCCACCCCTCCGCCTCTGTGCATCGTTATCAAAAAAACTGGCGGATGTCGCGGTGCTTGTTGTCCAATTAGGGTGAAAATTCCTTCCTACAGGCGACCGTGGCAAAACTGGGACCTCTTCCTCGTATTCTTGCCGATATCACCAAATCAATGACCAACCCAACACCAATACAGCAGCAGCTGAGGCGTTTCACTGAGCACAGCTCTAGTCCAAACGTCAGTGGCAGTCTCTCCTCAGGGCTTCAGAAGATATTTGAGGACCCCACTGATGGGTATGTAACAGCCAGAGCTCAAGGGAAGATGTGGCTAAGGGGGTTGTTAAGCCTGTTAACAGTTGAGTGCTTCGATACCCGAACTGTCTGCCCGGGCCAGCTGTAGGAGCGGGGAGCTGGGCCCCTGTCACGGAGAATACACAGTCCCAGTAAGAGGGTGCACAAGGTGGCACTGGAGACAGGAAGCTTTTGACTTATCCAGGACTCAGATATGTCTCTAGGAATCAATGACTTCAGCTGCTCAAAACCGGTTTTGTAATTTATTGCCGGTCTGAGTGACCGGATGCATAGTCAGCCATAATGCTTCCTTCTGGTGAGCGGGCTGCTTATTTACTGCTAATGGAGAAACTGGGCTGTAGGTGGAACTTGTTACTGGTGGAATAGCAAAAATAGTCCCTCCTGTTTAGTTCAGCACTTCTCACACTGTAATAGCTGTTAATCTGAAGCAAAAAGCTGTGACATGGCAGAAGTGCCGAAGAGCTGCGATACTGTGGTCTCTGAGTAGTTTCTGTGCTGTCAGATGGGAGGGCCAGTTTTGTCACGTTGGAAGTGCCTGCCCTCGGAGCTTACATCTAGATCTACAGGAGCCTTTGCACAAGTTTGGGAACGGTTTGCATTTCACTGGTGAAAAAAATAGAGATGAAGCACTTCTTGAATCAAATGTAATTCTCAAAGATAAGTGGTAATTAAGGAAGAATGTGTTCTAACTTGAACACAGAGAGCTCATAAAAGGAAATCTAGTTCCTTGAAGCTTTTGTATGAGGGGAGGAGGTTAAATGAGGTAGAAAGACTTCTCTGGGACAGATTTCTCATGGTCTTGGCTGGTGAAAAATTAACCAAATTCCTTTCCACCCCACAGTGACTTGCATAAGCTGAAGTCTCCAACCCAGGAAAACGTAGATGAGTATTTCAGGGGCAAGACCTTACTGTTGGTTCAGCAGGCATCCACCCAGAGCATGACTTACTCAGATAAGGATGAAAGGGAAAGCATCTTGCCCAATGGACGTAGCATCTCCCTCATGGACCTCCAGGATCCCCACACAGCTCACAGTGACCATGCTTCTATGATGCACGATGTGCCTTTGCGCTTGGCCGGCAGCCAGCTCTCTGTCACCCAGGTGGCAAACATCAAACAGCTGTGGGAAACTCAGAGCACACCCCAGAGTGCTCCCCAGGTGCGAAGGCCTCTGCACCCAGCTTTGAACCAACAGGGCAGCCTCCAGCCTCTGTCGTTCCAGAACCCGGTTTACCATCTCAACAACCCGACCCCACCAATGCCGAAGGCCTCTGTGGACTCCAGCCTGGAGAATCTGAGCACTGCCAGCTCCCGGAGCCGAAGCAACAGCGAAGACTTCAAACTTAGCGGACCCAGCAACAGCAGCATGGAGGACTTCACCAAGCGCAGCACACAGAGCGAGGACTTCTCCCGGCGACACACGGTCCCGGACAAACATGTCCCCATTGCGCTGCCCCGGCAGAACAGCAGCAGCCAAGCACAGATCCGCAAAATGGACCACGCCGGGCTGGGCGCCAGGGCCAAAGCACCGCAGTCCTTGCCACACAGCGCTTCGGTGCGGAGCACAGGCAGCATGTCAGGGGTGTCAGGGGCCATGGTGACTGAACCCATTCAGAACGGGAGCCGGTCCCGGCAGCAGTCCTCGTCCTCTAGAGAGAGCCCTGTCCCAAAGGTGAGGGCAATTCAGAGGCAACAAACGCAGCAGGTAAGAAAAGCCTTTTTCCAGGTGCTTTCTGCTTTGATGTTTAGCTGATTGCTGCATTGACCTTCAAAGCTTTTTGACCTTTGAGTTGAATTGAGTTAAATCAAGAGTACTGGCACTTAAGCAGGTGGTCAGTAGCAAGTGTAAGGAATAGTCGTGCTTGTTACCCTTACAAGCTTGGCAAGGCTAGCTTGTCCGTTATTTTTGGACACTTTTGTACTAAATTTAAAAAAAAAAGTTTTACATTTAGAGCAAGCCCGCTGAAAGAAACAAAACTTGAAAATTTCCCTGAATAAAAAGAAGAACCTTTTTCCAAATTGTAGTTAAGATTGCCACGTGAGAATGCTTTTGCCCTGTGGTGCTAATTTAAAAGCATAGCTACCTAAAACCAGAGAAATAAACAAAGATAAAATATCATCTAATAAACTGCTGCCAAAATAATAAGTAAGTACAGTTGTCCTAAGTGTGGAGAAATCTATATTTCACGATGGTGCAACAATCTATTGCTGGTCTCCAGATAAATACTGCTTTTTCATTAATCATCCCAAACTATGAATAATGGAAACACTTTCTGGAAAGGAGTCCTTATATGTACCAACTTCTAATGCACTTCATCAGTTGTTAATAGGCATCTGTAAATTAAGGTTTTCCTGTCAAACAGCCAACATTCCTTTACCTTAATAAAAAAAAAAATCCTGTTGTGATTTGCTGCGTATGAAAATCTTTTCCTAAAGTAGTTTAATGTTAAAGACAAGCATTTAAATACTTATTTTGGCACTACAGCAAAGGTAGGAAGTGTCTTGATCTGCAGGTCAGAGCGAAGGTGATTCTTTTTCAAAATGTCATATTAATGCATACAGACTTATCAGCTGGGCAGGGTGAGGCTCTTGAAGGCAAGACCGGCGCTATTCCTTGGGGTTAAGTGTTCTCCTCTGTGGTCACTGTGAGGGCAAACATGGTCATGTTTGATTTCAATACCTTTCCTAGTATTGAAGGAATTTTTTTTTAAGCTCCTGCTTCCCACAGGACCTTCTAGAAAGGCCTGCACACAGGCACGAGTGAGGACTTTCACTCCAGAAAGTTGCAGCCCCTGAGGCTGAGACTGCACCAAGCTGCCAGTGAAGCTACATCCGCAAGGAGCAGGAGGTTATGGTCCTCCTCGCTGCTGTAGCCCAGTTGGCAACAGCACTGGTGGAAACATGGTTCCGCAGTGGGAAGGTTTTGGGCTTGTAAGGTAGAGCTGGCAGAGGAATTTAGTTGTCAGCATGAGCCCCTGTTCTGCCAAAGGTTTTACTTGTATGCGTGTAGGTGTAGCTTTCTTGGCAAACTGCTGAATGTTACGGTCAAAAGGAGGAAGATCTGGATGATGCCTGGGAAGCCAGGAGCAATCAGGGCTTCAAAACTACTTTGATACCTCCAGTTCATTAAAGTACAAGGAGATCAGAAACACTGAATCACAAAGCAAAGACTATTATGCCAAGTTAGTAATACCAAAAAAAGCAATTACATCTTGTTTGAAGTGCATATGTTTGTGTCCTCCTTTGGAGCATGTGTTTTACGTTCGGGCGCAGAGGCGTTGATAGGTAAAGTATATTGAATACAACGAAGCCTAGTGTGGAGGTGGTAGGAAATTTTTAGGCCAGTAACAAGGATAAGTTTGAAGGATAAACTCCCTTTGCTGTTCTCAGGCATCCAGCGTGAACCTGTATTGTATAATCTGCTGAGTTTTATTGCATGGCTCTGTGCAGTGTCCTAGCCGAAATCCCCAGGGAGCTCGTGCCTTTCCTCAGGGCTTCTTGTGGGAAGTGCCTGCACAAATACGCAAAGAAGGCTTGACTTTGAAGGTGTTAGGATAAGGAGGAGAAAGTACAGGTGCTGCGTCTCCTGTCTTTGCATACACCTTACCTGGGCAGCTTCTGCCCTGTGTGTCTTTACAAGAAATATTCAGTTAGCTGTTTGCAAACCTCTGGCTTTTCTTATCTGAAATTGCTAACTACCCGACTGCCCCCAAGTAAATCAGTTACCTTTGCTTGTTTAGCAGCAAAGTGACGTCTCAGACTTCCCTCTTCTCCAGTTCCTTTTTACATTCAGCTTCATAGATGCCTGCGACTGTGACTGGCTTCAGGGCAGTCTCCTTCCCTCCTCTTGTAGGTGATGTGCATCTACTTATTTTTCTACTCTACTTTCCATACTAATTGTTTTCACTGAATTAATTAGAATACTTGCTCGTACTTTATTCACAAAAATCGATTTGTTCTTTCCTTCCCCCCACCCTTGAGAAATGTCTTGAAGTGTGCCAAATCAAGTGGCCAGAATTTTTCTCAGGCAAATTCCATTGCATCCTTTTAATTGCAAATCGTGTTGTGGAATTCTGTTCTTATTTTTAAAAGAAAAAGGGAAAAGAGAAGTTGGGCATGTTCTTTCTGGGCTTGTTCTTTCTAGGCATGCTTTGTGGGCGTTATAATTATTAGACTCTGTTCTCTACAAGTCCCATTTGTTTCTGAATATAGAGCTAGGCCCTTTGTTTGCTGGGAGAGGTCACTTTTTGCCTTCCATTTCCATTTAGTAGGTAGGTGGGAACAGAAATGTCAGTGTGCTCTTCTGGAAGAGAGGCAAAGAGGGGAATTAATACACGTTACTAGCAGGCTTTCTCTTTGTTCCCCTTTGTTGGAGTATAACTCATAACCCATTAGCGTGTGAAGTGCTTGCCATCCACTTGGTCTTTGTAGGCTTTCTGAGTTTGGCAGCTGAAAATATTCTGTCCTACAGCTTGCAAGGTTGTTTGGCAAGGTTTGCTATTGATCAGCAGTCTGTTACAAGGCTGGTGATGTAGTTTATAGTCACCCTTCTGCTACTTTAGTCCTCCATAACTCCAGTGAACGGTGCCACTGTTCATCCGTAGCTGTTCGTAATCCCTCCAGCAATTCCTAGAGCCAAAGTATTCACCTCCGAGAAGAGCCTGTTTGTGGCAGAGCCGCACACAGTTCATAGCCTCCCTTGCCATGGCTGCCTCACAGCAAATACCATCAAAAAATCTAAAGAGCTTTGCCAGGTTGTCACACTGCAATTGAAAGGGGCTGTTAGCCTTTCTGCTGTGAAGACTTCCTTCTAGCAAAAAGAACTCTGCCTAAATCCAGGGATTTTTGCCTAATTCCTACTCCTCTCCTTTGCCTTTGTACCCATCCTGTTGAGGCTTCTTCCAGTGCTGGAGTGTTCGTTGCTGCTCAGGACAGCTGAGCCGTTGCAGGCAGATCCTCTGGCCAGAGCTGGCATAGGATGTGTGCAGCACTCACCAGCCCTGTCCTCGTGAACAAGAGAAACAGAAAGGGTGGGTGACATGATCTCTCACTGGACTCATGTAAAGGAGCTGTTACTCTCCCATAAAGAGCTTCTTGCCAAAACTGAGACTATAAAATCGCCCTGCCATGCAGCACATTTCAGTTTGGCACAATACTGAAACGAGGCAGTGAGCTGAAGAGCTGCTTGAGCTCAAAAAGAAGCTACAGTTGGGGGGAGGCAGCGAAGTCGATCATCTGCATTTCTCAAAAAATTAAGACAGTGTTGCTCTTTCAGGGGTAATTATGCTAATTCCTGTGCTTATAAACTTGTCTTTGTCCATGAAAATTGCTTGGAATTTGTAGGAAGTCATATTTTCCCCAGCCGGGTGGAAAGTTTCTTGTTTCTTTTCTTGGCTTGCTTTTGGGATGCCCTTAAAAAGGACGGCCTCTGCTGATGTTTTACAGTTCCAGCAAGCACTGCTGGCCCTGACTTCCTTTCACAGCCTCATCTGGGTATATATACTAAATCTGATAGGCACCACAGTGATAATGTTATACCTCTTTGCCACTTCCGTATTGCTGTGCTGTCTGGTATCCAGGCCATGCAGCCCCATTCTCCATTGCAAAGTCTGTCTGCTGCCTGGCTGAGAAAGGTAAGCTCCCAAGTTAAGCTCCTCAGCACCCTGGAGAAAGCAACATGTCTTACCTGAACAGGCTGCAAGCAAAGCTTCATCGCTCTGTTTTCTTTGTGAGAGAAATCACAGGTTGAGAAAGCCTGACTGAAAATCTGGCAAAGAGGAGAGGTGGAAGTGAACAGGATTTGGAAACAAGAATTTTTCTATAGAGAAGCTCACTTTGTGAGAAAGAAAAATTTCTCAAGGACATTGGTTTTAGAGGCACTCAAGTGCGTGCTGCGGGCCCAAAGTCAAGGGAGGATGAAGTATCTCTGCAAGAGAGGTTTTGGGGATCTTTTGAGGCTGACAGATTCATGGTCATTTTTCTCCTCCAAATAAACTGGGGTTTAGACCTGATTTGTTTGTAGTTTCTCTGATAAGTGCTTACAGGTGTCTCTGCTCCAGGTTCAGTCGCCTGTAGACTCTGCCACGATGTCACCAGTGGAAAGGACAGCTGCGTGGGTTCTCAATAACGGACAGTATGAAGAAGTGGAGGAGGACGCAGAGCAGAATCCAGATGAAGTCAAGCATGCTGAGAAGGTAGATTTTATTCTGTATGCAGCTGACTCAAGAGCTGACAGTGAGTCCTGTCCATCCCACAGCCGAGTTCAGAACGGCTTTCAGGCACTGCTTTGACAGAGTCATGCTTTCAAACACAGGCTGTATTAGCATAACCTCCTGCTGTACATGCTGTCACACATATCTGTAGCACAGTATCCCGTACTAGAGATTAACCCACATACGGGCTGTAGCACGTCAAATGGGTGCAGCCTGCACAGCTGAGACTTTGTACGTTACAGGCTGGTACGTGGCACTTGCGTGCATCGTGAGTCACGCTGCCTCAGTGTATCGGATCCTGCTCAAGTCGTGATTTTTTATGACAACAATGTAGTTACAGCATACTGCCATTTTTCTGTGCTTGCAAAACATTTGAGTGATCATTAGACTCCATTAAAAAAAAAAAAATCACTATTGTTAACCTGACTGAGTGTAGCTTAGGACATGCTAAGTGGCTGTACAAGGCTCTGTAAATACAATTTGAACTTCATCAGTAGCTGCATTCAAATTTTGTCTTGCGCTTCACGTGAGGCAAATGCCTGTCATCTAGGTGGTGCAGTGTTGCTGGGTTACACAGAAATGTCTGTGATTTTTTTTTTTTTTTAAATATTTATTTTCAGGAGTAGGCACCGTTTTTCCAAATACAGTTACATCTATATGCTGCTATGGTGATGAAGTTTAGTAAGAGATTTAGTATTTTGAGAAGGCAGGGAGCAGGGAGAATGTTTGGTGGACAAGAAGCAGGAACAAAGGATTTTTAGGAAAGGAGAATGAACCCAAAACAAAGTGGAATATGTTGAGATTCTTTGCACTATTGCAGAAGTGATTGTCCACAGAGACATAAGTAGAAGAAAACCTTAGCCAAGTAAACTTACAGGCTCTGTTCTGTAGTGAATTATTTGCTCTGCCTTCACATGTGGCTTCATGCCTTGATTAGGTCCTGAAGAATGAGTTATTTGGGTCCCATACTGGTCCATTTTTTAACTTTGGTCACCCCAGGACATTTTTACAGTTGAGCACTTCTAGCAGCCTCTGTCTGGGAACTGCTTGAGTCTGGAGTAACTGGGGATGTTACCAGTCAGGGCTGAGGAGCCATGTCAGAGCCCTCTGACTGCTGAAGTTGTGCTACAGAATGACATCCTACAGTGTGGGAGTAGCTTAATGCTCAATGGGACCCTGCGTGCTCCCTGTCTGTGGTTGCCCACAGCTGTTTGCTTGTCATTTCCTCTACTTCTATCTATTTATTTTCATGAAAAAAACAATTTCCTTCTCTGAACAGCAGCAGAAGATTATAATGATCTGATGCCTGCCTTTTTTTCTTTTCATCTGGTTCTTTCCTTCTTTCCTTCCACCTGCAGTATGAACAAGAGATAGCGAAGCTGAAGGAGCGCCTGAAGGTGTCAAGTCGCCGGCTGGAGGAGTATGAGCGGCGGCTCCTTGTGCAAGAGCAGCAAATGCAGAAGCTGCTGATGGAGTACAAGTCTAGGCTGGAAGACAGTGAGGAGAGACTGCGCAGGCAACAGGAAGAGAAGGACAGCCAGATGAAAAGTATCATCAGCAGGTGAGGCTTTGGAAAGCTTGGGACTGTGTAGGATGAGCAGCTCCCCTGCGTCATGTGTTCTCCTGGACACTGAAGAAGGTAGTTGCATGGACTTCTTGACATCTCTGGACTGACAGCATCCTGCCTTAGAGATAAAGAAACAGGGTTGCAGGTGCGGAAACTTGCCTCAGATTGCCAGCAGAGTGAGGGAGAAGATTTAGGAATTTTTAACCATGGTGTCTGTTGGACTTAAAACTGGTTGTCTTGCTTTGGAATCTGTACTCAAGGCAGTAGTTTTTCAGCATAGTTGCATTTTTGGCAATGTGCATTTTGAGAATAACAAGGTTAGGCAACTGGGCATGTCAGATGGATAGGGAAGCATTCCTGATTGCAGCAGAATTCTTCTGCTACAGAGCCAGGACAATCAGAGAAGTCAAACCAACAGGCCAGAGTACCTGAAACACTCTGGAATAGTATTAAACTGTCCTAATTTGTACCTCTTTTTGCTCATCAGACTTATGGCGGTTGAAGAGGAGCTGAAGAAGGATCATGCAGAGATGCAAGCTGTCATCGATGCAAAGCAGAAAATTATTGATGCACAGGTAAGGAGCTCAGGATCTCCAAGACCAAGTGTTCTGTGTGTAGAATCCATTATTTTCCCCTGTCCTCCAGCCCCAGCATTGTTATGTAGCTCCCAAGCCAGTATTGGCCCATGGTGTTGCACGTGTGACTTACTGCCTTCTAGGAGAGAATTGGGTTTTTTTAATTAATAAAGACAGTACTGTCTGACAGTAGGCTTTGAGAAAGCCTGCCAACAAATCACAGGAGCGATCGCTTCTCCAAAACCTTTTCTACTCTGTGAGATCCCAAGGGGGTAAAGGAATAGCGGTGCATTGTGTAGGCATTTTTCCAAGTGTGGGCCTGGGAACTCTGGAAGAGCTGTGCCTCATACCAGCATAGCTTAACTGCCATGTGCATGCATCTCAGCTATGCAAGCTAGAAGCATGGCTTTGAACGTTCGAGTCCAGAAAAGAGAATGCTTGGAATGGAGCATTGCCCTGTATAACGTCTTACGTGGCATTTCACCCCATCTGACTGTCCATGTCAGTCCTGGAGAAATGCCCAGTTTGCCACAAACCCGCGGTGCCTGCCTCAGTCAACACAAGTTAGCTGTGGAAGGTGGGACCCAGTGGGCACTGCATGTGGGTGTGTTGTGTGGGATCATTTCAGCTGTTTCTTCTGTGTCTGTGCTGATCCCAGAGAGCAAAGCTTGTACAACAGAACCTGAGACTGGTTTGATATCTGCCTGCCGTGTTATGTTTGTGATACCTGCATTTGGAGGATGTCTTCCCTGCTTCTGGGCTTTTCAGTAGTTACACCTGTGAACTTCCCTTAATAGATAATATTAAGAAGATTACCTGTTTCAGGAGTAACCCAAGTTATTTCAGAAAGTTGTTACCCTACACAAAGAGTGGCAGAGGGGGAGCTCAAGTTGAACATCGTTAAAGATGCTACTGGTGTATTAGAATATAGGCATAAGGGAGCACAAAAGGGCATACCCTGGCCATGTTTTTTTCCTGTCCAATGGCTAGCAGTAACAGAAATGTTTGAGCTCACATGGCACTGTAGGGAAAATACAAAGTAAAAAAAAAAAAGCTGTGTTTTTAAAAGCTTGGAAACTCTAGGAAAATATTTATAACAGTCGTCTTTCTGATAATTTGAGAAGTTCTGTTTTCCCTGCTGCCTCTGCCCATTTTCCCACAGTTCTTCAGAAAGACTGTTCATGAAAGCTGGATTTTTGGATCTGTGCCATCTAATCCAAGTAAATTGCTATGTACAATAACTTGGCACTTCTGTTACCTAGACTTGCGGAATAAAAAGAAAATCCTACTGGAATTGCACCATATATAGTTCCTAGTTATTGTGCAAGATGCTCTACATGGAGACGCCAGTGTAGTCGCCCTTTCTAGATGAAGCTCAAAATTAAATCCTTTCTGTGAGGACTTGCACTCAGAATGCGAAGCGGGAGAGTGCAGTGCTGGAGAATGAACAGGAATGTATATTTTTTTTATTTTCTTGGTGATGGGGGAACAGTACAGCAGCCTCCAGTCTGATCAAGGGGTATGGCAAGTGGAAGCTGGAGTAGAAGTTGAACGTGCTGGGCCATTTTTTGCAGATAGGCGCAATAGGGCATCTTGCTGTTACATGCTGATGGAATGGCAGCTCATCCAAACAGCAGCCTGGTTTTTGAAGGAGGTGATGCCTTTTTCATCTGCCTCCAGAAGGTGAAAGGGGCACTGAGCAAACTCATAAAAATGATTTTTTTTGAGGGGAGCATTTGAGAGATTGTGACTGAATAAGAAACTTGCCCTTCCCTTTGTTACATGTCTGTGCCAGTAGGCACTCAGCCTCGGTGTGAGGGGATGGACTGGCAAGGCGGAGGGTGGACCAGTCCGATCCCTCAGTGTCACCAGCTGGTGGAGGGGACTGCTGCTGACTTGAGACAGCTTAAAACCCAAAGGTGTGGTCCTTGATCCCGCTTGGATCAAATGACCCATCCATTTATCACCTGCAGTGCAAATTGTTGAAAAAGCAAAACAGTAGCGTTTTTGATTCCGCTTTTAATCTGATGCTTTTTTTCTTCTGAAGTGCTGGTAGCTGCTTGGGCAAGCAAGGCCACCAGCAAACCTGAACTGCTTCATTGTCAGCCAGTTCATGGGGGAAGCTTAGTGGTCACTGCCCTTTCGTGCGTACCTGAGCAGAAGAGGAAACTGACGAAAGATTCAGAACAGGTGCACCAGAGGAGCCCAAGTTTTTGCTGGGTTCTGTAGCAATTCCTCTAAGTTGCGCTTGGAAGATTTTTTCTTAGTCTGTGATTGATTTGGCAAAGGGATATAGCAGTGACTAGAAAAGAAAAGGTCTTTTTTATGTGAGATTTGTGGAGTGGAGTTGGAACCTGGCTTACCACGCCTGTTCGAAGAGTTAAATGGCTGCTAGGAAACAGCAGTAACCCGGCTTCTTGTGCTTAGTTACATCACCACAAGATGCTCTTGAGGATTTGCTCTTTTGCCTTGTGGTCAGGTGCAGCACCCAACGCTGCACCGATGCACAAGGACAAGCCTTGTTCTCAGTACACATGCCGTCCGCGCCGGCTCTGGGCAGCGCCTCGCGTGCGCTGGGGTTCCAGAGGCTGCCTCTGGGCCTCCCTGACTGAGCAGAGGCTAGGTCTGGCTAAACTCTCTCCTTGGAGCAGCGGAGCTGCAAAGAGTACTAGCCCAGTTGCTATTGCAAGTGACATCTCCGCTGTGTTAAATTACAGGTCATAAATGGGGATGAGATAATTCAAACAGGCAAGTAAACCCAATCAGTTCTCTAGCTGAGCAGTACCCAGTCCTGGCCCAGCACACTGACCTCCTACCCATTCCAGCTCCTCCGACTCCCTGTGCCCAATTCACATGTGTTAAGGACATGTTCGTTAGATTCTGTTTTCCTTTGAGTGAGAAGATGCCTCTACTCACTGAGCTCCTGCTTTTAAGATTGATTTTCTGAGTGTAGGTTTCCAGCTGTTTTGCACCTGGCATAGTGAGCACTCATCAGTGCCAGAAAATAACCAGCCTTTCATTTTTAACACTTTGGAAAGTTATATTCTTTGGAAAGAAATTTTTATTCTAAAGTATAGATTCCAGATGAAATTTAGTCCAAGGAGGAGGAGCTTTAACTTGCAGAAGAACACATTTCTGCTCAGGCAGTTGTGTTTTGCAGGATTTATTTCGGCATGGGAGGAAAGGCTAAGGCCTCCAACTCCTCTGTTGTCTGTTCTCCTCACTTACACTGACTGGATCAGGGCAAGTGCTAGGGCAGGCTGTAGCCTGCCTTGCTGTTGATTTCTCGTGCCTCCTCCTCCATTTGCTCTGCTATACAGACCTTCAGTCTCTTCAGGGCCATAATACAAGCAGTACTTAAATCCTGCTTTGTTTCTGCACCCTAACGCTTACCCCTGTGGGGAAGCCCACTGAGAAAAGCAAACATTACTTGATTACTGATCTACCACGCAGCTGATGTGCTGAGATCAAAATCTCAAGGGGCTGTTGTAGCACTAAGGTCTCCTGAGCAGTATGTCTGAACTATCCCTTACTGTTTGTGCCTTCTGTGCATCATTTTTCCTTCCATTTTGTTTCTCAATGGGCTGGACTGGGAAGAGTTCCTGCATGTAGCTTTTTTCATTCCAGTAAATTAGATGTTTTGCCTTCTCAGAGAAAAAAGAGAAGCCAGTCAGCTGGTAGCACAGAGAGCGTAGCTACCTTTTGCTGTCTCTGTTGCTGCTTTGTGTGGCTGCATTATTTTTTTTTTTTGAGGGAAGATGAAAATTGTCATCTCTACTTGTGCTACCAACACTTTGGCTTGACCCTCCAGTGCTTTATCCCGCTGCAGATACTCTAGATGTTAGTAGTCTGGGTCTTGTTGATGGGGTTTTTTATTTTTTTATAAATTTAGTACACACCCCTTAGCTTTCTGCTAAAAGTGAAGGCTAGCACTTTTCTGTGCCAGAAGAATCAAAACCGGGATGTAGGAACCCTGGATTCGGCAGAGCCCGGGATCCCCTCTGAGCTGGAATGGGTCTAGGAGCAGTGTGTTCAGTGTTCGTTCTTTGTGTTCTGTCAATGGCATCTCCCCCTCCACCCACACTGCCCTCTTCCCCTTCACCTCAAATAACCCCTTAGTTTTAGCTTCTGGCTGCTTCTTCTCTATGTTGCTGTTGCACCCTCACTCCTGCTGGTGACTGCAGGCTGCCATTATCTGCTTTTTTTAATTTATTTCAAGCATACCATGAGTTTATTCTGAGCACACTCCATCCAAAATACCGAGACAATGGCCGTTAGATACCACTTGCACTTTTCTCTGCCAGATGAAACCTCACCCACTTTTATTTTCTGCTGCCTGTTTCTGTTTTTCTAACATATTTTTTAAAAAATTAAATTGGCTATTGTTGTTACTAACACCAACACCTTCCCCCACCCCGCCATGGCAAAATACTGCATTTCCATCTGCCTCAGTTGGAGGCTGTCTGGATAAAGCCACCGTGACTCGATCAGTTCAGCAATGTAACTTTGACTCACTGTCACCTTCCATCACGCAAAAAGGCCAGGAGGGCCAGACGGCCTCTTGAGAAGCCCATGGCACGCAGGGGCCATGTTACCCCAAGAAAACAGAAAGAGGCAGACATCCCATCTCACCAGAGAATGTTAGCCAAGCTGCCTCTGCCTAGAAACCGTCTGAAGACACTGTCACAGCCCCAGGTCCTGGAAGTTCCCCATAAAGCAGGCTTGTGGGGCAAAGGCGTTTCATTTGTGAAGGAGCTCTGACTTTGTGGGGTGTTTGTTGCAGGAGAAGCGGATCATGTCCCTGGACTCTGCCAACACGCGGCTGATGAGTGCCCTGACGCAGGTGAAGGAGCGCTACAGCATGCAAGTCCGCAATGGCATCTCCCCCACCAATCCCACCAAGCTTTCCATCACGGAGAATGGTGAATTCAAAAACAGCAGCTGCTAACTGGGCAGATGCTGCCGGCCATCTCCCCAGAAGGGCAAGAGGGAGCAGACTCGAGAAACCTTCAAAAAAAGAAAAAAGCCCCCCCTTCCCCTTACAGGTTTACATAATGCTGCTAATAAAATGGAAAAGAGAAAGAAGAACTCTGAAAGGTGGGCTTTAATTCCCCACTCAAGGCCAGGAGAACCGGGCTCCCAAGAACAAGTCCTTCCATATCACTGTGTAAATAGAGGGAGCTCTTGGGTCATGTACAGAAAATGCTGATGTAATATACCAAAAGGAAGTGAATACTGTAGATTTTTTTAATTATTGCTATTTTTATTATTATTATTATTTTTTTCTCTTGTTGAAAGCACTGCAGTCCTTGGAGGAGGAGGAGGGGAGTGTGAGTGCATGTGTGTTGTGGGTGAGAGAGAGATGAGCAGTGGGTTGCATTAGACAGCAGCTGTATATATCAGGCTGACTGATACAAGTACATGAATGGAGTGAAATAATAGTGAAATGAATTCTATAAGAAAACTCATCTGCTGGTTTTATTCCCCTCTTCTCTAGCTGTTCTTAAGTGAATGCAAGCTCAGTAGCAAAGATTTTAGCAAGGAAACTGGCTCTCGCTGGATCCTGTACCTACTTTCAGTAGGACTCCAGCAAAAAAATTTCAGTCTTCTTGAACAAGGTAAAAGCTTGGAGCAGCAAGCTTGTTTCCTTGCATTTGCACACAGTCAGGCTTCCCATCAAACAGAGGGAATCTGCAGGTTTTCAAGGTAGGATTCTTTCTTTTTTACCCCAGTTGTAATGCAGTTTTATATTTTCTGTTTTGAGAATTTACAGACCTGTAAATACTTTTTTTTTTTTTTTAAATTTCTATCCAGTCTCCACCACGCGGTGGTACCCTGAATTCATTCTCTGCGCTCCATCAGGACCGGTCAGGTTAATGCTCTGGGGAAGGGGCTAACTGAAGGGTGCCCGTGCCCAGCAAGGTGGACTTCCAAGCGCAAAATTTCCTTTTTCTTGGAGGATTTCTATATTTTAGCTTTCATTCAATTTCGCTATTTCAGCCACTAGCTTAGCCAATCTAGTTCCAATGAAAGACGATTTCGGCACGTTTGGGTTAAAAGATCTTCCATTTCCACTGAAATTTGCCTTTCTCCAGATACTTTAAAGGGTTTTTTTGAAGTTCTGTACGGATCAGTTTTTTCTTCGGGACTTTTGACTAAACTTTCACCTCCTGTTACTTCCACTTGCATTTCGCAGAAGCCTCCTTGCAGGCTGTATGCAAATGTGTTAGATAGTTACAAAGTGACCTTCTTGTGGAGGATAATGACATTCACAAACTGTAGAAGATCAACAATAAATGACACAGGATTACCAATTCTGATGATTTCATCAAATGCCACAACATTTAGTCTGAGAGGTTTTTTTGAAGTGCCAGATTTGAGAGTCAAGTAATAGCATGCAAATCTTCACTTTCACTTTTTGGTATACATTTCAGCCTCCAAACCCTCAAAGTGAATAATGCTATTGCAACAGCAATTGAAATTTTGAATTTCAGAAGTACTAACAACAGTGAGCGTGATTAGCCATTCAGACTGGTTGTGTAAATTGGAAAAGTTGACTTCAGAACGGGGCAACACCTTGAGAGGGTGCCTGGCTGTGGGGTGTGTTTAGCAAGTGGTTCAGGCTGCAACTAGGAACAAGTTCATGAGGTGGCTGCGGGGGTACCTGGCCGAAATCGTACAGCCTGGGACATGGAGAAGGTCAGAGCTGGTGATCTGATCAGCCTTCCTGGCCCTAGTTCCTCAGTCTCTAAAATTGTACCACATACTAAAAATGTAGGCCTTTCTAAGCCGATTTCTTGACTTCTTGAAAGTGACCCATGTTGCCTTGAAGGTGAGGGATTGGCAATACCGAGGACCCAGATTCATTGTCTGCTGTCAAGTTTGTTTGTTCTTTGGAAATTAATTGCGCTCACCTCTGTGGGCAAATGCAGCTTGTGACAGAGCGCAGTACCTTAACTGCTCTGCTTGATTATTGTGTTACGATACTGCAGCTAAGCGTCATCACACAAGTAAGTTACGTTACTAACTATACATAAATACAGAGACCGTGTCTCCTGCGGGCTAGGTTGTACAAGGAAAATGTGTATGAATCTCTCATAGCAAGGCCTTGGCTGTTTATTTACGTCTAGAGGAGATTTGCTGCACCGAGTTGGGATTTATATTTAATGCTTAGCTCTTTCAGATCAAAGCTTCTCTGGCTGCTTGAATGTGACTTGGTACTACAGGCCAGGGAGCATCCCCCTCTTGTGCTTGGCCTATCGTAGCCAGGTCAGCACTGCCTGACGCGCCTGGGGTTGTGCTCTGCGTTTGCTCAGTAGCCAGTTCTTTCCGATACTTTCCAAACCGTCTTCCAGCTCTGGGTCATTGCTGACCTTTGACATTTTCTTCCTCAAACTGTGCCTTTAAGTTCCTCCTTCTTTCCTTTTCCTTCATGCATCACGGCCATAGGCAGCCTGTTGAGTTTGTATTAATCTGTCCTGTGAGTAGCTCTCTTTTACAAGAAACCTTTGCAAACCCCTTTTTGTTGAGTATTTTTGTGGGATCTACGTCTCCCCTTTGCTATGGACTGTAATTACACAGCTGCATCGTGGGGCAGTTCTTCCCAAAAGTAGCCTTCTCAGACGGGCACTGCATTGCTCGCTTATGGCACAGCGCAGGTAGTCTGGGCGTTCTGTGACCTGAGGTGTGAGAGCAAGTGGTCACAGGGAATAAAGGCAGAAGCAGATACATCATTCTGGTACTGTTCAGCCCAGTGTTAATTTGGGAAACACATTTCACCAGAGCTCCCTAGCTTTCTGGTAATTTATCAAAGATCACTGGCTGGGCTGTGTGGTTTGATGCCAAAGACTCCGAGGCGTCCCCTTTGGTTTCTGTGGAGAAATGCAATACAGGCAGCATTTCAGCCCTGATTTTTAGAGGGGAAATGATACCTGCCCCAAGGCTGATACATTGTGGTGAGGTCTTCAGCGATGTGTCACCCTAATAAAGTGCGTTCTGCTCTGTGTTTCTTAAGCTTGTAGACTAGGAAAAGTTGCTGTTCCAGAAGAATCTGACCCATCAGTGTCATCCTCGCAGCTTGTTGCTAGGCTGGCTGTTTCTCTTCTATTTCAGTTTCTGCCCTAAGGTGCAAAGTGTACTCCATCATCTCCCACTCTAGAGGGGACGCTGCCTCTTGACCCAGAAGCGGGTGAAGGTTGCAGACTCACAACGCTGCAGGACTGAAATTGATTAACCGCAGAACAGAACCTTACGCTCCTGTGTTCTGCAGGCAGCTGTCTCTCCTCGTTTGTTACCAAGCAGCTTTCTAGAGAAATTTTAAGCCGCTTCAACCAACAATATGTGAAAATGCCAGCTTCTATTTTGTCCAGTCTGACAAAATCCAAGTGGTGCTAAACCATGGGGCAGCCAAAAGGCCTGTCTATTTTGGAGCGAGAGCCCTAACTGGGCCCAGTCACATTTGGTTTAAAGACTAGTAGCCAGTGGGTTTCTGCATCTGAGAGAGAAAAAGTAAATAGCGCGAAGTCTGATGATGAGCGTTACAAGCGTTAGGTTTTGGGTCATACTTTCAGCAAATGCATCAGGCTGTGTCTAATGCTGTTGCAAGCAACGGCTGCTCTCATTTGGAAACAGCTGAAGTAGCGCAGGAAGAATTTAATAGCCTGTAGGAGTAATGCTCCTGGGTTCCTAAGACTGAAACGGAGAAGTTGCCCATCCTGGTGTCTCAGTCCCTGCTGGCCACGTCCCTCAGTACTGTTCTAGGATGATTCTTCCCAAACCACAAAGCCACCCGGGCCTCCGAGTTCTCAGTAAAGGCTCACAGCCAGCACGGTGGGGCAGGGAAACGGAGCAGCACTGTGTAGCCCTGTGGCCTTTTGCCACGTTGTGTGTGCTGCCTGCAGGGTGTGTGGAGAGCAGAGGCGACTGGAACGACGCGGAGCAGAGAGGGAGCGCGGCCCAGGAGTGGCAACCTCTAAGTGCCCGTTCTTTGCAACTCTAGGAATTCAGACCTTTTTTTTTTAAGGGAAATAGATTTCACGTCCAGGAATTGCCAACTGTTATTTCCCTGGTGCATTAGAAATGGGCAGCTATGTGTAAAAGCACAGATTCTTACAGCTACACATTCTGCAACATTCCGGTGGAATAACTCCAAGCAGGGGGATCTAAAGGAGCGTGGAAAGGGATGTGTATATTTTCTAATTAGAGAATATGAGGTGTAACCAGTAATGAATTCTGTACCCATCTAATAAGTCATCTAAGAAATGGGTTTTATTTTATGTTCTTGTGATTGCTTTGGGTTGGCTTAAGCTTTTTCTCTTTACCGTGATATATTAATTTCATGTTTTAATGCTTGCTTAAACCCACCAGCTTCTAACTCTGTCTGTAAACTCAATGATGGAAGCCCGTCAGTTTTACAGCAGTGCCCGCGGAATGTGTCGGCAGTACTTATCCGCGAAGGTCACCGTGTATGTATGAATTCTGTTGGTGTTCTGCAAAAATATCCATGTCGTTCCTGGAGAACAATTCCTGTCCGAGTCGCACCGTTAAATGTATTTGCATCAGCGATGAGCGCGGTCAGCCACAGGTACCCGGCCGAGGGTGACAGAGCAAAAAGGGTTAGATTTAGGCTGATGCCTTTAGGTATCCCCTTCTCCACAGTAAGTTAACTCCCATGAGAGCGAGCGTGTCATTACAGATCATGCCCGCCAGGAATCCTACCTGTAAAAATAGATTTTTCTGTCTCAAGGGCCTTAATAAGAGTGTTACTACACAGAACTGTTTTACAATGATAGCTCTAAATAATTTATTTTTTATTTCAACAAAGTACACCTTAAAAAGTAATAAACTTGTTTTTCAAGCTGTATTTTTATGCTAGTAGCACTGGACTGTTCGGTCTCTGAGATCCATTTCTGCATTTCATTGCCTGGGTTTGTTCTAAAGACGATTTATTTTTGTTCTGTGAATAATTTTTGAAGGTTCTTGTAATATGTACAGATATAGATACATTTGAGGTCTTTTATTGATATTCCTACAAAGAATACAAATAAACTTTAACTTTAAACAGTTTGGACTCACTAAACCTATGCTGATGTAAAATTCTGCTCTTTCTGCTCTCAGGTTGTGCCTATTTTGTGTAACTTCAGAGGGTGGAGGGAGACGTGGGTGGTGTAACTTCGTGGTTGGGACCAAGCAGCTCCCATTTGACACCTGGAGCTACCTGGGTAAACCAAAGGGCTCCGTGGCAGAGCAGAGCAGCAGAATTAATTCCTTTCCCATGTTTCTGGGGCTGGATGTTTTGCTGGGGTGTCCAGCCCAGGTCCCAGGGCTGTGTCGCAGAGCTCTGCCTCCCTGTGCTCTGTCCGCTCGCTGGGAAATGTCTGGTGTTGTGAAGTGAGAGAGCGACAAGCTGTGGAGATGCAGAGAATTGCTCTCTGCTTCTTTCAGGCATGGGATTTTTTTGGATAATAGTAACCACATCTTGAGCATGAAAAGAGAGTTACTTTGCATTAATTAATGTGTTTATTCCTTTCACACTGGACCGGAGAACGCAATCAGCCCAGTTTTCTTGTTCAGTCAATTCCTCGTTTACAGGTTCTCATGCACCAGCCTGAAGCTGCGGTGTTTGAGGCATGGACATACAGAGGAATATTTGTTTACAGGTTTATATAATGAGTGGGAAAACCTTTCATATTGGACTTATGAATGTAAGATCTGTACTCAAGGGGATGTTTTGCTAAAAGTCTTTTTTTTCCCCCAGCTTTGAAGCCTGCAAAATACACACGGCAAACTTGCAGTCATTACAGTGTGCCTCCACCCTGGCCCTGCGCTTTGTTCTGTTCAAGTCCCCTGCGTGTTCTGCCTTGTTCTCGCTTAGGCTGTAAGATTTTCATGCCAGGAGTTGCCTTCCTGCATGTTCATACAGAACCCAAAACAGCGGGTGCCTGATGCTTCTGGGCAGGAGGGCAGGGCAAATGGTGTCTCTGAAGGTGGGTCTGTGAATTCCCACACCTGTGTCCCGTCCCCAGTGTCATGTTTGCTGTCACAGTTTTGGGAAGGAGGCGGGGGGAATATAAGTGGGAGAGGGATGGGCAGGGGAAAGCGGGGCTGGGGGGAAGGAGGAGACAGCCGGAGGGCATGCTGAGTGAAGCAGAGGGAGGAAGGTGAGGTAGAGCAGCAGGATTGCACAAATGCCAGTTAGGATGGCACTGGGATAATGCAGTTACAGCTGTGGGAAGTCTGGGCTTGTCTGTGACTGTCCCACAGCAACTGATACTCCGGTGTTCTATCCTGCTGAGGATGTGGAATTCACTTTACCTTGGATGTGCTCCTTACTTCCACCGTGTAAAACACCTCTATGTGAACCTGCAAATTCTTGTCCCTTTTCCAGCCATTCTGGACAAAGCACACAGGGCCTTGGAGCCTGTCCTCATCGCTCTTGCAGTTCACCCACTCCAGATGGGAAGTTGCTTTGGAGAAGCTCCCCTCCAAGGGTCCTCCTGCCCAAAGGATGCAAGTGTGATTTCCTATGTGCAAGAATGTGTGCTGCTGCTTTAAGTAAGCAGCAGCTGCTGCTTAAATCCGTTAGCAGGTGGAATACCAATTTGCTTATGCTGAGATGCAAGTCTCATGAGAAGAGAGTCCTTGCTCTTACTAGTACCCATCTCACGTTGCTGTCCTTCACCTTTCTTCTGCTCCCACAGATTAAATATCCTCATGTCTCCAGAAGATGTATTAAATTCCTGCTTTTTGCTGTCAGAGGTAGATCAAATATCTTGGTTGTAGGCATGAAACCTGCCTCCCCATCGGTTCTTCTGCAGCGAGTATGAATACCTTGTCCTTACTTAGCTCCGTGGAACACGTAAACCCGCTGATGCGACTGGAAATGTGAGTCCTGTGGACCTGAACCCACTTTGCAGTAGACCCACTTAGCCCGGCTCGGTAGCAGAGCAGCCTTGACTGAAACAGAAATTATTGCCAGTGCTGCAGACTTCGGGGTAGCTGCCAGGAGCAGGGCACTCGGCATAGATGTTCCCCACACCCTCTGGGTTCTTGCAGCTTTCGCGCTGTAATGTGACCCTACGGGCAGCCGTGCTACGACTGGGGAGAGAAGGATCGTGAGGGACAAACGCCCAGTGTGGACAGCAGCAGAGAAGGATGATACGGTGATGACAGAAGCTAATGTGGAATGAAATGTGGTCTGCACAGAGCTGATGGCACCTTGCTCCCTGTTCTCTGCGGTCCGGGCTTCTACCTGCAGCAGGACGCAGATGTTGGGAGCAGTTCCTACAGTGCTTGGTGAGGAGGAAGAGCTACGGCAAAGTTGCAGGCTGCATTTATTCACTCCCCTCCTTTGTCACTTCTCTCCCTTCACTTAGCTTACGCAAGTCAGGCAACATGCAGGTACCATGCTGGACCCTACCTGAAACTATCAGTTTATGAATTATTTCTGTAGGAGTGGCTGTTCTATGGATGGGAGCTACATCTTGCCTGCCAAAGTTAACTACTGGTTTATATTCTCCTGGTCCTCACTGTCACACGAGAGAAAATCCCTATTCAGAATCACGGGCCCAGTATATTTACAAGTAAATAATACTAATGAACATAACCAAATGAGCGCAGAGTACCACGCAGAGTGCGGTATCTCAAAGGGACGGTTCCTCCTCGGAGTACGTGCAACGCCAGCGTGGAACTTGCTAACCACCAGAAGGCTCACAGAGGTGGCTGTCTGTGCATTGGCTTTGCATTTATAGGTGTAAGCTGAACTTTTGGGGGAAGGAAGCTGTCGCAGAAAAGCTGTGGTAGATACCTGCCTGGGAGACGGTTGCCTTGAAAGAGCCTAGCACCCATGCAAACCCCTGGCTGGAGGCTCAGCAGCAGTGCTGCCCCTGATGTGAGGCCCCTTCTTTGTCTCAGCCGAGGCAGAAGAAAAGGTTCATCTCTTTGGGAGATACACAAAAGAGAAGGTCGAGCAAGACCCCCGGTACAGGAGCGCAGCGTGGATAGCGGGGTGGCAGGGGCTCGCTAGCGGTTAAGACACTTCTGTGAGCCCTGGGCAAGACGGGGGGAACAACCAGCTATTCCCCCCCAGGAAGCAGCATCTCTAGAAGCAGTTTCCATCCGGAGAAGCTGGTTTTGTCTCCATAGAAAGGTCTGTGTAGAAGTAGCGTGGCTGGGCGTTTGGGTCAGCCGCACCTGATCTGGGGCCTGGCATTTGGAAGGAGGGAGGATGATTTCGCTGGCTGCTGTTTTCCCCTTTCTTTCTTAGAGGGCAAGCCTTCCCTGGCAGAGCCACAGGCGCCGCACCCCTGCTCTGGCAGGTAGCCCGACTGGGACACCCTGTGCGCCCTCAGCAGCTGACTCTGTGCAGAAAATCGTTTTGCAGAGCCAGCATTTTCTCTGGAAGGAGTTGTCCTTATCGGGGACGCTTAACTAGGGATGGCCCGTAGAAACCTACGTTGTAAAGGCCTTGAAAAGGTGTGGGGCGCATTTCAGTTCTCATCACAGTCAGAGAGTTCACCTCAGCCCCTGAACTAGCTGAAATGCGTGGGAGCATCCAGCACCTTTGGACACGGGGCTTTGCCCTTAAGCTCATACCTAGGATGTGCGTCCCTGTTTGCCTTTACCTCAGGTGTGGTTACACAGTCTGTGTTCTGCTGTTCAAAGCTTTGCTCTCCAGTATCGCCTCAGCATGCACTAGTTCCTCCAGCACTTACAAAGGACTCCTTTCAGGTTTTAGGACTTCCCTGGTGGGAAAAGGCAATGAAAGAGGAGGACTGACTTCCCTTTCCCTGTTAGTACCAGAAGCCACTGCAAAATTGTATTTTATATTGTTGGATGTTTTTAAGGATCAGGAATCACTGAAGAACTCAGAACTGATCAAGACTCTCGTAATTGGGATGAAGCAGAGCACCACCTTTCAGATTTCCCTCCATCTTGGGGAACTGTGAATGGTAGCTCCCTGCTACACCAGGACCTGTGCTCTACAGGGGTGCATTTAGAAAGTCATTGCTACATCAACCGGTAAGACTAAAAGAGCTAATAAAATACATAGCCTCTCCTCTGGGGTTGACTGAAGGGCAGAGGGATTGCTGCTCCCTTAGTAACTTTTTTTTTTTGCCGTGGGGTTTTTTGTTTTGTTTTGTTTTGTTTTTTTTCTTGAAAGAAATACCTTCCCTGCAGGCAGATGCCAGATTTAAGCTTCCTATTTTGCCAAAGCCACAAACCGAGAGTCCGTCTGCCCCAACTGCTGACTTGACAACTGCGATGCTGGAATAAGCTGTGTGCCTAAAAGGGACAGACGGAAAGACCTCGGAGGCGGTATACCGGGTCCCTCTCGCAGTTCACTAGTGCGTGCACAGGAATGCTCTGCTCAGTCCCAGCTGTTGTGGTTTTATGAGATGTCTGCCAATGCATTGGTGGTCTGACAGCTGCTAGGAAATTTTCCTGAAGGGCTAGACTGGGTTTTTTGCCGTAATGACTGTCCTCTAGAGAGTTAGTGTAATATCACAGGCATTAATGCTCCCACCTGTATGCAAAGCGTTTCCTATTCTGGTCAGGGACAGAGGCTGAGCGTTAGCTGGGACGCCTGTCTTAGCTCCTGAAATGTGTCAGCACCAGAGGAGTCTGTGAAGAGCGAACATCGGTTATCTCAGAGATCAGAAATCCTGGGTAGAAAGAGCCATTTACAGGAACGGTGCTGACAGTGGCTTTTCAAGTGCCGTTTGGAACTACTGACATTATCTCGTTAGCCACTAACTGCTGGGACCGTGGGCGCAGATTACAGCCATTCCTAAAAGCAGCTGGGTGGCAGTCCCAGACCTGCGTGAGGGACACCACGCAGCCTCGGCGTGCAGCACAGCTGCGGATCTGCCTGCTGGGCCCGGAGAGGAGTGGCTGCGCTGCTGCGGGTCAGGAATGAGCTGCCTTGGCAGAGCCGCCTCCCTCCCAGATGCCATGCTCCTCCGCTGCCTGCGCCCGCAGCAAGAGGCTGCGGTCGGGCACAGCGACACTGAGAGGAGGAGTAAAGGACCTGGGTGAAGAAGCAAGAGCAGTTTGTGGCTGCCTGGAATAGAAACGAGCTGACAGGGCCAGGTATGCCCCGTCACCTGGGGACCCTCAGGGTGCCTGCACCGGCAGCTGCGGGCAGGGCCCTCACCACGCTGTGCTGAGGGTGCCCGGGTTTCTGCTTGTCTCAGGCAGCAGCTCTTGTCTTCAAAGACAAAAGGTCAGAAATGAGCCCGGGCCCAAAGCACCACTGAGATTTGTGCTACCGAGGAGCTCGCATAGCCCTTGGTTCAAAAATACCCAGGCATCTGGTTTCAGATGGATTTAAGTATCCTGAGTGTTTGGCTGTTTTAAATCAAACTGTTCCAGAGACTAAGACTTGGCTGAGCATTTCCTTGCTGATCTTGCTCCGTGCAGCTTTCCTGTATTCCCACCCTGCCCTGCAGTTCACCCAGATGCAGGACTGCGCTGATACAGATTTATTCTCTCTAACTGGGACAGGCCTGTGGTATATACGTCACACTCATGCTCCCCGATAATACGTGCCCTTCCGGGTTGGGGAAATAAATGCTAACGTAGCCTCTTCCTGATCCTGAACAATAAAAGCAGCTTTTGTTCCAGATATGTTCATTACGCTATTTGGCATAAAGGTAAAAGGGCTTATTGTCCCGCAGTCCTCGTGGCATCAGCAAGTTAGTACTTTGGGTCCTGACCCCACAAACACAAAGCAGGATGCAACTAAATAGTTTGAAAATTTATATTGACAATGAAGTTTTTATACCTTCCAGTACAACCTTTGCAGTTGACTTTGGTCAAAGATGGGATGCACTCCATTGTAAGGAGCCCATTCTGGTGGACTCGTCGGAATAGCAGCCTAAAGGTCTTGCGCCAGCTGATTAACGAACACGGAGGAGTCCAACAATGTGGAAACTGCTTAACCTTCAGCTGGCCCCAGCCCAGTGTGTGGCAAGCTGGCTGCCTTCCCCACGGGAAAGGTCACCCCAGCAGTTGGAGGGAGAAAATTCGGTGAGTCAGGAGTCTTGCAGTTGTTATTTCAACCTAACTGTAGTTCCTCCATGTGAGGATTGGCATTTTCATTGTCAAGACTCCACAGATAACCTGCAAGCTTTTAATTTCATTTTAGGCTTTTTAATACATGTGTAAGTGGCTGCCTGAGTACGTACCACACTGGTACGGGGCTGTAAGGCCATTCTTTTTTCACTTCTCCAGGTTCTACTGCATTTTTTTGACTTACAAGGGCCACAGCTATCAGAAGGGCCTCTACTAGAGTGAGCCTGGAATGAATTTGATAAATGGATCCTACACATGCATGACATGAACACACTCATTGCCACAAGTGTTTCTTTAACCGCTGCTCCCTTATCAGCACAATAAACAAGTATGTTGAGTATCTTGGGCAAATACACTTGTGCAGATGCTACTAGAGCTGCAAGCCTTATCAGCAAACCAGTTCAGGGATAACATTTGCATTTCACTACGCTTAAAACTGTTGTCAGTGAAATGCTCCTCTTTCCGAAAGCCTTAGGCCATCCCTGCTAACTCACTCCCATCCTCTCTGAGACCACATCAAGATCTGTCATGGTGACAAAGTCCACGTAGACTTCCCACACACACTGCTCTCTAATTTATGTCCTACTGAAGTACTAGGAATGTAAAAGGAGAACAAAGCAGATGCTGACTAGCTAAATAACAAATCTCTCCTTCCCACCCACAGACTGGTCTGAAATATTCCTCTCTTACAGAAGTTATATTTATTAGGAAGAATCAGCTAATGATTAATAGCTGTGTGATAATGCACTGATGTAAATAAATAGCTTAAAATGAGGAGTGCGCACAGAGCAATAATAATAAGCTTTCCTCATATTGGCGTGGATGAGTTGGACAAACCATGCTGAGAATTAAAGGGCATTTCAATCCTTGCTCTTACAGAAAGCAAAAAAGCCCACAGCAGCAGCAGGCCTTTGCATAGGGGAAGTCCATCTAGTAGGAACCATGGTGTGGTGAAGGATTGTGCTCTTGGGCTGTCAGACACGACCACATCATGCTGTGGTTTCCAGTTGCTCTGAACTCAGGCTATTTAGGAGTCAAGAGATATCCAATATCCCACCTGACCTCCCTTTTCCCATGACTTTCCTCCTACTTGGCTTCTACTCCCAAGCTCTTCAGCGATGTTTGAGGAGATATCCTAGGAATAAGGACAAATGAAAAAACGTGAACAGGACCTGTAGGAAGCTGTTGGGGAAAAAGATCCGAAGAAGCAGAGCTTCCCAGTGGTGCATCTGCACAAAGAACAAACTTGCTACCAGATCTTCTAGAAAAACTGCATAGAGAGTGGGTATGTTAGGACGAAGTATTTTCTTGCTGTTGGGAGACAAGGGAAGGTGATTCTTGCAAAATCACCAATCCCGAAGCCCCATATCCAAATGCAATAAAACACCATACCACTGCAGGCCACAGGGAAGGCAGCAGCAGTCTTTAACCCCTGCTTCATATTGCTGGGAAAGAATTTTGAGTGGGCTTGAAAATGTCTGTTTAGATGGTCTCCTGGATGATCCCGCACCTCCCAGGCATGCTTGCAGGGCTGGAGAGCTGATCCACGAGTGTAACAGCACTTGTCCTGGGGACACAACATACTTACGCAGGCTGCTTTGTATACTCCTTTCTTGCAGACACGGATCAGGCACCTAGCTATGCCTAGATCCCACCACAATCCTCCAGGTTTGGTAAGTGGCTCCTGTGCCCTTCCACACAGAAGCATGTTGTTCTAGTGCAATGTAGGCAGCTGCTTTCCCTGATCTGCTCCACTTCATCCCTCCCACCTTCACACAGCTGTAATAAAAAACATTAGGGTTTGCTGTTCAGTGCACGAGTAGCGGGCAGAATCATAGAATTATTAAGGTTGGAAAAGATCTCTGAGATCATGAGGTCCAACAACCAACCCAACACCCCTAGGCCTCCTAAACCGTGCCCTGAAGTGCCGCATCTACAGGTTTTTTGAACACCTCCAGGGATGGTGACCCCCCCACCTCTCTGGGCAGCCTGTTCCAATGCCTGACCACTCTTTCAGTATGGAAATTTTTCCTAATAGCCAACCTAAACCTCCCCTGATGCAGCTTGAAGTCATACTTAAGGAGCGTTGGATTTCTATAATGCTTTTTAAATGCTGGGCTATACGTTTGGGTTTGGGTTTGGGTTTTTTTCCGTTAACTCTTGGCCTACACTGACTTCTCTTGGTTTGACTGACTCTAAACCAAGACTGCAGATCTGAGCAACTGAGATAATAATGCGAAGGATCCACATTAATAAACCAGTGATAAATCCAAATTCTTCCTCTTTTGCTTTGAGAAAGCCTACCTCATCTGCTGGGTCCTTAGGGCCATCACTCTGGAACTCAGGAAAAAATTTTCAAGAATTGAGCAGTAGAAGAGGTGATAATATTTGTGTCTGTAGCTTCCACACACCATAGTTCTGAAGGTTCTTCACCATGTAACCTGCTTTCCTATGACAAATTTTCAGCCCAGCAAACGAGGTCAAATGTTGAGACTATGAGTAAAAGAGCACGTGTTTCTGTGAATAAGGGGTGGAAATATCTCTTGTTCGGAAGCTGGGGACATTCCCCATAAGGGCTATGCAGTAGATCTTGCTACTGGAGCTTTGGCCAAATACTGGATAACACATGGAAAGTTATTGCTTAAAATGGAGATCAGAAGATTGCTGCCAGACTGGGAGGTAAGAATCTGTTTGAAAAGGAGGGTAAGAAATTGTGCTGAAACACAAACTACAGTTTCGAGACCTTGTTCAGTGTTTCTTTGGACGTCAGGATGAACAGCAGGAATGTGCTAACAAAAGTGCTTAGGGTGCAAATCTGGGAGCCATCTTCAAACATGGGAGGACTGGAATATCTTGCAAAATTAACTAAATGACCTCACGGGCTGGGATAAAAACAGGGGTTCGGGTGGGTGAAAAGGAAGGAAACTACTGAAAGTAGATAGAGTAAGACAACTGTGATGTTATGGTTTGGATGTTATAATTAATGATTCACTGTGTAGAAATGCATGATGGAATCCCAGCTGGCCTATCAGCCAGCCAAACAGTAGACATAGCAAGGCTGTTCTGCATGCAACCATGCAAGCCATACTGGAGCCATGGGAACACTATGTGATTTGCATCTCCTTTGCAGGGACAGAAATAATCTGTTACCCATATCAGATATTTTAATTTCTCCCATGTGCTCCAAATCAACAGAAATCCTGAGGAGAATGGACTGTGTGGTCACATGGGCTGCTTTATTTGCTCTCTGGAAACAGGGCTGAAAAGAGACAGGTTTTGCGCCACCTCAGGCAACATTTCGGAGGGTGCTGACTGCCCAGGGAACGTCATCTGCACATTTCAATGTGTTATTCAAAGAGGTCAGCAGCCTGTGAAGCTTGGCCTTTGCAGCTCAGTCCAAAACATGTGCTAGGCAGGCAGGTCAGATCCAATCCTGAACAGAGGAAGCGTATCTGTCTCTGACGATTTTAGTAGCATGTTCCCAGCGGAGGTTACATGAGGCTTACCTTTACTTCATGCTAAGCTACAACACACTGACATCCACTTGGGAACGTGGTATATTCACTCCCTCCCTCCCGAGGCACCCAGTTTGCCAGGAACAGAAAATCAACACAGAGGCAAAATTTTTGTTTGTGGTTGTATGCTGCGAACTGTGGTGGTGAGAAATTAGGTAAGACGTGCGCCTTCCTGAGTCGCAGTCTTTCTTGCTGGTGCCTCTCTTGTCAAGCACAGATCTCTGGAGCCAGAAGAGCCCCCTGCAGAGATGAAGGCAGACAAGAATAGTGCTGTAAAATCCCCAGAGCTCAGCTCTGACTGAAGCATTAGTGGTTTTAAAGCACAAATTTATCGTAGTCATCAGAGCACGCAGAGTTCTGAGATGACGTGGGCAAATCCAGAGTGATACCACACTGTCTTTGCAGCCTTGAACACACAGCTTTGGCTGTCACGAGCAGAAATCTCTTATGCTAGTTCAATGGAGTATCGGAGAAAGCTGGTTTTGCAATGTTACCTCTAAAATGCTAAAAGCAGTTCTGTGTGCTCATATTGCCTTCCTGTTTCCAGAGCAGCATATTCACCAGATAATCGGGGAAGGAGCTTTAGCCAGCCTCATTGCTTCTGTTTTACAGTGGGAGAAACTCAGTCAAGGAGGCAGTGTGACCTGCTCAAGACTGCACAGCAAGTCAGTATTTCCTGACGCTTTCATTTGTCCAGTGCTGCATCCATGCCCTCAGACATCTCAGCTACAAGCTAAAGCCCCTGTGTCAGGCCCTGCGGCCTGGCCTAAGGCTTGTTTTCGGAGGAGGTGCTCTAGTGTCTCTCAGCTTTCCTTGCTTTATATGAAGTGCAGCAGCCCTTAATCCCTGACTCGCACCCCAACATTTATCACAGGTAAAGAAAGGTTGGAAGGCCAAGAAGAGCTCTGGTGGAAGTTGCTGCAGTTCAGAACTTGTTCTGTACCGTTTCTCCTGTGCCTGCCAACACTGGGATCTTCCAGATCAGTTGCTTCTGTAAATCACACCCCAAACAGAGCTGGCCCCCTTCCACCTCTCTCGTACTTGCATTCCCTGAAATGTGAGCTTTAACAATTCCATCTTTTATATTTGCACACACCTAATGGACACTTTTGAGCAGGGAGAGTCATTTTAAAGGTCAGGCTGAGTAGTGAAGTGCAGGGACTTGAAATAGATCTTTCTACCCCAGACACTTGAAGAAGGAGAAATCACTCTCAGGCGCATGGAAGTGTACCAGCATTGTGAAGGGTATCACAATAAATAACACAGTGGACCAGAAATCAGAGCCACCCAAAGCTGATTTTTAGCTTCCATTGTCCTGTCTAGTCCTCCCCCAAGTTGTATTTTCAGAAGAAACAGCACGCAGCCTCAGATACCAGATAATACAGACAGGAGATGGGGAGCCCATAACCACACAAGGTTCTGGATGCTTAGCTCTTATTTCTTCCTTAACTTGTGGATCTGCAAGATAGGACTGGAAACCTTGCAAAGACTGAGACAACTGCTCCTTTTATCTCACATCTCAAGGTATAATGTAGATGTTTAACTGTTCAGAGTAAATCTAGCTTAATTATGTTTTTCAGATATTAAAATGGTTTCAACATTACAACAAGATTTAAGCGGGGACAGCACTGATATGCTCCCCCATCCAGTTTATTATGCTTCAGTAGTGCCTCTGTTCAAAGATTACTGTTCGTGCAATGTCAAACAAGTCGCTGTCACCTTTGCTGGTATGTGGAAAGTGGCAAAAATCTCCTGTCAGTAACAGCATTTCCATCCCCTAAAGCTACGCTTTTTATGCACTGACCTGTATCCCATTATCTCTGCACAGACATTACTTTTGTTTACCTGCCACGTTCTTGCCCCGCAGGCCAGTTTTACAGCAATTCTCCCCAACAGTGCAGCCTTCAGGTGTGACCTCAGTGCCTGTAGTAATTATGTTTGAAGGTTAATGTTTCATGAAAATATCAAAGCATTTCTGCCCCTCAGCTTTACTTAGGTAAAAGCCAGAGGGTTTGTTCGTTGTTTGTTTTTTCTTCTTCTTTGTCTGTTGTGGTCTAATAGTAATCTGCTTGGCAGCTTGATGCTTGTTTCTATCCAGCGTTTAATCTACCTGATAGAACTTCAGTGAAATATGAACTGTGGTTCTGGACATCTTTGGAAGGTGAGGGGCTCTGAATGGCTTTTTCTCCCTGAAAATTCTCCTGAGTCTTAAAGGAATATTTAGAGCTGTGTCACCAGGCTGTGTTTGGCCAAAGATTTAATCAAAGGCCAGAAACAAGGTGCTTGTGCTAGTGACAGAAGGCCAAAACCAAAAATACTTATCTTCTGGCTTTGCTATATGACATAGAAAAGGGAGGGCTGAAATAATAACTGTTCTGGCTGTAAGAAGAATCCTTTTGCTTAGAAATTTGCCTGCCGTATCTCTGACAGGCTTTGTTTTCCATACACAATTGGGGGGGGGGGAAACAACCTTCCATAAAAATAAAATTCCACATCGTAAAAATACTCTAAATTGACAAGAACCTCCTAAACCACCAATAGCACTACTTAAAAGGGAGGGACATGGTCACAGCTTGAGGGAGAACAGGGTTACATTTCACCAGAGATGCTGGCTTTGCTCAGGGAACACTCAAGGCATCTGATTAACATGCAGAAAGTGATCTTGGTTTTTCTTTATCCCCAGATTGATGAGCAATTGATTGTATCAGCAGAGAAAGGTTAGGGTTAGGGATGCTGCCTCTCTAAATCATGCAGAAGAAGGGAGAGATCAGTGAGAAGGCACACATTCGATTCCCCCAAGCAATATTCTAGCAGCCGCTTGCCTGGCTCCCCACGTTTGGTCAGGTGTTGGGAGTCACACCCAAGCTGCTGGTTATTGGATTCAGCTGGGGCAGATGTTCAAAAGAAGGTGTACCGAATTGCGTGGGAAGGGTACACCTGAGCTAACTCGCTTGGCTCTATTGCATGCATGAACGTAGCTGTTAGAAGGGAAAGCAGCTTCTCTAGCGACATGTCCTCACTACGCAAGGCAGGGCCTCAGAGCGCAAGCGTGAGGGCTGAAGCAGTCTGGCTGCTTAGGCAAAGAAAATGGATTTCTTTGACAATTGAGTGTTGTTTCAAAGGGCAGCATTCCCAAACTCCCTTGGCACTACAGATCTTTGCCAGCAAAGGATCAAATTTGGAGTTATTTTGATGATAAAATGCCCACTGAAGTCAAATCAAGGCAGTTGTCCCTCTTCCCTGTGGTGCTTCTGGTAGCAGAAGCTACGTGGGGATGGGGGGGTGTGGCTGCAGCCGGAGCACAACCTTCTCTTTTAGGCTCCCTCAGGAAGCCTCGTTTCACCTGTCCTGCACAACCCTCCTTTTCTCCACCTTCCTGCCACTTCACAGACTGATGTTAATGCATGAGTACTACAGCCTGCCTGAACTGGCTACTTCCCTTTCTCCTGTAAGTAAAACCATAGTAGTGCTTTACTCAAGGCATTGTACAAATTGTTATTGCATGTAAAACTAGCTTTATCTGGTTTTGTCACTGGTGAGCTGAAAAATTAAATAGCTGCTATAAAATGTGAAATACTGGTTTTACAAGTTAGATTTTGTGTGGGAGAAGAAAGGCTGGCTGAATTTTTTTCATGTTGTTTGTGTATGATTTTCAAACCTTAATTAATGAATGCACTACACTATAGTTCAATAGCTAAAAATACTGTACCAGTTTTGTGGTGGAAAATATTATTAAAATGAAAATAAATATGGGCCTCTGTACGTAGGTGAGAGAGAAGACGCACAAGGGAATGCTTGAAGTGAATAGGTCTGGAAGGTTTTAGTCAGGAAAAAAAGACTTTTGCTTACATGCAGCACACATTGGTTTAAAATATATTTCAGACTTTGCACATGTTTTGGACTATTTAGCTGAAAATGAGGCACTGCATCTAATTATAATCTTAAAGCCCATTGACAAATACTACAGGCTCAATACTTTGAAATGGAAATATAACCACAATAATGATACTGACCTGGGGTAATAAAGAGGCAAAAATGAGAACACACCTTCCAAAAACTTAAGAAGCAGCACCTGGGGCAGGTAGGAAGGACAGGAACAGTGATGAGGAACAGAACAAAGGTTTCTAACATTTTACAGTTGTGCACAGGACTTGAGCCCTTCTAATCCAGAAGCTGCTCCCCAACAGAGTGGTGTTTCAGTGCCACCGAAATGGTGATGGTGATGTTGAGGGGGTTTTTGGGGTGAGTGAGGTGATGGTACCTGCCTGACCCTCACTTGTCACAGATTTGTGCTTTAGAGCCTGAGGTTTGCTGACGTGTATTTCAGCATTAAGTAGGTCAGATGTGAACTATTTAATTATTGGCCAACCTACAGAGCTGGAGCTGGCTTTCAGTTTCTCAAGGTCCCTGTCATTCAAACTGTAAAGCTTGTTACAAGAGTTGTTCTGTTCTGGAAAACTTGGACAAGAAAAACTTTCTTAAAAGCAGCCCCAATTCTAAAAGGAGCTTCAAGAGTTATGTTAGAAAGTGGTGCCTCATTAGAGAAGTAAAAAAAAAAAAAATGGTTAAAAGGCAGGTGTAGGGAATAGAAAAGAGAAGTTTTACACCTTAACTGCTCCCAAAGTCACTGCAGAGAGAGACGAGGTTATGGTGCTCTGCCCAGCCAGCTGGTTATTTGGAAGATGGTTAGTGAAATGTTCAAAATTTGCAAATACCAAAGAGGATAGTGACGGCTGATGGATATAACCTCAGAGTAACGATTAACCCCTGGCTTTTGACGGCAGAGGCTGCTAAGGAAATAACCCTGTTTTGTTCAGACCCGTAACAGCTCAAGCTGTAACACAGCAGCGACCAAGCAGATGATCTCTAGTGCCTCAGCTTCAAAAAAAATCCCAGTGTCGTGTACCTGCCTGGGCACAGGAATGGTTTGGAAATCTTTTCGTTACCACTGGGTGGAGCTGAAGCCCTTTTTGTTCAAACTGCTCCTCTCGTAACTTCTCTTTCGTAGAGAAAAATTATGAATCAGGCTGTTTACAGATCGATTTGGAGAGCTCATTATACTCATTACCTCATTCTTCTGGAAGGGGAGGTCAGTGAATGTATTTCATGCGGGGTGGGGGTTCTCCAACAGTGTGTGGTTGTTTGGACCTAAGATGTCAGACAGCCAGGACTTGTGATGAATTTGTAACGCAGTCAGACAGTCACATAAAATCACTGTTGTCTGTAAATGTCTGTAATAAACCAGCCAGAAGACTCTGACCTGAATAAGTGAAGGGAAAATACAGCTGAAAGAAACTTACCAGGGTGAAGAATGTGTGTGTTAATAAGTTTTCTTTGTTTCTCAATTCAGCTTTTCTGCTCTAAATGATTTTGAGTGACAGGACCGGATCCATAAGGGACAACATGGGAGCTTGGATCAGGACAGGCATAAGAAAAACAGCACTTGTTTTGAAAGCACACTCCCAGCAGATGGCCAGGGCAGCAGGAGGGTGAAAGCAGTTGTCCAGATCACTTGGTGCCCGTTTCTTGTTCTTTGTCCCATCCGGCTTAGCTGGGCTCCAGTTCCCTGTTTTCCACCTGCAACCAGACTCCCCTTATCTCACCCTGATTTCTCTTCTCAGTGTTTTGCCAACTGCCCTGTTTTCCCACAGCTGGCTCAGAACAGAGCCTGATCTCTTGAAGTCTAGCCATTTGTGCAATGGTGTTTTAAGACTTTCTGCCCCCTCGCCCCATCCTCTCTGCCCCTCTCCTGGAAGGGTGGCCGATGCACAGCAAAGGTGGCACAGGGGGCTGTGTCTCTGTTCTGTGCGAGCCATAGATCCCCACCTAGACAAGCAGCTTATAACACTAGCAAGCTGAGCTTCCCAAGATGTGAATCTTGGCAGTCTGGAGCTCCGTTTAATGATCCCCGTTGGATTTAGCTATGGTGGCCGAACATCTCCATGCCTCAGGGCTCTGAGAGCAGAAATATTTTCATCATGTACAGCTGAATCCAGCAGGGGCCATGGCTTCAGGCTGTACTACTGCGAAGGTCTGCTGACATAGCTGGGCCAGAAAAAGTTATAGGTGTAGATGTACCACTGTTAACCAGCACGTGCTTTTGTTACCTTGATTTATGGTGTTCAGGCCATGAAGGACATTTATGGTGTTCAGGACATTCACATTGCAAACAGCTGTAACCATGGAAGATCCTGCTCTCTTCTTGCAGCTTGTTATCGCTCTTCTCCTGGAGGCTGCGGCCTCCTTTATGTGTGGGCAGAGGAGATTGTACCGTAGCCTGCATCAGGCAAGGTCTACTGAGTGATTTAAAGTGCTGATGAAAGTGGTTAGTGCTAACACATCCACCTTTGTCCAAAGCATGAGAAAGTGCCCATGGGACTTCTTTTGTGGGCCCAGCTGTGGGACAGTAACTCACAGCTGGCAGATGCTGATGGACAGCTGTGAAGCAGAACATCTTCAGGCAACTCAGCCAGAAGGATGTCAGTCATTGTCCTTGAGAGAGGGGACAGCTAGTATGGCAGAAAAGCTCTTCCTGTTGGCCACCTTGTGAATAGGAAGCCCTGCTGACACAGCTTTGCTGGTACAGGTACAGCTGTGAAGCGACTGTGGCATGGAAATATCCCTTGTTTTCACTTATGAAATAATTCTGAACGTTTTCAAGATGTCTGAAGTTTTTCTGTTATTCACTAGTTCCGTGATACACCCCAACAGCAGTCTTGCCTCCTCTCTGCTCCTCTCATTTCTTCTCTTCTTTGTAAGCCCATGCCAGAACCAGCACACACTGACGCCAACCACTGACCACTTCTGGCTCTACCTGGCACCACTCTTGAACACACTAAACAAGTCAGACATCCCTGATTTTGGTCCATATTTTGCTGTACTTTTTCTGCTCTACCCTGGGTCTCTGCTGATATAATTAGAGTAGACCAGCATAATACATCATTAGACCATGACATAAACGCATGTTATAATACAGCTTATTGATTGAAACCGATTGAGGGATCTTCTGATACCATAAACACGCTGGGGTCTGAGGGTGGCAATGCGATCGTAATCTTTGCATCTATTCCCTGTCCCATGTGATGATGAAAAGGGATAATTATTACACTCATTAATAATTTAGGGAGCTAAGCAACAGCACCTGGAAATTAGGTGTCAATTTTGCAAGATTTCCACAGAATGAATAAGGACGAAAAATAGGTCAGGCAAAGTTATACTTTTGTCATTTTAGAGAAGGGAAGGAAGTATTTTTAGCAGCAGAAAATGCTCTCTCTGCCTAGCTATGCAACACAAGTAGGTACCCGTAAGAGATGAGCTTTATTACACAATTGCTCTGGGCCTGACAGATCACTGACGCTTTCCACAAACACTCCTCAGGAGTGTCAATTGGTCTGCGGGTAACTGTGCTGGCAGCCGATCTGCCGCGATTTGAAGGGTCGTCTTTATTTTCTCCTTTTGGCTGAGAGGTACTGTCGTTCCACGGGGCTGTGTTCTGGCATGGATTTGTTTAGTTTCTGGTAGAAATTTTCCAGAGCCAGCATCCTAAACCACTGTTTTTCAAAACTTATCTTTCTGTGCTTTCAGTACTGAAGAGAAAGAAAATAAGTGAGACACAAGGGCATGTTAGCGCTACAGCTAGTTAGTGCTGATATACAAGTGAATAGGCTTATGACAGGTACAGCTCTGAAAAGAGCTGGAGAGCTGTGCTCTGTGTGCTGTCTTTTCTGCTGTAGCTTTTATTACTGGAATATTTCTCTCTTGGTTTTTAATTCCCCCACCTCCCTCCAGGCTGACAATGTGGATCATGGGTCTTTAAAATGGCTTTCAACTGAGCATTATTATTGTTTACACTTAAGAATACTATTTAAAGTCTGAAGCCGAGTCGAAAAGGAGAGTTGCAACATAGGGTGTGTATGTTTTGCATCTCTCAACAGTAAAACGTTAAAAAGCGAAACTTCCATTTGTAAAAATATGTAGTTACAATTCTATCCAAGGAAAGACAGCTTCTACAATTAAACACCTATGTTCTTAAATCAAACTGCTCCATTACTTTCCAGTATATAGTGGTACAGTGTGTGTATAGCAGCCAATTAATTGCTCTGCCATATGTGATATTTTTTTTCCTGGATAGCTCGAGGCCCTTTGCAACTGTTCCTTTTGAGCTCTGTGGCAAGAGGGGCTGTTGCGGTCTGAAAAATAAGCCATCAAACCGCATATTACCAAACCACTTATTACCAAAAAAGAAGCCACGTGCCTTCCTCACTCTGCATTCATCTCTACAACAAAAGCAGCATCCCTCTCTCTGGAAAAGTGGTTGGGAGGACCTTACAGGACACAGTAGACTCATCTCTGATCAGCTGCATTTGTTTTTATGGACCTCAAGGGTTGATGAGTCACATTTTTTTCGTCCCAAAGCATCCCAGCAATGAGATGTTTGTACATATTTAAGTGCATGCAGGGCAAATATTTAGCCAAACACAGGCTGGTGTTGGGAGAGGTACCAGTGTAGTAAGATTTTATTCTTTAGATAAAAAGAGGCTGGCACAACGACTGTAACTATCTCTGGTTATCTCAAATGCAAACGGAGTGTGGAGGCCGACCGAGTTAAGAAGGAAGGCCAGCTCCTATCATCTTTCCCTTAGAGGGGAGGGGATGTTTTTCCTGGAGTTAAAAAAGCACATCATGGAGGGTTTTCCCTCTGCCCCATCACCTAACATGGCACAATCCACAACCACATCAGGAGTTATTTTCCCAGACTCGGATAAGCTTGAGTCATTTTATAGTTCATATTTTAGTTTGTCGTATTACTTTGTGTTCTGGAAAGATATAATAGTGTTGAGTCATATCTCTAAAAAAACGTCTTTTCCTGCAGCTTTTGGATTTTGCTATAGGGAAGCATAATGCATTAGAAGTTCCTGAATTTCACAGCTGATATGTGATTTTTACAGCCTCATTTCTTCTGAACAGTTGGAAGTGTTCTTCTACGTTATAGAAACCTCAGTTTCACATAGATGCTGGTGGGCAGGAATCCTGCTGGATGGTTCCCAACACGTGTGTGCTTACATTGATAGAGATCTTAGGGTTGGTTTTATTTTTCAAACCATACCGTTATTTCGGTACTATTGTATGCAGTTTATGATTCTGAGAAGCCTTCTTTAAGTTTCTAGAAAGGGAGTTGTGAGTGCAACCTTTATAGCTTCTCTGTCAAGAAGGATGTACCAGAACGACTCATTAGCTAGAAATATCAGTACTCTCAACCGGTCCTGTGAAGGACCACTCGGTACCATCTGTTTTTGTTGTAGCAGAACTATGAACATTTTAAATACATTTTATTACAGGAACCAAAAAGTTAATTCACCCAGTCAAAATCAATATTGTCTTAATAAAGTCTCATTTTAGCATCTGGTCAACCTTAGGTCAAATTCCTGTGCCGACAGGGTTTACATAATACATAAATACACTGGTACCTGTAATAATGTACTGTATTACTTCCTGAATGCATTATAGGCTCTTAAGCACTTAATCAAATTCCTCAGGATTACCTTCTGCATCCTCTTCTGTAGACAGGTTTGTATAGCAGTTTGATCATTTTTATCTGGGGAGTGCTTTTTAACCTGAGCACATATGGGACTTTTTGTTCTGCTGTTATAAATCCTGTGGAGGTACATCTGCTCTTAGGCGTGTGGCTTGCCACATTCTCACATTTGAAAGGGTATTAGGGCTTCTTTTGTTTTAAAGTAGGCCCCCCAGTAATATTTTTATACCCTTTATATAATTACTCTGCATACCATTACAGTAGCTCCATTTCAGTTTGTTCCTGTTCATTTATTTACATGGTTATAAAGCATTTTTTTCCACTCTTCTACTTTGTAAACATTTTAGGATACCCAAGAAAAAATATCATCTACCATAAGCAGAGCTTTTGGTCTTAAATTCCTTTCCAATTTGTAGTTAGTGCAATGCATTACTGCAGATTGCTTGCTTTTGGCAGGCAGGACACTGAGCCCTTGTACCGATCCCTTTCCATGTCTTATGATCTTTTTTTTTTTACTTCCATTGAAAATAAAACTTTTTCCCTCTGCTTAGCTACCCCTACATTCTGCCCTCATACACTACTATGTATTTTTGACCAGGAACACTGTAGCTCTCTTAGTTCTCATTAAATACTTCTGTATGGAATTGCTGCAGCCACCAAATGCGCTCTGTTCTTAGCCGTGTCCAGCTTGTGGTCGCAGTAACACTTTGTCCTTCTGTCTGTGTGTGGCAGGATCTGAGTCAAGAGGAAATGTGGCACTGGGGATACTTTAAACATCCCTGGTGACTTCAACCCTTTTTATTAAGAAAGGTGAAAAAGTGAGTAGTTACAAGATATGGCTCTAGGCATAACATAAATGTATGCTTTTAAAATTGCACATTAGCTTCTATAAATGAGAAAATTGTACGGAGGTATTATCCATCCTGAAGCCTCATTACTTCTAGATAACCCATCCTATCAAATTCCTCTTTCATCTCTCCTGTGATATTTTTCTGGTGTCAGACTTCTCTCTGTCACATAAAAGGCACGCAGCCAGCCGTTGAGACCTCTTACATTGAGGAGGTGACTGCTGGCGTTACCTCGAGTTGGATAAACAAGCGCGCTCGGTTCACATGTTTTTAAAATGTAAAAAATCCAGCAAATAGTTAATGGCAAATTGTTCACTTCACATTAGTGAACTGATAATTCCTCTCGACAAACACAGACTTTTTCAGGTTATGCAACTTTTATCTGAAATTAATTTTGTCTCCTGTAAGCAATGGTCCCAGATCAGAGTGCGCAGCAAACACAGGGCTAGCCAAACAAATATCCTTTTTCGCGAAACAAAAATCCAGTTAGTTCCTTGAGCATCGACACAGCTTCTATGGCCATTTGTAATTGCAGTTGCCTAGCAGAGTTAAGAAGGGGCTAACACAATACAGCTGGGTCCAAGCTCTTGTATTACTATACAGCTTTAAGGTCATCTAAAAGGCCTAATCTTGCTGTGTTATGATTCTCTACTTCCTTCTTCGTTGTTTTGTTTCATCTAACATTTTTAAAAAACATTTATAGTTTTTTTCAAAAAAGATTTATGCAATTAAGAAATCCTTGTGCATCTAAGTGTTAGAGATTATCCACTGTCTGAAACCATCAGATCCACCACCTGTCATGACTTTGAGCCGAGCGGTCATGGACGAAACTCCAGGGAAGACCACTTCTGGATCAGGTTTAGAGACGCTTTGGCATTTTTCTGTTTTTTATATATGGCAGCTATTTGAATCTGAACTTTGTGAAGCTTTTATTTTGATTTAAAAATACAGGAGAAAGTAGATAAGGGAACTTTTTTTTACTATTATTCACGAGTGCACTTATTTTTCTCTATAATAAGCAAGCAACCGCTGAAATCTGGGTTAATCCAAACAGGAGAACTCACAGGAGTGACCCGCATAGAACAAAATCCACCCTGTACCCTTCGCCGTAAGTTAAACACAGCGGAGTCCCAATTGCGTGGATACTTCAAGAACTGAATGGATCCTGGGAAATCTTTAAGAGTCAGTTATCTCTGAAACCTGAGCTAGATGAAGCATAGTAACCTATATGGGGACTCAGAGGTTGGAAGATGAAACCAGGAGGAAATTCCTTCCACATTTGAACGGTTAGCTGTGTTAGCAATCGGAGTAGACAAGGGCACTAGACGTCAAATGTGAGCTTACTTGGTAAAACTGCAAGGAGTATGGGTCCTTACTGTTGCGTGAGTTAAGGAGATTAATATTCCACTTTCCTGATACCATTTTGTGGAAATCTTTGAAAATTTTACAGCTTCACAAAACAAAAGCTGCAAAAGCTGTCAAAGACACGTACCGCCTCTTGCTTTTTGGTAGCACTAAAATAAGAAGCCAGAGGTTGCCAGGTATTTTTACAGTTTGGGTTTTTTTTGTAGTCTTAATGGCCACGTCCTGACCCTGCTGAAGTTATGTTGCTGGGTTTACACTCTGCCAAGTGCAGGTCTGGGCCTGCATTTAAGGCCAGACCTGCCTCCAAATCTTGGTGTTTACACATTAGCTTGTGCCCAGGAATAAAGCTTTGTCACCAGCACAGCATTTTACTGCAGGCCTGGGCTGTCATTCCCGTGTCAGGCACAAGTGGAGTCACATTGCTCTCCAGACCACAGCAGATATCCCAGCCTTGATTCTTTGTCGGCATGAGTGGATGTTTTCCATTTCCACTTCTGCCAGCTTTGCAGCTAGTGCATGCAAAGACAAGATATGGAAAGTAGAGCTCAGCAGGGGTAATCCTGCCCTGAGACCCTCTAGTATTACAGGACAAAGCCAAGCAGTTCTAAAGCTGTTTGGCTATAAAGGATTTCCCAGGTGTCAGGAGAGCCCTGGAGGGGGTACAGCTGTGTAGACAGCTGGGAACTACCCTAATTTCTCCTCCGACACAGGAAAGGGCAGGCAGTGAAAAGGCCACGGCTGGAGCACTGCTGCATTCTGCAGGTCCCCTGGGGCCACTGCAGCTAAAGCAACTTTAATTTGCTCCTTGGCTCCCATCTGCTGTCTGGGACACAAGGAATCAAGTAGTCGCTGGGAGGCCTATCTGCCCTCTGTGGGGATAGACTGGGCAGCACGGCAGGTTCTGGGTGATGAGCCTGGGGCGTCTAGACAAGCTTGCTGAGCTGCCACTGGACTTTGCCGTGCTCTGATTTCACTCGGCAGCAAGGCACTGCAATGCCAAGGGTTTTCAGGCAGAAAATTCTTCCTCAGTGCCCAGCCAGCTCGTCAGAGCAGAGAGGAGAGGGAGGCTGAAGGGACAGCATGATGGGCTGCCCACTGAAATGCAGTTGCTGGGCCAGATTTGAGACGTACCAACTCTGACGGCCCCTTTAACTAACAAGCTCAAAAACTATCAACTTTTATGGAATTGGAAAACTAATTAGTTCTGCACAATGATGAATGACCTGTGAGCCAGTTTTGTTGTTTAGAGGCCAAGTACCGTCTGCATTTATTTTTTGGCAAATGATTATGCATTTTCATAGATAATTCTTCAGCGTTTATTTGAGTGTTTCAAGTATGTCTGCCTCCCTTATTTGTATCACTGAATCCCTAGTTGAAAATAAAGCTGATGAAAAATAACATGTTGGTGCTGGCTTACAGAGTGAACTGCAAATGGTGATGCGTACGTCCGCATGTGCCTTCCAGAAGTGCTGCAATACATACCATGCAACTGCCATTTATAGGAATATACTTACAGTGAGAGACAGATGCAACGATTAACATAAGTTTCTGTCTAGAACTAGAAGTATTGCAATAAAAAGCAGGGAGCTGAAGTATTAAGTGCAGCACACTCCAAAGACTAAAAAACAGATGCTACTACATTTATTACGTAGTTAAGTGTAACAATCACACTTACTGTAATAATTTCCTGCATCCCTTCAAATGCTTTTGACTTAATCTGGGATAAGGAAGCTTCAGGAAAGTGATGCAGAAGTAAGTTTACAGAGATGCTAATGTAGCACGTACATGAAATGCTGTAAGGTATGCACTACTGACAGTGTTTTGGTTCTTATTGCAACCTTTCTGAGGCAAATGAAGGGTCACACTGATAAAAATAGCATCATCGCATGTTTCTTTGTTTGAAAATGAAAATTCTTATATAATTTGCCTTTATTTTTATTTTTTGATCAGAAAGTATGTATGTACATTTTCTAACGGAATTAGGGTATTGATTTCCAGAGTTATACTCACAAGGGTCCTGTTAGTATTTTTTTAAACTGTTACCATAGCCTCAGCTGAGACATGATAACTAGCCAAGCATCTGCACTTGCCTTGTTACAAACTTAAATGAAATTGATTAGATTAAACCACCTTCACTGACTAACCTTTTTTTATTGTACCAATTAATACAAAAGTTATAATTTTCAATAACAGGATTTTCCCATGGGAAATCTATTTGTGCACATGGCATTCATCAGAATAATTGCATTAAAGACAGCTTATTGAGAAAAATAAATAAGAATTTATGCACATATTTGGGGAATTCCAAAAGAATTACTGGAGAGGAGGATTCCTTCTAATTGAGCTTCTTTAGATTCTGGCTTCCTAAACATGTATTCAGCTTTCCATGTCCCATTGCAGTATACAGGATGTTGGCTACGATGGAGGAACATATTTCAGACAGTCTTCAACTCCAATGTGCAAGATTTGTGTCTTGGTTAGAGATATGTTATATCCTGATCACTACCAATACTCTTCCCAAGGCACAAACTAGCAGAAAATTCAGAGAATTATTTTGTGGGTTCTTTGGGAGGAGTTTTAATTTTCTGTTGAGGAAAAGTTATTGATCACGTCTGAGAGTCCTGTATAGAACTTTGCAGGCATTAACTTAATTTGTTTCCCTCTTTATTCAATTGTCTGGTATGTATGTGGAGCCAGTTGTTCTGTAACAGCAAAACTACCGTGCTTGTGGTGGAGGTGAAGAGCAGAGAGGTTTCAGGGATTGCTAGGCTCTTCCGCTCTGAACGGACTCACCTCCTGCGTGTCAGGACTACCCTACCGCCACAATAATTTATAATTTTTAACTCTCTGTGATGCTTTTTTTTTTTTTCTCCATCAGACTCATTTAACTGGAGGTTTCAGTTTCCATTTTTTGTATGCAATACCACCCCTGGGTGCGGTCTGTGTTAAGACTTGCATTTTCGAAAGGTTCTGTATTTTTGCCTGTTTCCCATACAGTTGTATAGAAATGTGGAGTCAGTTAAAAATGTAGATGCACTGAGAAAATTCCAAGTTGTATACATACTTAAATCCACAAGCTTAGAGTATATTTCTTGATTTTCATGGTTAGTGAAGGAGGCATTTGAGGGAAGACGTCTATTTCACTTAGTATGCTTTTTACTAAAGTCATCTTTTCAGTATTATATTAAAGCCTGTGGCTCAAAACTCTTGACCTAAGTAAAAAAGCATTAGCTGTTTGTCACAATTACAGATCTCTTGGAGATGCTTGTATTCTGGGGATAAAAGGCCCTAACACAGCTGTGCTGAAAACAGCACAGTGGGTTTTTCAAAGACCTTCACCTGCCAGATTGGCATTCTTGTGAGCTCTGAGATCTCCTGTTATTTCCTGGGTTCAAGTCAAGGTTTTCTTACGTGTTCTTAAAGGTTTTTAGTAACACAGGATTCTGATCCTCAGTTTTGCTCCTCCTATTCTACTATATTACAGCAGAAGTTCTGGAGAACTAAATGCCCTGGGAGTGGGAAGCCGTGACCTGCAAGATGACCATCAATAGCATCTGACAGTCATTTGAGGCCCCAAATCCCCTCTGTGACTTGCTGTTACTGATGAGGCTGGCACCTCAGACTTCCTACTCAGGAGCTCAAGTCTAAATGTTATTCACCTCATTTAATCACCAGATCACACTACAAAGCTGCTGCTGTGTGGGTAAAGCAAAAGTTTTTTATTTGTAGGCATGGTTTTTGCACTAGTTGAAAGACTATAGCTTTCTTTCACAAGGAATCACTAACTGGTTTTGAGAAATAAGTTTTAAAATGCCTACTGACATTTCAAGGAGCCTGATGTTCACGCTACACCGATGCTGAGTTTCTACTTAACTTAAAATCTTGTGTAAATACATTGTGACTTCTGTAGAATAGTAAATCTGCTACCTAGATAAACCATTATATTGCTTTTCCTCTTGGCGTCATTAGGTGAGCTCATTGGGCCAGATGACTCAGAAGGGCAGCTCGGTATTTCCCAAGTGAAGAACCTGATGTAACATGTTGTTAGCAAGTGAGGCAGCATCAAGGCAAGTATTAGGCAATGAGACGTGACAGTGTCTGTAATGCCAGGATATCCCTGTGCGGTGTGAGTGATTTGCTAGGCAGTGAGCTGACAGCCGGCTATCACAAGCACCTGACAAATGGTGTGTTTCTTGATGGGCTTTCTTAGGATGCAAAAAAACAAAGCTTCAGTGTAAACAGATGGGGCAGGGCTCTTTTCCAAAAGTTAGACTCCCAAACCTGATCCAATTTTGATGATTTTTTTTTTCCTAACCGCCCTCATTCTTCAGTAAATTCCACAGTTGATTTTTCTTCTGACCAAACAGAAGGAAAGGGAGCAAAAATAATAATTTAAAATCCTGTGGAAAATACCTTGAGATTGTAAGTGGAGAGGATAGGTGACTGCAAGTTGTCTCCCAATTCTAAGACTCCACCAAAGAAATCTTTCTTTGCCAATTCAGGATACTTGGGATCTCTGCGGATGTTGCAAGGAATGGGGAGGAAAGCTGTTTACCATGATTCTTTTGCACCTTTTAGTTGCCAGACATAATCTGGATAGCAGACACTGCTGCTCAGTGAAGCATTTCTTCCACATCTGTAGTTTCTCCCCTCTTCGCATGAATGTGTGTGGGAGGCGGGGATTAGGGCATAGCCATATGGGAGGGAGCTAAGGCAGAACAGTTTCTTAGTGAGCCGTGCTGCAGGAATGGTAAATAGATGGCGAAGGGAGCAGGAAATGATGGAGGAGGGGAGAGGACTCCGATGGCACTTAATGGAAGTGATTGAGAATTCTCCCGAGGACCCAAGGGGCTGAGGACATGAAGGCTATGACCCTTCTACGTGCCTGTTAGACCCCAACGAGAAAGGCATTTTAAGTAATTTATCAATGCAAACTCCAGAATGTTTTTTTCCTCATTTGTGGGATTTTACACTGGACAAGAAGGAGAAGGGTGTGCATTACTTAATGGGAAACGGAAAAGATGATTGTTCGTTTGATATTTCTTCTGTAAATCAGCAGGCTCATAGCTGATGAACATAGCTTTATGTTCATAATATACTAAAGTGTGGGATCAGCTACTTTTAAAGACATCATTCCTCCTCCCTGGGTACCAAGAGCCTGGAAACTCTTAAAATGAAAGGCAGGGTGGATGTAAGTGGTAGGGGAGGGAGTGCGTTGTGTGGGAGCGAGCCACTGTCCCTGTTTCCTTTTTCCAAGATCAAATCCTCTTCTACACTATTTCTGAGGCAGCTGCAGACTTAATGACCTAGCATTTACTCAGCAACCCATCAGTACTTCTCAGTTTAAGAAAGCCCTCGTTGTATCAGCATTCGTCTTTCTGCCCAGAACTTTCACAGTATGTAAAAACCCTGACACCCAAATCAGCCCCTGCTCTTCATCTGTAGAAGGAAATCTCAGTGAAGGAAATCTTCAGATCATTTCAGATCAACAAAAAAGAGATGTCCCACTGAAATCTGGCATGTCCTCTGGGATCTGTGGGAGTCAAGGACAGTTTTCCCCAGACAGGCAGCTTTTCCAGCCAGCTCCCTAGCCGCATGGTCTTTCTCTGAGGCACTACATGGGAACTATGCAGAAGAGATAATACGGTCCTCTGCCGATTAATTTTTCCTGGCATATTTCCACAGGCCTGAAGAGCAAAAAACATGTGGAGAAGTAAGAGGCAAGATCTGGCCCTGTGTATTTTCCTGAAAAGCTAGCTCTATTCCACACAGCTGCTGAGGGGTCTCTCCTTCTGTGTTTTTCCTAATAAAAACAGAAGTATGAAGTTAATTGGGTTTTTTTTTCCTAAGGATGTTTCTTGAGCTATTATGCATATTCTGTTACTGTTTTGCAAGTGTTACTTGCTTTATCACACACTGGCATTTTTACTGCCTTTATTCTTACAGGTCAGTAGACCAGCTAGAAAGTCTAGTTGCCCTCATTCTGTTCTGCTGCTTTTGACAGATAAGAGCTGTAAACTGGGTAATATCTTGTCAGTATACTTCAAACCTCCTGCCTTGTAAGCATCCATCCAACCTGCTGCCTTCTCTCATGGCTTATTGTGCAGCAATTGGTTCAAATACCTGTCTCCAGTTACTTAATAGAAAGAAACCAACAGAAGAAATGGATTAAATTGAAATGGAAAAGCCTTGAAAGATGTTTCCTACCTGTATGAATCCAAAGCATAAGCACTTAACTCAAACAGGCTTAGAGGATACAAGGGAAAAACAGAAGACCTTCTTCTTAAGATCCTTTCTTAATGTTCTTTTTCCAAATACACGGTGACATAAATTTCACTTATGCACATGCTTGTTCCCTCTGCCTCAAAACAAAATTGGTACGAAATTGGCTTTTTAATAATATATTATAAATAACTGATAATAAAACAAAAACCCCAGAGAGTAGAACCAAGGCCTGTTTGTCTTGAGGACCCTCTCTACCTCCAACAGTAGCCTATATTAAATGCTACAGTGGAAGGCGTAAGGTATCTGAACTTTATGCATATTTAAAGGAAATTTCACTAGTCAATGATCAGTTTGTGCTGTGAAGCATCACTGACACTAATGCTTGGAGTTCTTCTCCCTGTCAGCATATGCTTATTACACAGGTACATGTCTAATCCTTAAAAACAATCTTCTAAGCTTTTTGTTTCATTTGCTGAACTATTTGTTCTGTAGCACAGGGTTCCAGAGCATTATAATGGTACATAATGGTACAATGCATTAATATACATCTAAAGAGAGTTAATGCAAACTTCTATTGTCTCTTCATTTGACAAAGTGTTTTCTCTTTCTCATGGTATGTGACAGGGTGCAAGATGTGACTCATTTGCTTCCCAGCCTCTGGTAAGCCTCCCTGCCATGTAAAAGTGCAGAGAGCTTTCCTTAGGACTCGCACTGCCTAGCCCCGCTCTTCCCAAGAGGTAGGACAGAAGTCTTCACCCAACTGCTGGCCTCAGTCAAGCTGGGAAGCTGCCACAGCAGCAGCGGTCATTCTGGGAGCTGTGCTCCCACCCTTACTTGTGGAGAGCACAGCAAAGCTGGAGCTGGGAGAGCACGGCCCTGACTGAGGGAATTGTGATGGTGTGCCAGGCTGAGGAGTAAATTCTGTCTGACGGCCTTGGTGCTGCCTCGCCCTCAGCAAGCACACTTTGCTGCTACAGGAGAGCTGTAATATTGTATGCTGTTGAAAACATTGTGCACTTTTCAGTCTTTGGAGTAAAAATTGTCACAGTCTATAAATTTATATACCTATGAGTGCATTGGTCTACTGGTTTCACTGGACAATGATGATAATGCAGATAAGATATTTGTTGAAAATTCTCATCTGTAGGTCAAAACACTTAAACACACTATTTTTAGTTGCTTTTGTTTTGCAGTCTTCTCTTGTGGTTCTTCTAGGTTCTTCTTCCTAATCCTCTCTTATTTTTTATATTTTTTTTAAGCCAGAAGCCAAAATGCAAAATAGTATTTAAGCTAAGGATCTGTTGCTGAAGATACTACCATATATTCTGTGTTTTCCATATGCTTTGTTTAGTTATATAGCGATAGTGTCCAATTCCACTTTTGTTGGAATATGCCCATAATTGAGCTAATCACTTGATTTCAAGTCCATCTTCTAAAATCCGGTCCCGCCACCAATTCTCCATTTTATCATATTTCTTTTATCTCCATAAAACCCACCTGAGCTGCTGTTGATTTAGACAGAGGTTCCCAAATTCAGTTTGCTCAGATAGTGTGCAGAAGTCATGATTCTCCTGCTGCGAGCAACTGTAGTAGTTTCCATGCGGGCGAAGGCATCTCTCGTTCCTTTGCCTTTATTCCCCAATCGTTACACAAACACACTCACCAAAGTACTATACCTGTCTTGGCACTTGCACTCTGTTTTCTGGTACCTCTTCTTGTCCTCAACATCACGCCTTGACCTGCATGGACAGCTCCAAACCTCATCCCTCTACCCATCTGTTCCTGGACCTGTTGGCTAATCGGTAGTCAAATGCTATCCAGGGTTCACAAATCATCATGTGTGTATAAGTATTTGGGAATCCCAAGTAAAACATTGCACTCGATTCTGGCAGTCTTCTTCCTGAAAGGGAGATTTGAACCTTATCTTGTCAATTATCAGGCTGAGAGAGTGGGGGCTGTTCCTTAGGACAAGTAACATTGTAATGAATAGTAGCTTTTAAATGCCAACTATTTAAAAAGACAGACATGACATGGGCAAAGTAAGCAATGAGGAGCACATCAAACTTTCTCTGCATTGCCCCTCTGCGGAGTATTACATCATGTGCAAAGTCTTAGTCCTTAGCTGAGGTTACTCAGTGATCTAAGCTCAGTATTTCTATATGAGAACCTCTGTCCTGGAAGCAAAATGTACCATCCTCATTAGACACAAAGGAGCTTGCTGCTATATAGGTCCATTTCATCTGTGCAAGGGACAGGGGCAGCCAGGGTGAGACCTTAGGGTGGGTTACTGTAAGAATTAAAGACCATTGGGAAATTCTCTAACTTCTGACTCAAGTTCAATATGTACCTCTTCAATTTTTTCTTCTCTAGTGAAAACTAAAAGTATCTGCAGATATATCTGAAACAGAAAGCGTAGCAAAACAATGTAGCTTGTTTACACTTCTCCAGGGAGAGAACAAAACAATAAATCTGTCCAATTTTAGTTGCTCTTTGTAATGTGCTGAGAAGTGTTCAGGTAGTGTGTGGGCAAAAGCAATGTCATAAACTGTAGTATAGACTAAAATACTCCAATTCTAACTTCAGTTAGAACAATCAGTGGCATAGTATTTTCTCATTAAAGTCTCAAAGGATAATTTATAATGGATAAGTCATTTTGCGAGGTGTAATACTCCTCCGAGTCTCAAGTATGTGTTTTTACTGGTATTATCTGGTATACAGCAGTAGCTGGAGATGACACTGTGAAGCAACAAACTTTTGGATTTTAGCAGTGTTGAGTGCTTACTTCTAATGTTTTTACCTTTTCTAGAATTTACCATTACATATTTATAGAAAGTATTAACCACAAACTTCATCCCAACAGTCAGAAGCTCTCTCTGTAGAATAGTATCATGACTGCATTCCTTGTCCTCATGATACATGGCTCCTCTTTTGGAAAATAAAAGAAAACCCTGGAAAGGGGGATTTCATCCTCTCACAGATTTAGCATGTATCTGGTTTAGATTTGTAAGACTCAGATTTCAATCTTTAAATAACAACTTCCCAAGCATATCTGTGGGAAAGAATGATATGCAAATGAAAATTAGCTTATAGGTGTCAGTTTTGGCCACAGAATGAATCAGACTGCAGTAAAAGTTTAGGTGAAAACTCACTAAAATACACCCGCTGTATTTTCAGGATTTGCTTGCTGAGTGTACTTTGAAGCCTGTCCAGAGTATACAGGAAAAACCTCTTCAAAATTTCAGAAGTTCAACAGCTGTCTCCAGCTGAGACACAGTTATAAACACTAGACCTTCCAGTCCTGAGTACTGAATGTCAGATGATTTTTCTCAAGAAACAGGCCTTGCCTCCATGCAGACTTGTTATTTACTTTAAAAATGTATCTATTGGGTTTTTTTTCTTTCTTCATTTAAAAAAAGCTATTCTGATGAAAGCTAAAGTGATTTTTCAGCAGCGTACTATAGGGCTGTGAAAATGTTGAGATTATATTTTCCGTTTAAAATGAAATTTTGGAAAGTCTCTACATTCCCCACACTAATTTATACTGAATAGTGTATGAAAACTGTTTCACATCTTAAGAGAGAATTTGGATCAAGAAACCTGGATTAATTTCATGCAGGGGTTTCTCAGTTCTAGTAGAGAATGTTGAAACCTTATGTAGATGTTTTTCTAAATGTTGTTTTGCCGTTTTCTTATAATGTAAATGATCTTGAATAGTGTTTGCTACATCCTAACATTTGGCGTTTTCTAGCTGTCCTGTCTCTATAACTGAACTCGACCATCCTGATAATGCTTGAGAGACGCAGGAAAAAATGCGGTACGTGGAAAACACGGTGTACCTGAGACAGTATCTCTACCTTTTTTATTCACTTGAAAATGAGTAACTAAAACTATGTTATAAATTGGCTTCCCAATTTTCATTTAAGCAGGTATGGAACATAACATCAGAATACTTATTCCATCTAACTCCAGCTCCTGACATGCCACCTTACATGCAGTAGCATCCGACCAGAGAGATTACCAGCAGGTGAGACTTCCAGAGCAAGACATGTAGACTACAGAAGATGATGGCTTGCTGCTCTGCTTATCCCAAAAGTATTCCCAAGACACTTACATAAATGATTCTGGAAACACTGGCTATAAACCAGTCTATTTTAGTAATTTAAGCAATGTTATTTATTAAATCTAAAGCTGAACCATCTGACTATCCACATCCTTCATAGGAGAGCTCTTCAGTAATGGATGGCAAGGCCTTCAGTGGAGCTGCACCTATTTATACTAGCAGACATTATACTCTTAGATTTTCAGACAAGGATTATTAGCTGTGGATAAAACAAAAAAAGGCATAGATTTGCTTTGTTCTGCACTATTTCTGAAAATACTTCACAATGTTTTACAAAGAGTGCAAAAAACCCTGGTTTCCCATCTTTGCAAGCAGTAGCAGTTATAATGGCAGGGCAAAGCAGATGCATAGTAAACCAGCCGAAAGAGCAAAGGCTAAAAAGCATAGGTTCCAAGTCCAGTTACTTCCTGTGAAGCTCAGGGGAATGATGAGGCGAAATCCATAATTTCTTCTATATAGGAGGAAGAAACAGTCTAAAAAAAGAAAAGCAAAAAACATTTTGAGGAAACTCCTAGAGAATGGATGAGGTAAATGTTTATTATGTTTATGGAAGTATTGTCATTGCACCGTACCTCTACCATAACAAGTAACAAAATGCTCAGGACATCCCTAAAACCTGTCAAGGATTTCAAGGCTTCTAATAAGCTCTAAGGGATGGACTGTGACTGACCGTTCTGTGACTACAGTGGATGATGGATGCAGTGTAAAGAGCTTCCCTAATTTATGTGACCCACATGAGGACCAGGCAAGTTGTAGTCTTGCCCAGAAGGCAGGAGCACAGGAACTGCCAAATTGCTCTTCTTTGCTTCTCCTCGTACAGAAAAGAGAGCAAGCTTTGGCTCTGTCCTTCCCCCTCCTCCATGTCCAGACGTGGAGAGGTAAACACGCAGCTCGTCTCAAAGGAGCATAACTGCCTAAGCTTCCCATGGGGCAACTAAAGAATTCTAGGAAGTTTCCTTCATTTTTAAGCAGAACGCTTCCTGATCTGCCCTTATAACGTTACCTCTTAATGACAATTTGACTGATTAACTGAATGGTATTAACTCAATCTTCTCCCAGTTTATCACACTCTATAAGGAAACTACATTGAATCTGTGGGTGCAATGTTCCCTGGTGTACGGTCAAATGTAAAGATCCTTGAAATTTAAGTTGACCATCTCACTAATAACGTTTCATACCACAGAAACAATGGAGAACCAAGAGGGGTGTAGTTCTGAATTTTAACTTTTTTCTGGTTGTTAAACGTTTTGCTCAAAAATTGAAAAAAGACTTATTTTCTTCTCCAAGTAGCTGTTTAATCACTGCTTAAGGTTGAAAAAAGCGTGTTGAAGCAGATGGCAAGAACATAGGATTTAAGCAGGGGACAGATGTAACCATATTAGGGAGCCTGGAAGATAAATCTCTTGAAGTCTTGTGGCAGACGTGATCATTACTTTGTTTACATAGATGAAATATTACTAGTTTCAATTAACAGTTGCTGTTGTCCATATTTGGGATCTTTCCCCTTCAGACGGTCATTAAAACCTGTTGTAAATCATCATGTTTGTGCTACTTCCATACTGTGCATAAATCAGGTAGGCATCCCAGCATCTCCATTCTTTATGGAAAATGTGTAGATAGATATTTATACAACATAAAAAATGGTGTTTGCTTTCTATTAAGCAGTTTACAAGTACTGTTTTGAATGACGTACTGTCTCCTGTGATGTGCAGGGATACTGGGAAAGCAGAAAAAGGAGGACATCTGTATTCAGCCTCTGCTGCCAATCCATTCTTTGCCTATAGCTCCCTCCCCGGTACTATCATCGGCATTGTCCCTGTCGCAAACGGCTCCTCTCGGGGCTTTAACACAAAGCATTCTGCCTTTCATACATCTGGAGCGTAGGAAGGCAATGCAGTAAAGAACAGCATTCTCTTCATGTGGAAAAATCTGTGGGCTGCCTGAGAGACAGTGAGGAAATAACATGTTATCCGTGCACAACTTCCTTGCTGCTGACACATGTGGAAGAACCTTTGTTGACCCTGGGAAAACAAAGCTTTGCAGATGTAAAGAGGAAGTCCTCTTAAGGTGTGTGTGCGTATACACACGGACTTTATTTACATCTCTATAGATATATTTACATGGATGTTTGGGTGAATTGTGATCTTAAAAATATTAAGAAAAACTCAGAACCAGTTCAGACTGCTATTATATTGTTATAATTCCAACTGATTCCTTCGTTACTGTTGGAACTGAGAAGCAAGTAGTGTATAGCTGAGGAGGCGTTCTAGCATTAATCACGATACCTTTAGGAGCACATATTAGCACATCAGTTGAACATACTGAATTAGGGCAGCTGTGAAGCACACATCCATGCTTCAGTACAGTGTTCTTGTAACATTTTCCTCCTCCAGCTGTGCTGTAAACTCTAAACATGTAGGGTGCCTAGTGCCTACTTGAACTAGATTTCTCTGGTACAGATGTTTTTATCCATTAGAATATTTTTTATGCTTAGTTTCAAGTTTAATTGAACCAACTGAAGATTCCATTTTGTTATGATTGAAGCAGGAAGCTTGTCCTCCTTATTAAAGGGTGAAAGATAATATGTGTGCATCACGTATTAAGCATAAACATCCTCCAAAAGGAAAGGGGAAGATGGTTATAGTTACAGCAATATTATATTTACCAGGTTCTGACCCCTGTTTTACCTATATCAAGGGCAAGGATACCAGAGGGAGTCACAGATCAAAAAAGTAGGAATATGTAGGAGTAAACGTCACAGACTACTTACCTTCCTAGAACCTAGATATTAATTGCACAATGTAAAGCGCTGCATTTAGAAAGTCAGACCTCTACAGGTAAGCACTCCAAAATCAGGAAATAACAAAATTTTGCGGGCAGGTACCACAACTGTGCTTCAGCATTGTGATGCAGTCTTGAGACATGATTACACAGTTTCAACAAAAAAGTATGCAATTTTATTCTCATACATGGACAAGTAAATTTAGCAATACTTTACATTTCTTTCGTGTCTCTCACCCTGAGGTACTGTGTGAATTAAGTGTAGCAAGACTCATGGGGTGAATTAGTCAAAGAATAAGAATAGAGATTAGCACTTGCAGGTTAAATAAATAAAATATTTTCTACTGTATTCTCATTCCTTAGGGAACTCTATGCTTTAGCAGTCCCACCCGGTTGGGACATCTCATATCAAACTGATTTTAACTAATCACTTTTTATGATAACTCTTTATAGATTCAGGTGATGTTAGAAGAACTTTGCTTGATGCAGGCAATTAGTAATTAATGAAGTGCTAACTAGGTGCCAAAATGTAAGCTATACTCTTTCAAATCATTAGTTACCAAAACAAGATTGAGAAGTGTCTTTTTGCAGCGCTCAGGAAGCTTGGCTGAAAGGCAACAAAAATAATTTAATTTCATATTAATATATAGTTTTAATCCCAGGGCTTTGTATGCAGCACAGTATGATCATTCATAATCAAACACTACTCCTTTTTTCCTTAGAATTTTTAGAATAATTTGTACTACCACCTATACAAAGTGATTACATTAAAGTCACTTACGTTATAAATTTTTTAATCTTAAATGCTTATGCTATCTTCTGTTAATGAAAGTATAATAAACAGTGACTGTACACCGCTGGCATTTTTATAGACTTAGATTTTACAATAGCAAGTGCTTCAGATTGCAATCTCAACATTTCATTACGGCTGCTCCTGCAAACTTATTACAGTTTGTGTATGGAAGCACACACATTTTATGTTGCCCAATGGAAAAATATTTTTGATCTGTGAAATTAGAAATATACGGATACATTTCCATCCCCTCAGTTGGTAGATAAAGCTGAAGATGCAAGCTGGTGCTTTCAAAAAGAAAACCTATATCCTATGTAGTCTGAGGGGTTTCCGTGTACTGTGTGGCTAGTTACACTCTTGCAGAGAAGTGTAGCTTCTTTGCTGGACAGCAAATTATATACGTAGTCCTTGCTAATCAAATTCGGGACAAGTGTGTCTGAGAAACAGCTTCTGAGATTCACAGTAACTAATTATTCAGAAGAACACTTATCTGCAGCATGGATAGACAAATACCATTTCTAAATTTGTCCTCCCAGGTCAAAGTGGTGATGGCAAATGTGATGTCCTGTGGACTGTAAAATATTCAGCCACATTCAGGTTTCAGTTTCGTTTGTTTGTTTGTTTGTTCGGGTTTGCCCTCTGCACCCATTACCTTGCTGTCTTCCAGTCACAAGTGACAGTGTTTTCCTGTTACTTTTGACAGTGGCTTTCTTCGTTATAACCAACCATGTTTTCATCTAGTCATTTCCTTTCTTTTTGATGCTGCCTGTGATTTGAATATTTAACACCACAGCTGCAATATTCAACTAATAATTAATTTTAAATGCAATACTTAGTATAATGGGGAAACTCTGTGCCTATAAAATAGTAAGGAACATCAGCTACATGTATAGACTGGGCAGCTGAATATTGGAAGGTGGTAGCTTGGAAAAGATTTTGGAATCATAGGGGAAAAGCAACTAAACATGGGGCTCTACAGTAAAACCATGGCATTTCAGCACGTAAGTGGAATTGGGCATTTCAGTTTCACAGTCTAATGTACATTTTCCTTCCCACGCATTCTTTAAGACTCTTTTTGAGATTAAGTGATAGCAAGACGTCCAACATTTTCTGGTTTTCTCCATTCCATATCTTGACATGTTGCACGCATGACTGTGTTCATATGCTGAGGACAGATTTCTACCAAACTATTGCCTAGGCTGCCTGCATATTTCTTAAACCTTTGTTTTAGACCTCTCTACAACATATAACCATATTTCTTTCCTCCACTTTGTACTGCCTTGTATTGATGACTATTTATCAGTATAGAATTTGTCACTGTATTGTCTTCCTACACTGTTGGGTCACTCTGAGTATCTTCACCATCTGCCCCACAATTGTGAGTAATTTTGTCTTCTACAAATGTTGTCTCCTTCTGTACAGCCATTTTTGGGGATTATTTTAAGGGTATTTACCTCATATGTCCTATCACAAAATCTTAAAAATGCCTGACTCTCTTGGCTTTTCACCACGATTATGAATGACCATGTGTTCTGCTGTTTTGTCTCTCTCAGTTTTTGGCCCATGACACTGCTTCTTCCTCGCAACCCACTATTTTTCTGGAAGCATCTAATGAGAGAAAACTGTGAAATGTTTTTCAAAATTTGTCACCTAACCTCTATATCCACCACTTCACTAATGTGGAGAAGCTTGTTTTCTGAGACGAAGTAGTTTGTCTCCTGCTTTAGTAAGGGAGAACAGCTTACAAAAAACTTCCTTTTGCTTCCCCCTTCTGAGATGTCTTTACTTCCCTTTTTTTTTTTTTTTTTTTTTTAAATTTCCTATTCTCCTTCCTATAAGCTTTTCTTATTTCTGTGTTAAAAGTTGTTGTGGTCCAAAAATTGGTGAAACATCTTTTCCGTTCAGTGACACCCCTGCTGAAAACCTTGCAGAAGAATGTCATTTGGCATTCTGTTTTCCTTTCATTTCATCATGTTGAACTCACAATAAGTTTGACACTATGCCAGATTACCATGGTAAAAAAAAACCAGGGGAAAGAATGTTCTTTTTCTAGGCATGAAGCTATATTAGAATTGGGAAAACAGTGCTGTACCTAAAGGTAATGCCTTTCTGCTTTACTGTTGAACTTTTGCCTAGTGTCTCAAATCCTTCCCACCGTATTTTCCTGTCACAGTTTTAAAAGCTGTTACCATCCTTCCAGCCTGCTGTACTTGTTTAATCCGGACCTCTCAAATACGCTCTGGATACTGCTACCTATATTCTCACCAGTGTGCAACTCTATTAAAAATCAGGTGTTATGAATAGCTGGTGGCTCTGCATTGGACGGCAGCAATGGGTTATCCGGTATACGAACAAATTGCTGACTCCATCTCCCAAGGATGTGAAGGAAGCAGTAACTGCCTTAATTCTGTAACAGGATGAGAACAAGTCAATTCAGAAGTTAATGAGATCAGGTATTGTTTGTGAAGCATTCTGAATATGTCTAAATGCTAGCTATTAATTATTGTGATAACTTACTCAGGCAGGAGCCTCCCTGGCAGGGCGTGTAAATGGAAAAGTGGGCAAAGCCAAGTCCTATCTCCATGACAGCATCGCTGCCAACTCTTGCGACTTGATGGTAATTCTTGCAAAACATGGTGGTTTTCTTAGAGGTTTCACTCCTGACATGATGCAAACGCCTTGAAGGCCCTGCTTTCCTCTTGTAAGCTAATCATTTCCCAACGATTGTGGGAGCAGAGAAACATCTAGAAGGTCCTTGCACTGTGCTCCTTCTAAAGGAATTAATTTCTTAGGAGTGTAATGCTCTTTTGGGGATTTTTTTTTGGAGCCGAGCGCGGCGCCGGGCTGAGGGGAGTGGGGGGAGAGGGATGCTCATCAGAACGAGGCAGCCCTGCGCGCCCCTGGTCACTACGGCAACCCCGCGCGCGGCCGGGCCGCCACACCCTCTTGGGCGGTGCTTGCGCAGTCCACGCCTAGCGAGGAGGCGGGCCGAGGGGGTTCGGCGCGCATGCGCGGGTGGCGACGCGCACACACCTCCCCCCCCTTCCCCCCCCCCCAGTTCCCCACGCGCGCGCGTGTGTGTATGTGTGTGTAAGTAAGTGCGTGTGTGCGCGCGCGCGCGCGCGCGTGTGGCGGCGCTGCCGGCTCCCCCGCACCAGCGCAGCCCGCAGGCGAGGAGAGGCGCCGAGCGACCGCGGGGAGCCCCGCAGCCCCTCCAGCAGCCGGAGAGGCTTCCCCGTCCTCGCCCGCCCCCGCTCATCATCCATCCATCCATCCGCTCCCCTCTCGCAGGTGAGCTGGGCTGTCGCGGGGAGGAGGAGGAGGAGGAGGAGGAAGGAGGGAGCCGCGCCGACCGGCGGCCACCTTCGTGGGGAGCAGCGCCGGGGTTTATTGTCCGAGGAGGAGAGAAAGGAGGCTTAACCCCGGCCGGCACCCCGGCTCCGGCGGGCTGCCGGCCCGGGATTGGAGGCGGGCGGTCCCCTCCCAGATCCGGGGAGGGTCCCGGCCCCCACCCGCCGCTGGTCGCTTACGGAGCCGCGGGCTCCGCCGCCCACCTGTCGTCCGCCTCCACACGCGTTGGGGGGGGTGGCGGCGGGGGACGGGGCGCTGTCCCCCCGACGCGGGCCGGCGGCTCGGTAGCGATCTCTCCCCGCCGCGTCAGTGTGTGTGGGGTGCGCGTCTGTGTGTGCGGGTGGGGCGACGGCGCTGCTGGGGGTCCATGTCCCTCCCGCCCCGCCGGCCTTGCCGCAAGATGGAGGGATGCGTGGTTGTGGAGCGGGGCCGGAGCGCGCCTCTGGCCGTGTGTCCCCCGCCCCGCTGCCTGTGAGAGGGGCTGGAGGGCGCGCTGTGGCCTGGGTGCGGGTGGGGGGGAGCCGCCCCCCTTCGCTCTCTAGAGAGGCCACGCACGGGGGAGGAGCCGCAGAGCGGGCGAGGGGGTTGTTTGCGTGTGTGTGCGGATGGGCAGAGCGGCGATCCCGCGCGGGTCACGGGCGGTGGGGCCTGAGGGAGGCCAGGGAGCAGGGTGGCGGTGGCCGTGAGATACCGCTCTCCACTCAGCCCCACCTCACCTCGAGTGGGGCCGGGTTATCGTGACATGAGGTGTAGGGCGGCTGGGCAGAGCACACGTGTGGGCTGGGAGGGCTGTTCAGGGTATCGAGACGCCATAGCGCTTCTTTTATATGGAACGGGGGTAAGTTCACAAGGAGTGCGTTGCCTTGTGGTAGTCGGGGATCTGCTTTAGAGGGTAGGCAAATAGATGATGTTTATTTGACATTGGGAGTGTTTGGCATGTTTCTTTCCTGGCAGCAGATGCTGGAAAAGCAGTTATATAGAGATATTTTAAACCAGGATGAGTGGTGATGATAGGTAATAGTTTCAAGTAATTTGTCCCTGTGTGTTTAAATAGTAGTTACTGGCCTGGTAGAATTCTGTGGATACATTTGTCTATTTGAGAGATCCCTATGTGCGCAAAACGTGCCTTTACACGGGTCTTATTCCTCTGCCCCCCTTCTGTTCCTGCGCTAAACTAAGGGGCTTTACTAACACGGATAGCTAGAAGAGATGAGGGCTATTTCTTTTCAAATGGGATAGGTGGATAAGCAGGCAATCAAGTGTTTCGTAGGCCTCTGGGTTTTGAGTTTCTCTCAGGACTGGAAAATGTCATAGGATGCACAATTATTATTTTCATCTTTTCCTTATCACTGCCTGCCTCTGCAGCTGACTTGATTTTAGTAGTGGTGCGGTGGTGTTTTGTTTCTAAGCAGAATGGGCTTAACTTTGTATTCACATCGGTGATGTGTGACCTTTTTGATATATAGATCTGTCGTGTTTTTTGGTGGTTGTGTATATTTTTGTTTAATGAACTTCCACTGACCAGGTTTTTTTATCTTTATTAGGTCTCAGCAGGCCATTAGAAATGATACATGGACCAAAGGTTGAAAACTACTGACACTGCTGATACTTCTGTATTATCTTCATGCAAATGGTTTCATTTGTGACCTGCTTAAAACAACATCAAATACAGTGCAGTGAGGAGTAGAGAAATATATTGTTTCCCAGAGCTTTCTTTTGACAACATAGATCTATTTTTTTTATGTATTATTGTAAGATTTAGTGTCTATGATAATGCAGCTAGAGGGTTCACATAGTTGCCTCTGTATGAGTTGTACTGGCTTGGGCCCTGCTTCTGTAAATTGATACAATCCTCACAGGTGCCAGAACTGCTTCAGTGAATTGGTACCATCAAGTACCACAGTATAACAGTTGATAATTGCTTGTGATCTCTACTAGCAGTGCCTCTGGTTACTCTGAAAAATATTTCACGTTTCTGGGATAAATAATTAAATTTTGTTTGCATTTGGTGGTTCTTTTTTTTAAGGGAAATCTCTTGCAGAAGCAAAACTCTTACTGCTTTGCACAGCCTCTGTGCATCCCTGCATGTGGGCTGTCTGCAGTCTTGCTCAGAAGTTTGCTAAAGCTGGGTCACTTGAACTGAAAGAGTGCCCTCTGGTGACATCTGTATTTAGAGTTTGGACTGTATGTAAAGAAGCACTCCTGCTAGTCTGAAATTAAATATTCCTCCCAGCAAGGCTGGAGATGTATCCTGCACTGAAATGCTGGTTGTGGTATGGCTGAGATGGGGGATGAGCAGTCACTTGCAAATACAAGTGGAAGATGTACAGCAGTCACTTGGAGTCTCTTCGCCCCCTTGTGAAATACTGTACTTTGTAATTTATTTTGCTGGGTTTTGGTGAGAAATGTTTGATTCCTCAGTCTAACTGAGGAAAAAAAAAAAAAAACCCTTCTTGTATGGTTACCCTGTTTACTGTCATTTTGTTGTTTGGGTGTTTGGGTTTTTTTCTCCTCTGAAACCTGCCTTTGTGCAGAATTTTTGGAGACATCCTCTATCTTCCAAACTTGTGTATCTTGCTGGTGACTATGTAGATTGAATATCCCAATGTTTGTATGTTTTGTTGATCTTGATGCTGCTCAGCACCAGTGAACAAGAATGAAGATAACAGTGCTAACTCCTTCACTTCAGTTACTTGTGTAAAATTTGATTTTAAAATTGGCTATTTGTAGTAAATGTGTTTAAGACTTAGAAAGCTAATGAAGTCTTAGTGTGCTAATGTTCTGCTTGACATGTCTTTTAATATTCAAAGATTTATATTGATAAGGACACACCTCCATCTTCAACATTCTCTTCCCCTATTTTTTTTTAAATTGAGATTAAGGATTAATCTTTTCCTTCATATTTGCTTGGAGCTGAGTCATTTGGGCTCCTCCTTTCATTCAGTAAATAAAGCTGAGCTGAAAACTTCCTTTAAGGGTGGGGAGTGTAATTGGGTGCATTTTGTTGAAGTATAAGGCATCAAAGGCATGGTGTATTTCTGATCTGCATGTTGTTTTACAGCCCTTGTTAGAACAGATACTCTAAAAATTAATTTTCAAAATAATGAGAAAACATCTGTTAATAACTTTTATGTTTAAATACCTGGAACTGCTGCAATAGAAATCATCTTTTAATATTCATGTGTGCATAGTATTTATTGCATGAACAGAAGCTTTGTGGGCTTCACGTTTTGTCTATGAACTAATCACCTGGAAAGACTGCTGAGGCAAGAGAGCCTTGGTGTTACAGTTGGGTGTTTTAAGTAGATGCTCTGTATGCTCAGTCCCCTAGAACGTGTGGATGTGTGACTGCAACTCTTCTTCCTTTACAAAGATCCTTAAAGGCCTCATAGACTCCAGGGGAAATGGCATTGGAATCCTTCTTGTGGGCAAGCTGGTATCACCCAGCATTCTGCCAAGCAGAAAGGGGACATCTGAAATGAAAGCTGGAGCAAGGCCGTTGTGGCTGTCAAACAGAAGAGCTCTTGCAACTCTTGCTGCTGTGGTGGCAGTCGCGTCACTGGGCTAAGCTGGAGGCAGCTGCTCTGTGCAGCCAGGAGGACCTGTGTAAAGTGGAGAAGGTAGTGGGGCGGGGTGGAAAAGAGACGGTGGCCCAAAGTCACAGAAGGGGAGGACGTATTCAGCAGCATGGTATGTTCTGAACGTTAGAGCTTTTTGCTGGGACTTACAAAAAAGTTAGCTTGGTGTAAATGATGGTCATTGATTCTGCTTGCTGGCTGAGGAAGAGGGTGACTGTTTCCTGACTGTGATTCTATTTATAGGAGAATTCGTCTAAAACAGTGACCTGTTCACTGAATCTTATAACAAATAAAATATTGGGAAATCTAGTGGGCCAGTACTAAGCATTTTAAAATACAATGTTCCTGACATGCATAAAAGGTTAGTGTTTACTCTCTTGGGCTTGCTGTTCTCAGGTGCGGCACTCTTGAGTATGCTTACAGCTGGTCTTTTCAAAACTCCCTACAGGCTTCCAGATGGGTTGTAGGCTGTCACATGGCACAAATGGTGTCTTCCTTGAACCCATGGGGATGCCTTGAGAATGCTCTCGGAATTGTTGCTGTCCCAGCTTTATTGGTGGTGTAACTTTCTCCATGGCTGTAACTTCGGTGCAGAGAAGTGATGGCCTCCATGCTTATTGTGTGCCTTTCCATAAATGAAGATAGGATTCCCTTTTCCTTTCCCAGCTGTGTTGACTTACAGTCCTGACTACAAGAACGACAGTTTAGGTAGAACTGCAGGGCAGTAATGCTGTGAGGGGGAAAGCTGTGTACCTTGCAGGTCCCAGAAGCTTTGCTCTTATTTCTGTAGGGCTGCACCGGTCAGGCTGTGTTTTGGCTCTTTGACTGTATCGGGTGTTTCCTGCCCCAGAAAATCTCTGGGTATGCCACAGTGTGCCTCTGTGCCTGACAGCAAGAGGCCCAAAAGCTGCTTGGACAGAATATCAAGAAATGCTCTTTTCAGCCCCTCGTATGCATCATATTTGTGGTTTAAAAACCTGCTTATTTCTCAATGGTAAAAAGCAGCCACCTTCTTAAAAGATTAAGCATGTAACATGGCACTTGATTTGATGCCAAATTTGAGAGGGCAATGCATCTGTTCCTGCTTGAGGGTTAAATTGAAGACCCCCTACCTTTTTTTTTCTTGGAGGCAGATATTGCTTGCAGTCCCATACAGTAGGGTTCATCTTGGTGCAGACTCTTTAAGAATAGTTATTTATTTTGTTCCTTCAAGGTGTCGGACTTGTGACCTATTCTCTATGCCTGTTTCAGAATTTCATTTATACGTATGCATACGAATATGTTTCACAGGCAATGTAAGCTTTAGGTTGCAAGTGAAGTGGGGGAGGCATGTGCCTGCCCTGTGCTGTCTGGTTTGTCTGGGGAGACTTACAGTCTCCCCCATGTATTGCAGGTGTGACCACAACAGTTAATGTAGCTCAGCGCCTCATCACCGTGTCATTGAGATTTGAACATGGATTAGAACAAGCTGGCTGAAGTTCAGTCCAGATAAAGTATACATGATGATGTGGATGTAATTATCAGCCTTCCTAATTGAAGGAGTGCATTTGCCATTAGGTAGACGTGTTAGTGCCCCCTGGTGACTCTACTTTATTAGTTGTTGTTAGCAATCATACTGAAGCAGTAAAATCAGTTTTCTAAATCTTTGACTAGAAGATTGAGACTTCCTAACCTGATTAGAGCTGACTAGAATTTGGCTGGAAGTGGCCTCTGCCCCTCGTCCCATTGGTTTTTGATTTACAGCTGTTCATAGTGTAAGCAATGAAATATAACTTGGGGGGCGCCTAGGTGAGTTAAAGATGAACACTGCGTGTCCAGGGATAAGCAGACATGGCAGAGAGGGAGACTGATCGTTAAGCTTGCTATGGGGTCTTCTGCTGAAAAGTGGTTAGCCCGATCTAGTAATTTCTTTGAGGTCATCAATCTTTCCACTTACACTGCTTGGACTGTATGCCCATAGGTTGTCCTGCTGGAGGACTGAAGTGCTCGGAGTGGCAGAGAAGAAATGCATAATGGGGCTGCAGAGGAGGAATTTGAGATATGCTGGCTTTCATGCTGTAACTCCGTTTTCAAGTAATTTGGAGGGAAAATGTGGTGCAGAAGGTTTTGCTGGCTTTGGAGCCGTCTCAATGGCAGTCAGTGGCACTGATGCTTTGGGATATGTACGTGTTACTTCTTTTTCCGCTAATGGAGTTGTGGTATTGGCAGCAATCAATGAAGTCTGAAGTGACTTAGGACTGGCTATCAACTCCCTGGCCATTGCTGTAGCAGTGTGGCATTAAAAGCTCTTTGATTTGTGCCTCCCTCATTATTCATTAAGGGACAGCTTTGAGACTATGGAATTTGCTCTGCTCATCGAGATGGGCTCAGATTGATCACGCTGGGGAAGAAGAGTATTGATCTTTTTTAAAAGTTGAAGGTGTCTATTTTAGATAATAGTGGCTAGATAAAACTGGCAGAGATCCTGAAAAAGAAATCTTAATGCAGTTTGTAAATTGGATTGCTTTTATCACATTATTAAGGTGCCCAGGGTTTGGGATAATTGACTAAACTATAGTATTATATTTTCATTTAGATTTAGAATAAGTGGTATGATGTCACAGCATCTGGAGTTGGACCAATAAGTGAATAAACAGGACTAGTAGAAAGCACATTTTCTGCTGTGATTCAGCCTTTTCAGGTGAATGTATAGGCAGGCAGAAGCCTCCAATGAAAAGTTGAAAGTTTCAATTTACAAGTTTTTCTTTGTAAGCTTCATGCCTGAATTTGGATCTGAAGAGGCACGTGAGCACAGGTGGACTTGTGACTTGTTAGTTCCATGTAAAACTGAAATTTATTAACTCTCTAGAAGCTTGTATTTCTAGTCCACTTGGTTTACTGCCAAGTTGTTATTTTGATCTTCTAATTGCTGTTAAGTTCCGTTACTTGTTTGATAATGTTGGGGTCCTCCACAGTTGTAACTAACTTAAATTGGTTTGTAATTGAATTAGGTTGTGATCCCACATGCAGTGGGGCAGCTTATTTATTCACTGCTTGCTTTTCACACTGTTTTGGCAGAGATACTAGTAGAGTGAATTGCATCAGGGAACATATGCGGCTAAGAAATTAACACTTTTGTTTTCGGGTTTCCCCCCCCCCCCCCCCCCTTGCCTTATTTTTCATTTTGATAGTCCTCCCAAACTGTTTATTCTTCAGCCATACAAAATCTTGCAGTGATGTCATGGCAGAGAAAGGAATGGAAAAAGTGGTGGAGATGACTGGCGAGTACAAAATTGGAGTTCCCATGAATTGGCTGAAATTAATTAAGTGGATCAGTTGTTCCTTTTGTTATAGCTGAGCTTGTGGAGTGCAGATTTCTGGCATTAGAGCATAAGCTCAATGCTATCTTGAGTCCCTAGCTGGGTTTGCAGGTCTGAAAACTTGGGGAAAACTTCTTTGTTTCAGATTTCATGGAGAAATATTTGAGGTATTACGGGATCCTTGTGACACTTCTGAAAATGCCTTTTCCATAGAGCTAAACTGAAGTCGTTGCACCTTTTACAATAGGCTGGTGGAGTGAGTTGGGAATGGTGATGGTGTTACTGGAAACTTGCTAATACAGCTGTTTGTCTGATCAAGCAAAAACTAATCCAGAAACCTGTGAAGTACTTGAATTCCAAAGGCATCTGCAGTCAACTTCTCATGTGCTGTGTTAGAATGCTGGTGGCGTTGCATAGTTTAAGTGTATGTTTTGGATTTCAAAATGCACATAAATTGTTTGAAGTGCCAAAACTATAAAACAAAAAAAAGGCCCAAAGATTTGGACTACTCTCTCTCCCCTTAATGCATAACTTTTGTGCTGTTGCTAATTAGTAACTCTAATATCATGAGGTGCATTGATAAAGCGTATAGTTAAGTGGATGACTCATAATCCTTGTATTTCCTCTCCTACTCTGTCACATAATTAACTTTCTCTGTGTGGTTAAAGGGCACCTGAACTGTGTGGCTGTGGCTAGTGAGTCCAGACTGCTCTGCCAACAGCCTTGTCTTTGTTTACCAGCCAGTTTTCCCATGTGCTTTATTGGTATGTATACCTGAGTAGTGGCAGCTATCTCATTTATTTTTGGAATAATAGTCATGTATTCTTAGACTGACCAATTTGTTTGGGCAATAGTTGTCAGGCTTGTCTGGTAAGTACCTTTAAATAATTGTGCTATTCTTGTTGATCAAACTTTTATGGAAATACACCAACAGACATTTTAGAAAGGAATAATCTATAAGAGTAGAATCTATTGACTTCAGTCCTTCCATGCAGTTGATGTGATCTTCAAGTATCTTCTGTAGCTCAGAGTGCAAAATTACCAAAGGCTTAGTGAGATTTCCTCTCAGCTACACACTAACCCTGTGCTTCTGTGAATGATGAATGTCGAGGGCAGTGAGCAGCCTGAAACTTGAGATGTTTGTTAGGGCAGATAAAACCTGGGCCTTGCAGGTTAAACATTACTTGGGTATAGGGCTTTATTATTGTTATGACTTTTGACTATGCCATGCATGGATGGTGTCAAGTGTGAAGTTTCTAATGAAACTGTTTTCTGTTTTATTTATATGATAATAGCAAATGTCCCTCTGTAGTAGAAACGTTTTTGCTACTTCTGGTTTGAAAAGTGCTTGGCTAGCTACCCTGTGCTGGCTGATTGCCCTACTGATGATACATAATTTCTTCTAAACTTTTTTTCCTCCTCCTAGTCTGGGCCTATTTTGAACAGATTTTGCCAGGTAACTCTTTGATAATAGATGTTGATGTTCTTAGTGATATATATGCCTTGCTAGAAGTGCTTTTCTCCTTACTAGTGGGTAAAAACTTTCTGATCCAGCCTAGCGTACAGCATTTCCAGTTGTGGTAATAGGTAATTTTTAATGGTACTTTAAACCAGTAAGTATTGTGTTACGTTGGACCAGGTCATCATTACAAATGTACCAAATCTAATCGCACTGTGAAACTGTGATCCTTTGGTGTTTTGTGTGTTGGCTTTTTTTTTTCCTCCGTACTGCATAAAGCCCTTGTCTAGGTCTAGCTATGCTGGCAGAAAGTTATTTTATTGGTGGAAGTTGCTTAGCTATACTGGCAATACCTATTAAAAAAATGTTCAAAGTGTCCACCCAGAAGGCAGTTAGGGAGGAAAATCACGTTAACCGAATTGTAGTCGGGAGATCAAACGAAAAAGGCAAGCTTGATACTGTTTTCACTTGAGGTGGGTGCTGGATGCACAATTTTTTATGAAGTTGAAGGCATATTAAAGTGATATTAAAGAAGTGGAAAAACTACTTTTGAGGTACAGTACTGTTTTGCCTTTGAGGAATGGCAGCTTTTCATAAGCAGATAGCGTGCTTTAGGACCTGCTTGCAGATAGTGCTTCCTCAGTGTCTGCATGTAATGGCTTGCCCTTGTACTTAATTAACTTGCTGACGCTTTTTTTTTTTAATGTGGATAGGGTCTGTGTGATGACTGAACTCAACCTGCATTTCATGCTGTGACTTGTGTTTTAATACTTCTGAAAAGTCAATCTTGACTCTCTCCTGAAGCTGTCTTAGTGGTGGATAGGCTTCTTCAATAGGACCTAGTTCATGTTTCAGATAAGGTAATTTAACTTCTAAAAGAAGTACTCTGGCTAGCTTTCTGGGACTTCGGTTTGTTAGAGATGTCTAAAAATTCTGTTAGAGACTAGCAATCAGAACTGCTTTAGTGTCTTCTCTTTTCGGTAACAAATGCTGTATGACTAGGAGAAGGAGAACAACTATCCACGTTATTTGTTGTTACATGTTTCCAAATTATTTTTTGCATGTACGATGGCAAGTTTTAAAGTATTTAAGGTGATGTTATGCCAGGGCATTTAGAGAAACTTGGTAAAAATCTTGGGGGCTTTTTGTCCTGTGAAATTGTGTGCCTTCCCTGTTCAGTTCACTTAGCTTATGGCAGAAAACAGAAATGTCCATGAGTGTGGAAGCTTAGAGCATGTGCTTGTTTTAAGTCCAAAGTAATGATTTGAGGCCTGACACAGTTTTGTTGAGGAATAATTCTTAATCCGAATTTTATAGCTTAGTTATAAGACAATAAAGACATTAATTGAAGGTGTATTGCTGTGGCCAAAAAGCCTTTTATGAAGGATAACTTCGGAAAATGTGAAATCCATTGTGCAGATCTATATAGTGATATGATAATTCAGAGGTGTCTTATTTGTGTTATGCTAAGTTAGATAGAATAGAAATCTAGTTACCCTATGTTAGGTGATACTGCTAAAAAGGGAAGCTTGTTTAATAAATAATGCAAGTGGCTAAGATGAAAGATGTGGGTGCAGTAGTTTAGCAAGACAACTTTTGTTAAATCCCTCCTTTATTTGTAAACAAAGATATTGTAGAGAAGTTGAGGGTTTTAAGCAATTATTTGTGTTGTAACTTGTCTTTTTTTTTTTTTTTCAAAAAGCTAGCTCCTATTTTCATGACTTAGAAAAAAAAATCCATGGTTTTACATACTTTTTATTCCTCTCTCCTTGAAGTGATAGTCTTAATTGTAAAACAGAATCAGGCAGTAAAGCTGCTAAAGGACATGGACAGAAAGAGATCTCTCCAGGGAAAAGGAAAAAACGGACAGAGTTTACTTACTGTCTTGGGATGTGCTGGAGTTTCTGTGTTGCTTTAAGGTGTCAGGTTTCTGTGTGGACTGGTACTGAACGTCATAGTTATCTTCTTGATTTTACTTGTTGGAGTGAGGGAGGGAAGATGAGGAGAAATGATGGGCTTCGGCAACTGAAGTTTTTGTTGCTGGTCTCATTCTCTGGTGTCATCTTTCCCTATTACGTTCCAGGTCATTAATGGAATCTGATATCTTTTTTTCCCTAGGGCAATAGGGTACATTTCTATGATCTTATCATTAGTCTAGCTGCTCAGTATTTGCGGCTTTTTCTGTATTTATGGTTCTCCTAATGTTGGTAGAAGTGCTTTGCTTACAGGAAGAAAAGTGCAGTCTTTTGGAATTCATAATTGGCGTCTTCTCTAATGCAGAGGAGGCTGATGTTTTTTAGCATAACAATCCTCAAAGTAAGAAATAACATCTTGGAAGAGAAAACAGTCTTGCCTAGGTTGGAGATGCCATTTGCAAATTGTGTTCTTTTTTGGGGGATGGGGATGGATTGGGCATACATTTGGGTCCCAGAGTGAATGATGTTGTTTGCTTCATTCCTCAGTGAGGGAGCTGGCTTACGTGGCAGTCTCTGTGGTAGAGTGGCCCCACTGCCTGCTATTTGATAGCTTTGTCAGATTTACAGTGTTTACTAGCCACATGCAACTCAGCTGGAAAGCCCTACTCTGTTTATGAAAAACTAGATTCTTATATTGGAAAGATCCTGTAAATCACTATATGAAGATTGCATTTAAATTGGTAGCTATGTTTGCTGTTTTCACTGAGGATTTTTTTTTGTGTTGTCTTGGAGGCAGTGGAAGATAAGTTTTGTGTAGCTTATTAAAGTCTCTTGGCTTTTAAGTGATAAAGCTGTTTCAGAAGCGTACCACCTGCCAAAATAACACTAACCATGTTGTGGCTAGTGACTTCAGTGATACTTCAGCAGTAAGGTACCAATACTCTACTTGTGATGTGGCAGACTCTCCTTTATGTGTAAATAACATTCCTGACCAAAATGGACCCCCCCAACTTGGCAAGCTGAATACGAAACTAATAGAAAATGAAAGTATTTTCAAAGTGCAGCCAATGTATTGGCTTTTTCAGCCATTCACTTCCTGGTTGTATAGAATGGGGAAATGAATTACTAATTCATGTGGTTTTTCTTTTTTTTTGGTGTTTTTTTTTAACTATTCACTAACACGGATGATCTTGGCTTTGAGACAACACTAAAACATCTGAACTTAGTTAAAATATATTTTTTTCAACGGTGAAAGAATTTATTAATGTATTTTTCTTTCATCTAATTATTTGTAGTTCAGATTTTCCAAATTCCAGTTGAATCTCTCACTGTGGTGACACCATGAAGTGTTGCAGTATCACTGAGTATCAAAACACAGTGAAACGTCTTGTCAAACACATAGCAGGGCTAGGATAAGTGGGTGCAGATAGGGCTGTGTTCTCTGTCTTTGCTTCTGCCCCTCCATGATACCCAGCTGATTTGCTGTTACTTGCGCATTGGACTCTTATCTCACAACATGAATAGGAAAGAAAAGCTGGGACCTCTCCTGGATTGTGGCCTTCCATCACCAGTACACTTAATTTCTTGTTCTGGGGTCCACAGGTGTTCTCACCTCTGAACCTGTGAATGCATGTTGGCAGTCTCTTCTCTGGTGGTTTTTCAGGAAGGACAAAATGGGCTGTGATCTACCTCTGGTGCTTGTTAATGTCGGAGGGGAGAAGCCACATGAATAACATCATCTGGGCCAGCTGAATATCCACCACAGTGCTGCTTTTCCTAGCTAGGAGAATGTACCCATGCCATGAGTTGATTGCTTGAAGTGATGCATTTAAAAATAGCTTTCTGTGACTGTTCTGCAGGATATTCTTTGTACTTATTTTGAAGTAAAATTTTTTTGTTGGAGGCTTGAAGCCAAATTTTACCAGATCTTCCTAGAAGGAAATAAGGGGAGAATCAAACATGTTCAAACAGATCTCAGCTTTTTTCATAATGTTTATCCGCACTCTTTGGAATCGAAAAAATTTACATAAAATTCACATCATCGAGAAAGCAAAAAATGAAGTAGATTGTGTGGTTTGATTCTGCTTGGTCACAATATTTGGATATACTACTTTTTCTCTGAATCTAACACACTGTTTTAATTAGATTGTTAATGCCTTTTGTTTTCTTTAAAGTACAGATTCAGAATACTTTTGGGGGGGGACACCTGGGGGTCATCTAGTCCACACTGTTGCTCAGGGCATGGCAAAGACAGTTTATTAGTAGAACTGTTTGAAAATACTGCAAGGTAAAGTACTCAGTTTCTGAACCAGGAATCAAATTCATTCTGTGCTGCAGTATTGCAGTGATAAGGTAACTTGTCTTAAACTCACAATAAATGGGCATTAAAAATGCACGTGATTCTGCACAACAGGGTTCTCCACCTGGCAGCCTATGGGCTGTGATCTGCCTCTGCAGGGCAATAAAACGTCCTGCTGGCAACTGGGTTCCCTGTCCAGCTCTCCCAGCTCAGTTTGTTTCCCAGCACAGCTTTCTCTTCTCTGGGTTTTTTTTTTGTAATTTCAAGCAAGGCTACTCCATGTTTGGTGTGCAGCGTCCACTTAATTTCTTATGGTGACAGATTTCCTTGTACCTCCAGGACAAGGATGGTTTAATGTCAGTAATGATGAAGCAGTATCAAATCCTTGTCCAAATTGTAACTTAGGCTATTGATTTCAAATATTTAAAAACTCTGAACCTTTCAGTTCTTTGTATTAGTCATGGTTTTTCTTTTCATGTGTTTTCCTCCTGCTCAAGGTGAATCTTGTGTGACAGCAAAAAAGCTTGTTTTGGCCAAGCTGTGTATTTATTTGGGTGGCTGAATTTTTTTAAACTAAAATTCTTAAGGCAGCAATACAGGGCATGACAGGGTCTCAAAGAAGTGTTGTATTTTCATTTAGATGAGGTGAAGAACTAGCTTTCATTTGTTAGTCGAGAATGGCTACTCCTGGCTGCTTAAGAGTAAGCCAGTGCTATTGATTAGTCTGGGTCAGAAGATCCCCTCTCTGTAGAAGGGGAAAAAAATTATGAAAAAATTTAGGACAGAACTCCTGCAAGGCAACAGAAAAACTTACCTGGTAGGTGTTTTAGGATCTGAGGATCCTTAGCTTTTGTTCTAAGTGTGATTTCCCCAAGATTTGCACTACTCCTTTGTTTTAGCACTGTGATGGTTTTGGTCATCCTAGAAAGGAAAGCAAAGCATTTTCTCATCAGTGTGCTAAGATGAGAGACTTCAGCTGTTTGTACTAACTGAAGTAGCCATTTATAGTGGATTTTTCTGGAAGGTGCCATTCAGTGAGCTTTTTAATGGTATGTTTAACATCACTTAATGGTCACATAATAATGGTTTTTGTGTTCCTAGCTGAGACACCTGCCATCTCATGGTGTGGACTTTCTTGCATTATAGCATTCTAGATTTACTTTGTATCAGTTAAAAGATTAACACAAAGATGAATGTAATTTTCTTTTTAGCTAAATGAACTGTTTAACAGCATGATTTCCTTAAGAAGAAATACCGTTATCTGCTGTAAGACGGTGGATTTACATTCAAAACACCATTCTTCTCCAAACCTCTGTCAAAACTATTCTGTGTACAGGCTCTCTCTCTGTCATTGCTCTTGGACCCAAGTTTTCAGCTTGCACATCTCTGCACTTAAATCAATTTTTAATGCATTCATCCATTGATTTGGCAGCAATGGACACAGCTGCACTGCATAAGCTGAAGGATATGTTTGAGTAATAATTATCAAGTGACCCACTGAATATCTCAAATATCCAAATAGAATTTGGATAGGATATCACTTGTGAACTTACTGTGCTGAGTTCATAGTGCTGGAATAATCTTCAAAATCCTGCTGGACAGACTGTATTGAAGGCATACTGGAATCTTCGTGGGGGTGGACTTTGTGGCAACCGAGAGTAGCCATTCTCCACAAACAAATGAAAGCTAATTCTTCACCTCACCTAAATGAAAATACAACACTTCTTTGAGACCCTGTCATGTCCTGTATTGCTGCCTTAAGAATTTTAGTTAAAGGGAAAAAAAAAAATGAGCTGGACTTGACTCCTAAATTGTCAAAAGATCAGCAAATGCTGTTATTCTGTCAGCAGTTGCCATGCTCTTAGAGGCATATAAAAATTGCAGGATTCCCCATGCTTTTCGTGAGATCTAGAAGAACATGCTTGCCCCTGCTTTGAGCATGTTTAGCTGTTCTCACTTGGCTTAAGTGTTTACAGCCTTTCTGTGTCTGTCAAACCATGCAGTCAGCATTGTGCGTACACGTGCATCTTGTCTCTTAACTTCTTTAATGCCAGTAAACTGTGTCCAGGTTTGTGTTCTCCTTTCCTGGCCTGTTGATCATATTGCTACTTAACCCAGTGTAGAGCAAAAGGGTATATGCACCTGTTTAGCAGTTAGTGATTTTTGCATTCCTCATTTGAAGCATGGCTCACGGACAAAATAGCATGCCTCTACCTCGTTAGGAAGTAATTTGAGAAATTATTTGATTTCCTTGGTCCCTGGATAGTTTAAAGTTGCCATGTGTGCTGTAAAGAATTTTTATCATTAACCTTTCCTGTGCAGTTTGTCTCTCTTCCTATTTTGTAGCAAGAACTTGAGGCTTGCCTTTACTACCAGTAGAGGTATACAAATGTTTTTGCATAGTTGATTCTCATGCTTTGCCACCTGTGCTCTTCAAATTGATGCTTGTGCTACATCTCATTATCGTTTTGATGTCTTCTGGAAAACATTGCATTCCACATCAGTTATACAAGTTCTACAAGCTCTGTAGATATTTATTATGTTATTCCTTCTTTGGAGCAGATCCTTTCATCAATAATGTAGATAGATGGCTTAGAAATAGCTCCAGCAGGGCTCTCATTTATGCTGTCCATTTACCTGAAATCGCATTTAGGTTTTCCTGGTGATTCAGCTGTTGTTGTTAATGCTCAAGTTGTAAGGTTCCAGGCCTTCAAATAAATTCCTGTCTGCCTTAAGTATCTAAAGAGACGAGATTTCCCTGCAATGTCCTCTAAGTTTCTGTTTTGATAACAAGAAAAAAGTCTGATACCATCTTAAAAATATACTGTCCTCCCTCATGAAAATGTTCACTCTAAATTATTTCAGTTGAAGTAAATATATGCTTAGTCTCCAGTTTCAGGTGCTTCGAGTAGGTCATTGACACCTGGTTGGGCCAGCTGACAAATCCTCTGTGGATTTATCTGGTTGTTCTTAAACATTTAAAATAAGGTCCCAACATCCATTCGGTTTGAGTCCTGGATTTGTGTGAATTAACTTGGATTTGCTCAGATTCTGTATCATGTTTTATTAGGCAGATGCTTTGGTGGTCAGCAGTTACTGACTGGTCTTGGGTGAAGAAAAGTATTTAATATTAAACTATTGGTATTTGGGTCTTTACCTGCTCTCTAATTAGTTGCCTGATTTCCTGAGGCCCTTCCAAAGGGAGTTAGAAATGTGGGAAAGATGTGGATGCTTCAGTGGATAACAAACCGGTTTGTTTATTGTTTGCTTATAGAAGTTGGATACTCTGTTTATGGGAGTGTGTCAAGCTCAAACACAGGATAGTGGCACAGGCAGGAAATCCAGTTCTCTTCCCTAAATGTCTATTGTAGTTCCACATAACAGTCATCATACCAAATATAGGCAATTCATATGCTGTTAGATATTTTTCCTGTTAGTGCCACTTCTATAGCAACAGTGCAAACTTCCGTATTGATGCATGATGTTACAAAAAGAATTATTATAGAGAACATGGTTGAAATGTTGTCATCGCAGGTGTTATTGACAAGGACTGTACTCATCTCTCTCAAAGCTGAATTTTAAAACACTAAAATACTGTCTTGTTGCAGAAGGTCCTCACTGTCTCCTAATGGCTTTTCAAAAACGACAGTAAAATATCTCAGCCGTATTTTGTTCTTAATGAACGATAAAGTGAGGCATACTGTGTGGGAGGAGTTTTGCTGCCTTCTTCCTAAACGTAAACCTTTGTTGCCTTACTGTACGAAGAGTGTGCAGGTGAGGCAGGTGTATGTACTGAGTCTCTAATTCTGTGGATTTGGAAGCTGTTACTCAGCAACAGTTGGTACTTCGTCATCTCTTGCTCGTTAAAAATCTATCCTAATATGTTTTAATAATCTTGTTTTTGATTTGGCTGTTCAGTTTTGACTCTAGTGCTTAATGCCTACAGAAGTGTATTCAATGGCTTGCATGGATATTTGAGTTTTCTTTACATCCACATGTGAAGTTTAGGTTTACACAGAATATTCAGTCTAGATCCTCAGTTTTTATCACTGGTTTTTCTTATATGTGCTTTTGTGGTGATTGGTGACAGAGTTCCTATAGCCCATTGGCAGTAACAAAGCTCATGCTGTCAGTTGTCATCTGTGTTTCGGAACTTTCAAGTGTGCAGTTGCACATAAAATTTTATTTAAATATTTTTTGCAAAGCTTTTTCCTGTGAAGTAGTTTTTCTACTCCAAGAGAAGGTACGCCACACACATGGGTCCATTTGTAGATGGTTATGATTTTTCTTCAAGTTTGTCCTCTGCTAGAAATTTTATTTTAAATACGGCAACATTAAAAAAATTAAAAACCATAAAACTAAATATAAAAGGCAACTTCTGGAGACTTTTCACAGTGAGCGTCTTGTGATACTTTTGCTGATGTACACTCTATAATTCTTCCCTATTCATGTGGTGGTTGCATTATCCAGAAACAAAGCAAAACTGTGGATCTGAGTAACTCTGAAAAGAATATTTGGATCCTGAAGTTCATGCTAGCAGCATTCAGTGCTGCACTGTTCCATGCTCCGGAAGTATGACTTCTCTGTTCAGAATGTTGTCCACAGATGTATTCTTCCTTTGTGAGTTCCACCAATACCCTGCCTGCACACCTAACCTATAACAAAGATATTTTGCAAACTGAGCATCAGTTAATCAACATGACATCAATCATTTACTACTACTCTCGTTTGCAAACAAAACTGATAGCTACATAGCCATGTGGTGGGAGTCTTGGAAAAGCCAGTTGTAGAAAGGTTATAATGTTAAAGAACTGCCTAATTAATTAAAAGTATCTGCTTCTAGTTTAAATCATTCCTATTTATTTTCTTCTCTCTTTACTTCTTATTCATCGAAATAAATATCAGTAGTTGCTCTTTCAAAAATGTCTCTAGGTTATGATTTCTCATGTTTTGTGTATTTGGGGTAAGGTGGGATCCTCCTCCTGTTCCTGACTAAGCAAGCCTGGATTTCTTTTTCAGATACCCGAAGAAATGTTGCTCAAACAGGCTAAACTGTCAGTAGGCTTGAATTCTGGAGAGGGAGACTGAGGAGGGCAAAACCTTATTATACTTGATATACTTACTTCCTGTGCTAAAATAATTTGGTTCCCACAACTTACTGTTTTGGTGTATGGGAGGAAAAACAAACCATACATCGTAACTTCAGATGTTCAGTCCATTCTGACAGTGACTGTGAAATAATTGCCAGATCCAAAGGAATAAAACGTTCTGTGCAATGTCCTTTCTAAAGAACTACGAAACAGAAGAGAGACTTGTAGGTGATCTCTGAAGAAAGAAGCTCTGGGAACCTGATAATTTGTAAGCAGTTTGTGAACAGAAGCTTCTTCAGCCTTTGTGCAGTTATTTACTTAACGAACCTACATTTTTGTCTTTCAACTCAAACTCTGCTGGAGACACCTTTTGTTGGAAGAAAGTAAACCTCTTGCCACCCCAGGCTAAGCTGAAATAGCACGTACACATGCCCACATTTTTGGCTTACTGCATTTGTTGCCTGCAATGATTCTTCCCTTCTGCTTGATTCATGCCTGCATTGTGTGAGGGCCAGGATCTGCTACTGCTTGCAGCTGTGTACCCGTGCTAGCGCTAAAGTTTGTTGCCTTATGCTACGGTGTCTACCAGTTAACTCTTGGCTCTGAGTCAGTCCAATGAGTGTAGCTGGCTTTTGAGTGGTGGAAGACAGAATGGTAAGGATCTCCTTCCTATTTCTGTGTAATTGATTTAAAAAACCTTCAATTTTGAGCAGAACTTCTTTCATTGTTTTTGCAAGTTGATTACAAACTGAGCTAATAGTTTGATTTCTGTAATAGGATTTGGTAAACAAGTAGCTTGTGTCCTGGAGAAGGATATTCTCCTGGATTTTTGAGTTTTTTTCTTTATCTCATCTGAGGAAATGGAAGCTACATGTTGTACCAGTTCTTGAGATTAAAGAGGAGAGCACTGGGTACTGGAGCACCGTAAAGAAGGTATCTTGATAGCTGGAAACTGAGAAAGATATGAATAAGACAGAGCCTTACTATGTATTGCCTTAATGTTACCTCTCTTTTTCCTCTTTCTCCCTTCCCACTCGAAGTCAGAGAATGAGGTGCATAAAAGCAGCAATAAATGATTTTGTTGTCCAGAACGTGAGTGCACATATAGTGCTCTGTGGGTAGTGTTGTCTTAAAAAAGAATAATATTTCCCTTAATTGTTTGTCCAGGTGAAGCCTTTTCTAGGATAAGAGAATCTAAATCAAGGACCATATTAAATTAAAAAAGCGCTTCATTTAAAAGCTTACTTGTCAAACCTAATAACATGGGTTTTTGTTCTACTTGTTATTCTGTGGATTCTAATTTCACCTGTCTTGGAGCTTAAACAGCTGGTACTACTGTGACTGTTGTGCAACAGATGCTTAGGGAAAGAGTGGATGTGTGACATAACTTTGAGTGGTTGAGTTGTATGAGTACAGAAGTGCTTTGAGTTTGCAGCAGGACTAATCAAACAAATGGAAAAAGGAGTCTGTTACTGGGTTAGCTATACTGACAGTGCAGGTGCCATATGACACGATTTCTCTCAGGAAGGAGTCTGGTTTTTTAGCTTTTAGTTCTGTTTTACGGAAGCCGTTACAGGACCCAACTGCTGTACTCTGATTTTGAGCACAAATTTACATCTTATTCAAACTCCTTGTTTGTCCTTCTGATATTTAAACATGGCAAGTGTATCCTTGTGCAGAATTCTGTTTGTTGGCATAAGCAAGCTGAGGTCTCCTTTTTTGCAGTGGAGTCTTCGGGGAACCTGGAAGCCTTTCTCTGCATATATTTTGTTCAAAAATCTTTTGGAAGCCAGGTGACCAGAGCTGCATAGAGTACAGGATGAAGGTCTCTTGTGAAATATTTTGAGAGATTTGTCCATAACTAAAGCAGACACCTTGATCTCATGTGGCTGCTTCATGCTTTCAATATTGGTATCAGTTGTTTCCATCTGATAAGCTGAAATTTGCAGCAGAAATTCTACAGGATCAACCAAAATGATCCTTTAATTTGACTGACTTGCATTTTTTCATTCTTCTGTCCATTAGGTAGTTTTATTTGTCCTGTATTATGTTGCTTTCCTGTCTTTCCAAATGTTTTATCCTTCTAACATTTGTACTGGTGTTGCATATTTAGTAACTGTCAGTAATCTCTTCTTATACTAATATTATGTTCTTCTATCTGTTTTCCTCTACCCCATGCATGTCTTCTCTTATCTCAGTCTTTGCTAGTGGCAGCTTATCAAGTGATTTGCCAGGATTCGTGCTTCTGATTGGAGACTTTGTAGTATGTGAAAATTTAGGCCTGGGATTTGATTAACTTCAGTGATAATATAAACCAATCCTCCTGCAGGAAATTTAAGTTACTTGTGCTTTTATTTAATCTGTATTTTGGAAGCTTCTATTTTTATCAGTTTTGCTATTTTATATTACCTCTTAATATTATCATGCTTACTGAAAACTGAATTAAAGCAGGTGTTCAGGTGGCTTTCATTTTTCTTTTTTAATGATGTACACATTATCTTTATTCTTACAGTGCAGTAACCTAGTTGGGTTTTTTGATTTGCTGGGTGTAAAACTGAAGAATATTGTTTGGAAGGTGCAATTTGGTTTGACTTGAGAAAGTCGTCTTCTGTAGTTGGATGAACATTGTTTGCCTTGTTGCCAATTCCTTGCTGAGTTTTTGCTTAATTATGATGCTTTTGCGTGTGGTGGGTTTTGTCTGGGTGTGAGATGTGGGTTTTGTATTTTTTAATGTGTGTTGGTTTGGCTTTTTAGCAGTTATCCCTACTTTTTGCCTTTCAGACAAACTTTTTTCCTATCTTTAGACATGTTTCTAGTTTTACTATCTGTATATAGCTCCTGTGGACTCTGAGAGGTTCTGATGAGAAGTAATTAATAAAGAACAGTGGCTTCTGGGCAAGAGAAGGAGGCAATGCATTTCCCTTTAAGTTAGGAGCATTAAAAACCTGGTGGTCTGCTCAGAGTACCTTGGATTTTTTTTCCCACTACAGTATTGTAATGACTCTTGTTATCACCGTGCAGCTTTGTGCTGCTTCACAAATCTTTCCTGTTGCAGAACAGACAACATGCAGCCTGGCAAATAAGTGATATTTTTTTTTTTTAGTGTTGGGTAGTATGTTCCTTTGCTAACACCACCCTTAGGTACAGAGGTCTTCTAGGCATATTGAGGTGCACGTGCACCAAACTGCAGGGAAGAACTGTGAGTGTGATCAGCCCCTTACCCTGGCAGCAGATGGCATGAGTACTTGTGTATGTTGGTGGTAGGGCGCTTTGTCTTCCTTACTTAACCTTCCTTGGCACCTGTGTGCCCCTGGGACGTGTTGAACCACTTCCAAACATTAGCTTGGGTGTGTGGCAGCTTGTATGCAGCTGGGGTCAGTACAGAGCTGCTGTACAGCAGGACATCTGGAACTTCACCTGCCACAGACCAGCAAGAGGCGTGCTCGGTGTGTGGGGCGTCTGTGCTGGGCCTTGGGTCAGCAGAATTTCCTGTATCCCCACCTGCTTGAGGGTGCACCACATTACCGAAGTGAGTCTCACAACATCTGTATAGTGATCTTATGGGAAGTGTAATGCATATTCTATTAATCCAAAAAAACAAAAACCCAGAATCAGAATAAAGGGTATTTTATAACCGTATGCCTTCTAAAGATTCAGGGAAAAGTACCTGGAGAATGCATTAAAATGTCAGCATCTTAACGTTACCATGTTCTCAGTATTGTTGAATTTACTCTGGCCGTATTGTTGTGAATTTTTAGCAGAGAGATACTATCTCAAACCACTGAGAGGGGGAAGCGCGCAAGAACCTAACATCCAAAACAAACATTTTTGTGTTCTTCACTTAAGGTGGGAATTACAGTGTGCAAAAGGCTCTTTCTTGTAGCCCTTTATGGTAAGGAGCTGTAGATTAATTGGCCTATTTTTGTGTTTAACAATTTCTGATCAAAAGGGCAGTGGCAATTCCAAGATACCGAAGTGGTTCCACAAAGTACTTCCAGACAGAAGGATCCGACTTTGTGCATATTAGGCAAATGTCACAGTTGCTTGAAGAACTTGAATTTCTGTTTCACTGAACCTTATGCCTTGTGTTCAGTGGTTAGAAGCAATGTTAATTTAGAAAGTGCCAAGCAGTGCTAGAAAAGAAATACTTTTAAGAATCAAAGGGCTCAGATCCGGAATTAGAATTCAGTCAGTGGCTCCAAGACTTCACTGAAGTGTCTTGAGGTCTGGCGTGGAATAGTTGAATCTAGCTAGCCTGTACGATGCATGGGGGAGTGAAGATTCAGTGAAGCCCAATACACTCCTGTTCCTTATACAGAAAGAAATAGTTTTTTCTGTACTGTTTGTCAAATACCAATGAGAGTTTCCACAAGATCAGGAGCTCAGGTTGGTTGAATCTGGAACTGGTCTTTTGGTTCTTACAGTGCTTTAGTCCCCAAAGTATTTGGTCGTGGCTTTGCATTCATAGTTGATGATTAATCCATGCAAGGCACTTGTGTTTTCTTTGTGGGGATCTGTGATCAAAACAACTGACATTTTGTACTGACATTATGAATACGAACAAAGAGAATCTTGGTCATCCTGACTCTTGAGCCATTTGTAAAATTGTACTGGGGCTATGTTTCCTCAAAGCTTCTGTACTGTTTTGGACAAAAAGTTTTTAATGCAGTTTTAGGGTTTTAAAATGCTGTTAGTACAGTATATTTTTGGGATGGTGTTTGACCTAAGCTGAAACAAGAATATCCCTGGATTCTGCTGCGGAAGGGAGTCAGGCTTAGGTGTCCTGTTAGGCACTTGTCAGAGTCCAGTACTCTCTGACCAGGTTCTTGAGATATTCCACACATGGAGGGTGTAATGTTTAATATTAAATTTACTATTTGAAGTTAGTTGATGTTACAGAGGATTTCTGATTTAGCAGAGTGATAGAAAATATACTGAAATCACAATACAAATGCAAGTTAAATGGAGCAAAATACAGTATTTGCAATATGCAGTTCAAATGCAGTACCAATGTGATCCTTGTTATTGACCTCTAGAATATGCTCACTGTCACGATGTTGGGTGTCCCCAGTCACCAGGAAGGTGTACATGGGTTGAAGACAGCTCAAGCCTGTTGCTGTCTTCGAAATTCCTTTGTGAGTAGTTTAATTTTTGTACTCTGTGTTGGGCCGAGCCATGTACTCACTCCCCCCATGCTGCTCTAGCTAACTGAGGGAGACATCCACTTTTTTAATGAACTCAGGGAGAAACATTTACACCACTAGCTGATTCACTCAACTGTAATAGTCAGATGATCTGCTCAACTGACATAGCTGTTTATCTAAAACAAAGGCCACCCTCTGGTCCCCTTTGTGCTGAGATAAAGACAGCTTCTTTGCAACAGCTGTGGTCAGTAACACCCTGCAGTATTCGGAGCTTCATGGGCATGCTGCCCTTGCTCATCTTCATGGAACTGCCTTCCATTTTGGGGGTTTATAGGTCAGTCACTGTAATGGAATGATCATCGAATACAGCCTTGGGTGAATTTGCAGGAAAAGTCACTTGTTGAAGACGGGAGAATCAGCTTAGACTAGACATTTTCATTCTTTGGGTATGATGATCTTTTTATCACTATTCTTAGTTTGCTTTTTACTGTGCAATATGCTTGGCATGAAGAGGTAGGAAGATACCATATAGTGTGTTCAGGCTTCAGGTTGGCATAAATGCATGCTTAAGTATTTTATGCGTCATATAAAGCACTTTCAATTCCACATCTAATGCGTTTCTGAGCACAAAGGCATTTATTAAATTGAAGAGGAGAAACAGACTGGAAGTTTGAATTCTATATAATTCAGTTTTTGTAATTGGATATACAGGGTATGCAGTGAAAACTGTGTGACTCACTACTGCAGTAGTGAGGACAGTTATTTCATGTATCCAGCTGTGGTGGTCTGAACAGCTCTGCTGTTGATCGCTTTCTGATATTGCTGTTTATTACTTATTTTGGTGTTGAGCAGAAGGGTAGCACAGCAAGCAAATAATTTAATTATTCCAGTGTTAAGATTTTTTCAATATTTGTCTTAAATGATACACTGGCCAAAACGGCTGCTGTGACTTTTCATTGTTATGGGAGTGGTGATGTTCTCATGTCTCATGCAGCTTTCAAAAGTACATTTAAAATATGTTGCAAATTCTGGAACTTTACAGTTGATAAATGCTAGTTTGTAGCATTCTGCCCCTTACTGTATCTCCACAAAGTGGGAAAAATTATAAATGTGGTCAAACATACTATTGTAATGCAGCAGTGGGTACAAAATTAACATTGGGTGGACAGCTTTGTTATGATACGGCCTCACTGGCAGATGTTATATTTTGTAATCTTCATTTCCTTTGCAGCAGGGTTTTTCTAAGTGATTTTCTATTTATTTTAAAAAAAAAACAACCAACATATTATGTGCTTCCTTGGAGTCTTGTCTCAGCATGGTGGCTGGTTTCAACTGTATTTGACTAAGGGACAGGGTAGTTGCAGTTCTCATCACAGTTTCTACCCAGAAAAGGAAAAGCCGGATCAGTGTGCACCACCGCTGTACCCTCCAGGTACAGTCCTCTAAGGTGGAAAGTCTACCACAGGGTTGCCAGGCTCACCGATCCCATTTAGCCTGCTGTTAGGTGAATGAGCTTGTGCTGTGCTCAGACAGCACAGGAATAAGAACCTGTCTGGCACTCAGAATGGGTGGGCAGATGCAAACAAAACTCATAATAGTTTAGGAAACAGGTAGCAAATTGGAGCTGTTATGTTAAAGGACCAAGGGTAAGGCTCGAGAGAGTGCCTTAGGAAATGGGGTGGGGGGGAGATGCTAGGGCCTGTGGGTTGTGTGAGACATTAGGAAACTCGTCTTTAACCCTGTTGCTTATAGAGGAAATAGTTCACTCTTGTTTATCTTTCATGATATGCATACTTTTTAAAAATAGCATCACCCACATCCCTCCACAAAAAAACCCAAACCCACAAGAAATCCCAAACCAAAGCAAAAAACCCCCCCCCAAAACCACCAAAAAACCTCATAAACTTCAGTTTTCACTTTTCCTTGGTCAGAAACACTTCTTCCCTAATTCTCCCACCTGTTGCCCCCCCCACCCCACCCCCTTAGTTTGGGTAAGGGAACAACTGAAGTGTATGTAGGACAAGGGTCAAATGTATAACCTTCCAATTAAGATTGGCTTTGTATGATACATTTACAGGCCATATAGTGATGAAATTGTGCCAAGTGCCAATTTTCCTTATAATTACAGTGGTTAAAAAACACAAATTTTTAAACAGTAGTTTTTTTCAGTGTAGAGTAAGATTAAATTGGGACAAGTGTACCATTTTGAACATGTGGAGGCCCTGAAACTGGTTTTGGAGATGTGATACCTCTGTCCTCTAATGTCACTAAATAATGAAAATTATGACACATCAGTTACAGTTTTATTTCCTTGTTTTTCAGTTCAGTAAATAAAAAGTCTCTAGAAAAGAGGCATTGGGGAGTTGACCATGTGGAAATATTCCACACAAGATAATCTGAAGGGTAATTGAGAAAGGAAAGGAAAGGACAGCAGTGACACTCACAAGCTGAAGAGGAGTATTTTTTCCCTTCGTATGGTCTGCTAGTATAATACCAGCTAAAATCTAAGTGCAGTTAGGTGGTTTTAGTGAAGGAAACACAATTTTAATTATAGCGTATGGACTGGGAATATAATGTTAAAGTGAAACGTAGCATCTTCTGTCCTGTGAAGGAGACAGTCCCATCAGTTTAAAAAAAAAAAAAATGATAGAATGTGGATGGCTGTTCTGAACTGCAGAAGTACAGCTCAGTGTAGTTCAGATGGGGACTACTAATACCCAAAAATATGTAGGAGCTATAGTGTTTGACTGAAATTTGCAGTGTGGCTCCCATTCAGTTGCCTTCCTTTCTGTATTGCATTCCTACAATTATGCTTTGAAGTTACTTCTTTTTTTGAGGGTATCTTATTTAGATGTTGCAGTTTCTTGCCTTCCAGGCTTATCTGATGTATGTTTTTAGATCACTTGGAGATGGAGTTTTTTTGATTAGTTTATTTTATTTCGTTACACAGAGGTCTTAAGTATGAGATCTGTAATACTCTTATGTGGTATTACTCTGTTACCTGTCACTTACCTTCTCCATTTATATTTCAGACAATGTAATAATTCTGAGTTAAACTATAAACCTAAAGTGAATTTCATAAATAATAACTTCAGAAAACAGTCATGCTTGTTATAAACGTGGACCTATGAAAACTGATTTATAATCGTTTTCACACTAGAGGGCACTAACATCTTATGAAATTTAAGCCCAAACTAGTTTTTACTCTCTCTGTAACACCAGTATTGGGTAGTCTTACTGTTTTTGTACCGGATGCCAAAGGTTTCAATTTCTTTGCAGCCTTTTATCTCTAGAAATGAAAAGTAATAGTATTCTTGCAAGGATGCATTAAAAGTTAGTATGTGGAGTTTTCCTGTGTGTGGTTGGTTTGGTTTTTTGTTTGTTTTCGGTTTGGGTGTGGGGTTTTTTGACTAAACAATAGTACGGGTAATTTGTGGAGGAAGTGTAAATTCCACGTGTACTCTTAAATTGCTTTTAATGTGGTAGTTCTGACTTGAAGCTGGTGAATAGGCATATAAGATAAGAAATAATTGGATAACTTCTTTTAAAAGTTATCTAATAGAGTTAACATCTGGAATATACTTTTTAAAGCTGGTAATCAAAGGAAAACAATAATACATGAACTAATATTGCAGGCCTAACTTTAACTTAGGGTTCATACATACATTTACATATTGACACCTGGTATATAGAAAATAGTACCAAAAAGGAAGTCTATACTACCAGTAAGTAATGGATTGCAATGGAACTTTCAGTTGTTTATGTCGTTTTTAAGTAGGTAACTTTAGAATATGTGTTTGAATCTAAAGTTTGGACCTCAGTGGTGTAGCCATTTTGAAAGTACTTTATTTTTGTTATGGATTTTAGACACGTATTTTGTTTAAAACGTGAATAAAATGGCTTCTGATTCTTTTTTTGCTCTTTGTAGGAATGGTTATCCAGTTGCCCTGGAGATGATCCTGCTGCTGTAAATGCGGGGCTGAAGATTAATGGTGTGGGCAGTATGGACCTAATGAACGGACAGTCAAGCAGTGTTAATATTGCAGCTACTGCTTCAGAGGTAAGGGTTGCAAAACTCAGTTACTGGATACCTAAGTCCATGAGTACTCAATTTTTAAAAATGCACCAGCATGAAAGTTCTTCTTGTAACAGATCTGGTGCAGCAGATTCTTGTTCTATGGGTTGATTTCATATGCCCCAGTTTAGATATGAATAACTTGAAGTTCTGACCTTTGTATATCGAAATAAAGCATGAGCTAGGATTTACAGCCTTGCTGTAGCCAAAGCTGCCTCTCTTATGTTCTCTTTCATCACATCTAGACAAAGAAGCTTTTCTTTTCAAGTTTTAACAATAATAGATGCCCTTAGCGCAATAAGCTTGGCTGGCAAAGCCTGTGGGAAATGTTCCCTTCTTTGACAGGTACTTGTGTGTGTGTGTCAAGGGGCGGTCTGACGCAGTAGCGCTGAAATAAGTTGTCCCCTTTGTCTCTTGAATGATATTCAGGCGTTAATACAGGTCCCCCTCCTGCCCACCAGTTACTGCCCTCTAGAAGTGAACAGCTCGTGGGTTAAGAGCGTGTGTATCAGCCAAGCAATGGAGATTGACCTCCTATGCTGATGCCTCTTATTTTGAAGTTAATATAGTTTTCCGTTTGCCATCTACTTGTTAAGGAAAAGGCGGGGTGGGTGAAGTTAGTACTAAACTTCTTGAGTTCTTTTTGCTGGGATTATGTGGGGAACTGTTGAAGTGTAACTGATTCCTAAATTCTTAGCAGTGTTGGAGGGTTTGCAGGACCTGGTTGGTTTTACATTGTTTTGGTTGTTTTCTTTTTTTCCCCTAAACTCTTGGAAATCACTCCCTCTTCAAATTTTTGTTGATGTTTTTTTTTTTTTTAATGCCTTGTAGTACTGGGATGAAGGGAACTGCCAAGGACTAATGCCAGATTTCTTGTTTAAATCGTGACAATCTCCAAGACCATTGTTTGTTTTTATATGGATTCTTGTACTTCCATTATCATTGTATTATGAATCATTGATTGACCATTTGTTGGCATACAACTGAAAAATTTCCTTAGGGGAAAGCTCTCTTTTTACTCAACAATATAGTATTGAACATTTGCATGGTGTCTGATTAAAACTGAGTAAAATATATTTTGGCAAAGTTACATGAATCTGCTTTCAGCAAGTGGTGTGTTTTTTTTCCTATGTCAACTAGTCAGGAGGAGGGAGGATGTGTAAGTGAAATGTTTCTGTAAGTATGTTAGTCACTGAAAATGCCTGTCTGGTTTGGAGTTTTTGGTGGTGTTTCCAAAGTTAGTGTTTTTGGGGAGATGGTACTGTTAGAAGAAAGTAACTTAAATGAGACATGATTATTAAATGAGCATGTATTTTCTTTATACATCCTTATAACAAGTGCTTAAAAATGGACCAAGAGTTTACGTCAGCTGACTGAATTCTCAAGGAGTTTAAATGTTCTTGTTTCTGTGAGTGGGAAGCCAAAGTAAAATTACGTAATGTAGCCCTAAAATACTGCTTTGTTAGGTTTTCAGGAGAAGACATTAGTACAGTAGAACTATTTTGCAGCATCAGTGACCATGTGCTATCTCTGCTCCTGCCTTGGCATCAGCAGACATGATGCAGGTGTTACTGAAAGTACAGCGGAACAGTGCTGAAATTTGGCTTCCACCAGAAGTGATCTGGTGAAGTAGTTGTTCATGTGCCTGTTGTGTCTGTGACCCATATCCGTGATCTTGAAAACTTTCAACATTAGCAGTAAAATTACACAGACTGTCAGAAAGTGCCTTCATTATGTGGGCCAAAGTCTAATCTTTTCAGCTTTCTAGGAGGTATCCCCCTGTGATGGTGGTTAGGATAGAGTGCTTAAGGATACATCAGTCTCAAGCATAAGACTAGGCAGGTCTTGCTTTGTGCTCAGTGTGTCTTGCCACAGCTGAGCTGGAGCTCCCAGCAATGGTGAGAATAAACTTTCTGCACCAATACTAGTTTTGTTTTCTCAAATCTCTCCAAACAAAGTATTAGTGGAACTGTTGTGGGAGCTCTGTCAGGGCTTACCTCAAGGCTGTGCTGTTGCTGAAGCATGTAGGTGTCATACTGTACTACAGGCAAGCGTATTGTTTGCTGAAAAAGCGTTAAATGCAGTACAGTTATTGACTGTAGTAACTGTGGTTCTTCATGATGGTTTTGTCCACATGTCTCGTCTCATTTCTTGTTTCTTAGTTGAGAGTTTGCTTTATGCCAGGTTTTTGAAAGTGAGAAGAAACTGAGAAGCAGGAAACATGCATAGCCTTCCACGTCTTCAGAGGAGAGTGTGGGACTGCAAAGTGATTGCGTGCTGTATGCAGAGTTCTGAAATAAGTATGCCTGGCGTTCAGCTATGATGCGTACATCTGGATGTGACATCTCAGTCTCAATGTGAAAAAACCTTTTTTGTAACAACTGAACAGAATGTGGGTTTATATCTACGTACTAGAGAAAGTGATTATCCATGGCACAGATGCATTGTTTTCACGTATTTTATGACAATGAAAATACGTTTGCATCTATTACTCACAACAGAGACGTATGAAACCAATAGGAAGTGTTAATTTCATACAAAGTGTTAATTTTTTGCACCATACCTGCATTTTTCAGGGAAGCTAAACTTTACATTGTAGATAGTAATGGAATAATATTTCAGGATCTGGTATTTTTTTGCAAATACGAATTACTAGCATTTAAAAAAACCTAACTAAAATTGTTTATGCTGTCTTCAACAGAAATGCATATGTAGCTCACAGTGTAATTATAAGTTTTAATGCTTCTAAGAGAAACAGGAAGAGATTGGTACTGTTCTTTGTTAACTTCTTTTGGGGCAGTCCTTGTCTTTTTCAGCACCATAGCGGTGTTTCTTCTGTTTGAAATTCATTGGGACTGTGGTGGTGGTGGTATTACCTTTCCTGTCAACAAAATTGGAATTTAATTATACATGTATATATACATGAAATGTAACTTTTATGTTCTGAGGAACTAATTTGAAATCCATTGAAATCGGTTTGAGTGTCTCTGATTTTAGCAGTCTTTGTCAGGAGAAAGTATGTTCAGTGAATGGCTTTTAACTGATAATTTGCCCAATAGAAAAATTCTGTCAACAGTGATGTTTGAACAGAAATTTTGCTTTTGGGAGCGTAAAAAAACAAAAAAGAGGAGAGAACCAATATATTGTCAGTGTTTTTTGTTTGTTTCTGCAGAAGAGTAGCAGCTCTGAATCCTTGAGTGAAAAAGGTTCAGCTGAACTGAAGAAGAGCTTTGATGCAGTGGTATTTGATGTTCTAAAGGTTACACCAGAAGAATATGCGGTAAGCAATTCAAGTAATTTTTGTTACTTTGTGTGTGAGTCGTCTTGGCAGCTTTTCCTCTGCTACTCCATTTCTTTTTGGTTTTGCCTAACTTCTGTCATTCATGGGTTTAAAAAATGGATCCTGCACTATAGTTCTTCATTAATGTTCTGCTTAATGTTAAGTGATCTTTTTGGGCTATACCTTTCAGGCATTTTTCATGTTCTTACGTATCATAGACAAAAAATTCTTAAATCTGTGTGATGCAGCTTAATTCCAACATGCATATTCTAATTGCAAGAATATACTTGATCTGTACTTGTTTTTTCTGGAGGTGTTTTGATTTTTAACTCTAATTCTTACATTTAGGGAGTGGTGTTCTTTCAGGCGCAATGGTACAGAATAATGAGTTGGATATCCTGCAGGATCAAGAACAAATGAGTAAAAATGTTCAACCAAAACATTGGGGTGTTTTGGTGTGGTTTTTTTTTACTCTACTTGTAGAGGTTGAAAAGAGATGGACCCTCTCTGAGAGTTTCAAGTGTGTTACTAGAAGGATTGCAAACAAACTATTGCTCTTACTACATTTATAGTTCAAGGGATGAGATTTATGATTTGTCCTGGGGAGATTATTGATACATGGTAGTATATATCACAAAATATTCCTATTAAGTTCTGGTTTTTTAATCATTAATAGCTATTTCAACTACTTATCAATTTAGCCATTAATTTTAATGAGCATACTGAAAATTTAAAGCATCTGGATTATGAAGGGGTACTTAGACATTAAATTCTTCTTGGATAGTTAATGGGTTTTATTCCTGACTGAGGTTCAAGTCATGTTTAGGGCCTCTTCCTTGCTTTGTTGTCAGGGGCAGTTGGTCAATGAATCACCTACTTTTCATGGGAAGATATTTTTGGGGCTGACTATCTGAGTTTTGTCTTGTGATTTCCCTACATAAAGGAAATCTAAGTACTTAGGGAATTTGGGGCTAGGGGCATGTATTCAAGTGGAATTACGCCTTCAGGCCAGAATAGCTACAGGTTCCTTTGAATGGCACTGCTATTTAGCCAGAGGTGGATGCTGTTGAGCAGCAGAGCAGATCACGTAGTCTCTGTGGAGTTGCTGTCACTCACTTGGACAGCAAAATATACAAAGGTGCTTTGTCTTGTGTTGCATTTCATAATCTTTTTTGCCTGCTGTTCTCTATTGTATAATCCTTCATCTCTCATGTGCAGAAACCTTTTACCTTCATGGGTGTTCTAAATGTTACCTATTTAGTAAATCTTGGCTAGATAAAAATGTATTAAAATCCAGTGCTTTTACTGTTAGCGTGTTATGCCTCAAACTGGGTAGAATTTCACTCACAAACAGGAATCTTTTAATTAAGCATTTCACATTACAATTATGAACCTGTGGTTGTATTTTTAGTTTATACTACCTAGTATAATTTTGCTGTTTTCTCAATTCCCCAAGAGAAGACATCTTTACTCTTAGCCTTCTCCCCTTTAAAGCATCTAGTTCTTCATATCAGATTTCATTTACTATAAATGGATCTGAAATGTCTTGTAGATAGAATTCTGAACAATTGAGCAAAATTGATGGTAGTCAATCTTCAGCCCTTTGGCAAGGTTATGATTAATTTCTTTTTCAATGTTTCTGTATGCAGTTACACTTCTTCCTTAATGTTTGTTTCCCCAGGCAAGTTTATCTGCTTTTCCAGTAGGGCTTGCTTGCTTTGAATGCTGTCTTTTTCTGATCGTTCTTGCTGTAGAAATAAGTAAATTTGCCAAAAATTTAGGTACCTTGGAGGAAAAGTACCTTTGAGCTTTATGCTTGTTTTTATTTTATTTTATTAGCCATTTCCTTGTTCCTCCTGGTTTTAGTCCTACTGTAACAGAGAAGTATAAAATCTTCATGTGGTTTTCAGTATTAACATGAAGACTACCAGAGCAATGCAGTATGGCCAAGCTCTTGAGGATACCAGCACTGATGAGATGTAAACCTGTGTTAGTAATGTTTTCATTATAGTAGTGGATATATGTCTCAAACTTGATATGGATATGCTACCAGTTGCTTTTTCAAAGTCTGAGAAGACTTCTAGTTTAGTGATAGCTCCTGTAGAATGGATGCAGTGCAGACTACTGTCATGTGTGACTTAGTGAAGGCTGAATTCTATTACCAACTGCAGAACAAATACTGTTTTAAAAGAAAGGTGTTCGGTTTTTTTTTTGTAAGTGGTAAAATGAGGAAGGAAGTTGTGGGCTGTGTACATACCTTATCCATGGAGAGAAAAGATAATGTGATAAAGCCAGTAAAACAGCAATAAAAACAAGTTGCTGCACAAGAGCTAGTTAGACAGCTGTCTAATTAATGGCTAGGAAACCTTGGCTTGGATGAAAAAGAATTCCAGTGCATGGGTAGCATAAAGATGAGAGTTAACTGATAAAGTCAACATCAGCATTGGGAAGTCTCATCCTCTACCTTACATGATACGTTGCATTTTGATCAAAACAGGTCATTGTGTGGGAATGGGACAATTATGATTCTGCTGGAGAAAGAGGAGCAAAAAGTCTGAAAGATAATTGAGAGATATGGTTGATAAGATTCATGCTAGTGGTTTCAGTACCAATATGAGACAGATGTCTTTTCAGCTCCCGCTGTGTTAGAGACATCACTGTTATTTCAAGACTTGATCTGTTTAGTCAGTTAGTGGGTAAGAGAAAAGTAGGACTACAAAAGCTATTGCTTGTAATCCTGTGTTTTCAAGAACTGCCTACCAAGTCAAAGAGAAGCCCAAGCATAAATATTTTTTGTGATTTTATTTCCGTGTTCTTCCCTTTGGCAGTCATCTAATGCTATCCTGAATGCACAGTCGGTTTGCTATTTCATGTAATGGCCCTTTGTTCAGTCTCATACTAATGTTCTAGCAAGAGTACGCCGGCCCTTCAAGGGGTCTAATTGAACAGTAATGGAAATTATTACTGTAATAGTCCTGTTATACTGTTGTTACTAACTGGGTGTTGCAAGTTGTTTGTAAGGTTGAAGGCCGCTTTAGAAAAGGCCAAGTTACAGCTGAAACAGGTGAGATCTTCAGGCGCAGCTGCTGCTGTTGCAAATCTACAGTTTGCTTTATCCCCCCAGCAGCTTACAAAAACAGTTTCCTGGGGGCGCATTGAATGCATGCACATTTCATAAATTTGGGGGAAAGAGAGTCCTATTCAATGAGTATGAAGTAGGACACGTTTATTTTCTGCTAAGGATTCTACAGACAGCTTTCTAGCTGTAACTAATAAGGAGACTGTCTCTGTTTTAAATACCTGCTTTTAGGCTGATCACTGCTCACTTCTTTATTAAACAGCAAAAAGCCACAAAACAAGTTGGTGCCAGGATTACCCACTGGTGTCTGGCCCTGCCGATGGAGCTGCTGTGTGTGTACAGGGTAGGCACAGTTACAGTGAATGCTGTCCATTTTTGTTGAAGGGAGAAGTGTGGTTTCGAGCGTACAGGGCACAATTTGTGGGGGAGGGATATGTTAATGGTGCAGTGGCAGTAGAAAGGGGGGACTGGTAAGACTGAAGGAAAAAAAGGAAAATTCTTGGGGACATGAGCTCCAAATTAAGATGCTGGCGAACCTCAGGTTGAAGAAATATTTATTTTTTGCTTTACAGTAAATTCTTATTCCTTAGGCTGCTACTGTTTAATTATTTGACTGTTTATTACTTTTTGACTCATTTTTCCATTTTATACTTCAACTTACCCACAGTGGTGTAAATATTTGAGGTAGAATTAAGGGAAGCGCAGCTGTATAAATCCATCGCTTCCCCCCCCCCCCCCCCCCCCCAGTTATCAAGAAGGATTCTTTATTCTTTGCCTTGGTCTCTGAAAGCATTATGAAGTAAGCTCACACGAAGATGTATGTGTCTTTCTTTTTGATTCCAGTTAAGTTTGTCAAATGGATGCTGGGAAAAAAAAATATTACTGCTTTTGGAAAAAATACACAAAGTTTATTTTTTAAATGTTTAGACAAAACAAGGAATTTTTCTCCGAGGCGTTCTTACGACAGTTAAATATCAATTTATCTGTATCTGAAGAGAGAACACAAGAGTGTATTTTGTAAAGGAAGCAGGTCCCAAGAGTTCTGGAACTGCATTTTGTGTGTGTCATAGAAGTGCAGAAATAGGTTTTGAGATGTGTGGGGCTCAACAAACTCTTTTTTTTTTTTGCCCCTTTGAACAGAACAGAAATAACTTAAACTGGCCCAAGGTTCCCCCCAGGAGAACTTTCTGTCTTGTTCAGGACTCTGGCAGATTCACAGTCCCCTTTGTGAGTTCCTGTGCAGCTACTGGTGTGAGTTGTGCTACGCGGTTCCTGGCAGCAGTGTTGGTTTTGGCCTCTCCTGAGGCTGGTTGTCGGTGGATTAGGGAGTATGAGGCAAGTCTGTCTGCTGCATCTGAGAGCAGTTTGAATCAATTGAAGTACTGGGCCCTAGGAGCTTTTGATAAAAAAGGACTTCTGCTTGCATGTGTTCCTGTTAGCTTTATTTTACAGAAGAATATTAAAGAATAAGTATGCTCCCAATGAGAGCAAGGAGAAGCAACTTTAATATAGCTCGTGGAGGAACTATTAATGATAAAAGTGTTTGGAGTGGACTTTGTAAGAAAACAAGTAGAGTTTCAACACAGGAACTTCAATCCCCCAGTGTTCATTTTGGACAGCAGAATTACTCTCCTACTGATGCAGTGCTTAACAGAGGCTTAGCTATTTTTTCAGTGAGGAAAAGTATTCTGGCAGCCCGGAGAGACAGCGCTAAGCCAAGTTGGAAGGCTTAAATATAATTCCTTCTAAAAATTCAGATTAAGGAACAATTTATGAAGTGCTGCTTGAACCAACACGGCTTCAAGGAAAATCAGAATATGGCAGTATTCTTCAATAACCAAAATGTAGACATTTGAAATTTTTTCATCTCAGACAGAAACTTAGTTTTTCTTTTCACGCTGAGAGTCTGTGTCCAGGAGCTCTGTGGGAAGTGCACTGCCCTTACAGTATAGGTACATGGCAGGAAAACTTGTAGTACATACAGCAAGCAGCCTGATAGGAGTTCATGCTTGAGAAGGTTTAGGGACTAGAAAGGTGGGATTATAGCCCAGATCAAATGGGAACTTTCATGTAGGAGTGTGGAGAGGAGCTCAATGCAGTGGTGTTAACTGCAACTAGAAGGCCTTAAATTACAGGTTTTTATGGAAGGAAGGTAATCCATATGTACTTACAGAAAAGAGAAGGAATTAGGGATTATTTTAAAATTTCATTTCATTGAGCTTTTCCATATTCCTCAAAGCAGTAGGATACTGAAATGTAGTTCTTGATCATCTGAATATAAAAGTTCTGGCCTGACAGATCTCCCTGAGAGAGGGGGGTAAATCTCTTTATATGTATATGAAGCTGTGTGGTAATAATTTCAGTATTCTGAAGTACTTAATTGTTAACAAGTCCAGCATTTCAGCACCCAGGAGAGCTAAAATATTTTAAAACTCGGCTGTTGGGGACTGTCTGCAGGCAAGGTCTTCCTGCTACATGCAAAAGCTCCCATGGCTGTACGGGGGAAAGAATTATCTTCCAACTACCATTCCAGTATGTGAATTGTGAGCTGAGCATTCACGATACTTGAAGATGGTTTTCTCCTGTAGGGCTCTTCAAGTGGTTGAGAATTGGAAAGTGTGTTAGTTGTACATTAAAAACATACCTTTCTAACGTATTCTAGAATTTTTATCTAGAATCTAGGGCAAACATAAACGCAAAATTCCATTCAGCTCTTCCATTGCCTCAGCAATGAAGTAGTACTTTAATATATAAATGAACTTGATAGACACATCGCTTCTGGAAAGGCACAAAATATAGTTTTTCTAATCTTTGTGTAATTAGAATGCTTATTAAAGTTATAAGTAAGAATAAGTTCAGTTTTGTATTGCACACATAATTAATTTTTTAATCTGTGCAGCTGACAATGCAAAAAACAGAGGTTATGGTTGGCTTGCTTCATGTAACAAATTGAGGTGAACACTTAAAGTTTTGGGTTTGAATATTAAAACATTAAACCACATTTAGAAGAGGGAGCTATCCAGGAATTTGTATTGGCTGGGTTAAGGAGCTGGAAAGAGAAAAGTTAGTGCATTGTATTCCCCCAGCTTTATACGCTGGGCATGATGTCATATGGTATGGAATATCCCTTTGGTCAGTTGGGGTCAGCTGTCCCGCTGTGCCCCCTCCCAGTTTCTGTGCACCCAGCAGAGCACGGGGAGCTGAAAGCCCTTGACCAGTGTAAGCACTACTTAGCAACAACTAAAACAGCTCCACATTATCACCGCTGTTTCCAGCACAAATCCAAAACATAGCCCCACACTAGCTACTACGAAGAAATTTAACTCTCTCCCAGCTGAAACCAGGACGCTCTTTCACTGCAGAAACCAAACTAGTAGCTTTGTTTATTGGTGTTTAAATTCCCCTTGATTTGGTCATGGTAGAAGTTTCTTGTTGTTGTCAGTTGAGCAGTGGCATCTAACGTAAATATCATAATTTATTTTCGAAATTTTTTCACTTCAAATGCTGTTGATTAGGATGCTAGCCTTTCAGTTTGCTTTATTTCTGACTTAGTAGTGAGTAAGCACCTTTAAAGGGGTAAAAATTCAGTTAAGTTAGACTTATAAATATGAATAAGTTAATGTTTAAAAAAATCTGTTTTGTCGAAGGTACTTTTAAAGTCCTGTGTGAGGTCCACTGACATATCTACAAACTCAAATGGATTCTTATCCATCAGCATAGGTATTCAGCTATCAGCCGCCTGCCCCTTCTGAATTGTGCACAATTTTTAGTGTGTTGGAACTTTTAATGGAAACTGCAAGCTCTCTAAGAAAGGAGCCTCAATAAGCGGTGTTTCTTCAAAAAGTGGTAATATGATACAGTGTTACTGAAGATTTATACTGCTTTTAGTGAAAAGACCACAATGTGTAAACCAAATGGTGAAAAAAATCAGCCTAATATCAATATGATACGAGATGGAAGAAGTTTCTTTGTTAAAACTTAGAGTATTTTGGTTCTCAGACTTGCTTTTTAAAAATATTGTAATGTACTTAGTAGCAATTTCAAATATCTTTAGTAAGGTATGGTAATCTTGAACTGTGGCATTTGTGTGGTTTTTCAATGTTAATATACCCATTTAATATCCCCATTAAAAATGTATGCTTTTTTTGATATGTGAATTCTGATGTGAAGAATAATACTCTGTTTCATAACTATTGGGTGGTGATGCTGTCCGAAGGTAATCGTTTGTTTAGGAGTCAATACTGAAGCCAGTAAATAGTCTAATTGAGCAAAGGTAGTTCAGGTTGATTAAGTGGACAAATCCTGCAGAGATGGGAAGAAAGGCAACACTTACTTTTAAGCATTCTCTCTTTTATGTGAACAAAGATTCAGATTTCTGATTCATTTTTATTGTACTGTTGTAATCTTGTTTTAGTGAGGAGGATTTGCAGTGAAATGTTAATAACCATTGAAATGCTTGGGTCTTTTGTAAGGATGTTTTAATACACCTTAATTTCAAATTTTATTGAAGTGCCCGTTCTCTTGGTTTCACCTTCCCCACCCCAACCAGTTTTCTAATTCATTCCTTTATTGAGAAGCATAGTGATACAGTCCATCAGCCACATATTTACCTAAAATGATACATTTCTGAGAAAGCTTGGTATACTTCAGCAGACAAACTACAGACTAGAGACTGGGTTCTTCACTTTAGAAATCAAAAAAGAAGAGTTAACTCTTCCTGTAAGGTGTGGCTGCTCTATGGTCAGGACTGGATCAGGTGAGAGAAATTAATCTACACTTTCCTTCTGTCCCTGTGTCTCGTGAGTGGTCTCTGCAGGTAAGAAAGTGTAATTCCTTGGTGTTTGTGCCTGCACAGCCATGGATACGTGGTTAGATGATTTACAGAACTGGGATAGATTTGCTCTTTCCTAGTGAGCGGGAAGTTCAGAAATAGCACACCCCCCAAATATCAGGCAGGTTTGTCCTATGGAGTGGTACAGACTTTCTGTGCAGTATTTAGATAAGTACTGCCCTCGCAGGGAAGTCCTTTTCTTAGGCATTCTCAATTTATCTTACATAAGTTTATATATTTATTTCTAAATCTTACTTAAAAGTTTATCAACTCCTTTTAGGATAAGTGTTCTCTGAATGCATCTTGATCATTAGCTTCGAATCCGTTTTAACTCTAGAAATTAGTTAGCCAGATTTTCCATGCCCATTTCTTAAATATCATGCTTTTGGAGAAAAATCTTGTTCCCCCTACTTGTAGAGTGTCTTTCCCTGCCCCCCAGTAAAGATATACCTTGCCTATTTGTTTCCTCAAAAGAGCCTTATAAGTAGATATATCAGATAAGAGGGCATACTATTAAATTGTCAAGATGAAGCTGTATTTGCTTACCCAGGTAACAGATGCTGCAGCTGATCGGTTGGTTGTTAAACCACATTTTTAAATGGTAGTTTGGGGGTGCATTTGTAAACTGGCATTTATTTAAATAGTTTATGGATATTAACAAATGGTAGGTACAAATAATATGCCTTATACCACATGCAAGCATACTTACGGTACAGGATCAAGAATGTCTTTATGAAAATTTTCTACAGGATTTACTGCTACAAAAGTGTTCAGATGTGCTCATTGGTGAACGTGTATGATCTTGTTTGTAGCTGAGAGTGTGGATTCAGTCAAACTGGTCTGATTTAATCTCACTTTAGCCCAAGACTAGAAAAATCTAATATAGCTTTAAAATGCCACTGTTTGGAAGAAGGAGCAGCCAACTAAAGCAGAGGCCAGGAAAGGAAGTTTGTAAAAAGCAAACTCATGAAGGGCTTTGTTACTTCTGTGATGTTGTACTGCAAAATACCAGATGATTGTGTCCAGTGTGTCAGTTACAGAAACTGGGAGAGATTTATATAACTTTTTTTATGGTCAAGTTTGATAGCTGGAATTCATACCTAAAAATAGATTTAGAGGTTATGGAGATCCGCTACAAAATGTAGTGTGGTTACTTTTGGCAAAACACATGACGACTTTTCTCATTAGAGCAGGCACATCGCTTTGCACCTGCTTTCTTTCAACTCGACTATCCCAGCTAAAATTTTTCTGCAAGGTTGACTTTATCTGAGAAGCTATTTTGCTGTCGAACGATGGCATTCAATGGAAATAGCAATTTGTGAGGGTCACAAAGCTGTCAGTGTGTACCATAGAGTGTATAAAAGGGAGAACCGCCGTTGTCAAGGAAATGGGAATAAAGCTATGCAGCTTACATCTGAGGAAAAAGAACAAGGGTTCTGGATTCACTGTTCAAAGGATATTTCTGATGTTTAACTCAGATGGCACTGGTATTTCTGGGCTACTTATATACTCTTTGAAAGAGATAGTCTCTCTTTGCTTGGACACATAGGCAGACAGCAATCCTAAATTGTAGCTTAAAAGAAGGCTCTGTGAATATGTTTCAAAATGCAGTATCTGGTCTCTGGCTCTGTGAATTCTTCTTTACCCTTTCCAAAGCTAAACAGACATCCCAGAGTGAAAATTTACTTATTGGTTCTGACTTGCTGGAAGTGAGATGGCTGTATTTATTTTTAACTCTTGCTGTGCAACGAACAGTTACTTAGCTTAGTTATTCAAATATGGTTCAAGTATTTATTTGAAAAGTTTTAGGGATGTTTCAATAGATCTGTGTAACACCTAGACTAAGATTCAGAGTTTGACAAGAAACTGCCCCTGAGCAACTCAAGTTAGCTCCTTGTATGCTTGGATAGCTTCTTATGTAGTGTTCCCAAGGTCAAACTCTGACTTGCATACATAACTGCAGGGTTTTGCTTCTGGGAATAATTTCTCATGATTAGTTTATTTTATTAAATGTAAAGTTTGGAGCACTTATTATCTGGTTTTGAAGGACAGCTCCATGGTAGGAGCCGAAACCTCTGAAATTAGCTACAAAATGAAAGTAAAGTAATAAAAGGAAACAGAACAAATACAGTTCTCATACAGCACAGCAATGTAATGGAATGCAAGGATAATTTTGAGCTTAACTTACAAAATTAATTTTTTTTGTAATTTCAGGGTCAGATAACATTAATGGATGTCCCTGTATTTAAAGCAATTCAGCCAGAGGTAAGTAGTTAATTGGTTTTGTTTTCAAATTTAAATGAAAAAATGTTATGCCAGCATATAAATTCTGGAGTTGCAAAATGTAAGTATGTCAATAAATCTTCATTTTTGTCCCAGTTCATATAGTCCTGAAACAGGTGGTTTTATAACACAGAAATATCTGGAACTAATAGTTTATTTGGGGAATGAAGTATTGGTATTTAAATATGTTCAGCTAGTGCTACAGATGAAGTGTCTGGGTTTTACTGTTTCTGAACGATAAACATCTTGATTTGACTATTCAGATCATAATGCTTTAGGTTTCAGCTCCTGATACCTCATCCTGACCTGTTTCCCCAACTAGTTCATATCTTTTTTTCTGGAAAAAGAAAAATGGCTGTAATGGCACCTTTTATTCAGGATGGGTGTGATCTGTGGATATACTGGGATAACACTTTGATGACTTATATACATTACATACCATTATTACAATTACATACAGTTATACAATTATATAAATTACATACAATACATTGATGACTTATGTTCCCTGTTTTGTTTTTCATATAATGCCATATTCCTTTCTGATTGCAGCCTGACTTGAACTGATGTTTTCAGAATCTTCACAGTGACTATAATGAATGATGAATTTATTTATCCTTATTTCTGTACAGTTAGCATTTTCCTATGGGCACTTTTTTGCACTTTTGAAGGTTTATTTTTCAGTTTATTGTCCACTTTATCAGTAGTGTGGAAGTCTTTTTTCAGCTCATTGGTCACCTTTAGACTATCATAAGCTTATTTTATCGGTAGCAGGCTTTTGTCATGTCACTCTTGTGGCATGCTGAAGAATATTTTGCTTCAACCTGCTGAATCTCTTCGTTGTGATTATTGATTTCATCATTTGCATACCCACAAATGTTTTGAAGGCTTCCTTTTGATCTGTACTTGAAAATGTTGTCACAATGTAGCTTTTCATGATTTCAGCAAGCTATTTCCCAGCCCATATGGATTTGTGTGGGGTTCTTGATTGGGTTCTTTGTTTGGTTTGTTTAAATCCTTCAAAGAGCTTCCCATTTGATCTCTCTGGCTTTTTTTTTCCTCCCCCAGGCATTCTTAGAATCCCTTTGGTTGGCAGAATGTTTATCCTGATCTTCTAATATATCTTTTTTTTTAAAGCCCTTTTCCAAAACTTTAAAGTGTTTTACCCTTTTATCTCCTTCTTCTAAATATTTTCCTCATGTCTGTGTTTGTGTACTTCTTTTTCTAATGTTAAGCATTACTGCTATGTAGGGTTCCCCTCTGCCCCCAAGTGTTGAAGTTGAATAAGCTCTGGGTACTTTTATGCAATTCCTCATCTCTAGTTACACTGAGCTTCAAAGTACTGGATATTGATAAATCAAAGACACCAATTTAACTAGTTAGGACTCTTCCTAATGATCTGCTGATAAGGAGATGCCCCTGCTTGAGCTTGATGGTAGTTTATTCTTTGCAATCTGCTTTCAGCGCTGCACAGGAAGAGCAGTCAACTATGTAACAAGCACAAGGAAGCAAGCAAGTTAGATATAGTGGCAGTGATCCAATACTCCATTACTCATAATTTGTTTCTCTTTTCGTGCTACCTCTTGTATCTCAGATTTTGTTGTGTAAGCAGACCTACAGAAAGCCTCTGGGAGAGGAGAAGAAACGTCAAGAAAGTACATTTAATTTTGGCCATTCTAATTCATTATTGTAAACCATAAAAGGGAAAACCAGAATAAAATAGTGAAACTTATCTAAAAGAAAAACTGTGAGAGAGTAGGTGAATATATCTAGAAAGTAATTCCTTGTAAGAATTCTGTATGTACTGCATAAGGAAAAATCACGTGGTACCTTCACTGGAAGATATCCATGTAAGAAAGTGTAGCTGTTTTGACACTTGTCAAGTGTTTCTACAAAAGCAGTTGAAGGCACTGACAGTGTGCAAGTATAATCTGTCCATCAGTGCTCCTTCACAGGTAGAGAGGCCTGTCATCTTGTCTGATGTCCCTCTAAATTGTGTTAATCCCCTATGGCAAAGGGGCATACAGATTAATTCTCAGGTCAGAAGAAGCTAGACAGAATTAAAATGCTTTCCTCCAGTTCTGCAGAAGGGGAGAACAGACATGGAACACTTAGACCTTTAGCAAACTCTTGACAGCAGATTAATGAAGTGTTGTAGGTTTGGAAGTTTCTTTGAAGTATCTACCAGACTCTGTACCATATCCATATCTTGATTCAACTAGTAAATCTTTACCCATCCCTTGCTGTGTGCACTCAAGCATTGTTGAATTTGTAATTAGGAAACAAAATTATGTTGAGCTGATTTCACCTGTATAAAACGGCTTCTAAACTGAGGCTTTAATGAGTGACTAAAAGGCATTGATAGAATTCGGGGTTTTCTATGTCAGTGCTAGTAGATACTCTATTTAGAATCAAATTTCACAGCTCTCACCTGCATGCATGATGGGCTATGGTGAGCTACATCTTTCCCAGTGTGCCAAGATTTAAAAACTGTGTTTTTATTATAGATTGTGATAATTCACCAGCAAATCTTTGTTATACAGGCTGTGAAACTCCGTCTGCTTCCCAATCTTTGTAGAAAGATATATGAATTAGTATTTTTAGCCTTTAATGTGTTTTCATTTGGTTTTGCCAAATAATGGTTCTGAAAGTTGTATTCCAAGATGCTTAATTTTTAAAACAACCAGAGATTAATTTTCACGATCTTTAGGGTATGTGAGCAGTATTCTTTAAATATCAGTTTTTCTTGCTGGTCTAAATTGTTGTGTTGCATCTTTTCATTGTGTTAAAATCTTAAAGTATTTTTTTTTTTAAAGCAACATCAGGATTTTATCTTGGTTATCCTAACAAAAACCAGAGCTGAATAACACTTTTTACAGCAATACATAGCAATTTTTCTTTTAGCATCAAAAGCAGTGCACATACTCATAGCACACATGTACTTCTACAGCCTTGTGTCTCTATCTGTACAAATATATATAATTTTCTCTGCCTATATTCAAATTTCCTACAGATACCATGGGTGCATGTGTGTGCTAGAGTTCCTATGCATCACCCACAATGTCCTGTTTCATGCTCTTAGGAGAAAAAGGGCAGAGAGGTTAGTGTAGCCCCCATAATTCAGGATTAAGGTACAGTGGATCACTTTACATTTAGCATGAGCCAGAAGCATGGACTTGAACAGTTACCATAGCTTACATAGTATATAGTGACGTGATCCTCTGCCTGAGTTTTAAGCAGACTGTATCACTCCAAGTGATACTGGAAACTGCCTTTCTTCATCATTAAAAATGCCTGCAAATTACTTCTGAGAAAAGAAAGTAGACGGAGTTACTGTTTCTTTGTTAATGAATAATTAGTGGGCTGCAGTATAAGAAATGAAGATAATAAAGAACACACCTCTGCTACATAAACTTCTGTCTGTTTTGAAAGCAGCTGATTTGCATTTTCGTTTTTAGGAAACGAAAATGGATGGAGTTCCCCAAGTCAATCATAGGATTTCCATCTATTCCCCATGAATTACAAGTGGTGTGTTAGTGTTTGTTCTTCTTCTTCCTTGTAGTGGTTGTGGCTTTATAGAGAAGTGGCTATAAAGCAAAAAGGTAGTCGTAGACTTGCTTGGTTGTGCTGCCAGGAGATATGTTAACATTAACTAAATGCCAGATGTCCCCTTGCAGAACACATTAACTTGCTTTTACTGGAAAGTCTGATTACTTATTTTACATATTTTAATACATTCTTCAAAATTATTTACCCATATGTGCTCACATTGAAAATCTTTTACTGGGATATTGTCCTTAACTTCGTTATCCTCTCTGCTTCTCTAGGCTAGGCAGTGGGAAAAAAAAAAAGTTCACTTATTGAATATTCATCTCTACTTGTTCTAAGGTTGTATAATGGTTCCACTATTAATCCTTGCTCTTTCTCCCCTCCTATTTTTGAAACTTTTACTTTGACCCTTATATAAAGATTTAATGAGAAGCACAGTCTCTTTCTGCCATGCAGTACAGGTTATAATTTAAGTGTCTGTATTATTTTGCTAAGGAAAATAAAATTCTACAGATTCAAAAAGGAATGAAGACCAAAATGAGCTATGAAGAAAGTTCAGCTTTTGTAGTCTTGATCCTAAATATTTCAGTCTTGCACCTCATTTGAAATAACTTACACAAAATAAGTAATTGGTAGTTGTAATTCTGTAGCTCCTGTGCTTGAGTTGACTGGCAGACTACAGAAATAATCCTTGTGAATACCTTGGGTTTGAAAATTGTGGTGGAAAAAGTGCAATTCTAGAGGAAGACCAAAGAAACATGCCTGAATTAGCGTAATGGAATAGGCAGCACAGCCTCTTTAGTGAAGAAATGAGTATATATATGAGTAAATGTATCTATATATGCATATATATGGTTCACGGTCTAAGAGTCAAACCTTGCTTCTGTGCCCAACTGAAAAGAGACCTCTGATTTTGAATGTATAAATATAAATTTGACCTTAACGTTAATACTGTTACTTAATACCATCTAAAGATTCTCAGTAATGATTCCTACTTAAAAATTACCATTTCTGTGGCTAATCACATCAGTGCCACAAAACTCAGTGCTAGCTAAGCCGGTTCTATACAATTGCCCTAAACATACAGTGCCAGGGCAATGGGTAACTTCTGCCTGAATTGTCATTGTTTTTCTTCTCAGTGATGAGAATTCAATTAGTACATGCCCTGAACTCCTAAGAAATTTCCACGCTTTCTCTAAACCTGAGGTGGCAATTAATTTTTTTTTTCTGCTGTTAAGGAAGTGTAATCATCAGCTGCCAGTAAGGTTGAATCACCTTGTATTCTCCCAAGTGCAGTGGTGTGATTATTATTCCAATGGAAACTGCAGCACTGAGAGATGCTGAGGGATAGAGAACGTAAGCAAGTTTCTGTTGGATGGCTTCCTTCTCCAACAGTCCGCTCCCCTTTGCAACAGGGATTTCTGAGGGCTGCGTCGTTGTCTTGTGCTTAGTTATTGAAGTGCAGGTATAAGGAGATAGGCGTGAGCTTTCCTATGCTGAACATGCTGGCATTTTCCAGGGTGGGTTTTGGTGGCAGAACTTCTCAGTGAAATTTGAAGGAATGGCTCTAAATGCAAAGCTGGACACCCCACATTCTTTCCAGTGTCTGTGGATGGAAGAGTCTGAGTCTTCTCTGACAAATACCAGCATGCCACAAACTTCAACAAGTGGAAGAATTCAAGGTCTCTCATAACTGGCATGAAGACTCTTCAGCAGTTTTGGGGCATAGGTTGAAAAGACCTTAAGAAGTTCCTCAGTAAAAAAAACTAGAAAACTTTAGAGCTTAGAATATCCAGATACCAAATTCTTTAAAACTATGGCTGTCTGAAGTGGCACAAACATTGAGTCATCTTACCTAAGTTATATGGTAGCTGGATGTGTAGTGTGATTCTGGTTTCAGTAAGTAGTTTCCAATGTGGTGATAAAACCAAGAGTGCTTCAGAATGGAAGATCACAGAATGGTCGGGGTTGGAAGGGACCTCTGGAGATCATCTTCTCCAACCCCCCACTTGAGCAGGCACACCCAGAGCAGGGGGCACAAGAACGCGTTCAGGCGGGTTTTGGATGTCTCCAGGGGAGGAGACTCCACAGCCTCCCTGGGCAGCCTGTTCCACTGCTCTGTCACCCTCACAGGAAAGAATTTTCTTTCTCGTGTTGAGCTGGAATTTCCTGTGTTCCAACTTGTGCCCATTGCCCCTTGTCGTGTCGTTGGGCACCACTGAAGAGAGTCCAGTCCCATCCTCTTGACACCCACCCTTCAGATATTTATAAGCATTGATGAGATCCCCCCATAGTCTCTTCTTCTCCAGGTTGAAGAAACCCAGGTCTCTCAGCCTTTCCTCACAAGGGAGATGCTGCAGCCCCCTGATCATCTTGGTAGCTCTCCACTGGACTTGCTGGAGCAGTTCCCTGTCCTCCTTAAACTGGGGGGCAAAGATGTGGAAAGAAAGCAGGAATAAATAAAAATGAAGGCTGCACTTTGCTATATGCCACTTAAATAATTAAGCTGTCTCTGTATTGATTATTTTTCTTGGTAGCACTGTGGAATAGGTTGTGTTCTGTATATATTTGCACCTATTCTTTATGCTTTTGTATATGAATAGAAGAGCTTATTTTGGTACATCTAGTTTTTTATTATTTTAATTAAAACTGCTTTATTGAAATTAAGTGGTCGTAAATAACAAGGAAGATGTTGCCCAACTGCTGATTAAGTTTTACAAAGAGGCATTGTAACTTTGTAGTTACAAAGTAATGCTTTTTCAGGCTTTACAAGTAATTTGTTAGATTGCTGAGGCCTACGGTTCTTAGGGTGACTTAAGTACAGGAACTATGTTGTGAGGTTTTCTTTGTTTTGTTTTTTTTAATCTTTTAAGCGGGTCCCCTTGCTCCCTTTTACTCCACAAAACTAATTGTTTAAGTGCTGAGTGTTGTTCAGCTTAAAATTGTGTCCTTTGGAAGGGAAAACTTGAAATAATGTTTCTTGTATTGTTGCTGCAAAAGATGACGATTTGGATATTTCTTTAACACAATATGCCAAGTTAAAATAATGGGAAATGGCTAGATTGAGTTAATGAGGTGTTTCTTCTCAGCAATTAAAAAGCAAAAGAACATGCTGCTCTTGCTAGCTCAGATTCACACTTAAAGCAGGATTTTCTGTGATAACAAAATGGATCCTGAATTATTTCACTGATTTCTAATAAGAGCTGAATTTTTTAAAAGTCCCTAATTGAACAAAAGATGAATTGTAAAAATTTAATAATTCAAAACCATTCGCCAATTACACTTGTGGAACCTCAATAATTCAGAAAAATAATTCAGAAAAAGTGTAACTATATTACTTCAATGTATTATTACTCTGTTATTTTGTAACTTTTGAGATTTGTCTCTTCTATATGCTTTTGGCTCTGAACACGTGTTATGCACTAATTTTAAAAAAATCAATTTTCATCCTTGTTCTCCCAGGAGCTGGCAAGCTGTGGCTGGAATAAAAAAGAGAAATACAGTTCTGCACCAAATGCTGTTGCTTTCACCAGAAGATTCAATCATGTGAGTGTTTTTTTTCCAGTGTCATTACTTGTACATATTTAAAAAGTCAGGGGAATTAAGTGTTCTGGCACATCACTTTTATTACTGATCACAGCTTGATTGCTTTAAAACTTAAAGTATCTGCTATAAAGAGTTCCTTATCTTCAGGATATACAGAAAGACCAGAACAGTACTGAAGAAGTAGCTGTGGTTTTGTTTTAAACAGCACTTATTGATGAAACAGGAAAATATTAAGTGGACTATTCCACACACACACCCCCCGCCATGCTGGCTGTCATTTACATAATGACAGAATCATAATTATATGTTAAAGGCTCACAGTACAGGATTTCTGGAGTAGTAATTAAATGTAACTTCTTTCTGTGTTAGCTGAGTGACTCTTGTTCCACATAGATGTTTTTGTGCCTAGAAATATATGCCTTTTGTCAGTATGGTTACCTTTTTTAAAAGTGATTCTGGGCAAATGAAAAATTCCAAACACTTTTTACTGTACAAAACTTTATGGTTTTCTTACTTTAAAATATCTCTGTGTCAAGTCAACTTTAAAAATAAGATCAGAATTTTGGCTTTCTCCACAACTAAAGCTGTAGGACTCCAGCTATATAGTAAGCCATCCAAGTCTCAAAACTGCAATGCTTTTTTTACGTAATGCAGTATTTTGTGTTTCAGATTAAGTAATTGTTACCCTCATCTCTCCTCTTGTAAATGTTTAATAATGTCTCAAACTTACAAGCTCTATTCCAGATCTATATTCTGTACCCAGTCTCAGATCTACAGACATCTCTGTTACCATCTAAAACCACACCAAACCTCTAACCTTTTCAGGTTTTTTTCCCTATCAGTTGCTGTGTACTTTCTCGCTCCTCATTGCTCAGATTCATGATACGACCAAATACTATTACTTCTCATTGACAACTTCTAGAATATTTCTTAACCTTCTAATGACTGAAATGCTTGCCTGGGCATAAGTTTTAGACACTAGCCTGATTCTCTTGACTGAAGAGAAAATGTTATACCGCAAACTTCTTGTGACCATACCATCTATTGAAATCTGGGTGGTTTGGGGTTTTGTTTTCCTGGTTTGTTTTTGGTAGCATTTAGTTTAAAATATTCCCAATCAAGCTTTTGAAGTTGCTTCTTTATTGGACTATATATCCTGCCTGAGGCTACTTCTGCACTAGTATTTTTTACACTAATACCACTGATATGCCAATGATTCCAACGTTTGCTGTCTTAAAATGGAATAGACAGTTTCAGTTGGAAGTGACTTACAGTGATCACCTAGTCCAACTGCCTGACCAAATCAGGGCTGACCAAAAGTTAAAGTATTTCATTAAGGGCATTGTCCAAATGCCTCCTAAACACTGACAGGCTCAGGGCATCGGCCACCTCTCTAAGAAACCTGTTCCTGTCTTGTTTATTCATGTAAGCTATCTCTTAAAAAAAACCAAAACAAAACAAACCTCCACAAACAAAAAATTATTTTGTGGTAAGGGCTGTGTTAGGCAGTGTACCTCATCGAAGACCTCACTTCTCATTTGTTGTTGTATAATGTACTAAAGAACTGCAGGAATTGGCTGAAGAGAAAATAAACTTCAGACTTATTAAAGAACTGGTAAAATATGGTTAGTAGCAAAAAAGGAGAGGAAACCTTATCATGGGCGTAAGCAATTGGCTGTCTGCAAACTAACCGTTTGTCATTACAGAACCACTGTTGAAAAATATCTAACCTGTAAAATATGTTAAGGACAGAGGGAAGGAAGGTTTGTCTTGTACAGCTGGCCAGAACCAGGAGGAGATACCTGTACTTAAATAGTAGCTATTAAAGACCCTGAATGTTGCTAAAATGGTAACTTTATTGTTAAATAGTGTTTAAAAATTCTAAATACAATATTTTTAGATGAACATACAAAAATTTCATCATCCTGGCAAAATCCCATTAGTTTATTATTGTAACCCTATCTTAAGTCTCCCCTTCTTATTCATCCTAATGACTTTTTGGTTTTGTGACCATTTTCGATTTAAAATTTTTTAAAGGATATTTTTCTATCTCTGTGGAACACTTATCAAATCTGTTCACTGGATTCTTAATTACTGGGTTTTATTCTTGTTTTTTTTCAAACTTAGGTTTTTATCAAAATCCATACAAAACTGGCTATATGCATACAACAAAGGCAGTAAGGAGAATAAGATGCTAGAAATACCTGCCTTTTAGTAATATATTTCTTCATAATAGTTGGTAGTCCTGTTTCGCCGGAAAGCATTTCTAGCTGCTGAAGGGAGCCTAACTATTTTCATTACCCCAGAGTGTATGTTAGATAGTTGTTAATAGTCACTGGCTGCTTCATCTGTCCTAACTTTCTTTTTTCTACTATGCTTCACTTGTTTCAAGTAACTGTTGTTTTTGATTGAAAGGCAGGTCAATCTGAAAGGAATTACAAAACTTACTATAGACCTTTGAGAGTCACCTGTCTTTGAGTTTGTTCAATGTTTCAATGGACTAAAAGACTATGTCACCATTTAATTTTTTTTCAGTATGGTAAAGGAAAACCTTGAATAAAATGCAGCACTCTGGCTTTGAGCAGCTGTATATAGAACTTCTTGTACTGTTTCTCTTCCCCCTCTCTTCCCTTTGGCTTTGCATCTGAAGGTCTCATTAGAAAAGATGTGGTTGGAAAGGGACTAAAACTTATTTATGAACTCTCCACTTCTGCACCTTATTTTTGGGGAACACCAGAAAGGCAATAAACATAGAAACAGAATGTATTAGCTTTAAGATTGATGCCATGACAGGGGTTTATGGTTCTCTTCAGATGTCACTATGTAGCCATTCCATATAGTGGTATGTATACAAATATACCTGCACATTTTCCTGCCATAAGGTTTACATTTGTAATTAAGCCTCACTCATTTGTGTGCTTTCTCTACAGCCATAAAAGTTGGTTGTGTTCCTCTGTCAGCTGGCAGGTTCCTTCACTGATAACACCTTTGCCAATGATTTAAGAGCCTTCCTAGTGTCTTGAAAATTTTGTTTTCTGTTGTATTTAAGCTCCAGTGAAGAACCCAACTGACAGGATCTGTCCCTGGCTTTCATTTCCCTATGGGGCTTCAGATGTTGCATTGGCTGTTACAGAACATTCCCTTTTTTTAGATGCCTGTTATTGCTGGTTTTAATGTGTAAAAGAAAAGCACTGCCAGTAATCTGAGTTGTCCTTGGGACAACCTTGAAACAATAACAGTGGCGAAATCTAGAGCATGTCTTTGCTGTGTCAGTGAGTTTTGTGGATTCATCAGTGTAATCAGGACAGGCTAGTTTGAGGCTCTACTCCATTGATTATCTCCAAAGAAATGAAAAAAGGTCTTTTTATATCAGGCAGCCAGTAAGTACTTGAAGCCATTGCAATTCACCATTAAATGACCTGGAACGGGACAAGTAGCTTCTCTTTGGTTTTCACATTTACAGCCCCATCGCATTCAGATATTGCAGTGCTTAGGCTGTCTCTTGGATTGTATTTAAAGCCAAAAGATTTGAAGGCATTTCTAGGTCTTCTTTCATATTTCTTTTTTCTCAATTGTTTCTGCTCCCTATAAGGTGTCATTTGAAAAACATTGATATAGAAGTTGTAGTGGCCTGTAAGAGAAATGCTCCCTTGAAGAGTCAAAAATAGGTAATAAAGAGGAAACAAGTCCAACTATAACATCTGCTCAGATGCTGGGTGGGTTTGCCTCTAACCAATTTTTTTGGCAACTGCTGCATGCAGCTTTGGTGGCTGAGGGACATACCATTTGCAAGAAGCTCTTCCGAGAAGTTTGCATCGGCCTTTATTATGGCACCAAGGAAAGTAATCAGTCTTACTTTTGAAGTACAGTGGGAGTAGAGAGGGGAGGAAAGAGGGGCAAGTATTGTTTCAGCCACAGGTTCCTATTATTCATGTCAGTACCTCAACTTTTGACTTAATGAGACAGTACTTTGGATAACTTTTGATGTGGCGTGGGCCTACGGTTCCAAATGTCTCGTTGCAGAGGGCTCATTCATTCCAATAGTAATGTTGTATTTCTATTCACCATCCTTTCATGAGCAATGAAATCCAAGAATTCCTATGGGATAGGCAGCGGCAGCTGGGAATAAAAAGGCATGGTGGAGTTGGCAGTTTTCACCTTCCTTGCCTGGTTTGCCTTCTCAGCATCTAGTTCTTACCCCCAGATGCTTGCTCAGCAGAGTGTAGTTCCCGTTAGGCACCTGCCCCATTTACTTAGGTCTAAGTATTTGACACCCCCAAGATAACTAATTGGGGAAAATCATTGTGACTTTTGGCTTTATCAGGCATGAATACATTTCATCAAACTTTTGTTAACCTCTGAAATTTCACTGGGTTTAAATTATGCATTATACATCTGTCTTTCCTTTTTCCCTCAATGTGCCAAAAGAAAACCATGAACAGCTCTCTTTTTGTAAGTAAAGAGAATATTAAATCACTAACAGCTGCTTCATGGCAAATTGATCTGCTGATAGCATTTTGGAAACAGTAACGATTATGTGCAGTTGATTGCAGCCCACTGAGAATGAAGTAGTGCATTTCCAGCATTAGTTATGTGATAATTATATGTGGTGCCTGTAAAAACAGATCGAGTTCAGGGAAGCGAAATCAAATGCATCATTCCATGCCAGGATTCTTTTATTCTTGAAGAATACATTGCTACGTGGTACTGTATAGATCTACACATCTACTATTAAGTATTGGTTTAAAGATGTTATTTCTTTACCTAATTTTTTAGAACTCTGATCTCTGCCTTTTTCAGCTTTCTTCCGAAAGCTGAATGTATACTTGCATACTACTGCTGTAACTGCTAAATCTGTCAGTGCAAAATCAAGTTTGCCTACTTACTAAGCCATTGTTCTCTGCCTTTTGAAAATAAGTGTTTATCATAAATTTCAAACAAGTGGGAGAAGTGTATTTTTGGAGATTGCTGTTAGGCATTGATACAAAAACATTTTGTAGTTCATATAAAGGTAACAGTTGCTCTCCTGGTTATAAAATTATCTGTATTAAAACCCTCTTTTTTTGAGGTTTTTATTTAAATGGGAGTGGAACTGTGCTGCCATGGAGCTTAAAACATTACAGAAACTTGTCCACTAGATTCAATACATTGGAACAATGTTAAAGCAAAAGATGACACTTGAAAGGCAAGTTTTGTTTTACTAACTCTCTGAAACTGTGTTTGGTGGGGCGGTTGTTTTTGTTTTTAACCAAATGCAAACATTATGTAGGAAAGGAAGTTTGTCTTGAATATTGTAGTGTTGCTGAGTTGCAGTGAAGTGTGATAGTAAAATTTTACTGGGGTCATCAGAAATTAAAAAATGGGTTGGGGAAGAAATTAGTCTGCTTCCTTTGGAAGCAAAACAAAAAAAAGGCAGGGATTCTACCTTAGCTGTAATGATGCAAGGTCGTTACTGTCTGTTTTACATTACATGCCTGTTGTGTAGCATATCAGAATGTTTTTAACAGGTATTTGAAAGAATGATCCAGAAACTCCAGTAAAGGGAGTGTCTTGAATTTGCCTATCTACTAATTAGCACAGAAAGCACAATTAGTTTTGGAACTGACTGCGAAGTTAAAAGCCCAGTATAACAAAATCAGTGTTTCAGATAAGGCAAACATGGGGGAGTTTAAAAGCTTATGCTGTAATTCAAAAAAAGATATGTTCAAAAGTTAAGCTTGTTTTTCTAGGTTGACCTTAATAGGGAAGAATATACCCAAATATACGTCAAGGGTTAAATGCTGTCTTGAACTGGTAGCAAAGGCATTGTTGCCCAAAGGCTGTGGGTCATCTACCTGATCGATATTAGTGGGACAATGTGAGAAATAATATTTAAATGCAGTGAGAGAGGACTTGAAGCAAAATAACCACAAAATATATATGGAACAAGTATGTATGATTTACGTGAAGAATGAACCTGGATAATATAAAAAAGTGGCCTACTGGAACACAAGGGTTTACTTAAATTGTTTAGTTTTTAATATTTGGAATACATTAGATGATGGTGCTTGAGAATCGCTCTGTATTTCGAGCAAGTGTTTAATGGTCTGGCCTGCCACAAGCAGTCTCCTATTTCATTGACACTCTGTTAACTTGAGAACAAAGAGGTTTGGAATTTTAAGGCACAGCAATACATGTGTTATCCCTACCTGATTCTTTGAAATGAAAATCTATGTTAAATTTTAAAATTTCATTGATCTTCAAAGGGAAGGCATCTCCTTAGAAACTCGTTCATCAGTCAAGGGAAAACTGGATTCCTCAAGCTGTGTAACTACAACAGAGCATCAAACTGAGGTTTAACTTTTTGACAATATTTTGAAGTACTGTAAAATACTTTAGTATTTATATATTCAGTACTCACGCATTTTATAGTAATGCTGTTTGCTCAGAACCACTTTTTATCAGGGTAACACAGTTTACCTGGAGAGATTCTCTTTTTTAAAAAGAAAAAAGAGAGAGAAAAAAACCACAAACCACCACAAAAAAACCCTGAGCTCTGTGGCTATTTCTTTCCTGGCTAATACAGCCTTAGACAAACAGACCAAAGGAAAGCAGCTGTTATGCAAGACACTTGTGGCTTTTTTCGTGGTGTTTTTTAGTTCTTCCATTTTCCAGTTCCAAAGAGCTGTTGTGTGTTTTGACATGTCAGTTGTCATCAAGTCACTCTAACTTCACTGAAAATGTACTAACTTTGGATGTGCAGATCTTCTTGTGCTATTCTGCACAAAGAGCTGTCACTGTACAAAGTGAAACAGGATAAACAGGATATTTCAGGGTTTTTTTAACTGAAATTTTAGGCAGGAACCTGAATATATGCGCAGTGATAGTTTACAAGATGTAGTTCAGCATCACTCTTAAAAATCACAGCAGAATGGTTGAAAGATGTTTATGTATGAAAGCATACATTTCTTCATACACTATTATTTTCAGTAGTTCTGTAAATAGCAGTCACACTGTATCTGGCTAATCATTCATTTTTTCCTAACTTGTGAATACATGAATAAAAGCTACAGTGTTTGTTACCATTTGCTAATTCTTTGCTCCTGTTTTATTACAGTCATTAAGGTGTTTATTTTCTATCATTCTTTGTGCTAAAGTATATGAGGGCAGAGGGCGTGGGGGGAGCAGGGGAGAGAAAAGACGGGAATTCAGACATGTTAACAAAACACTTTCAAAGTATAGCTTTTATGAGGCATTCATGTAACTACGAAATGCAGCAGCCATCCTTCATGCCATAATGAATATAACAGCGATTTTTATGCAACAGCGAGGTCTGTCTTATAAAACTTAACAAATTAGTATGGCAGCATGCTGTACGTTAGCAGTAATTGGCATAGCCAGCAATAAAAGTACAAAGTATAAGTTCTAGGTTATAGCAGAAGATTCCTACCTTTTATTCCAGTTTTGTTCAGGTGATATCAATCTGATTATTATCTTTATTCTGAGGTGTTGAAAATTTGGAAATGTCAGTGAACTGTAGTGGAAGCTGTTCAACTCATCTGAGAATTGGATAGTGCAGCTTTGAAGGTGTGGAAAAGTGAAATCAAAGAATGAAACTCAATTTTAGTTTTTATATTCCTCTACTTTTGTAGAGACTCAACATTTCATCACTGTTTTATTTTCTTGGGAGAATTTTGTTTTGAAGTTTGAGAGTTTTGTAATTGGCTTTGTGTCTGTGAGATCTCATCCTCAAACTTAGCCTGAAACTGAGTCTGTCTGCATAGATTGTACATGACTGATTCTGCTGGGGTTTTTTTGAGGTGTGCTGGCACCAGAAGGGTTTTTCTCATTAGAAAATCAGCTTCCAATGTCTTCATATGCAACTAACTGATGTGACAGATTTTTACAAAGACAGGTTCTAGCCACCCACACACTTACTGAGAAAAGCAGGCACCAGAACATGCGCCCTCCAACAAAATACTGGAGTGCATGGCTACAAGTTATGAAATGGGGAAGGTGAAGAGAGTAACAAGATAAATTGTTAAATATAAGTTGGATTTATTAATTTGATTTAATCAACTGCTTCATCATGTAATAGTAGAAGGTATTTTGCGTAAGAATGAGCAGAATAACAGAGAAAAACACTTCAAAGGAAGTTTTTTGTTAGTATCTGGCTTATACTGGTTGGGATTTTATAGTATAAGCATTTGCATCTTCTAGTATATATTCAATTTTATAGATGGATGTTGAATGCGGTGAGACTTTTAATATATTACTCATGAAATGAAACTACTAGAAGTGTAATGTTGAAGCTCTGTATTTTAAAAAAGGCTTTTCTTTCTTTTTAGGTAAGCTTTTGGGTTGTTAGAGAGATCCTACATGCACAAACTTTAAAAATAAGAGCTGAGGTTTTGAGCCACTATATTAAAACTGCAAAGGTAAGAATTTGGATTGGGGATGGGGGATTCACCATGATGAAAGTTTTTATGCTTAAGTTGGTCAGTTCAAAAATATACATGGGTAAATATTTATCTGATACCTGATTTAGCTGTGGTTGTATCTGTTGACATGAACAGCTGTTCAACTTCTGTGTGTAACAAAGTTGTCAGAAATAGTGACAGACCAAAGGCCTGAAATGGAAGCCTTTGTTTACGAAAAAATAGCTTAACTAAGGAAATGCAAAGATGTCTTATTTCATATATGGTTTATTAGACAATATAATTTACTGGATGTGTTTTCTAATGTTGGTTAAAGCAAAGCACTGTGTGTAGAATCAGTTCAAACAGCAATAGTCAGAATAAAAACAGTTTGTTTGCCTTTACTATTGGAAGAAAAGGATGTGTTATTTCTTATTCCAATTGTGGCATGAATATCAACCTAATAAATACTGTTTCAAAAATATACCTGACCTCAGAAAATATTTTAGAGCTCTCATCCTGTGATATCTTCCTGCAAGCCTTTCAGACTGACATTTGTAAGAAACGGGTCGGCAAACCTTGACTTATGTGTAGATGAACCAGAGCCCTGGCCCTTCAAACAGAACTAAGCTTTTTCATTGTAGTGTGAAGAGAGGGACCTCTTTAAAGTTTTTGCTGTCAGGAGGTGGCTGGCCATTGCTACAGCTAAGTTCTGTGACTGCCTCAGGCTACCTGCAAAAAATAAGCAAAATTCTTGTTAATTACCTTGGTATTCATTTTGCAAATCCCTTCCTTGTCTTGATATGGATCTTTTTAATGAAGTAGTATTTTACTTCTACGGGATTTGACTAAATAAATTGTGAAGGATCTCTCTCAAATATCCCTTGGTATCTGGTGAGTTAATGTATCTTCATCTCATGTATCTTCAAAAATCAGTTCTTGTTTGAAATACAAACATAAAAAATTTGCCTTGTGTTTTATGTCCGTCTGTAGAAGGAGGGAGGTTCACCCATGTTGTCATAGTGCAGAACCCATGTTGGAAGCCAAGTGGGGTCAGGTTTGGTTGGTGCTTGGATGGGACTTGCCAGTGCTGGGTGGTGTAGGCTCTGCTTTGGGCACAGCACATGCCCGATATCACAGAACATGCCCGATATCATTAGTGGAGTGCAGACAGCAGTGTCTGCTGAAATGCTGCTGGTTTTGAGACAGTTATGTGCTCTGACAATTAGCTGAGCTTTGCTTATCTATGAGTTGTAAAGACCACAATTACAAAAAGCAAGAAACTATATTTCACATGGTTTTTATATCTGTTAATTTACTTTATATATTATTTTGGCTTTGCTTAGATATAGCTGCTAACATGAAGTTGCTACAGTTAGTGCCATTTGAAGGATTTTCTGTTTACACCAAAGTTGTTATCAAAGCAGCTTGGTGCCTCTTGGTTACGCTAATTATCTTTTCTTCAGATAAGCTGTAAATCCAATCTACAGTGAATTCTTTGTGCTGACAGCTATCTATTGTATAGCTAGCAGTCCTTTAACGGTATCTCATGCTGTATTTCATTATGCCTGAACTAATTTGACTTAATAGTTGCATTCGCCCGAGGTTCCCAGGTTATCCTTATTGGTTCTGACTTCCGTTCCAATGCTGGCAGCAGCTGCAAAAGCCCTTTTTTCATTTTTGATCAGCTACGCTGTCATTTGGGTTGTTGCATAAGTGCAGGGACAAACTCCAGCAGTACTGTTTGGAAAAATAGTAGGACTATAGTATATGACAAATATCCACCCTCACCCCACAAAATACCAATTGCCCTTTACACACAACTGCTAACGAATCCTCCCAAAAGAGGATTAGGAGAGAGAAACACTTCTTCAGTAGGTATGGGAGGGCTCTCGTTTGTCAGTAGATGTGCTGGAAATGTAGGGTCCTGGGCACCCAGATTGAAATTGCTACTAGGGTGACCTAGTAGCATTAAATGTGCCATTTCTGAGTAATACCTATGAGGACTTTGTTCCATAAGAAGCTGTTAGTTTTCTGGCAATGTGTGAAGTTGAGAGAGAATCATTTGCCCTGTTCCAAAACTATTAGCCAAAATCTATCCTTGCACTTTTGGCCTTCCAAATATAAGGTCTCCTCTGATATTCAGCATTTATTCAGAATCAAGTTAGACTAACTTTTTTGTCCTATTATCTCATGAATGGCCTCTTAATCAAGAAAACTTGGGTAAACTGAGTTTCAGGTAGAAAAGAAGATTTCTACCATTTCTTGAATAGTAAGGGTCCCTTATATTATTGTATCATGTTTCTGGCTGGAATCCTAACCTACCTTGGTGAATTTTCCAAATGGGTTAAACAGGATTTGCAGTACTGTGATTAAGTATCCATTTCGCTTTATCAAAGTCTTTGTTAGGGGTGAAACCTCGGGTTTTGTGCACTTTACGAAAAATCCCCGAATGTAGTTCAAATCTCTGGGTGCTCAGCTCATAGCTATCAGAATAATTGATATTGCAGAAGAGCCGAAGAAATGGCGTTTTCTTATGGATCATTTTTAAGCTTTTGTGACAGTAGTACCAGTAGTAAATTGGCCAAGGCAGATTAATGGTTTTGGAGACAGAGAGAAAGAAAGGGGAAGGAAATTACAAATATGTAAGGCAATGCACTTATGTGCGGTGTTCTGTAGAGTTCTTAAGAAAATTCTTTTACCCTGGTGTCTTCTGTGTTCAGTTTTGATTTCATTGTTCCTTTCCAGTAGTTACTTTTAGTTGTTACACCCCAAAAACTGTCTTTCAGTGAGGGGAGTAATCCAGGTATGTGACTTTTGATATTTACCTGCTTGATTTCATCCTGCAACAGTATTTTTTTGTGCTTTGCAGCCTTGGCAGCTTCATAAACCTGCGGTGCCAAATACATTTACAATATTAAAAACTGCCATGACTACATCATTCACAATTGGGTTATCCTTTTCGGCATGTTAAGTTTGAAAATTCTGTTGAATGCTATGAAAGGAATTTGTGGGGTTTGAATGTCAGAAAACTTCTGGCACTCAGTTATGCGTCCCAAGATGTATGTGCATATAGGTTTTGGTTTTGTGGTTTTTTTTTTTTTTGTTGGTTGTTTTTTTTCTAAGGACTCTCTCTGGGCTATGAAACAGCTAGTGTAGTCTAATCCAAAACTGTAAAGATGCAGTAATGAAAAATCAGGAGGTGCCAAAAAGTGGTACGGGTGCACAGCAGTTCACTGTAATTAACTCTTCATTTTGGAAAATGCAAGATTTCTTTTAGATTGCTATTTATTCTATATTCATTATTGACAGCACTTGGAATGTTGTTTATTGTATATATTTTTGCCCTCAGAAACTGTATGAGCTGAATAATCTGCATGCTCTTATGGCAGTTGTGTCAGGCCTCCAGAGTGCTCCAATCTTCAGGCTGACTAAAACGTGGGCGGTAAGTGAGCAGCAGGGCAATGAAGGGGTTTTAATTTATTCTTAGGAGAAATACAATATTCTGTAGCTTGTTTTCAAGGATGCAATAATTATTACCAATACTTTTAATCTTCCTGTACTGCGTACATAATGTTTCTAGTGCCTCTTAAGTCTATGGTTTCTTGTGAGTTTCTTTTCCATTCTGGCATAGAATTATTTTCCTTTGAAAAATGGTTCCCTGCAGATTCTACTAAATGCAGAGGCTTCTAATTTGGCCAGAAGCTATTCTGTATTTAGTTGCTGGAAAATTATAAATGCCAAAGTGGGTCATACTTTAATCATTCAGGGGTTTATACTGTTGGATTTTTTTTTGCTATGGAGAACAGATGTCCAGAAACTCTTGATTCAGTTTCCATAAAGAGATTTGTAGTTTCTCTGACTGATAACTATATCTAGCATTTTTTCTCAAGAGTTTTCAGAATTATTTTCATAGTTATAACTGCATTACACAGTATATTTGTAGGTCTGCTTTTGTACAGCTATGAAAGAATGGCTTTTGGAAACATTTTTATTTTACATCTGTTTCTTGACTGGAATTAGTATTATTTTTGTGTAGTTGTATCCTTGATCAGAAGAACATTAGGAATGACTTTTGCTCGTTGATACTTCAGAGCTGAGAAAATACCATGCTTGTTTCAGCCTTATTGTGTAGTTACCCAGCTGTGTAAACAAATGAACTGTGACATTAAGTGTGCTAGAAATAATCAGGTGACTGAAATAACTCCTATGCGAGGATCCATATAAATAGATGATTAAAAAAAGAGCTGGAAACTTTCACTGAAGACATGTCAGCACATCCTCTCATGTTAGAAAAAGTTTCTTTGATAACTGAATGATGATGATGTTGTCAAGTTGATAAATGTTATCGAAATGGAATATAATTCACTCCTGCTGAGCTACTAATCTAGAATTCCGTGCACGTGTTGCAAATGCACAATTAAGTAAGAAATCATTTCAAAATACCAAAAATCTCTCTAAGGAAGTCTTAATGAAGTTAATACTTCAAAATGATCTTGAGGAGAACTGTTGTTTTGCTAGTTTTGTCATGTTGATGAACTGATGCCTCAACAGTGTTTATAACTGTGATGCCAAATTGATTTTTTTTTTTTTTGGTGCATGACTCAAAACAATATATGGCTGTAGTTGACATTTAATATAGCCATATTAGTTATACCATAACTATGTCATTCAGAACTAGGAATTCCCAGTTTCTTTTCCTGCGTGGTCAACCAGAAGTCCTGTTTTGCACGTATGGTGATTATTTGTGTGCTGTTGGCGTATATACCAGTTTTTAAAGTTTGTCCCCCTTCCAACCTCTGGAATGCCAGGTAACTTCTCCCACATTTCTGCAGGTGTTTAATTTCTAATACAGTCCCAAGCAAGTCAAAGCCTTTCATCATCCTATATAAGCCGTTGCAAATTCAAGTTGCAGGATAGCTCTTAGCATTCTGCACTGCAAACTGCTTTGGATGTCTTTCTCTTGAAAGTTCAGTTCATAAATTCCTGAAGTAATTTTAAGCCTTTGGCTTTCTGTATCTCGAAAGCAGGAAAGATGTGAAAAGGCACACCAAGCCATTATTTGAGTCACCAAGTCATTTGAGTAAGTTTTACAGTAACCTTCCAAAACCTTCAGTAAGGAAGGATTTCTTCTCTGTTTGAGATAGTTTGTAGCAACCCGCAATCAATCCGACTTACGAAGTTAGGAAAAGAACCGCAAGTATATTCACTCCCTTAAAAAAAAAAAGGTCACCTTATATGGTTGGAATCTAGAGTTGAAAGGAGCCATTAAATATTTGCTTGGTAATCTAATGTTCCTAAAAAAGATGAAATTCATGTCTTCTGACGGTATGTCTGAATATGTCTGAAATTTGTCTCACTCACTGCCTGCACACACTGGAGAACAGTAAATGCTTCTAATGTGTGATTTGCCCTGTTCAAAACTTGAACAGAATTGTGCACCTTTCCAAGAAAGTACATAGAAGAGAATATTCTGTTTCTTTCCATTTAATGTAAAGGAACTCCAGATGACCAGCTAGGGCTTGGGCAATGTACACAAGTAATCATTAGACATTTGAAGTTAGGTGAGTAAATCTTGCCTCACCCTGCCAGCACCCTGAAACCTCATGTCTCCTTTCTTGCATTTCAAAAAGTTTGTTTTCAGTGCTGGCACACTAAATTTAGAAAGCAAAGAGCAGTCTGGAAGGCTCTGAATCCTTCCCTGCTACTGTAAACTATCGGCCTTAGCTTTTGTTGTCTCTGCATATGTACGTATCTTTACTGTTCTTTGCATCATTTGAGCCTAAGAGACAGAGGAATAAAAATTACTTAGAAAAAGAAGCAGCTCCAGAACTGGAGAAGTAACAGCTGGTTCCTTACTTGTCCTCACAGAAACACTTTTAATATTGTCAGGTTCTCTGTACTTTCCTACATGAATGCAGGAAGTGAAGACATGGTGGGAGTTGCACCATGAGCACAAGGGCAAGACATACAGGATCAGCTTGTTTAGAGATGATTCAAAGACCCTGAAATGATATATCAGACTTGAATAAGATTGCAAATCAGCATGTTTTGAGGAAAATGCATTTAATTCAAGCTTGGGTTTAGGCCATTGCTATATCTGCTAGTCTTGTCTTACCTTGCAGTCTTCAAAACTGCCAAAAGCCTTCCAGGCACCAAATTGCAGCAGAATATTTTAGAGTATTACTAAAGGCAAGCTAATCTAGTCTGATTAAACTGGAACCATCTTTGAGGAGATAAACTTCAAAAGATAAATGTTATGTTCTTGTGGTTGGAAAGAAGTTATGCACTGTTTCCTTGTCCTGGAACTGGCAGATGTCTGCAGTTTCCATCAGCATGAGATGCTGTTCATCCGAATGTTGGAACTCCAGTTAAAGATGTAAATTAACTGCTGGAATGTCAGAGATCAGTATGTCTTGGGAAACAATTAACTTTTTATAAGTGACTTTCTTCTGAAAGCCAGTGTTCAGTTTGGTGGTGTGTCAGCTATCTTAATGAAGACTAGGATATAGGAAATATAAGTAAAAAGAACAGTTATTTCAGTAGTGAATTTATAGCTTTACAGAGGGGACATTCCACTTGTATTGTGTTGACATAGGTTGATCTTTAACCAAATGAGAAAAAGGGGTATGCATAAAAATCTAGTGATCTTACCTTTCTAATTTTTGCACTACTGGGTATCTTATAGGAGAAAAACTGTGACTGGGACTAGAACACTGAGTCTTCTGCCAAAATGTGCAATGGGAACATCTTATACCCTTTAAATTCTGGCTCTGAATTGAAATTAAGCCTTTAATGTGGTTTTGCAGCAGTAGTTCAGCTAGATGTTTTAAAAATAACTTACCATCCCAATCTTACAAAGAGACCCTAGCTGCTATTAGTTCTGTCAAAGGAGGGGCAGGAGGGAATCATGACTTAAATTCTGTATTCAGAGTGGACGTTCCTGTAATATTAAGGCCAGTAAAATTGCTAGTTGGCAGAACAATATACAGAGCCTGTATTCAAGTTCATAATGCCTTCTGTAGCAGAAAATGGATGAAATCCTTACTCTTTTTCAGACCTTCAAGTACATGGATAGGTGTATATCTGCATTCATTGTTTTTAAAATTGTACTTTAAAGGTACTTATCAGATCTTAATGGTACTGTTTTACTCTTTGAAGAGTAATTTGTTGAGATAGCCCTCAATTCAAGAATAAGAACATATGTTGGAATTTGGGTTTTTGTGAAGCTGGATTAGCATAAAATCTGTCAATATATCAGACAAAGAAATGTTAACTTATGGATAATTAGTGAATTATGAATAAACTACTGTTTTGAAATGCTGTAGAAGTGGACAGCATGTGGAAGTGTGGTGTGTGTTAGCTAGATTAGTCTTTTGAAAACTTGTATTATTTCAGAAGGATCCCCCAGGACACCAAAGTCTATACCTGGCTGATTTTTTGAGTGGGTAGTTTAAATTTAACAGCCAAAATAGCTACTTTTCTCTAAGCTCTCCAAGTACTCATCCTTAAGGAGTAAATACTGTAATTGTGAAGCAGTTGTATTTGAAAACAAACCAACAACAACAACAAAGGGGCGGGGGGATGGGGGTGGTAGAAATACATGCTTTTAAGGGTAAAAGAAATCATAGTGATCAAACTTAATGCTCATATGGTTTTGGCTTCTTTTCTTGTTCTTTTTTTTTTCCCTAGTTACTGAGTCGCAAGGATAAAGCCACCTTTGAAAAGCTGGAGTATGTTATGAGTAAAGAAGATAATTACAAAAGGCTTAGAGACTATATCAGCAGCTTGAAGATGACTCCTTGTATTCCCTATTTAGGTAAGCTGAAGTATTTCTATCGGGAAATGCTGATGACAAACATGCTTCTCCAGTAATTACACAAACTAAACACCACCATCTTAAGTATTCATGAACCTATTTCAATACCTCAGTAGAGAACCTGTAATCACTAATTGATTCTGGATACTCTGTATTTAGCAAGAAATAACTTCACTAGCTTCGGAAAAAAAAACCTATTAAACCTCACACTTAAGATTTTACATACAGTATCAATTTTCTAGGAAATTATTTTCCCATATGTTGTATAGATACACTGATTGACTTCTGGAGAAGTACTTAAACTGTTACGCCTGCTAGCACTCTTAGAGCTAAATACTTGACTGTTACAGTAATGATGGCTTTTAATTTATGAGACACTATAAATCACCAACCTCTGAGATAAATAAATGTAGATCTTAGGGTTGGGAATATGTTAAAATCTGGAGATACTGCTGCATTTGATTAAACTAAAGTGACAAGAGAAGTTGGGTTAGCATGACTGACGCAGCTTTATGGAATAATTATGAGTAAATTATATTCCCGTGTATCTGAAAACTATATAAATGAGTTCAATATGTGTTTTTTTGTTGCTAAGCTGGTCTAGTGTTACTTAATGTTTCTGTTTAGTTTGTTTAAAGTTAAAAAAGCACGCTAATAATGTAGCTTTTCTTTGACATCCTAAGATGTTGGTAGTCATGTAAAATTAAGGCAACATTTACCCAAGTTTTTCCTTCTCCAGAAAAAGTAGTTGATATTTTTGCAGATACAAGTTGCTATTACACCTAAATTCAAGATGACCTCCTGTGGTCACTAAGGCTCATTAAACTGTAATCTTTTTGTTCCTGAAGTTTGATACTTCTTTTACTCAGCTGGGCTATTAACTTTTTCAAGGTTAATAACTTGACAGTCGTTATTATGCTGTGATCTGTGTCAGTCGCAATACTATTTCAGTTGCTTTATAGGTTGATATGAGCAACGATACCATAAATTATGTTAGAATCTAGAATGATGCATCTAAAATTCATATATTAAGGTTATGTGAAATTGGCTGAATCTAAATGCTTTATATTTAAATATAAAAAAAATACTCTGCTGTGGAGAAACAGTTTTCATGGCAAGTAGTCATATAGAATTCTTCATTCTGTATGCATTTTTTACTTCCCTGATACATCCCTCCCAGAAACATCCACCAGTTCCAACATGATTGAAATAGCTGTTAATTTCCCGGATTTCCGATGTTGGTAACTGCTTGTGTCTAAAATGGAAGAATCGGGAGGAGTGTATTTTGTCTGAAGTGCAGGTGTGGCATACTACCATGCACTGCCCTGTTTGTTGACATAGCTAATAAAACTGGGCCTGAATTAAAAGGGGCAAAGAAGCCAAGCATAATGTAATGTGATTAAACAGGTAATTTTTGTAGCATTCCCATCGTATGTACACATATAGTGTATACACACTGTATATGGTTCTGAAATGCAGTTTCTAGCTTTCCAGATGCTTTTTAGCTATATGCCATGATTTGAAACATGAAGGTAGGCTCAAATTGTGTTCTTGCTGATCATAGAAGTCCCAAGCCAACTTGCTGTCAGATTTCTTAAAATCTCAGGATACTCTGACCCTTGTCGTTATGGTCTTCTAATACTTACTGCTGTATTACTGCTTTGGTGTATTTATCTGACTCTTGAAAAATAATGCCTTACTACATGCAAGTGTATATTTAAAAAAAAGTGAAACATTGGAAAACAATGTTTTACGATGTGTTCAGTTAGAGATGTTTTCCTCTAATACATTAGTAATCTTCTGTCTAATTTTTACATTAGAATAAGTTTCGGGCTTGACTTGACAATTTGCTGAAGTGAAATGTATATTTCTGTTCTGCTTAGAAACAAAGAAATGCCTTTTGCTGTGACCCACCATAGTTAAAGAATGTGTTGTGGCCTGGTTTCATAAAATATCAATTCTTACTAATGACATGAAGAATGTCCTCAAAACTTTTTTTAATCATCCAAAGGGGAAATTAATTTTTTAAGGTTTAAATATGTGGCAAAAAGAACAAAATTGCTGTGAAACTACAGTTACGAGAAATTGGACACAACAGCCCATCTTCCAAGATAGATCCAGCTTTTTCTCATTGGATCAAAGCTTTAATCTCCAGTAAGACCTGAGTAGATTTGCAGGAGTACCATTTCTAAAATTTCCTTCCCGAGGCATTTTTACTAATGTAAGAGTCATATGGAACAGAAGTAAGTTGCTTGTTTTACTTACTGTTTTAAGCTTACCAGCTGTAGGTTATAATTCCTGAAAGGATCTTTTTCCGTTACTTCTGGTATAAAATCATGTACAGGAGTAATGCTGCTCCTGGTTTAAATTGCGCACAAAAGTCTACCTAAAAGTCTGCTGCTTAAAGGTGTGATCATGGCATGTACCCGGGAGGGGGTTTAATCATAAGGTCCCGTTTCCTCTCGTGGAAAAAGGTGTGAGGTGGGGCTCTCTTCACTGCTGGTGCAAAGATCCTGCAGTTGCTGTGCTCCCCTAACATGCTCTTCAGAAGAGTGCAGGGAGTCAAGTGTGCCCAGCAGTTATGTTTGACGTTGCAAATCCCCTCCGGAGAAATATTGGCATTGATTGTGAAGGACCCTGTGTTGGAAGGTCATAGGGAAAGTGAGCATATAAAGGAATTTCAGCTGCGATTCCAAGGATGAATGTTTTGCCCTTCAGAGGTTACAAGTTTTGCCCTTATGCAATCAAATATCAAATGTGTGTGTGGAGGGTTTTTTAAGACTGCCTTAGCATTATAAGATAAAGCTTAAATGCATTTTTGTGTAGTCTTTGCAATGGAAGTGGAGCCACATAAGTACAGTTTGTTTTCTTTTCACTGTGGATAAGAAAGATGTCATTCTACATTTAACTAGGGGGGCAAAAATAAAAATATTTTTCAGTTCCTTGCAGCAGTAAGTGTGATGTGATTCCAGAGTTGTAGAAATACAAGTGAGAGGAGCACATCATCAGTGTGGACTTAGTAGCACCGTGAGTGTTAAGAGCCGTGCAACACCAATAAAAATGCTCAGCATTAGGTCCTCATTACGTGATGTGAGATACGTCATCACTGTTGCATCACCTGGCCATCTAAAGTAGCCAAAACAAATGGATGCTGTATATGTGATGTTATAATTTTCCTTAAAATAAAAACCCATTCTCAAAGGGAGTCTTATCATGGAGCTATAATTAATTTGAGATCGCACAATGAAACAATTGAGCCATATCTTGAGAAGTAAGATTTTTATTTAACTAAGCAGTACTACCTTGTGAAATATTTTTATAGCTGTCTTTCAGGAATTATATCCAGAAATGGGAAAGCTGAAAACAGGTTGAAGTATTCATCTGATGAATATTCAGCTACTTCAGTGATAATGCTTGCAATGGACTTGGGAAATATATGTGAAAACCGTGTTTCAGGCTTAGTATAGGTCAAACTTTTGCAAGGTCTGTTGGTTAAATTTGGACTGATAGTACAGGAATGGTGAAAGCTATATCCTTCACAGACAGACCGCTTCTGAATGTCCAGTGCAATAAGCTTGAGGGATGCTACAGCCTCTTTTGAAAACCTGTTTTTTTTAAAAAGTGTGAGAAAAAACATTGTACTCTTAAAGCCATTTACCCTACTTCAAAAATTCAGCACCAAAGCTAACAACTGACAGTTTTTGACAGCATTTGAAAGTGGTAAATTATTGTATAGTGTATGAACCAACCTGAAAAAGAGACGCTATGCTTTCCTTCCTTGTAATCTTAAATTGGAAACTTAAAATTCTTTCCTTTCAGAGCACGGCTTTTGTACCGTCTGAGCTTTCTGCGTTTAGTTTAGTTAATGTCATCCTGCAGTTTTAAATTGGGGGTTACTCACTTTTTAGATGTATAATATACAAGATTTAATTTAGAGGCTGAGTGCAAGCTAATTTTACTTAGGGTTTTGGCAAAGTACACCTTTCTCTGACTGCACTGAATAAACACTTTTTTAGCAGGCAAGAGTTTCTTGTGGTAAAGTAAGGTCTCCTCCAAAGAGAGGAAATCTGTCGGATGAATGAACTAAAGCTGTCGGAAGTGTTCATTAAAGGGACATTTTGGAGAGCAATTTCAGCTTTTAAATTTACCTGAACTGTTCTTCTATCCAGCTACCACAGGGGAAAAAATAATAGGCTGTAGATAGTCTGAATTTTAAGCATTTGCTATTAACAAGCATTTTCTAGAACACTCAATGAGGTCTGTATGATATTTCTAACAGATATTTCTTATATGAAGAACAATTACAGAATTGTAATCTTAAATATTTGTGTCAGTTAAAATTCTTGGATTTTGGGGATGGAACATGCTGGGAGTGATTTCCTCCCTGTTCCCCCACCCCACCAACCCCAATTAAATATTTTTGAAACTTGTTGGCTTTGATCTTTGACCAAAGATTTAACTAAAACACCCTTGCAGCAATATATTATCATTGAAGCTTTATCTACTCCAGAGAATGTGTTTTGAAAGTGGAATGCTATTTTCTCTCCTCTGAACTACAAATGAGGTATTGCATAGCAATTGATTTTGACTAATTAAACACAACAATGTTAGATTTTTCTTTTAGCTGTTAGGGTTTCTTATGTTTAATAGGGGCAAAGTTCCTTAAAATCCTGAAGGGACATATGAGATGCCAAATAAATACATTGGTTACAGTTCAGAACAGCATATTTCGTTTTTGTGTCATATCTAATTAAATCAGCTAACTTGTGTGGCTAAGTACAATTATTAAATAATTTTACATACTACGAAGAAAGCTTTAGTTTCCGAGACTGTGGTACCTAAAGTGAACATTTTGTTGTTTCCCATTTTGGAGGGATCTTGTTTTGATGGAGTTTTGTTTTGATGTTTTGATGGAGTGTGTTTTATAGCATTTGTTAAAGGTTGGAAAAGTATTTTCTAATTAATTTCTTAAATTACCTATGAATTCCAGTGGAAGTCATATATCCAGAAGGTAAAAAAATTAATATTGACAATATCAGAGTTGTATACATGTAGGGGAAGGGAAACGTGTGTGCCATAAGAGCAGTCCACATTTGGGGTGACAGGAAGAGAGCTGATTTGTAATGTTGGGTTTACTATGTCAGCAGAAAGCTGTGTTGGAGGAAAACTTAAAATACTCAGAGACTTGGTCCTTTTCTAAATAGCACATGTCAACACTTGTTCAGACCTCATAACTCCTAACTGGAGCAGGGGAGGGGTCTTCAAGTGTTGAGTCCTGATTTTAAAATCAGGACTTTTCATTTTGTCAGTTCAAAATATCAAGAAATATTTCTAATTAGGATGTTTGAATACGGAGGTAGAAAGTAAAAAAAGTACTGAGCAATTTGGTTGTCTGGACTTTATAAATTGTTTCATACAATTATTTTTTTTCTCTTAGGAACATTTTGTCTAAGTGTTTTACAGAAGGTAGGATATGCAGATCTTAAGGAATTCTCTACACCACTAAGAAATGTTATATTTTATGTTTAATTCACCACTTCATTTTGAAATAATTATTTGTTGCAAAAACCTCTCTGCTGGCAAAGTTAGAATGTCTTCAACTTTTTGTGTGGCTTCTTGGAGTAAATTGTAAACAGTAATGTGAAGTCAGATTTTCTTTGAAAGTAATACCAACATTTTTAAATAAATTGTTAAATAACTAATCAATTTTCACATTAAAGCAAGACAATGTCATTTCACATATTTACATTTAAGGGTTGAGCTAACCTGAAGAAGCATAAGCTTTTTAAGTGAAAAAGCTTATATCTTGTCATAGATCTGGAATTTTTTACCAGCTTTAATGACTGTTTACATAAAGTATGTTGGACTTGATCAAAGAGCAATATGCTTTGCAAGCACAAACATCTGCTTTTGTGATTATGTGTTTAAAAAAACACCGTCTGTCACAGTAGAAAAGGATTCTAAAAAATGGGGGGAACACAACAGGGGGAAAAAAGACAGGAAGACTGTAGACCTGCTTTTTGCAGGGGCAGATTGTGCAAAATAATGATTAAAAAGTAATATTTTATTTTTCTGGAACTCAAGCGCTGAGAAGTTTATACGTGATCACTTGAGCACTGTGGGATTCTCTTCCTCAGTCTATAGGTCTGATCATCATTTGAACTGCTTTCAAGGAGTAGGAACCTCCCCGGTACTCAGCCCAAAATATTCCATCCTGATACTTGCTCCTGTAGTGGCCTCCTCTGTACCACACCCCATTAAGGTTAGAATGGGCACATGCGTTGTACCACCAGCCGCCTTTGTGAAAGTGAGCACAGTTTCCTGTGGAACAGAAGGAAATAGGTGAACTTCAACATTAAAGAGCTGAAATGGAGATTAGCAAATGTTTTCATGTTCTGGCTTATTCTTAGAGGGAACTTGGTAGCACTTCATAGCCTGTTGTGGTTGTATCAATCGCTGCTTCCACCTGAATTATAAATTCTGTTCTAATAGCAACCATTGCCTGGAGGGGGGATTATTGACACAGTATTTAGTGTGACAGCTGAAAACTAAGGAGATCAGCTCTTCTCAGACTACCAGCAGTGCTTGTCCATGAGCTAACACTGAAGGAACTCGGATTATGTACTGTTTAGAAATACTTCAGTGGAAGCAATGTGAGTTGATACAGTCCCGAGCAGCACGCAGAGCCACAGTTCCACAAAGAGTTGCTTGTAACTTGTGTATTTACTGTACCAGGCTTGTTTTAGGAGTGTGCAAGATTTGTCCAGCTTTATGGTTATTGACAGCTGAGAAAAAGCAGTTGAAGTAGTGCACTCCCCAACCTTTCTTTTACTGCTAAGTCTTTAACGAGAAAGCTGGAAGACGAGTGTGGAAGTGAACAAAAAAGTGCCCTTTAAGGAGAACAAACCAAGTGATCTGCCCATTTCTCAAGTATTGGTACATAACTAAGCCTGTGCACAATTGCAGTTCCTTTCACGCTGAGAGGCTTTAGTTCATGGTGATTGTTATATGGCCCCAGCACTTCTCTGAGACATCACCTGGATGGGTATTCTGACTGCAGAGAATCACATGCAAGTGATAAGGATGTCATTGAGCTAAATATAAAGCTTGCCTCCAGCGTGCATGCAATGAAGGTATTAGAATTTGAATTTCTGAATGGTGCAGGGGCCCTGTCAGTGTGATTTTTATCATTACCCATTTGAAACATCTTTCAGTAGAGTAGTTAGTCTGCATTTACATACTTTTTTGTACTATATTCTTTTTTTAAAGGTGGTATCACTAATAGAATCAACTGTATTCACTTTTTAAGTACATACTAGTTTCCTTACCTGAATACATATCCCTGTCTCTGTCCAGTGTTGTAAATTGCTTTCCATTATGCCATATCATGGAATCACCTGCGTTTCCTTGGTATGTTCCTAAGCGTAGCCTGTAGAATTCGCTTTCGGGCTCCAGACGGAAACTGCTGTATTCTGCATAGACTTTCTTATTGCTCCAGTCCTCTAACTCAATCAAGAGTCTGTAATTATCCTGATTGGTAAGCATGTAAATATTTTCTAGTCCCAGCCAATACTCTCCATCAATGTTTCCAAATCCTTTCTGTACAAAAGAAGGTCAGAAGGTGATTTTAGTGTAGTTTTTGTTGTTTGTAAAAACACTCTTCAGCAGGAGTATTATAAATCAGTGGAATCTGTGTACTGAAAGCCTTTAAGCTTCTGAATGACTGCTCAACCCATGCATTTAAATACTTTATTTTGCTGCACTTAGCTGTTTACTCAGCTGGACTGCTAGGTGCATGAGGTACTACCAGAATCAGTGAAGGTGGCAAAACTATCTGCTTTGTCATGTGCTTTTTTTAAGATAAAGGGAGAGAGACTAGGGAAACTGAAACAAAATATTTCTTGATAAAGCTAAGGGGATCTGTAGGAATACATGAATAATGAAATTTAAGGGGATATATTTCCAGGTGGGAAAACGTATTTATGGATCAACAGTCTGTGTTCAAGGTAGTAACTTTGTCTTGGCTTTTTCATGCAACTAGTGTTTTACTGTAAATTTAAACACATAACTCATCTGTGCTCTTTACTAGATCTATTAGAAATTAAATACAAAGACATCTTTCCTTTCAAATCACAGACTACCAGCATGGTAGCTGTGAAGTGATATTTCATGTCTGCTGTCTCCTGTCCCTGAGTAACCCAGTGTTGTCAACATTTGACGTTGCAGCTAAGGAAGTTACATCACCCAGAGCAGCTCTCTGTTACGCTTCCTGGTTTCTGAGGTCTTTCTACTCTCCTCCTTAGGCTATTGATTATGCAGGGTCTATAGCTGATTTCCTGCTTCAAATCGCTTTCTGGGGAAGTCTCTCTCCGGTAGATAAACAGTCTAGGCTCCTAACTCAAGCTGCAGTTCCACAAGTGGCTTAAGTTCATCTTGCTGTTGCCAAAAATGGTAGCAGTGCTTTTCTCCTGGCTTATGGCCACATTTGCAAAACTTCCCTTGTGTCAACATTGTAGCTGTGCAGCCACACAGAGACTGGAAAAGTAAAAATGTGGGTTTGGGAGACATCTGTCAGTGGTGCAGCCTTTAGTTTAAAGCCAGTTGCAGAGGTGCACCTTCAAGTACTTGAAGCTGGGTGATTAGACTAAATTAAAATTCAGCCACTGCAATTTAATGAGAAATCTCTTGGGGGTTAGGTCTTGTCCAAGATTGATCCATTATTAAATACTATTTGTATACTCTTATATTTTCTTTGCATTATGTTCAAAATGTTTATGGTTACTATGTAAGACATTCTACCTTAAACATACTAAAAAAAAGGGAAGAAAACCAACCCCAAACAAACAAAAACTACCAAACCCAAAAAACCCAAACCAAAGAAAAAACCAACCCAAAAACCAACCACCCACTTTTCTGAGAAGTAAAGACTTTGAATGACGGTTACTAAGGGATAATTAACGTTAATATTATTAAATTCCAAGAATGCAAAAAGTGAAAATCCTCATAGTAATCGTTTGTAATTTTCTTTGTATATATGATACTCTTTTTAGATTACTAATTAAGTTAAATGTGGCTCAGTCATCTCTTCAGATAAAATGCACATGGCAGTTTTAGAACTGTCCTGTATGTATGGAGTCGGCACGATTATTAAAAAAACCCAACCAAGTGGATTTTCAAATTTCCTGTCTAGCATGTAATTACTCCAAAGCAGCATGTGTTTGTCATCCTACATATTTTGCCTACTAGCACATTATATCACAGTAACACCAGTATGTGTTTCCCTTCACCAGCCCTACATATTCAGCCCTACATATTTTAAAGCTAGAAATTATGTCCTTGAATTCATTATTAGGAATGTTTTTAACTTGAGGCCCTGATCCTGCAAATGTATTAATGTGCTTAAATGAGTAATTCCACTGGCTGAGATTGCTTATTCATAAGGGAGAGAATTAAGCCTTTCAAGTGCGTTAATGGGAAGCATGTGTTTAGTTAGCTCTTTGTAGTCAATGACTTCCCAGTCACTATCTAGAATAATGTGTCTCCCCAGTTGCTGTTTTGTGCATGGCAATTGCAGGCTATTTCAGACAAAAAGTTAGTTCATAGGAAGTAATGTATTGAGTGAAATAGGGCATTCCCACTGAACCGTCTTTGCCTCTGAGGGATGACCATTCTTTTAAATTATTTTTGTTTGTAAAATGAATTTTACTGCCTAACTTCAGCAGCTATCTATTTCCAATTCCTTGGTCTTTATCACTGAGTACAACCGTTTGCAATGAAGAACTGCACTGAAAAATGTTCACACCTTCTTGATTGCAATAGATAATGTCACTGCCACACTGAAGTGAGGCAGCTGATCCTCTGTGTTCCAGGATTTACCTTGTAACTGTCCCAGTTCCTGAAGAAGTTGACAGATCCATCTGTCCTCTTCTGAATAACTGCCCATCCCCCAGGGTCCAGGCTGTTCTCACACCATAGTTGCATTGGCTCATTACTATTTTCAGATTTGATCATATAAATCCCACTGTTGGAATGCCCAGCTTCCTTGGCTTGTTGGCAGTCTTTGAATGGACCTTTTTGAAAAGAAATACAGTAAGCGTTCAGGTTTGGTTATGCAGTCCACATTGTTCTAATGGTAATGGAAAGTCAGTAGTTCAGTGAAGGTAAAACTACCGTGGAAATCAGTGTAAAAAGTTACTGTCTTGGGTTAATTGTGTGTGGATATAGGTATGAATAAACATGTCAATATCGTATATATATTTTTTGTTTAAAAAACTTCACTTTGCTGAACAGATAATAGACTTCAGTTACCAACACTGAATTTTTAACTTTGTCTACCTTGTCAAAGATTTATACTCTGACTCTTCATATTCAAGCGCATTATGATTTTCATTAACTATTTTTTCCTGTACCACTTTTACCAAAGGTAGATGTCAATTTACTTCATTGTCCTAGTGAACCCATTTGAAACTGGTGGAAATTTAAAACAAAACGAGACAAACACAAGACACCAAACAACCCACACCCACACCTGAATACATAGTTTGAGAGCTGCTCTAAGAAATATTTACTGCCAAAGTCTCTGGACGTGGAATTTAGTGAAAGAGCATTCCTATACTTTGTAACTGTTTTGCCTTTATGTACTTGCTCAGCTCTGGGATCAGCCTGTTAACTGTGGATAGGAATCTGAGTTTTGTGTGTCATCCTGGTGTGATACATGGATACTGATGAAGAAAATATGCAAGCAGTGGAGGATTTTTGAGCAGCTAAAAGGGTTCACATACTTGTTTTCAGGGCTGTGATTCTATAAAAATGCTGTTGCTGTTGACAGTGCTGCTTGAAAGGTCTATTCTAGATCGTGTGAATAGTTTTACAAATGCTGCTTACAGAAGAGCATCTAGTTATTCTCTAAGAAGCATGCAGCTTAGATTTCTCTGAAAACTTCGCCTAGTTTGCATTTCAATTTTTGGTAACATTTTTATTTTCTACTTTCTCAAGGAATTTATGTTCATGTGTCATAACTTCACTTGATTTAAAGAGAAACTGGTTATTTAATAATGAAAAGCAGGATACATTCTGATGGCTAGTTAGTGGTGGATGCCCTAAATGTATTTGAAAACTCAGACTCTGTAAATGTGAAAATAAACTACCTACAGCTTTCCTTTTCTTTTAGAAGGCTCATTTTCTCAAAGCTGCTTGGAAGTTCAGAGAAAACTCATCAGTCACAGAAGAAGCTAATGTTCAAGGAAGCATAAAAGAATGTTGTTGAGGTTATTCTTTAATCAAAAGTAGAGGTCGAGTGAGAGAGACCTTCATTGCAGATTAAGGTTGCGTGACAAAAGCAAATTGAAAGCTGCTCTTTTTTTAGATCTTAAAGTAGTAGCTGCCAGTTGGATAAGTTTGTAATTAGCAAGAAATCTGTAAAGCATTTCATATTAATTAGAGTACAAAAAGCTTGTGTATCTAATGAAGGTGACTACTTTGAGCTCCTGGATGTGACAGCGCTACCAAGAATGCTGCAGACATTGAGCCATCATTGTAAGTACTGCTGCATACGCTACTGTCAGTGCTCAGTGATGTTTTTGTCATTCTTGCAGTGCACGCAGTAGTAGCTTAGGAAATAAATACTGTAGCTTTGGTATACAAGTGCTTTTTCTCTTGTTCACAGTTAAAATTTAGACACTCAATGTGGACTTTGCAAAGTTTGTCCAGTGGGTAATAATTTCCTGGGCTACGTTGGGTCTCATTCCCTTTCCTTCAGTTGCTTAAAGTAAATTAGGGCACTGTATAACAGAACAGGGAGGTTGTTCTAGAAGTATTACTGTAAAGTGATTATTGCATTAGAAAAAGTGTAAACGGACAAGTAGTAGTATTTGTAATGTTGAGTATTTCAACTCCATTAGATCTGCTTTGTATTATTTCATGTGATCTCTACTGGAGGAGGACTTGAGGACTCACTTTTCCATAAGAGATCCAAGCAGATGTTTGGAGTGATTTTAAGTAGCTTTTAAGGCAGACAGAATTGTGCTACTCTGTTCATATAATACACTTTGATCACTTCTGAAGTTCAGCTGGCATTAAGGCCACAGGATGCAACTTGTCTGCTCTGATGCTCAGATTTGTCTATGTGCTTATCATAAGTTAATGTTGTAGTAGAAGTAACAGACTTCTGCTCCTAGTGCAAGGAAATCCAACAACTCCCATAACTTGAATCTTTTTTGAGAAGTAAATCCTTTGTTATATGTAATTATTTGAAGTTCGTATGTAAGAACTGATCTATTTCTTGTTCAGCGGAAATGCTGAGATCTGTGAAACAGTGTAAGACTCTCCACAGTGCTGGTGTGAGTGGAGGCTCTCTGGCTAATGGAAAAAGCATAAGTATTCTGTTTAAAATGTTGTTATCTATGTAAGGAATAAGTATCGCAGGCATACCTAGTCTTTTGTAACAGTTGTGTGCACTAAGTTGCTGAGACAATTAGTTGTAAGTTGTAAGTCAGAAATACTCTGAGAGGATGATATGTTAAATATGTCACTTCTAAAATTATGTTTTAGACATGACTTAGTACAGATCACATTCTAATGTAAATCAGATGTAGTAGAGAAGGAAAGCAACGAAATATTTTAAGTTGGAAGCTTAATAAAGTGATGGCTGAATCCTATTTTAAGATGCCAAATAGCATCTTGAGTGTATGATGTAGAAGCTATGCTGTTTAAGCTTCATATAGAGAATTTCCTGGGCAATAGTAGAGGAAAATTCCAAAATAAAATTGGGCATATATTAAAAAAAAAAAAGTTAGATTGTTAACTGAGAGGTAGCAGCAGCAGAGCGGGTTGTGTGTGCATGTACTCTTTCTACTTGAAGTTACTTTTTGCAACATAGTGGCAGCAAAATTTGGGGACACTGGTTATTATTCCAAGGATTAAGATAATTGTGAAAACTGTAATTCATAAGACTATTATTCCTCTCAATTTTTACAGTATTTCTTATGCAAATTAACCAAAATACTCTTCTGAAAATAAGATCTTATCCTTTGCTTCCCCACAGATTTTTGAATTTTACTTTCCACGCACAAAGTGAAGATGCATATTGACCCTTCTGTAAGCTTTTGCTGTGTGCAAGTGTGTGTTAGGTACAATTTCTTCAGATGGAGTAGCAGAAAGCTCCTACTTGTTTGTTCGGTTGTTTATTCTGTCGTAATCAAGTCTTTGACAGGCCTGTTTCTAAATGGGAATGTTTTGTTTTTATTGTTTTTATGTATTATAAATAGTCATAATCTTTTAACTGGAAAGTTCATTTTTCTATGACAGACAGTTTTGGTTCTGTGCACCGTTAAATACGCTTACCTTAATTGAAAAAAAAATCAGAGATAATAACTGGGCACTGTGCTGCAATTTAGAAGTTTTGGTTTTGATTGTTGTTTTACCTGTTGTAGTAATTCTCAACCCTCATTTTCCCAAGGCACTGTAAGAAACACTTAAACTTCAAACTCAAGAATCTAATATCAAATAAGGGAAGTTGAATAACGTTAAAATAAATCTCCGAAGATTTCTTTGTGTTCCCTTGCAAAAATTGATTCAAACTCTGAACTTTTAGGGGTAAAGGGGTTAGTGAAAACCATGGTAGAGAATTTAGAGGAAAATATTTAGTGCTATTACTTAAATTTTGTATGTACAGCAAGCATATATTGAGAGAAAAAAAGATGCATTTATAACAAAACCTTGAAGCATGGGTTTTCTGGGAAGCAGGAAGTGGCCGTTTTTTAGAATTATACTTTTGCTGTCTGACCAGACATTAACGTAATGATTTTATATTAGCTGTTTCCTTTGTGTCATGATGTGCGATTTAAATTCTCATGACATCTGGCGTTTTACTTGGGTTTGTGCCTGAGTTTTCTGCAGACCATGAATAAAAACAGTTGTTCTCTACATCAGCAACTAGTTGTTTGTAATGCTGTAGAACAGTCACAAATAAACATTCATCTTCATCTTAGGAACCAAGCTGAACTTCCAACTGTGACTAAAGGCAATTTGAAAGAAAAAAAAAAAAACAAAACCAAAAACAAACCCAAAACCCAGCCAACCCCTTGTGCAGTGCAATCTAACAGAAGCCAAGAGCAAGCACTTGATGTAATCAAGCAAGATTGGATGTCTGAGAAAAACTTGTTTTTCTGAATCATTGGGGTTTTTAATTGCAATTCTGTAAAAATTTTAATAAAGTGAGAATCATGATAGCATTCAGGGCAGATCACAGGTAGGTAGTTTGCTTGTCACTAGTTTTGTTTCTAGTGATAAATTAATTTATCTAATGACCTGAAGAATGTAATACATGAAGATGTGATACAGTCTCCTGAATGTATTTTCATAATATTTATGGAAGTAGTTTAACTTGCCATCCCCTACTGACATCAGATTACTGGGAATGTAGTTACTCATTTTAAATTTTCAAAGCTGAGTGCATCTAATTGGATCCAGCCTTGATTCAATTATCCCTTCAAACTTATCTTACTCTCTTGAATATTTCAACCAGAGACTTATTGCGTGGCTGTGATGGTGCATTTAGATGTTCATTTTAAAGCAGCTCAGAACAGAAGGAGCAAAATTCTTCTAGCACGATTCACTTCTGGCAAATGCATATGTGGAAGTACACAGGACAACTACTTCAAATTACTTCATGTATTTAAGATTAATTAGCTTCTCTTATTCACCATTGCTGGTTACTGTAATATGTAGCTAGTAGGCATCTTCAAAGAAACAGGGCTAAATACTAGAAAGTGTATGCTAATGTTGAATTTTCATTTCCATAACTCAAACCCAGCTGGAGTCAGAAACCCCAATGCTCTGTGACTCAAAGGTGTAAATTCTTCAGACTGAATTTAAGTATGAACTATTTCAACAAATTTGTCGTATGCAGCTATAGCTTAAATATTAGACTATTTGGCAAACTAAAGCTTTGCTTGGTGGGGTGGGGTGTGGAAATGAGAATCAGGAGCAAGGTCTAACTGTACCAGATACTTTTAAACTCTTCATTCTATTTCTGTAGCTAGGACAGTTTCCCTCTGAAATAGAGAAATCTCAGGTTAGATAGATAGTGAGAGGTAACTCACCCTCATTAATTAAAGCCAGTGGTGGTACTCTGAAAGGACTCTTTGTAGGAGAAGTAGCTGGATCAGGTGGTGGTTTTACATCTCTGTCTCTAGGGTAACCTGGGTCTCGCTGTATCTCATTACCTCCCAGAAGAACGGGAGTGTAGGGCTGGCTGTTGGGAATGTGCTGTGGTACGACTTGAACAAGAGGTGGAGAGCCATGGGTGTCCTGTCTTGAGAAGATTCTCAAGCACTGCTCTTCCAGCAGCGAGATAGTCACAGACTGATTATTTACAAGATCAGTTAGTGCTGCATATTTTACTTCAAGCTCCTTATATTTTGTTGCCATCTTCAACATTTCTGTTGTAACATTAAGGACTTTGTTTTCCAGTTGGGAAAGCTCAAGTGAGTTATCACGCTTTCGAATTATTTCATGTAAGAGTTGCATATAGAGCTGGGTGACCCGAGAGTTCATGTTGCGACTTTCTTTCCTCAGTAATTTTACTTCATTCACAATGTTTCCATCTACATCCACTACCAATTGCAAAATGTCAATCTCCCGCTTTTGCTTGGACAGCACATCCTTCAAGTTCTCTATGTCCATTCTTGTGACTTCATCTTTTCTGTTACCCGTACCTGGTCCATTAGTATTCACACAAATTGGCCCTGTGATTTTTTGTTCTGGGACCAAAAATGTGTAACCGCATTTTTTCCCTTCCTCTCCACTGTCTGCTGAACGGGAGTGCCTCCGTTGGGATGTTTTATTAGGCGTAGATTGTTCTGTACAGCGCCCAATAGACAACAGCAGGAACAATAGTACACCCAAAGTCCATTTAAGTATCTTCATTTTGAAGCAGGTATGATGACTGTCAGAAGAGACTATTGAACAGATAGAAAAGAAAATAGTTAGACCTATAACTAAGGCTTCTGTGCTGGTTAAACTACCAAAAATGATGGGTTAGCCATGCTTACATGTATGGAGACAAGTCTTTGGAATCTGTTACTTGAAGTTAGGTTCCATTAGATTAGCTTCAAAGAACAGCTTTCTATTTTGAGCGGCAAACTTTAACATTTAGGTATTGGATTTAGTAGAAAAGTTGTTGCAATAGATTAAACTTTCAAAACCAATGTTCTGCTTAGATTATGTATTATGCTTTCATTATAAATTTGACTGCTTAGATATGTACTTACTGCATTTAAATGCATAAGGTTACAGGACATAGAGTGCTTACAGAATATTTTCATGGAAGGGAAGTAGGGAGACAGTGATGGCTGACAGTGTTTTCAGAAATATTTATATCAATTTTGGACTTTGGGTTATATAAGCCCTTCTGGTCCTCTTTTAGCTTTTTATAGGTGTATGTATGGATGTGTAACTTGTTAAATACTATATACATACCTATTCATAGATACACACATATATTTTTTTAGATTTGTGTATATACAGAAATAGTAGACTTGAAAAATACAGACCTATCGAACACTTTCTGGACATTAGTGTTAGGCAGGAGGTTAGCATAACATAGTTGTCTTAAACATTGAAAATGATATATTCAAGTAACTTCACATTTGTGAGGAAAACCTGTAATGCTGTTTGCTCTGCAATTGTGTCCCTACTTAGTTGCCTTTTGAGGTGAACATTTAAAATTTTTGTCACACTGTTTTTGTATCTTTGAGAACATTTTTATCCAAATAACACTAAAGTATTGGGTGCATAATCAATATAAGTACCATACTGAATTGTTTCATATACCTTTTAAAGAAGATAATGTATTTCTGTTAACTTTGTGTAAAAAAATAAAATGCAGTGATAAAGATCCAGGAATGTTTTTATAGAGACCTGGGGTTTTTAACTTTATTTTTTAAATATTTGAGATGGTACACAAACGTAGCACTTAAATCGTAGAAACCCCCTCATTTTTCATGCTTTATTTGCTTTGTCAAGTAGATCATTCTTCAGTGTTATCTCAGCTGTTGATCTGGCTTTCTTTTCCAGACTACTGTTAGTAGTTGTACAAGGTCTTGTACAGTGGCCTTTGCATAGTTACGAAGAGAAATAAAGTAAAACCGGAGAAAGTTCATAATTTTCATGCTTCTCCTGCCAAGTTCAAGTGCATTTGGCAATCCTGAAACAGTCACCCTGAACGAGAAGCAGAACAGTGCTGCTTCCTTTATATTCACATTTACAGATGATAAGATGACTTTTGTTTCGGGTCATTCCTCCCACTTCTGTTACTGGCTTTAATACTGTTGCTGCAGATGACATCTGCTCAACCTCAGAGTAAGTGTATCAAGTCCTTTATTTTTTTGGCTTCACTAAGAGCAGTGGTTACTACCTTCAAACCATGCAGGAATTGTATCTAGGAATCTTGATCAAATGTTCCACTATTGCCTACAAAACTTTTTTTTTTTGGTTGACAGTTGTCCTGTGAGCCCTGCTTCTGGGAGGGAAGAAAACACTTGCTTTCTAACACAGACTGAAAATCCTTTCTTAACCTACATAAGTAGAGGGAATGCATAAAAGTTTGAGAAAGTTTTCAAGTATAAACTTACTTCTTCATGTTTCACTGTTACTATGTAGTAACAAGTATTTTGGTATCTACTAAGAAATATTTTTCCAGAAACAGAACTTGGTTAAAAGTTTTGTTAATGTTTCTCTGCTGAAGGTGTAACTTTTGCTTTTTTTTTTTTTTAAAAAAAGGTATCACTTTTCCCCAGAGCTAATTGTGTATTTTTCTTTGGTAATTTTAGACATTTAAAATATTAATCACTTGAACCGTGTAGTTGGGAGTTCATTAGGTTAAATTTTCACATGAATCATGGTAAACACATGGGAAACGGGGCTGTATGTGGTTTTTTTAACTTGACAGGGATGAGCTGAACTAATTGGCTGAAGCTTGAAACCCCTTCCCATCTCCAAAATTATTTTTTGATACTTCTTGTTCAGTGTTCGCAGATGCAGGGAAAGTGACTTCATGGCATATGGTTAAGGATGAAGCCATAGTACAAGTCCAGTATTTTACTGTTTTCACAGTATATAATAGCTACTTCATAGTCCAAAAAGGTGAATAACACTTTAGTTCTCGGTATTTTTTAAAGACCCTCTACAGTTACTTAAATAATGAATGGTTGGGGTTTCTCCCCACAGCAGCACATTTTTCCCCCTGTAATACATTAAAACTTGAATGGATCTTTCAAAACCAAACATTTTGCAGTGCATCCAGCTTTCTGACCATTTATTCTGCTGCAGTCTCCTTTCTGCATTTCTTCTAATATTGTATGTGTTCATTTTGAACATTTTGTGCTTATGTGTTCAGGTTAGAAGTTCTGTATCTCCGTGCTGTCAGACGATAAAATGAATTAAATGATCTAATATAGCATAACCAAATGCAACAGCTGCATAAGATTATGCCCTAGAACTTCAAAATCATTCAAATGTCTTGTATTAAACTGAGACATTCAGATAAGCATGGATCAGTTCCTTCTGAGAATCTACCTGGTAGGGAACATATATGCTTCCATGGAAATTTTGCTGTTGAAAAATTAAATGTCTTATGATGGTGCTTGGAATGTTTGAGAAGCTTAATGCCTAACTTGTTATACAAGAATAGGTTCTGAGTAAGATATTTACCTGGAGTTTTAATTGGCTTAGAAGGAAATGAAAATACTGTTTCAGAAATTTCCTGATGTTCTGGGAAAGCAGCTTAAAAAAATATAAACTGTTTACCCAAAATATCACAGAAAGATAGCCTAATGTGTTAAGACCTAGAAAGGACAAATACTAGAGTTGGGAAGTAGTTTGAGTGTTTGGTTTTTGGGTTTTGTGTTTTTTTTTTTTTTTTTTTTAATTGGGCACATTATGTCACAGATTCCCAGGTTTTGATGTTTAGGTAGTGTCATAACTGCTATGAGATAAAGCAGTTGGGGCTCAGGGATCAGTTTATACAGAACCACAGTCTCAAACACTTCCTGCAAGTCTAGAGTTGCTTGTAGTGACTGGAGCTGCTGAAATACCTGAATGCAGACATTGGAAAATAAGCAAGAGAGGGAGATCATGATTACAGATACTATTGCTCTAAAATATGTTATTTAACTCTTTATGAACTCGTGATTTTTAAATTAGAATAGGCTGTCACTTGGTTCTGTCGTGTTTCTGTATCACCCAGTTTTGAGTCTCAGATTTCTGTAGAAGTGGCATTACGTATGTTCTGGCATGCTGATGTTTCATTGCCTCTGCAGAAGAAAACATGCAACTATTCATAGCAACATAAACTTCATCATCTTGTCAGAAATACTCAGAGCTGTGGATAGGGCTTCAGTCCCATTTTACATCTAATACCATTCCTCTTCTGGTTTCTTTCTTTTTCCAGACTGATTCCCATGCAAAAAAACCGAACTTGTTTCCAAAACTAGTTCTTGATTTATTACTTTTAAAAAGTGTTTAAAGGCACAAAATTCCAATTCAAAAGAGCAAAATAAACGAGTAACTAGTATTTTTAACTTTCACTGAGAAACTACTGTAACATGGGCTGTTACCCCCCCCAAATATCATATCCCTTAAAATATTAGAGTTGCAGGGATGTGTGGAAGCTAGTATATATTTGGCATTTTTTAACTTTCTACACAGCATACTATTTGTTCTTTGTACTGCTCTGACTCTCATGATCAGCAGGATGTAAAACTTGGAGACCCACAACACAAATTAGAATCTGTTCTTTCAGAGCTGACGAAGACTGCTTCTCCCTGGGCAGTGTAGGTTGTTACGACTGAATGTAAGGGAAGTGCTGCAGGTAAATGTGAATATAGGATTCCCTTAGTGTGCAAAGCGCAGTATCAGTACATATCTTTATTCAGAATGTTTAGTAAAATAATATGGTCAAATGATAAATACAATGGTGCCCTCTCTTATCAACTTCCATTTATAAATATGTAAAACAGGAAGAGAAACAGACAGGTTTTTCTGAGGAAGTAAACTATAATACTGAGAATGAAAATCCTCTGAACATGATACCAGTTAATCTGAAAGCTCTGTTATTGATGTTACACCTACTTCTTTTTCTATTGAGCTTTCTCTAAGCAGCTAACATTAATAAAACCATTTATATTCTCCTCTCAGAAAAAGTGGGGATTTTTGTTCTTTTTAGCTTAAAACTGGGTCCATGATACTAGAAGTAATACTGGTGTGAGGGAAACGCTTCTTATTATAGAAGTGTTCACATGTTTTTTTTGATGTATCTGTGTACTTCTCTAAGCTACTTTCCCCTGTATAAATAAGGACTTTCCCAGTAAGTCACTCTGCCTTTGCTGAAACACCAGGCTTACTTTCAATTGTATTGACTGGGATCCAGGAATATGTTCTTGTTTTGTCAGTCAGATACATGATGTATTGAGTCACAGAATTCTACTTCTCTGAGATTAACAGGAATCTGATTACTTTTAGAAAAGGCAGCCTAAAAATCTTCAGGGGGTTTTGAAGCAGTCATTGAAATGTGTCACTTCTGAAAATGATAGATTCTTAGAAATTCTCTGCAGAATAGATTTATAAATCTTGTCATGCTAGATATTCTGAAAACACAGCAAAATATCATAACACTTCCAGACTCTTTGGTGAATTTTCTTTGTGAGGATTCCTTTACATTTGTTTGCAGCCATTGTTTGCACCATTTTAACAGGCAGGCACAATGGAGTGGTGCATTTGGGTTCGGAAATGTGTTATTTAGGGGGTCCAGAATTCTCTGTAAAACACATACTGAAGACATGAAGCATCTCGCCATGTTTGCTATAGGAAGTTCTGTTTCATTCATTGGTGTGTAAATTTTAAGGACCAGACTAATAGGGCATATAACAAACAACTAACTAACCTCAGCAAAACAATAATGAAAACCTGCTGATAAAGCTATGTATGTACTGGCAGAAGTTTAAAGATTCAGAATTTCCACTCTTCAAAGAGAATTCCTTTAAGATTTTAAACAGCATATTTTTCTATCATACATCAGATCATTCTTGTGGCACCAGCATAATATTAGTAGTCTGTTATTTGTTTAAACATTTAAAAATCTGAACTCTAAAGCTGGAAGACAGTAAAAGAGTTAAAACCTTCACATAGCCAATTTATTACTGCAAAACTATTGGCTCAGCTGTTTTCATTTGTGAAAGATTTAGGAATTGTTCTAAGCAGTGTAAATCAAAACCTTGGCAAATCATGAATGAATGGGGACTGGTGTCCAAAGCATACAATGCAGGCTTCAGATGCGGGGTTTTGTTGTTGTTTAGATTGTTCTCTTCAATATGTAAAGAAGCATAAAAGGATAGTAAGAAAAAGGGCTCAAGAACTTGGAAAGGCTCCATCTTTCTTTTTTGTCAAGACTGCTTCAGACTCTTTTTCCTCCCATAGCTCCTAAACCTTAATGAAGTTTGCTTTCTGTAACCCTTTGTCTCTTCTTTTAGCATCACCCCCTTCATTCTCTCTTAATGTGTCAGACATTTCTGAGAGTTTGTGAATACAAATGTGTAACTTAAATTTTTTTCCATTGTTCTGGGTTATTTACTGTATTTTAATTTCCAAGTCAGCATGAAGAAAGGCAAAATTAGAAAATTATGTATTAGCAAGTATTTTCTTTTTTTATCTGTACTTTCATCTTCTGTTTGTAAACAGCTTTCTTGGTTTAATCCTTGACTTGCACTGCATCCTTCCCCTTCCCTGTCCCCCCCTAAAGAACTGTAACAAAACACTCTATTTTCCACTTAACGTAGTGTTGCCTTGTATGATGCATTTTGTTTTTAAAATGAGTCTTTATTTAGAAACAAACTGCTGCTGACTTGAAGTACAATTAACTTCCTCATCATTCCACAAACTGTTAAAGGAAGGGATTAGTTGCTTGTTGCAGCAATGTCTTTGGATTTTCAGCTGCACCATTATTTGTGCTACAAACTTGATATTTTGAATCGATGTATGACTCAGGTTTCTTGGTTGTACAACTCAGACTATTTCTACTGCTCAGAAGCACCACAAATCAAAAAAAATTAGTTGAAACTATATACAACGATTGCTACTTACAGATGTGCATTGATTTACTTGGGATTTTTTACAGTGGTTTTATTGAGGTATCCATTTTCTAGTCTTAGTAATACTAGGTCTATTCTCTGGCATTGGGTGAAATCCAGCTTTCCTGAAGTTGATAGGATTTTTGGCTTTTTGGTAGGATCAGAATTCAGATTAATATGCTTACTACACTCAAATTACATGCTTAGCAAAGAATGTGGTAGTACTAATTTTCTGTAACTGTATGTAACAAAATCTACAGAAGATTTACAGCTAAACAACTGAAACTTGTTCATCCTTACAACTGGAATGAGTTAGTCTCTGCTCTAGTGCAGAGTTCTTTTTAGTTCTTTCCAAGTTTCCAAAGTCTAACAAATGCCACAAAAGTGAGTTTTATATTGTAGTTGTCAAAGCTTTCTCAGACTGAGAGAGATTTGTCTATTCACAATTGTACATGAATGGTAGTTGTATGTAGAATTAGCAAATAGCTCAAAATTAGACTTGCAAGTAAGAATAACTTTAAAACTTACCAAGGGGAAAAAATCTTCCAGCTGTTTTGCTTCTGTGGTAGACGGAAAATCCAGAGGCCAAGTGGCTTTTTGTTTCTATATTACCCGATGCTTGTGGATTGTTAATCTGCAGTTGGAGTTGAAAACTACTTTTGTCTTTCTCTGTTAGATCCAAGCTGTACTGAGGAATTGGGTTTCTCCATACGATAACCAAGCTAAACTAATCATTAAAAAAAAAAAGTAATGCTCCAGTATGTTTTATTCCAGAAGAGAGAAAGAAATGTTTTTAGAAACTGCAGTGTTTTACTCTCACATGCAGAAGTGCACTAACCAGCTACAGCTGACCCAGATTTCATATACATCACTCCTGGACAGTTTTTTTTTAAACAAACACACACTCGACTTAGATGTTCAGCCCACCTATGATGTCACCGCAAACACACTGAGAGCAGAAGAAACTCCTCCTTCGGATTTCCTATCCATACCCTCCAGAAAAGGAGGGGGTAGGGAGGCTGAGAAGTTATGAACAAGGAAAGATTGTTTGCCAGTAGAAGGGAGGGTACCATATGGCAACAGACTGTGCAAGAGTTCAGCAGGCAATTACAAATCAAACATTTTTACTACGCTGCCTAAAGATGCCTTTCAAGTTATTACAGTACTGGGCTTCATTAAGAAGAAAGATTCTTTCAGGCTGATAAAACTCGATTTGTGTTGCTGGGAATAAAAGGGGCAGCCTGGCTGGATACAACAGGAAAAATGAACCACTTATAGTCTAGAAGAATGTTCAACAGAATGTCGCATTCAATTCTTGACGTTCACTTAATAAAAAACAGTTCCAGTTTTTAAGCACATGAAGTCTCCGATACATGTGGAAAATGTTAAAACAGTGTGTGTGATGGTTTTGGGTGGGTATCAGAATATTTGATAACATCTGACTGGTGTTAGAAGTAGCATTATGCCCTGTGAGGAATGCAGAATACTGGTTTTAGTTCTGTCAATAGTCAACCAGCACCTAAGTGCATTCAGTTTGCTTTCATTGATCTTTTCAGTTTCTTCGCAAAGGATGTGACAGTTACATTTGAAAGAGAATTACCTGAGTACGCTTTCAAAATTATTTTAGACTTCATAGAAATTCCTTGAATAAGTTTAGAGACTAGCTCTCTACAGAAGAGCTCTTGATTTAGCTAAAAGAAAAAAAATATCAGTGCTTAATTGACTAAATCATTCAGAAGGATAACCTTACAAATACATTGGCTTATAAAATCATGCATAATATTGCAACTGTTGGTTCATAGTGAATTTCCTTAATTATAATTAGTAAGCATGATTCGCTTTCTGTGGAAGACCAAGCAGGTTTGGGATTTTTAAGGCGTGTTTGCACATTACTTAGCAAAGTCAGGTTCAGGATAGCTTATGCAGTCTAGATAGTAATATTTATAATGATTTGCTATCTAATATTTCTGATTATCTTCTTTATTTTTTTAATAGCTGATCCAAGCAGAATAGAAAACTGAGAAATGTAGTAGTATACCAGGTCATGTGTAATACCTTTTTATACATTTTTTTTAATATGTCACCTTTCAACCACAAGTATTTTAATTTGTTTCTCTGTGTGTGCGCACACGCGTGTGTATGTGTTGATTTTGGAGTGATGCCCAGAGTTTCCCAACTCACATTTGAGGACTGTACTGGTTAGGTGCTATACAAACACAACTGCTGTTCTTGTGAGGTTGTGTTAATAGTCTTCCACCTGTAAAGCCAAACTTCTTGTTATGATTCTGGTTATACAAGGCTGAGAGTGAAGCAATATGTAATTTTAGAAATTTCCTGTTACTGAAATAAGTTTCTTAAAAACATTCAAGTTTGTATATTTTTTTTTTGTTTAGATATATTGTGGAAGATGCAGGGGATGAAGACCAATTCCTTTTAATAGCAGAGCTGGTCAGGATATGTTTGATTTAGTTGAGAGAAAAATGATTAGTCTTTGGGTGAAGTTCAAGAAATTGAGTTGAATTTAGAATTAAAACAAGTGGTTTATCTACAGTAATAGTATGTAAGGAGGAGGATTTTCCTCTCTACATGATCAAGGGATTGAAAGACTAGTAAGGTTACAGTGGTGGTGAGGACGAAAGCAAGTTGGACTTGGAGATTTATCTATAAGGCTCTTGGATCTTTGGAGTTGTGATTAATATGAACTGCAGGATTCATACCGCATTTCAACCTGAGTGCAGTCTTTGCCCAGTTTATTTTCCCATGTTTCTTCAAGTTGAGTTTGAGTTTGTATTCAGCTTGAAGAGTTATAGATAATACGTGTTTTCCAATTGTTAAATTGGAGGAAAGTAGTAGTAGACTTTAGGAAGTCATTAGTGATTTTGGTCATGTGTCCTAGCATTGTGTGATTAGCATGCTTTATATTTGTCAAGGGAATTGGTGGTACAGCAGATTAGGTTAATGAGTAGTTGTGCATGTCCTTGTAATTACTTCTAGATTTAGAAATAATAACACTGTTAAAGACAAAGCCACCTAGTACGTGCCTAGCGTAATGCAGGGGGGAAGGATCCTCTCTGCCTTCCACTGTGACTTGTACGGAGAGCAAAAGCTTGTACACAAAAACCTAGCTCTACTCCTACCCCCAGCATCTGAGAAAAGAGCCAAGGTAAGGTTGACGAAACTAAGGATTAAGTAATTGAGGACAGCGCAGATTTGATCCCAGACGAGCGTGGCACGGTGCTGTACTTTCCTGTAAGTCCAAGCATTATTACTGTTTTACTCTGCGGTATGAAGGCTCTTGAAAGTCTTGTCAGAATGATTTCTAAGGTAAACCCAAAACAATGTTCTGAGGCAATGCTGTCATCAACCTGCAATCATGTTACTCAGTGAAAGCAAAAATTCTTCAAAATACTGTTTGTGAGGTTTTTTTCTGCTAAATGGGAGACACTAAAGAAAGAAACTTCTCGTTTTAATCTTATTCAGGTATTTATCTGTCAGACTTGACGTATATTGACTCTGCCTACCCATCAACAGGGAGCATTCTGGAAAGCGAGCAAAGAACAAATTTAATGAACAACATTCTTCGAATTATTTCAGACTTACAGCAGTCATGTGAATATGGTAAGCTAGTGTATAAATATTGCAGTATTAAAGAGAACAACTTTAAAAGCTTTGATATTTGTCTTCTATAATGCAATCAGTGTAAGTAAGGCCCAACCCATTTGAATGCCATTAACACTCTCCCTCACCCTCTCAGCCAAAAGTCTAAGTTTACTCTGGTATCATTGGTTATGACAGAGCATCAGCATGAGAAGACAGAATAAAATTGCCCTTTTCTTACATCGCATATTTTTTCAGCACATATTTTCTGATGAAAAATGAGGAATACCCTGTACTTAACAGTAGTTTTACTGGTACGTTATAAACTTGTATCCCTATGTTTCATAATTTTATGACTACAAATTCTACACATAATAGGATTGATTTTGGAATAGCACTTTTACTGGAGCTAATAAAATATTTTCCACTTGTCTTTTGGGCATTTAACAGTTCTGTTCATAGATCAAATGTATTTTTTATTCAAAGGTGGTCTCCCTCATATTCCACTTCAAGTTCTAGTAAAGTTATAAGGCTGTATTTGTGATGGTGGAATGTGAATTAGCACAGGATTGTGGCTTGTTCAGCCTTGAGAAAAGGAGGCTTAGAGGGGATCTCATCACCACGTACCAGTACTTAAGGGGCAGCTACAAAGAAGATAGAGACTCCCTTTTTACACGGAGTCACATGGAGAGGACAAGGAGGAATGGACACAAGTTGCAGTTGGGGAGATTCCGATTGGACGTGAGAGGGAAATTTTTCACAGCGAGGACAGTCAACCATTGGAATAATCTCCCCAGGGAAGTGGTCGACTGGGCCACGTTGGACACCTTCAAGAGTCGGCTGGACAGGGTGCTGGGCCATCTTGTCTAGCCTGTGCTCTTCCTAGAAAGGTTGGACTAGATGATCCCTGAGGTCCCTTCCAACCTGGGATTCTGTGATTCACTGAAAGCTCAATATAGTAAGAATGTAAGCTGTGAAGGAGTCTGATACAACCCTCCAGGTTCCCGGTTTTGGGCTTCAGTTTGACCAGGAGGCACTCTCATTTTCCCCTGATACAAGCTCTGATAAGCAGAGCTGCTCTAGGGGGATACATACCTGGTATTATGGGTGTGGGGAATGTCAGCTCAATGGGTGAGAATTGCTATGAAAGACGAATATCAGCATCAGTAGGGACTGTAGTTTGTACTTCCATATCACATAAAACGGCAAGAGATTTTATTCTGTTTAAATAATTTCTGGAAAATAACTTTGCTTACCAATTAATGGTACAGTGGTAATTAATGTCATCTGTTCTCCAGATATTCCTCTGTTGCCTCATGTCCAAAAATATCTAAACTCGGTTCAGTACATAGAAGAACTACAAAAGTTTGTAGAAGATGACAATTACAAGTAAGTATGCAATACTACAACTGAGTGTATCTCATTACAAAATAACTTTTATAACACAAAGCCTGTCACTTTTAAGATTGCACTTGCATCAGGGGTTTATGTGTCTCAGATGCACCAGTTGCAAGTGGTGAGGTTACAGTAGGGTCCTGTGCTCAAGACAATTTTCAGCATGCTGGATGGCATCCCTCCTTCCTTTTCGATGCCTGACTGCGTCAAGCCTGAGCTTTCAGGTCTGTTTGGTCTGAGTTGATCTGCAGACCAATTTGAATGTTCGCTAATGAAGACTCAGTACTTCTGGCTCACATGTAACACTGTTCAGTCAATGGATCCCAGGACTGGAGATAGCTTATGTCATTTTTCATCAGAACAAGGTCATCTGTGCATCCACTCCCAAGTTATTGCTGAGGGTGACTTAAGGCTTTCACTTTAATATATATTTCACTTTCATTTTATAGTTTTCTTTTTGATAAGGTTATACAGTGTGAGTAAAATGTAAACGCTTGATTTTTGAGAGGCAAGATATTGTTTATCTGTGTCCCTGCCTATTCTTCCCAGAATACCACCCAGAACAGAGGTTTCTACTTCCTTAATTAAAAGACTATTACTGTATTTAGTGATTTGGCATCCAGCAAAACCAGGGCATGGAAACCTCTGGGAAGATATGGGAACATGCCCCAAGGATAGGAAAAAACCTAAAGCAAACCTGTTGCATATGAAGAAAGTTTTTGTTCACTGGCTGACTTCCTTGAGGAGGTTCCACACCCATTCCCATCCTGCCTGTCTGGGAAGTTGTCACCTCAGTTGTGTTGAATTGGTTGCTACATTCAAACGGTGAGAGGGGTACGCACCCTAGAGGAACAGATAGAGTTTACTATTTAGTAGCCCTAACTTGGATTTACTAAAAGGCAGCAAATGGGGACCCTTCAGTTTATGTCAAAGAACAGTAAACAAGAGCTCAGACACTTGGCTTTCCTTCACATGTTAACAATCTTTAAGATTTGTAAAATATTCTCTGCGTGTCCATATGCAAGCATCCTGCTTTACCTTTTTGCTGAAATGTTCTATGGCCTGATTCTGAAAGTATTGCTTGCTTATCACTGAGGGTGAAGCTCTGTGGTCAACATCTGAAGGAAGGAAAAAAAAAAAACCACCACCCAACCCCCAAACCCAAGTTTATCAGCTGCAGCGTCTGCTTCTTAGTGGCATATTGTTTTAATGAATTCAACACACCACCTTCCTCCGCCTTTGTTAGATAGGACTCGCTACTATAGTGGGGAGTTTTACTGCTGAAGGAGCTACAGTCTCTTCATCCTGTACAACCCACGTTTTGATAGCAGGGAAATGAATGGAGACAATTGCATGAAATGCAGAAAACATGTTTGCTATTCAGAAAGTCTGTTTTTACACCTGTGGGTTTTGTATGTCTCCAAAGTGAATTTTTTATGGAGGAGTGTATTTTGAAGAACTATTCTTACTGTATGTGACTATTACCTTTTATCCCCTAAGATGTCTGCAAAAAGGTTGAAGAGAACAGCCGTTGTAACTTGGATACGTGTTTCTTTTTCTTCCTAAAGGATTTTATTTTAAAAAAATAAATTTTAAAAATGGTAATGAATCATTACTAAACTGTCTGGGGATGGGAGGGAGAGGAGCTGTCAAACTTTGAACTTCTTTTCCCCAAAATGAGTAGATGCTTTTCCAACCCTGCTAATTTCAAAGATTCTAGTTCTGCAAACTGTGTGTGGACAAGATATGTTTGGTCTTCCTGGAGTTCTCTGCTCTTGGAGTCTGCCCTCTTTGGGGTACTGTTGGAAATGGCATTAAAAGTGCCTGTTACAGAAAAAGCTTGAATTATGGATGCAGTCAAATTGATAATGTATTTTCCGAAATGCAAAAGGAAGGTTTTGGCTTTTAGACCAGTGAAGACAAAAGGCTTGGCCCAGCACACTACTGTACTTTATAGAAAAATTTAAAATATGAAGTGTAGTAAGTATCAATATTTTAACCAAGGTGTGGGGAGCTGTTTTATACTTTTTATTCTTCCCTTTTTTTTTATGCTAGAGTAGTGGTGTCGTCGCTGGGTTTCATGTATCTGCTAGCAGTCCCTGGGCCATGTAGGTCCTGGCATACGTGTGGCCATGTTTTCCCTGGAGGGCGGTGCCAACGCAGAGCAATGGCCTCTTCCCCTGCTCTTTCCACAGTGTGACTCTGCCTCACCTTGTTAACAGCTCATGTTGAGCTTTTGCTCGCAGAGGGTGCAGATAGCAGCTAGCGGCTGTTTGGCTGCTTGTGGCTGGCTGTGCCAGCTGTATCAGGCTCCGTGATGCTGAGGAGGTTGCAGGGCTGTGCTGTAGCCAAGGTTTTGCTCTTGAGTCTAGTCCTTCTTCAGCATGGTATTGCAAACCTGGCCTGGTCTATATGAACCAAAACAATAGACTCATTTATTACATGATGCCCTAGCACGTAATTTCTTGAATCCTGAGCCCTGTTGCAGTACTAGGGTTTTTCCCATGTGAAAAAAAAAAAATTTAAAAAGTTTGGAAATAATGTGTGCTAAAGATAACTATGCATGGTTTGTATTAATTTTATAGTGTTTCTTGCAATTACAGAAACAGGCAGCTTTCAGTTGTAAATTTAAAAAAATAATTTTTCAAAAACTTACTTTTATGTGGTTCTATTTCCTCCTAAAGTAATTTTTAATGCTTCTTTAATGCAGACTTTCATTAAAGATAGAACCAGGGACCAGCACCCCCCATTCTGCTGCTTCCAGAGAAGATTTAGTAGGTAAATGCTTAATAAATGTGAGAAGACTTGAGGTTGTCAAATGCATTATTTTTGAGTTGCAAATGTCGAAAATATTTGCCTGAGGCTAATAAAAAAGTGTGAAGTATAAACACTGTATATTTGTAATAAAAAGTCTAAAGGTGATCTGTAAAGAAATTCTTTCAAGGAATTGAGTCAGTTTTTTAGGCTCCTGTATGTATTGTGGCACTAACTTGTCAGTGTCATCTGGGGTGAAGAGCTATTAAATATTCATTCTTTGTTGCGTCTAGACAGAAGGGCTTTCATCTAAACTTGTCATGGTATAATATGCTTCCAAAACCGAACATTATTTTTGATCAATGCCAAAAGTGGTAGAAGGCAGGAGTGTTAAAACATAGAATCAGTGGGACCTGTTTAATGCCGATATAGCTTAATGCAGCAACCTTCAGGGCTTACCAAATACTTGTAACTAGATGGTGCTTATTTTTAATCCTATGTAAAAAACCCTAAAGTACAGGGTTTTTTTTAAAATTATCAGTATATCAATGAGTTTTATTACAGGCTATCTCTTACGAATTGGGTTAGGAAGTTTTGTGCAACTCCTCAACAATTTTCTGAGAAGTAACCCTGTGACAGTATTTCTAAAGCTACTCGGGAATAATGTCATTTTTTTGTTCCCAGGCTCTGAAGTTGGAGCATCTCCACAAAGTGGACGGAAAAATGTTGCAGCTGAAGGAGCCTTGCTACCACCAACACCTCCTTCTCCTAGGAACCTGATACAGCATGGACATAGGAAGTGTCACAGTCTGGGATACAAGTCAGCATTTTATTTAACCTGAAAATCCTAAGCTTTGTGATGTATCATCTTTCAATACAAAAGCTTTGCTTTTAAAAAGTAGCATGATTTCTACACAATACTTCACTTAGAGACCAATTTGTGGCAAGAGAGCAAGCTCAGAACTATAATGGTAGCATCCCAACCCAAGAGAATTAGTTGATAGGAAGACACTGCAGCTGTTATGGTGATAAGAATAGCCAATGAGTTAATCAAAATAGGTTCTTGTGGAATACAAAACTCTCAGTTACAGCAACTCAATGCCAGTGTAATTCTTTCAAATTCAAACTGAAATAATTGCTTTATTGGTATTTTTGTAGCGAGATCTCCTTTGTAGGCTTTCATAGAACTTTGTATAGTAATGGCTTCAAGTTTTTTCTAATAGGTGTACTTCTAATTAATATCTTAATTGTTATATCATCAATTCCCTTGTCATCTTTTCAAAATGCAAGGTTGTAGCTGTTCAGTAATTCATCTCTTGACTTATATTGTGTAAGTTTACCTTTAGTGAGCTAGAATGCAATTCTAAAGTTGAATTGTGTGTTTTAGTAAGACAAAAATATCTTAGGATACTGAATATAATTTTTAAAGTACTCCTGACTTTCTTTTTGCTTCAAGTGCTGTGCAGTTTTAAGACTAGCAATTCCTACACGTATCATAGTTTGTGCCCAATTGCTTGTGACTTGAGCCAAGATTTAGTTTTGCATTCGGAACACACTGCATGCAATCCTTTAGGATGTTAAAGCAACAACTTTTGAAATGTATCTAAAATAATGTTATAACAGTTTTATCCTTGCTCATTTTTAGTTTCATACACAAAATGAATACAGCTGAATTTAAAAGCGCAACATTCCCCAACGCAGGACCAAGGCATCTACTGGATGACAGCGTCATGGAACCTCATGTCCCATCCCGAGGGCAGGCAGAAAGTTCCACCCTTTCTAGTGGAATTTCAATAGGTAGGAACTGTAAATGTACCCATGCAGTATGTGGTCTTAAAGATTTTAACATGATTAGTTGGCAGTACTATGCTAAAATACCAATTCTATTTTAGAATAAATTTGAGAAATATAGATGAAGGGTGGTGTAATTTATACAGCATGAACTGACAAATTATAAAGGCGGCAGTTTTTTTAATCTCCTTTATTGATACAGCCTCTGATACTCGTCCTCTTCTGTGAAGGGGGTGGAGGGAAGTGCAGGGCACCATTTTAAAATTAAAATCCAAATTAAAAATGTCTTGTGGCAGGATTTCCATTTAAAATGCATATCAAATTGACACTGAGAACTGTAAATTGCTGACAGTCTTTAAGAGCAAAATTTCTAAATACTCCTGACTTCTGTCAGGAGTAAATAGCAACTTAACTTTCAGATACTTCAAAATGTCAGAGTCTACTTAATTTTGGCAAGTTATTAATCTTCAAATATTTAGGGTATTCTTTTTGAAAACTTCTGCTTCCTGAGTTTCTTATGTGACAGCAGTTGCTCTTTTCCTGTTAAGCAAACATCCTTAAAGTTGAGGGAGGGCAGGGCAAGTGCCTCTCAGATCCACCTGACTGCAGCAAGGGTTGAGAAAAGGAACCTCTATCGCAGTACTTTTTCTCAAAATTGTTAGCTTGATATAATTCAACAGTCTTCAGGTTTTATGCTTTTATGGCAATAAAAGATTTTTGTAGGGTTACACATTTCTTTGGGTAACTTCATTTCAAAAAACAATTCCGCTTTTTAGCCTTTGCGGAGAGAAACATGGTCACGTGGTTTCGTATTATGCTGTTTTCAGGAGCTGTCCATGTCTCTTGAGGAGAAGGCCATATACTGAGCAAACAGTAAATATATTTTTCATGTGGAAAAAGTCAAATATTTAGAGGCAGTAATTTAGAAAAATTATGTTAATAAATAGGTCTGTGGAACTGGCTTAGACCAAAGTAGTTTGAACCTGTTCATATGAGACAGTTTCCACTATTAAATGTGCATTGCCTGTCCCTGTTTTCTGCAGGTTCTCTCCTGTGGCAAAGTTTGCCATTTCAAAATCATCCAGCCAGAATGGTACTTCTCATCAGCATACAGACAGCTTGCGTTCTCAGGGGTTGTACAGTACAGGAGAACCAAAGTTCTGTCACCTTCGAGATGTAGCTTTACCCTTTTCTCAGTGCAGTTTTTTACTGATGTTTTCTATATAAATATCTAAGAAACTGCTCAGCAGTTGATCCTTTTTTTCCAGGGTAAATTATTTATTTACCACCACTAGAGCCTATTAGGGAAGGTTTGCCAGAGCAGACAACCAGTTTTTTATGAGGTACAATTAAGAACCAGTCACCACCTAGACATTTTGGAGAATACAGGGTTTTCATACTTTGTCTCATCTCTGAATTGTTAAACTCTGTTCTCTTGTGTAGCTCAGGCATGACCTTGTCGATGGGAGGCAGTCACCCTTACAAGTTGGAACAAAATTACCACTTTAGAAGACTTTTATAAATAATTTGTAAAATAGCAACCCTATGTATTTTAAGATGAGCATTTGTGGTTAGAGCTTCCCTTCTCCCAATTCTTCTCCACCTCCAGCCTCCCCATACTCAGATACTTTAATCACTGTTTTGACAGTCTAGCATAATTGTTATTTTTTGTGCTTTTTGATTATGAAAGTTTCAATGACACAAGATTAGTAGAGGTGCTAGAAATACATATGGAGGAAGAAGGTAAGTGCTGGAGGCTTGCAGTATCTTTTACTGAAGAATTCTTGGAAATGTAAGTTTTCTGGCATTCTGTGCTGCTGCTTCAGCAGGATTTGAGGAAGTTGATTGAAGCTGCTAAGTTCCTCCATCATGTTTGAAGTAGCCTGTTTACTCAGTACTTGGAAATAGTACAGTCACTGCAGCAGAGAGGAGGTTTACAGTATTCTACAACACAACTTCAAACGACGGTCAAGAAAACTTCTTCTGAATATGTGTGCTGAAAAGAGTGTTATTCCTTACCTTGCCCATAAATGTGGATTTAAAACTGTTACTCTAGCAACAGGACTACCTTTTTTTAGATCTAAACCTATATAGGACTTCTTTTTTTTTGATAAATGATCCCTCTTCAAAACAGAGACAGTGTTTCTGATATGCCAGCACCTTGAATGTGACCTTAAAGACAACTGCAATACTATTTTAAATCACACTCGTGCTTTGAGAGGGGTTCAGACCTTCCCAATCCTTTCATATTGGAGGATCTGATATAATCTGCCTCTGCATCAAATATCAAGAAAGCAGCAATATAACAACAGTTACATTTACAGGATGTTTGCATGCAGTACTCTACTGTTACAGTGCTTTAGCTATATCAATAAAGCATGTGAGTTTGTGCAATTTTTTCTGTCAGGCCTCGTGTCTGAGTTGCCTTTGCTGTTAACAGATTACTGTAGTCCACTTATAATTCAGTAAAGCAATTTATAGGCATGTTATGAAGAATCAACAGATTAGTCTTTGTTTCTTTTTCCACGGGTGAACACACCAACTTCTTCAGATACATCAGGACTCTTCCACTTGGATTTCTTCAGCTATCCCTGTGATAGAAGCTATCAATCTGTGATAGAGATCAGTTAGTGTGTCACTAGGTTTGAGATTCATGGCTGGATGAAATTCTGTTCTGCATATAAGCATGCTAAATCCGAGCAGAAAATCCAGCAGTGCGTGTCTCTCTAAACTAAAAGCACACATTCAAGTGATGATGGACAATTTTGATTGTGTTGTGCTGATGCACTGTTCTGAGAACGGTGCATGCCATACTAAAATTTTTGCATCAATGTAATTCATCTTTCAGATATGAAAGGTACACTAAGTGGGTATTTTTCTTTGCACTGAATGATTCCTAAAGCAGCAGCAATGCAGAAAGCGACCCAAGAATGGGATTTCCTGAAAATAGGCATATCTGTAATATGACAGCTGTGGTCAGAGATCTTTATCAGATTATTTTCTTAATTTCAGGGTCTGGAGGCTGATTGTGTACCTTCAACTCACTCTGCAAAAACCTAGAATTAAAAAAAAAAATATAGCCCTGGTTTGCATTAATTTCTCATCCTTGGGTCAAAACAGTTCTTGTTCCTAAAACTATGAGATCGTGTTCAGCAGGCGGTCATATATTATGCTAGAGTAGGGGAGATGTGCATCTGGTTCTATTGCCATTTTACTTCGTAACATGGGTGCTTGTTATCTGAACGAAAGTGAGAAATCTTTTTCCAACAGTGCCAAGGCTCTCCTAATTGGAAGGAATTAAACACTTGACCAGTCATATATACAATATGAGAAGTGAAATGTTCTCTTGAATTCAGGAATGTAACAAGAGGAAATGGTCTCTTCTAAGTTTTAGACATTCATAACTTAGCTGCATCTGAGCTAGTCATTTGGAGCTCTTGATAATCACATAGAGAATTAAGATTTTGAGGGATATGATTCATCTCATTCCTAGGTTGGTGGCTAAAAAGAGGCTATAACTTGTGTCCTTAAAGCCCCACTTTATTTATGTTGACTGCAAAGGGACTTTTGACATAACACGTGAAAACACAGACAGATGAATACTGCTGGAAATGTCTGGTTTATGCTGGCAATCCAGAATATCTGCTTTTAGTAAATTGAGGTAGATGCTTTTACTTTGCAGTGAAAATTCATTGAAAACCCCCACTATTTGCTATCAGTAAGCCTTAAAGCTACAAGATAGTTTTGTTCTGTGATCCCTCTGTTTTGATGAGGTCACTGTATACACTCTTTCAAAAGAGTGAGCTTGCCCTTCTGAGGTCTAAGCATTGCTCTTGGCTGGGTTGAAGAAACCATCTGCATACTCTTGCCAGATGTTCTCCTGCATGTATTTGCCTGCTGTCACCTCCTCACCTAAAAGCAGGATTAAATTAGGATGCTTTTACTAGATCATGGCTCCACTCAGAAATAGCATGAAACTTCCTTTTATTCATAAGAATTTCTTTAAGAATACATGATTTTCTAATACTTCCTGATTTTCTTATACTTTTTAAGGACTTGTTCCTTGCTTAAGTGTACTCTCAAGTATTTTTGCAGCGATGTTCAGCTCACTTCATAAATGTTCTCAGGAGTTTTGGATTTCCACCATTTCTTATGATTTGGCTCAGCTGCTTTACTGAATTTCTCTTCTGAAGCTGAATTTGTTTACAATGGCTAGTTGTCCAAACAATTATGTAGAGGTAAAGGAACAGGGTAAAATAGACCCCTCTCTTCATATATTGCTTCTGTGTGGCTTTTCTTCTCTTACAGCACCTAATGTATGGGATGCAAGGTAATTTTGCTTAGGAGGCCTTTATTTTCTTTTTTTAAGGGTGCAGTCCCACCTGTATACCACTGAAGAATAGATGTCAAGGTATGAACGCAGAAATACTTGGCTGAAATTGAGAATATAATTTTAGGTATTTAAAAATTCAAAGAAAACACATTTATGGATTGTGTTTGTAGCAGTGTTGGATGCAAAGTCAGTTCTAACTTTGAAGTGTTTTCTTTGTCAAACTATTTCTTTTTTTCAACTTATTTTTCCTAATCTACAATGATATGGGTAAAAGCTTTGGAAAGACTAAGGCTCTTAAACATTTGCTTTCATTTGTCTGTTCTAATCACTTGAGGATAACTTGAGCCTTTATTCTAATGCAATCAGAGAAATTAATGCTGCAGAGTCAAAGAAAGGTATTTCAAATCAGTGTGAATTAATGTGAGAAAGTGCATTTGTAAGAACAGTACATCTTCAAACCTAAACTGGCATAAAATGCATACAAGAATATTAACATTTCAATGAATTCCTCTATTAAGTCACCATCTTGAAGTACTTGAATTCTACAAGGGATTATATTTCTCTTTAAATAAATGAAGTATAGGTGTAGGTATACAGTGTATGCATTTACTTCCAGGTTTTTGGCAGCCTATACAGTAGGGAAGAACTCTACACAGCCAATGTTTGTTTGATTCCTTACCCTGTAGTATATTGTTCAGGTGTTTAAGACTCTGAGTCATCAGCCATCTGCATCAGAAGATCAAAGTTCGGGTAAGGTTTCAGGCAGAAGGAATATGGTTTGTTTGTTTTCAGTATTTCATTTAAATGAGTGTATAGATGCCTGTCTCTTGCCCTAAATGTCTATACCCAGTTTTGCTATTGTAAACTGCTACTTTATTAGTTATAGGGTTAATATAAAGGCTGTATAATACTTTAAGTTAAAAATGCATATGTAGGTGTCTGGATTTGAGAGAAGGAAAGGGATATACAGGAGTTCTATGGCACCCCATTTCTTCCCCTATCCTTATTAGTGTTGTTTGGTCCAAGGCATGCGCTCTGTGTTTTGCGATTAATGCAGTTGTACAAACCCCCTCTTTATGTCCCATCTTTATCCATTTGGTTATTTGCTTTTGTTAGTTTTTCATTATGAAACTCGTTATCAGTGATGGTATTAACAGTTTGTGTCAATTTTCTGGCATCACATTGCTTGAGTCATTTGCCAGTCTTCACAACATTCTTACTTGGCTAACTAGCAAGCTGAAGTTGAGCTATTTAAACTTTACTGTACAATAGTTAAATGCTAATAAACGAGTTAAATATATATGAGGATTTTCAGTATGGTCCTAGACTGAACAAGGCAGAACATAACTTTTAGGGCATGGAGTCCATCTCCGTCATGTTAGCTGGGCTGTGTTGTGCTACAGCAATTGATGTTCAGGCCTCTTGACCAATGTTTTGTGTTTCAGCGTTCGAATTTCAAGCTCTATTAGGTCAGTCACCAGCTATAGTGACTAGAGCTCTGGAAGCACTGTGTAACTGGAGCCAAGAGAGTGTCAGTTACAGATTTGAGAAGGGGAAAGAATTTTTGGTCTGAATACTTTTTAAACTCTTTGGGGTTGGTTTGTTTATATTAACACCTGTATAACTTTGGGGACTAACTTCTGGATAAAGGAAGCCTGTGTTAAATGTTCAATATCCTCAGACTTTCAGCAATGAGTGGATGCCGTGACCAGGGGGTAATGGGTATGCAATGGTATAGGCATTCCCTACCACATAACTGGGAACCTAGCCGGACACTGTTTGTGTGGCCATAGGGTAGACATATGTATATGCACATCTACAAATGCAAACAGAAAATTCATGTCTGTATTCAGCTGCAGTACTAGAGCTCTGTGTAAACAGTCCTGAAACTTCTCAGATAATCATGAACACAGTTCGCAAAAAAAAAAAAATATTAAAATTGCCAATTGCTGTTATTCCTAAGATAGGAAAAAGCCTTCGTGTTAAGTAGTAAAGATAAACATTACTCTGATTTTTTCTAATCCTGTACAAGAAAATTTAAATTTTATTAGCGGTAAAGAAAACTAGGAAGATAGTGGTTTGTGTCATAAAGCCAAAACTTGTGTAGATCGTTACTTAATAGAAAGGACTTACACCACCTATGATTTGTTATTAAGCTTAACCTGAAGACCTGCTTGAGGTCATTGGAAAAACTCAAATATTGAGTACATACTTGAGAAGAATTTAAGAAGGTGATATATTTTTAATGTACTGAAAGAATGAAATATTTCCAGTTGAGGTGGCAGTCAAATAGCATACTTAATGTTGAAACAGAATTTGGCTAGACATCTAACTTAAGTTAAACAGTTCCTTTCACCTTTCTTTTGTTTTGGAGGAAGGGGTGTAATGTATATTCTTCTGCTTTTCAGAAAAGGTGGTTTTGTTAGTATCAGAACTTTTGTTGTGCAAAAAATCTCCTAGATTTTTTTAGAAACTAAAAATATCCTGTTAGAGATGATCTATATAGATGTTAGAGAACTAGTCAAAGGCTAAAATTCAACCTTTTCCAGGTTTCTATTACAATTTTTTAAAACCTGTGTAGGCATCAATATAAATGTTAAATCAATAGCTGTGATGTTTGGCTCACTTTTTCCAAAATAACATCACTTTTAAAAGTGTAATTGGAAATTTCTGTATTAAACTTTTTAAATGAAACTTTTTGTTTACGAATCCCCCAAATTCATTTAATTTTTATAACTCTACCGATACTGTAACAGGGATTATCTCTTTCTGAAAGATGACTTTTTGGCTCTTTTGCTCTAGATTATTTTGCATTTCTAAAAACCAGCACTAGCTTTTAAAATCTTTCTGTAGAGTACTTAGTACAATGTTTCAAATATAACTTCCTTAGCAAAGCTAATATAGCTGTCATCAAAATATAATTTCAGGTAAAATTGTAATGTATTGGCCTACTTTAAATATTAAAAAATTACTTAATAATACAGTATTGTTAGGGATTCTAATTATGTGGGTTTCTATCGCATAGGCCTCAATCAAGTGGAGCTCTAGTCATATTAACGTTGCACTTCTTGTTACAATAAAGCTAAATCTATGCAGTAATAAGGAAATAAATAAGATTCTGAGTGTCCCTAATAACTTCAGTGTTGGCTGGGTGACTATGGTAAACAAGAATTACCGCACCATTTTGCAGGACAGACTGCCCCACGTAGCGTTAAGGAAAATTCCAGTTATGTGCAAGGAAAACTTCTGTCACTTGCAAGTTGTGAAACACAATAACAGGTTGCTCAGAGACTGTAGACTCTGCCTCCTTGAAGAACATGACTAGATGAGGCCCTCAGCAATCTGGTCACCAAGTTATGTTTGTTTTGACTAGAATGTTGGACCAGATGACCTCCGAAGATCCCTTTGAGTCAGAATTATTACGAAATACATCAGTAGGCCAACCTATAGAAACAAATAGGAGAACTCTGGACGGGTCTGGATCAGGCCTTCTTAGAAACAGTCTGGGAACTGACATACTGGACAATTAAATTTGCTTAGAATAATGCATTCTGTGCCTTAGTTTGATGTGAGTGCGCCTGGTGGTAGCATCAGTTATTCACTTCCTATTCATACCATTCTCTCATTTGTGCTCCTTGGTGGTAGATGGCTCAAGAAACTCTGTCTTGTCTTCACAGCAGCCCAGGATACTGGATTCCCTTTCCTGAGAAATCATTATACTTGAAACCTACCTTTCTAACTGTCATTTCACCTGCTAAAAGGATTACAGTACTTTAAGATCTTGCTGTAAGATAAGATATTCTACTGTAAACAGTCTTCCTCAAAGACAGTCAGCTGGGACATCTTACCCAAAATACCTGCTTAAAGTTGTCTCTGAATTGTGACATCTGATTCTGTCTCTTCATCCCCAAACCATGTTACTTGTTCATTCTAAGTGACTTTGTATATTGCCTTACAGAGAGTGCAGCTGTGTTTTTATTTGGATGAAATAAATCATTGAGCTTTTCACTGTAGTGTGGATGTAGAATTTGCTAAAAATATTTACATTTGTTTCTTCCAATGATAAGCTTTGTTTTGGGATTTTGCAAACTGCTACCATAACAGCAGGCTCTATCTGGCCAGGTTGCTCCAACTGGTGACTCCAGTTTTGCCTGGGATACTTCATGATCTGTCTGGTGGCATCCTATATAAAAGTGTTTAGGACAATGTGGTGTTCAGCCCACAGATTCTCTTACTTTTCCATGGTGCAGGTCAGATGTAAACTGTGCTGAACAGAACTTCTGATTATTTTTGTAGTCACTTTTTACTCGCCTGCATTGTGGCACCAGAATGACCGCTGATAGATTAAATTGGTGCAGACAGCCACTTGAAGGAAGAACACTTACTCAACTGTAGTAACTGGTTCTTTGATATGTTGTCCTCACAGCTACAGACAAAGCATAAGTCACAGAAGTATAAGTAACTGTACTTTTCTTTTATGGACAAGCTGCCTGCTGATATAACCTTTTAAGCAGATGAATGGTTAAGAATCAATGATCTGAGAATATTAGGTACTAAAATCTTAGACACTTCTAGAAAATAATGAGTCACCTGTTGCGTATTGTGCTCCCCTTCTTGCAGACTTTTATGCCTAGCTTAGGAGCCAGTAGCTCCACCAGAACATAGCTTTTATGTCTCTCAGTTTCTTCTACTATACAAGTCCCTTTTACTGTAATGTTAGTGTGAGCCAGTTTAGGACTTTCCTTTAGGAAAAGTGCAGGATAAGCTGAGATTAAATCATCCAGTATTGGTTAGAGATCATGTTAATATGAGGATGTTGAGCTAATGTTCATAAAAGTAGCATCTAAAATTGAACTGGCTGGCAGATAAAGGCATGTATTTTCTCTTGGATTTTAAACAGAGCGCGCTTCAGTCTGTGCTGAGATTTTCGTGGCTCTTGGCTGGAATTCCCCCTGCTGTGTGTGAATTTTTATTGCCTCCATCTTTATTCTGTGCTCACCCAGTGGATATCCAGACTTACTGTTGTACAGATTAGCTTTATTCTTCAGGGCACCACTGTTCCCTGCTGACTTTCTATGTAAAATTACAGGGAACTTGTTCCCATTTTCAGCCTCTGTTTCTCTGTAGGAACCTTTAAGTAAGGTGCATTGATTCAGATTTAGTTGGTTCATTTTGTTTTTTTAAGTTTGCCTGAAAATCAGTTTGCCTGTAAATTTTAAGTTTGCCTGTAAATCAGTTCTTCCTTTTATATAGGGGTATTTAGGAGGCAGGGCAAACAAGCTGTCAAGCTAGTGTGCCAAAAGGTGGGCTATAAGCAGTGAATTAGGCTGAAACTGGGGAGTTAAGGATTTGGCTCCAAACCACCCCATGTCGGCTTGAAGTGGAGGACAAGGGTGGTAGCTGGTTTGGTCTGAAAGGTGAAGACCTAGCAAGACAACAGCTTGAACAGTGTTTATAGTGAAGTTATTGAGTTCTGTTAACAGTATTTCTATACTGATACGTATTTACTGATTTTTAACAGCATTACTGATAACACTACCTCATGTCTGTATTTAAATACTGACTTTCAGGCTGGTGGGATTTACTATAATTGTAAGATTAGTACGGTGTTTATGGGCCTGCCATGAGTGGATGCATCAGATATTTGGATTTTGGTTTTTTCCTCTACTTCCAGTATTTAAAATAAAATACGGTCAGTAACATTGGATTACTTTGTGAAGCACAGAAGGAAAAAGTACTGTTGTGATCTGATATATTAAGTGGGAGATAGCTTTAAAAAGTTGGTTAAGACTTTTCAAATCAGCAAAGCCTTCTAATGTATTAGAGATTCAGGAATGAGTTGGGACTACTGCAACTCTGTGTCATGACCATGTATGATTTCATAAGGAATTATTTAACTAAGTGACCTTTATTTTTAAATGCCTGTTGTGTTAATCAGACAAATCTGCTTTTAGGGTGTTATTCAAATTTTGAAAATGCCTTTCCCATTTATTAATATTTCTTTTCTTCAACTTCTTAATGTGCACCTAGACCCTGTCCCTTCAGATCTCTACCTCGGTTTATGTGAAGTTCCTGAAGCAAATCACAAAGTATTTTCATTGTAGCATTTTAGTGAAATATTTTTCATACATCTAATCTTAAATATGCTGAGGAGAAACAGGCATAATTGAAATAGATGGTTTGTAGGTGATTAAATAAAGTATCAATCATTCTTATCTTTTTCAAGGTAGCAGTGATGGCTCTGAACTCAGCGAAGAGACTTCCTGGCCAGCATTTGAAAGGTAAGAAAAACCACCTCTCAAAACCTGTATTTCTCTGTTCAGACACTGCTACTTAAAATCTCTCACTCAGTCCTGGAAGTGATGCTTTATTTTAGTGATCTAGAGATCTTCCACGTGTCTAAGTTCGTTTGATCTGTTACAGCAGCAGAGAAGTACCCTCTGCTCACTAGTAGTTAATAGGGCTTTTGTCTAATTAGGTGCTTACTCATTGCACATATTCTTCTAAATAGCTCAACCAGAGTACCATTAAACCCCAAATGATTTTTCAGGTTTCATTTATTTGTATATCCTGTGTATGCTATTCATGTGACCTATCTATTTTTCATTTGCACTTTCCCTGAGATATTTCATCCATTCTTGGTCCCTTTTTTCTTGTCATTGACATTGTCACCTGTTCTGTCTCATCTGCTCTTCACTTCTTTGTTGTTTGCCCCTGTGTTATGTGGGAAAACACAAAAATGCCCCTTGCTAATGTCTGATTTTGTGGTCCAGAATTAACATCTTGCTCCTTACTCAGTACCCACAAATACTCAGGTGACATTGGCCACTTCAGTCCTTTCCCATGTTGTATTTGAGAATGTAGAAAAACACCAACGGCTGTAGTTTTATATAGTAAAAGGTAGAAATTTCATCTTCCCACAGCTAAGATGCACAATACAGTGCATAGTTTGCTTCAATAACTCAATTTCAGGTAATATGTCAGCTTCAGAGTTGCCATGGATGACTTTTTCTGCCATGCTTTCAAGTCACATTTTGTAGAAATTTTGTCAAAGAACTTTCTCTTTATAGTTCGGAACTCTTACTACAAATCTTATATTCTGCTTGAATTCATTGAAATAGTTGTTCTGTGTTACTTTTTGGAAGAAATCTTTAAAAATCTCTCCAAGGTTGAGCTCCTTGATATTTCATGCTATAAATATGATGGCATACATAAGGAAATGCCCTCATGATTCCATTAGGTGAGCAGTAAGAACATGCCACATGAGAATAGAAGGAAAATCAGGTCAGAAGGAAACTCGTTAACTTGTATGTGCTGTGTGATACAACCTGCAAGATTCAAGAGGTTTTCTTGCTTTTCTTTCCCTGGTGCCTTATGGAATTAATCAAGTTGAGGTTATTTCTCAAAGCTAAAAAGTTATTTGGAAAAGCCTTAGACAAAATACGGTGAAGTGAGTGGTTTTACCCTGAGTAGCATAAGAAACCTAAAAATTTTAGTAAGGTTCAGGCATAAGCTTACGGTAACAGTCTCCAGAATTGTTGCATGGACTTCTGAGACATAGCAGAGGTTTTTCATCCCTGTCCTAATGAGAACTGACTGGCCCAGACTCCCAGACTCAGACTCCCCCTACTTGAAAGGTTTGTTCCATGTCAATTACGTCTGAAGATTGCTCTTCCTCCTCCAAATTCCACTTGCCTTCAGTACTTTCTTCTCTCCTGAGAGCTCCTTGAGAACTCTGTCTGAAGTTGCGTGTTTTCCAGGGTGAGTTCTCTTGCCTGCTACCAGGGAGAGGGATTTGGTTTCTTACAGACATTGAAAACGTCATGTGTGAAATACCTAGAGATAGGCCGCAACCTTGCATCTGTTCCTCGGTTTATAAGATGACGAAGCTCATTTTCTAATTTAATAGGTAATACACTGGCATGCAAATGTCAAAATTTAAGATAACTGGATAGGGTGTCTCTCTAGTTCTGATCTGTACAGTAAATTTCCATTCATATAAGAGTGAGAAGCATTAGTTGTCTGGAATTAACAGCTCCTGGCAACATTGAGGTACGTCTAGTGTTATTAATGACTACTTCCTATGCAGTGTGAGTGAGAATACAGTATTTCCTAGTGATTTCGGAACAGGATCTTTGGGTAGGAGGGCTTAAATCTGCATCGTAAGCCTAACAGGAAGAAGTAAGATACTGCACGCACAGATTCCTCAGGTAACAGAAGGAATTGTAACATATTCTTGATTTTCCTGTCCCTCCTATTGTTTGTAACTGGGAAATGCAGAAGCGATAAGAACTGGAGTTACTGATTGTTTTTAAGTGAGACAGAAACTAAGTCTGAAACTTGAGAAAGAGCACTGGGTGCCCCTTTAGGCTAATCAAAATTACTTGAAGGACTTTATTCCAAGCCCAGACAGTTACATGTTAAGGGCAGTATACTAAGTGGCAGATCAGTCTCATTGGTTGTCATCCTGAGTGTCTCTGAATAGATTTCCCTGAAATTACTTGAATCCATGAGTGATAGCATCCTTATGCAAAAAAATAAGCTTAAAGGTAAGAAGAAAATGTATTTCATTTGCATGCAAAATATATGTACACACAAATATACAGCTCATATGACGGGCTTCTGTCCATATTAATTATTGTTTTATTTGTCTATATTTTGAATGTATTTTTTTAAATAGTCATAAATTTAAATATATCTTATGTTGAAAAACAAATGGCAAATTCTGGGGTAGATTAGTGGATGTTAATTCATTAGTATCTTTTTGATAATTCTTCTTGCAGCAAAGGCAATAGTTTGAGCTGGTTTAAAAAAAAAAATTAAAAACCAAATAGCCCCCCCCCCCCTTTTTGTTTAATGCTGTTGACCTTTACTGATCTTCTTCAAGCCTGTTTTGTTTGCCTGCTGTGTGCCATTCTGAGTTCAGATAGAAACATGACAAAGCTACTTGTTTAGGTTTCCCATTCTGAGAAATACTACCCTGTCCATATCTAAGCAGCTTTCCAGCTTATGCAAAGCCCCTCTCACAGGTGACAGATTATTAGATTTATACTAGGTAGGAGATTTTGCCTGTAAAATTTTCATAGGCTTGTATTAACTGCCTGCTTCTACAGAATTAGAGCTGATTTTCAATCTTTCAGCGTAATAAAACAAGAAAAATTGATTAAAAAATAGTAGGTGAGGACAAAGTGCCTATACTTCTTTGACTTAAATGGAATTCAGTCAATTTAGGGATCTGATCCAGAAAAACAAGGTTCAGTGAAGCAAAGCAATATTCAAAAGGCAGGTCTAGAACACAAGTCCTGGCTAGGGATAACAGTGTAGATTAGATTAAGGACTTTAAAATGTGAAGCTTATAGGTAAAGTTTAAAGCTTGTATGAACTGGAGAATTGAGATATTGCTTAGCTTATTTCAATGTTACTTAATACAACAGTATTTTAAACAGTGTCAGGCATATTTTGACAGTATTTTTGATTCCTTTCAGCCCAACAGCTTGTGTGTGTGCATACTCATAGAAGCTGAAACCATTTTTTACTGTAACATCTGCAGTCAGAGTTTAAGACAAGTTTTATTAATATGGTTCCTTTACAGTGATTTAATCTCGAAGAACTAAAGGCAGACTTTGCTTTCAAAATGTATTATTCTTTGGTGTCAATAAAACACTTAAGTATTACAAGTTCTGACAAAGGGAACATCTTATGAAATAAAAATCCGTGGTGTCTACCCCTGCATGCATTTTTCTAAATAAAATTATCCTCTGTTTCTTATGTGGAAGAAGTGGCTCTGTGATATGCACACAAAAAAAAAAACACTATGCTGTTTTAGCAGTCATGCTGTTTGTGTGAATAAAAGTATATGTAATACATACAATTTATAATGGAATCCAACAGGAACAGGTTGTACCATTCTCTCGGTCCGGGGACAAGAGTGTCACGAAATGGCTATCGAGGCCGCATGAAGGCCAGCAGGTACAATCCCCACTGCACACAGAGGTGTCAAACTTTCCCTCTGGTGTTGGTGATTTGGTTTGGTTTAATAATTAAGTGGGTGTTTTCTGATGTTATCTTTCTAACTTACATGTCAAAATAAAGGTAGAGACCTTTTTCTTCAGACTTAAAGCTTTCCTCTTCTATGACATAATCTGTATCACTATAAGGGTTCTTGTTCATTCTGGTCTGCAAATCCAAATTCTGAATCATTGGATCTTTACATCAAAGCTAAAAGATGTTTTACCAGAGGTAGCTTTCTAACTGCCTGCCACTGTGTAGCAGTGTTGGTAGTTCTCACCTGGACAACAAAGCTGCTTCTTGTGCTAATGGATGACATTTAAGATGTTTTCTTTGCTGGCAGTTGTGTATCAAATTTCTTTTCCCCTCTTGCCTGAAATCAGGGATATGGCTGAAATGAGTAACACATTAAAATTGGCCCCAATTTATTATATATGGTATTATTTGCAAGCTGACAGAGTAATATAACTGATTATTCCGCTTAATTAAAAATACAAATTCTGTCTCCAGCTGTGTGGCACTGCAGCTGGGAAAGAGATGGCTGTTAACTATGAAACTTATCATGTTAAGCAAGCATTTTCTCACTGAATTAAACTCATGTTCATATCTATCAATGTCCAAAATTGTCTCCATACCGTCATCTTCAGTAGGTGCTGCAATGAAAATGTTGGCTAGATTTCCAGTTTACTTTGAATGTTCATGAATGTTAGGATGAATGAAACAGCAAATCCTGGCTAACTTCAAAACAAGTTTCAGGTGCTATTCAATTTCTTGGCTTTTCTAGAAAGCTGCTGTGTTCAGCAATTTAGTTATATGCTCCGATTGACCCTTACTGAAATTATTCCTGTTGTAATCTTTTTCTGATTGAAAATTTTTTGTAAGCCAGTCAGCTTCATAATTTTAATAAAGCTAAGTCTTCTTTTTACAGTGCTGCAGCTGGCATTTGTTTTGGCCCATTGCTCTTAGATTCTACGTAGGATAGATGATTAGTAGAGCACCAGATGCATTAAAACACCTTAAAGCTATGGTTCGGGTTTCTACTCTTTATTACTGCTCCTGCCCACTCTTTTTGCTTTCAGATATTTTAAAGATTGTGCATGTTTGAGCTATGCTTCAGTTTTGATGTGCTAATGATTCCAGTGTTTCTAACAAAAAATATAATCTTTCTTGCAATGGCTGAAGGAGAGGTTTTAACACAGACAGCAAATATATGAATGTACTTCAAATGTTTGCTTTTTGAAATTAATTGTTCTTGTATTTCAGTTGTCTTGAGTTTTAAATTTTTTTAATTAAGGATTACCTGCTTGGCTAATTAATTTTTCTGATAACTTTTGCTTGAGTGTAAATTCCACAACAGCAATTCCTTGTAACAGCCTAAGTATTTTTCCACAATGAAGTCCCATAAATAAAAAGCTGACATTTCTGAATTAAAACACAGATGTTTGCATTAGTATGTGGTAATGATTGGAAAATTACTTTAGGAAAAATATTTTTTCACACAAATCTTCACATGCTCCTTTCAGCTCCCTAGAATCTGAAGATTTGGCTGTTCATTTGTATCCAGGAGCAGTTACTATTCAAGGTGTTCTCAGGAGGAAGACTTTGTTGAAAGAAGGCAAAAAACCTACCGTAAGTTTTCTTTAATTCACTTTCTCACCTTCTTCCCTTGCTCAGTTATTAATACTATAAAATGTCCATTGTGCAATTATTTCAAGTGCCTGAGATCTCCCCTGTCTTGCTGATTAAAGTTTATGGTCACTGCTAGAGTTCACATTCTGCTGTCTGGTGGATTCATTTAGTTTATAAGGCTATACCCATAATCTAGGGAGTAGAAGAGAAGTGTAATGCTACATAAAATTATTTACAATTACTGATAACTTTAAAAGAGAGGAGCATATTTTGTCTTCCTGAACAGTAGGTGGATCCTAACAATTTATCAATAGATCATAACCCTTAGCATTTGCATTGCAAATGCTTGATTATGAATTATAAATACAAATACATATTCATGACAATGGGGGATACCTTATGGCAGTACATAAACTGGAAAAGAAAAGGGACAACTAAACCAGTTTATCCCCTATAAAGGAAAGGGAAGGAAGTGGAGCAAGAGGCTCCCATGGCTCAACCATGGCCTCCTGGGTCTACTCAAATCCAAAAGGGAAGCATACCAGAGACGGAGAAGTGGAGGATTATCCGTTGAGAGCTACAAGGGCATTGCCAGAGCATGCAGAGATGCAGTTAGAAAAGCAAAAGCGCAGCTCGAATTGAAACTAGCCGTAGATGTCAAAAATAACAAAGGGTTCTTCAGGTATGTGAACCACAAGCAGAAACAGAAGGAAAACACAGGCCCACTGTTAAAGAGGAGGGTCAGTCACCAACAATGCTGAAAAAGCAGGGGTCCTCAACACCTTCTTCACCTCTGTCTTTACCAACACTGTTGGGTCCCAGGCTTTGGGAACAAAATTACCAGTTGATCCAAACATAGACCAACCATCAGTGAAGGAAGAGTTAGCACGTGAATTATTATGGGAGCTTGACCCCTACACATCAATGGGCCCTGACACCATCCACCCGAGGGTGTTGAGAGAGCTGGCTGACATCATTGCAAGGCCACTTTCCATAATCTTCAAGAAGTCATGGAGAACGGTGGATGTCCCAGAGGACTGGAGGAAGGCAAATGTTATCCCTATCTACAAGAAAGGCTTGAGGGAGGATCTGGGTAATTATAGGACCAGTCTTACTTCAATCCCTGGGAAAGTTATGGAACGAATCCTCCTGGGGGCCATCACAAGTCAAATGAAGCACGTGATTGGGAAGAGCCAACATGGCTTCACTAAGGGCAGATTGTGCTTGACAAACCTGGTGGCCTTCTACGACAAAGTGACTCGCCTAGTTGACATGGGGCGGGTGGTGGACATTGTCTACCTGAACTTCTCCAAGGCCTTTGATACGGCCCCCACAGTCTCTTCCTGGAGGAATGAATGCGTTATGGCCCAGGCAAGTGGTCTGTGCAGTGGGTGGGGAACTGGCTGACAGGCCACACCCAAAGGGTGGTGGTAAATAGCTCTTTTTCAAACTGGCAACCTGTCACAAGTGGGGTCCCCCAGGGATCGATATTGGGCCCAATGTTATTCAGTATCTTTAAGTGATCTGGATAATGGCATCAAGTGTAGCCTGATGAAGTTTGCTGATGACACCAAGTTGAGCAAGGAACTAGACACTCCAGAAGGGAGAGCTGCTCTGCAGGAAGATCTGGATAGGCTGGAAGATTGGGCCAGCAAGAACCTTATGAAGCTCAACAAGAAGTGTAAGGTCATGTACCTGGGAAAATATAATCCGGGAGTGCAGCACAGGCTGGGATCCACCTGGCTGGAGAGCAGCTCTGTGGAAAGGGACCTGGGGGTCCTGGTGGACAGGAAGCTCAATATGAGTGAACAGTGTGCTGCTGCGGCCAAGAAGGCCAACAGGATGCTGGGTTGCATCAAAAAGGGCATCACTAGCAGAGATAAAGAAGTCATTATCCCACTCTACTCAGTGCTTGTCAGGCCACACCTGGAGTACTGTGTACAGTTCTGGTCCCCTCTATACAAAAAGGATGTGGACAGGCTGGAAGGGGTCCAGAGAAGGGCCACCAAGATGCTCAAAGGACGAGGAAGCCTGCCATATGAGGACAAGCTGGGAGAACTGGGTTTGTTCAGCCTCGAGAAAAGGAGGCTTAGAGGGGATCTCATCCCCATGTACCAGTACTTAAGGGGCAGCTACAAAGAAGATGGAGACTCTCTTTTCACAAGGAGTCCCATGGAGAGGACAAGGGGGAATGGACACAAGTTGCAGTTGGGGAGATTCCAATTGGACACGAGAGGAAAATTTTTCACAGCGAGGACAGTCAACCATTGGAATAATCTCCCCAGGGAAGTGGTTGACTCAGCCACGTTGGACACCTTCAAGAGTCGGCTGGACAGGGTGCTGGGCCATCTTGTCTAGCCTGTGCTCTTCCTAGAAAGGTTGGACTAGATGATCCCTGAGGTCCCTTCCAACCTGGGATTTTGTGAACTATAACTCAATGGAGCATTCAGTAAAGGTTGCAGAAAGTATAGAGTTAGATGCAGAAAACTCAGATTAGTGAGGAAAGAACACATTCTTTGTTTTCTAGATTTATTTTTTTTTAATGCATTCATAGGCCTTCATGAATCACTAGAAGGAGCAGCTTTGGAAACATTGCTGATGGTTTGGCTGGACAGTTAGTGCTGTCATGTTCTTGCAGGATGATGCTGCTATTTTACAGCTCAATATTATGAAACATTTCACTTATCCATTGTACTTGTGGGTTTTTTCCTCTTTTCTCTGTAGGTCGCATCTTGGACAAAATACTGGGTGGCACTGTGTGGAACCCAACTCTTTTACTATGCTGCAAAATCTCTGAAGGCTACAGAGAGAAAACATGTATGTAAAACAGGCATAATCCAGTATCCTCTGCCAAAATTAAAAAGTGTTTTCCTGATGTAAACACTGAAATAATTCAGGACTTGCATGATTTCAAGTCAGCACTATCCTGTCTTCCAGTTGGTCAGTCACTTCACATGGATATGCCCTAATGGAAAAATCATGCATGTTTCTATGCTACACCAAGAACATCTGCTTTGCATATGCCATGGTCTCTTTGAATGTGTTGGTCTATAGGGAAGGAAGCTATGTCATTGGGTCTGTCTGCTTTTCTAAGGTAGAAGTAATATTTTTTGATTATCTGAGTCTTGCAACAATTTGTTGCTACTTGAAATGCAAACAAGCATTGATGGGGAAAGATGGAGAAGTCACTATATATGATGATAAACAGATACCAATTTCATATATGAGGTAGAATTAGACTGCTCTTTTTTTCTCTTCAATCCTACAATCCATTAACTACAACAGAGCACAAAACACTTCATATATTAAGCAGAGAGCTAGCATATCATACGACACTGGCTTTGCTGTTATTTGCTGCAACTTTATTTGAAAGAAGCTAAAAATAGTTCGCTTGTGTGGGGAAGTAGTAAAAGGATTTTCTGTAGATGTTCTGGGGATGTTGTGATGTGCGTGGTTCCTGTTTTCACTGGTTAATTATAACGGAAGAGGATGCCGACAGAGATTCTGTTAAGAAACTGGGTAAAATTTGAGATACACAGAACTTTTTCTGAGTTCATCCACGACTCTGAACCATTACTTTTAGTTGCCTTGGCCAGTGTTGCAGTTTAATTTTTGACAACGGTCACTGAAAAAAACGTTTGTTTTGCATAAAGCGTATGTAACTTTACAAACTAAGATGTTTCTAGAATTCGTGTAATGGGAATATCTTATTTCTTTCTGGTACAAAATACTGTTTTCTTATTCTAATGTTTTTGTCAGAGGCTGGAGATTTGAAGCCTAAGATTTCTTCTGATTAGTAGACTCGTGGATATTTGAATTTTCTGTGTGGAAAGTGCGTGTGTAATGTTGTCTTAATGTATAAAAATTCAGTATTTCCAGTTTTATTGAAAGTAGTTCATTACAAAACAGTATTCTATTACTCAAAGTAGTTTATTAATAGCTAATTACTTGCAGAAATATTTGCATAGTTTCTTTGCCATCATCCGTCAACTGAGCGTCCAAAGCTAGTAGGGCTGGGGTGGAAACAGATACAGATGCTACTTATTTTGTCTTGCCAGTTAAGACAATACTAGCCCAGACCAAAGGCCTGTTAGCTGAGCATCATGTCTCCTGGATGTCTTTAGAGAAGTCTGTGTGTTCGGATGCATTTGCCTCTGATATCAGTGAAACCTTATGGAAGGAGTCTGTCTCATTAAAAGTACAGGGAGTTGGAAAGAGCAGACTTCTAAACTGAAACAAAAGAAAAAGAACCAAGAGAGAATTTGTGCTGGCATTATGTCACTAACATTAATTGCTTGTTTTTTCTGGAAACATTGAGAAGTGGAATAGAAATTTTTTGTAATATCAGACTTTAGGTTCCTGTTACTGATGAGATGCCTTTCAGCTTTATGCCGAAATTGCGTTTCTTCTAAGAACAGAATATGCATTTGTAAGTTGCTTTCGTCCACTGTCTGTCAAAGTACTGAATGATAGAAGACTTTACCATTTAAAACAATCTCAATAACATACAGGGTTTGAGAACTTAGAAAAATTCATAGCTGGTAATTTCATTGTTTGGAAATTAAGTATATTGAATTTTTATGTGGTCCATTTGCTTATATGCTGCTTTCAGAATAACAATTTTAATCATTTAAATGGTCTTGCCCTTCCTTTAGGAAAATTAAATGGAGTTAAAAGGTAACAGATGTAAACATTCAAGTCTGGTATCTGATCCTCTTGAGTCTCTGTTGCTGCAAAAGCCTCTACTTTTGTCCTGAAATGCAGTCATATCCATTTAGAATGCTCTTTCAAAAATTATTTTCTGAACCTATTGAATTGACTTTTAATATTCCCCAAATTACTGATGTGTTGTGGTATCTACAACAACTAAACTACTAGTGATCAGACTAGTGCCTAACAAGCTAAAAATCTGCTTTGCGTCCTTATGTCCTCACATTTATTTGTGCAAGGATGTGCCAGAAGTTTGCAGATAGAGGCTAGGAGACATTCAATCTATAATGCTGGCAGGGTTACTCATCAGAAGACCGCCAGCATTATGGCTTGCGAATACTGAGTGGAGTTTGAGCAAGGCAATTCCCAGAAAACAGAGATGGAGGAGCGGTACTAAAAAGCAATGACTGCTAGAGCATATTTACTTTTTTTAACAGTTGCCTCTCTGGAATTGGACTGAACTATCCAGCACAACCTTGGATTTGACTGTACACAGCTGATGTCTTGCTTTTAGCTTGTCAGGGCAGCAAACACATTTTGTTCTGTTTGTGGATGCAAAACGTGTTAGGAAGCTCAGGTCTGTGATGTGGTTTCCCAGGTGCAGTCATGATTACAATAATGTAATACTGTTAGCTACAGTTTGGATTGCCTTCTATGTAAACAAATAGTTCACAGTGAATGCATGCATACTTGTGCTCCAAAGGTTATTAAAACACAGCATATAATCCTTATGTTGAAATTAAGGTGGAAGATAACCTAGTAACTGCTGTGCAAGACTGAGTTTGGGAGATTAGGCGGAGGTGCTCCAGTTTATTAAACAGCCTAATAATAGGTGGTCAGTAACTTTGTTCAGCTATTCTACGTGTGTTGCACTTCTAGCCTAGCCGTTGATGGCTTAGATTTCCATCCATTTCACTACAGGGTTATTGTAGAAAGTCTCACCTTTTGTTCTGGAGTCTGTAAAGATGATTTGTCAAGTGTCGTGCTTCAATTCACATTTGGTTGCATTTCCAGAAAGTAAGTTAATCAAGAGAATAAACTTTAGATGGTCACCATCTGTAGACAGCTAGGGCACAAGTATGTGTTCACTGTACAAATACTGTCCAGTTATATTCCTAAGAGGTCTATTCTACAAAGTAAAGAGATTTGATGCTAGATCTAGGTTTTGTTTGGTTACTGTCCAGATTGAGTGGATAAAAAGGACAATGTTGTCGACTTTGAAGGAAGTTTCTTCTTCAAAAGGTCGATACATTTGAGATTTACCTTGGTAAAATATTCCAGGCATCTTCTGGAGCCATGTAAAAATCTGTCTCTTCAGCTTCCTTTTCAAGGCCTCTGTGACATGCAAAGGAACGCTGGCAATGAAAATGTTAGTCTGCTATATAAAGTTTCCTGGCTAGAGCTCTCATGGTAAATGTGTCTCGATTATGGGCATGCTTTTGACTGTTCTCAGCTATTGCTTCAGGCAGCTGAGATTGAGGACTTGGAATACACTGACAATGGAAGCTCTTATAGGCTTATAATAGTCAACCTCTTCGGAAAATAAGCTCATAAACATCCCAGTGTAATCCAGCAAAAAGGGCAAGAAATCCCCTCCCGTTAGACATGGGCAAGCCAGCTCTTCTTCTCATTCCTATGGTCAAAGACAAAGGGGTGCATCCGGTTGAGTGTGTATTCTAGGTGTTAATCTAGTCCAAAGGAAGACAATGCTGTAGATAACTGGATGTGACAAAATGTCTTGTGCTGCATCTACTAACAAAAACTACTAAATATATTGAGCTTTGTATTTTAAATAGTGAACAGGTTTCCACTATTACTGGAGTAATGAAAAATTGTCTGTGACAAGCGTGTGAACGTCAGAGCCTGGAGATGTGATACAGGAGAATCTGAGAGGAATGTGTGTAGATTGCTTAAGGTTTTACCTCACATGCTGAAATGGTGCCCACAAGCAAGCTTCTGTGACAAAACTATTGCACACCTTTAGAAAAGGACAGTAGTAAAAATAGCCGAATTAAAATTAAAGGAAGTATTAGCCCTGAAAAAATGTGAGTAGAGCCATAAAAAACTGTTAGTAGTGATCGGGCTGGAAAAATCCTGCCAATTTCTGTGACAACATAGCATTCACAAGAGTCTTCTCCACGTTTGTACGTACTTGGAAAAGCAAAGGAGACTTTTTAAGCCTTCATGCTTGATCACGAATGCTTCTTCATTCCAAGCCTTCCATTACATGTTATATTCAGGATTAGACCCATTTATTGGCACTAGAAAATTTGGTAGGTGTTGCTCACTTCCACTGAAATACCCTGATAAAGAATGCTGTCATTCTGGAAGTATGTTCACCCACCAAGAAAAGTATTATCAGAAAGTTGTAAAGTCTCAACAGGAGATGAGGAGGAGGAGATTTGTAGGTGCCAAAAGGTTGGAGTGAAAAGTCTGTTCACAGATTAATGCAGAGTTTTTGATTCAAGATTTATGCATAAATGCCTTTGAGCTCGAACAACAACAAAAGAATGCAGTTATGTGAAGCCTAGGACCAGAGCTGTGTAGTTTTCTATGTGTACAATGAGTGTCATTCCAGTGCCCTGTATGAAAAAAGCAAAGAGGAACCAGGAACATTAAATTACAATGAAGCTTTCATTCCCTTCATGTTAACAAAGCAGACTTGCTGTTAGCAAAGCTCTATGCGTCAGTGGAGAATGAACTGCCCTGGGGGACTGTGTAAACATGGAATACAAATTCAGCCGTGCACAGGGATGGAAAACTGACATGTGTTTCAAGTGATGACGGATTGATGCTGGCAGGAAACACTTTCCTGTGTGGAGCTTTTTACTTTTTGGAGGAGTATCATGATTAATTGTTTTGAATAAAACAAAAAAAAAAAGAGTGAGCTCTAGCAGTTTTGATGGCATGGTAATTTCATATATTGTATACCTATTGTTATGATATGTAACTAAGACAGGAAAGTGCAAATGTGATATTTTCATGGAACTCTAGAAATTAGTGCAGTTCAAGAGGTACATTGTTGATCTGTAACTTATTTAAACTGGTTTGTGACTCAAATTTCCACCTCTGTGAAAATGACCTATTAATGCTTTGTAGGACTACTTGAAGTTTGCATTTTGTAGGTCCCTTTTAAGTGTAAATTGTGTCATCTTGTTTTTCAAGGCAATATCTTTAGAGGGTCCATAGCAAGTCCTGAATGTATACTTTTTTTGTTAAGAACTCATGAGCTATATCCTTGTTTTATTCCTTTCCCCTGTCTTTATTCCTTCTTTCAGATAAAATTCCTTAACATTTTTCATTACTGATTGGAATCTTCAAAGACATTTTAGTTTCTGTATGGAAAGACATTATGTTATTGAGCCCTTACTCTAAGGAAGTGTTGTTCGATAGAGCTTTATAATTTACTTCCTCTTATGAGGTGTTACCAAATCTGTCCACCTCCCAAAGGCAGTAGAGTTACTTAACTTTAGTATGGGTGGTTCTACAGGTTTAATGAGGAACGGTCTTTTCCCACAGTTTTATCCATAGTAAGATCAAAAATGAAGGGGCATCCAGTTTGAAGTTTGGCAGGCAGGTCTTTCCTAAGAACAGTGATCATCACTTTTATGGTTAAGCTATCTGTACAAGCATCCCTTCAATGTTTCTAAGCTTTTATATTTCCACTGACATGACACAAATGTCAGCTGAACATGACTGGTAGGACCTTGAGATGGAATGGTTCCCGCAAGTTTAACTATAGCAACATAAAGAAAGCAGTACACAGAGGATGCATTCAAAAGTTTATAAGATACAGAAAGACTGAACTCTTAAATTGTTTTGAACTTGGTTAAAATAGTTTTTGCTTCAAATATTGGTCTAACATTTGTTCATTTAAAGTTCTAATGTGTTTTAAACTGAGGATTAAAATGTAGCCTGTTACAAAAGTCCCATACAGATAAACTTATCTGGACACTCACAGTCTCCAGTTATTCTATGGCATAGATTAGAATAACTGACATTAGACTTGCACTGGAATTTATTTTAAAAGTAATTATATTCCCATATAGAGACTATTCTTATAAACTCTTACTTTGCTTGTGATACTCTCAAACTTACTAGCAGTAACGCTTCCTTTTGCTGAACGACAGTTCTAGATTTGTCATGGTGAAGTAATATTTCTAAAATAAAACAAAAAAAAAATTTGATGCTTAATGTTGTAAATCTGCTATGTGGCATTAGTATGAAGAATAAAAATATTCCAGAACTATATATTAATTTTAATGACTCAAAACATCCCTGTGATTGTTTTAGCATTATTGTTTCTAATAATGTAATTAGAGAGGTCAAAATTAGTGTGCTAATAAAAAGGTTAGAATAAGGATTTCACAAGACAGGAAGAAGACACATCTGCTAAGGACCAGCTGGACCTTCTGGGGAGAGAAGTGAGGCAAAGCACTGCAGAGTGTAAGAGTGCTAGGATTGACTGAAAAAAAAAGTCTGTGTTGGACCCATGAATGTGGGAAGAGGAGATAAGGCAACTAAAGACGTGAGAGAAACTGAATTAGGTATTGGGGAGTGAATGGGACTGCCTCAGCAAGTAATGAGAGGTGAATTGTGAGGGTCTACTAATAGATAAGCAAGGAGACCGGGGAGAAAGAAGCTTCTGGTGTGGAAATGAGTTGGACTTAATGCCCAAGTAGCCTGGAACTGAGAGGAGAAGCCTGAGAAGTAGAAAATAATGCTGACCAGGTGAATGAAAAGGAGTCTGGGACTAAGGAGCTGTCAGGAGAGGGGGCTAGTATAGTGGAGATGGGCATTGTGCTTAGAAGAGGCCGAAGTTATATGTCAAGGTATGAGTAACACCCTGAATAGGAAAACCCCATCATTTTAAACATCTTGTCAATAAATGAGCATATTATGTTCTGCACATCTGTTTATTGAATCTATTATTGATCCATCTCATTCATCAGGTCATCAAGTCATAATATTTAATTACACAGTTGTGCTACCTTGTCCATAGGACTCATGTGTAATTACAGACTATTTTAATAATTAATGCATGTTAACTTTGAATAATCAGGGCACAGACAAGTTTAATTCTTCTGTTTGTGAACAGTGGAGGGATTAGCTTTGCATTTGTTAATGCACTTTTTTTAAACTATAGTATACATACATTTGCATTAATGTGAGGAATGCTATTGTATACAAACAGTGCAGTTTAGATGTCTGTTGACATGTTTTGGGGGATTGATATTCCTTTCAATTAGTTTTTAATACCTTTCATTGTGGTAAGTTCTGTTTTCATTAACTCTATATAAACTTCCTTACTTTTTAAGTGCTGTGCTTCTCTCGAAGTTATTCTGAGTCTTTAACAGTGACACTAAGGACTTCCCTTTCAAATACTTGTTCTGTGCAGTGAGTCTGACTGAAGCTTCTTGTTTTACTTTATATATCTGCTTGTATTTTCAGTTCAAATCCACACCGAGTAAGAATGTGTCAGTGGTGGGCTGGATGGTGATGATGGCAGATGACCCTGAGCATCCAGATCTCTTCTTATTGACTGATTCTGAGAAGGGTAAGCAATGCTAACACCAAGAGTGCAGTGGTTCCCAGAATAAACATTTGCTTGCTGAGGTATTCATAAGCAACTAACTAAAGTTGGTTGGATGTTACCTTTCACGTATTCAGCTGCTCTCCAACATACCATGTTTGCCTTTAGAATGCTGTGGGAACAGTTGTCTGTGGAGAATCCTTAGTCTTCATTGAGTTCTAAGAACTCTCCAAACTCCTAACAACTCCAGTTGTGATTTTTATTGGAAGTATTCATCTGCATTCTTTTAAACTATATTTAGACCACTCAGAGGCTTTTTCATATATGTGAAAATGTAAGCAACAATGAAAAAAAAAGTTCAACATTCAGCTAACACTAGGTGCTTCACTAGTCCCCTCTCCTCTCCAAATGAAAAAAACAAAACCCAAACCAAACCATCTGTTCAAATGTAGCTGTGTTACCAGGAAAAAAAAAAACAAACCTTGGGGATCTTCACTGTTTTGCAGAGAAGCCTTGATTTCCATTACCCCAATGTAGCACCCTGGGTTCAGTTTAAACTGTGAAGAAATTCTTACTTTTCCCTAGCACTTCAAACTGTGCAGAAAGAGCATCATTAGAAGTTCTGATAAAGGAGCTTAACATAATTTATTGCTTTGTCTGCTTCAAGTCTTAGTACATTTTATTTCTGAGCATCTATTCTAGCACCACTGATACATGGTGTAAATTATGAATGCTTATCAGCTTAAACTCAACAACAGCAACCTGAAATGTTTTTGTAATATCTGGCCTTTCTGAACCCAAGCAAGCCCTGTATAGCACCAGACACTGAAAATACTAGTCTGAAATGTATCATATGTTTAGGAACAATTTTCAAATATTTTCAAATATAGCTTTCTAGAGTGCATTCCAGCATGATCTTGCACTTCATTAAAAATTATGAAATGTTGTTCTAAACAAATCGCAATAATGGCAATGAAAAAAACACATTTTTTGTAGGGTTCTGAGAAATGTTTTTTTTCTTTCCAAGTTGACACTGGTGTTAGTTGAAATCTAGACTGTTGGAAAGGAAGACAGGCAAGCTGAAACTTCTCTCACACTAGATCAAACAATTAAGTTGCACCTATGCCAGACAAAGTGTAAAGTTATATGAACCTTCTGCTTATTAAGTCTTCTCATAACGTTTTAATCAGGAGTTATTTGAGGATGGGTGGGATTTAAGTATATAGTATTGTTTGTGTTTCTTTATAATTTTTTCCTCTACCTTTCTCACATAGGAAATTCATATAAATTTCAAGCTGGAAACAAAATGAATGCAATGCTCTGGTTTAAACATCTGAGTGCTGCCTGCCAAAGCAACAGACAACAGGTGAGAGCAAGATGTTGAAAAGGAATATGAGCTGTTAAGAGGTCAGAACTGATAGATCTTCGACCACACTGTAACTGATTGCTTTGTATGAAGAGCAATCTACTCTGAAGAGCCTGTACATCGATTTCACATGCTTATTGATTTGGCTTAGCTGTCCTGTTTGTCCCTTTTGTAAACAAGTCCCCAGAGCTTCTCTGGCAATGAAGAAAGATTTTGGGCTATCTTGAGGCTAATTTAAAGCAACTGGGGAAACGGAAGGAATGCTCTAAAGTATCTGTCTAAATGGCAGTATTTTTATCATTGACCATTTTAAAAAGGCGTGCATGTTGTTTGTATGTATTTCTAAAATGTATTTTAAAAAAAATTTATTCCTGGGTACATTTGGCAGACTTCGAAAGCACAAGTAGAGTTTTCCATGAATCATAAAGGAAAATAAGACTACTCTCCAACCACTCTTGAGTTCTGTTCCCTTATAAATTCTTACTGACCTTTTACATCAGCAAAATGCTTTTAAGTTACCACTTGTGTCGTCCTGAACTCTCCCTTTTCCTTTGCATGTTGGTTTACGGAGTTCCCAAAGTACTGCTGAATTTCAAGGGAAACAAAAGGGCCTTTCCAGATCAGTCTGTGCTTTCTTGTTCAGTTCTGCTTCCAAGAGAAATCTAAGGAGTAAGGAGGGTTGCAGAAGCTCCCTTTAAAGTATTTGAGACAGTACAAAGCAGAGGAAATTGTGTTCCTGGCTGGAGAATGTGGGAAGAGTAGTAAATAGTGGCAAAGAGTTTGGAAGGAAGTGGTCACTTCCAGGCAAGCCTGAAAACTGCCCTCTGAGAACAGCTTTTATTCAATAAGGATTAACAATACTGTTTAATGCGAACTTGCTTAAAGCATTCAGACCCTAGCTTGTGCAAAAGCAGAAGGCCTAAAGATCTTGGTGGGGCCTCCTGTGGAAAATATGACAGCAAAATGAAGGTAAGTGTAGGAGATTTTAAAAGTAAAAAAGGAGGGGAGCATTAATGAAAAAAAACCTGCCACTAAAAGGCCAAAACCCCTGCTACCATAATCTGTCGTATATTTTCTGTTTTCTGGCACGTTGTAGTTGTACTATATTGGTTCTTGCAGGATAGTTGCTCCCATAGAAGCAGCAGTGCTTCCCACAAACATTAGGTTACAAAAGTGGTTTACCAAATCGGTAAAAAAAAAAAGATGCTGTAAATGTTTTCTCTTGATCATGATTAGACTCCTGAGCAGTGCTCTCCCTAGAGGAGTGAATTATGGTACTGTTTAAAATGAAAGATCTTGTTTGCTTGTTAGCAGTATGTCTGCTTAAGAAAGACTGGATGTTTAAGTGTGCTTTCAATAGAGTATACGCACCTACCCACTTGACTAATATTGTGAACTATTTTAATAGAGATTATTTTTAATTTTAATGGTGGAACTTTAGCCCAGTTGATCATTCTTGCTTCTACAGGTAGATAGTAAATGCAAAGCAAGAAATGCTTGCTTCAAATCTGACCAAACCGGTTATTTATTGACAGTCATCAGGATTGTGGTGGCTCTTTAATAACCTGAGTAAACAGGAGATGTTGCTGTCAGGTAAATTCTTGATCGGGAGAAAAAGGGGATATCAACTAAGGTAATGCATACTAGCTTTAATCTTCATGAAAGGGAGGGATGTCTGCAGCAGACATTCAGGTTTCCTATGGGAAAAGATGAGGCAAGTGTTTATGCCTCGTTTTTTTAAATTAGTCTTAAAAATACTAGAGGGCCTACATCAACCACTGACCTGTGTGCCAAGAATTCTCTAGCTGGGACTCAAGTGAGAAGGTTCTGCTTGTGTAGTTTGGTGCTAAGATTTATCATGTTAAGGTTGTTTTGCTGACAACTTAAATCTCAAATGTTATCAAAGCTAATAAGATCTATGGCCATATAACAAAATTACAAACCATGCAGCAGGTTAATATTTTGGTTATACCTGGGGTTTTCTACAGCTCTAAGTATATATACTGAATGATAGTTGCATTCCTCCTCCACTTTTTTTATAATGCCGCAAGCGTTAATGATGTGCATTTAAACAGGTAGCTAGTCTGTGAAACAGTAGAATATAAGTATCTACTACCCAAAGTAAAATCTGCTATCATTTATATTTTTGTTTTCAGGTTCCTGCCAACTTGATGACCTTTGAATAATAGGCTAATTCAAAACAAACAAAAGAACAATTTGAACCATCTCATAATTGAGAATAAGGTCCTGATGAAAAACGTGCCAGCTGTATTCTGTGCCAGAACGGAGCCTGTCAACTCAATCTCTGAACGCTGGAGCCCTGAACAAAAACACTAATGGCTGGGGAGTAGAGTCCCCCAAACTAAAAATGGAGCTGCAACATGAATTGCCGTGGACCATGCTTCGTTATATTCTCTGAACTGACCTGTGGAAACCACTGCCTTAAAGAGTGAAAGGAAAAACAACACGAAACACCAAATAGTGTGTGTGAAACTTCTGGCGGTGCTGTGCTTGAGTTAAATAGATTGTAGCTAGTTTGAGTTTCTTTTAACTTTATACTAATTTTGAAAATAACTCACCTTTTTAGGCATTCTTAAGAAAAGAAGTAGACTGGTATTTAAGAGTTGTATCAAAAGCTGTGTATGAACCAGGTAAAAGAGGTACTACACGTTCTAGAGATGTTGTTTAGACTATACCAGGAGTTCTCGATGGGAGCTTGTCCCAGGCACACTTAGCCTGGAGCAATGTTATTTCTCTCAGACCTACAAGTATAAGAAATGTAACAACTGCAAGTGTTAAAATATCAGTAAGCTTGCAAACATTAGTACTGTATGGGAGCCATATTCCCAACAAGTGGCACAAAGGCTGAGCACTTACACACCAAAAATCTTTTTGGTACATTGTTACCTAATTCCTGGTTAAAAACATAGTTCATGTGTTTTGGGTGGTTGGTGGGTGGGTATGCGTGGAAGAGACAAAACTGAAAGCACTGTTGGGTCAGAACTGAGTGTTTTCTTCCCATTTGTTTCTACACCTGTCACTCTCCTACATGCAAAGGTTGAATGACAAAAAACCCAATGCCTGGGTATAGCTCACTGAGACATTTTACTTCTGTGGGTATCTGTTAATTATCAGTTAGGGACCACTGTTAGTGTATGGTGTTTCATAATATCACTTACGATCTAAATTTTAAAAAGGTAGAGGCACAATTTCAAGCTTTCATGTTCTCATTTGGCAATAATTGATTTTAGTATGTGTCTGGGTCAAAATAGTTGACATTTTGTGGTATTGATAACATGGCCTAAAGCAGACCTTACACACAGAAGCTCTTTTGAGCTTCAGGTAAAAAATTAATTTATTAGAAGGTAGGATAACCGAAGGAGAGAAAAGGTGTGACACTACCAAAATTCCATCCTTGACAGGAATAATTCTTGGTCACTGAAATTACTCACAGAAAAAAAAACATTATGATTGTAAAACAGGAGCCATGCTTTATATGTGTGTTTTATGCTGAAGACTTTGATTCTTGCTTTATTTGCGTTTCCTTGATGTCACCTAGATATAGTTTCCTAAACGACTAGTCTTTCTTCAATCTTAAAAAATACGATCTTTGTAAAGCAAGGAAACATTGTCCAAAATATGAGTCCGATATCAGAACTTTGAAGTCTGTGAAAAAGTAGTAACTGTTCCATTGACGTTGTGGTTTAGTGGCCGTAAATACGCTTGCAGATTCCACCATGAGTAATCCTTTTTAAAAAGAAACAAGCTACCTACCAGTCTGTGGCAGAGTTCTCTGACTATCTAATAAAGGTTTCTACTAGTAGTTATTATTTTGAAAATGTACCGGTTTGTTTATTGCATCTGAGTAGAAGCCTATAAATTAACTTCTTGGTTTTTTTCCAGAGTCAAATTAATCTCTCAATGGAAATAATTAATTTCTGATTTTGGGGGGGAAATGGGGAGGGAAGGGCGGGCAAAAAAGGATAATCCGATCTCACAGTAAAAAAAAAAAAAAAAAAAGAAAAACCGAAAAACAAAACCCCAAACAAACAAACAAAAAATGACCAAACCCCACAACAACAACAACAAAAAAACACACAAACCCCAACTACTTGGTGATGGAAAGTGTAATAGGCTGGTTTGTTTCCAAGAATTGTTCTTGTGAATTGGCCCTTGGTAGAAAGAAAACAGAAGGATGCTTCTGTCAGAGTTACACTACAAGTACTGTGGGTATTTGTGTCCCTTTGCAACTTTTTATTTTTTCTGTTTTGATGGGGAATTAATAGTCTGTTCTGATCCTGAAGTCATGTGTTTTGGGAAGGGGTTGCTTGTGCTGAGTCCCTCTTCAATTTGCACATCTCCCAGGTTTACCCATGTTGATGTATAGTAAAGACATCTTCATAGGCAGCAGTGTTACTGTAGTAGACTTTGCACAACTTTAGTTCTAGGGTCTTTTTAAATTTTATTTTAAAAATTACTTAATGTGTGGTTTTTTTCTCAACAACTAAGTGGTTTTTAACAATGTGTACTTTTTTTAAGCATTGTGGATTAGCCTGTGGATTTTGAATTTTTAAATAAGCTATTATAGGTTCATTGCAGCATAACTGTATCTGTTCTTCTGTTAGTGAAGGGAAACATGCAACTGGGAGCCACAGCCTAACATCACACAGCTTTGCTAAAGACAGAACCAGGTCAGAAGGTGTCATTTATTATTTTTTGTGTGTGTGTGTTTTTCTAGCTGTTTTGAGATAGGTTTTTATGGTAGGAAGAGGGTGGGGAAGACAATTCACAAATCATTCAGTGAATTGTTGCTGTTACCAACTTTCATGGTCCTTAGGCCTCCTACTCTTCCTTCTTTTTCTACCCTCAGATATGCTGGTTTTTGTGGGAGAGATTGAATATGGTGGGAGGAGTTTCTTAAAATGTGTAGCCAGAATAAGTGAAGTCATTAATGACAACACGGAAAACGTTATTGGCACTTGTTACCGTGAGTAGTTCAGTACTTTCCCATGGTTTGCCTTCTCTTTAGCCACATTAGTCCTACAGGGCAACAGAGAAATACTGAAATGTTACGTATTTTGAGATAAATGGTGCTCAGAAAGAGGTGGTGGTTGTGTTCCCTGAGGGAAAGCTGCCGCAGCAAAGCTTTGGAAAGCCTCAGTCAAGTCAAAAACACTGTAAAGAGCATAGTAATGTGGGGTTTTTTGTTTTGTTTTGTTTTTTAAAAAAAGGGTTAAAATCATTAAAATCAGTGCTGAGAAAACAAGGACAGCAACAAGCTCATAGTATTCAGGTAAGACTGTCATCCGGGCTACTTCAGGTAGTTGGCAGTTTCTCTGACTTTTATTTTTAATGAATTGCTCTAATTCTTTATCTTGTTAATAACTGCTAAAATAGTTCAGCTAATATTTGTCCCTTTATTTCTTAATATTTTGATTTTTAAACTAAAGATGTCCCTTACAGTTCCTTGTGTTGGAGGCATATGAGCAAAAAGTATTTAGAGTAGATCTTCATAGCAAGGCTTCACATGTAAATGTTAATCACCTGCTGACCGCTGACCACTTTGTTAGCTAAACTAACAGTCTGGGGAAGGATTGAACAACGGGGAATGTCTGGTTTATGAAATTGGTGCGGTGCATTGGAAATACAGAACATTGCAGTGTTGAGTAGCTATATTGTTAAACACTTCGAACTTTTATCTTTCTAACTTAACCCATACTACTTGCAGCTAGGTTTTTCAAACCTGACTTCTATTCCAGTGTTCTTAGCAAGCAAATAAGGAGATTTAGTTTTGAAAAATTCTGATACTTTGAGTAAACATAGCTCGTACCAGACACATATTTCATTTTGCAGACATTTCATGCCACAGGAATATTACTCAGGCTATTATGATTCATTAAGTATTTATGTGCAAGTTATAGGCATTAAAACTGCAAATACTAAATGAATACACATAAATACTTAATGAATGAGTTTTAGCACCCAGCCTTAAAATTGTGTTGCTGTTAGCTCTTTTAAATTACTGTGAAAATCAATCCTACTTAAGAAAGATCTGAAAAAGGAAAATACTGTAATGACACACATTATTTGTCAACTCTGCAGCATATTAAGCAGCCCCCTAGTTATGCAGATGTTTTAGCCTCCTGCTTGAGGAATCGGTGTCTCTTTTGGGAATCAGCTGATTACCTTTCCTCCTCAAAATGCAACTGCAGAGCACTTGAGCTTTTACCAAGAAAAGTGTTTATAGAATTATGCATATTTGAAAACATATTGGGAGCAAAAGAAAGCATTAAAAAATCACTGCAGGATTTTATTAGCTATCTTTTTTCTCACTGGAAGTAAATTAATCTAATTTTTCTTGTAACATCAGCCTCCTCCATTTGCATTTATACATTTTCAGTAATAGTCCTCCTCTATTAGTATGAGACATAACAAATGTTAAAAGCAAATGCTTTCCCTCCCAGCAGAATTAATTGCAGGTTTTTGTGCTGCTAAGGCACTCGAGGAGGTGAGGTCCCTTTCGATAAAGGGCAAATTTATCTTGTAATTTTGGTAACTGTAGCAAATCTTGTCCAAATTAGGACAAGATAAATCACAGGAAGTTGTTTTTTCTGGCTCTGTCAGTGGCATTCTTCTTCATTCTTTGTCCTTTTTCTTTTTTTCCTTTTGGTATGCCAACTCACCAGCATTGGAGTTTCAATCTCTTCCATGGTGGGCTGTAGTATGCTGCCTGTTGAAAGCATCAGGACACCAGGGCTGGTACTAAATCACATCAGTTAATTGCTTATTCTCCCGACAAGGACAAATATTAAAAGTTTTGTTATTTAAATATTGCCCTTTTGGTTTAATTTTTCTCCAAGTGGCTTATGCCTAGGCTGATTTGGCTTGGGAAAGTTGTCATTAAAAGAATCCATAGGAGTGGACATTGAATTTGTTTGTAGGGGTTATCCTTTTTTTTAAAACCATCGTTCTAATTTGTAATGCATCAAGAGGGTGAGTGCTTGGGTTTAAGGAGGACTTTTGTCAGTGCCTTATTATTAACTTGAAGACCAATTCCTTTATTTCAGTGCTGAGAGTACCATAATGGCAGACTTGCTTACTGTGTCCTTGATGTTCCAAGGGGTAACATTCCTTACAGTCATTGCATTTCTGCAGAAATTGTTTGTTTTGGTCAATGTAAAATGGCTGTGGCTTGAGTTGCTTTAGTTTTGTTTGGGGTTTTTTTCTGTATTTGAATAGCCTCTTTTTAGGAAGAATGTAGTGGTATTTGGTAGCTTGGGCTTGTTCAGCTTTTAACAGAACTAGCTCAGACTTCTTCAAAATTCATTTGTTTTTATTTTGGTATGTCTCTAAATAGATTTGGGGTGGGGGGATTGAAAAGTATAGTCCAAGTCATGGTCTAGACCACATGAACTTAAGAGCCTGCATTATTAGAAAGGAGCTTGCTTTCCTCTTTCCTATTTTGATTTAAACATTGAAGAGCATTCTTAGGAGAAGATTTATTTCTTACAAGCTTTTTGCTAATGTAAAATAAACACTACAGGAAAAAACTGTTTGTGGAAAGAGAAGGCTTGGATAAATCTTACTTTTTCTGAATATCCTGTAAACTCAGTTTTATATATTGTACTTCTGGTGCCAACACTGTGGAGAAAGTACTGTCCTTCACTGAAACAACTGCTACGAGATTGTTTTAGTAGCAAGACTTTATAAGCCTTGGAAGGGGAAATGAAAGAAAGAATGTGTTGTTCTTAAGCAATTAAATATTTGTTTTCCTGGAATACATCCTTATAAAAACATAGCAGGTTCACTATAGTGTTTATAAATTCAGATGTTGGAAAAGACGGGAAGGATAATTTGAAAATTAATCTTATGCTTTCTAAGAATCTTCAAAGACAATAGAAGGGTTAGGTTAAAGGAGAAAAGAGAAATTACTTAGCTCAGCCATGCCTGTTGCAGAACAGAGCTGGCAAGTTTTCTTGACGTTATGTGCTAAGAAAAAAGCTGTAATGAAATGGAAGTTCCTGCAGATCTCAGCGTGGTTATGGCTGTTAGCCTGATCTTGCTCTTGAATGACTAAAGTGTCAAATATTCTGTTCCCTCTGTGTGTTTGATTAGCGTATTATTTATCTTTATTTGGGTAGGTTCTCACCTTCACATGTGTTTCCTGAAGGTATTTCTTACCATTCCAAAGCTGTTCACAGATAAAACTGAAAAGCAGTGTATAAATTTATTAACTACATGTTGAAAGAAAGGGTTCTAGGGTGCCTTGTTTTCAGGCACTTCTGTCTCCTGTGGGTATGGAGCATATCCATTCAAATACTACTGTACTGAAGTGTGAAAAGCACCAGGAAATCATATATATGTTTTATAAGAATCCTGTAAGGACCAACCATCACTGGAAGGGGCATCGGGATTGTCATGCAGTAAACACAAGCCATTTTTAATATTCCCTGCTGGCGTGAGGCGTTATAATGGTAGAGTGATTGCACTATGATCTCATTGAGTGATGTGCAGTTCAGCTGTCCCCTAGCCTTTTTCTTCAACTTTTTAAATACTTTATTCTCTGTGTGTGTGTGTGTGTATGAAAATTGTGTGTTTGCATAAGCTAGTTTACATGAATTCAAGTACAGGTTTCAAAAATCTTTCCTACTGAAATAAATGATTTAAAAGATCGCCTGTGTCTGAAGTTTTAATTTCTCATTAAAAAACTGCATTGATACTGCAGCCAGGTTTTGCAACATGGAAAATGACTCTTTCAGAATGATGCTGAGATCTGCTGGAATTTTAGTAGCTCTTTTCAGTGAACCTCTGAAATGGAGCATGTAAATATACCATTCTCTGTTGGTACAAAAGAAATCCAAGAACTAGCAGGAAAATACAGTTTGTTGAATAGACTTAAGGTTGGTTTCAGAGATCATTCTGTTAAATAATGTGTTTTTCTCTCCATGGCAGTTTATCAGACTTCTTTTCTGTTGGCAGATTGGTTCCTAACTAAAGGAGCAACTAGATGGAGGATAAACTAAAAATGAAGAAAGAATTAATAGCATGCAAAGCCTTGTACTGCGTTAGCTTTTTGTTTGGTGTTGCTTCTCTACTTTCTGTGCCTTTTGAATTCTGTTAAGCCTTTCTGAACAGGATCATACAGCCCTCACTGGGAAGTGCTTTGGGGTCGGCTTGAGAAATGCTTGTCAGATTGGGAGCATTGGGCTCCCTTCTCTTTGTTTTTTTTTTGTTTTGTTTTGGTTTTGTTGTGTGTGTTTGGTTGTTTGTTTTTTTTTTACCCCCTCCTTAATGGAACAATTCGTTTCATATGTATTTAGAAAGAGAGGAGGAATGAAATAGATTTTTATTACACACACACACCCTTTTTCTTATTTCCAGATCACAGAGTTTGAGGAAATGCTTTGTGCTCAATAGTGGAAAAAGAAACACAGAATTAATTAGGTGGTCATTTCTATTTTCATTTTCTTATTCCTTTTCAATGCTCTTTTTGATACTCATCAGTTTCTGGCAAACAGATTTTCTGATGAGCTGCTTCATTAGCTCGAATGCTGGCTCCCTGCTCTCAGGCAGAAGCCTGAGACTGCAAGTGGAGAGGCACAGAGAGAGTAAAGTGATTCTTGGTTCAGATACCTCTCCTCAGAAAAGGCTTTTTCTCCCGTTTCAGCTGCATCTCTCTCTACAGCAATGCTAGTGGTTCTAAGCCTGGCACTCTCCTCTGTTAGCTCCATCATTTAGCTGTGACTTCCCTCTCCCATACACTTTTTTGCCTTTAAATACTGAAGGGCTATAGCATCTTTCTGCAGTGCCTGTTAGCAAGAGTCTTTGATGCTTTTTTCTCCCCCTCCCCCCAGTCAAGGCACATGTCTGGAATCCTTTGGCCTCTTTTCTTACATTCTTGTCTCTTGGACTGCTGCTTACAGGAGAGGGCCTCCACTCCATGGAGGAAGAAGACAGGTGGGGTAAAGGCACTTAATATCTTCCTTGCTTCCCAACTGGACTGATATTCAATGTGGGTGTGCTAGTGAGGCCATCAACTGAATGTTCCTTTTGAGATTGGAAGAAGTATGAACTACTGCCTTGGTTTTGTAACTTCTTCTTTGTATTTTTTCTTTTCGCATGTGAAGGAACAAGAGCAGGGGGAGAGAGGGGCTTCGCCTCTGTGGGAGAAACAGAGAAACCAAACCACAATGCATGAAATAAGCTGAAAAGAGAGGATGATATTTTGCCTTTTTGTATTAGGCTTAGTTTTTATAAGTGAGAATGTTAAGTAACAAAAATGTAAGCGGATCATATCCAGATGTAAGCAAAGGATATCGTTTTGGCATGAACTGTAAGCCTCGATTGAATGGTGAGGAGATATGTTTTTTGTAAGAGCAAATAAATTGAGTACAGAAGACTGAATCCATGCTTCTAACTTGTAAGTAATACTTTTTATTAGTTTTCACTTAAACTGAGCATTATTACTGAAACATGCATCCTAACATAGGTAACATTTATCTTTGCACTGGTATTTTCCTCTTCAAGTTCCCCATTTTCAGTTCAGTATAGTACTTAAGGACAAAATACAGATCCAAAGTAAAACCTGCTTGTCTCCCTGAACTGGTACAAGAGACTGTTAGTTGCTGCTGTGCAAAACTAGCCTTTACTAAATGCCTTTTTCTTGCTCTTTAAGAACAGCAGTTTGTATGTAATGTGTATAACATGATAGAGCATGTCAGGGACCTGAGGAAAAGTTCCAGCCTATAAGCTGTTGCAATTTTTATTCTGAAACATACAAAAGGACCTGCTCAAAGGAGATCTGCAAAGGGAAAAATGAGAGCTTATCTTTTTAGGTTAAAAAAGTAGGTTTTGTTTTCACATGTAGCAAAACACAAAATGAATCTGAGCCATTTTTTAAGCTGAAGAGAGACCTCACACAAGAATACAGCCAGCAGCAAAGTGCTAATATATGTTTCATTTTCTTTTCAGGTAGGAAAATGTTTCACTTCCATTATGGAAAAAGGGATGAGGAGCTGAACTGTTTTAAGATCAAATAATATAGCTAAACATTTAAATAATTCATTGCTTGTTGAAGATCCACATTACAGCCAAGGGTAAATTGGCTTGCGTTGCTCGCTACCTGACTGCAGAATTTCTTTAATGTTTTGGAACAACTGACTGGAATATAGAAAGCAGCTCATTCTGTGGGCGAAGATGTATGGAAATACAGTGAGTGAGCGTGAGAAGAGGGAGCCGTTGCCTCATACAGGAGCAATCCCAGAGCAGTGGCTTAGAGAAAAATTTATGGTATTGTGAATAGCTCAGTAGCATTATGTGGTACAAGTGGGAAAAGCACATGCAAATTCAGTGTTCCCAATGCTGAAACAGCAGTATGCTCTTTAATGAGTATAAACATGTATCTAACATTTAATCAAAACAAGACAGTCTAAATGGGATAATTGTGATCTATTATATTTCTTGATTTGGGGATATTAGGTATTAGCGAGCATTTTACAAACTTTTGACTTGTGCTACGTATCCAAAATACTGTGCATAGGCAATTATTATAAACCCAAGTCACTCCCACCTCGGTAATCGGTTCCCTGTCAGTACAAGATCTATGTTACACCAGTGCTGCTTTTGTTCTAATACCCTGTCCCTGATACCTGTATCAGAGGCTTCAGAGGAAAGAGTAACCCTACAGTGTGCAGCTGAGGAGTAAACTTTTGGCAAGGTTCTGACACTTAATGGCTGGTTTATGTATTGAAAACTTTATAGTTTCATCTTAATTTCATCCAATATGATGATGGCTCTGTAAAAATGAAAATATTTCCGCTAATCTCTTAGTTTCCTTGATGTAGTCCCTCAAAATATATGTTATTTTAAAATTAAGGCATTTCTGATAATAACATTTGAGATGCGCTGAAAAGTATGTTTAAAATAACCCTCCTCCAGAAGCTTACTTTTTAATGTTGACCATTTCAGCAATCTGGATTACCGAACAGGCCCACAAGCAGCACAGCTGGGAGCTGTAGGGACTTTTCAGGTAAGATTAAATAATAAAAAAGTAACACATACCAGTGCCATTTCTAATCTTGTTTTGACCCAGAAGCCTTTGCTTGATAGCCCAAGGAATTACACAGGAGTGCTCAACAGCCCCACCTTCCATTGCAGAATGAGTCTCTTAAAGACTGGATAGCAGTTGAATTGGTCCTTCCAGAAAGGATCCAGTCTTTTTTGCACATTTGTGAGGAGTCATATACATCGAGATACTTCATAGCCATCATGTAGCATGCCCTGAAATGTATCAGACGTAATGGCTTGGAGAGACCATGTTCAGCAGCACATCTGGCATTCTTTTGTACCGAACCTCTTTGACACTCACTAGAAAAGTGCCAGATAGAAAATAAGGATTATGTTCTCCATATACTTGGTCAGTTTTAATTTAACCTCGAATCTTGCTTCTAGCAGTCTCTGAATACCACAGCTATAGAGAAATGAGAATCCACTCCTGATGTGTCTCGCCTGCTGTCCTCTACGCCACCAAAGCTGTAGGAGAGTTTTGTGACTGTCAGCTGGAAGCAAGGTTGTACATAAAGCCCTTTTGAATGAAGCTTGCTTTTTTATAAATCCTTAAGTGTTTTTGGGGAGTGGACAGAGAGAGGGGAGATGTGGTGCTTACAGTCCTTGTTCTAGAAAGAATGTTTTTCAAAAAGGGGTTGTAGCTGTGCATGTAAGATGATAAAGAGCAGAACCAATGTGGCATGAACACACCAAGTCAGAGCCAATGTGAAATATGCCCCGGGCTATGTGCTAAATCTTGGTTTACATCTTTTCAGAAACATCTGTATATTATTACTTATTTTTAGGAGTCAAAATACTTCATGTAATGTCTACACATAAGGTTATTGCACACAGCTTTGCATCTAATTTGTGAGGTGTTGGAATAAGGAAACTATTTCAGGATAAATGTATTAGCTATTTGGTTATCTGAGAATATCTGCTAGCCATTATACAGACACATATCATGCTTGCTACTATGGTATCTGATAAATATTTACTAAACAACATCTTGCTTAAATCATATTCCTTGTGCTGCTGTTCTTCCAATCATATGTGGGTGAATGAGAGCTGTCAAATTAAGTAACTTGATGGTGCTAAGATTTCAGGGGAAGCTGTTCCTCAAGAGTGTGGTGATGCCTTGCTTCCCAATTCTTAATATCGCCAAGCAGTTAATGTGTCTGCTTTTACCATGGGATGCATCATTTGCTCTCGGCACCTTACAGAGGAAACTGGTATCATACTGTCCTTGTGCCACAGATGGAGAAACTGAGGCACAGCAGAGAAGTAGTAGGTTTTGTGTTCAGTGTGCAACAGTAATAGTTCCAAGCTGGAGATTAAGCTAGCTCTTTTGAGATTATATCCAGTGCACTTTCCAATGGGCCATAAATGCATATAATAATCAAGGAAGGACTTGTCAGAGTACATCTGCTCCAGTGTTTCTGGCAAAAGTATATCCGTTATCCTGAAATAAATCATAGTTTTTGACACTGATGATGTGTGGAGGTAAAGCCCGTCAGTGGCCTGGCCGTGTCTCTCAGACAGTCAGACCAAGAAAAATGTTGGGCAAGCTAAATCATTTAAATTCTGGTACTGCCAGGGCTGTAGATGGGTGTATGCGGAAGCAGAGCCCCAGGGATTTCAGTGGGACTCCATGCAGACAGAACGATCTCTTGTACTCAGAGAAGCTTATAATATCAAAACCACTATAAGAAAATAGTCTCTAGACGAAGCTTACTGAGCTGAAGACTTTCCAATAGCACATCAGGTAATGCTCCCAAGAAGTGGTTTACTTAACATTAATAATGCATTTGGATGACTGTGAGATAGCCTACTGCTCCTCTTAAGTCTTCTGCCAGTCTCAGAAGGGGTAAGCCACTGGTCCTCTTGCCATTTTGTTTTCATAAAAGTGGCCAGGGAAAACATAAGTGCGACAGTTTCTTCAAATGAAAAAGGCAAGGAAAAAATGATTGATTAGGTCCAAGTGTGAAAAGGAAAGTACACAAACCTCTTAATTCATCCCCATATGCTGGTCCTTTTCAAGAGTAAAAGGAGGTAACAAATCCTGCAAGGCTTATACATTTATTATTTTCTATAATTCACTGCTTTGTGTTGCCTTTGTGTTGCTTCTTTTTCAGTGCTGAATGTAAATGAGCAAATACAGTGGGTTTTCTCCTTCTGCTGTGCGTGTACAAAGATCTTCCAAAGGAGGTTTTTGTGATGCATCAGACTGGTTCACCTTGAGCTCATCGAGTTCTTCAATTAAGCATGAATTCTTTAATATATTGTTCTGCCTGTCATTTCTAGTTAGATAATGACATTGAATGCTCTGATGATATCAACCCAGTATTTGATCCTTCAGTGTCAAGGATATGCAACGAAAATGTAATAGGCAGCTAGATTAAAGGAAAAATATGCTGCTTGCAAGGAAATAACAAATTGGATTAAGTCATTGCTGTTTTGAATGTTGGTAACTAGATGAATTTTAATTTCTTATGGTTCATTTTAAAGAACTATTTAGGTGCCCGACACTCCATATTTTAAGGTTATGTTCCTGTTTTAAATCTACTTCCTAATTCACTTTATTATTTCAAAAATGTATTATTCCCATATTGTGAAACTTGAGGCTCCTTTTACCCGTGTTGTGGAACAAAAGAAATGGAAAAGAAACATCTGAAGTAAGAGAAGACTGTCACATGAACAAATGTGCATAAACTGGCTATAAATAAAAGACAGGTTTCACACCATCAAGGCAGGAAAGTTTCTGTTACAGCTTCTCAGAGGAACAGTGGGGAGCAAGACCCGAACTGTGAGCTTTTTGTGGGGATTAATCCGATCATGAAAGAAATGCTACTACTCGGGTGGCTGCAGTGTCAGTCTCACTGTTAAATATTTAAGAAGTCATCCTCTAAAGGTACTTTTTGAAATATCATATTAGTTCTAGTTTGTGAGTGGTACAAAATACTAATTTGAAGTCCAATTGTACTGCAGGGACAAGTATGCCTGGCTAGAATGGTGCAACTCTTACTGAAATCTGCCACTTTCTGGGAGCTCTCGGGGTAAACCCAGAATTTACTTAGGTTATGCCTTCAACCGAAATTCAAGTTTGTGAGGTGAAAATTTTCAAGTTATGATGTCTGAACATTTCAAATACCTATGAGCCTCTGTTTGTCTTAATTTAAATTGTGGGGATCTCACTACTCTGAAAATGCAAGGTTAACTGATGCAACTCCTCCAAAAATGGGCTTTGGTTCCTTTGTTAGTATTAGAAGATTAATCAGAACAACGAATAAACAAATATTCTGTATGTAAGTAATTATAAGCTACAGAAAAATATTCTTTTAATTTTCCCTAAAAGATCAGGCTAAAGATTGAAGTTAGAACACATTTCTTGTGGTAACCTGAATTTAAGTCATGTGAATCGAGAACTGTAAGGCTTCCATTAGCACACACGGAAAGTGGGATTGGATCTGTAAAAGTATTGACAGTATGTCCCGTTCCAAAGTTGTCTTTTTTTTTTTTTAAATTAAAAATTAAACAAAACCCTCAAGTGGCTTTTCAGTTAGCTGACAGTGCCAGCACACTTTAATTTCCATTAAAACTGAAGTTGCCACACTCTTAATTTTAAATGGAAATAGTGTTCTGCTGATGTCACTAGTGAGCTTTTTCTCCCAGTAAAAAATGTTTGTATTAGAGTGACTTTTGACAGGAAACCCCTGTGAATATGTTTATCTTGGTGATCTGCTGCTGCTTTAGATGAAAATTGCTATACCAGTCAGCTTGTGGGAGGATAAAACTTTTTTTTCATTCTGTCAATTTAAATCCAATGTACGCTGCTAGATATTGGAATAAATGTGGTTTGTTTCTGCTTGGAAGCCTGTTCTAGGAAGAGGTGTCTCATGCCAATGCACAAAGGCTGTTTCTCATCTTGTTGATTTTTTTTGTTGGTTGGTTGGTTTTGGGTCTTTGGGTTTTTCGGGGGGGTGGTGGGGGGTGGTATGTGTTTGTGGGTTGGTTTTGTTGGTTGGGTTTGTTCTGGTTTTTTGTTTGTTTTGGGTTTTTTAGAACAACATCTTTTCTGCTGGAATGTGTCCATTAATACTTGTGTATAAACAATTTGGTAAATCCTCTCTTGTACCTCAGACTTCTGCTACTCTTGTTTCTTTCCCCAGCCCTCAAAGAAGTCACACGGATGTGCCAGGCTACCCTCAGGACTGCTTTTGGGGATCCTTTAGGTCCCCATCTGATGCTTCGTAGCAGCAGCTACTGGGTTCACTTTGTGCTCTGTCTTCATGAGCTTTTCAGCAGAGTGTTGGGTAGAGGCACTCTTCTTCTAGCCTGCTTCAAAACCTGACCCTTCCATCTGCCCTGTGGCAGCTCTTTAGGCAGAACCTCTCCAGGCATTCAGGGAATAGGATAGTCCATTTTTCTGTTGCTGTGAGACTAAATGCTCCATCAACGTGCAGTGATCCTCAGTAGGACCGTTCAGGAAAATGTTACCTGTGTTTTCCAGCATTGTAAGAAATGTTACTAATCCTAACTGGGAGAATAAAATCAAGTATAGCTAATATGGAGCACTTTCTCTGTTGATTCCTGAGAATTTCACACTTCAGTTGAGTACAATAGTGTTTTGGTTTTTTTTCCTTGATACAGCTTTCATCCAAAAGGGTTTGCCAAATGCTTTACAGATCATACAGAAAAAGAGAAATCGTTTCTGGCACCTATTGGATCAGTCAACAGTAAGCAACCAGTTTACCCAACTCATAAAATACAGAACCTTATTTTGTTAGGACATACAAATCTTTCTGCTGTCAAACAAACAAAAAAAACCCGTCCCGTTTAACCCGCCGCTTACCAAGTTGCCTCTGTTTTTGCAAAAACGGCCAATGGGTTTTCAGTTATCTCAAAGGGCATGACTTAGTCATTTATATTTCTACTGAAAGGTGGTGGTTCCCATGGTGTGTATTTTGACAGCATGGGATCAAAATTCAGTACAGCTTATGCCTTTCTGTCAGTGATTTAGAAGGTATCTCACTAGCGAAGTATTTGGAGGAGAGGCACATCTGTAAGAAAAGCTTCCTTCACCCTGGAAGGGCTGGGAAGTACGAACTCCAGAAACGTATTTCCATAATAGCCAGTTGGTATGTGTGTCTAAATTGGTGCAGGATTACAACTCATATGTGCCTTTTCTAGAGCTACACTTTTGTAGCAGATGGCAAAACAACCTCCCTTTTTTCTTAATTTGAACTCTACGAAGTAGTGATGTACTCCCAAATGGGGTTTGTGCCAGTGAGATATAGCTTTTGTGGGATCTGCTAGCTCCCTTCCAGGGGAAGGCTTTCTTTGCTGCCTTCTATTTGATCACCATTTTCTCTTCCGCTTTGAGTTCATGATGACCAAGCACAGTTCACCATGTGTGGGTGGTGTAGCTGGTGCAGGGCAGTGGCAGAAGGTGGGTTGTAATGATGAAGTCCCTAAAGACTCAGGCCAAATACAGTTGTTTATTATTATTTTCTTATTTTTCTGCTGTCTTCCTTGTCTTTTTTTTTAAGGCTGGCTTGATGTTATATCACTTCAGACTGACGCGATTAAGCAAAACCTTGCTTCGGATTCCTGATGATCCCCCTCTGTTTTGTATTAACACTGAGAATTTGTTTCTGGGTTTTTTGTGGTCAGGAGGCTTCCCTCCCCCACCCCTGGCCTGAGATTGTTCAAGAAATGTTGAACGGAGTGCTTAATGATTTCCAGTGCTTTCTCTTGACATTTTAGTTTTGGAGAATGAGCAATGCCTCCGCTGGGGACTTCCCTGACAGATCCATGTCTGAACAGCCAGGGCTGGCTTCCAAGAACATTAAATTCCAGCTGCTTTTCCATCCAAGGCAAGGTTAGTTTAGTATCCCCCTTCCTCCCTGTGTCTTTACAGCAGGAGATCTTCTAGCCAATGTATTCGTCATGTTTCTGAGCCTGCCTGCTGCTTGATTTATGCAGAGAGGACTAGGGAGAGAGATTCCTGAGCTGTATGCTGAGTGTGAACTACCTGCAGGTGTGCAGCAGGGCACGATAGCCCAGCATGGCTTGGTCCATACATACACGGCTCAGCTGGTTAGTCCCCACACATAGACAAACAGTGCTGAGATTATACTCTGCACACTCAAACGCACAAAACGCGGCAGTAGCGGTGCTATTTCAGTTTTGTAGAGGAATCTTGTGAAATGCTGGAGACTTCGCCACATGGGAGCTGTACGGAGACGCTGAGGTGGAGTGAGGGATGCTGAGACAGAGTTTCTGAGCCGATTCTTGCATTTGATGTTGCTTTCCTCATTTAAGAAAAGTGGCAGTGAAACACTACGGTGAAATACTTAGCTAAATGGTAGATAACAGTGTGTAAAGCTTCAAGAAAACTCACGTCATCTCTCCGTAATATTCCTTGTTATTTTCCCATGTTGTGCATTTTATGCATTATGTGAGGCAAAGCAAGTGACTTAATGCCTGTTTTTTTAAGATTGGTTATGCATATTTGGTGCCTGGCTTAACACTTCAAGGAACATAATTTTCGGTGGTATAATGGGCTGTTTGAGTCTCTCTCTTGTCAACTGGGAGTTTGAGTATGCGGCACCTTTGGAAATTCAGCCCGTTCTGACCTAGCAACTGGCAAAGGAGAAATCCAAACCTATCAGTGGCTATTTAAACCTGAGATTTCTGCTTGGCTTTGTCTCATCTGAGCAGAATAAGATGTACCCTCATGTGCTCTTTCAAAGTTGGTTTCACATGTGCAGTCGCATGATGAAAGGCACCGCAATGTTTTTAGAAACCCCAAATGTAGCCAGTCTCCAGCTGGTAAAATTGTCATCGTTCACAGCCTAATTGAACTACGGAAATTTACCCAAGTTAGAGGATCAGGTCCAGTGTACACAGCTGGGAACCAAGCTGTGCTCAGTAACTATCTGTGCTCACTACTAAGCCCAAGCCAACTGGGTTGCACACAGGTATTTCTCCTAGGTAGCAGCACATGGATCAATGTTCTCTTGTTCGCGTGTATCCGTGTCGTCCCCTGTTCTCCTTTCCCTTCTAGGCAAGCAATGCTTTACTGACACCAAAGGGGAAAGGCATCATAAGATGAAAACCGATCACTTTTTTTTCCTGATAGTTCAGAGAAAAACATTTCTGCCTTTACACTTTACCTTCTTCAAGAGTGGTTGTAACTTGTTATTTACCTTTTCCTTGTTTGTAAAACAAGTACGACTTACGCTTGGTATGCGCAGGGGAGAGAACAGCAGTACAAACTTAGGGGTGTTTATTCTTCATTGATACGGTACTATTGTAGGTGAGAAAAGTTAAAGGACGTTTCACTTAGGTCTTTTATTTTTCTGTGACTTTGTGGTCATATTTCCTAAAGCTTGTCTACAGATCTGTACTAGGACCAAAACCGCTAAAATGCTTTAAAGTCGATCATTTTATGCCCCTGTGTATTTAGCTAGTAGGGTAAAATTTTTTTTGTTTTTCTTTTTTTTTTTTTCCCCAGAGTCTATGAGATCATTCAAGTATGGAGACTTGGCAGCTTCTCTGTGCATACAAAGACGGCTGTTTGAATGTCAGACCGAGTGTCTCTCTGGCTAAGGATAAATTATTTGGTGTGTTAAATAAGGATTTGTTGCTTTATCTGGCATGAATAGGGTTCATTTATTATCAGTGTCCTTTCATGATTTACATTGGACTGCAGTTTTCTGTCTTTCAGGTTTTTTCATGTTTTATTACATAAAAGCATAAGTATTTCTTTTAAAAAAATTTGGTAATAGAAAGGATTGTAGTAGCGAGTTAATACGGTTTTAAGGCCAAGAAGAGGCACTGCAAAACAAAAAATAAACAGCAGTAAATACAAGAGAAATGGTGGGATTGGAAAAACAAGGTGGATTTTTACTTAGGCTTAGCTGATCATTTATATAGCAGGCTGTATAGAATTGAACGGTCACTACAAATAGTGAATAGGAATTTCATATACATGAAGAATTCTTGGTGAAGATAAACCTTACCAAAAAAAATTTAAGAGAAATTGTTAGTACCTTTTCAAATTCAGTTTTCGTATCCAAAATGCCTCGTACCTCTCAATGGAGAGAGAGAGAGAGAAAGAAAAAACAATCTCATTCTAAAAAGAACTGCATACATGGTCCAATAATTATGGTTATCATCTGCTTTTTCCGGGGTGGGTGTATTTTATGTACGCCAGTGCCTCCTGCTTCAGAGACACGCTAGTCCGTCTTGGCTCGAGGAGGAGCCATTTACAAAGAGATCTGCTGCTTGAACCATGAGTAGTTGCCAGGGTCAAGCATGCTATCTGCGCTCCCTGCAGAGGGTGGGTGCTCGGCCCTGCTGAACTGCTTGGAATGCTGAAGGGATGGAATAAATGTGCTTTTTTAAAAAAATATTTAATGAGCATTACATCTTGATTTACAACATCTGGATCTAGCTTGAAATAGTGTTACAAAAACTAAAACATCTGTACCTACAATCCAGGAAAGATTAATAGAGGTTTATTTGCTTGTAAATCCTCCAGCATAGATTAACAGCGTTTACCACCTCTCTTCATTCTTGTTTAGGTTACACAAGCAGCTAGTCCATCTCTGTTGACATTTGTGATGCTATAAAACATAGCTGCCCTGGTTTGGGCTCTTTTACTTGCACATAGTGCAAATGAGTGTCAGTAGATATCCACTTTTGTTTCTTAAACCAGCAAATTGCTTTGTCTTTCACAGAGATTGTACACGTGCCACTCACAGTGCAAGTCTGAGCTTTTATTTTGGGTGGTATTTGAGAAATGCTAGGAGGACAAGAATACGGTAAATACATACAGTTTCTACATGCTGTTTGAGTGGCTATCTGGTTCCATTCTTCATGTCAAGAGTCACGAAACCAAGGCATTGCTGTTAATTGCAAGGTGGGACGTGTTATTAAAGCCCTGTGCTTACGGAAGGAAAAGCTGTTTATCTTTTGACCACATTTCCAACCAGAAAATAAAAATGTCAAAATCCGTGCAAAAGAGCCTTCTGCCTTTACTGGTAGCTCGAGAGACTGGCAGAGCTGACTTCAGGCAATGGCAGTACACTTTCCTTTTCTGAACAGAGGAAGTGGAAAAGCATCCGGGTTAAGGTTAAAAAGGAGCACAGCTCATAGGCTTGTGGTCATCCTTATCTTTTATGGGGGAGCTTCTCAATTGTGTGTTGGTCAACTGAAGAGTTCTGTCTCTGGTTCCTGTTTTGCCTCACTGTAGCCCTTGTGCTGACAGGGCAAAATCAAAAAGAGGTGCTACTGAGCCGAGTATCCTTGGCTCAGGATTACTGGGAGCCCTGAAGTTCCAGACCACGGTTTCATTTTCTGTCTTCACAACCAGTGCTCTGATAAAGTGCTGGACTAGTATCTTGGCCTGTGTGTGTCAGGAGCTTGAGCTGCTGCCTTTTTTCTTTAGCAGCTCTAATTTCTTCAGCATTTGTGTGGATTAATTTCCAACATATAGTGCATTGCTATTAAGTCAATATTGGGGGCTGTAAGATGAAAGATAAGTGAGTGGGAGGGGAAAGAAAAATAGAGCAATAACCAAGACTGCTGCCAATAAGAACTAAAGAAACAACACCAAACAGTTGACAAAGTACCCTGTGGCTTCTTTGATAGTCCCTCATCACAAGTAATAAAATGCCTCTTGAGTTGTTCTTCACCTACTGGTTGTAAATTCTAAGGTAAAGCTGCCTGTGTTTCCTGGAGTCCTGGGGACCTCACAAAAGCCTCTGGTCTCCTGGAGTCCAGCCTGCCCAGCACGTGGAGGAGATGGAGGAGCAGAAATAAAGGTGGGAAAGTGGGAATCGCTGAATTTCTCACTCTCCTTCAGGGGGAAGAAGGGGAGATCTCGGTGTTGTAGAGGGCTCCTGCCTGAATATGAAGTCTTTAGGCCATATTTTAAAACAAAACACTAGCACATTCAAAGTTCCTTACTTTTGCTCCAAATCACTGCAGCTGTGGTATGTATGAAGCTGTTACTGTTGTGTCTTTTTTAATGTGTTTTAAAATGTGCCTGGAGGTTTGGGGAATTTCGTATTTCTTTTATTTGTATTTTTTTAATTCCTGCTGAACTGCTCTGCTGTTTATATTTAAGCAAAACCTCCAGCAGGAATGAATAAAATCAAAGAGCATCATAATCTTGAAAGGTAGATTGGAGACTGACAGATAGGTCTGGCTGAAGGAGCCTTTTCACAAGGGATGGGGTAGGCAGGGGTTTCTGGAACAGAGCGGCCCCTTTCCCTCCCTATCTCTGTGCTCCCTGTTCCCTGTCATCTCCCCTGCCCCACATCTATCTCCTCTGTGTGAAGTGCATATCAAAGCCAGGGTTTCAGCAACAGTGGCAAGTTTCAGCAGCATCCAAAAAAGTGAGGCTTGTTCAGCTGGGCCAGCCTGTCCAGCCCCTTGGCTGCTCGCTCCCTCTCGCTCTCCAAGAGCAGCAACGCTGGCTTGCGCTTGGAGAAGCCGCTCCTTCTGTTTTCCAGTGGAATATCTGATGAGATTTCAGTTTCCACACTATAATGCTCTTTAATTTGAGTGCAATTTTTAGCAACCTGTTTTCACTCAAGAGCACGAGTAAACTCTGCAGGTTTTTTTTTTCCCCTTTTGTTAAGCTCCCTGTGTCAAGTGACCTGGTGTCACATTGTTGGCCGGGGAATGCTTTTGGCCCCAAGTGCATGGGGTTTGGTAGGAGTTCCTACCTTTATCCAGGAAAGAATCCGACAAAGTGAGGCTCATCTCTCACTATGCCTCCTCTATGCCCCTCTCTTCCCCCCCCCCCCCCCCCCCCCCCCAAAAAAAAAAAAAGGCAAGCCAGGCTGGGCGGCGGTGCTGCAGCAGGCCAGGCTCGCAATGCGTCTGTGATGGGAATGTTATGGAAAAAAGAAGCTTCACCACAAGGAAAAGCAGCTGGCAAAGGTGGAATAATAAGCTGCTGTTTTATTTTGTTTTCTTGCGTTGTGCAGTGGAGACCCGTGTGAATGCTGCAGAGAGGAAAATATAGGAAATGATAGGGCTTTTTTTTGTTTTGTGTAAGATTCCAGGTTTTCTTGCCTTTTTTTTAATCCTAGAAATCTATACCCCTGGCCATCTGAGGCAACTCTAAAACTTTCCAGCTAATGTTACCCTGGATTAGTGGCGTTACTAGCATTAGCAGCAGCAGGGAGTCTGTGCCTAGATGAGACTATCAGTTTCTGGTATGTATTTACCATCTTGTCAAATAGTTTTAACTGATTGTAGAAAAAACTACTGGGAGCTGCTAGGGCCTTGTGTATTAAGGTCATCTGCTGGTGCTGATCAACCAAGTGATTGGGTTTTGGGGGTTGGGGTTTTGTTTTGTTTGGGGTTTGGTTTTTATTTTAGTAGGCATTTTCTTCTGCTCAAATTTACTGTGGTAAACAAGAGATGTGGGTGATTTAATAACCTAGTCTTTATTTCAGGGACTGGAAAGATGCTTCTTCACTACTTTAGCCTGTAAAGCAAAAACACTTCTTGCAAGGACAGTGGAGGAAAGAAGTCTTGGTAGTCCTGCTGGTATGGGTTTAGACTGGGGAGATGGGAAAGAGGAACAACGCGAGCTCATGTACCTTCAACACACTATGTTTCTACCCTCAGCCAGCTTATGTTCTCCCCTCCTGTCTCAGTCCAAGTTAAAACTATCTCCCTGAAATCTTTCCTATATGAGTTTTTTTTTACATGACTCTTGGCCAAAGATCAAGCCATTTCCCAAAAGCCTGTCTTCCAGGAACAGCTTAGTGTTGGCTTTCAGGCAGGTGTACAGATATATAGCAGCAGACACTGTGTTCTGATTTACACCGTCTTCGTAGCACACCTGCAAAATGGTATTTGGTTGGATTATGAACATCTCTTAATCCTAGAAGATTAACCACAGTTGAATTTGGTTCTTTGAGTCTTGTCCATGGTATTTGCATCTGGTAGTTTCAGCTGATATAGTGCTACTTATAAAACCACTGAGGATCTATATAGAAATACCTTTCTCCCTCATTTTTAAAGGTAGCCTTAGCTTGTAATATTCTGATAGACCTTCAACATTTATTGATACTTGTCATGTTAGCTCTTCACATTTTCAGCTTCAGGTGGCCTATATGTTGTTACTTCACCTTTTTTGAGCAGCAAACAAAGCCAGGTGCACTCCTTAAAAGAATTACGTGATCCCAGGGCTGCAAGAGTACAGGAGGCAGTGACCCAGGGCAGCCCTTCCAGGACTTGTTCTAACTTGTATTGAAGTAAAGAATAATCATTATCCAAACTCCCTAGAGACTTTGTTTTTTTAACTTGGAACTGGTTTTATTAGTATACTAAAGACTGCAATTCCATAAATTTCTAGGAAAAAAATTCTGTTCTCTTTGCTGCATTTTCTGCCTTCCCTTTCTAGAGAATTATAAAACTCTTCTAGTCCTCCACATGAGAACTGCACAAGTGATGAACTATTTTGTTCTACATCAGAATGCCTTTTCTCTAAGTGGTGTTTGCTCTCTTAATTTCTGGCCATTAGACTAGTCGTGTCCATTGCGTTTCTATTTTTTTCATTAATTTTGAAGGTAAAGTATATATCCATACAGCTGGGTTTATTGGCCTGAAGTTCTAAGCTGCCAAGAAACTTCCCTACTGATTTTAACTCATGTAATCTTTAGTTATTTCAGGAGTTATTTGGTTGTGCTTATTTGCTTGGGTTTGGTTTTGGGCTTGTTTTTTGGTTTGGGTTTTTTTCAGATGGGGGGAAAGAAAAAAGAGGTGGGAAAAAAACCACAAACCACCAACCCATGGCCTGGAGCATCCCTTTTAGCTCAAGGAGCAAAACAAAATGGGAATCTCTGGGTTATTTCTGAACTCTGCTATTGTGGACCTCCCTTGTGAAAGAGAGAGAATGATTCATGTTCAGCGGGGCAGGAGAGGATCAGAGCATGCTCCTACCAGCATACCCCAGCATGGCCTAATGCCATAATAAGGCAGAGGACTACCTAATGCTTACTTCTTTGCATATAAACGTGTGCATGCATATATGTGTGTATGTATGTATTTGAAGAGCTACTTTTACAGGGTCTTCAGAAGAAAAAGAGGTTTTGAAGGGAGTTTTGGTTTCTTGTGAATTTCTTTTTTAATCTTTAATAAATTCCCTTTAGTGTTTTGCTGCAGAAGGTGAGGCTTTGGTTTCAGGCTTATTTGGAAGCTTTGTGCTTTGCTTTACTTTGTATTTCTAGTGTTTCAATGGATCAGAAAAAGCAAAAGCGGTAACATGTGACCTTCCAAAGCTGGTAACTTCTTTTTTTTCTTCCCTTCTCCTTTGTCCTTGCCTTTGCATGGCAAAGAAATAGTGTATAACATTCAGCATTTGTTTCCAGGTGATCAGTTGTTCTTCACCCTTCTCTCCCTTGAGATGGAGGCCCCTGCCACCCTTTGAGATGTCAGGAATTTTAGGAGAAGATTTATGAAGCAGCATAAAAAGGCATTGGACCATGTAGCGAGGGTCAGACATATGGTAGCAATGATTTTACACCCCAGTAAAGCAGCCTCCCTGCATATATTTGAACACATTATGAGAAACCTTTCCTGGGTAGCTAAGTGCTTAAAGATATTCTGTGTATTGTGATCTTATCAGGAACACGCCGTGCAAAATATGTGTGGGAACAAACAAATAACTATTTTTTTTCCCAAAATAACTTGAATCTCATTTCCACACAGCAATGTATTTAAGTCCTCGTTTCCTTTCTACCTTGACTCTAGCTGTTGAGAATAGCAGCCCCTCAGGTCTCTGGTAATGTAGTCTTCACCTCAAATAGGGATTCTAAAATATTTAAGTGTCTCTCTCGTGAGGCTTCTTGTTTCCTATTTGTTTCTTGTTGCTAAGCAGTGCATTTATACTCCCCCCCAAACTTAAAATTTACAACTCTCAAATTGTCCCTCAGCCTTATTCTCCAAACCTCACATCTGTAATGGGTTTTCCATATGCAGCTTTTCCCAGGTCGCCCCATCCATCCTCGTCTGCAGAGGAAAAAGTCTTGTGGTTGAGGATTGGGGGGGTGGGGGGGGTTTCCCCATTTTTTAGTCTCCATCTGTAATTGATTTCTTGCAAAGCCACATCTGTCTGTTTGGGGCAGGGGAAGTGGGGAAGGAGAGGTAAAAAGTGAAGTCACTCTCTCCCTTTCCCAGTAAAATGCAGAATTTGGCAAGTGCGATTGTAGCTCCTCAGGGCACTTTAGCCTCTCCCTTCCACCCTCCGACCCTCGCCACCCCCCTGCTCCTGTGCACAGTCAAACATCTTCCAGCAGGGTGAAGTGCTGCTGTTGCTCAGCTGGTAGTTCTCCTGCCTGTGTGGAGCTTGTGGGTTTGGTCTATGCTACAGCCCACATCTGACGCCACAGTGTGTTTCTACTACTGGGGTTGCTGCAAAAGCTGCTGGCATCCTTTGGAAAACTTCCTTCTGTCAATATTTGAATTTTCAAAAACCATACTAAACAGCTGCCGTGATGTTTCTTTTTTATAAGACTTAAAAAATAGCCACAGCGGTCTCAGTCAATATTCCTTCTCTACCATCATCTAGTGCAGCTGTTCCAAAATCTTTTTACGTTCTGCAGACCACCAGGTAGCTTTGAGTAGCAGCAGGGCTTGCTGTGAGGCTGGTAGCCTGCCTGGTGCCCTGCTCTGCTGTGGTACAGGAAAGCAGAAAGAGCCAGCTGTCTTAGTCCAGCTAGAAACAACCTGTAGTGCAACAACTGCTCTGGAGTCCTGGTGAAGGTCTGCAAGATGCTCTCTTGTTCTGGAGTTTCTTTGGGGCAAATGATCTTCCTCACTATCCCCTTGAGAACTGCGACTAGAGGAAATATCCTCCTCACCCGTTTCTGTGCTGGAAATAGTTGGCATTGGTCCCAGAGCCTGGCCTTCCAGCAGGTCACCTGTCCAACGCAAGGTCCTTATCCCCTTGTGTGACCTGCCACCGTCACGTCCCAGCGCCTCTGGCTTCCTTCGAGTTGAAAAAGTAGCATAATTTAGTAGAGGTAGAGGTCATCCTGTAGAAAAGTCTGAAAAGGGCTACAGCAAAGGCGGCTGGCCACTGAGCAGAGGAACCACCAGCCAGCTTCTGATTAACTGGAATCTTGTGAATGAATCTGAGAGCTGCAGAGCTTGTGAAGTAAGTATCAGCTTGGAGATTAGGAGTCCAGCTGCCTGATCCCAGCCTCTGAGCTTGTCTGCTTGCAGAGCTTGGGACAGATTCATTGGAGAGAATAAGCTGGTTGCATGTGTAGGAGAAACATGAAAACCCTGAAATCTATGGGAAATTGGATCCCTAGGTATTTTGGGAGATCTGGGGTTCCATGTCTTTGTTACTCTAATGCAGGTCAAACTCCTCGGGTATAGACTGAACATCGCTGTTGTCAACAGCACTGGTTTGAATGTCCAGCACCTCCTTCCCATCCACCGCTCCTCCCATGCTTGCTCCTGGTAGCACAACTACTGTGCAGCCAGTTGATGAATTAGATGGGATAATTATTCTGGGTTAAAGATGTACTTACTTTGTTTCTGGATTACTTCTAATGGAGGTCAATTCTGCAGTTCATTTTACTGCACGGCCTTACAGGCTATTGTTTTGGCACAACTGAAAGGCTGCCATAGGGATGGGAGGATAAATAGTGAGAAGCATGGCAGGGGCAACTTAAATTGGTGGTTCTGCTGAAAAGCACTACTGTTTGTTGAACTATAGCCTAATATCTAAGGCAGAGCATGCCCTTAGCTCTGCAGGGCTAAGCACACAATATTCTGCCTGTTTGTTGCCTGTCCTGATACAAGCATGTTCTGGAGTATTGCTTTCAGGAAAAGTTTTTTGGGATGATGCCTTAGTATCAGTAAGAGATGCCCCATTTTAGAATAATATGATAAAAACTGAAATGCTGAGCAGTTAATAATTGTAGAAACTTCCTGACCCAGGATTCATCCCTGTTGGACATACAACTGTGGTCTGCCTCCAATAACTCTCCCAAAATTACAGTTTAGAAGGGGAGCTATTGTATGAGTGGAACTATTGTAGAAGGTAGGCTGGACCAACGGAAGCTGAAGAAAACTAAGAATGGGAGTGCTGGCTCGGAGCGCATCCTAGCAGAGCCCCTGCAGAAGAACTGAAGCTGGCTTGTGCGGTCACCTGGAGTACACGGGTCGGTGGGGATATTGTGTCTCTCACCACACATCTGCCACAGCTGCCAGAGTACAGTGGGACCTTGTTTCAGCACAGCCATATTAGTAACGTGTCTGGAAAATGATTTTTGGCAAGGGTCAACTTAAACAGCTTTATTCTGCCTCAGAGTCAGCTCTCAAACAGCTTTAAAACACTGAATGGGTTGCAGCACTCTTGGAGTGCCAGAGATGCTCATGGCTGCAGCTGTGTATCTGTCAAGGAAAGCCCTTGGAGCTCTGGATCACCTGCTGAAAGATCATCACCCGCTGAGAGATCATCACCCAGCAGGAACTGGGACTCCCGCCAGCAAACTGGTAGCAGATTTGGAGTGGTGAATGTCAGCCGTGTTTCAAATCTCTCTGAAATCCTCCCATTGTCCCCAGACCACCATGACTATGTGTTTGTCTTTCTGTTTTAAGAAATTTCATTTTAATACCGGCAGTGGAAGGAAAGGGGGAGCTCTGTAACAAGCAGGCTGTGGTGGCAGCAGCTCTCTGAGGAGCCAGGCTCATAACGTGGTGAGAAAATTAGTCTGAGTCCGGTGTAAAATGACCCAAATTTGAAATAACACTGACACCCTGTGGAGACGTGTGGAGGAACAGCCTGCGGGTCTTCCTGATCCTTGTTCCTGTTACTATAGGCCAGTAATTAGGTTCCTTCATGTCATCTTTTAGAGAAAACTTTAATTTTTCCAGTGAAAAGTTTACTCTTTTTCTAAGTCCAATTTAAAAATAAAAATCCTTTATATATTTTATATTAGAAATAATTCATTTTTTCTAAATCTTGCAGCTAAACCCATAAAAGCTTATTTGCCAGAAAGAGGATGATGAAGAATATCCTACAAGAGTCCCAATTCTACAATCTACAAGCAATTCCTAAAGCACTTGCTTCTGCGCAGCTAGACCCATTGGAGGGAGCTGCTCCAGGTGAAGTTGGCACACTAATCATTTTCCTTCCAGTCTGGAGTATTGTTTCAAAATGCAAGAGCAAAAAGGTTTGTCAGATTGTAAATGTACATTTTGAGTGTGCAGAGCAACAGCTTTGTGTTTTGCTTGTTCTTGCTGCTAGTCACTTAGTTGACTGTCTGGCTCTTAGGACTGTGTCTTGAGATGCCTTACTGTGTTTATATTCTGTGTTTATTTCTGGGCAGGGAGCATCCAAACTGGAAAGAGATACGTTTCCCTTTTCACTCCATTTGAGCACAGGATCCCCATTCACATGCAGGGTTAAAGATCAGAAATAAAAGGATGGTTATCAAGGAGGCTCCTGGGTGCAGCCAGGCATTCCGTGGGAGCCGGTGGCAGCCTGACAGCACTCCTGTTTCTCATACACTATCTGAAACACAGTGAACCTGCGCTGGAAGTGCACTGTTCACCTCGCGAATTGCCTAGTCTAATTAATTTTCTCCAAGGATGATAACATGCTTAATTCTTTTATGCTTGCATTGTCTGCAGAAGGGAAAACTGTTTCTGAGCCAGATTGGGCTGAGCGAGGACAGAATATGCAGAAGAAATGAGTTGTCATATATAACTCAATGGTTGCTAGAGCTGTTTGTAAGGAGAAGCTGATATCTGGTGTTGTGGGTCAGCAAAGTTGGATACAGTTAGTGTTACACTGTGCTCAGAAATCATTTTTCCACTGAAGAAATTACGTTGGTTGATCAGCCTTCATGTTGGACCCTCACCCTATCTTTGGAGATGCCTTCCACCCTAGAGGAAGTTCAAGGTCTAGTGCATCAAGGGCTTTAAAGGTACCATCTCACTTCTCAAAATAATGGATATTTCAGGACTGTGGCCAAATTGCAGTGCGGTTTTACTTAGCTAACTAGCCGTCTCAACCCTCCCTCAAGCTCCATACTTTCATCTCTGCTGAGATCAATATTTAATACGCTATGCAAAGCTGCTTTGTGGGGGAGCAGTAAGCTGGCCAAGAAGTTGCTTTGTTTTCAAGCAGGAGCCCTATCTCAGCCATCGGGGAAGGGACTTCTGTGCAGACCCAGCATGTCTGTTTGTAAAAAGCTTTGAGATTAAAAGTATTTCTAGACACTTGAAAAGTTCTTACAGATGGATCTAGATTCCAAGACTGGAAACGCTCATGGAAATAGGATTAAAGACTCAACATGTGAATAACCTAGCCCTAAAATGGCTGAGCTTGCTCTCTTCCTGTCCCCTCCTCCCCAAACCCCTCCTGGTTGTACTCCAGACACAGTATCCACAGCCCTGCCAGCTGCAGATGGGGTAATGTGTGCTCCCCCTCTGCCAAGCCGACTCTGGCTGCAAGGGCTGCCGTTCAGAGGTGCATTTCCTTTTGGTTGTCTCCTAAATTTACAGCCACAGAATGGTGCTGTGGCCGCCTTCTGAACGCAAGGCGAGAGATAAACTCACCCCATATTCTGCAGCAGTTGCCTAACAGCCCTGAAGAGAAACTGTCGAGAGCGTATATGTAAGGAAGTATTTCAACCCATAACCGTGGAGGACAAACAGCATCAATCACTCCTTTTAAATAAAGGTTAGGTAAGTATGGGTGATGTCCCGTCTCACCAGGAGAGGAACTGGAAGCCTTTTTCATGAAAGCAACTCTTTTTCAGCCCTAGAACCATAGCTGTCATGTAAGCAGCCAAGTTGGGATCATGTTTAACTTAAAAGTTCCCCAGGTCAGTTCTCAAGCCTGTGTTTAGGATCCTTGCTCTGACCTCTCTCAGAATGGCTGAGCACGCTTTCAGAAGGCTCATGTGAAGAATGAAGGACTTTAATACTGGAAAGCGGATAAAACAGTCACACAGATAAAATATCCGTGAGACTTTGCTGACAGCCTGAAAAAGTGATAGGAAGAATCATAAGAGCCTCGGTATGACTTGGTTTGCTCTAAAGTCAGCTATTTATGATTTATATATCTTGAATTACTACAGACCAATACGTACAAGAGAAGAAGAAAGGTGTACAAAAGCCTGGCTGGCATTATTGTGGCACAGTGACTTGTTTCAACCTCTCAGTTGAAGGGGGTTTGACTTGTTATGAGAAGCTTGAGAATACGGTTGTTTTAATTCCGTATCTCTAACACGTCTATTATTTCTAGTGAGAAAGGTAAAAATCTCTGTACTGTAGGTATTGCTCCTTTTCTTTGGCACCATCTCACTTTGGGAGTTTGTTTTCCAAGCACGGCAGCCCCTCTTCCTGCTTTCTTTTTCCCAGGCTGTCCTGATGCCCCCATGTATTTTAAACAAGGCTGAAAACGCACACAGGTTTTATTCACCAGATTCTACCTTGTAAAAACTGATTTTGGCCACTGATGCTTCATGAAACAACCAAACAAGACTTGCAGTTTAATTTAAAAACTCTCCGAGTCAAAAAAAAAAATTGTATCTTTCATTCCTTTCATGCAGAGCAGGATAGCACAGAAAACCACCTCTAACTCCCTGGATTTTGTTTTTGCAGTGACTCAGCTGATAAATTTGAAATGGCCACTCCGGTGCTGTTGTCAGGCTTTTGGTGTGCGTGCAGCTCTGATGAGATTGTATTGATCCCTGAGTTCTCTCTTCTCCCAGCGCAGCCTCTGGTGGGAAGGACGCAGAGGGTGGTAGTTGTGCTCCGTGGGACACACACCCCCCCCAGCCAAAATCTGGGCTTTGACGTGCTTTGTTTTGTTCTTCCAAGGGACCAGGACTCTTTCCCCTCACCAGGAGGAGGTTTGATTTATAGCGGGCTGGCTGCCGCTCCACTGGGGGACGAGGCTGGGGTTCTGCACCTGCCATGCAGGAAAACAGGCAGAAGCAGGCACAGGGCTGTCGAAGGTACACACGCAGACACACGCAAAGGTGCCAGTGGGGAGGCAGGGAGCATAAAATCAGCTTGTGCGATGCAAATTTGTATTGTGGTGCTATTCCCATACCAGCCTTCCTGCTCAGGTGGAGAGGTGATGTCTTAGTGCTGCTTGTCAATCTTACTACAAATAATCATTGTTTAATTTGCAGTGACATTTAAAAGCAATTAAGGAAGTTAAATGTTAAATATATGCTTTTGCCTTTTCGAGTAAACACAAGGTTTTGGAGAAAAAAAAATCCTCAATATTTAATTATAAAAATTACAGTCTAATTGTATAAATAAGCCTGACACTCCTTACTATAAAAAGATCTTTAATCTCTAGTGTAGCTGCTTTAACTTCATGCTTCAGGGTGTGGTGCTCAATTAAAATACTAACACATGCCGTTTCTTACTGTAACTCTTCTTCCCAGCATTGTCTGGGGAGCAGCTGGGGTGTGCATTTCCTCATCTGCTTCAGGCAAAAGCACCCAAGGTAGCTCAAAGCACCTATACAAACCAACCCTGTTTGAAGCTGGGTTTTTTTTTCCTCCCTTTTCTTTTTTCCCCTGAAGCGTATGAGGGAGTGATAATGCAGAACTTCTCAGCTGGAAAAAATTTGGTCATCTTAGCATGAATCTGGTACAGTTCGGACACCACAAGCAAGGACAACGTGTTAATTCAGGCACACCGTTGTATGCAGCAAGCAGTTTGAGCTTCACTGGCTTTTGAGGAGCATCAGAAATTTTCCCCAAAGCAGCATCCCGTCCTTACCTCTGGACAGGTCCAGGAGAGAGGAGCAAGCCCTGCCCGGCCTCCCTGCGCTGTAGGTGCCAGCAAACCTTCTGTCAACTGATTAGGTCACCTTGACTGAGTCGTCAAGTGTCATGGTTGCTTTTCTTGCTTGCTCAGGAGACTCCAGCATGCTTTGTACATTGTCCAAAGCCCAGATCCCATCCATCTGATCCCAGTACTAAGTATCTGGCCTTTTTGACCATATACTGTGGGACCCCTTTGCGACTTACTAGTCATGATGAAAGCTTTCTTGTGGTATCTTTTCACTGAACAATGACTTTGTGGTCCTTCCTTTTGCCTGTGGGTAGCACCACAGGAGGGTGTGGGGAGGATGGCCACCAGGTTGCATTAACCACCATACTAACACGATGAGCTGCAGTCAACCCTGGCAAGATGGATAAGACCCTGTGCACATAAGTGCTCCTGAACCCGCCTGCCCCATCCTTCCCTGGGCTCTGTCTCATGAGCATTGAGCTGGTCCTGCTATTTCAGGTTCTTTTGCTGTTCCTGTTTCACAATATCCAAGAATGCCTCTCCAGAGGTAAGCCAAGGCATTGATACCTGTTCTTTTTACCACTGCCTAGCAGGGGGAAATACAGAGTTGGGGGTAGCACATATTTAGTTGGAGAGTTTCCATCTGAGGGCCTGCACTTGATACCTGACCCTGTCTGAAATGATTCCTGTAACTTTAGCTTATTGTTTCCATTGGCACATACTTTTATTTTACATAGATATCTTCTGCAAAGCAACACTTAACATGCACCACTGGGTCTAAGTGGTGTTCTTGACTTGAGAATTTCTTTTGTATTGTATAAATCTGATTTCAGTCTGTTGCCAGGATCACACACCTCTTTGAATAGGAAGATCTGTACAGCATCTGGTGACACTGTGTATCTTGATTTAAAGCTTTCTCCTCCTGAGCATGCAGAGATTTTCCTGGAGCAGGTAGAATTATTTAACAACTTCTCTGGCTTCCTTCCCACACCAGCCCCAGCTTTTGAGATGGTCCTGTGACTGCTATTCCCCAGTCAGACCTTGTTCTCCAGCCTGAGACAGCCCTTGTTCCTGTGACCTATAGGTTTTGTAGGCAGTCCCAGCTCTACCAGCTCTATTTGTTGATCTTCCTGGATTCTGCTGTCTCCTTGGCAAGGGAGAAGGGAGCTCTTCTGCCTGTCAGCTTCAGAAGATGATGGCCCATCATGACCCTGTCTCCTCCTGGTCCCTCTGCCATCCACCATCCCCCGCTCCATGGCTTATCCATAACCTAATCCACTTGGCCACTTCATAATGTTTCTATAGCTGTAGTCAAAAGTTCAGGACTTAAATATTAATGTGCTAATTAATAATGAAAACCATAATTGTAGTTGGGTTTAAAATTGTAATTCAGTGAGGAGTTAGCAGAGATGCAGTCCATAACAATGAAACTGAGCTGTTAATACATATATATATTAAAGTATCTTTCCCTCTAGCAGTAACATTGCACAAGAAAAGTATCCCGTGTTTGGATGTCTGTGAAGAAGTTTGCTTGTGACGCTTGGAAGCTTGGAGCCAGAAGTCATAAAGTATTAGGTATGATTTTTTTTTTCAAAGAGGTTTAAAAAGTCCCTTTAAAAAGGGTTTTCATTCCTAGGCTTCAAAATGGAGGAGGGGAGGGAAAAATTCCTGGAAATAAGTATATTTATTTTCCACTTCAGACAGGCCCGTCTGCAAATGCAGTATTTGTTGCAGTCTTAAAGTACCTGAAGGTATTGCATTCAACTACGTTTATAAAGTAAAGCAACCCAATGGTAAGAAAAATAGTGGTTAGGATGCATGGCACCAAACAAATCTGGGATGCCCTGCATCGGAAAGACTAGATCCATGTGCAAGATGAAAAATTCCCTGCCAAATTCTGTCTGTCTCTCTGCAAGGGATTGCTTGCTTTCCAGCACCTTTGGCTTAGGAAGGAGTCAGTGGAAGCCAGCCGGATCAGGATTTTAACCGCAGTGCGTTTCTCACAAGCTCCCCCCTTTCCTGACAGCCGATCCCATGTCTGCAGTCGCACTGTGCCCGACGGTGAACTCCTTCCCTCGCAGCACAGAGCAGGAGATCTGAGGGATGGAGCTGCCCCGTAGCAGTCCGCTTCCTCCACCGTGAACTTCTGAGATGGAAATCGTGTACTATTTCTCATTGCCCTGGTAACTGAGATTTGGTGCTCCCCATTTCTGACTTGGCTTTCAGACCTGCTTCTTTCACTTGTCTCACTGAAGGGTAGGGACTGGTTTGTATAGGAGACCATCTCCCAAGAACATATGCATGGGACTCCTTCCTTTTCCCCATGTAAATAAAGAAAAATAGTAGTGTTTAGTCTTGAGCAACAACTTGCGCAATAAAAAGCAAGATGCAATTGAGGGAGACCTGGATGGTGGGTACTGGGTTGGGGAAGAACTACAGGAAGTGCCCTCAAAAGGTCTGAAAAAAGGGAGGGAGTGATCCTCCATGGTTTGCAGGACTGATTCCGGGAATAAGTGGAAATACAGTGAGCAAAATGGATAAAAAATTATCAGGAACAGCAAGTGGAGCAGAACTGATGGAGAAAGTGTTCTGGATAGCAAGGAGCCATGGAGGAACAGGATGTATAGGCTATAGGTGTGTAACATGTACAGTGCCTGCGTGCCCCGGGTGGTGCGTGTGCCCAGAACAGCCGTGCCCCACCAACCCCCCGCTCCCCTGCCTTTCTTGCTGTCATATTTTTCCGAGACATTTCTGCGCTGTTCGGTGCTGACTCCTGCGGAGGTAGGTCGGCGTTGCACCAGCTGCCCCTTTGCTGCCAAACTTTGAGTGACGCCTGCTAAATTAAATCAACATTTGAGCGTTATTTTTTTTAATTAGGAATGTGTAAACATAGGGGAAAAAATTAACATGTTACTTGTGATAGCATGGTCATAGATACATTTTTAAAGGAGGTATATTGTTTAGGGCTAAAGATAGTCCTAGTAGCATGTAACATAATATATTTAGTCCTATTATATATTAATTTATTATAATAGGGTTGTATATTTTCTAAATATCTCTGAATATTGTAGGAATCTTTGCCACAGCATCCCGTGCATGGTGTCACAGCTCAGCATTTTTAATATATTTAAAATATGCCCCTTTCCTTTGATTTCACCCTAAAACGTCCGGGCCCTGCCCCGGCGCACGAGAACGCGACCAGCCCCGCTCCCTGCCGCGCAGGACGGGGTTAACTCCCGTTGCCACCCCATTGGCCGGCCGGAGGCGGAGCTCCCTCTGCCCCGCCTATTAGAGGCGGACAGCGCTAGGAGCCGACCTATGGGAGGGCACGCCGCGTTCGGTTGGCGAGGGGAAGGCGGCCGGCTGATTGGCCGCCGAGTGGAGCGGGGTAGGTGGGGCGGGCGGTCATTGGCCGCGGGGCGGGGGCGGGGTGCCGGGCGGCACCATGTTGGGGAGGTGGCGGGGGCTGGCGGCAGCGGCGGCGGCCGGGGCCATGGAGCGGGGGCCGCGGGGCGGGTGAGCGCGGCCGGGTGCGGAGCGGAGACGGGAGAGGGCGGTGTGGGCGGCGGGGGGAGGTGACTCCCGCCCCTGCCTGCGGAGCGGTGGCACCTGAGGGGCGGGCGCGCCCCGGCCGCCTTGCCCTGCTGTGCCCGGGGCACCGGCACCGGCCGGGCGGGCGGGGCGGCCGGCGGGCCCCGCTCCTCGGCACAGCGGCGGGGCCGGGCCTGCTCACCGGTGGGGGTCGGGCGCCTGCCGCCACCGGGGCTGGGTGCCGGCTGAGGAGCCTCACGGGGAGGGAGGGAGGGAGGGAGGAGCCGTTATGACCATTACGACCGTTGGCTGGGGGCGCGCCACCCCCGCGCAGGTGCGCGGCTGCTCCGCCGGGCCCGGGCCTGGCGCCGCCCGGCCTCCCGCCGAGCGGCCCGCGGGAGGGGGGTGAAGAGGAGGAGGAAGAAGCGAAGGTCGTTGTCAGGTTGTGAAAGATGAGGCGCGCGTCGCCGAGGAGAATCGCCGCTCGCAGTTGTCAAAGCTCTGGGTTTAACTGTTTTTAAAGGACATCTCTCTTTAAATCCTCTCTGGGTACAGATGTGCATCTTTCTGGATGCAGATGTGCACAAGCAGTGCAGCTGTTTCAGTTTTCGCTAGTTGAGGCCATAATACACAGGCGTGCTTTAGGGTCTGAGCAAATGAAAAAAAATGTAGAACATAGGCTCTAGTCTTGCAGTGAATTCCGCATGCATAGATCCCATCCAGTACTGATTACAGAGCAGGGTGTTAATACCATGGTCTTATTTTAATTTGAAAATGACTCTACATACCTCTTAACGTCTTTAAGTCTGACTGACTTAGTCTCAAGAAGATTTGTCTCCATTTGCAGTAGAAAATCTCAGTGTGTGAGGTGGATTTTGTTTTCTCGTATGTTAACGAAGTTGGCAGCTCAGTACTGATACCAAAATCTCTCTTCCTCTGGTTGGTTGTCAGCTGCCTCTCTTCTTGGGAGTAAGGGAAAGCAATTGGCACTATCTTATAGCAGAGGTAGGCTCATTGTTACTAAATATTAGATGGGTATAGAGACCTGCGTCAAAATTTTGGTGCCTATCTTAGGTATGAACTGAATAAACATAAGAACATCAAGGTCAGAAGGAAAGCTACAGGCTTTTCTTGCTGCTTTGACTTCACTTCCGAGCTGGACTAAGCTCCCTAAAACATTTCTGACTCACGTTGTTGTGTATCTGCCCGTGATGGTCAGGTGGAACTTCAGTAACTGGGATGGGGGTGAGGGAGAGTTGTTCCCTTAGCAGTGAAACTGGCACGTTTTCTGAGCAGGTCCCAGCACCCTCTGCTTCGGTCCTCTCGGCTCCTGCCCATGTCCTGTACCGTTCTGCTTTACAGTACTTTCAATTCTGTCCTTCTCGTACAGTGTTCCCAGCTCCCTCCGTGTACCAGCTGTGCGCACACTGGTTGCCCAGATGGCCGAGGCGAACAGACAACTGTTGAGCTAACGCTGCAGCCTTTCCCTCAGTGCTCGCCAGCTGCTAATTCCCAATAAACACGTAAACTCTGCCTTCAGAACATCTACTGTTCTCTTAGATGTGTTTGAAATTAGCCAAGGGTTCTAAAGCTTACCAGTGAGAAGCGTGATTATATAAACTTTGTTTCCATAGGAAACCATGCTCGAAGGAAACTTGTTCTGTGAGGAGAATTAATGAAGCCTGGTTTCCTAGGGGCTTGTTTTCTGCATCCTACTGTAGCAACTCCTGCCTGTCTCCTACTGCCCTCGGTCCCCAGGTGCTGTCTGTGTCCTGATCTGCCCCGTCTTTATTTGTGCAGCCAGCTGAGTTGGGTGTTGCTGTTTGCTGAGCAGCAGGCTGGCCGCTGGTGAAGGCTGAGGATACACACCAAGTCGTCCTTGGCTTCTTGAGGCTTCTGTTCTCCATCTGGCCAGCTCTTCTAGTAAAGCTCGTGGATGTATTCTGGCAGAACTGTAGGTAACAGATTCTAAAGTTACTGAGGAACATAAAGGGACAAGGTGGACAGACAGGTAGACAAAATTACTTCATTTCTCTCAGAAGTGTGAGAATATATCAGGTAGTTATTGACTTTAACAGTTGCAGGTAAAGATAATGTAGTGGTTAAAACGCTTGCAATTTTTCTATCTACGCTGCAGCCCTCAACTAGGGATGCAGTTGGGCACGTGGAAAGTTTGAGGATAGATTGTCGCAAAGATTTTGCCTATGGAGAGTGGGGGCTTTAACAGAAAAAGAGGTGGAGAAACAGCAGACAAGTAAATACGTGTGAAGCCTTGTGCACTGGATTGCTAAAGTCATGCACAAGCCAGGCAGGATACAGAGAGTGGAAGTGACAGAATGAGTCTGAAAAATCTAGGCAAAGGTCTGTGGGAGCCTGCCTGTGAAAGCTGAAATAACAAGGCTTGTGCAGAGAGGGAAAGTGTGAGCTACCGAGGAGTTGGCCAGAGAAGGGAGGATAGGAGGAATGATTGATCTGGTGAGACTGAAGTACATTTTAGGAAGAGGAAAATGTCACTACTGTATACAGTTTTTTCAATTTTCTGGGATTTACTGGAGAACTTTTAAAGACCTTTTCATAGGAGATCCCAAAAGGCATAGCGTATTTAGGAAGAGAAAACTTGCATTTAAAACAGGAGGTAGAGTATATTTAACCATATTTATTTCAGATTGGCATCTGTTTGAGCTATGATTTTTTGTGTGTGTCTCCTTGTGCTGACAGACCAAACCTTTGCCTGCCCTCAGACCTTATTTGTCATTTAGAGCATAACAAAATCCTTGTGCATTGTACATGTGTATTTTTGAGATAGCAGCTTTCTAGCTTTACGTTGTAAAAATAAGATTATGGTATGTGACATAGTGTTGGTCTTGTGACAAATAAAAAATGTTTTCTGAGATGTGCTCCTCTGCTAACTTTGTAGGCCGCTTTCAGAGGCTGTGATTTGCTGCTGTTTGTAGCAGGGAGAGTTTCATGCGCTTTTAGAACTGGGAGTAAAGTGGTATGATGTTGGTATTTGGTGCCACTGGGCATGCTTTAGTTCAGGCGTCTGTGTGCACAGTGACCCCACTGTGATATTTAGAAGACACTGTTACTTGGATATTGAATTGGAAGACGTGTTACTTGCTGAGAATACAGACCTGGCTGTAAGGAGAGACAAATTCATCAGAAAATATCCTGAAGAGGTAGTGAGAAACAAGAAGCATTTCTTAAGCAAACTTGCCAGTTGACTGCACTGTTAAAACACTGATGTGGTTGTTTTTTTCTGACTATTTTGTTTTCCTTGTTGATCAGGGGTATGGTAAAATGGTAGAGGGAGGCATGGTTTTCTGTACTTCTGTAACGCTGAGATGGAATTTGGGTGGTAAAGCAACAAAATTCTCTGGATTTTGTCTTCTGTTTAGTAATGGTAGCTGGAGATAATGCTAAGCAGGAACTCAGGAAGAAAAAAATATTAAAAAAAAAAACCGAAACCAAAACACTTGGGAAGGGGTCAGTGGCTGCTGCCCAACAGCAGGAGGGAATGAATGTGTGTTGCTCTGGGACTGTAGGTATACAGGGATGGCTCTGTCACTGCATCACATTAGCTGTGGTTGGAGGCTTAACACGTGTTTGAGTTCTGAAAACTTCACTTGGGTTTTTCCTTCTCTGATGCCTTCTGGTTCAAAGAGCATTGTTTTCTGCATCCCATATTCCCACAACTCTTATGCAGAAATAAGTGGCTCCTCTGTCCCTTGCCCCTTTTTGTGAAGCATGAAGACCCTCGCCTTATCCTCTCCTCCCGACAGTTTCTGTAATTATTTGCGTTTTGGGTCTCCTGAGATTATCCCTGGATTTACTTTTCTCATTGTCCTAGACCCTTTTGCCCTTTGTTCCACAGAGTTCTGCTCACAACTCACCCTAGTTTCCCCTTTTTAATTATTTTAAAATTATTTAGTTAGTTATTGTTTCATTTGTCTCTGTGGCCACCTTTCCCATCTCTGTATGCATTCTAGGACCAGATACACGCTTCCTGAGCTTTTATAATCCACTTTTCTAATTCAAGTCTTTTTCAAAGCCTTGTCCTTTTCTTCAAATTAACTTCTTCCAAAACTGGGTAAACACTTTTTTAGAACACCTCAACACTCTTGCCATCTTCAATTTAAAATAATAAAGCTTAAGTTCTTGCTCTTCACAGTAAACTTCTTCATGAAGGGCTTCATTTTTGTTGGCTCGTACAGCGAGGAGCATAATGTTGGCACCTAAGGAGTAATGTGCAGGCTCTGCAGCTCGTGTGTTAAATCGTTTTCATAGCAACCTCAGGGTGTCTTGTTGGTTGGAGAAAAGCAGCTGATGACTCATTTTGGCAGATGTCAGTAAAAAGTCAGAGCCGACTCACCTTCTTAAGGCTACAGAGAGCAAAATCAGGTGGGTAGGGGTTTAGTTGGGGTGTTGGGAATAATTGTGTAACCTCAGGAGAAATGTTTGGTGAGGATTGGTCGTTCAGTTAAGGGAATTACTGGACTGTCTTATAGCAATTTTTTTTTTTGTAAATTCTATCTACGTAGTTGGAGGTTTTCAGGCAAAATTAGTTTCAAAGCTGTCACAGAAGATAAACTAAGTAAATGACCCTTAATTTAAGCAGTGGCTCGAGTTGTATTCTCTTCTCTCTTGCAAAAAAGAATACCCCTAGAGAAACTTAGCATTCCTGAAAATCAGTCTAGGAGAGCGAGTGCCTACCTTGAGCTCCAAAGGTATGAAACATTTCTGTCCTGTGCTTTAGTTGGCCAGCAGTGGGCTTTGAAGCTTTCTTCAAATATATGTGTGCATGTATACATATACCATAATGAGTAACTGTTCTGAAATGAACTGTGTAACTTCTTACAAACTCTAATGGATTTTAAAAATGCATGAAAGTGGATCTTGATAATAGCAATTTTCAAATGATTTAGCATTACTAGTTTTAAAGAAGTGAAATTATAAAGTTACAATGAGAGGATACAGTTACAGCCTGATCTGCTTTGCTTGCTTGCTTAGCTTTAAGAATAGTATTATTATTTAGTGCTCTCCTGGGTGACTCTGTGTTTGCAGGAATGAGGGCTCTCAGGTCAGGTGCATCTTGTCTGTACTGCTCATTCTCATGCTTGCAGTGTGTAATGTGGAGATTGACATGCTCCTTGGAGAAATACAGGCTGCCTAAATAGAACAGAGGTGAACAATAATATGTTTTAATTTCCATATAGACATGTGATTTGTTGTCTTTCACTGCTAGCACAAGCACTTATTTTCCAATAGATTAAAATCAGTATTACATCATTAATGTGGGACCATAGTACTAGTTCGAGGCATCCCTGCGACTTGGTAGCCTTCTTTCACTCTACCTTACATGGGGTTTTTATATTGCTTTAAGTGGTTGCTGTCAACGTTAAACCACTTGTTCACATCTCAGTTTTAACTCATTGTCATTAGGAGACTTTCACTTTCTTTCCTGCTTCAGCAGACAGGTTTTTATAGGAAGTGTTTAAGAGGCAAAAGGTATAACTTGGGAAGAGCCAAACTGAACTGAGCTGTCTCCTGAGGCGGGGTAATGATGGCAAAAAAATTCAAATGGTCAGTGGGGCTAAAAGCCATGCTTCTATATCATCAGAGTATGTCACCTGAAGTTGAGTGGTGCTCAGCTTGGTTGCTCTGCTGAAAAGAGTGACTTTGAAAATAGAAAGGTCTGACAGCTTGTTAATGAATTTCCTTCCTCCTCTTGGTGGGCTCTTTGGGACTGTTTCCAAGTGGTTCGGCTGCTTAGTTTTTGGGCTGGCCTGGGCCATAGTTTTGCTTGCACATATGATGAATAGTGCTGCTGCCAGGAGAAACACTTGTTCTTGGCCTCGTGGTGTGCCCTCCTCAGATGCTTGTGAAACTACAGAGGAAACTAGATTTGGGGGAAGGAGTGCTGAAGCCAGAAATTAATAAATAAAAATGTTCAAGCTTTAATGCTGATCCAGTCTTTCATGGAGTTCATTGCGTGAAGATGGGAAGTAGGTGGAGGGCAGGGCTATTCTTTAGGTGACAGTGCTGACTTGAGTAACTTAAGGTGCCCCTCTGTAGATACTTGATAGGGCTTCTCCCACTGTTGGAGCTGCTGTGCTGCCCTCCATTGTCTCTCTGGTAGGGGGTTTACACACAAACCAAAGAAGGTGGTTAAAGTTTGGGTGGGTTGGCAACCTGGATCATTGAACCACCTTGCAGCTGGCTTGTATGAAGACTAACACTGACACACGGGAAGGTGGGAGAGCCATATAGCTGGGTGGTAGGATGGGTCTGCTATAGACCTAATGTAAATTTAAGGTTCTGTGGAATCATTCTTGGGCTTGCATGTGCTTTTATACTAGTACTCTTACATTGTGCCAAACCTGATTCTTCACTGATGACTTGTGCAAAGGATGTGCCTTACTGCCATCTGCTGATTGCCATGGCCTTAATCTTTGATGGGGATGTACCTCAAGGATATGCTCAGGCCCCTCAGAACTACTGTACCTCCCTGTGACCTTTGCAGGCAGGGCATGGTGTCCACATGACACTGAAGATGGCTGTGATCTGTGTTTGGCCAGCAAGTCATAGTCTGGCTGCCCTTTGGTTGCTGCTGGTAAATTAACTTACCCTGTGCAGCTTGTTTTTCCAGTGACATGATTAATAATGACTGGTTTATACGCTTATTGTTAAATCACATGAAAAGGCTTTTCTATATTAGTCCTACCACAGCTCAGGGTGTCATTTGTGGTTTCCATGATTAGCACAGCTTGTGCAAAGAGAAATCTCTGTTGGCTCTGAGCATTCCTCAGAGGTGCGCCTTAGTATCCATGTCCGTTTGGGTTTTGACTACATTCAACTAATACGAACATAATCTCTGTTCTCATGATTGAAATACAGTTGATTAACTGTGTGTTATGTGGTCCTTATACGCTAACACTCTACTGGCAAAGACTTGTGGAGGCATGAGACATGTCCTGCAGCCCATTGTGAATATGGAAACACAGATGTGGCTTTAACTGTGTTGTAGGTAAGGTTTCTGAGAAGAGGCAGTATTAGTGTTTTGGGGTTTTTCTTCTTGTTAATTTGGTGTTGAGATTTACAGATACCCTGTATATTTTTGTGGTCACTGGTTTTACAGTTGACTGCGGAAGATGCGTAGTTAACCACAAGGAAGTACAGATGGGGCCCTTTTTTTTGCTTTTTTTTTTTTTTAAAGAATGGGAAAAGATTGGTAAATTATAGTGGCAGCAAATGAAAGGCAATAAACGAATTAAGTCTATTCTGTCCTTATGCCTCGTACCTTCAGGAAACTAGGCTGTGCAGCTGGTCTCCCTGGTTGTCAGATGCCGGGAAATCTACCTGGGAACTCTCTCTTGAGGGACAAATCCTTAGGAAACCAGACATTGTGGGTTCTCTTACTAATGGAAAAGTGATTTTGAAATTGGAGCCTTAAACTACAATTCTCTGCAAAAGTCTTGCCCATGGTAGTTGCAGCTGTGATGATTCCGGCTGTGTAGAGATGCTATCAGGCTATTTTCCTTTTCGTGCAGCTCACCCAAAGGCCACAGGAAGACAGCAAACCCCATGTGTTTTAACAGAAACGTTTGGGCTTTAGGGTATGAGTGCAAATAAATGCAGACTTATGTTCTAAGAATAAACTTGATTTTGAGTTTGGTGGGATCTGCAGGAATGCAGTTTAAGTTTGTGTTTTGTTTATTTTTAGGGGTACCAGGAGATGCTTCAGTGGCAACACCTCTTTCACAATGCAAGTTATGAATGAAATTCACTAACTAACATCCCCTTCCTCACCCTGATCTCCAACAGACTTCCTGTAACGCTTGGAAGGAAAGAGTCAGGGGAGAAGGGTTGAAGGTCACCATGAAGCTAAAGCAGCGAGTTGTGCTGTTGGCCATCCTCCTTGTCATCTTCATTTTCACAAAAGTTTTCCTCATTGACAACTTGGACACCTCAGCTGCCAACCGGGAGGACCAGCGCGCCTTTCACCGTATGATGGCAAGCCTCCATGTAGAACTGGACCCCCGACTTGACCATACGTTGCAGTCTCCTTGGGAAATTGCAGCCCAATGGGTGGTGCCCCGGGAGGTGTATCCTGAGGAGACACCTGAGCTAGGGGCTGTTATGCATGCCATGACAACAAAGAAGATAGTGAAAGCTGATGTGGGTTACAAAGGGACCCAACTGAAAGCTTTGCTAATACTTGAAGGAGGGCAGAAGGTTGTCTTCAAACCCAAGAGGTAAATATTACTTTCAATGACTGAATTAATAACTGCTTTATATACATATTTTTTTTTTACCTCCATGCATTAATGTTTAAGTTACAAATTTACACGTAAATTTTTTATTTATGAGGCGGACAGTATAGAGCCTTGCTGGTCCCCTAGTAACATTAGGTTGCTGTGCCAACTGTCTCTCAGGCTGTATAGCTTTGATGCTCGAAACAGCCTGTCTTTAGGTGAAAGGAATAATCACTGTGTTCAATCCTGAGGGAATGTTGGTTAAACCTGGTGTTTCTGAGGAGTATCTTCCTGATTGTGGAAGAGGAGGTTCTGACAGTGCAGAGACAAGTCTTGCCTACATTTTCTGAGTAAGGGTCATGTCAAACTGCCATGAGAGAATGCAGTTCAAGAACAGGGAAGAAGTGAAAGTTGACAGTGGTCTTACAAGTAGATCTGGGTGTCTGGTGTAGCTCTGTGAAGACTCTAAAAATGGCTTGGTAGGTCAGAGTGAAAGCCCCTGAGTTTCCTGTCTGCCAACAGTGAATACTGAAGTAGCAATGTAAGAATGGGTGGGTAGTGATACTTCCTTGGTATGGTCTTTGCTTACAGTGATCCACAGGGAAATTTGGCATGATTGAACATTTATGAAGAGTCTTGTGCACGTCTGTAAATCTTTTTGAACTGTTTGCCTTCAGGGAAAAGGAGAAGAAAGATAGATATAAAAAACAGTGAGGCAGCTGTGTTTTATGGAAGTGCGCTGCAGATGTAGTGTTGTCATCCCGGAATGAGTACATCTCTTTCCAAAGGATATTGGGTTGAGCAAGCGTGAAGTTTTTCTGTTATGTTAATGAATGATTAGAGAATGAGAAAAAAAGATCTGCCCTCCACTTCTTGAATTCACAGCCCTGTTTCTGTATGGTCAATTACTGGTCTGGCTGCAACTTCACTGTGGGGCTGGGCTCTGTTTAAACAGTGTGAACTTTTCACACAGAAGTCTTGGTGGCACAGCAGGCGGCTCGTCCAATAAATGCAGTAACAAGACGTGGCATTTCTATAGTGCTTTTTGTATAAGTGAGCGCTGTAATGCATTTCACCAAGCATTAAATTACATTCCCATAATGGAATGTCTGTGCAGGCGAACACAGTGACTATGCTCCATCAAGGACACGTGCAGCTGGGACTGTTTATAGGAGTGCTAGACAGTATGGCCCTAGCCATACTGGTAGACTTGTGTTCTGTTTGTGACTGCTGAATAGCTAGGCTTGTAGGCAGAGTCGTGTTCTGTCATTGCAAGATAGTCTAGCTTTTGACCTGAAAGGCACGTGAAAATTACTGCTAAAAACCATTTTAGTTACTGGTTGGGGAAGAATGAATTCTCTTGGTTTGCTACCTTTGCTCAGGAAAGAGCTAGATGCCCACTGTACATCTTGGAAGCAAGAAGTTGGTTGTGTTTTACCAATAAGTTTTAGCTCTGCAGCTTTCAAAAGGTGACCATATTTTCAAAAGGCCTGACTCGAAGGATGTGTTCTGAGGGTTAGTTATCTTATTTCAAGACTACTTGAAATCCAGCCTGAGTTATTAATGATTAATAGTTGCTACCATCACATGCCAGTGGTATATGTGAAATAAGATACTTATTTAGAGTACGTTCCCATTTGGCAGGAATCTGCCAAATCCTCCTCCCAAAAACTCCATACCATCCTGCACTGGTTGACCTGCCTTGCTGAGAAGCTAAAGTATTTGTGAGACTGATGAAATGGACTGTTGTCTTGCCCCAGATCTTCTCTGAGCAGGGTTCAGACTTCAAAGTTTGAGCACAAAGAACTTCTCTCACACTGTCGCTCCTACTGCTTGAACCCCAAGTCTGTTGGAAATAATCCAGTTTACATAATTTGATATATAGATGGAAATGAGAAGATAGCTAATCTAATTTGGCCTTGCTTTATTTGAAAATGTATTGCATTTCACCCATTTTCTTGGTATTGATTGTGGTATTTTATGCTCATCTGAAGCATGCTTCTTAAGCAGTATCTAGACCTGATTCAAATGTCATGAATCTCAGAAATTTGTGTTTGCTTTGACTATTTAAGTAACATCTATTAAATAAAAAAGCCCACTGCTTCACAAAAATATGCCATTGTTGTTCTAATGAGCATCTAATTTCTATTTCTTGCTGTTCATTATGTCTTTTCTCCACCAGAATAAAGGGAGGTTTTATATCTAGTATTGTCCTCAGGTTCATGCTTGCTGATCTTCTAGCTACAAAAGATTGCATTTGGCATTTCTTCCACAATATCAGATTGTATTTTCATGTTAATCTACAATGCATTCTAACCCTGAAATCGTTTGTGGAGTTGCTGCTTCCCATTATAAGTACTCCCCTGTTCTGTAGCTGGGTCTGTGCTCTCTGTTATTAGATGTGACTTGGCATATGGTTGAATTAAAACTCATTAGTTTGAATGGCCACCACTTCCCAAGCTCTTGAAACCACTGTACGTTACTGACCTTTCGTCCTTATTTACAACCTCAGCAGTCTGTACGCTATTTAATCTCATTAATAATTTTTTCCCTCTCCCACTGGCAATCATTTTGAAAGTGACCCAGAGTCCATTTAACGTAGCACTGTTATTGCACTTGTACTCTGAACAGCAGAGTTGACGGGAATCCCGCATGAATCACTTTATTTGACTTATTTCAATTACAGATATGCCAGGGATTATGTAGTGGAAGGAGAACCATATGCTGGCTATGACAGACACAACGCAGAAGTGGCAGCCTTTCACTTGGATAGGTATGGAACTATTGGGTTACCTGGTTTTATTGTCTCTGGTAAATGCTTTTTCACAGTTGGGGAAAAATGGGGTCCCTTGAAGACTACGACTCAGATGTGAGCTATTTCTAAACTGGCCAACATATCACATTGATGCCAAAAATAAAAATTATTAGCTTTTTTTGTGAAACTTCATTTCGAAGATCTGTCTAACATTTAAGATTTGTTTGAGAAATCTGAAAGGGAGAATGAGCACTGAAACCACTGATATTTCATAGTATATGTAACAAAGAGCTTAGCCAAATCCTGTGGAAGAGTCTGAAATGCTGCATGTATGTGCTGAGTTGATGTCCAGTATGCTAAAAAGTTAAGTCTAATGTCTAGACTAACTATAAATCATTACATCCTACAGGAAAGACAGCTCTTCATATAGTAATTCTATTCAGGGGTGTCCAAGTGGTTTTGTGGACCTGAGCTGGAGGTGCAATTACCAGGAAAAAAAGAAAAAACAACAAACCCAACTTTCTGGGACATGCAAAGACTGGGACAGAAATTATCAAACACTGAATGTTGGTAGTTCTGAAACACGAGTGAAAAGTGCAGTTTCATCTAGAATAAATGAGCACAGTCTTGGTTTCCTCATTGTAAGAGGACTATGTTGACACTTTGGAGAAGATCTCTGAGGATAATTAAAGATGTGAAAAATTCTTTTATGAAGAGTCTTAAAATCTTGGGAAAGGGAATAAGGAGGGACAAATACAACAGTGTGTTGAATGGTTGAACATAAACTGAGGTTTTAGTCTTCCTTTCCTAGTACATAAATAAGAGGCTCATCACTGACTGAATTCATAGGTGGTAAAAGATATGTTAGTCCTAATTCAGCTGTGGAACTCATTGCACAAGTAACGTGAATTAGTAATTTTAGTTGGGTAGAACTAGTTGTGTAATATCCATTGCTGCTGTTCCAATCTTCAGGTAGTGGGCCAAAATCAGGGTATTTTAAGACAAAATAAATTTAAAAAAGAGATGTAGCCAGATGTCTGTTGTCCATTTCTGCTTTCAAGAAAAATGCACGCTTGTGCTTACCTGAAAAAGCAATGCTCAAACATGGTTAAGCAAAAATTCAAAGCCTTTTTCCAGTGTCCAAACCCCTCTTTCTTAGCTCTTTGCTTTTTCTTTGGCTGTGTTTTGGTGCTTGTTTCTCTGGCCTTTCTCCTCTCTTCGTGGCTGTGCACCTCTGTGTTCTTCAAGAATACGTAGCACAAGCCTCCTGCCCACATAACTTTAGCATGCACCTTTGTTTTGAGTGGTGACAATTATATATTTTGCCTGAGGATGCCATTGTTTCAAGAAGGACCTGAAAAATATTGTGTTTACCAGTAATGGGGAGGTTGTGCTATCCAGGATACTGGCCTTTCAGCTGGAGGCCTGAAAATACACGGACAGGTTTTCCAGATCCTAGGCTCTGTGCTTATTTACTCGGAATGCCTGCATTTTCTCAAGCTCTGCATAACTGTCTGTATTGGCTATGAATTTTGTCTTTATCCATACAGGATTTGTTCAGGCAGACATTTTGTGTTGCCCTTTCTTAGAGGTATTTTATACCTATGGAAGGGGACTTGTTGAATATCTAAAACAAATACTTTGCAGCTGTTCGAGTGACTCTCCCAGTATCTCTGTGGAATACAGATTGTCCCTTTTTCAGAAGGGGCAGTCTCTTTTGGAAATGCAAAGACTACCAAAAGGGTATCAAAAGTACATTAAGAGAGTTGGGGCTGACATTTTACTGATGTTTGTACTCCTCCTATAAGCGCTTTTAAAATTCCATTACAAATACCCAAGTCATTTGTGGTCACAGAGCAAAGGCTGTGGCAGACACGGGAGTGGAACCTGGATCTTTTGACTGCAAGTTCTATAATTATTCTTCCCTCCTGTCTTTTTTTTTCCTGACACTTCAGGCACATTCAGTTTCGTTCCACCATTCTCTCTAGCCCCTCATGCCAAACAAAATAACTCTTAGATTGTTTAATTTCAAGTATAATTGAATTGGACTTAAACTTACAGTTTGTGGGAATTACCATCTATTAAAATGTTAAGTGATCTTTCCAGGTGACCAGCCCAAAGGCTACGTGGTTACTGCTTCAGCCTGTATACAAGACAGATGATGGATATTTCTGGTATGAGGTCTGATTTCTGAGAGTTGGAGCATGGTACATCCTGTGTTGCTCAGCTGCAAATGCTCTAATAAAGGAGTGTCACTGATGGCATATAAAGCAAGTTGAACATCCAGGCTCTTCAGAAAAATGAGTTTCCTTACCTTGCCGTGGAGAAGAGGAGGTTGCTGCAGGGTTCCAGCTTTATTCTTTGGTCTCAGTCATCTCAATTTCAGATAATGGCACAGAGACTGTGTTTTTCTTGTAATTTAGAACTGCTGCCTGTTGCAAATTCTCATGTCGTTTTTTTCACCCCAAATCAGAATTCTGGGTTTCCGACGAGCTCCACTGGTGGTCGGCAGGTTTGTGAATCTACGTACAGAGATCAAACCAGTAGCCACAGAGCAGCTTTTGGGTACCTTCATGACTGTGGGTAAGTGGATTCCAGGGATTGTGCAGCAAAGTAAAGAAAAACGTGTTTAATGGGGCAAAAGAGCTATGGGAATCTGACACAGTTATACAACAGTTAACTATGATACAGGAAGCTGGTAAGTCTATCTCTGTGCCGAGGGGGATTGTAATGCTTGTATAACCCCACTTGGCAGGGGAGGAGGGCTTGATGTTCTCCAAGCAGTTTTTCCTCTCTGATTTCTCTGTGTTCCCTCATGCTGCTGTTACAGATGGGATTTTCGTTATTTTTTAGTAAGAATTTTCTATTTGCTATCAGAGGTGGTTAGAGAAGTCTGTGATTAGACCTGAAAGGAAAAAAAATTGAATTGTATTTAACAGGAACACAGTGGTGATTTGGGATTATTTATAGAGCTGATGCATTGGTTGGTATTAGATGTTGTTTGTGCTACATCAGAGTCTGCTGAGCATTCATAACTAAATGTGTCAGAACTTCCGTATGTTGTTTACAGTAATAATGCTGTGAAGGGCACTTAATGGGAATTATTAATGAGAACTCCTACCAGGTGGTCATTAAGCACCAAGAAATGTCTTATGCTGCAGCCTTAAATCCTTCAGGCTTTCATAAAATATCCAATTATTAATCTTTTTTTTTTCACTAATAAGAAGGCTCTAGAGATGGTTGTTCATTACAGCTGATAAATATATGTGCCTGTGTATATTTCTATTACAAGCACTGCTGGTAGTCTCACCTATTAAGTTCACCTTACACTTTCAGTTACAAGGTGTAACTTTCAGATGAGAGTAGCTCTGCCTTGCCAAACTCTTTTTGCATTCAGAATAGGTGTCTGCCTCAGACAGACTTTACTTTTTCTAATTTCAGCCAAGATAACTAAGAAGTTTTCTAGCAGAAATGCTGACTTGAAAAGTATGGCTCCAGAAATTTTCATTGCCTTTCCTTAGAACTACGTGTTTTGCAGAGCATGAACCAAAGAAATGGGTGGATGTGGGGAGAAGGATCTTATCAACCCAAATTTGACCAAGTTTCTGAGGTTTTGAAGAAAAGATAATTCATGCATACTCAGTGCAGATTTGCTAGAGTTGCAGCTAGAATCTCAGAGAATTCTGTCTCTTGCTAGACCTGCTGCAGGCCGTGGATAGGAAGAGGGATTTGCAGGGCTTTTCATACAAATAGGAGATCTGGTCTGCTGCAAGCTCTGTGTTGTAAGTGATCATCTCTCTGATGTCCTCAGGTTGTCTAACTGGGATACTAGGAGCACAGGGGCTGGGTCTGGATAGAGGACTGCAAAGGAGTGCTGGCTGGCTAAGAATTGTGATGTGGGATTTGGGCTCATGGTGTAAGGATGGAAAATGAAAAATACATCAGTCAGTGAGGTGGGCCTGGTTTGGGGAGGATGTTGGATATAGAGCTGAAAGAAGAAAGGGCAGGGAATGAGTGGAATCACAAGGAAGTGAAACGTAGGTGAAGAATGTTTTGGAAGAACATCTGTGAATATGGAACTGCAATTAACTTGGCAAGAGTCAAGCGAAGGCAGGTTGTAAGGGTGAAATAGAAAAGGTTAAGCTGAAAATATTAATCTAGGTTATGTAGATCACTGTATGCTACAGATATATAGGCCTTAATGGACTAAAGACTGCAGGGTTCTGTTGTTCCTCTCCTGTCAGAAGACACGCGTGAAACTTTTGACAGATCTGCATTCCTAGGTCATATAAGAATGACAGCTTGTTTGTGTTTCCTCTGCTCAGTCAGCTCAAGTAACTGAGATGGGGGCAGGTCTCAGGGCTCCAAATCCATCCTGAGTTCTGCTCAGTCTTTTTTCATTTGTCTCTTTTTGGTCAACTTTAAAAAAAAAGTGAGAAATCTGACAAATGAAGTGTGAAATTTAAAAAACAAGGAGTGCTCAGGTTGCAAGACCAAGGTCCTAAGGACTAGGAAGGGATCACAAAACCTTGTTGATAGTGCAATGTTGTATTAACTCTGTGTGATAAAACCATTAGAAAATATAATTACTCTCTCCTTTGAATATTAGTCTTTAATGTTGCTTTGCATGAATAGATGTCTGTTTAGTCCCTCGAGCCTCTGCCTCTGAGATGGGAAGCATGAGGTCAAGTGCAGTGAAATCCTATTGCAGGGAAGGCTCTGCTGCAACAGTATGCTCCTGAATTTCAGTTGGCACCCATTGGATTAATTTCTGCTCTTTTGATAGCTCTTTGGGGTTTTTTTATTTTTTTTAAAGGTAATAACACTTGCTTCTATGGCAAGTGCTACTACTGTCGGGAAACAGAACCAGCCTGTGCAGATGGGGACGTTATGGAGGGGTCAGTGACCCTGTGGCTACCAGATGTCTGGCCTCTTCAGAAGCATCGGCATCCATGGGGTAGGACTTACCGTGAAGGCAAACTTGCCAGGTATGAGAACATGATAGGATTATTCTTTATACATGATAATTTGTACTAGGATTACCCTTGCAATACAGTGGCTAATTAAGGAGCAAGTGTTCTCAAAACCTGGAGTTTCGCTGACAGCTTTCTTGTTATGACATTAGAAGTCAGGAATTCTAGGATGAGATTTAAATTAAAGTAAGCAAGAAAGAAATCTTTGTTGTTTTCCGCAATGATACTAAGCTCTGTAGAAAACTACTTCTTGCCTGGAGCATAACTCTACCATACAATCACTCCAAGCTCTGAAAATCTTGGCCCCGGGCAAACCAAAACTCTTCTCTTGTGCTGCTAGACCTTCTTTTGACACTGTGCCTCTCTGTGGCCCACTAAAATATGGCAACCCCATGCTGTTTTCTGCCAGACCTGATTTCATGGTCTTTGTAGTTTGTTGTAAAAAGTTGTGGAGCTGGTTTAGCTTATGTAGGTAGGCACCAAAAAGTTCTCTTTGCTTTGCATACCATCAGTATTTGGTGACCGTGCACAGCATCTAAAGAATGCTTTCAGAGAAGGACAAACATGGGATCTGGCAAGCTTGTACAATAGAGGTAACGTATCCAACTATTTCGGTTGGAGATGTGTTTGCTATGACCAGAGCAGATGGTTTTGAGCTTAGTAAATTTTTCGAAGTCTCTGTCCTGGGCAGGTGATTAGAAAGATATTTTTAGGCCTTGATCTAAAATATCCATTGATTTCCAATGATGTGATTGTTCTCAGAAGGAATATCATCCAAAGGCTTCACTGAATTGTTTTAGAGTATTAAATATACAGTTTGATTTTTAAGCAGCAGATGTTATCTCCTTTTTAGCAGGTCAAAATGAGCTGTATTTTGTACACGGTAAATTGCAGTAATTAATCGACTTAATTTCTTGGAGGTGTTTCTTTTTTTGAGAGGCTGTTTTTCATCATAACCTGCCTGCTTATACCGGAGTTTACCCTGATACCTATGCTGATTTGATATTTACTGTATTTTAAACTTACTTGCTCTTGCCTCATTCTGATGGGGTTGCATGGTTCTGTTGTTTAGCACCTTGTCATGTTGCTCTTTTCACTTTGAGAGTATCAGGAGAATTAAACATTCTAGATGTCATGCTCTCCTTTTTCTGTGTCTGGTAATTATGGAAAATAACTCCGTAGGAATTTTTTTCCCAATCTAGCTGCTTCTACTCTGTCCTGAGTTGACCTTTTGAACATAATTCATGTAATCACATTAGCGTACGTAATTTTTAATGGACGTGTAATAGATAAAATCCCTGACCTTCAAAGTCCTATGCTAATACAATATAAATGATCAGAAATAAATGTTGGAGAAAGGTCTATCTTGAAAGAGTGAATGAAAAATGAGAAGAGAGAGCATAGTAGTCTGAAAAATTGTTGCAAGGAGATTAAGTACTGACCTAAAGTAAAATGCAGGAAAGGGAAACACGTGAGGGAGAGAGAGGTGTAGAATAAAAGACGTGTATCCAGTACAAGGAGGAGTGTGTTCTGAGACTTTTGCCTTGTGGGTTTGTGCTGTAGGTTAAATGTGAGTTGGACCTCAGTGCAAAAGAAAGAGGGAGCTAGAGACAGCATTTGAGGAGTGTGTGTGGCGTGTTAACAAAAACACTGAGAAGATAAAATTTTGGCCACCCTGATTTGGATAACTGGAGGAAAGACCACGATATTGGGAGCTTAGGTTCCAGACCTCTAGAAGATGAGGTGGGGTATGTGACAGCTGTGCCAGTCTGATCTTCTCCCTGCTTTTATGACTTCCTGCATTTTTGAGCATGTCAGTGAGTCTCTAGCTTGTTTTGTCCATTTCTGACTCCAGTTCACAGATGGTTTAAGGCATTTCCAACCTAACTGCTATTTTGTGAAGGATTGTTTCCGATGTTACAAGGAAGATGTTACAGATGTACTTATTGTTTAGGTTGACAGATGGAAAGGATACACCAGAGATTTGGCTGTTTTTAGTGGTGGTGGTGAATAGCTTTGAAAACTGTAAATGTAAGAAAACGAGAAAATTTAAAATCCTAGTTTTGGAGAACTGAGACATGATATCTGTGTTATAAGGCCACGAGTACATGCCTAGGTTATATGTAGAAGGAGAGGAGGGAAGAGGGAAGCTTGAAATCTTGCCATTGGAGAAGAAGTTGAGAGGTTGTGAAAGGAAAGTGGGGAGAAAAGAGACAATTGTGAGCGAAGGAGAATGAACGCATAAGAGGCCCTTTTCAGGACAGAAGAGGTCATTACTAACTGTCATGAGGTTATTTGCATTAGAAAGAAAAAATGAAGAGGGTCACTGGAAAGCAAGACTGATGGAAGCCAGTCACGGCTATGCATACAGACACAGTACTTGAAGTCCTTCAATAGGAAATTAAGGGAGGCGAGTCACAGTGGCAATCTTGCTGTGAGGCAGCCTGACCACTGCTGAATTCTGAGCAATGAGGAAGCAAACTCTGACCTTGTTTTCTGTAGGAAGATGACGTGTAACCTGGCACTGAAACTACAGCTTCTTCCATATACTTGGGTGTTAGTACAGGATTTACTTTTTTAATAAAACACTTTTGTCTAGCTGTTTCTTCTTTGTATAGCCTTGACTGCTGTGCTCACTTTTTCTTTACGCACTCATAAGTGAATAAAGGGGCAGCAATAAATACCGTTGGTGTGCAGTGATGATGTGCAAAGATTTGATTGTTGGTGTGCAAAGATTTGATTTGTTTTCTCTTGATGGCCCACAGGTGGGAGTATGATGAAAGCTACTGTGATGCTGTGAAGAAGACTTCACCCTATGACTCGGGCCCCCGTCTCCTTGATATCATTGATACCGCCATATTTGACTATTTGATTGGAAATGCTGACCGGCATCACTATGAGAGTTTCCAGGATGATGAAGGAGCCAGCATGCTCATTCTCTTGGATAATGCCAAAAGGTAACAGAAATCCTGGTGGCCAGGCAGTGGGTGAGCACAAGGGTATATATTTATCTGCTCTGTATCTCTCTGTTTTTTCTCACTATTTTTTTCATTAATAGCTTTTGTGCTAAAAATCCAAAGCTTTCCTTCTTATCAGAAATCACTCACCAAATATTAGGGCCCTTCAAAGGCCATCGTGCTTACTCTGTGCTCTAGATACTGTGACTGCCTTGGGCAAAGTCTCACTCAAACTACAGAAATGCATAAATTAGTACAGTATGACCTTTTTTTCCCAAGCAACTTTCAAAGGTTTGTTTGTATGTCTCCTCCTATCCCCAGAAAAGACTCTTCCTTTTCTGCTTTTAATTAATGAAAGATTAAAACCTTCAGATTTTTTTATGTACTAGTGACTATTAGTGAGTGCCACAGTAAAAGTAGATCTTTTCAAAATGTGTCTCTGAGTAATTTGGCATTCCCTGCCTTCTGGATCTGTCTGCTCTGGCTTTAAAAGGTTAAAAGATTAAAATTGAGATAAAACTGATACTGAGAGCAAAATAGGATGATGTCCTGAGTGTGGACGTTAACTATTATCAAAGCAAAAATGAAGCATGTGGTAACTGAGAGGAGTTGATGAGAAGTCCTTCTTGAGGCCAAACTTTATTACTAAGCATATGTGTTTAAAATGTGAGGAGTTCTGTCTTTGCTATAGTTTTTGTATGTTGGCTGGTATAGTTTAATATAAAAATCCTATTGAAGATATGGTCTTGTTTAATCATAACAATTTGCTCTACAATTTGCAGGCCCGTAAGTAAATTGTTTTCTTGAAAGCTTAAGTAAAGTTCTTTCAGCTCCTTTGAGATAAGGGATAGGGGGACTGTTTTTTTATAGAATCACAGAACATCTCAAGTTGTAAGGGACCCACAAGGATCGTCGATTCTAACTCCCTGCTCTTTGCAGAACTACCCAAAACTAAACCATATGACTAAGAGCATCGTCCAGATGCTCCTTGGTGCCGTGACCACTTCCCTGGGGAGCTTATTCCAGTCTTAAAGCTACTGATAACAGAATTACTTGAGCAGAGTAATGCCAGACTCCTAGAGTAAGTTACCTTTATTGAAGGGCAAGTTCTTTGTTGAAAACGGTACTACGAGGGGCGTGAAACTATTTAAAAAAAATTTAAAAGCACATGTTTAGGTGAAGCTTGAAATACTATGAAATCCTTTTGGCAGGCTTCCCTTAGAAAGTGTGATCATGAAATGTTAAAAATTGATCACCTTGTTTTGTTGGACTGTTGATCTGAGCTTGGCCATCTAAACCAGCATGTGGCTGTTGTTTTGTTCATGCCCTGTCCAGCTGTGTCAGGCAGGCCATGCTCCTGCTCTCTACGTCCAGAATACCAATAATTCCTTTCCCCTGCTTTGCAAGATGAGCTTAATTTCTAAACTCCTCTGAAATTTGTTTCTAAGGTGCCTTGGTGTGATAAAAAACTAGGTATGCTGGTGTTGCTTCCGTTTATCTGGTATGTTAGCTGATGCTGTTGAGAGTTATAGCTGCAATTGGTCATGGCCTGCTTTTATTGTAATTTAAATGATTTGAGCCGTTGGAGCATGAAATTGCCTAGTATTGATTTTTTTTTTTAATTCTTTACAAATCTGTTGATGTTGAAAACAACATTAGGAGTTCAACTGGTTCACTTGGTTTTAATTTCGCTTTTCAGCTTTGGAAACCCTGCCCTGGATGAAAGAAGCATCTTGGCTCCTCTTTATCAGTGCTGCATGTAAGTGAAATGCAGGGATCTTGTTCACTTTTCATATGCAATTGCTGCCCTTAGGTGTGCAATGTAATTAAGTTTGAAGCCTTCTGGCAACCTGAAAATGTTCACTCAGGTACATCACACTTTCTTTTTTTGGGATACTATGTTCATTTGATGCATTGTCACTGCTCAAGAAGCTGAGAAGTACATTTTTATTAAGGTAGTAAATCAGATGGTAGGCGGTTGGAAGTAGTCCCACCTCAAGGTCACTGGTTCAAGTCTATCCTTAGTCAGTATGACAGGTACTTTGCATCTGCAGCTGTCTGCTTCCAGCTTCTGCTGAATAGAAGTTCACATCACAGTTTGAGTTCTCCCTGACAGAAGCTAAGGACTTAACGTGTCTTGCAATTTAACTACCTTTGTTTCCAAATATTCTGTCTAAACAAGACTACAGGGCTGCTCAGGGTGCTTCTTTCAAAGTGAAGTTTGTAGGGTTTTTGCAGGATTTTGTTTCTGCTTTGGCCTTGTGAGCTGTGTTTTTGTTTGTTTTATTTTTAGAGGCTGTGACTTGTTGATTTCTGATTTCTGTGGCCACTTTCTCACCAGGCCATTGCTACTTCTCATTAGCAAATAGATAAGAGTACCAGGAAGAAAAATACTGTTACATCAGTTTCCTGCATTTGTTACTTCAAGATAACATTAACGCCTTTAAACTTTCCAAATTAAACATCTAGTTGAGAGTTCCTTGAGCTTGTCCTTGGAGGGTTCTGTCTCACACATTCCTTGGGGCCTGTGAAACCTGGGAACATCACAGAAAGCCTGAGCTCTCACCCGCTGCTAGTGCTAAGCAAGGCTGTATGCATGCCATAGTACACCTGGCCTACATTCTGCAAGATTCTTGCAGAATCCATATGGAGAACAACTGAAGTAAATTATTTTCAAATTCTTTAGTTTTCCTACATTGTTTTTAAACACATTTTTTATTTCCTGTTTCATGAGGATCTTTAGGAGTCTTTTTCATCTAGATTCTCCCAAATGCAACCAGAAGAGAAGTTTACCTATGTAAGAGATGTGCCAGTTTCCCGCTTTTCACGTATCCTTTCTTTCTGATACCAGGTGAATGCCATATAAGTCGTCATAGGTACAACTGGTTTAACTATAGTTTGTTACAGCAATGTTGCTGGTTCTTTGGAGGCCATCACAAGTCAAGAGTTTAGACCAGTGGTGCTAAAACACAAAAATTTGGGGAGAATCCCAAGAGACTTCACAGAACAGGGCAGTTTAGACGGGCTGATGTGAACAGGTTCAATGGCCAATGAACCAGAAAGGTCATTGCTGTGTTCACTTTCCGTGGAAGTTCAGTCAACTAACTTGTGTCCTTTGTGATTAATTGTTGGTCAGGGATGCTCTTCCTGAGGTCATGTCAGTTTTGTTTTTGAATTAACAGCCAAACTGTTAATTTTCTTTCCTTTTCAAACTGTCTGGGAAGCCTCAGGGCTGAAGAAGTTCCATGCTAGCAGTTGAAAGCGTTCCTGTGTAACGTAAGAATTATACCACATTAGATTCTTCCTTCTTCGCCTTTAGTTTCCAAGTTTCACTTAGATATTGCATATAATGCAGTTATACCTGGACCCCCCATGCCAAAACCACTTCTGTAATAAGACTCATTTCTGTTTAAATAAAATCATGATGTGTAGGGAAATAGACAGGGATCGGCAACCAGAAGATCACGCGCTGTGACGGAAAGATAGACTCCTCCCCATAGGAGTGGCAGGTACAGGAAGCACAAGAGCTATATAAGCGTGTGACGCAGTTAAATAAACGGACATTTTGCATCCATCATATTGATGTCTGTGCATCACTGTCCCCAGGGTGGGTAGAGCCCTGTGTCCCGGAGATGTGCGGCCCAAGGTAAGTTCTCCCACAGAAGCGTACAGCAACAATGATGTAACAGGCTCCCTCAAGAGGTTGGCTTTTGGTATTGCTGATGGGACTTTAGCTGGACAGTGGTATGATGATGTCTTTGTTTCTTTCTTCTGCAGCATCCGGGTTTCTACCTGGAACAGACTCAATTACCTGAAGAATGGAGTGCTGAAGTCTGCCTTAAAAACTGCAATGTCGCATGACCCCATCTCACCAGTGCTTTCTGACCCTCATCTGGATGCCCTAGACCAGCGGCTTCTCAGCATTCTGGCTACAGTGAAGCAATGCACGGACCAGTTTGGGCCAGATGTTGTGCTGGTGGAAGACAGGATGACACTGTCTCATTTGTAATTATAATGGAACACAGATGAAACTCCTTTTTTAAAAACAAACAAACAAAAAAGTGATAGAAAAACAGCACAATCAGTTTGGAAGGGCTGTGGCCAAGATGGACTGAAATGAACAGGAAAGCTTCCGAGCCAGAGAAACAGAGGTGACGCTGGCTTTTACCTTGGGCTGACAGCAGTGAGAGATGGGAAGTTGGAGCTTTGGACGGCTCAGTACCCGTAGTCGCATCTTGGCCGTTGTGGTGTGTCCATTGCCGGCAGTGGACATTGCACTGGATAACAATGGCTCTTGATGTTGGTGGAAGCGCGTGGAATACAGACACTAATTTGTGGACTGAATCTAGAGGGGACAAATGGAGATGAACAGTACGATCCTCTCCCCTTCTCTTCCCCACGTATACTCTTGGGAGTTTTTGTCTGATTCAGGGTTGTACATAATCAGCTGTGAGCTGGTTAGGCATTTTACTGCTTCTTTAGAGAAAGAGGAAGTGGTGAATAAAATAATTATTAGACTGAAGAGTTGTGCCACCCCCCCGGGGGTGGGATGTTCTTCTGAATGCCATTAGGGATGGGAGAGGGGACCTCTGCTGCTCAGTTGTCCTTTCCTCGATAAAAAGCTGGGAGCAGGGTTTGCCTCATATGATAATGCTTCAGTGTTTTTGCTGAAGCCCTATCGATTTATCCACAGGGTTGGAGATTTAGGGGAGGTCAGGGTGGTTATACAGCACTTGGTAGTTAAGGGGTTAAAGTTTCCATGTGTCCTGTCACTGTTTTGCATTTATAAGGAATCTGACAAGGTCTGAGTAGAGGAAATATCCTTGCAGTCTTCTGTCCATATTAACCAAATTGTCATTGTAGCTGAGGAGGGGGACAGAATCTGTCCTTGGAAGCAGGTTCTGTTTAGCGAGGGCACACTGCTTACTGTATGTCCTGTTGAATGTGGGGAATCTGGGCGCGTTGCACTGGCAAAAGTGAGGTGTATTGCTGGACTTCCCCAGCAACCAACAGCCATGGGCAAGGCCCCAAAGAGTAGAGAGAACCCTGAGCTGTGGTCTTTCCTCATCCTCTCATATGGAGGGAGCTTCTTGCTGCTCAATGTTGTAATTACAGCTCAGTGCTGCTGTTTTGTGGAACACCAGCAGTTTTTCAGTCCCACTGTCTGCCTGGGCTGGCTTGTGGCTGAGCTCTGAGCACTTCCAGTAAGTTTTCCGCCTTCCCCAGCTGCTTCCTGCAACAACCCCCACTGTAATGCTCTGACATTGGGGATGGGGTGCTCACTCCTAATGGTTTTGCTGTAGATGGGGTGAGTCGGTGCAAGCGAGCTTTTCAGGGCAGACTTGTAGCACTCATCTTGTGCTAGTCCTGTCGTCCTTCAGCACTGCATCAGCCTGCACTGTGGGTGAGCTTGCGGCCCTAAAACTTGTCACACTTGTGGTAGGTCTGCATCTGTGTCTCCAGAAGGGAAACAGCTTTGTCATTACATTTCCAAATTTAACAGGTTTGCATCAATTTTTCAGTTCAGACAGCGTGGTCCTTAGAACTAAGGTAAGAGTTCACTTCCCAAAGTGACTGCGTATTATTGAACTTGTGAGCAGCAAAATGTCAGTTTAAGACCTATTCTTTGATTTGTGTCTCAAAATCTTTCTAGCTCTGCAGTAGTGTGGCAGGCAGATAAAAAGCTGTTTCCTACTCTTGCACCTGCTGCCATACCTGATCAAAGAGGTGATGAGTGAGAGAGTTTATTTTTAAAATGTAGTTTTATTTTGTCATTGCCTGAGCAGAGTATCTTGAAAGTAGAATACAACTGTTTACCTGAAATTTAATTTTATGTCCTTCTAGATCTCTTGGCCACATCACAGACCCACCGCACAGTCGGGATGGGATGTGGAGTTATTTATTGGTGTTACTAATCAGGACTGTAACACACAGCCAGCTTTTAGGACACTGGTGTTAAGCTAGTGCCTGTTTATTGCTGTACTTGGTAATACAACACATGCTTCAGAAGCCAGGGTGCTTTGGTGAGTTTAACCCACAGCGAGGATTGTGCCTTGCAGGTTCTCTTAGGGCAGAAGCGAGTGCACTCGGGTGACGGTGAGTGTGGGCAGGAGCCAGGCAGGGATGGCCCTGCTCCCTCGCTGGCTGAGCTGGCCTGTTGCTTGGCTCGCTGTCAGGTTTCGGTGCTTGAGTGAGACAGTGTTGGGAGGTACCCTGGGCAACAGTTAGGTGGGTAGTGAACGCTTTTATTCAAAAGCAGAATAGATTCATACTGAGGCATTTTGGCATAAACCGTTTCCCAGGAAATTGAAAGTGATTTATGCAAAGGGGAGACAGTGAAGCAAATGGTAGTGGTCTGCAGCAATTTCAAAAGCATGTTCTTCTCTTTGAGCTTAATCATGAGCACTTAATATTTTGGGAAGGATCTACCTAAATTTGAAGTTTTGATTTATATTTGTTCGCTCTTGATAATTTAGATTGGATTTAATAATGGATTCCAAAAAAAGTCTTTCTGTCCTTATGAAATTAGTGTTCAGGGCTTATGTATTGCTTGTTCCTGGGGCTCTAAGCTGAAGCTTTTGCCATAGGGTGGAACCTGGGTTAAGTATTTCCCCGGTATGAATGTCAAAGATTTAAAAGTACTGTATTGGTTTAATTGTAAACAAAGGGTGTGAAGTCCAGCATCATCATTAGGAGGAAGCAAGAAATGGTGGCGGTTTTTTCTTCTTTTTTTTTTTTTTTTTTTGTCACGTTGACACTTCTGGTCACTGTAAATGCCACTGGAGCTTGGTGTTCTGCAGCAAGAAAGAAGAATAAATTCCTGTTTTACCCAAAATCAGGAAGATCTGATTTTGGCCTTGTGATTATCTCTGGCGTTTTGGCGGTGATTCTTTTGCCTGAATACAGAACCCTGAGAAATTTCAAATTGTAGCCATTGCAAAGGAAATTAAGAAGCAGCACCCACACGCAAACAGGGTCAGCTTGAATTTCTGAAAAATACCATCATTTGTGAGGCAGGTGCTGTGCTCTGTCGATGAGGTTTTCATGACACCTTCTAATTCTTGTTCACTGTGCACACCGTAATTCGCTGGCTCCAGATGTTACAAAATGGTTGTGTTGTGGATACTAGTAATATCAGAGTGCTTGAAGCACAGAAATCAAGAACTAATTAAAAAAGAGAGCATCATCAGCCATCTGCTATTTATCTCCTCCTTCCTAAGTCAGCAGTTGGGCTGGAGGAGCCACTGAAGTCAGCTCCTCTTCCAGCAGCTAATGAACTGGAGTGTGTCATGCCAAACAAACTTCAACTGAAAAATACTAATTTATTAAGAAGGTAATTTATTTGCTGTGGCAGCTGGAGCAAGGTGCTTGAAACAGGCACCCCTCCTGGAGCTGTCAGAGGATTGCCCCTGGGAGCAGCTGCACAAATGGAGGTTGCTAATAAGAAAACAGAATGCAATCATGACTTTCTACTTGTATCCCCCAGGGTCAGATTCCACATAAAGCGACATTGTGTGAATAAAGATTTTAATAAAGCAACATTGATGGATTGTTTAAGTCTTTCTTCCCCGTCTGTCTCTCTTGTTCCAACATGTGGTGGGCTGAATGTTTAAAGTGTTTTGCTACTGATGTTTCATGGTTATTTCTTCACTACCAGTTATCAACGGCATTTATTCCAGTCACGTATTTCCAAGAATGGGGCCAAATGTGCAGGTTGTTTGCCAGAGCCTCGTTGGTAAGGAAGGATGTGTTTCAAGAAGTGTCCCGAAGTGATACAAAAGAACAACGTGCCTAGTTTTAGGTGGTCTTCAGTCAGCTTTTGAAAGCGCATCCCAAGGCCCAGCATCCGCCAAGCACCGAGGCTGATTCCTCCGTTGTGTCCCGTTAGGTTGGCTGTGTTACAGGGAGCAGGGGATAGGTAATGCGCTGGCGAGAGATGTATGTAGAGCTGGCAGGTGTCGATGGCTGGCCTTTCTAGGCTTTCATTGAAGCCCTTTTATGAGACTGGGCAAGTAAACAGCCATCAAAATCTCTTTCCACAGAGCATGGGGATTTAATCTGCTTCTGTCGGAGCTTGTTCTCTTAATAACACACTGCAGTGAGGTTTTTCAGAGGTAGGAGGTGATGCTTACATTTCTGAATGCCAGGCGTCTGGAAGCCAAGGAAGCCACTGAGAGCTGCTGCCAACCCCCATGTGACTCCTGGGGACGAGACACCACAAAGCCACCCGGTCACTGTGCCGCTTCTGGGAATGCGGGAATGATCTTTGACCGGGCCTGTAGCATCAGCGTGGTGTTGCAAAACAACCAAAGGCATCTGCTTTTTTTTAAACTAGAGTTTCTCATTTCAAACTTTGGACTCCAGCGTTGCTGAATTCTGTAAGAACTGGTTTTGGGGTTTTATTTTTGGGGCTCTGGGGAGGAGGAAGCTCTGGGATTTTTTTTTGTCTCCTAGCATAGTGTGGTGACAGTAATTTTTCATACCCTCCATCTCTATTTTTGGGGTGCCAGTTTGCTCAGGGAGCAGGACAGGATTCTTGCCTGTGTATAAGCAGTTCAACAACTTGCAGAAATCACAGATGCTTTTAAGTTTTGAAAGGCTGAAATAGCTAGTATTGAGAGCTGTTTTCACAAGCGCTTTGTTGTATTACTGCGATGTAATTTTGGAGTGGTTGGCCTTAGTAACAGGGTGAGAATTCATATAACTGGAAGATTTTAGAAGTTCTTGATTATGTAATGAACATAATTTTACAGAAGAATGAACAGAAACAACTTTGAGCCTATGGAGGACCAAAGGGTTTTGAAAATTAGCACTTACCCTGAGTGCCTTTCAAGTTTCTTCCCTACAAAGTTTTATTGATTCTAAAAATTAGAAATAAAAGAAAGTCATAGTTTATCTATCCCAAGGGTGGGACTGCTGTTCTGTTGTTTTTTTCTTTGTGGAGTCTCTCAATATTTTGAAGAGACTGGGGATAAGCCTTTGTGGGGTGAAAAAACTAAAGGAAGGAGGGCAAAGGACTCCCCTTATAGCCTTTACTCCAGATTTTCCTTTTAATTTAGTGATCTAATCCATAGCTGTGTTATACTGAGCTCTGGAGGGAGACTCTCCTCCTGCCTTCTGTCAGAGTTCATCTGTGGATGTGCAGAAGGAATTGCTGTGTGGAAACTGGAAAGACCAAGAAAGGACAGATGCATGACATTTTTCTGTCAAGCAGATACAGCCTGCTGTATAAAATCCTGATTTTGCAGGGTTCTCTCCGAGTATTTGCTTGTACCAAGTGGTGTTAGGGGTGCTGAATAAGCCAGGCGTAACCACATTTTAGTGGTGGTGGGTTTTCTTCCTTTTTAGATGATGCCTTCGCTGTAAGACCTGACTGGAGCCGAGGTCATGGGTTTTCAATCAGGCAGTTGCTGCTCACCAGGACTCGTTTGGAATAACCAGCGTGAGGTGAAAAAATGTGCATCCTAGTTCATCCCTGGGGCCGCGCAGATCCCTGCAGCTACCTCTTCCTGCAGGACTGTGGGTTGAAGATTAGCAAATACTATAGCAAGAGTTTGGGAAGAAGCAGAGGAAGCAAATAAAAGGAGGGGGGTATAATCCCAGCAAGCTGTACTGGGGCGTTGACTGCTGTGCTTCCGAGCCCCAGCCTTCCAAAGCCCCGTATGAGCGAGTTCTCAGTGTAAGGCGCTAGGATCTCTTCCAGTCTCCTGCAGCTTCCCTTCTAGTTCCTGGGGATAGGTTCTTCCCTGGGGTCCTGCAAAGGGAATTGAATTATTTGGGGGGACTTTTTTTCCCCCCCCTTTCTTTGTTTCTCCCCACTTCAGTGTCTTGCTAACCTCAGAGCCAGCTCAAAGAAGGTATAGTTTGGCAGATTATTAAACAGCTGCTTTATTTTCCCCTCTAGCTCTTGTGATGTGCCGTGTTTGTGCGAAGCTGATGTCGCAGGAATGATGCCATAGTACCGTGGAGCGGGTGTGGTGGTGGAGAATCAGTTGTTTCATCTTTCAGAATTTGCTTTCTCAAACTTTTTTTCTTTGGAACATGGAAGCATCTATTTTTTATTAAGTCTGTCCCTTTTGATGAGCTCTCTTCAGCTAAAGCACTTATCCCTGGGAGGGTAGAGTTTGAATGTTAACAGCTATGAATTTTTTATAGATATGTACAAATGCTTCAATTCAGATTCTCCACCTAGTTTTCAGAAAGGCTGATAGCACTTGAATTTGCAAAGGCTACAGTGAGTTCGGTTTTTAATTGATCTTTTTTTAATTCACGCAGGTTTTAGTCCTGTTTAAGTTATTGCAACTGGTAAGGTTTTAGTCTCGCTGATTATTTTTGAAGCTGGAGGGGGCAACTATGTTAATACCAGTATCTTTAAGGCCGATGTGTAATACATGTATCCACCTGTAGATGGTGATATGCTCTACTCCACGCCTTGGCTGTGCTGGGTCCTGCTCCCCATCCACCTGAACGAGCGAATTGCCAGGCTGGATGAATTGCATTTAGTGTCCTCCTTATTTTTATTTTTCTGAGCATGTGGGATAACCTTGACATCCTTTCCATGTCCACATCATCTTGGCCTTGTCTCGGTTAGGGTAAGTTGTGGGAGGACTTGTCCTGATGCTCAGTAACTTGTAGAGGTCTTAGTGTCTTAGAGTAAGCCAGCAGTGGGTACAGCTTAAGGTGAAATGCAAGTTATATGGGGCTTGTTCACTTTTCTTCTCCCACACGCAGCTGAGTGTGTACTTAGCGCAGCAGCACTTACCAGTTGTGCTTTGGAGGGTTGATGTGTACCTGTTTCCAAAAATCAAAGCCAGGCTTTGCGTGGGGTCCTAGAATCTCCAAGCGAAAGCAGGGGCAGCCAGCCCCGATGGCTGTGCTTGGTGCTCCCCCGTACAGGAGGGGTTTTACAGCTTGTTGGAGAAAACTGCTTGGTGGTGGTGAGCTTAGTGGTGGTCAGGAGTTGTACCTCAGTTTTTGTATGTGATTTCATGGTAGTTCTGCGCTGGTCTTAATCTTTTTTCCTGGCTGCTTGAGTGGAGCCCACCCTACCCGCGTTACCGTTTGGATGTACCAAGATGTATGAAGATGCCCAGATGTCAAAGTAGACAGCAACGCTTCTTGGGGCAGATGAGGAATGACACACATCTGGTGTCACACAGCAAGCCAGTCCCAGAGCTAGCAACAAAACCATTTCTCCTGCAGCTTTGATCTACTTACTACATTTAACTCGTAGCACAGCAGGCAGCAAGTACACCTCTGACAGCTCCCTGTGCTGCCGATCTGACTCACCACCTCCTGCTCCCTTGTTCATGCCTGTTATTTTTGCGTCTCCTGGAAAATGACCCTGATGAACAACAACCGCCAACGTGTCTTGCATTTGTGGCGGCAAAACTGCAGCTGGGCCACTGGGCTGCTTAAAGACCAGATTATTTGCCTTGCCCGGGCATTTGCTGCTGGTGCTGCAGCATGGAAGCCAGGGGGGAGGGCCGCGGCGGTGCAGGTCTGTGGGAGCAGGCTGGGGGCGGTGCCGGGGAGCTGCCTTGGGCACCTCTCCAGCCCGGCTGGAGGGGGAGCCGCTCGCCGCCCCTCCCCGTGAGGGTCGGCAGGACCTGGGGGGAGGACGGGGTCCAGGTTTTGCGCAGAACAAAGGCTGGACGGGTGCCCAGTGCCTCTTTTCGGGAACAGGGTGGGGCTTTCCAGCGTGGCGCTGGCCGGAGCCGTGTCAAGGCCAGCTCTGGGGCGCAGGGGAGGCCGGCAGCGTCTCAGTGCGTGGGACGGGGGACAGGCGGGTGCGCGGCCGTGCCTGGCGTGGGGTGACACCCCAGCGTTCCTCCAGCGGCTCCCATTGCAGGCGGCCGGGAAGTGAGGTCACAGCTCGGGCGGTTTAAGGGAGGCCGGGAGCCTGCGGACGCGCGGCGGCGCCGGAGCAGGGCTCGCTCCCGCCCCGCCGGGGATCCCCAGCCCACCGCCATGGGCCAGGGCAGGCTCCCGGCCCGCCTGGGGCTGGCCTGCTGCCTCCTGCTGCTGCTGCTGGGGGGCTCGGGGGGCCAAGGGGTGCCACGGAGGCCCTGGGAAGAGGAGCAGGGCTCTGTGGCAGAGCGGGGACCGTGGGGCAGGGCGAGGTATGAAGCTGTGAAGAAGCACTTGGGAGCTGTGGGTGCTCTCTCCAAGCAGTATTGGCAGTACCTGGCGTGCAAGGTGTGGCAAGAGGGCTGCGAAGGGGAGAAGGAGGAGGAAGAGTCCAGCCCCGGCCCAGGTAAGCACCTTCCTCCTTTCCCTCCCTCTCCCATACCCTAGGAACAGCAGTGGGTCCAAACACCCCGCGTCCCCCGGCACAGGGTCTGTGCCCCCAGCCCCTGTGGATGTCCTTCCTGAGGGTCGCTGCCCTGGGCGCCTCCCCGCTCACCCAGCGTACCCCGGGTTGCTACAGGCGCAGGTCTCTGTGCCTGCGTGAGGCGGGTGCTGCCTCCCGCTCCCCGCAGCCCAGGCCGCCTGGCGGGCAGTGCCGGCTCCCCGGCCCCCCCGCACCTGGGAGGGGGCTGCCGTTAACTGCGCCCAGCCGAGTGTCCGTACAAAACGCAAAAAAGACATTTGCTGGCAAGTCTCTGATCAGACTGCTGCCTTTTCTAGGCTGGAGCTTGCCCCTGGTGGGCCAGGATTACCTGGAGATCCTCTCTGCCTGGTACTGCAGCTTCGGCAAGTGCTGCAAGACGGGAGACTGCAGGATAGTCAACAATATCACGGGTAGGTGATATTGTTCTGTACTTGGGAGACCCCGAGCAGTGCTTGCTTCTGCTGCCTCTCCCTCTTGTCTCTTTTGTTGTTTGGTGGTTTTTTTTTTTTTTTTTCCTTTTTAAAAAAGTGTATTTTAGCAAATTATGTAAGTTAAGGGCGTTTCTGGGCAGGGTGCTGAGCTAAGTCCTGTTTCCCATTATTCATTTGTAGTTCTGAGACCACAAAAGAGTTTGCTCCTTACCGTACAGTGTATCTGCTCTGGTTTGCCACAAGCCCTGCCTTCATCCCGTAACTCCCAGCCGTATGCGGTGTGATCCAAACTGGCCCAGTATCCAGCCCCAGGTTGGGAGGGTACACCAAGAGCATGTAAGCCCCGTGCAGGTGCCATTGTGCTTTGCTGGCCCTGAGGCTTCTGGTATCCATACTCGCTGCTGGGAACTTGTGAGGGCCTGTGGGCTTCAGCGTCCTCCACAGTCATCGAGTATTCCCTCCGCTTCCCCAAGGGAAAAAGGAGTCAGTGGAAGATCTGTGACTTTTTGCAGTCAGTGGCTGATGCAGGCAGGGTCCTGGTAGCCTGCCTCGTTAACCCTGTGCCTTTAATGCCACTTCAGACTCCTCGCAGACAGGCAGCCCCACCAGCAGGGCTGAGTGGGCTTAGTGCCCTGCCACGTCGTCCCCTCTTATTCCCACCTGCAGCAGGAGCAGCAGCTGGGCTTGCAAGTTAAAGCTGAGCTCTTGCTCTCCGTTTCCTGCAGGGCTAGAAGCGGACCTCAACAAGCAGCTCCATGGGCAGCACTTGGCCAAAGAAGTTGTCGTCCGGGCGGTGCAAGGGTTTCTGCAGAGCCCGCAGCCACAGAAGGCTCTGGTCCTCTCCTTCCATGGCTGGTCCGGCACAGGCAAGAACTTTGTGGCCCGGATGCTGGCCAGTCACCTGTACCGGGATGGGCTGAAGAGCAAGTGTGTCAGGGTGTTCATCTCGCTCTTCCACTTCCCCCATCACAAGTACATGGACTCGTACAAGGTGAGACCCAACAACACGGTTTTGCTGCAGGGATGGTTGGGCGTGCTGGGTGTGACTGGGATAGAGTCTGTTTTCTTCACAGCAGCCGGTAGGGTACTGTGGTTTGGATTTGTGAGTAGAACAGTGTTGATAAAACACCAGTGTTTTGGCTAGTGCTGAGCAGCGCTTGCACAGCCTCAAAGCTTTCTCTTTTTCCTGCTCTGCCCCTGCAGTCAGTAGGTTGGGTGTGCTCAAGAAGCTGGGGGAGGAGGGGGGACACCAGGCAGCTGACCCCAACTGACCAAAGGGATATTCCATGCCATTTAATGTCGTGCTCAGCAATAAAAACTGAGGGGAGGGGATTTTGGGGTAGGAATCCATTGCTCAGAGACTGGCTGGGCATCAGTGGTAGGTGTGAGTGATTGCCTTTGCACGACTTGCTTGGTTTTCTTTCTTTCTTCTTCTTTCCTTCGCTTATTAAACTATATATGTCTTGACCCACACGTTTACTTGCTTTTGCTCTTCCTGTTCTCTGCCCTGTCCCGCTGGGTGGGAGGGAATGAGCAAGTGGCTGTGCAGTGCTTAGCTGCCAGCTAGGGTTAACCCACCGCATCCAGGCTCAGCCCCTGCACAATCTGCTGGCAGCAGTGACTGCTGCTGGGCTTCTCACACTCCTCCCTGCCGCTCTGCAGGCTCAGCTGAAGAAGCAGATAAGCGAGACTGTGCAGCTCTGCAAGCAGGCCCTGTTCATCTTTGATGAGGCAGAGAAACTTCATTTCAGCCTCCTTGATGCCATCAAGCCTTTCATGGCTCGCTATGACAATAAGGGCCAGGCGGATTATCGAAGATCCATCTTCCTCTTCCTCAGGTGATTTCTGGGCCCCCAAAGGGATGGGGAGGAGCAGAGCAATAGAATTTATCCCCTGAGGTGTGTGATATGAGGGGCTCAGGCTGCAGAGGAGGGGAAAGAGATATCTAGGTGGCAGTTGCCTCCATGCTTAGTTTTGCTTATTGATGCTGGGCATCCTCCCTGGGCACTTGCAGGAGGAGCTGAGGTCCAGCTTAGCTGGGACACCTGAGCCAGCGTCTAGGCTTTGAAACGAGGAACAAGCGAGAGTCAGAGCTAGCATGGTGTCACCCTGCACCCTGGATGGCTGAGCAGGGAGATCCCATACTCCAGGGAACAAAGCTGGGGCTGCAGGTCTTGGTGGGAGTCCCTTGTATGAAGTGGCACTGCTAGTTCGGAGCGGGAGTGGAGAGTTCTCGCTGCTTCACGTGGCTGCAGGCTGAGGTGCCATCCATCTGCTGTGCTGTGAGGGCTGATCCTGGCATCAGCTCGCCCTGTGGCTTAGTCATTGGAGGTTAGTTCCTTTCCAATCTTCAGGGAGAAAGGTGTTTGGCTTGTGTGCACCCCAGTGCTGTCCCTGACCCAGGCCTAGGTGGGACACACCCTGGGGGACAAGTAGGACATCTCAAAACCAAGGTGTGACGTAGGCATGTGCCTGAAGTAGCCAGTGAGAAATGCCAAGGAGAGACAAGCATCTTGGGCCCCCTTCAATTTTGCATTTACAGCCTTCTGCTTGGCTCTGGCAGGAGGTGTTCCCACAGGCTGGAGGCGGGCAGAGCATTTGTTCTCCATCTCCCACCATCCAGGCGATTGTTGTTCATCCAAGCTTGGTAGTTCACCAGGAAAGTTCCTCTGCCAGTGGAAGACCTGTATCTCTGCTGGGTGCTTGTGGCATTTCAGTCCTACCTGTCTGGTCCTCTGGCAGGAGTCATGGTGGAGGGGGCATATTCTCCCTCGTTGCTCGGGGCAGGGTGGACGTGCTGCCAGCTGCGCTGAGCTGACCTCATGTCCTACCTGGCAAGCTGTGCAGGTGATGGGAGGGCGACGTCAGCCCCTTCGTGTCCAAGCACAGGGGAGCAGGGTGCCTTGAACAGCAGCAGTGTGTAATCCTGGGGGTTTCGTCATACCCCGTGGCAGTGTGACACAGACCTGTGGCAGGAGGGCTGGCTCTGCCCCAGGGCTCCTTTGGACACCGGCCTGAGCTGGAAGGCACCCACAAGGATCATCATGTCCAACTCCTGTCCCTGCACAGGACAGCCCCAAATTCACACCATGTATCTGAGGGCGTTGTCCAAGTGCTTCCTGAATAGTGTCAGGCTTGGTGCCGTGACTGCCTCCCTGGGGAGCCTGTTCCAGTGCTCCACCACCCTCTGGGTGAAGAACCTTTTCCTAATATGCAGCCTAAACCTCCCCTGAAACTAAACTATATAGTTGAAACTATCCAACCTAAACCTCCCCTGGTCCTGCAGCTTCAGCCAGGTTTGTGTGATGGGGATGGGGTGGGACTGGCTGGCTGTCCTCAGTCAGAAGGGGCTGTTTCTCCTGTGGTCTGAGTGGGAGCAGGATCAGTACAAGCTGTTTCACCCCACAAAGGAGTAGAGGGGAAATAGTGGTGGCTTTTTAATTTTGCCTCCCCTCCATTTGGGGAATGGGTCCAGAGCCTCTGACATGGGAGGAAAGACAGGTGCAAGATCTGTGTCTCAAAGTGCCTCTCTGTCTCCCCCCTACAGAAGCCCTGCAGCCAGCTGGTTCCCAGTATCACCATGGCACTTGGGGATGGGGGGGTCTTGTCTCAGGCTGTTGCAAACCCCTCACCAGCATGCGGGGGCTGCCTGGCCTTGAACTGCCTTTCCAGGTGAGGGCTGCCCTGGGAGCCTCGATGGCTGTCAGGACCTCACGTCCCCCACCATGGAGCTGCCCCCACAGTGGGTGTCCAGAGGAGTACTCGCACAGGAACTGCGCTGCCTCGTCCCTCGGGCACGGATGCTTTGCCAAGCCCTGGGCTGCCACTTGAATCCGTGCCCTGGACCTTTACTTCTAGTGTGACTCCTGCCATGTGCTCTGCCCTCCAACTTGGATTTTCAGGGATGGCTTGTTAAGAGTCTGGTGTGGGGCCAAGGGATGCCTGTGAGGTCAATGGGCATCCAAGCCAGGACAGGGGACTGATGGACATGGGAGGATTCTGCTGGCTCCCGGTCCTGCCCTGGGAGAGAAAGCAGCTGCCTCAGGGTCTGGGCTGGCAAGATGGAAGATAGCTGCATAGATGCCTATAGAAAGGGGCTCTTTGGGAGGAAAGCTGGTTCCTCTGCCCATGTTTCAGGTGCTGATCCTACACCGTAAATCCTTCGTTGCTAATAATTGCTGCGGCCTGTCTGTAGGGGAGGCTGCTGGCAGCTGTCAGCAGTTCATCTCTGGGGGCACGGCTGAGTGACTTCCCTTCTATCTGCAGCAATCTCGGTGGCAACGCCATCAATGAGGTAGCCCTGGACTTCTGGCGAGCCGGCCGGGCACGGGAGGAGATCTCCATGGAGTTCCTGGAGCAGCGGCTGCAGCTGGAGCTGCAGGAGCCTGCAGGTAAGGGCTGGGCTTGCTCCCAGGATGCTGCGGGCAGGCTGCCCGCAAGCCTGCCCCTCTGCCAGCTCAGGGCCCCACTTACGCAGCACCACGCACCTTCTGCTGCACAAGTGTATGCGCTGCAGGACAAGCCTTTATTCCATGACCCACCCTGGGGTTATTTGAAACGTGAGCCCCTTCCTTCATCTACTTAAGCTCTGACTCTGCCTTGCCCCTTTGGCCCTGAAAACGGCCAGGTTGCAAGAGGCACCCTAACACTGTGCGGGGTTGTCAAGGCTTCTCTGGGGGTTCAGGCTCCTCTTGGCCTGAGGTGGGCAAGCTGTGGTGACGTTGTGTTCAGACTGCGCGCTGGCCAGCTCTTTACCAGTGGGAGGGTGCGTGTCCCACCGCGTCCGGATGGATGAGCCAAGACAGCCCCCTCAGAAAGACAAGTCTTGCCTTGCAGAGGGATGCCTGCTCTCAGATGAAGCTTCTGAAGTTTGTTTTATCTTGCTTTTTGGTGCAGAGAATTATGCCCGCAGCCACCTCCTCGAAGAGAACCTCATTGATTTCTTTGTGCCATTCCTGCCCCTGGAGTACCCACACGTGAAGCTCTGTGCGCGGGATGCTTTCCTGGCCCGTGGACTTCCGTACACTGAGGCAGCCCTCGATGAGGTGGCCAGGATGATGGTGTTTGTCCCCAAAGAGGAGAAGCTTTTCTCTGCACAGGGCTGTAAATCTGTATCCCAGCGCATCAATTACTTCCTTCCCTGAACACCAGGTGGGACTACACCAGTGGTGAAGGTGGTTCTGCACACTAGGAGCTGCTCCTTGCACAAGCTCAGGCAAGCAGGTTGCCCAGCCATGCACTTGCACAGGGACAGAGACAACTCTTTGTTACTCCAAGGGCTGTTTGCAGGGAAGGAGGCGCACCCTGCCCAGCCGTACTCCTGGGACACGAGGACAGCCTGAGCTTGGCTGCGTTTTAACTCTGTCTGGTGTTTAAGTCCCTTCCTCTAGCAGGTTGTAGCAATTAGGTTGTGCTGACAGGTGCTTTGTTTGCCGTGAGCAGGGATGTTGAGGCCTTGGTTTGTTAGCATGCAAGGAGGGCCTTGGACACACTGGCCCTGGTGAGACAGTCCAGCAGAAGCCACGTCCTCATCCCCGTCCCCAGTTTTCTCGGTCACTTTACAAGCTTTCAAACTGCACAGACCTGTTTAGCTGGAGTTGTTGGTTCCCCCCGCCCCCCCCGTTGCTGTCCTGCACTCTCAAGGCATCTGCTGCGCAGGGCCACACGTGCCAGGATCGCAGTTTGTGCAGGGAGGCCCTTGCATAGGAAAATGACTGAATCCTCTCCTCTGGCGATGTCGAAGCCATAGCCTCTCGCTTTGGTGTGCCCCTCTCGTTAGAGCCTTTCGTTGTATGGAAGCAGCAGCAGGGATGAGGCAAACTTGTGCCGAAATTCTTTTTCTAACCAGTTTGGTGAAAAGCTTGTTTGCTTCATTGCAAAATGAAGAAAAAGGGGAGACTAATTCCCCTTTCAAGGGCAAAGGGCAGTTGAGCAGGATGGTGGCTGAAGGAACCGACTGCAGTTGAATTCAGGTTTTCACGGACCCAGTGAGCTTTGGGTACTTTTTTTTTTCTGGCAGCTCCCCCCTGCCCCCCCCAGGCTGTTGAATGCTGTGGGTTGTGTTTTTTTGCTGGTATCAGCATTACTATGCTATGGGGCTGTTTGCTGTCTGGGTACTTGCCAGGTGATAAGTATGTTACAGCAGGACCAAAAAATTTCAACAGCATTATGGGAATTGCTTTGTGACCTCTAGGTCAAAACTCCCTTCCAGCACTGCTGGGCTGGGTGATGAGGTGAACCAGCACATGCCAAGGACAGGGCTGAGCTCCCTGGGCCCTCAACCCATGTGCAGACCTTTGATCTATTTTAAGCTCTGAACCTCTCAGCGGTGCCAGCGATGAGCAGCGCAACCTCTGGGAAAAGATTGACCAGACACGCTTACCCCCCCTGCAGACTTTGAGTCCGCAGTTCCCTGCCCGGGCACGCTGACTGTTGGCTAGCAAGGCTTCACAGGCCAAGGCAGGAAGGCGAGCCAGCTGCTTTCTTACTGCTCCACTGATGCAAAGTTAGTTTAAACTTACCTGTTGGCTCTAGACTGGACCTCAGGGCCTGTGCCAGCATGCGAGGTTACCTGGAAGTTCTCAGACTTGGTTTGTGGATAATCTTGTAATCACGCGTGTCAGGACTGAAGCGTCAGCCTGGGAGAGAGCAGCGGGCACTCCGCCCAGGGAGGCAGCTGGGGAAGGGTGGCTGCAAGCCCCACGGAGGACACAACTCAGCTTGTGTTCTATAACCTGGGCAGAAAGTTGTTGGTTAGCTGAAGGTTAGTTGTCTAGGCCAGGATAACCTATGATTTTTTTTTCCCCCAAAAATGCAAAAGAATCCTCAGCTGTCCAGGTTAAACTGAGGCCGCTTGGGGTGAGCGGGAGTCAGTCTGGCAGCCGTTTCACCAGCGCGGGGCTGGTGTGGCGTTGGCACGTTATGTAGGCCTTACTGAAGGAGGAGGTGGTGGTGTTCCCGATGAGGGCAATGTCAAACTGATGATGGAAGACCTGCGCGCTGCCAGGTCACGCTTGTGTATGTTTGAGAATTAAGTGCTTGCTTATGCAACCCCAACAGCAAGAACCAGTTTCCTCCGACCACTCCACGGCAATGTTAAGTTTAATTTTAAGGGCATAAATAAAGAGTCTGCTTTTCTTTGCAATCTGGCAGAATTAAAATATTTTTCTTTTTAACAGGTTTGTAATCATCTTGTCTTTTCCACCCAAATAACAAACTTCAGGTTACTACTGAGCAGCTTTGACTATTCCTTAAGGGGGGAAAAAAAGGCAGCACACACTCAGGGGGATTTTTTCTTTTTTTGCCAATAAAATATTGCAACCTTTATTTAAAACAAAATGCAAATTGGCAAAACTTTGTGGAACGACAGGCAAAGAGGCCCTTCAAAGGACCTTATTTACATCAAGTTTAACACTGTTTGCAGTTCACAGTCAGACAATAGTGAGAGAATTAAATTAGAAAAACAACCAAAATATATTACAATAACAATTAAAAACAAAAACAGTTGACAACACTGGTAGAGTGACTGGTGATTAATGTGTTTCATTTTAATCCATTCCTGTCCTCAACGAGTTCACTACTGATACAAAGAGCGTGCCGATGCCGAGCCGATCGGGCTTCACCTCCCGTGCCCAACAGACACGTTCGGAAGAACGACCTCCTTTGGTACAGGCGTTTCTTATTGTGTAGGTATAAGTAAGTCGGGTGTCCCATAACCTCTTATCTCCTACTTCCAGGGAACAGGCGGAAGGTTTTGTTCTACACTACAGGCAACCGGAGGGTGACCCCAGCGCCCACCCGTGCTAGTCGGTGCTGGGCTCTGCAGCGGGAGGTTTCCGAGCGTGCTGTAGTTGCTACCCTTCGGTTTTCCTGCCAGTTACTGATTAGCAGCAGGGCTGGGCCGAGTGTTTTAAAAGAGAAGACGGCAGCCTGTTACATTTACAAAAAAAGATCTTCTGGATTCGTCAGTGCTTGTCACAGCTGCTGCTGCCCAAGTGCACTGACAAGCAAAATGCAGAGCACCTCAGCTGCTGGGGAAGCCTGCCTTAGGTAAGCGGTACAGACAGCAGGGTCTGGATTTATGACCGCAGAGCGTAACCTGTCCTACCTGCTCACACACCTGCTGCCTTTTGGGGAGGGGCTGCTCTTGTAACACAGAGTTTTGGTGCAGCCACTGCCCCACGCTGTGGGGTTTAGTTCTGCCGCCCACGGAGAGCGAGCGGTGTGCCGTAACACTCTTGCGTAAGCGCACCTGACGGATGTCAACGCGTGTGCGTTTGGATGTCTCACTGACACCAGGCCAGTGGTGCTCAGAAGTGTCTTGTATGAGGAGGACGGGGACAGAAACACCCCCCTTCCCCACTGCGTTCTGCATCAGCAACGCTGCTCCATTCAATTCCACTTTCCCAGTGGCTAAATTTGACACAGCCCCAAGAGCCAGACTCTTAACTCAGCTTCACCTCTACCCCCACTAATGAAATATATGATTAAATCAAGTGCTGCCAGTCAGACAGCAGAGTGCACCAGTTCTGGGGTTAAAAAGGGTGTACAGTGCAGGAAGGAAACAGAATTGCACCTGTGAGTCAGCTAATTCCCCACAGTAGCTAGGAAGAAAAAGTGCCCCACGTCAAGTCACTCATGTGAGCGCATGCTTTGTGCTTGGCATTACCAGGCCCTACATGATGCCATCCCCTGTTGCAAAGACCACTGCAAATTCTAGCCCATACTAGTGCAAGCGAGAGCGCCCGGCTGCAATTGCATCCTCACCCCACAAGGCCGTCTCACAGTGTTGAGGAAAGGAAACAAAACAGGCGTTTATGCCTCGTCCCTGCCCTGAACAGTGGAGCAAGAAGCGCTCTTCACTGGGACAAATAACAGGGCTTCACCATCCTTGCGTTACTTTGCACACGCTGTGCAAGGCTGAAAGCAGAGAAGCTGCTACGGTGGAGACCTTTAAGGCCGAACAGAAGGCCAAACCTAGCAAAGGGGAAAAGGACCAGCAACAATTTTAGGAGTGTGGCTGTGGAAGGAAGAACAATGAACAGTGATGTACAGCAGAAGCAGCTTTCCCAGCTCCCATCCTTTTGCTAGCCTGCCAGCGGGCAGGGGAGAATTCCAGTTTTGGAATAAACCACCATTGGGCAGCAGAAGCAATTCCACAACCTCCTATTTAGGGGAAAAAACCTAGTGTCAGTCAGCGCTACCTCTGCCATCACCTACCTATGATGTAAGACAAGAGGCACAAGCAGAGAAAACGCTGTCCATAGAAGTGATGACTGGCAAATCCCAGAATTCTACTACTCTGTGTTTTCCCTCCACTGGAGCAAGTCATCAGAACTGAAGGGGCTTCTGTGTTGCCCACAGCGGTTGTGGAGTCTCCATCCTTGGAGATATGCAAAAACTCTCTGGATGCAGCCTTGGGCGGCAGCTGCAGGTGGCACTGCTTGAGCCAGGGGCTGGACCAGCCAGCCCCTCCAGAGGGGCTCCCTCCAGCCTCAGCCAGTCTGTGGCTCTCTAAAAGCAGATTTACTGCTCACTGCCCTGTCCCCCTGCCCACTACCTCTGCCATGGCAGAGGAGAAACCAGGTGGCATCAGAAAGGACACAGGGATGACCAAGGGAGGGGAGCCAGTCCTTTGCTAGGACACAGTTAGTTTCTTCAGAAATGGCTGAAAGAGGGGAGGTTTAGTAGTTAGAAATTCCAGGAATTGTTTGCTAGTCCATCTATGCTATTGTTTGCTGGAGCTTTTCTGGGACACTGGCATTCAGGAACAGAAAAAGGCTTATTTTTCAAAGTACTTATTAGAACTGGACTAAGTTCCTTAAAATTGTCTGGTTAAAATACCTTTGTCCTGAGAATCACTTCAGTGTCAGCCCACTCATCCTAGGCTGAGGAGTAGTACAATGATGAAATCACACGATTGTCTGCCAGGGCAAACAAGACCTGCCTTTCTGCCCCGAAGAAAGCTCCCATACACCTTTTGATTGTTTAAAAGGCCACATGAAGCAATACCACACGTGTTCTTCCCTTTGCAGGTCATCTTTCCAAAGGCAGTTAGTTTGGTGTGCAGTGATGCACACCTTCAGTAAAGATGACTGAAAGAGATAAGGTAAACCACAAAAGCCCTCAGTAAAGTCTAGCCGATAACAGTTTGATACTCTGCCTTATGGCTGAGCATTGCTATGAAAGAGCTGACCCGAGGGCTGCCGGAGAGCCTGGGCAAGCTGCACATCCTATTGCAGTCCTAGACAGCAGGCTTTGGGCTTGGTACTGCTAAGTCAGGATGAGTAACCCATGCTGTACTTTTGTGTGTCTCCACTTAGGTGTAGCTCAGTGGAGTAAAACTGACTCACAGGTGTAACTAATTCACGTTAACGCTCATCAGTTGGGGTGGAGGGGTTGCTTTTTTTTCCCCCACTTACCAGGACAGCGTAGCTCACTGTCTGCTCCACTGGTGCCCGTTCGTGCATTGTGACACAACTTTGTTTACCATAGACCAGTAACAAAAAGAGAATTCTCAGCCACCAGCCCATTTCTAAAGATTTTTTTCAGGTCAGTGTCTCACTGTGCTCCATGGAAAAAACTCACTGAGATGGCCCAGCCTACTTCCAAGCACCAACAGGGCAATGCTTCTAGACAGAAATGGAAGTGCCCTCCTTCTAAATTCACACTTGTGCCCCAGCTCAACTCTAAATGCTCAAACTAAAAGCAGCGCAAAAACGCTTTAAAAACAAGTTAAAAAAGCATTTTAGCCAAAAAGAAAAGATTTAAGGTGCAAAGCAAGCCAGATCCTCTACCATCACCAACAGAGTGAAGTGAGCAGCAGCATGCAGGGTAAGGTGTATTTGGAGCCAGGTAGCAGGCCTGTTTTCTTCTCTCAAGCCAACAGTTAGTTGAGGTCTTCCTACTTGTCAGTACATTTACCTCCCAGGGAGTTGTGCATATACACAGAAGAATGGCTTTTTGAGGCCACAACAGTCTACAAACAGCACTAGGACCAAGGAAGACAACTTCAACCATATGACTGCTTTCATTCTGGGATTGTCACTAGGCATCAGACATCAGAGACCATAACCCAGCAGGAGCCCTGGTAGGCAGAGCTGTAACACTTGTCACATCTTAGGCAGAGGAGCACACAGTGTATGTGCATGTTCCCCATGCCACAGCATGAGATTCTGGTCTAGCCTTTAAAATACAGGAATAAAAAAAACCCACAACATGGCTACAATTCCCCCCATGCGCTGACATACCTAGTCACCTTCATATGCAGGGAAGCTAAAAGCCTGTGAGACCAGTAAGCACTAGAACAAATCCTGGGAAGCCGTCAGCGTGAAGTGTTAGTGTTATGCCAAGAGCAGGGACTGGTCCAGGCAATCCTGCAGCTGTAAGGGCATGTGGTGGGCGGGTGAGGCTGTACCTTCTGGCTCTCCAGCTGGCCCTGCAGTGCTGTGACTGCTAAAGGAATGTGGAGAACAGCCAGAGGTGGTGGTAGCTCTGCCTTACCTACCATGGGTCCTCAAGGTGATGAAACTGAACTGGGGAGTCAACCTGGTAACAAGTTAAAATCAATCTAGAGCTTAAAGAACAAAAACAGAAACAAAAAAACCAAACAAAAAACAAAACCACCCAAACAAAACCACACCCACCCACCCCAATAACAACACTGGCAAGTTGTGCAAGAGCCCCAAACTACTCACAAAAGACCATCAAGCAGCACCCGTGCTAGACCACTAGAAATAGCTAACAACTGAGTGAAGGCTGTGTGGTGGGGAAGGGGGTATTCCAGTGGTAAGTCTGCCCAGCATCCCTGACGCTTCCGATACAACAAAGATGAGAACATGTGGTGGATGAGGTGGACAGGAGGAAAAAGGGAGAGTTTCATATATTAACCAATTTTGCAGTTCTCATTACAGCAGCAACAGCGCTGTGGAAGTAAGCCATCTGGGCTAGTGCATCCACCTCCAGCAGCTCTGAATACTGTCAGTGCATTAGACCTTTCCTGTGACCTCCCCCTTCAGAGCTACTCCAGCTCAGGCTGCTCAGCAGTTGGTACCAACGGAGCCCCAGTGCCTTTCCTTTGCCTTGTCAGGAGGCCAAAGCATGCGTTAGTGCAGACAGGGGAGGATCTGTACAGCCAAGTGGCCTGCAGCCACTCCAGTACTCCAGCTATCACACATCAAACCATCCTTCCCAGGGCAAGAACCTGCTATCGGTTCTCCTGCCTCTCCAAGGGAGGAGCAAGGAACTTCCTTCCCTTGCCATACCAAGCAGATCAGACTGACTAGGTAGGGACAAATACTTGATGTTCTGCCCCTTACAGCTTTAATCTACCCTCTCCATCCCCATTTTTTTTTGAGATGAACCTGTAAACGTGAGGAGAACTCAGTGATCTGAGGTACTTCACATACTCAAGTATCAGTCTTTCCTTTTGAAAGCATCAGTACAGAAAAAAAGTCCGCCCCCCCCTCCCCGTATGTATTTCTCTTACCCAGATCGACAGTAGCTACCTTTGCACCACATCGCTGATTTCTTGGACACATGACAATAAGTTATTAAGGACGGGGTTTGCCCCAGGGATGCTAGCAGCTGTTGAGGACACCTGCAGTTCCTGCAGGCTGAGTTCCAGTTTGCTCACGGCTTCCCGGAAGGCAAATTTGTTGCGTGTATGCGGGATGCAGTCCACGTAGCCTGAGCAGTAATCCAACAGCTGGTGCCCTGTGTCCACCAGCTGGCTGTTTGGTGTCGGCTCGGCAATGGCACTCGAGAGAAGATCTGCGCACTCCAGCAGTGCTTCCTTGCTGATTTTGTCTGCAGAGATTTTCTCAGCTGCCTGTTTGGTCTTTCTTAGTGCTACTTTTGCGCCAGCCGTGCCGTTGGCCATTTTCACTGGGGAGGTGGAAGACGATGACAGAGGCACTTGAGGTGGAGGCATCACGGGCCTCCCAGATTTTCCACCAACAGGTGCTGCTGCTGCTGCTGCCTTCTTACTCCCTTCGCTCGATTCCAGTCCGTGCTGCGCTCCCGCCACATTGCTCAACTCTTCTGCTGCATCTGAGCAGGCAGCTGGCTGTTGTAGGAGCCTCATCACTGGTGGTGGTGGTGGAGCACACTTTGGTTTTACCCGTCTGGGCCGGTCCCTGTCGCCAGAAGAAGTGACCTGATGCTCAGATAAGAGCTTAAATTTATTACCCTGAGAGTCTGTGCCAATGAGCTGCACGTCTGCTGGAGTGTGTTTTAGAGTGGGTGAGATTAGGACTGGCACTTTGTGGTTATGAGTGGTTGGAAGTATTGCTGCAGCCTTTACTGGAGACGACCACCCCGGTCTCTCACCATCCTCAAGGGCCCCTTGCCGTGGGCCACTGTTTTTCTCTTTGACCTTAGGAGCTGCTGCTAGCCCTGGACCCTCCTTTTCTTCTGATCCAGAGGCGGTTCGGAAAGGGAGTGCTGTGGCACCCCTTGGCAAGAGTTTTGCTTTTGGTCTCTCTCTGGTCAAAGCAGGGCCTTCTTCAAACCTTTTGGGAAGCAGGTCATTGGCCCTCCCTGTGTTCTCATCAGGTTGAGAGGAGGTGGACACTGTCCGTTCCAGCTGGATTTTTGACCTCTGGGAATTTCTGGGAAGGGTCATTGCCATCCTATCCTGCTCTGGAAGCCCTGAGGACATGGAAGATGTAGAGTTTGACCTTGGAAAAGGCTTTGAAGCTTCTTCATTGCCAGTGGGTTTTCCTGCTCGTAAACCCAGTGTCTTTTTAATCAAGCGTGGTGTAAAGAAACCAGTGATGCCCGACCACCCACCACCAGTGCTTACGCCCCCACCACTGCTGGTACCAGTGCCATCATCGTTGTAGAAGGTCCTCTGCACAAAGCCCCCACCATAGCACTTGGGTGGCGCCAGGCTCGCGTCCTGCTGTGTGGGAGCAAAAGAGAACCCGTCCACATGCTGCAAGGAAGCAACAGGTGAAAAATTACCCGTCAGCTCGTATTTCTTATGGGGCTGATTCTCCATCTCTCGGAAGGAACTGCTGCGCTTGGGAGGTGTGGGAGCATTCCTCTTCTTCATAAATGAGCTGAAGAAGCCACCTTTTCTGTCCCTGGTGAAAGTGGTCTCTTTGGCATCCTCCAACAGGCTGCTGGGTGACTTGTCCCTCTGCTTGCGAGGCAGTGCGGGAGACCCACTTGTTGGCTGTGTGCTTCTGATAAAACCTAGACAGAAGACGCAAGTCTGAATCTGCAAAATCAATTTCCATTTCCACCTTCCCATCTATCCTGCAGTGCGCTCTATAGGCCTGGCGTATTTAGCTGCCCAGGTTCTGCAGAGATAGATCGAGAGGGGAAGTCAGCACTATTATTTCTGTGTGAGGTTGGCCTGATTTTGATCTTCCCCCCCCACTTCTGCATGCGTCACTTGTCTGTTGTCTATACTGAGAAGGGCACTTAGGAGGGGGCTCAGGAAAAAGTGAAGTTGCCCTTTTAGTTTCAGTTTCTTATTCCCTTCCTGTAGTTTTTTCCTCCTTCCCCAAATACCGCAAGTATAAAAGAAAGTCTTTTGTGTTGTCAACTTTGGTTTTGAAGCTGTCATTTATAAAAAAAGCAGCAAAGCTAGATGTAAAAGACAAAATTACAATGTAATTTACTAAAAGAACATTGAACAAGCTGCAGTGTTTTCTATTTGCTAGTAAATAACTGGCCTCTGAGGTGGCCAACAGCCCTAATGACATAGCAGTGCAAACCACCTTCCCATGTCACATTGTTCTGTTTTCTTCTGTTTCTCTGTCAATTTACACCAGCAACAAGCCTATCCCAGAATACATGGCCTCACTGCTACTGTCCCAGTGCCCATACCTGGTGCTGAGCTGGAAGCTGAGTGCTCTGCAGCATCTTGTGTTCCTTCAATGTTCTCCTTGTTCTCTGCCTGTTTCTTCAGTGTTCTAGTCTTGGAGGGAAGCATGGGTAACCGGGGCAAGTAAGGAACTATAGATGAGGAGGAGGCTGTTCTTCCAAGCTCCTCTGCTACCTCTGTAGGGGGGGGGGGGGGGAATGGGGGGAACCAAACCCAAAAAGAGAAAAGTTGGAACAGAGACCAACAGAGGAAGAAGAAAAGAAAATCTGGGTCTTTACTGCAAACTCTGACAAGAAGAGATACTTAACTGAGAAATACACAGTTTATGGATTTAGTTTTTGCTCAAGTCTAGATGTATTCAGGGTAAGATGTTTTTCAAAATGCTTTCAAACTTATTTACATCTTTATAAATTGAGCAAAAAAACCCAGTGGTAGGATCTGTACAAGAGGTCTAGTATGAATCTAGCGCTCTGCTGGGTTAAGGGTTGCTGAAGGTCTAAAGCCAGCACTGAATGCATTTGCCTCTGTTTTTAATTAAGGTACCTCCACAGTTCATGCTCCTGGCATCCCCCAAAAGTTGTGTCCTCTCTGGATCTGGATCTAAGCTGCCTTACTTGAGGCAAAGCACTGCACCTCCCTATTAGAAATGACGACTGCATGTTTCCTTCCCAACATCAACCCAAGGTATGCAATTGAAACAAACCAACAAAACCAAACAAAAAAAACAGGAAAAAACCCACAACCTCCTGGCCACACCCAGGTTGGCATTTGCACAGGCCACTTGATGTATCTATTACAGATTCTCCCTGGCATTTTTTTCTGCAGTAGGGAAGTGGATGGATCAGCTTTGTATTTAATTAAAAAATTCAGAAGACATTTCTGCTTGTGTGCTGTCTAGTATCACACTTCTCACCAGTATTTATTACCTAGTTGATTATATTTGAAAGTTGCGTTGCACAGATTCATTCCTAGAAGTAGCCGAGTAGAAAATCCAGAGATTTAAGGCACACTTTTTAAAAATGAAGGGTGGTAGAAAAATATTCCATGATCTAATTGCTGCAGTCAGCAAGGGACTGTGATATGCATACATCTTTTTCCCTCTCTCAGTATCACTCTATTCCTTACTCTTCAGTCCAGAAAACAAGAGGCTTCCTCTAATAGAGGAGACAATATTCTTTACATTAGCTCTTTGGCATCTTAGTGCTCAAATAAAATTATGCTGTCCCATCCCCTGCATGGGTATATGTCTAAAGGTTATTAGTATTTCTGCAGGAAGTAAGAGAACATAATTTCTTAACCATAAGTGGGTAAATAAGTAAGGGATGAAGCTTCACCACAGCCTCTACTGGTAGCACATGAGCCTTAAGGGCCCGTCCACAAGACACAGCACTCTGCGGGATAACCTCCAGTGCTGTTTCAGAAATAAAGCAACAGGGGCTCTCACCCTCTGAGATGCTCGAGTCATGGAACATGGTTTCAAAAGCCTGGTGGGTCTCAGCAAAGGAAGGTCGGTCTGGTGGGTTCCACTTCCAGCCTGCAATGTGAGAAAGCAGAGTAAGTCTCAGTGCCTGAAATGGGTAGCAGATAAATTTTTATTCTGTTCAAGTAGACAGAAAATACCTAAGCTTTCTCAACTGTAGTCAGACTCTGGTCCCATACTATCAAACAGGCTTTGGAGTCAGTCACAGATGTTAATTCAGAGCAGCAGTCAGTCACCCTACCGTATCCTAACAAACGGATCTTGAGAGGAAGGAAGCAATTCTAAAAATCAGCTCTCTGCCAACTCCACAGTTTTTTTCTCATCTCCCTAGCCCTCCTTCTGAATTTTTTGGGCAAGGAGAATTCCATGTTTGCTACCCTGGCTGTTTGGACTGAATGCATCTAGCCCAGTCACAGATAACTGTGTAACTTCTGGGCTTCCGTCAGCTTTCTGAAGGCTTTTTGAAGCAATATCATTCATCATTACCCATCATCTTTGTTTTATAACTGAAGTTCACCCTGACTTTCTTTGACATGATGGGGATCAGGCATCGCTGGAGATAGGCTGTAGAATGGCCTCTTAAGCCCTGGTTTGTCTGTCTTGTACAGTGAAGACCACACAGATTGCCTGAGTTAGCACCAAGGAGTCTCCTCCCACCCTGGTCACACTGACAGGGTCTCTCTGCTCAGAGCTGCTTACCTGGTGCAACAGCACAACCTGCTTTGCTCCCTAGGATCTTCAGACTTTTGCCCAATATATTCTCTGCTCTTGCAGTACTGAAAGAGATTGGCAACGCTCTTGAACTCTGTTGTTTTCTTCCTGTAGCACACTGTATCTTTTGGCCTTTTATTAGTAGATTTTCAATTTGTAATGGAGCATTAGGGAGCTTTTCGTGGTGTGCTTGGAGGATGCATTTTGTGCAACCTTGTCAACTATGCGTCTCCTGCACAGGTGCTGCATTTGCAGAGAACTAAATTTCTTTCTAATCTGGTGATTCCACAGTAAGAGTCCTACTGACAAAACACCAGTAAAATTTGCCAAAGTGCTTTCTAGCTGTACTAAGAGATGACAGTTTTAGAAAGTGAATTCTTGTTCCCTAGACACCAGCCTCATTTTGCATCAGTAACCAGGTAGATCTCAGGTGACGGGGCCTTTTCCACATTAGCTAACAAAATAGCGCATAAGAAGCAAGGACTTCAGAGTTACTACAGATTTCTCCCTCCCCTCCCAGTCTTTGTCCCCCAAACTGGAAGAAGATACTCACATGCCCTCATCAGTTCATAAACCTTTGGAGGGCACCCCTCGGGCTGTTCCATCCGATAGCCCTTTTCCAGCAGATCATACACCTGAGAAAGGTCAATGCCTGGGTATGGTGACATCCCATAGGTAGCAATTTCCCATAACAGCACCCCAAAGGCTGAAAAAGGAGAAAAACAAAATTCCTGGTCATAAGTCTGCCCTCTTCTTGTGTTGCTCTTTAACTATGACCTGTACTGCAGCTTGAGGCAACATCTCTTTCTTGCAGATATTTTAGGCCAGTCTAGGTGAAGACATGACATGCTAAAAATGCCATTGATGCATGATGCTGTGGCCTGGCATGTGGCTGTCTCCTCCCCAGGTGTTTCTGCCCAAACTAGAAAGCAAGTTACTGTCTAAGCTGGCAAAGAAAACCAAAATGAAACAGAACAGACCACTGAAGTGGGTTTTCTTACCCCACACGTCTGATTTGATTGAAAAGGTGTTATAGGCCAGGCTCTCAGGAGCAGTCCATTTGATTGGGAACTTGGCTCCAGCATGAGCTGTGTAAGTATCTCCAGTCATAAGTCGACTTAAGCCAAAGTCAGCCACCTTCACTACGTGATTTTCTCCAACTAAGCAGTTCCGTGCTGCCAGGTCCCTGTAAAAAGGAAAAAAGCATATTCCTTTACTGGAGCAAGAGCAGGGCTTCCGAATATAGTCTTCTGGTTGCACTCTCTTTACACAGCAGATAAAGGTCATATGAGCTTTGCTCTGAACAGTGTCAGACACTAACTGGATTTTCTCTTAGGAGGAATACGGCAAGTCAGGATGAGCGTTCATTCTTCAAATTTTATTAAATTTCCAGTAATGATACCAGGTTTTATGAGATGTTTACATTTCCTAACAATAGGATGAGATCAGCAGCTCATCACACAGCGGTAACAGCTTTATGGCACGGCTTTATCTGACTGGATTAAAATATAGGACATTGTGGTTGACAATGACTTGCACAAAGGGCGTACATCGGAACAGGACAACACCAATTTTCATAGCTGTCAGGCAGTCAGACACACAATTTTAAGTCTGGTATGAAAGTTATGGGGAGAAGGAATTGCAAGAAAGTATTGAAACCCAGATAGCCAATGGATAACCCCGCGTGAAACCTAAATCTGGAAGAAACATCCCCAAAAGGAAGAACTCCTGGGCCACCATGCTGGTGACCATTCATCATTGCAACCTGAGATTGTACTAGCTCAATGGGATTCTACCCACCTGTGAATGAAGTTCTTCTTCTCCAGGTACTCCATAGCAGAGGAGATCTGTGTGGCCATGTAGAGTAACACAACTGCACTTACTTCTTCCCGGTTGCATTCCCGTAAATAGTCTAGCAGGTTCCCATACGGCATGTATTCTGTCACAATGTAAAAGGGTGGCTCCAGGGTACAAACACCTAATGTGAGGAGGAGGGAGCATGTGAATAAAGCTTCCCTTTCTTCCCTAGCTTACCACTATTCCTGATTTAATATCCATTTGTCGTGTTTTGTACCGATGAGTGTTTCTCTGGAAAGTGAAGACTTCCATCTACAAGACCCAGACCAACGCAGCCCAACTTAAAATTCAGTGCTTCTGTCTATTTATCTGTCTAACCACTTCACGGACAGAGAGGAACGTGTCTATCACCGCTATTCCTATGTAATATACATAAAGGAGTAGTTCTGTTCTTCGGAGAGTTATAGAATGTAATAGGAGTTATTTTGAACAAATATGATTTGCTTTTCTTCCCCTCTCCTCCTTTGTAAAGCTAAAGAGTGGCCAACTGGAAGTGGGTACCTGTCAACTGGCAAGATTTTCAGACTGAAATGTCACTACAGAGTAATGTGAAGCACTCCCATGTGTGCTAGCTGGGTAAGTGATCAGCACGGTGGGACCTGCTCCTAAAGCAGCATTCTCACACATTGCTCAGATGACTACTTGCTACAGTCATTGCAATTATGTACAGAGTATGTATTAGCGGAGGAGGAAGGCAACAGGATAGTCATGTCAAATCTCTGCAACTCCCACTGCAGCACTGCTGAATGCCTGTTTATACCGTTACACATATACAGGAATGAAACACAATTACACTGCACATCAGAAAGAGCGAAAATGCATCTCTGATGAGAAATCTTTTAGACTCTACTCCTGGAACCAGACAGGGCTGGACAGACATTTAATCTGTGCCCGTTGTTTAAATGGGTACAGAATAGTTGCCATTATTAAAAGCCTTCACATTCTTCACATTTCTCCTTTCATCCTAGGCTTGGCTTGACAGCTTTGCTCCTGAAAGCAGCAAAAGTCCAAAGACAATTAAACACCAGTGAAGGTTTGGAGTGTTTCCTTAAGAATCTTTGTAGATGTAGAATTAACAGCTATGCAGACTATTTAATAGTGATCATCATATCATGCATTTGCCAGTAAGACAAACAGAGCGCAGCCAGTCTGTAAAGCCTGTGATTTCTTCCATCCATGTGCTGTTTGATCTGACTTGCATCTCCACTGCCTTGATCTCATGTACTTATTTGGTGATAATCAGGGTCCTTTACAACAGCAGTGATCTGATCGTCTTCTGCTTAATTATGGACTGATTTTTCTACAAATGTCTCTGATTTGAGAAGAATGAAGAACGGAATTTGTTGTGCTTCCAATACATTTTTTTTTCTTTTACTTTAAATTCTCTTACATTTTTGCTCTGTTCTATCAGAAAAATAAGTCATGGAAAATAATTTTGTAAATCTGATTTAACACAGCAGAAAATGAATTTGACCCTGATAACTGAACCTTGGAGCATGTTTAAGGCCAAGGGTACAACCTAACAGGAGGCTGATATTGCAAACTTTTATATAATGCATAGTTGTGCCTCAATGGCAAAGTTATCTACAAATGTAAATGACTATATTCGATGTTTTATTTAAAATTAGTGTCTCTTAGTTCCAATACTACATAAAGGAGTAAGCTGTCAAAAATACTGCCCCAGAACCTGACCTGATTCAAAAAGTTATATAAATGCAGAAAATCTGCTACTGCTTTTAAACAAGACTTATTTCACTTTGGCGGAAACTCAAGTAAGAACAGAAATAGCAAGGCATTTCACTAACCTAACAACTGCACTAGATTTGGGTGCTTGATCTCCTTCATCACAGCAGCTTCTTTCAAGAACTCTTCCACCTCCATGGTATCTTCCTAGATAAACAGAGGGGCAAAAGAAGAGCAAATTTATCTTCACGACCAAGGTCTGCTGAACACCACATATCCAAGCTGAATATAAATGATGGCATTCTTAGCTCTATTCTGCTGTTTTGGCTTTTACCAAAGCAAAAAAGCATAAAAAACCAAAACACCCCGGAAAAGCTGCCTGGCTGGCCTGCAGCGTGGCCAGGTGACAGGTCTACAGTACCCAGAAAGCGCTAGGCTTTCTTGTTTGGTACCTATTGTGGCTACCAAAGCAGTTGTGGCTGGTGAGAGGAAGACTCCCAGGGTCACTGACTTAGTCCCCCTGCCTAGCTATAAAAATTAAGATTGAAAGCTCCTGTACGTAGGGGGTACATAGAATTGTAGTTGCTAATGTTGAAAACAAGATGGCTTTGAAAAGAAGGATAAACAGAGAAGCTGAAATTTTTTCAGGAGTTGTAGAGGATATTTCCAACACCTTTAATTTCTTAATGCTTGCACAGCTTTCTAAGGGAAGGGAAGTGGACTTGGTAACCACTTCTACAGATCTGACTTGGACACACAGTTCCTGGAGGAGCTTGCTAAGCCATATGCACTGGTACAAGTCTGATAAGCTGACTTTGTTCTGCAAAACTACTCTCAAGCATAGATCTTATGCAGATCTGCACACTCCATTTTCTGATATTCATACCATTAGGTGGTATAACTAAGAACCTTACAATTTCCTTACCCTTATCATAAATGGTGACCAAATGAACAGCACGCAACAATCTGAAAACTCACCTTTAATGTTTTCACAGCAACCGTGAGATTGTATTTCTTCCAGACACCAACATACACCTCGCCATACTGCCCTCCCCCAAGTTTGTGCTTCATGGTGATATCAGTCCGCTCCATCTCCCACTTGTCGTGGATGGGGGACACTCCATAGACAGTGGGCTTATTGCACTTGGGTGCTGGGTAATGCAAAGTTGTCACCAGTCCGTCTGCTACTGTTGAGTGATGGTGTACTAGCTCTGCTAGTGTGCTGAAACGGCTTTCTGCTGTCACATACACCTGTCAAGAATGAACCCAGAATCTGCTTAAATGAAGGCAGCTAGAAGCTTCGAATAACACTAGAAAACAGACACAGTAAGAACATTCTAGGTTCAAAAAAAAAAAAAACCCACAAAAAAAGAAGTAGTAAGGTAAGGGAACCAGGCTTCAGAGTATTTGTTCTCATATTGTTGGGTGAACAAACATTAATCTGTGGGAGTTTTACCTGCAGAAGGCAGCTAGATATAAGCTAGCACTTGAAAGCAGTGCTGTCTCCTGCCTCCTGTTTTACAGGACTAGAAACTGGAATTCCTGTAGCCAAGCACAAGGCGAGTTTCTGCATCACTCAACACACTGTACTGCTATTTGATCAAGGTTCCTAAATGCTGATCAAAACTACCGACTTGCTAAAGCTCTGCTTGTTCTAAGCAGACCAATGGAAAGATATCACCACATCAAACCACAACTGCTTTGCTCTTTCTTTTCAGCTGTTTTCAGGCAGGATACGTACCATCTGCACTTCTTCCAAAGTGGTGTTTGGTGAGTTACCACCTAGCTCTTGGCATACATCTTTTTTATATTAATCAACCAGTGGACCTGTTTTCTCTGAGAGAAACACCCCTCTCTTAACAGTGTGCAACTTGAGATTCTGTACCACCTCTTAATTAACACTCTATTTCCTTTCCCCACAGCATTATCCAGAGATCCTTACCTTTCCATCTGAGGTGGTATTGATCCTGTAGTGGTAAACACGTCCTTCGTACCTGAGCGAGATGGACAGCTGCCCTGGGCTGCTCTCACTTTCACGAACCAGGAAGCTGCCATTGATGAGACTGCTCAACAGATACTCTGCTGCACTGCGTGACACCGGCCCATGGTACCACGAATGCTTTTCCAGGCTGTTCACTGGTGTGATGTAGTTGCTTGGTACCCAGCCCTGCCCATTCTTCGAACGTACCTCACTCCATTCACCATTCTGGTTGTAACCCAGGACTCGCAACTTCTCACCTGTGACCAGAAAGAAGAAAGCAAAATAAGCACAGTGTAATCTGTTGGGTCTCATTAAGGGAGACACTCACCATCAGCTGACTAAGCCTGAGTTTGTAGCTTAACAATAAAAATCTGCAGCAGTAATCTTGTAACTAAACTGCTATATATAAAATATTTATGAAGTAAAGCTTCAGACAGAATACCTAGGATACTGTTCCCTAATTTACTGCAGTGTGGTTGATGAACTCAAAAGGCTTCCTGTAGTCCAGCTTTTTAGATGAGGAAGGCTTTTTTTTTCTTGGAGGGATGAGGTTTGTCTCCTTCTTGAAGCCTTAAATGGCACGTGATTTAAAAGAGGTCTGCAGCAGGTCATATTCTGATATATGTACTGAACAGAAATAGAAAAATCTCTGTGAAATTATTGATTTTGCCCCAGTTGAAAGTGCTGAATTATGTTGTCAGCAATAATGTAAAGGTTTTCCTCTACCCATCCCTAAAATAGGTGTCTCAATGAGCCGGTGATCCCCAGATCACCGAACACGTGTTCGAATCGGCCTCGAACACGAACAACTCTAGCTGGGCTAGACTGCTCGGCAGTGTTATGCAAAGCTGTGTCTGTACTAGGAGAACTGTCCAGCAGGTGTCTCTCCAACACAAGTGAGAGAGAGAGCGTCTGCTTGTAATCACCAATTTACAGAATAATCTTCTCTAACTGCACTCATTCTTATTCCTATCCAGAGAAAGATCCTGCTTCCTATTTCTGGTTACTAAGTTTTCAGCCTAGTAGCTGGTCTGCGATTCTGAGCCTTACCTTTGGTGATGCTGAGCGTGTTGTCACCACTTGCTACAAAATCGTAAAGTGCAACAAAGAGATTGGGATCGCTCTCAGTGGCTCCAAGCAGGTTCTCCTTGGAGCTCCATCTGATGGCTTCATTCAGTGCCTGGGGTTCAACATCACAACCATAGGGGCGGTGAAGGGCCTCTGAAGAAAGAGCAGAAGAGGAAATTACTTTGTGTACAATTGTAAAGAGATCAAAACCTGACACACAGCAGAGTGAAGCTCCTGCTGCACAACATGCTCTTTACAGAAAGGGAACACCACACCTGCACATCTTAGATCGATGGTTTTCAATACACACTTTGCTGATTCTTGATTCTATAGTTTACTTCTAAAGGGGGCTGGAGAAGGACATTAGCTTCCTATATACCAAGTAGCAAGCTGTGTATATAAAAAGTCTATTTAGATATTTCTATTTATATACACCTCTATTTTGAAGTATTTAGGCATTCACAGATAGAAAAATAGGGGAGAAATTAAAAGCACTTTTTAAAAAAATATGAAGTAGTGAAGGAAACATTGAAATGCTGAAATGTTATGTTTTATGTCTTTACTCTTTCTGTGGCTGAAGATCAGCCTGGACCTGAAACCAACATTACAAATACAGGTAAGACAGACTGAATTATGACACGAGATTTATTGGTTGGGACAGAAACCAAGTAGGAATTAGCTGGAATGATGATGGTTTGTGATATGTTTCAAGTCTGCGTAAAGAAAAGGTGGAAAACTGACAGGGGCAGAAAGTAGTAAGGGTGATGCTAGGTATTTAGCAGCAGTATTTCTGAATAACCAGGCAGTTCTGTTCTGCTATTTCAAAGGACAACTGATGCAAACTTAATAGTACAAGGGAGTGGGGGGGAAGAATCAGATTTGTTTTACAGACAACAACAACAAAAAAAAAAAGCAATAAAAGCAATCCAAATAATCAGGGTTTTGGAAAGAACTGTAGCAAAAGGCAAACTGTCTGAACACTTCATGGTAGTGCTATGCCAAGACCATCATTGGCTTTCTAATCCATAGCGAGGTTTTCCAGGAATATGTAGCAGAATAAATTCTAATATTACGACAAGAAAAAGAGCAATGATGTAGTTTCATACACGTGGGCTGCTCAAGGGGGCAAAAAAATTGAAGATGTAAAGATACAAATATTTTCTCTGGTGGCACAACTGATGTAAGTTCCTGTCCCAAAATGTATTTCCAACTTCTCTTGTGGAACTTGCGTATGGAAATTCACTGTAAAAAGATTTAATTAAATGCCCCAAACATAAAAAACCCTCATTAAGAAGTTTGATGCTTTCTTCACTTGACAGTCTTGCTTTGGCCCATTTCTGAGACGCTGAGAAGCCAGGCTCAGGACGTTTTCAAGCAGACCACTGCCACAGAACGTGTGTATATAATAACCCTCTCCCCACACTCCCAAGAGATTTACATTTGTGAGCAAGAGCTAGCTCTATAAGGCACTTTAAAAGAGAACAAAGAGCTCAGATGCAATACAGGACAGGAAAACTGGGAAGTCAGTGAGACACAGAACAGGAAGAGGCCTGTGCCAAGTAATAGGCAAACATATCCCATATCTGTGTCACAGGACAGAGCTCAAGCCTGGACAGTTAGGACATAGGGGGGTTCCCAGCACCTACCTGCAATTTTTTTACTTTATTGTAGGTACATGAGAAAGTAAACGGTTGAGGTTTGTTCTGTTTTGTTTTTAAACGTGTAGCTAAGTGGGTTTTGACTGCATTTCTGGTAATCATTCTGAGTTATACTGCTTGCATAAGCTGCTCATCTTGCAGTTACTTACCCAAGCAGATCACCTCCCAAGCCTTGCCAAAGAGGCACCCTATCAAGGTTCTCCTAGCAAGAACAGAAGTGACTAGAGATTAAGCTACCAAAACGTCACGTCTTTGATTTCATTATCTGCACATACAATATTTACATACACTTCTTATTCCTAACTATCAACTGCAATTAGCTTTCCAATATACTAACCCATCAGACTGGGTGCTATCATGGAAAAGAGAGGAAATCCCAATGTCTGCTCAGCTGCCCACATGACAGCATGGCTGCCAACATCCCACTGTAATTTTTTTAGGACTGGGTGTGTGCATATGCATGTCCAGTTGCTAAGCACCAGGAAAGAAAACCAATTCCTAAATCCATCTCTCTTTATGGAGTAAAAATAGATATTTAATGAAATAATACACTCTTTACACTCATACAGTGACTTGTGTTAGACTGTTTTGGTGCCTTAAGCAAAGTCACTCAGCAGATGTGCTATACAAGAAATCCGACTTACGCATCTCTGCTAAGGAGCAAACACAAAAGTAGGCAGTTTCAAAAAAATATCAGAACTTTCGGCTCCAAAATATCGTAACGGTGTTTAAATAACTTCTTACTTTCAACTAGGTATCTACCAACATGTGAAAGGCTTTAAACAAAAATAAAAGCATTTGTTCTAAATCAAAGCATACTTTAAGTTTCTTTCTCAAGCCAGAAAAGCTCATGAACTGGGCATCCAACCCCTACTTAATAGACAGCACAGAGTTAAGCACTTAACCATGCACTTGATGGGTAAGCCTACAGCAGCCTAGTATCAGCTCAGCTTCAGAGCTGCTGCAGCAGATCCTATGACCTGCTAAGCCTGCCCACACTGAACGCAGCAGCAGGCACTTTAGCCAAGACAAAACCAGCAGAAATGCCACCTGCTGCTTAGTGCTGAGCAGCTCTGCCCACATGAAACCATTTGTAGTGCTGTGCTGGATTGCCAGCAAGGACTCAAAAGATGTGGGACTACTACCACTTCCTTGGGAATGCCTGGGAGGCTGGCACATGTTCTTAACACCCACTTCATGTACAAACGAAGCCAACAGAAGTTAATGTTTGATGAGGAGCTTCAATAACTTAGCTACAGTGCTTACCGAAAAATCACATTACCTAACAATCAAATGCTTTTAGGAGTTCATGTCTCACTAACTTCATTCACTTTCCTTTTTAGAGTGATTTTGATGCTTAAGTAACTGTAAAGGTTACCCAATATCTACTAAACGGGAATTTACCAGGGTATAAAAGTACCTACTGCAGGTTATTATTACATAATAACCTATGCTGCTCAATACGGCGTGGGATCTATACCATCCAGTGTATAAGGATATGGAAGGTCTGTGAAACATGATGATCGCCTAGACCTCATTAAGGAAACTAGGGTAACCAAAGCATATCACAAATGATACCCCTCCAACTGAAGAGGCTGAAAACTCTATTCACACCATAAGTAAGGAAATGAGCTGGGAAGCTCTGTTTTATATCAGCTCCTTTAAAAAGCCAACCATAAATCATATATTACCACTTTCATTTCCTATACAATGGAAAACTTACATCATCATTGTGTACAAGTAATACACGGTCATGCAAGGAGATTATGCTTCATCCATCTCCTTCCTTTTCTTTATTCCCACAATACAATTTGCTTCTCTCCGGATATGAATGCTTTTCCTATTCCGCCAACATGTAAGGGGTGTTTTGTCCCCCACTCTGTGCTGCCAACACTGCAATTACCAATCTCTTCGGTCCAGGAGCAGGAGGTAGTATACGCTAAATCTTAAATTTTAGAGTCACATCAAGTGCTGAAGTGATCTCTATTTCTGAAATACTACCTGTGTAACTGCTCGTAACAATAAAGCATTTCAATAATCCTAAAACCCAGATAAAATAATGGAATTACAGAATCATTAAGGTTGGAAAAGACCTCTAGGATCATCAAATCCAACCATCAACCCAACACCCCCAGGCCTCCTAAAACATGCCCTCAAGTGCTTCGTCTACTCGATTTTTGAACGCCTCCAGGGATGGTGACTCCACCACCTCTCTGGGCAGCCTGTTCCAATGCCTGAGAGCTCTTTCAGAAAAGAAGTTTTTCCTAATACCCAATCTAAACCTCCCCTGGTACAGCTTGAGGCCATTTCCTCTCATCCTATCACTTGTTACTTGGGAGAAGAGACTGACCCCCACCTTTCTACAGCCTTCCAGGTAGTTGTAGAGAGCAATAAGGTCTCCCCTCAGCCTCCTCTTCTCCAGACTAAACAACCCCACCTCCCATAGCCACACCTCAAAAGTGGGCAACCTCAGTCCTGTCCGTGGCTGGTCTCGTACTACAAGACAAAGAGTTAAAAGGACCCAACATCCTCCTTGAAGCACCTGGAGAAATACAGGAAAGGGATAGCACAGCATTACATGCCTGAGCATCATACCTGTGAAACTCACGCCAGGCTCAGAGGCTTCCTCACCAAGGCAACAGAACAGCTTGCTCTCTTTGCCATAGCTGCTAGACTGGAAAAGGACTGTCCCCACAATCATGCTGTGCTTCCCAGCAAGCAGAAAAGGCTGCTTGACACAAGAAGTCCTGGGCTGCCACTGCCAGCACAAACTCCACCACGTGCAGGTGATCACTGCTTGTAAGGCTGCTGGCCAATGAAAAAGCAAGTGCTGCCGAGCGGGCGATGGAGAAACTGGGAAAATCAAGCTGCAGCTTAACGTGGTTATTAGCTGGAAGTGAGGGTGGAGCTTCCCAGGGAACGCTGAACAAACAGAGGATGTGGGGACTGGACTGCAAGTTGAAACAATTTTGAGATGAGCTATAAAGACAGTTTTGTTCCCCTAAGAGTTGGGCAACAAAGTGTTTGGGAAGAAAGCAAACAGTTTCCTTGGAGAAATTCCTTTGTACAAATTATGAAACAGATCACCCATTAAGGGGACTGCCCAGATTGATTCATTTTTCCACTCCACATACCATTACTGGAGCATTATTTACATGAATCACAGGAAACTATGTTAGTGAAAATACACATCTAAGAGATGTACAAGCACTGAGCAAGTAAACACTCTTGAACATTTCAAGATTTCAGAAAGAGAAAGCAAGGGCAGTGCAGTACACCCAGTCTGAGCTGCATATTTGCTAATTTAGTAGGACTCAGGACAGCTCTCTGAAAGGGCACCATCAAATTACCTCTCAAAAGAACATAAGGTATGTTGGATGAATTCTTTAAAAGCCCTAATTTTCTAGCAAAAGCTGTAGCAGGACAGGCTCCTCCTAACATGTGGACAAGGAAGGGTTAAAGAACAACCCATCACCATGGCAATCTCACACCTGGGAGGGTGGTGGGCCTGCAGAGGGGTATAAAAGGGAGCAGGGAAGGCGAAGTAAGTGGTTTGGCCATTTGTAGGGGGAGAAGAGCTGTTGCAGCCCACCAAGGGGAAAAAAAGCAGCATTTCTATAATCCATGAACTCCACCTTTCTGTGAGAAAGGCAGCTGCCCCTCATGATGAGGACTCAGATCAGGCTAAAGGTAAGAAATGAGCAACCTGGCTTATTCCAAATGTTTGTGTTCTGTAAAGCTGTGCATGTGGAAAAACACTACATAAAACTGTGGATATGCTGTGGTGATGAGGAGTTGCTTTTCTGCATATGGCCTGTGACATGACTTATTTCTGCCACCATCACCACCTAACATATGTGGAAAAAATAACCAAAGAAAATACCTTAGAATACCTGCATACTGTTGCCTTCCTAAATTTCTGACAAGTGGGTGACCTCCTTACTTCCTCCTACAATAATAAGCTTGGTGAATCTGCAGCATGCCGCTTAGTAGTTACAGGTTTAGATACCTTTACATACAAGCTCCTAGGCTTTCTCTCTTTCCCCGCCTTTTTTCTTTTCCTTCTTGCAGTTTATTGTTTTCTCCCCTCTCTTATGTGCTCTGAGTACTCTTCATTACACTGGTATTTGTACTAACCTTTGTGTATCTATTGATAGCCAAAAAATAAGCAGACTTTGTAGGCAAAGAGAGCACAGCCTCAGAAACATGTGCATGAGCATTGTGACAAACCTTTTGAGGTTGGTCTGAAATAGCAGCAGGAAATGGCACGCTATATATGGATTTGTGATTAAATTAGTTTTAGCTGTAATAGTTAAAGTTAATAACCAATTTACGTGTTAATTAAAATACAACAGATCAGTAATTGGTACCTCTAGCACAAAGGATTAACAGAAAGTTAGGTTGGATTAAAAATGTAACTTATAAATATATCTATTGAACCTCTCAATTTTAGCCTCCGTCAGAAGAGTATCCTTAACCAAAGTCTAAGGGCTGTCTGGTCTGCTATGAGCTCCTGATGTGCATCAAGCCAGCATTGGCATTATGGGCAAGTACCATTTTGGCTGTAAGCTTCCTGTAACAGGGCCACTCTGTCCCTGCACCCTTCAGCCACCCTCCTGTAGGTGTTTCTTGGTGGGAAGGACCCAGGGTGTCCCTGCACAGTGTGTAGCTGTTCATAAGGTCCTGTCAAACACACCCAGGCAGAATAAAAATCAGGCATCTTTCTGTCTTCTGGACAGCATTATTTCTTTTACAACTGATTTTCCTAGATAGTTATTTTACACTATCGGCCATCACCTTGACATCCACATCCACCACATCTGCATCCTGTTCCTATTCCCTTCACAGTAAGTGCACAATATGAAATCTTCATTCTGGTATACACAGCTTCCTCAGTGGAAGAAGCAGCCACCTTTCAGGCAGCGCAGCTCTTCCCAGCTCTTTAGACCTTTCCCTGTAGCGCCCTTCAAAGCTGTTTCCTGAGAGCAGTTACCCTTCCTGTACAACTTAAATTATCCATTTAGAAGTATTTCTCTAGTTCAAGTAGTGGGAAAAAGTTGAATATAAGGAAATCTTGCTGATTATGCTACATTGAAGTGTATAGTACAGGGATCTTCTAAAAAAATCACTGTACTCTGAATTTATGAACCAACTGTCAATGTCTCAAACAAAAGAATATGTAAATAGCAGTACAGCTCTGAAAAGGGTTTGGTGGTGTTGGCAGCAGACCAAGGTTAGTCAATGGAAGGAAGAGAGACAAAGAAAGGGTTATAGGGTAAATACTGGTTACTGCATACAGTCTCAATCTAATATCCTAACATTTTACATCAAAAAACATAGAGCATATATATGCATGGGTATACATGTATATTCACACACAGTGTTGTGTCTTCTGACTTCTCACCTGCCTCTCCTTCACAGAGGGACACTTGAATACAAGGCCACCAAGGACCGTGCACATGCCACATCTTTCACTTTGTTTTCACTTTGTGTTTTCAAACTAAATACCAGTATAAATATCCATGATGCTAGTTTACAGACTCATTTTATATGCTTGCTTTTAAGACTACCAAAGAATAGGCATTGGTCAACTTAGAGCATAGAAAGTAGACCATCAAGTAACTAACAACTGCTAGTATAACTGGTATTTTCCACTGCATCTTCAAAACGTACCATCACTTTACATCACTTGACTTCAGGCTCTTTAACCAGCTTGTTAGTGGGAGGATTTCTGCCTTAATGAATACAAGGAAACAAAATTGATAATGCAGCAGCAAGCGGGTTTCTGAGTTTGCTGACACGATTGGAATAGTATCAAGTTCTACAGTAGCTGTTTCTGAAGCCAAATCTCGGCACTTCCTACTAACCAAAAATACTCTAGGCAAACTACATACTAAAAAGCAAACCAATACAGAGCAGGCCAAGTTCCCGCTGTCTAATAATGTGGTAACACAGAAGCAGACCTATGAACTTTCTTTACCCTAGAACAGACTTCAGCCCTTACCTAAATGGACCACCTAGTCTTTCTGCTGACATACATGTGGCCATGGAAAACACCAGTTTAAAAGGGTTCAGACAGTTCACATATGGCTTTAGTAAAATGCAGGCAACCTAACTAAATGCCATTCCTAGGTGTTCCTCTCCTGCAAGCAACCAGACTCTTAATAACATGGTTTGCTTGAGCTAAGCACAGATCTGTAGTTAGTCTTTGGGCCTCCCACAGAGTGGTGCAAGGTTTAAGTATTGTAAACAACCCACTGAATAAAGCCAAGAAATACAGCTCCAAGCCCAGACCTTGGGATTGGCAAGGAATAGGTTTCTATTTATGGTACCAGGCTGGGAGACACAGAATGGGACGAGACTTCAGAGTCAGTGACATAATTGCATCATGAACAGCTCATATCATACAAAGACAAATGTTTCAAGCTAGGCTAGTAGCACTGTCTTGCCTCAATTATCAAAATATATCTGAAATAGAGAAGGCTAATAAAAGTGATCTTTGGTATCACAGAGAGAAATATATGGAGAAACCTAAAAGTTCTCCATACAGTTCACCTCTTAAATGCAGATTTATTCTTCAACATGACAAAATGCTGCATGAGGTATTCCCCTACACTTATTTCATGGTTAAAGTGGTGGGTCTTCACCTACAAGACATGCTTTTTGGCTAGCTTGATAAAAAATCCACAGAAAGACAAGGCTTGGGTTTTTGGTGTCAATGAATTGTAATTGGCAGAGTCAGATTGATCTTGACTAGTTACACCAGTGTATGAAGAATTCAAGACATTTGTCACGTTCAGGTAGACAGAGGTTATCTATGTCAAGATTAAAACAAACTGATATTCATAGAAGGAACTGCCCATCTCCTTTTTCACTTGTTCCAATTACCCTCTTCCTTTGTTATTAATGCTGTAAACATTCAGAGGTGTCCCTCAGCCCCTTTCCTTGCTCAGATGTCAGCGAGATAGGTATACAATTTCCCCAGTATCAACCTAATGCAGCACTTCCCTGGTTTTTTTCCTCTGGTAAAGAATTATCTTTTTGCTACAGAACCCAGAAGGAAACAAATCAAGCTTAAGGTCCAAAGTATTCCTTTGAAAAATCCCCATTCATTCAGTGCAATATGTATAAATCTCTTCACAGATGAACAGCTCTATAGGCTGTAAGTGACCAAACCTTCTACTGAAGCTTTTGGTAGCACTGCTGCCTTAAGACAAAATTTTGAAGTAGATGAAGTATTGATCACCTTCAGTACAGATGCTGCTAACTTAACAGGCTGGCTCTCATTACCTCTAAGATTTTCTGTCCTCACAGAACTTTGACAGGAAAGTGATCCTGGGATAAATGCAGCTAGCAAAATGATGTGGGTTTTTAGATGCATTTCAAAAACACTTTAGGGTGAGGAACTCTTGAGCACAGGAGAGCTGACTTGACAGTTATTAAAAGGTGCAATGGATGTTTCCTGTTACAGGTACTGGGAATGGTCAGAAACACCACAATCCACGCAAAGTATGAACCTGACTTCTTTAAACGTGCCTCTGGGTGAGGAACCAAAACCCAACAGCACAACAGATAATAAGAAATACACTTTCCTGAAGAGAAAGATTTTAATGCAATTAAAATTACATACAAAAAGGATTTCAGAACAAAAAGCTACAAATGCAACCTCTTCGCAAAATCCTCACTATTGCATTAAAGTGTTTGTTACTTTTACTACTATGGATTTTTTTAGCTCCTTAAAGCTAGTCAGCTTTGCGATTGCTGCTATCTAGAAACAAGCAGAGAGACCACCAACTTCAGATGCTCTGTATTACATACCTCTTTCCATTGAGTACTGAGGTGCTGAAGATCCAATCTTTGTTCCTCTGAATCCTGCCTATAGTGGCCAGTAACTACTCCTGCAATAACAGTTTTAGCACTCCTTTCCCTATGAAGGGACACCCGGATTTCAAAGATAACTGGGAAACTGTATACATATAGATCACAAGTCTACTTGACATGCTTCTCTCATGGTAAGTTCCAGTAAACCTTTCCAGTATGAAGGGCAAGGAGGATTAGGTCACCCAGTCCTTCTCCACGAAAGGTGGGATGGCCAAACATTGACAGCTTACAGCAAGTCATTTAGCTTTTTTTTTTAATCAGTTCTGTGGGAGAGAAGTTGCTTAATGTGGATTACACCTCACTGCAGCAGAATTCCTGAGGAGTCATAATATTATCTACTTCTAAGCAAATCAGACTAATAGCTACTCACACAGTGTTAAGACAAACATTTGCAGCAAGGGCTCTTCTGCAGAAAGAATACTAGAAAACTCATGGCTCAACCGACCCCGAAGCAAGCCAGGAATATCTACACTAACGAAGCCTAGCTGGTGAGAGGTTTATTTTGCAGATACAAAGCACTAACTGATCAGAACTTAGAGTGAACATGACAGAGAAGTCCAAGCTGGTTTTCAAGTGACATAATTACATCTTCTTAGAAGTCCTAGAGTATTAGGTACCCTCCTTAGACTCAGCACGTGGAACAATGACCACATTAAACTCTTTCTCAGCTGGCTTTTTGAAATATATTTTTAGCCTTCCTAGTCAGAGGGAAAACTTGGAAGGAGAGGGTAGAGCCTAACTTGCTGACTTGTAATCTCAGGAGTGAAAGAAAACATCAGTCTAACAGACCAAATTTGAGGTGATGTCACAACTTGAGGCCCAAGTAATTATTTTTACAAGTGCCTTGGACAGGCAGCACCGCTTACCTTTTGGAGGATATTCGGAGGGCAGAGCTCCCCAGGTGAGCTGATACAGCTTCAGTTTCCAGTACATGAGTTTAATTTTTTTAATGCAATCCCAAAACGCTTGTTAGCACAGATGCGCTTCTCAGTTCCATCCACCCACACTGAATATGCAGCAACTGCCAAAGCTGCACAGTACTTCTGTTTTAAAAATTCTCTAGCTAAAAATAAATCACAAAACTGTCAACCTCATTTCTCAGCAACCAATATGCTGTCAAGCCATTGTCCACAGCCATTTTCTTCTCTTGAACAAAGAAAGGTTTTCCTTTTTAAAATATTTATTTCATTTGACTAAAATATTCCTGTGATCTTGCCTCCTTTGAAATATAATTGTCTTAGAAAATAAACCAGCATTTCCTTTCCTCCAAGAAAAGCCAAGCTTTAGCATAAATACTTGCCCAAAAATTGCATGCTGTCTTGTTAACTTCAGAACCAGGGAAAAATCATAATGTGGATGCTTGTCAGGAGATCCCCAGAGTCTGACATGCAGCTGAGCCCTGGCTGAGGGAGTCTTAGTTGCCTTGCTCCTTCTCAGCCCTATGGGCTGATTCACTTTTGTGGGGAGCAGTGCAAACATGCACGTATGAAGTCAGAGAAACACATCCATCGCATTGAACTTAGTTACTGGCTGCTGTGCCACTTCCCGTTGGTGAAACCCAGACACTTCTAATTGGCTCTGCTGACCAAACAAGGGGGTCCATTCACCAGTGCTGCTTTGAACAGCTGCTAAATAACCAGGGTAATACAAACCCCAGCCTCAGCAGAAGGAGAATTCCTAGCCCAGTGCTGACAGCTTTGCAATTTCAGGCTGTGTCACTACATTTGCTTTTTCAAATCTACTAACAGCAGTGTTTAGCCCTCATGTGTTCAAGTCCAGTATTAAGACAAGAATGCACTCACTGAAATAGGATTTTCCAAAAGTGTTTTCTGGGTTATGGAAGAATTAATACAGCTTTGAAGGAAAAGAAACTACAGTAAAGACTGAGCAAGTTCAATACCCCTAGAAGTAATCAAAGCTACAAAAAAGTCAGTGTTTGACTCGCTGGTGTAGTGATAAAATCAGTTTTATTACAAAGAAGGACAGCTGTAAATGAATAGACAAAGATTATTCATAACTGAAGTGGACCTGGATTGAAAATGCTTATATGATTTAGTAGGTTTGTGATGGATACTATTCGGTAGGTCTGATTTTTGGACAGAATAATGAAAGAAAACTTTTAAAAGTAATTAATTGAAGAGAGGTAAGGCTAGCCAATACATTCAACTTGAAGGACTTTTATACAGCTAAAATACAAACATGCATTTTATGTACGTCCGCTACTATAGTGATAGTATCTACTGTAAAGTTAGGGATTGAGATTATTTTTTCTTTTTCAGAAGTAAAAATGCTCCTTGATTGTTAATATCAAAACTGTAGAACATTTAATGGAAGTATGATAGGAAAAAAAAGTCCTGCCTCTCAGATTTAGCAGAACACTTAAGAACGTCAAAAGCAAGTCAGCTAGCTGACAACTGGGATTCTTCAGGCAGGTAACAACCACCATACTGGGTCACTTACAGCCCAGCATCCTGCTGTTACCATTGCCAACAGAAGTTGACTGGGGAAAAGGTAATTATATTATTCCAGAATACTTTCCAAGCTTCCAACACGTTGCAGCCCAAGGTCTTTCTGAGCCAGAGCTGGCGTTGTTGTAGTTAAACCTCCTAACAGGCTTCCGTTATTTTGTCCGGTAGCTCTCTGAAGTAATGCAAACTAAATGCATCACACAATATCCCACTGCAATGTTATCAATAGCTCACCTGCATGTTGTAGAACAAAGAACAGGCTCTTGTTTTGAACACGACATCTGCTGGTTGCATTTGATGATCCTCAGTCTATACAGTGACAAATTCTGATCAATCACTACCCATTGGAGCTTCCCCTGCCACTTGTGACTTTTAATGTCCTTTATCTTACTCTACCTCAGCCACCTCTCTTCCAGGCTGAAGAGTTTGTCTTAGGCAGTCTGATATTGTTGTCTTTGGTCACCTTTAAACAGTCCTCCTCCGAGTTTTTTCTAGCTCTGCCATACACCCCTCCAGATAACCAGATCAGAATTACATGCAGTATTCAAACCATAGCTTTGTACAGTGGCAGAACTACATATTATTCTATTCCTAAGGCTCTGCTTTGTGGACTATAATTCTAAATGTTGCCACAATACTGTCTTATTACAGCTCAAAGATTTATTTCTATTGTTGTAGTAGTCAGCTCAGAGCTAAATACCTCATGTGTGAAGCTAGAAAACATTCCTGTGTACATGTTTACACTGAATCTTGTACCACTTCTTCAGCTAGCAACCTCCTGCAATTTTCCAGTCAGCTTTTGTCTCTACTGACCTGAATAACTTAATATTGCTACCAATCTTGCTATTTGCTTTCTTCCTCCTCACATCATTTGTCATAGTCTGATAGCTTTAATTAAAAACAGGTGAACTGAAGAAAAGTCAGGAAGTTGAGGAAAAGACATTTTCTTTATTACTATTTGATAACTGCTTCATTTCTAGCACCTTTTCAGTAAACAAAAACATTAATGTGTTCCAGCAAGTTATATACTATAATCAGTGCTTAGTACAGTGTATGATCTGGTTAAGTCATCAGATACTTCTATGGTGAGGAGCATTTTAATAAAAAAAAGACAAAAATGACTTTGCAAGGGAAGCTGCTGAACTAGAAGACTGGTTAAAGAAGGTATAATTGGCTCCAGAGAGAAATACTGCAGGAGATGGGAAACTTGAATGTGCCTGGATGCAAACAGAGCAGAAACATCCTGTAGATTATGGGTTTTTTCCTACTACTTTGTTTCCAGAGCAGTAAAGCAAAGCAAAGTACAACAGCATGGAAGTGAGTGACTTAATTCCCCAGAAACATTAGGCCAAATCTTTTAGTGAGGTTAAAGATCACCACTTCAAAAAACAGAAACTGCATGGAAAATGCTTTGATTAACCTTAAATTAGGCCAGCAAGGACAGAATCCGATCTACAGACAAATAAACACCATAATAGAGGCAGCTGCAGTTCCAGATTTATCTAATAATTTGTCAAAAGACAAATCCCCACAAAAGCCAAGATCTGTTGCCAATTTACATCGCTAACCTGAACGCTAACAGTTTGTTTTTCTATAACACTGCAAGCATTCCCTCCTTTTGCTGGGGAAGCATGGAAGAGGAAAGTAGTTGATTAGATTCTTCTAGGATCATAAAGGGTTTTGAGGCAATCCTAACTAAATGAAATCCTATTTTATTGAATTGGTACCACAAAACCTTTGATTCACCTGGAATTAGAAGAGACAGACCATGTAAGCTTGCCTTACTCTTATAATGTAGCTTTTCAAGACTGGATTATGCACAGTAACTTAAAAGCATGTTAAGATTAACAATGAGCAGGGAAGGGGCTAATGCTGCCTTTGCCCCCCTCAAAATGCAGATGCTTTAAAACCAAAATATACACAAGTGTTCTTTTGGACTGCTTCAGTGATGAAGTTCAACTGAGTGCTACTCCCCTGACTTTAACCAAATCTATTCCTCTTTTGTTCTTATTTTCATCTGTTGCTCAGAGGTTTTTGAATAGAAATGCAAAATGACACAGAAAGTACCTGCTGCCTTCTAAAACAGGTCCATCAACTAGAAAAAGCAGAAAAAAAAAATCATTTTGTCATTTACTTGCCACACAATTACTTGACTAATTTCTCCTGTTCAGAGGGTGAAACAACTCAATGTTGACACAGTCAGGGAATAAGACCCACTGCTAATTATTTAAAGATCCTTCCTCCCACTTAATACTGGCATAGCTGTCTGAGACATCTCTCCTGCTGCCAGTATTTGTGGTGGTACAACTAGGATGCTCAGAGGATTGGTCAGTATATTGTCAGCTGTTTTTAACTGAAGGCTACTCTAGCCTCTATTACTGCTGCTGCCTTCGGGTGCCACCTCCCTCAGTGCTTAATTTACTCTATTTACTATATATATTCTGAGGAAGGAAGGAAGAGGGAAAGGGCTGGAAATTCCCAGTGGGAGGTCTAACAGTACAGCTCACTCAGCAGTTCATTTCCTCTCCCTCTGTAAAGTACTGGTTAGTTCCTAAATTGCATCCATCTACAACATCAGTTTTTGTGCCTTTTACTGTAGATAGTAACAGCACATCACGAACTGGGAGGATGCATCAATAATACCTTGCCTTTTGTGGCACTGATAAAGAGTTTTTACATCTGCAGCAATGGTAGCAGTGACAAGTAGAAATGCAAACAAACTGCCATTCAAGTTGATACAAGCTATCATCGATACACGACATGCACAAACCAGACAAAAAAGTACAATTAAGTCGTGTAAATCAAAGATATCAAGCCACAACATAGCTCATAAGAGTACCTGCACCCCACAGGAAGAATGATATCTGTGTTTTGCCATCACCATCAATCAAAGAATGGGGACATTGATGAAAGGCAAGATGACTTAACCTAAACTAGAAAATCAGATCTCTGACAAAAGAACATTAGCTGCATTCAGTTTCACAGCAAGATTTTTGCCAGTTGTGCCACACAGCTTGCTTTGAAGGAGGTATGTAAAACTGCTTCTTAATTTTGGAGTGTTTTATGAAATGTAAATTTTGAACGGAGATTGAGACCAAAGTCTAACTGTGCCATCCAGAAGGGAACTTGCTTGCAACATCCCCCCATCTTCTGGTTTGAAAGGCCAAGAAAGGTCCCTTTATCTTGTTAAATTAAGATCTTCCCTCCCCAACACCCCCCACCCCCCCACTCAGAGTTCCACCTCATTTCTTCTTCCCGCTCCACAGAAAAACATTCCCAGTTGTTGCTGGTCTATATAGGTCCTAAGGACAGCTGACTGCTTGGATTACACAGGGCTATATTGTATCCCCTCAAGTACCAGCCACACTAAGTGCTTCCTTTGGGACCAGGGCTCACTAGTAGGCTGATACCAGCACACCAGGTGCTATCATGAAGTTGGATATTCCAAGACAACAGGCAGCCCTGCAAATGCTCCTGTCAAAATCATTCTCTCTCTGGAGCCTCTTACAGTACAAACTCATTCCAAATCAGATACTTGAGTAACCAAAAGCATGATGAACTTGTACTCAGTTCTGACTTAGCCTCTTAAAACAAAGGGGCAGAATGCTCTCTTCTGCCTTTTGTCCAGATACTGGAAACTAAAGCAGCTCTGGCTTTTAGTAGCTTGGGAGAAGATTTTTCATTTACATTTCTATTTACAGCAGTTACCTATAGCAATCCGGTATTTAAATGTTTTCAAAATAACTGTAACTCTCCTCAATGCAGTAGACAGCAGAACATTTATCACATTGCGTAGAGAAGCCCTTGCTGGAAGCAGTATCCATCTTGCCCTTACGGATACCTTTTTTTCCAGCACTACTGCAAGATAGTCAACTAGTGCCAGCTTCTTGAGATGCTACCAAACCCTGGCGGTTTAGGGCATTTCTCTAGTGGAATTCCATGCTGTTGTGACATGCTACTTAACCCTCAAATTTATTTGAAAAAGTACCCTTGATGTAAACTACAAGACATTCCCTAGCTCATGAATTGCTATTTGGAAAGCAACAGAGCATCCAGAAGCAGACACAATTAACTTTAGAGTGAAAGCTGCTGTACAATGTAGGCTTCAAATGGTCTTTCAGCTTAGAAAGACTTCATAGGATCAGAAGCTAATTAATATCTGAAAGTTATTTGAAGGGTCTTTAGAATGAATGTTTCCTGCTCATCTGCATCATTGCCAGAAACAGTTTTCCCATTGCTTTCAAGCTACTTTAAGCACTTAAAGCCAATATAACTACATGCTGCTTAGAAGTAACAACTTCCTGGACAGGTTATAAAACTGAGCAGATGACAAAACTGTCAAAAACAGTGAGGGAAGTGAGGCAAGGGAAGATGTTTATATGGAGATATTATTGCTTTGAGATCTAAGTCTCTTACAATCTAAAATAAACCATACAAGCATAACAATGTTAAATTTTTATAAAGCCTGCACGGTGCACGGTCAAACCCTGAAAAACTGAAACAAGAGCTGAAATTTAGAAACCTGGAAGCACCCAGTACATTTAAGATTCTCTGGCAAGGATGCTGAAGCTCCTGCATGAAGTATCAACAGAGATTCTGGGGCAAACACCTCTTAAGATCATGCTTTCGTCACAGATTGCCTGTGCTCCAAAAAAGGGAAAACCTCTGACGTACACACAAAGACCAAGTGAAGCACCCACAAACAGCACATAAAACAATGACTGAAATACAAAAGATGAGACTCTGGAGAATATCCAGCAGAGACCTGCACAGAGTATGATTTTTATTTTTTTTTTTAACTAAAAAGACCAGTCGATTAAACATGCAGGGTCACATCTCGGGTTCTGAAGCTGAAAAAGCTGAGTAATGGCAAACATCAAATTCTCATGTTCAAACACTAAACCAGAATCAACCCTTAAAAGGACTGACTAATCTAGGTTGGCGTATTCTTATTAGTAATGTCAAATATGACTGTTTAGTAAAACATCTATATTGAGAATTGGGTCCAATTAAAATGCAGCAGATAACCAATGTAAGAACTCAATTCCTAATTACTAGAGAAACTAGACTAACAGATTTATTCACAGAACTTAAGACTCTTTTGGCAGAAATATTGGTTGAATAAAGTTGGATAACTAATGGATTAAGTTCACACCTAGTTCAGCTTGAAGGACAGCCAGCTTTCTCCTTTAGCTGTCAGTCTTACCAACGCAATGACAGCAATGAAGAGCTGCTCTTCATGGGCACTGGGTGACAATCAGTTTTTCATTCAAGGCATAACATGTAGCATGGTAGAAAGCCATTAAGGCCAAGAACTCAGTGAGCACTGAAGTAAAATTCATATTAAAAAGACACACCCTTAAACCAGGCAAGAGGTGATTCTATTCTTAGAAACTTGGGGAAGTAACCTTTTTATGAACAGATACTGCCTTTGACTCTTTAAGCATCTGAGTTAACTCACTTGTAAATTTCAAATATTTTAAAAGGACAAATTTCAGGGGCTCACTTCAGATAGCAGCCTTGCTAAAGAGATACAATGCTAAGTGTCTGCATATAGCCTATCAGGTTTGTTTTTTTTTTTTTAAGTAATCCTAAACTGGATTCATCAAAGCCCTCCCCCAGGCACAAGACACAAAACCACTGAAGTATTTTGCTAAGGTTTTGAGGGTGTGGACTGACCATGTGCCTAAGTGAAGCCAGCAGACAGCTGCTGCCAGATTGGTGGTTGTTTCCCCTGCTCCCAGCTGCCTCCTTTGCTGCTTCCCACATGCTCACACCTGTGTTCACCTGACATGCAGTAAGGTGGGTCAGGAAACCAAGCCAGCACTGCAGAGTTTTCCCTCGGTTTAGCTCCCTGGCCTGGCTCACCACAGCGCTAGATGAGAACCAGTAGTGGTAAAGAAGGAGCACGGTGTTGATGGGGACAAGCTTCTCTTTTGACAAGTTTTCATCAGTTTAGCTTTATCATATTGTAATTCAGATGACCAGGATACAAACGGGCTATATCCTGTAAAATACTTCAAGATCAGGTTATTTCCTAGATCAATTTATAACCCTCTCCATCACAGAAAAAAATTAATGCAAGTATTCTTACTCTGAAAATTCCTGGTGAACCTTTTGGAAATTATGTATTGTGAATATTGTAGACAGATTATTTATAACAGACTTCATACTACCAGTACTACTACTGTTGGTCCCATTAAGGGGAAATCACATGAGACACAATAGATGTATGCTCTAGCAGCAGGACTGAAACTAAATGACGCACCCAATTAAAATATATGGAATCTAATGATATTACTTCTAAAGAAAGGGCAGGGCTTCCTCCATAATGACAGGTACAATATAATTATGGGGAAACCGACAATCTTGGCTTTGTTCTTAATAGATTACAGCAGCCACCTTCATGTAAGACAAATACATTAGATGCAGGTTGTTCCTTTAAACTGGGGAGGAAAAATATTCAGGTCTGGGTGTGGAGGTCTCAAACCAGTTTTATTGGGCACTTTGCCAATGTTATGAAAGCAGTATATCACGTAAGGGTGGTAGCCTACTCTCAAGGGAAAAATCAGCATGCGCAAAAAAAGATGCAACCTGGGCAGCAGAAAAGGGGAAGAATAACCAAGAGCACACTGGTACAGTACAGAAAAACACTGTGGTCTATATGAGCATTATTTACGTTTAGAGGGACATGGCACCCGCACGGGCTCAGACCACCAGAGCTCCACCTCTATAGAGGTTAGCATTATCTTGACAACTTGAATGGGGATATGTAGCCCTTACAACCATCATTAGAGACTTATGAAAAGAAACACTTCAAATAACTCCTTACCCTAATTCACAATTCACAAAGTGAGCCTTCTGCAGCTGTTGAGATTCATCTCCTGTTTTTGACTGGAGATCTGAGGTGGGGATCATTGTGGAGAGCACAGACCCTGGCAGACATGAATGCTAACTGCGCAGCTGTCTTCAGAGGCATGCTGCTGAAAGGACTCAGCATTCCTCCTCAGAGACCAGGCCTGAGATGCACAGTCATATTTTTTCAGATTTAAAATTGCATGAGTGCTAACATAGAGTTGAGAGTGAACACATGTCATCCAGTGATGTGCCTATTCTTTTACACAAGAGGCAGTCAGGAAACAGCAGCATGAGTATCTCATCACAACAAGTGAAGTTTTTCTAAATCTAGATAATTGCTCTCTGGAGGTTGAATTGTTCTCCAGACTTTTGACGAGATGCAACGATATTTCTCTAATTAGGATATGAATTCTAGCAAGATTTATTTCCAAACCCTCTAGCAGGTAACCATCCAGCCTGCTCAGATGTCTACAACTAAACAATAAGATCCACAATTTTTGCTGAAACACTTTGTTAGTAATTTAAGAAGAGAAAGAAAATATATCAGATTTCAGGCTTCTGCTGAGGCCCTACCTGTTTCATGGGTGACTACCTGTACTAGTGCTAACCATGCTGTACCCTTCACTAGCAGTAAATGCTTTTCCTTGCATGCATAAAATTCACAGCCTGCAGAACATTCTCAGTCAGGGCATGCTAATATTATGACTTGATACTACATGGGATATTTTTGTAGCACTTGATATCTAGAGTGCCTCACAGTTTTGATATTTTATTCTCTTGACAGTCCTACTGAGTAGGGTAAAATTTGTACTATGCAGAAGAAGGTCTAAAGCAAAGAAACAGTTGTTTGCTACCTATCAGACTGGAAGTTATGGCAGAGCAGGACTCAAGCTGGCGTTGATCAGCCATCCTTCCCTAAAGTGCAATGCTCAGAGCTTTTGTTACAAAATTCTTACCATATCTAACTAATGAGTAACGCTTTCTATACAAGGACATACAACACGTTGAAAACAGCTACTGTCTCAACTACTGATACTAGCTAAACAAAGTCTGCTATACTTCCTCACACTAATGAAGGAGGATTAAAATAAATAGCTTTAAGTTCAAGCATCAAAAAAGGGAAGAAAATCTGTCATAGGGCCAAGCACAACAGAAAGCATCTACAGTCAAACTTGGAAAAGAAAGCATGGTCCTGTGCAAATGGTGCTGCCTTTGTTGCTCTGCTAAAGACCTGTTGCATAAGCCATCTTGTGTACTAATGCCTCTCGCTTATCAGTACGATAAAACATTGTCTTCCTTTTATAAACTTACTATTCTACCAGCGGGGGAAAAGTAGCTAACTAAACAGCATTGGCTATTAGACTATAGTTTTCTTAACTGCAGGGATTTTTACTCATGATAATATATCATTTTTTTAATATTTAAACAAAGATGGTACCTTCATGGGGAGAAGCCATTTTCCTCAATTCCTGCATGTCTGCATTGTGGTATTAAAGCTGACATCCTTTGTCAGCAAAGGCAAGAAACTGGGGAACAAACTGTTTCACCAAGAACAGAGTCCCATAGGAAGACACTGTACTAACAGGGCAAGAAGGAAGAGGACCTATTTAAAGCAAAGAAAACATGAGGAAAAACCCAGGCAAATTAAGTTATGCAAACAACAGGAAGGATAAAAAGCACAGACGAAACAGAAGGTTGTGTACATTGAACAACACAGAAAGGAACTGCAGGGACAGAAAGTAGACTTAAAGCAAGGAAAAGCAGAACAGCAGCATATAATAGAAAATCCCCATAGTACAGGGTTGAATGTTACATAGCAAAGGAACAGAATAATAGAAAGACTAGACTAAGCTGCTCTGCTATGATTTTACCTGCCTCATTTTCAGACTGGATATGGCTCAAAGATACAGGCAGCTGAGTAAGAATGCTAAATGCTCATAGGAAAGGGAATAGTTCTTCCCAATTTGTCACCAGCACCAATTCCTAGATACTCAGTCCTGTTTCCCTTCAAGCTTCAGACAACCTCACTTCACATGGTATTCACCATGGAATGACACTTCTCAGCACACAGGATCATTATCTAATTTCTAAAAAGCATAACAGCAATCCCTGGAAGGGTAACCTTCAGTTTGGTGATATGAAGCACAGCTGTACCAGAGCAGTTTATTCTATATACTAAATCTGCTTTTCTATTAAACCAAGATGTTGCTTCTAGAATAGCTTTTATGGTTTCAAAAACTACAAGCTCACCTCCCTGTGGGCTCAGAGGGTGGAGCACAAGGGTAACTGTGTGATTAAGAGTATTTTAATCTTTCTTTAAGAGGAAATAATGGATGGGTGGATGTAACAAAGTCAGATGACAAGGCCTGAAACGCACATAAGATCTTAACTTTGTAACAAATTAGGAAAGTGCAGGGGAGAAAAAAAGGACAGGTACCACATACCAGAAGTCATGCATTTGCTTTTACATGCTAGTACACAAAACAGGAAGCCTGTCTTGGTTGTACTTTAAACAGATTTTCATATCTCCTTTCTAGTGGTCTGTTTTAGGACTGATTAATGTGTTTCTTTCAATGTGGCCTTTCACTGACTAGTATTAAAGCGAATGATGAGCAAATTCTATAAAAACACACATGTATTCCAATTCAGTGTAACAACTACCCCATGGCTGAGCAGTGACGGACACCCCAGTAGTGTCAGGTGATCTTTTTTGTTTTGTAATTACATACCTAAACCCTACACACCAGGTTGAGGATCTCTTTGCACAGATCCTGTCTCCCAGTCAACAACCCAACTGCATGAATGCTTACTGCAATTCACTTTTTTTGTTTCTGTTGCTAAACAGCCAAACACGGTATACTAAAGCCCTCTCTCTGTTGGTAATTCGCTGTAACTTCAGCCTCTTTATGGAAGCTTGATAGATAACATTCAGCAAGCACAGCACTTTGAGCTTCCATTTCAAGGCAAGTCACACACCACAAACACTAACCTTCTTTCAGACCTATTATCATGCCACAAGTGTTTTGAAGTACAAGCTAGAACCACAACAAACATGTTTCTCTAACAGCCTACAGGATGAGACAAAAAAAAAGCATGACCGAACATTTAGCCTGCAGACAGCTTTTCTGTGTTTGTTTATGCAAAAGTCTAAACATCTCCATAAAACAAGCAAGCATTATTGCCATTTTACAGATAAGAAGTACACAGAAGCACTAAGAAATTACTCTTAATTTAAGGGCTCACATTACGTAGCAGAAGTATCAGACTTAATGTCTTCTCATACACAAACGGTTGCCTGCATACTTACACATAAACAGGTCGGAAAACCTCTCTTACTGGCAGAGGAAGTTATCTAGGATAGAGCCCAAGAGAAACGAAAAAACTAAAAAGGGAGTTCAGCTCTTAAAGGCAAAGGCAAAATATTGGTTTTTATCTTTTATTTGCAAAAAATTTATTCCCTTAAATTTTAAGACAGCTACATCTTCCTTTTGCTCTGTGGATCTTGCCTGCTTTCATAAACCAGCAGTTACTTAAAACACTCTTCACTGTAGCTCAGTAATGTTGAAAAAACCCCCTCCACTTTTCCTAACATAAAAACCTTTTAGCAATGGATAAATTAGTTCAAAGCATTATAGCACCCTCTTGTGGTAGGCTGGAAAATCATGTTCTCCGTAAGCAGCTGCAATTGATCCTTTTATTTTCTTTCTTTAGAATCTACCCAGGCTCCTCAGCTAACGTGGTAGTTCTGCCCAGCATGAGGCTGTGCTCCTTCATACTCACCTGCTCCCCAGTGACAACGCAGTGCGTGTTTCAAAGCCTGCTTCCGTGCTCGAACATAACAAGGTGATCTTTGTGTGGAGAGGGGAAGGCTAAAGAAAGTGGAAAGGCTGTCTAAGAAGTTCCTTGTAGTCAAGTGCTGCTCTTGTTGAGGAACAAAATACTTACTGGCAAAGCCTCACACATATCAGCTGCGGCGTAGTTCTGTAACAGCTGATGCACAACAGAAAACATGCTAATAATCAGCACCTGGGGAAACCATTCCCCCATGTGTAAAGCAGGAAAACTAGCACAGCTCACCTGAGTCTGAACAGCCTATAATTAAGCTACCTTAAGGCACTCCAGTTTCCATAGCCCACAATGCAAGTGAGTAAAGACATCCACCTGTGGCTGAGCAGGCACTGAGAGGCCAGCTACGCGTTATTCTAGAGCTAGGCTGCACCTATAAGCAGTTATATGCTTTGCAAACAACTCCTAAAATGAGAAAAACATTTTATTTAGCAGAAACACTAACAAGGCACACAAAAAAAAGTCATTGCACAAGCTTCTGTGTTGATGGAAAGACACATACGAAGCACCTTATTCAAATTTAGCTTAACCATTTGACAAAAAATGGATGGAAGCTATACAAACTTGCATCAAAATAAGAAAAAATTAGAAAGTCTGTATAAGACTACAGACAAGCTTAACTTTGACAGACTTAAGCCTGTGGTCTATTTCAACTTCTCAAAGCATATATGTACTTCCAACTAGGTGCCAAAGTGCAGGAAATATCATGCAATTAAATGACTGATTTAGAGGGCAGTCCCCTCTTTAAACATTTGACCCCTAAAGAAATTAAATATATTTGATTATGACAACCTAAAACCAGGAAAAAAACCAACCAACCAAAACAAAAAAAACAATCCGGCAAAGCAGATTTAGTACTGTTATGACAAAACAAGAACTAAACCTGCTAGCCTTCTGTTTCACAGGATAGCTGTAGCAGGCTACTCAAATCATCATTTAAGCATCTACTGATTTTGCACATCAATCCTAATCCATCTAACGCACCCCTCGAAAAAACTGAGAAGTTGGCTAGTTGTTTTATAGTTCATATCACTGAAATGTATTAGATTACTCAAAAAAATAAGATGTGTGTTTTCTAACATGAAAAATCAGCTCCTTCCTCATAGCTATGCTGCAAATCTTAATATCCACAGTTTGAGATCTTGAAGAAAAAAAACTAAATATAATTTGAAATACTAGCACTGCAAGACAGTATATACCATTTTCCTATTTATTCTAAGGATCTTCTCTAGACAAAGCCTTTTTAATCTGATAAAGTACCTCTGCTTTCTCTGTTTACCCTTGGAATTTAAAAAAAAAAAGGCATAAATCAAAATTAAGTAAACCCAACAAATATCCTGAAAAACATGCATACAATTTATGACTGGAAAAGTATTTTGCTGTGCTCTACTGGGCACATGTTTCACACTGATATCAACTGCAAAAGCAGTGTTCATCCTTGCCCAAGCTGTATACGTCTCCTGGCCTCAAAAAACAGAAGACAAAACCTACAGAAACCCCACTCATCTTCCCAGTCAGGAGAACGCTCAAGAATTCTCCAGGGCCTGCAGAGACTGGCTCTCGTTATTTATCTATGTTACTGCCATCAATTATAAAGCTCATCGTGCCTTAATTGACGCCAATCCAGTCAGTAAAAAAAAGCAGGTTTGAAAACAAACCAGAATCGAGTGATATCACCACAAAAGGATCAAAGAAACAAATTTCAGAGCATCTGCCCAAGGTCTTGCCTGTACCACAGCCTTCATGCTTTGATCAAGGTGCCATTCTAAGAGTTATTTTACCGAGACTCAACTCTATTAATACCAACAATATTCTAAAGAGCACATGTAGGACATTCAGCAATTTAAAGTTTGAAAAACTTGCTATTTTAACTTTAGTATATTAATTCTGAGCCCAAGTGCTGCCAACTATTAGACTGAAAGTGTTTATTTGCTGGTTTGTAGATGAAAAGATGAAAAAACTTATAGGAGAAAAGGAACCACAGATCAGCTTCAGACAAATGACGCTTTTTTTCCTTTCACTTGTACTGAAGTGAGCAGCAGATGTAAAGAAAGCTTTGCAACTAAAATCTGTGTTCTAAGAAAAAACTGCATTAAACACAAACAGCGAGTAAAATCCATGCTTACGCAATCCAGCTCCGGCCAGTGTAAGCTTGAGATCTGGTGGACCCAGTGACTTAATGGAGGAAAGAAGTTATGCTAACTATTTCAAAAGATCTTCAGGTTATTTAGATATCTGAGAGTCCATTTCACTCTTCCTAGATGACATAACTTGTGTCAATTTTTTAAAAGTTTGCATAAACAGACTTTTTTATTGCTAAACAGTCACCATAGTTTCATTAATTACCAAGTTCTGACATATTATATTGCTGGACCAGAAATCACACTTTCAAATTATTTCTTTTAAAATCCCTTCAAGCTTGTCTACATAATTTTTCCAGTTTTCTTCTATTATTAAGTAAATTTCAGAGATATTAGTATAGCTGTACTTTGCCCCTACTTCTGCTCTTGGCTTTTCCAAGCAGCAACACAAAATTGATATTCTCATCAGTTGCACAGCCTCCCACAGGTTTTTGAATAGCAGCAGTAAAACTGAACAGTCTTGTTAACTCCATAACACTGCTGGTTAACAAAATGAACCCTGAGCAGCAAAGGCTTTAAAAGAATCTTGAGAAACTGAGTTGACCCTGTAAACTAAAAAAGCCCTCATTATAGTAATTAACACTCCAGCTTGGGTTTGAAGGGTTATCTTGACAATCCAGGGGCTATAAAATTAGAATGTACAAATGTTTTTTTGTTTTTTGTCTAGAAAACAGATCCATGCTCTGTAAACACCTTATAGACCCTTGATGTTTAAGGTAAATGTAGGAGGTAATACTGGTCTACTTGGATATGACAATATTTAAACAGGCTTCTAGGCTAAGCCATGTTGGAGTGTAGACAGATTTGTGATGAGGAAGTGTTTCTTCACTTTGCAATTCCTGAATGTTTTGGTGTGTCTACTGTGCAGGCACACTACTCTCCACAGTCAACTTTTCCAAAAAGCATGGGAACACAGAACCTGAAAAAGAGGAACACTTCATAACCTATGCTACATACTGCCACCATAACAGCCAATACTGGTATTTCTTTTGACCAGAAGCAAGACTGACACCTGTTTCAAAATTAGCCGTGGTGCTGAGCACACTTAACCTGCAACAAAAGTGATTATTGGTATCTTATGCCAACCCATTGTAAATCCCACATAGGAACTCTAAAGAGTGTATACATGTCTTCACTATTCAGTTGTACCTGATTCTACCTCTGGTAAGAAAGGAGGAGGAGATCTTGTTCATGGGTTTTTCCTTCCCAAAAGAGTCCTGTAAATTAGCATTTGATTGTGCACCAGGAGCTTGGAACTCCTCATCTTTTTGTGCCTGGTATCAGTTATCGGTTATGTCAGCCCTGAATTGGTCAGGCAGTTGGACTAGAAGATTGTTGTCGCTCCCTTCAAACTGAAATGGTCTATTCTATTCTATGTGGGGAAACTCCCCAGCCGATATGCTGCCCATCATTACAGGGACATCAGTGATTAATCAACTTCAAACTTACCATACATCAGTTTAGAAGGCCCACCTATGTCATTCAACAATTATCACATATACCCAAGACTGTATTTTAAAACATTATCTCCAAAGCTGAACAGTCAAAATAAAATCTCCAGTATATTGAAATGCACTATTACAGAGAAGCTGCAAGGTCTTATTTTACCCTTTTCTCTTTTTCCACTCCTTATTCCCGTTCTTTCCTCTCCAGCATTATCTGTCTTTCTGGAGATACTCTTCTCCATAGTTGCCCATTCTACATGTCTTAGTTGAGATGACAACAAATAGGAACAGCAGAAACATGCTTGGTGCTTTGCTGTTGGGATTATTGTAGCAGAAATGAAGGAGAAATAGACTGGCAGGTCCAGAGGGTGACAAATCCAGAATGTTCTCATCCTCCGATCCTTGAATTTACTTCCTAATATGACCCCACCAGCAGCAGGAAATGCCATATATAGCTTGTAACAAGAAGCTACTTCAGTTTCACTTTAGTATTAAGTAACAACAACAAAACCCACCAAACAAAGCAGGAAAGAGTCCAAAATCCAAATCAGTAACATTATGAAAATAAAGGATGAGAAGATGTAGAAGTGTCCAAGAGAAAAGGAGTTTTCCTTCACTGAAGAGCTACTTTTCTTACATAATTGTAGTTCCAATTCTCACATCACTTTTGTCATAGAATACTTGCAAAACAACATAAGTCAAGCTCCAAGTTTATTAACACGTGATTATTTTTAATGGAAGTATCCCAGTAAGATTAAGATCCTAAGGACAATATTTGGGGGAGAAGGGCAGAAGAGGAAAGGAATGTCTTGAAAAAGTTCAGTCTTAAAAGAAATATGTTTAAATACCTTTAAAGAGTATTAGAAGATTGAAATACAACCAATTCAATTCTTAGTGCAGTATTTCTGTGCATCTTTGTCAACTCCATCAAAAAAGGCAAACCTGTTTTGGGACTGTTTTTTGAAATTCTGTGCTGATTTACCTGATACTGAAAGCCACCTATTAAAAAGTTAATTTATACACAGTTGCAGATAAGCAATCGTACTGGGAGATACGCATGTCTTTACAGAAAGCCCGCAAAGCACATGAAACTTCCTAAGCAGATATGGGTAATATAACTAAGCTTTGTTGTTGTGGTTTACAGTCTTACCAACAGGAAGCCTCAATGGTTTTGTAACTGTCACTTATTCTAGAGAGAATAATCTCTATGAATAATACCAAGATCAGCCTTTAAAATAAAGTATTTCACAACCACAAAAGCAGAGAAATGTCAGGGATGATGCAGTAACAGTGAGAGAACCATTAATTGGGACCCAAAAAGTCAACTGTGTTACCCCACTCAGTGCAAGTTTTTGTTTCTTTCCTGCTGTATTGAGGAAAACAGAAACCGCTGCTGGTCCTAACAACTAAGAGAAATATTTCTTTACCAGCAAATACTCTTCTGAATGCTGTTAAGAAGGAATTTACATGCCTAATTTGCAGTAGGCATACAGGAAAGCCAGTCAAGGGCCATTTGCACTACACCTACGAAGCTTTGCATCATTCATAATAATTACACGTTGAAAGAACCACTAACCGTTTGGCAAGCAGTGATTTAGATATCAGATTCTGAAACAGTTATAACAGAAGTGAGGCTTTAGTCTGTGGTCATCCATCCTAGGCTTTTTGAAATACAACCAGGTGAAAATGAACTTGGCAAGTCATTAAACAAAACCTAACTGTATTACTTTTAATAACTTTCACATGCATCCCTACTGGAATAAGTATAAACTGCTGTTTCTTGCTTCATATTAATTGGATTTTAACATAGTTTCTTATGAGTGTGAACTAGTCAGCTGTCAGCAATATTTAGAAGACAGTTTATGGATGGTAAGTATACTGGAAACATTAAGTTGTGACAACTAAGGAAAATGAGCTAGAATAAATCATGCTAACGACCATCTAGCTTTATCTATAAAACAAAGAACTAAAAAGTATGATTAGACTTCAGCAAGGACTGGCCTGCTTGAAGAGCAAACAAACATGACATATGCTGAAGTGAGTGGGTCACAGAACAGGACACTTCTCCTGAACACCAGTATGATCTGTCCTAGAATCTGTAATCAGTACCAGCCATAAAATATTCCTGAAGCCAACCCTGCTACAGCATCTCTAGGAGACAGTCGAACTATTTTCCAACTCTAGTTATGTGAGCTGACAGTCCCGCTAGATTAAAAAAGATGATTTAAGCCATTTGTGACAATTTGCTTTTGTGTCCAATAGATTACATGTTCACTTTCCACCGATTTATTCACTTGGCTGTGTCCCTATTTCCAAAAAAAATTCCCACAAATTTCTTTCGCAAAACATTGCACTCGCAAGCAATGGCAAGTTTGTGAAATATTGCTAGAACAACTTGTACCACACCATCTGCTACATGTGGAGAACTGAGAATCAGAGATCTGTCTGGGCTTTGAAATTTGATTTTTAAGTTAGTTCTGACTAACATGTTTTGAAGTAACTTCATTTTGGTCTTACCTCCTTCAGACTATGTTCCCCATCTATGTGAAAAGCACACAGGAAATACACATATGCCAGGAATTATAACGGATCGGTAGTCTGTGTTATATTGTCCCTTCCATCGAGCTGGTGGAGTCCTCTCATTTGTGAAATACAGCGTGCAAAAATCCCAACATAAGACACGGTATAAAATGAGTATTGAATGCAACTGAATCTGCACAAATAATTTAGATACATGAAGAATGATGCAACAGGGAACACGCCTATAATTTCATGTTCTACAGGAGGTGTTCCTCTAGACGCTTAGCTGAACCATCCTTTATTCCCCAAATAATTAGTTGAGAGTTATTTATACATTACGGTCCCACAAGATTTCTGATTTCCAGTACAAAGCGTGAGGCACTGAATACAGTGATTATATTCCATCTGCACAGGGCATTTACTGACAGGAAAGTCTGCGGGCAAGTAGCTCTGGCCCGAGCTCGCTGCACTTCACTGGGATGAAAAATAAAGGACAGTTTAGGCAGCCCACAAAGTACAGTTGTTAAACTGACCCTATTTTCTCTCCTTCTTTCCATTTTCCTGCAGCCAGCCCTTCAGTTTCACTGAATTTCAAAGGGATAGTGTTATTTATGCTTCTTCCTATTTTAGGACATTTTTATCATGTGGCATAGCACTCTAACTGCCTTAGGGGAGCTTTAATGATAATTTTATTTTTAAAAGTATAGGCTTATCTTGCCTGACCTTGATGCACACAGTAAAAGGTTGCTATACTCCTCCTCTAGAAAACAAAACAGGGAACAAATGTCCTGCGCCTGCTGGATCAAAAGCTCAAGCGTGGCAGAGCCTTCTGCAACCCCAAAATATATCACCAAGGCAACTGTAGCAGGATTGCAAACAGGTATTGCAAAGGCTTCCTCACCAGGATTTAAATAATCTGATTTTCCTGCAGTATATTTTCTACAACACTCAGCAAGTCTTTTTGGAGATGAAAAGCATGCTAACACCATTCCACAGAATATCTTGGTACAGTAGGCAGTTATCACTGCTCTTCAGAAAGAAAATTAGAGCATGTCACTGTTCAAAGGTCATACGAGGAGCCGAGCAGAGCCTATGCAACTTGGAAGTTGTTGGTTGTCGCCAGTTGTACCCCTTCCCTCAAACAAACTATTGAAACGATAAGGAGATAACCTGCTTCCCTGTTCTCTCCCCTGTTCCTTCTCTGAAAGGGAAAGCAATCTCAGTCTGTAATGGCAACAAGTACTACTTATCTTTTCTGGTTGCACTGAACTGTTAAGAATTTGATCGTAACTACCATTCACTACAGCTTCTCCCTCCTGAGTTGTTGGCCCTGTGGTACTAGTGAATTCTCAGGCAGTGTACACGGGCACACCAGTGTTTGAATAATCCTTCTGTTTACACCCTTCCTTTCTCGTACATTACTAGCAACCAACGTGCTTGATGATCCATTGCTTGCTTTTATAAATCACAGATTACAAGCTAGGAATGCTTGCAATGGGGCACTCTGAATTGCAAAAGGCTGCAAAATCCACAACTATCTTTTGCACCTTGGAGAACACTGCTCCACAGCTAACAAATCACAACAGTATATCAGCTTGCTTAGGACTTTTCTGCTCAATTATACAGCAGCGCTCACAGAATTCAATACTATGATCACCTGAAGGCCCTGGGAGTGCAGTTCTCTGTTCTCATGACTGAAGAGCAGGAACAATAGTTCTTTCCATAAAGCAGAAAACTTCTTCAAAATCCTTGCTTCTTCCAAATATACATCCTGAAGTAGGTAGTGTCTGTATGCCTGTAAATGCTTCTCCTACACAACTGTAAGGCAGCAAACATGCTTGGGACAAACAGGTTCACTCAATCACTTGATTTTTCAAGGGCAATTACTACTCAAATTAGTTGTGTAAAAATGTTCTTGTCTCAGGTTTTTGGTAGCCTAGCATAAGAGATTTTACACTTTATTGATTTGACACAACCTGTTCTTCAAAATCCTGTAGCAAAATAGGTCTGAGGCTGAAAACATTGTTTACTTCCATCCTTTTAATCAACAATCCAGAAGAAGCAACCCCTCAAAATGAACTTTGGCAAAAGTATTTAGTACCTTGCTCCTGGCACAGTATAGTATGAAACCTGCCAACATGAGCTGAGGCAGAGATTTATACCTGTAAGGGTCTAGCACCACTCAACAGGTTGTCTTCCTCACACTAATGAATACATCACGGAAAGCCAAGAAGGGTAGATAATCCTGGCTCATCCAAGCACTCAGTCCAAGAGTGCTAGCCCATAATCCTGTGCTTTTTCCATCACTTTTCAAACACTGTGAATACTTACCCTGAAGACAAGATGGAAGGGTCAGGTTGAGAAAGAAATGACTAGAAAAAAGAAATGTGGATCAAGTAGTAGTACCAGCAGCCACAGCAAAAGCAGGGTAGCACTTAAAGAAAGCTAGCAGAAAGCCAGGTTAAGTAAAACAAGAGAACAAGGTCAGCGAATGAAAAATAAGAATAGAGGTTGAGAGAAGAAAAAATCCCTCAGACAAGGGGCATCAGGATCACAAGAACACAATTTCTCTGAGAAAGCAAGTGAACTCCTGATTCAGGAGCATGACAAAAATCTTCAGTTATTGCCCAAGACTATCATTTAAACAGATACCCAACTTTGACTAGTATCTGCTATGGATTATTAATAATGAGGTGTTCACTCATTTCTAGCAAAATGTGCATAGACTTGGGGAACAATTTAACACGGCTGAGGTATTCACCAAGATGGAATGGGAGTTTGAAGCCTGCCTTGGGTTGCCAAAAAACCCCACCCCTTTTACATAATCTAGAAGAATAAAAAGCTGTATCTTATTTTCAATTTTCCGTTACAGACTGCAAAAAAAAATAACAGAAGCAACAAAAACGTAAGTAAAATGATATTCATTAACTTCGCATTGAAGCAGATAACCTAAGCAATATAAGTAGTAATTACTTTAAAAGGCACAATTCCTCTTATCACAGAGAAATGCTCTTTTTATATGCCACTGAACAGTTTTATTCAGAGTGTGTTGGCTTTCCAGGCTCATTCTTGTTTCTGTGTCTAGGGAAGACAGAGCAGAAGGGCTGGCAGAGCACATAATTTGTCTATTTGGCATGTATGCATGCTTCGGGAAGCTTTTTATCTCCATTTCCTTGCCGCTACTTGTAAATAATTCTGCCTACCTTCTACCTTTAAAATTTAGTAGGGCAGAGGGAGGAGCTAGAAGGACTTGTTCAGAACGCTGAACTAAAATACCACTAAAACAGGCAGCAATAAATTAAAAGATGTGCTTGAGTCAGTCTCAGCTTTGTTATTTTGAAGTAACTACATGTCCCCACGTGCTGTACCGGACTTCCCACAAACGTCCTTTCTGTCCTTGCTTTGTAAGAGCAAGAACCAAACAGTCATCCTGGTACCGAGGTGCTGAAAGACAGACAGTTTGTCATTAGCAGGAGTGCTCTTGCCTGCTAAGTCACACTTAGCAATCTATGCAGTAATTTTGCTCTGCTGCTAAAGACATGGACTTCAGCATACTGAAAGAAGTGGGGTATGTGCCTAACTTCTGAGATCTGCTCTTAACATCGTAGATTTACAGTATTAGTCTATTTTATAGTCACGTTTCTGCCAAAGTGCCTTTTAAAGCACAAAAATACAAAGACAACAAAGTAAAATATGAAGTTGATGATACCATCGTTGAAAGATGCAATAGAATTGTAATCCTTAGTTTTAATTTTAGTAATAGCGGGGTCAGGTGCTTCAGCAAGCACAAAGTTCTGTTTTGGTTTTAAAGTTGATTCTGCTCCCCGAACTCAAAAGCTGTGAGAACACTGAGATTTTAAGAACCAGATTTAGTGCTGCGTTCTTGTTTTGATAGATACTTATGTGTCAGCAGTCACAGCAGATGATATTTACATTTAGACTGCTGGTTGCATGTTCCTTAATCTTTTTGCCTATGCTCGTTCTATTGAGCAAAAGAAAATACATATTGTCAGAAGCAGCCTTGCTCTATAAGCACTGACATCTCCCTCCACCAAAAGCCAAACCAGCTGGGCTCTCCATAGCAGATTCGGTTCTTTAGGATTAGAGATAGATCCAGGCATCTATTCTCAACATGCTTGTCAATGTAGACAGGTTTCAGCCAATCATACCTTCCAAAACTTGCACGTTATATTAAGATGTTGCCAAATAGATATAATAAATTAAAAAACATAGTTGCAAAGGGGGATTTGAAGTTGTGGGCTCCTCCTAAGACAGACTACAGAAACTAATCGTGTTGCATTAAACGTTTCCGGTATCAGTTTACAGCAGTAAGAATAGCAGTGGACAGGCAAAAACTTCAACTGAGAATCAGATGGCAGCTCATATACCCCCCATCAAAACAAAGCCGTTTGCTCCGTCAGGAGCTATACAGCTAGAGACTTGTAGATCTAGAAGGGCAGGTTATAAACGCTCAGTAAAGACAAAGCGCACGTAACGTTTACCTTTGTAAACATAAGCAGAGCTAGGAACCGCTGCCGTGACAGCTACCAAGCACCGCAAGTTTGGATTCCCGGCGATGCCACCTCGCTCGGGCGGGGGGCGGCGGGCAGTCGCCGTCCCCAAGCTCCGGGGTAAGTTTCTCCGGCCCCGAGCTCGCTGCCAGGCTCCGGGCCGAGGCCAGGGCAAGCATCCCCCGGGACGTGGCGGCGGGGACTGCCCCGCTCTCCCCTCTCCTTCCCCAGTTAAACCAACGACAACAAAAGGAGGAGGAGAGGCAGAGCGGACTTGCCCCTTCCCCCCGAGCCCCCAACCCCGACCCTCCGGCAGGCGCCACGGCCGCCCCCCTCCCCCCCCCCGCCGGCCCGGCCCCTCACCGTGCTGGGTGAAGATATTGAAGCCTCCCTCGGCGGTGCGGCCGGCCGCCTCCCGCCGGCGTCCCGCCGGCCTGGCCGCGCTGCTCCCCCGCAGCCCCCGCGGCTGCTGCTGCTGCTGCTGAGGCGGCGGCTGGTGCTGGAGCCCGGCGCCCGCCTCCCCGACGCGGCCCACCTGCTGCCCCATCGCCGCGCTGCCGGCCGCGGCCCGCGCTCACATACCGCCGCTCCCTGGCCCGGCAGGCGGCCCTCCCGCTCCTCCTCCTCCCCGCGGCCCGGCCCGGCCCGGCCTGGCGGCTCCCGCCGCCCCCGCGGCGCTCCGGCCTGGGACTCACGGACTCGCCCCCTCAGCCCCCGCCGCCATCTTAAACCACAGAGCGCCGGGAGAGAGGGGACGGAGCGGCTCCCGCAGCCACCTCCGGTCCTCCCAGGGAGGCCGCCCACCCCGCCCCCGGCACGGTCACACGGGCAGCGTGGGCATGGCGGGCCGGGCACCCCACGGGGCAACGCGGCCGGCCGTGCGCTGAGGGGCCAGGCCCGAGTTACCGGCCGGATTGCGCCTGCGGAGGGTCCTCCCGCCGTGGCCGCGGCTTGAGGCCAAGCGTGGGGACCCAGGTGATGGCCATGGCCCCAACATGGCAGACCTGCACCTCCGCCCCACGACACGCGCTCCTGTGGGCTAAAGCCAGGCTGGTTCGCCTGCAGACCCAGGAGGGTGTGAGGTGTGAAGCCGGGGCCATGTACCCGGCTGCAGAAGGGAGCCGTGGTGGGCCTGTCCCAAGTGGCATGCATCGCCTCCTCCTCGTGGCTTCCTGGGCCACGGGTGGGCTGCCCGAGTGGGCTCCCACCAGGATCTGCCTTCCTCCACCTCTTGCTCTCCTGGCCGAGGGTGTGGAGGAAGGCATGGCTGTGTGAATAACATCAGGCGTGTTGGTGGCACCTAGTTGGCAGCAGCACCTTGTCATCGGTTGGCTGAACATACGCTCTCTTCTGTAACTAATTGGTAACCTGTCTTGTTTCAGCTTCTGCAATATTAGCATAAGGCTCTCCAAAGCAGAAGGGAGGATGTTTCATCCTGAAAGATATCGATGCTTCTTGTAGTTTAGAGGACCTAGGCACTTGGTTTGCTCTCCAAGCTAGCTTGTATTTCAGCAATGCTGTGGCAATGTTCCCTCATCGTGGGTGAGCCACAATGCAGCTCATCTCAGATGTGACAATGACAAATCGGCTTGGTGACGCTCAGCTAGCCAGCTTCCAAGGAGCCACAGCAACCTGTGGCTGGACCAACCTCTGTGTGGCTGTCCTGGGGTGGGAAGGTGAGGAGGAGGAGCTCCTCTCTGACCTCCATTGAAGTCAGCTTTCTTGCATGGAATTCCTAGCAACAGGAATTCTAAGATATTCTACCTTCCTGGGGCCATGAGGTGCTACCAAAATGCTATCCATACTGTCACAGGTGCTTAAACAGTGCCATGCTGCAATAATAATTCTGCCTAAAATAGGAGTGGCTCATCCAGCTGAGGTGGTGTGTACTCTGACACAGGCCGGTGTAAATAGGAGTAAGGAGCATGTGAAGCCAGAAATGCCTTAAGTCATCAAATTAATGGACTAAGTACATTGGGGAGATCAGGAATGACAGACAGACTTGCTAATAACACAACAAAACAGTTCTCAAAATAGCACTGGGAACATCTGGGGTAGCACAGGGTACACAATGCCAAGTCCGGGACCTTGTACGGGCACGGTTATGTGTCTGTGAGCAGAGGGTGTCTTTACAGGATGGACACTCTTGGGCAGCACTGGGCCCCATGGGTAAACCCTCCACTGGGGATATATCCTGGTCTCATTCCAGCTAGAATTTGCAGGGTTTGGCATTTATAAATGGTTTGCCTTGTAGACAAAATATATGTTCTCTGGAGACTGTAGAGAGACAACAAACACAGAACTCCCTCATGCCATTTGCAGTTGCCATGCAGGATAGAACTACTCTTTAAAAATCAACAGAAATAGTCGTCTTCTTTCCTAATGCCTTTTGCTTGCTGATCCTAAAGAGCTATCCAGAGGAAGGCCATTACCATTTTAAAAGAAGATGTCAATGTCAAGAGACTCTTACACATAAGTGCACGGGGGAGAATTGCATTTAAACACTGTTCTTATTTCTCAGATCTCATGAAATCCCACATTCTCCATACCAGCAGCTTGCGCACATCTAGCAGCTCGTTGTGGGTTATGTTAATGTCCAACTGCACAGAACTTGTCTGACACACAGAAACGTGTTAACTGGGGATGGAGTCAGGCAGGAGCTTTCTAAAAAGGCCTGTTGCAAGGTGAAGAGGACTGCAGCATGGTTACCGTTTGCTGTCATATAATAATATTTTAAGATCATTCTGTACCCTATTAAAAAAGCTTCAAAACCAGTGCCCCAGCCATTTTTGGTTGTGGACAGTGTACTAAACAAGCCCTACCCTCAGGCTGTACTCCACTTGGTCCTTGCAACAACGTTGTTTATATGGTATCATATAAACAGGGGATGCAGAGCCCTGGCTGGTGACCACGCTTCTAGAGTGCCTCCTAGAAGAGCAATGGGGATTTAAACAAGAAACTCCCCAAACTGAAAATAACTCTATGCTAATGAGTCACCAATGACACTGAGCCACACTGTCCCTTACTGTTAAAACAGGGACTAATAAGTATTTACTCCACAGAGTGTCCTGTTCATTAACCATACAAAGGTTACAAAGTGCTTTGAAGAGGTAAAATCTGTATCAATGCTACCTATTATTACCAGCTGTGATGTTATCAGCCTCACGTAGTATCAGGAATAGGTTGTTTCTCAGAAGGTAATTTCTTTTAAAGAGGTCTGGCACCGTGCAATGATGAGGCAATAGCAACAGTTACTGTCCTCCTGGTGATTTTGGGCCTCCAGTCAATCTGCCATCTCATGAGCTGTTGCAGTCAGGGATAAAAAGGACCAAGGAACAACGGCAGCATTGAGGTTACAGTAATGTGCCTGACAAGAAATGGATATTTCTAGAATCACTTCTGAACTGACTTTAAATATTCACTGTATATCCATTTCTTGAAGTTTCCTCTAAGCACTGACAATGCATTGCTCTGCATCCACAGTGTGCTCCAAAAACCATGCAATCAAGTAAGTGCTGGCTGAGCAGGCTTACGTGCTCAGCACTACATGTCATGAGCGTGCTACTGTCATCTGCCTGAAGTACGGGTTCTGTGCCAGAAGCAGCCTGTGGACAAATTGGAGACTCCTGAGCCTAAGTAAGTGTTGAGTCAACTGGGCAGTTTCTCTTTGTAACTTAGGAAAAATTAACTAGCAGTACTCTATTGGTGGCTTGAAAATTAATTCTAGGAGTAACCTTTGCTCTTCTTCCAGCTCATATACCTTCTGTGTATCAAAGCTACACAGAGAAACAGATTTGTCTTAAACATTTGGCTGGTATTTAGGACACAGATAGTATTAGTTAAGGTATTTGTTAAGAAAAACATGCCTGAGTTCTCAAGAGCAACGGATACGTGTGCATAACATGTCAGGATTTTTATACTTCTATTGCAATACCAGAACAAGTTGTGGAGCTCGGGACAGCTGTAATTCACCTGGGATGTCTCCAAAGGCAATCTGTAATGTCCACTAGATGGCCCGTGGCATTACTGCTCTGCATCCCTGTAACACCCCAGACTTCACCTGCATGAAAACCAGGCAGCCATCTCTGAGCCTTAATGGAGGGGTTCTGGGGAAAGACATTAAAAAAAAAAAAGATTTAAAAATCTGATAAAGGCTTTGTGACACAAGGTTAGTTACTCTGCAATAAACATTAAAAGCTTGTGCTGAGCCATTTTAAAGGAGAACATGCAACACGTACAAGCACTCACCCTTTCACTCAGACTGACAGCTCTTAAAATGTACTGTCTGCACAGATCTTCCATGGCACAATAGGTAGTGTTTCACTGGTGTCTTAAAAGTTATTTCGAATCATTACTATGATTTAAATTAGAATTTACGTACAGCGCATGCAAGATAGCTTGGGGCACTCACATGCCTTTTCAATGAGAGTCTAGGAACATAAAAGCTTTCTGGGGAAGTATGGTTTTCTAGCAGATTTTTCCCAGCAGCACAGAAGAGTTCACATGCAGCCCTTGACAGATGAAATTTCCTCTGTTAATAACTGTTCTTCCTTCCACCATAGCTAAAATAAAGACTCCACACACACACCCTCCCGCAAACACAGATTGGGGTTCCTCACTGCGACCAACCTTTTATCTCTTTGATGCTGCTTCAGCATTATCCTCACTCAAACCACTCTTCTGACACTGCCAGCTACTAGTCTAACCATTGACACCTACCAGGAGAGTGAGCAAACAAAGGGCTCTGTGCAGAGGGAGGAAAGGGCCCAGATGTACGTTGTTGTAGTAGAAACACCACAAAGGAATTAAGGGGTGCTCCTCTAAGAAGGTGACACAGATGACAGCCCAGCGGAAGTACCTCTACCCCAATGCACGCAGCACGGGCAATAAACAGGAGGAGCTAGAAGTCATTGTACATCAGGAAAACTATGATATAGTTGCCATCACAGCAACACAGCGGGATGACTCACACAACTGGAGTGCTGCAATGGATGGTTATAAACTCTTCAGGAGGGATAGGCAAGGCAGGAGAGGCGGTGGGGGTAGCTCTGTATGTTAGGGAGTGTTTGGATTGTCTACGGCGTAATGATAGGACAATAGGATTGAGTGTTTATGGGTAAGAATCAGGGAAGGCCAACAAGGCAGATATCATGGTGGGAGTCCGTTACAGGTCACCTGACCAGGATGAAGAGGCAGATGAATTATTCTACAAGCAGCTGGGAGAATCTCACTATTGCTAGCCCTTGTCTTTGGGGGGGACTTCAATCTACCTGATGTATGTTGGAAATACAATACAGCGGAGAGGAAACAGTCTAGGAGGTGCCTGGAGTGTGTGGAAGATAACTTCCAGGCACAGCTGATGAGGGAGACAACTAGGGAAGGCACCCCGCTGGGCATGTTGTTCTCAAACAGAGAAGGACTTGTGGGTGATCACAGAATCACAGAGTCACAGAATCACAGGTTTCCCAGGCCTCCCAGGCTTCCCAGTCCTCTGATCATCTTGGTGGCCCTTCTCTGGACCCCTTCCAGCCTGTCCACATCCTTTTTGTATAGAGGGGACCAGAACTGTACACAGTACTCCAGGTGTGGCCTGACAAGCGCTGAGTAGAGTGGGATAATGACTTCTTTATCTCTGCTGGTGATGCCCTTTTTGATGCAACCCAGCATCCTGTTGGCCTTCTTGGCCGCAGCAGCACACTGTTCACTCATGTTGAGCTTCCTGTCCACCAGGACCCCCAGGTCCCTTTCCACAGAGCTGCTCTCCAGCCAGGTGGATCCCAGCCTGTGCTGCACTCCCGGATTATGTTTTCCCAGGTGCAAGACCTTACAATTCTCCTTGTTGAGCTTCATAAGGTTCTTGCTGGCCCAATCTTCCAGATCTCCCTGCAGAGCAGCTCTCCCTTCTGGAGTGTCTAGTTCCTTGCTCAACTTGGTGTCATCAGCAAACTTCATCAGGCTACACTTGATGCCGTTATCCAGATCATTTACAAAGATATTCACTTATATAGATATCATCACCCTTTGGGTGTGGCCTGTAAGCCAGTTCCCCACCCACTGCAGACCACATGTCTAGGCCATAACGCATTAATTTCTCCAGGAGGAGGCTGTGAGGGACCGTATCAAAGGCCTTGGAGAAGTCCAGGTAGACAATGTCCACTGCCCACCCCTTGTCAACCAGGCATGTCACTTTGTCATAGAAGGCCACCAGGTTTGTCAAGCACAATCTGCCTTTAGTGAAGCCAAGTTGGCTTTTCCCTATCATGTGCTTCATTTGACTTGTGTTGGCCCCCAGGAGGATTCGTTCCATAACTTTCCCAGGGACTGAAGTAAGGCTGCTGGGCCTATAGTTACCCGGATCCTCCCTCAAGCCTTTCTTGTAGGTAGGGGTAACATTTGCCTTCCTCCAGTCCTCTGGGACATCCACCGTTCTCCATGACTTCTTGAAGATTATGGAAAGTGGCCTTGCAATGACATCAGCCAGCTCTCTCAACACCCTTGGGTGGATGGTGTCAGGGCCCATTGATTTGTAGGGGTCAAGCTCCCATAATAATTCCTGTACTAACTCTTCCTTCACTGATGGTGGGTCGGTGTTTGGATCAACTGGCAATTTTGTTCCCAAAGCCTGGGACCCAACAGTGTTGGTAAAGACAGCGGCGAAGAAGGTGTTGAGGACCTCTGCCTTTTCAGCATCATTGGTGATTGACTCTCCTTTTCTGTTTAACAGTGGGCCTATGTTTTCCTTCTGTTTCTGCTTATGGTTGACATGTCTGAAGAAACCTTTCTTGTTATTTTTCACGTCTACAGCCAGTTTCAAGTTGGACTTTTGCTTTTCTAACTGCATCTCTGCACACTCTGTCAATGCCCTTGTAGCTCTCAATGGATAATCCTCCACTTCTCCGTCTCTGGTATGCTTCCCTTTTGGATTTGAGTAGACCCAGGAGGCCATGGTTGAGCCATGGGAGCCTCTTGCTCCGCTTACTTCCCTTTCCTGTGTAGGGGATAAATCGGCTTTGTGCTTCCAAGATAGAGTTCTTGAAGAATTCCCAGCACTCACCAGCTCCTTTGTCTTCCATGGAAGCTTCCCATCGAACCCCTCCCAGCTGAGCCCTGAGTGAGCTGAAGTTTCCTCTTCTAAAATCCAGAACCCTTGTCTTAGAGCTGACCTTCAGCACACTCAGCAGGATCCCAAACTACACAATATTATGATCACTGCAGCCAAGGCTATCACTAACTGAGATATTACAAAGCAGGCTTTCTCGGTTTGTGAATAGCAAGTCCAGCAGTGCCTCATTCCTGGTTGGCACATCTAACATTTGTATCAGGAAACAGTCCTCTATACCGTGATGTGGTGGTTGGAGGCCATCTTGGGCATAGCAATCATGAAATGATAGAGTTTTTGATTCTCAGAGAAGTAAGGAGAGGGGTTAGCAGAACTGCTACCTGGGACTTCCAGAAGGCAGACTTTGGCCTGTTGACAGACTGATTGACAGAGTCCCCTGGGAGGCAGTCCTGAAGGGCAAAGGAGTCCAGGAAGGCTGGACATTGTTCAAGGAGGAAGTCTTAAAGACACAAGAGCAGGCTGTCCCCATGTACCAAAAGACGAGCCAGCGCAGAAGATGAGTGGCTGGCTGAACAGAGTGCTTTGGCTGAAACTCAGAAAAAAAGGGAGAGTTTATGACCTTTGGAAGAAGGGGCAGGCAAGTCAGGAGGACTACAAAGGTGCAGCAAGGTTATGCAGGGAGAAAATCAGAAGGGCCGAAGTCCAGCTAGAGCTTAATCTGGCTACTGCCGTAAAAGACAATAAAAAATACTTCTATAAATACATTAGCAGCAAAAGGAGAGCTAAGGAGAATATCCAGCCTTTATTAGATGTTGGAGGAAACATAGTGACAAAGGATGAGGAAAAGGCTGAGGTGCTTAATGCCTTCTTTGCCTCAGTCTTTAATAGTAAGACCAGTTGTTCTCTTGGTACCCAGCCCCCTCACCTGGAAGACAGGGCAGGGAGCAGAACGGAGCCCCCATAATCCAAGGGGAAATGGTTAGTGACCTGCTACACCACCTAGACACACACAAATCTGTGGGGCCGGATGGGATCCACCCGAGAGTAGTAAAGGAAGTGGTAGAAGTGCTCACAAAGCTGCTTCCCGTCATTTATCAGCAGTCCTGGCTAACTGGGGAGATCCCAGTTGACTGGAGGCTAGCAAATGTGGCGCCCCTCTACAAGAAGGGCTGGAAGGAGGATCAGGGATCTACAGGCCTGTCAGTCTGACCTCGGTGCTGGGGAAGGTTATGGAGCAGATCATCTTGAGTGCCATAATGCAGCATGTACAGGGCAACCAGGTGATCAGGCCCAGTCAGCATGGGTTTAGGAAAGGCAGGTCCTGCTTAACTAACCTGATCTCCTTCTATGACAAGGTCACCCACTTAGTGGATGAGGGAAAGGCTGTGGATATTGTCTACGTAGACTTTAGTAAAGCCTTTGGAACCGTTTCCCACAGCATTCTCCTGGAAAAACTGGCTGCTCATGGCTTGGACAGGTGTACTCTTCGCTGGGTAAAACACTGGCTGGATGGCCGGGCCCAAAGAGTTGTGGTGAACAGAGCTAAATCCACTTGATGACTGGTCACAAGTGGTGTTCCCCAGGGCTTAGTTTTGGGGCTGGTTCTGTTTAACATCTTTATCAATGATCTGGATGAGGGGATCATATGAACCCTCAGTCAGTTTGCAGATGACACCAAGTTGTGCGGGAGTGTTGATCTGCTTGAGGGTAGGAAAGCTCTGCAGAGGGACATGGACAGGCCGGATCAATGGGCCATGGCCAGTTGTATGAGGTTCAACAAGGCCAAGTGTCAGGTCCTGCACTTCAGTCACAACAACCCCATGCAACACTACAGGCTTGGGGAAGAATGGCTGGAGAGCTGCCTGGCAGAGAAGGACCTGGGAGTGTTGGTTGACAGCAGGCTGAGTGTGAACCAGCAGTGTGCTCAGGTGGCCAAGAAGGCCACCAGCGTCCTGGCTTGTATCAGGAATAGTGTGGCCAGCAGAAGCAGGGAAGTGATCGTACCCCTGTACTTGGCACTGGTGAGGCCGCACCTCAAATGCTGTGTTGTTTTGCGCCCCTCACTACAAGAAGGACACTGAGTTGCTGGAGCGTGTCCAGAGAAGGGCAACGAAGCTGGTGAAGGGTCTGGAGAACAAGTCTGATGAGGAGCAGCTGAGGGAGCTGGGGTTGTTTAGTTTGGAAAAAGGAGGCTGAGGGGAGACCTTATTGCTCTCTACAGCTACCTGAAAGGGGGTTGTAGTGAGGTGGGTGTTGGTCTCTTCTCCCAGGTAATGAGTGATAGGACGAGAGGCAACGGCCTCAAGCTGCATGAGGCAAGGTTTAGATTGGGTATTAGGAAATATTACTTCACTGAATGGGTTGTCAGGGATTAGAACAGGCTGCCCAGGGAAGTGATTGAATCATCATCCCTGGAGGTATTTAAAAGATGTTTAGATGTAGTACTTAGGGATGTGGTTTAGTGGTGAACTGGCAGTGTTAGGTTTATGGTTGGACTCAATGATCTTAAAGGACTTTTCCAACCTATGTGATTTTGTGTGTATTCTAAAAAAAAGATTAGTGTGCCTGTGTGTGTGGAGACAGCCAGCTCACTACACCATCTTAGGCATCCCAATTCTTTTATTTGGTCCCATGTTTTTGTGTTAGGTATACGGTGTAACTAACCACCCTCACGGATCATAACTATGTGGCCAGCCCTTGCATACATATCTATTAATTCTAAACAACAACACATTAACTGTGCTGAGGTTTTGCAAGAGCTATTCCCATCATGGTATAAGCCATAACCTTTTCACAGGCTCCATCAGAGTAAAGCCAGAGGTGGGGAGACACGGAATAAGCAGATTATAGGACTCTTCAGGAATTGTTTTCCTATCTGATATATTTCTATAAGTACTACGGCTGCACTGTCCTTTCCAAGCATCTGTTTAAGGCACAAGAGGTCATAGAAGGGTATGCTAGTAAGAACATTAAGAATGTTGGTTGTTTGCCTTTTTCCGTGGAAAACGTTGCCTCTACCAAACAAAAATGATGACAAGTCTCTGCATCTGCTGGGAATTACAAATTAGTACTCAGCTTGCACAGTATGATCACTGATAAAGTACATTTGCTGAGGTAATATGAGGTCCCTTGACAGCACTGGTGGTGATTCAGGCTTTTAGGCATTCATCTGCAGGTGGGTCAATATGAGCATTTTGCCACCAGAGTTCTAGGGTTGCATTAATTCATGTCTAGGAGCCTAATTTTTTTGGTTCCTAATTTGAAATCTTACTAGCTCACTGGACAGCAGGGGGGTTCTCTAGTTTGCAGATGGAAGCTTTTCTTCCTGTGTTTTCTGTTTTCTGTCCCTGAGAGGTTTGTAGTCAGAGACCTGACAGTTAGCTAAGGGATAGCAAATGCTTCAGAGCACAATACTATACTGCAGTACCTCCATCAATGCCCCTGAGACCAACCTCATCCCACCTTAGATTCCTTTGATGACTACTGTACTGTATTTGGATTAGAATAACCACCATGATAGTCCAAAACAAAATAAAGCCTTCACTAGCCAGAAGAAAAAAAAATCCTTATCTTGTTTTTCTAAGATGTGCAGCTAAAATAAATTAGAATTAGAATCATAGAATCATTTAGGTTGGAAAAGACCATTAAGGCTCTGGACATAGTGGTGCTTCCTCTCCATGCTCTTTGCTTCATGTGTTAGTTTCCCCCTATACCTCCTTCACCTCTGTCTTCTTGCCTCCTCACACTGTCACTCATGCTCAGAATACTTTGCCAGCCAGTGAGGTCCCAGCGCCTTCACTTCCCTTTTCTAAATTATACTGAAAGCTGTGTCTTCCAAAATCATCCTTGTTACAATAATAAATCTCTCAGTGATTGCACTCCCGGTATTGTTTTGAGTTGTACAAACTTCTGAATTTAGTCTTTGATCTTGTAAGGAAGCCTGATGGTACAACTTCTTGCAGGACTGGTGCTCTATGTGATAAATTTAGGATGGCAGAGATCCATCCTTCCTCTGGACCGTTTTGGTAAATGCCCATGTGCCCCGGCCATGAATGGTGCCATGCTCTATGCAACGCTCCTAAATAATTAAATCACTTTTATAAGTCAAAGTTTGGTCTAAAATATTGTTATTTTTTCATTCTCGAAAGTCTGGATAGATTCTTCCTTGGCAGGCTTCTTTATTTAATTATGCAAGAATTGTAAGTGATTATCTTTCAAATGACATTGTGTTCCTTCCTCACGCAGTTAGATAGTATTAAATAGCCATGCTTTTCAGCTTCCAGCTTTAATGTTATTTCTTTAAAAAATGCTCAGTAGCATGAAACTTCTCTAAAGAAAAATGTAATCGCACAGCTAAAGAAGGAGAAGGCATCAGGGTTTTGTAAGATGTTTCTGTGTATGCAGATGTATGTGTGTGTGCACAGAATAGGCCGGTACCCAAGAGAGCAGCGTATATATTTGTAATCAAATCTCACTTAAATTTAAAACTTGTTCCTTCTGTTAAACATGCAAATATTTCCATTCTCTTTGCAAATTCTGCCTCTCTTCTCATTACCAAACCTTTCAGAGAAGACATAAGCCCAAGTCTTTCTCTGATCAGGCTCTTAATGTGTTTTGTGTGGTCTTTATTTAGACAGTAAACTTGCTGAAGTAGGAAACATCTTATAAAAAAACAACTATGCTGTCTCATTTCACATCCAAATTCTTCTCCCATACCAGCTGTGTGTGTTTGCCTAGCAGCAAGTCTTCTGTTAATGAATGACTTGTTCTCATTAGGTTGTCAGGCTGGGTACGTAGCCTGCAGTTCCCACTCATACAGGGCAGCACTCTTCCCTTGCAGCTTCTGGTAAATGGAACAATGAGATATAAAAACCCCTGTGTCTCTGAGTCTGACCTTTGTACTTGTAATAATTAACGAACACAGAATGCCAAAACAAAGTAACTAGCTGCTGGTTAAATGTATTTAACATAAGCAGAGTCCTATGGACTACCTGGTGTGGGGATCGTTACTGCAGGCTTTACCATCAGCTGCCGCTTCTAAGCCTTCTTTAAAAGAGAGGAAAATTTATTCTCTGATCAGCAGAGCCAAAGGAGTTGTACTTGATACATTTGTTTTGTGATGCTGACGCCCAAAGTGGATTCACTGACACCTCGGAGGTTTTCAAAATGAGGCACTGAGCAGCTTCATCTAACTTTGAAGCTGGCTGTGCTTTGAGCAGGAGACTGGACTAGCTGGGCTCCAGTGATCCCTGGATTCAACATAAATTCTTATTCTAATAAAAGTTGAGTTCATCTGCAGGTTTCCTCCATTCAGAGCATTAAGACTCCGTCCTCTAACTAGGCTGAATTTTTCACAAAACTCACAGGAACTGAATATTTCCGGACCCTCTATTTGTATAAAATTGGCCGACAGGCTCAAAAGTTACAGGGAGGTAAAAGACAGCTGGGGCCTGCGAAGAGACACTCCCTTCCCCACACACATAGGACAACTGCATAAGCCTGTTATTCTTAAGGAAACCTTTCTTCCCCTGATGTTTGTGCAGAAAACTTTTCAAGTGTGCCTCTAATGAGGCCTGAAGTCATGCTACGTACTCCCAGCTGCAGCCAACCTGAAATAATACCTCCCCAGAGCCAAAAGCACATTTTATACAGCTGAGGCATTTACTGTGCAATCCGAACTATGCAGAGAAGCTGAGATATTTAGGAGTGAAACCCGGGCATCTTCTTTCTGATAGTCAGAGATTATATTGTTGTGCTCACACAAGCGTATGTTGAAGTCTGCCTGGTGCCTTGTCCGTCTCTGCCAGCAGACACGGGAGTATGTCTGTTACCTCTCTGTGTTGTCCTCAACTTTCTCACACCCGAGAGTGACAGAAAGGGGAATTTGACCTCAGCGTGGTAGAGACCGCCTGGCTGTCTGCCTTTCCCTTTTTGTCTACTCTTTCTTAGGATGCAATCACACTACAAAATTACCTTTAGTCATCTGTCTTGGAAGTTTTTCCCATGGGTTGCTTGTGATAAAGGGCAGACATACTAGGCACATTAATAATCTGTGCTGCTAGGGGAGACACTGATATGGCATGAATCCACTATGGATTGTACGTGCTTCTGAGATTTCTGTCTACCTGAGCCAACTTCACATCCCTCCCCAACATCTCTTCTGCAAGGGACCAGTTCTATAGCTTCAGTCCACAAAGCTTGCATGATCAGCTAAGAGACTCCTTTGGCAGCCATGGCAGCCGATTATTCTGTTTCCCTTTCTCCCAGTTTGCAGAGAACACACCTATCTTCCTTTGCTTTCGATGGCCCTGGAAAACATTACTCCTGCATTCCTGGGAAAGAGCTTCAGAGCACTTCTGTTTTCTGCCTCACAGGGACGCAGAAACTGAAATTATCAGCATCCTCTGTTTGCACGTCCCCTGGAGCTGTTATACTGTGCAGTCTGAAATAGACATCCGGCCTCAGGATTCGTGAATGATGCATTCAGTCTCAGCACGGCACATGCTCATTCCTGGGGAGTTACTGAGTTAGCATTTATAGTTCTACACTTTTCCTCCGAGTAGATGAAACCCTCTGATTTTCCCTCAGCACTGAGGTCTTGCGCGTTGGATTCTCTCCTCATGACAGCTTACTTGGAATGTCACCAGAAAGCTTTCAGCCTGGATCCTTCCTCCTAAAATCACAGTCTACAGTAGCAACATGCCAGTGATTCTCCCATAACTTGGTGTCTGATCAGCAGGCAATAGTAAAATAAGGCCTTGTTAGACACAATTTAAAATAATAAAACAAATACTTCCATGCTGAAGATGGATGATTGTTGTTGTGGGCACTGGAAGCCTTTTGCAGCTGGGTGAATAAGCTCATGAATAGGAAGCAAGGGAGCGAGCAGTGGGTAAGGAAAGCACAAGTGGAAAAACTGTTGGGAGCGAGCACTGCTGGTTGTTTTGATGGTACTAGTGCGGGTCCCCACTGTAGAGAAGTGTCAGTGATAAATGATGAAGTGAATGCACTCAAGGTTTACCCCGTTCCCTGGTTGGTTTGTCAATTCATGTTTCTTCAGCCACTTTATGCAATGAGGGAATTTTTTTGTGTGGGCAAGAGTTGAACTAACAGGAACACTTTTACTATATTTCATGTTAACTTGCTAGTGAAGACAAGACCTCTCTTGCATGACCTGCATGCCTGAACTCAGAATCCCTCTCCTGGGCCTGCCATCTTCAGATTTAAATCCTTTAAACAAGCTCAAGTTTTCATCTCCTCATCCATATTTCCAAAGCATGTAAGCCTCAAGGCACTAGGCCAACAACGGAATAGTGCTGAGCACAAAGATGTTTTTGTAACCACATCAACTCAGCCCAATGCAGATCAACTGCAGCAAAGCCTGCAGATTGCTTCACCTCCCAGCATAGTTCCATTATAAACTCCTGGTTTTGCTAGGCCTCAGCTGAGAGCAAAAGCTCCTCTTTCAGCTTTGTAACTCTGACTTTTATTTTTTTCACTTTCAGTGAAATGCTCTTGAGAGCTGCCAGAGACTCAGCTGTGACATAGATCTATCTCAGTTCAGGGTTTTGGAAGTGTTCCTTCACGCTTGTCATCTCCTGCAATAAGCACTGCATTGTACCAAGGCTGTACATTCTTTACTGCTCTACTTGTTGCTATGGCCAGAGGTGCCAAGTTTCAGACCGATTCTTTTGGGAGACTAGACAGAAATCTGGATTTTCTTTCTTTCTGCTTTGTTTATGCTCCTGGCCCCTACAGTGTTCTCCCTTACCATCACCCAAAACTTCTTTCCAAGGCAGGAAGGTTGGAAGCCACTGCCCTCTCCAGTCTCTCAACTTGTATAACCAGCAGTGGTCCTTTCTTGGCCTGAATCACTGCGGCAGAGAAGAGAAGAACACATGGATGGATTCCCTCTCTAGCCAGGTGTTTCCAAAATCAGGGAGAAGCAGAAAGGAACAGATGGGAATGGCCTTGAGCAGAGAAGAGGGAAGTTTTTGGCAGGGGAGCTACAAACGCATGGTGTTGTCGGTCCATATCAAGCTTGGGAAAGGCTCTCACAGAAGGGAAAGCAGCAGGACGTGCTGCATCATTGCCATGGAAACAACAAAAGAGCTGCTGGGAAGATTTAGAAATGTCACCTGCTTGGGACTACTTTCAGTAGATGTCGTCTATCTCTGCAGAGATTAAGGTAAGGTGAAAAAGAGGAAATGCCTGACACTGAAAGCTGAAAACATGTTTTCTTTCTTAGTTTACAATGGAGAGTCAATCTTCCATGGCTTTATGAAGGTATTTGTTCTCCTCTGAGAAATGTGTCCTGATTTTGATGGGGATTATTTTTCCCCATGTCCTCATATTTTTTTGGGGTCTTTCATTACAAAGACCAACCACTTTTGGCATTATGATTCTAGCTGCCATTTCGATGCTCCTGTGTGCACATGTGTTCCCCATGTGTCGTGCAAGCACACTGGCTGCCTATGTCACGTTTCTCCGTAAGACCTCTCCTTGATGACCTTAAGGATCTCATTCTCCTTCAGAGAGGCTGATCTGTTCTCACCATAGCACCTCAATGTTTTTTTTCCCACACCTTTCAAGTCCAATACCTTTCCCACAGCCTCATAATGTTTTTCTTGAAGACATTCTAAAAGATTACAATATATATATATATATTAACAGCTCGTGTATGAAAGCTCTGCCATAAGAACATGCTGTTTCTACAACCGGGGAGTGGGGAAAGCCATGGAAATCTCCCACATTAGAAAAGTGAAAAGATTGGTTACTGCACATAGAAAGATATTAGGGCCCGTAGCCTGCACTTTGCAAAGTACAGAATCGGTAGGACTGTATGATTACCAGCAAACAACAGTCCTGGGAATCATCCTGGACCAGTCATTCCACAAGCACCAATTCCCTTCCATGTCCATCAGCAGTCAGGGCTTTTATACTGTAAGAAATAAATGGGAGACAACGAAATGGTAGAAAATGCTGGCTTACATTGTTTTTTCCACCTAAGCACCTTAGCAGCAGTGGAGAGAGCAACAGCAAACTATTTTGTGTCTACTTAGGAAAAAGAGAAAGGATGCACATTTTTATGAAATATGGAGAGGAAGAGATTACTACTACAGAGTAATAAGCAGTCATTAACCTATGTGTAAAATGTCTGTTCTTCCACCTGCTGTGTCTTACCTTCACAAGGAAGGGTCCCAGCTGTGTAACACAGCTGGCAATCTGTGGAGTCACAAGGAACCTGTATAGTTGCTACTGTGGGAACGGGAAGGAGTCGCTGGCCAAGTTCAGTGCTTCATTTCCACAAAAATATTTAGAAAGCCCTTATAAGCAGGAGAGTCAATACTAGTAACCTAAACCTGTTTGTTCTGGAACTAATCTCCCTGAAGTCACTCCTCCAGAGCTGACTGCATATTTAATGTCATGTGTTTCTGCTGAAACAACTGCAGAGACCCTCTCATTGAGGCAGTTCAATATTTTCATGCAATTTTAATAAGCAGCAGAATATGATGCAAAATAAATCTGGGACTGGTTTGAGCTGGTGACACAAGGAGAATGATGATAATATGTAATGTGGTTGGGACCCAGGTGAAATTCTTTTTGAGCCTAACAGAAAGAGAAAGCTGGTATGTCGCAGAGGGTAAAGAATAGTTTCAGAAAACACAGTTCAGTTTAGCAGGGTTAGACAGTAGTTATACCTATACAGATTCAATACCTTTCCATGATCTGATGTTTAGCCAGATTAGAAGGATCTTCTCCTTTTTAAATATACTGAATAAATAACCTCCTCAATTTAAACAAAGACCTAACTATTACACCAGCCCAGCTGGCAAGATTAATTCTATTACTTCAACATGGTAGGGAAAGGAAAAGTTATCTGCTCCTCAAAAAATAATGCAAGTTTCACTTTTCAGCAATGGAATCACAGCAATTAAGTCAGCTGTTGCACCTCCTGCTTGTCGTGGCAAGAAGCTCAACACTTGAATTTCTGAGCTTGGAGAGGAAGCCAGCAACCTGCTGGCTGGCAGTAGGGCTTCACCTTTTTTTGTTTTTAAAGGATGATTTCAGTTCAGGAGCAAAACGTGATGGGATGTTTGAGTAAGAATACCACTGCCCTCTGCCGAGAGAGATGTGGTTTGTTTCTTTCCAACTGTTTCCTCTGCCAGCAAAACTAGCAACCTCATTGCCTGGAAAGCAAGTGTGTGAGGAATTGCTTGCTGAAGCCTGAGTTTAATTCCTGCTGCTTCTGTCTTTCCTCTGAAGTTTGCTGATCTGCATCTCTTTCACAAAATATTTTGAAAACTCTACGCCTCATACAAAGTAAAGAGGAGCAAGGGTAATGACATGCAAAATCTTGACATGATGATAGCAGGAACTGTGAAAACTTGAACCAGAGTTTTTAAAAAAGCAGTCTTTATGATTTATAAACACTTCTGGCATCCTCAACAATGTGATATCTGGTGGAGCTAGTTTTCAGGTTTTTTGCCACAGTTCAGTCATGCATTATCAGATCAGGCTGAAGTCCTCTACAGTTTCTTTTCACTTGCTTGAGTTTTGGCCTCAAGTCTTACATCCACACCATTTTTTCTGGTTATGCAAAAATGGAAGCTCATTCATTGCTACATTTATAACCAGCTTTAAGTTACAGATCTCACATGACTGTCATTTTGATGGCTGTTTTTTTAAAAGGAAAAATTTAAGTGAAACATGTATCAATATATTTTAACCACTTGAGGGAGCTCTTTCATTTATACGTTAGGATATTGCTATTGTGCAGGTATAATGGGAAATTATAAACCGTACATTTAAACAGCTTATCATAGGACATACTACACTTTACTGAAATATGTGAAAGTATTGAGGCTCTTGGGGGACTGACTTTAAAGTCCAGATAGACGTTTTAAAGGAATTAATCATCCTGGTCAATAAATGCAGGCATTAGAAACAGCCACAGCTACTTATTCCCTGTGCTGACTGACACCAAAAATCTTAAAATAGAAAATAAAGTTACACAGAATGAAAAGTAGGCAGCGTTAATCACATCTATTTTGCAGCAGTGCCAAAAGTGATGGGAAGGAACAGGACCAGGCACAGATTTTATAGAGGGGTTGTGAGAGCCCCAACCCTCTGCCTGGCCTCCCCTGCTGTCCCCACCTCTCCATGACACTGGCCAGTACAGGCCATGCTGCTGCCTCCCCAGTGCCTCGCCTGGTCTGCACAGACCCCACCACCCATCGTTAGGATGTGTATCTTCCTCCCTGGGCAGCACGTGTGCCCTAACAGCAAAGGGTTTTCTTTACGCTCCCCCTGAGCTGATAGGCATAAGGCGGGCTCAGACAGCCACGACTGTGTCACGCATGTCTGCAGCCATCAAAGTGATGGTACATAATGTGCAGGAGAGATCTGTAAATTGTTATGCAGACTGCCTGGGGCGGGATAGAGAAAAAGAAAGGGGGGAAACAAGCGGTGCTGCAGAAATGAAGTTGCTGCTTGGAAGTGGGTAGGTGAGAGCAAGTGAAGCTTAATCAAAAGGTTGGGGTGTCAGGGCCACAGGTTCTGTTGTCAACAAATGGCAACGACCATGCAGCAATTCAGCCAGGAGTGCTCAGGACCAGTTGTGGTTAGGCAATCACCCAGCGATGCAATCCATAGGGTTAATGTGAAACACTCCAGAAAATCAAGATTGTAAGCACCGTGGTGAGAAGCAGAGTCGATGTAGCTGATGAAAGACTGCAGCAGTTTGGACTGGTGAAGACAGCAGATGATGGGTGCGAGTGGCAGGAAGCAGAGGTGGAAATGCCTTCTTCCAGTTTCTTCTGTAAAGGATGGGAGGAAAGGTAACACGAGTGGTCACATTGCCTTTCACCCTGGGTCAGCTGCAGGTAAACAGCCTCTAAACGGAGGGGAAGGTAGGCTGGGAAACAGGTCTGCTAGGGGGAGAGGGAGAGACCAGGGAGGGAGCTAGGTGCCCATGACACTGTGCTGCTTTGGCCTGGGAGATCTGTCAAGAGGTGCTAATAAAATCTGGTGGCACCTAACCACCGCCTCTGTAGGGCAAAATAAGAAAAGCAAACTGGCTAGCTCTGAAGGTTACATGCACCTGTCTTTCTGTTAAAGGTATCTCATTTCCTACCACCAGAGTTAGGATTTTACTAATCTGTTGAAACAGTTTCATCAACAATTTATTAACCTTCAGGAAACTTTTGGAAGGGATTATTGTTGTTGTTGTTTGGGGTTTGGGTTTTTTTTGTTTTTCGCTTTTCCACTTGCTCACCCAGCTGGCGCTGGCACCGGCACCAGACGACACTTCAGTGTAAATAGCTAGCACAGCATTTTCAGCCTGAGGTCACCAGTGATTGTGTATAGCCTGACTTGAGAGTATCTCTAAGCAGTATTGTGTTAAAATAAACTTCTTAAGAATAGGGGCAAAGTTATGTAAAAATTCCTGGTGCAGCTATTCCTATGCAGCTATTTGCATTTCAGCAATGACAGGATTTTTATTTTTTTCTTTTAATTTTTACAAAAGTTTTCCTATTAAGCAGCATGAAGGATGGGTGATGGGGTAATAGTGTGAACACATATTGCAAACTAAATCTGTTTCAGAATTTTCCACTCAGTGGCTCTGCTCCAAGTCCCCACAGATTATTTAAAACAACTTCTGAATAGTTCCAGCAGACTTACACATTTAAAAGAGTGTGTCTCAGGCGTGTGTTAGTGAAAACAAATTTGCTTTATTAGCACGTCTGATAAGGTGAAATGTGATAGAAATGTTTTAATACCTCATGGTAGCTTCATACCTTGGTTTGGTACAACCTTTCAAGGTGCGCCTGAGTACGTATTGTGCATAGAACAGACCTGAAGTCATGAGAAGGAAAGACATGTACTTGCTGGTAGGAAATTAGTGGCTTAGTTCTCCTGACTTTGGAAAAACTTTCCCATTTACACGGTGAAATACAGCTACTGAGAGGTTACTAGAGTTTGTTTGCTGGTGACGTGTTCCTGTGACTCACCGTCTGTCACGAGCCTGCATCTATCTGCAGAAAGAGAGAAAGCAAGGGTGCAAACCCCAGCCTTTCACCCAGTTTTTGACCCTCTGGAGTACAGGCTGGGACTGGAACGAAACCACTCCAGCCAGGCCCCCTTCTCGGCACCCCCCCCTTCCTGGTGAGCTGCAGCTCATGCTCCCCAGGGCAAAACGTGTGAGGGTGGACACCCCCTTGCCACAAAACCCCCACTTCTTGAGAGGGAGGGGTGCTTCTCGAGTCACCAGGCACTCCATTTTTACTTCCCTTTAAAAATATTTGTCCTCACTCCCATAAAACCATTTGGAAGAACCTCACTGGGGAGGATGTATGTCCAAAGCCCAGGCACAGCGCTTGTTGAGCAACCCAGCATTCCTTCCCAAGGCCAAGGACAGATAAAGCCACCAGGTCCCCCAGGCCTCCCAGCCTTGACTTCTGTGTCCTCCCAGCTCCTTGAAATAAGTTTTTCTTGTGCCGGGAGGGGGAGATGGGCAGGCCTGCCGGTGGGTGCTGACCGAGCCCACCCAGCACCTTGCACCTCTCCCTCCGCTGTACTTAAAGGACTTAAGAGGACCACGGTAAGGCTGCGGCCAGCGACCCCTTCCCGCCACGACGCCTAACAGGGAAGGCGGGGGGGACGCAGGGGAAAGGCGGGAAACTGGGAAGGGAGGGGGGAAAGGGGGGGCGAAGGGGAGGGCGCGCGCCCCACGTGCGCCTCACGTGCCGCCTCCCCCGCCGCCCCCGCCCCCGCGGAACGCCTCCCGGCCAATGGGCGGCGGCGTCGCTTCTCCCCCCTCCCTCTGCGCGGTGACGTGCGCGAGCCCCCGGAGGAGGCCCTGGTGCGCGGCGGAGGCGGGAAGCGGCTCTGGGGAGCCGGCGCGCGCGCGAGGAGGAGGAGAGCAGCTCAGTCGCCCTGAGGTGACGCTCCCGCGGGGTGAGGGCGGCCCTTCCCTCGGCCCCCGACCCGGCCGGCTCCGCGGGAGCGGGTCGGCTCCGTCCCGCCGCCGGCTTTAGGCCCGTTCCGCCCATAGCGGTACCGGCGTCCGTCCCCGGCGCGGCGCTGCTGAGGGTGCGCGGGGGCAGCTGTGCCCGGAGCCCCGCCGCAGGGCCGTGCGGCTCGGGGGCGGGGGACAGCGCTCCGCAGGCCTCCGGGCGCCCCCGGGCTGGGACTGGGGCTGGGGGGGCGGGTCTTCGCTGCTGACAGCGCTGGCGCCGCCGCGTAACGCTGCCCCGCTCTCTTCCAGGGAGTTGGTGGAGAAGGGAGCTGGCTTCACGGTCTGGGGGGCGCTCGGAGCCTCGGCAGCGCTTTAAGCAGTTTCCATTGTTACCTGCAGGTTTCGGTCCTGTCTTTTTTTTTTTTTTTTTTTTTCTGCTGAGTGTTTTGCGCGTTGCGGGTGAGCTGTGGAATGACCTTAACTTTGTTCTGGTACCTGCCCACTTCGTGAGGACCTCCGCTGATAGCGAGCATGCAGCACACTGGGGCTGCTAGTTAGTCTTATGCCCAAGGGCCGAAAGAAATCCTTGGAGGTCTGAAAGGTGTTTGCGATAAGGTTTAGCATAAGTGGTACTGGAGGTAGTCGATGCGCCCTCATTGTGCTACCAAGCCTTTTGAAATGCAAAGATGTACTTCCTGTAGGGTGTTGCTTTTCTCCTAGGGCATGCTTACAATTACCGATGTTTTGAAAGGAAAGATGGTGAAACTCAAGGTTTCCGAGACCTTTCACAGTACTGTACCACAAATCAAGGCGTTTCTGCTGGGAAATCTGGTAATGGGACGCATTTGTGATTCCAGATGTCTTGCAGGTGCACAGAGTGGGGTGAATGGAGTGACTGTTTACTAGTTGTGAGGAGCGATTTCCTTCTGTGAAAGGGATGGTGAGCCGTTTGGAGTTATACTGGCAAACTGTGTTGTGATTGATCTGCGTCTAGCAGAGGTTAGATGGGCATCAGTGCCCTCTTTATGCACCAATGTGCTGGTAGTTGCTTTGGTACTGTAACGTTATACCTCTCATCTATACGGAAACTAGACTAGGCAAATGGTTGGTTTTATAGATTTGCCCCAGCATGTCTTGCTTTGTGTGAAAAAGGCTTGGTTGTGATCACTTAGCCTATCTGAATTGAATAACTCTTCTAAGTTATTTGCTTTAACTTTTTTTCTCCCACACCTGATCTTTCCTTCCTCCATCCTGCAACTCTAATAACTCCTTTCTGTTAGCCTTTCAGTCAGATACTGTAACTGCTCTGCACTGAAAGGAAGCAGTGCCTTCTTTATCTCTTTAAGAAGGTGAAAGGTGTACTGGGAAAAGAATTAACTTGTGGTCCTCTGTTAGATGTGGAAAACCTGCCCCTTGAAGGACAGATGTGGCTCACAAGAACAGCTAAACTTGCACCAGAAGGCAGTGGAGAGGCTTGCTAATGGCCCAGGGAGTAACTAGTTAGTGCACAAATTCATACGGCAGCATGATTTTTCCCCTCCATTGCTCTGTAGACCCTATTGTGTGATCAGAGTGATCTGTTCTTATTCTTTGCCTTCGATAGGGTTTTGGACATGTCCTCTTGTGTAAGAGCAGAAAGATGGAAATGTGTGCCTGTCCAGGATCTCCACCTGGTTGTAAGCCCCAGGTGGACAAAACGATCCTTTGCTCCTCTCATGCTCCCATCATGTGGCTGTGTCTGTACTGGGAACCTTGTGGGAAGGCTGGGAGGTGGAAAGAGTAATGTCTTCATGATGATGACCGATTTGTGCTTAAAGGTGAGAGGGGCACTCGGGAGGGTTGCAGCAGTAGTTGTAGAGAGCTGGTAGAAGTGGATATGTCCTGCTAGCTACCTCTCTGTGCCAGTGAGCATAGTCACTGTAGGAATATTTACCGTAGTCTAACCTAGTTCTTTCTGTTCTTCATGTAAATGCTTTTTGTATTATGTAAATGATGATAGTGTGAGCTATCAGAAGTTGTATAAAGCCAGCTGGGAAGTTTATTTTTATGGTCTTTGTTTTATAGCTTGTAGACCCGGCTGTGATCTCTTGAGATGGAGCTAAGGGAGGCAGTGCTGTAAGAAATGGTGATTGAATTAATGATTTGTTGTTTGGTGTTGCAGAAAGGGCTTTTTCCCCTGTATGCTGTGATGGCCGAAAGGAGAATGGGAGACTGTTCTACTAGAGGGACAAACACAGGGCGCTGAGTCCTGAAAACATCTGATCATAAATTTTATTTCCCTTTTGCAGAAGTGCCAGCCTCAGTATTCTGAGGAAATCCATTCTGAAATAACTAGGTTCTACCTTCCTTGCTTTTCTACAAATATATGAATTTTCCTTGCCTTTGTCTCATTTGTGCTGGTGCATGTATTCTGTTCGCTAGCAACAAAACACGTCTATTTAAGCGTTTGTGCCAAGGTGAAAAAAAAAAAAAAAAATATCAAAAAGGAGAAGCGTTAGTTTGAAAGTGTGGCTACATGCATGCCTGTGTGGTTTCCTGGAGGTCCAGTTCTTAACATTGTTCCTGGTTGTAGCTACATCTCTGAGAGCTGCTTGAGCTGAATTTTCTGGAAAGCATGCTGGAATGTTACCTTGTGACCATATTAGAATACCCTTTCCCTCTTTTTATTGAAAATTTTCTGCTTTCAGCCTAGCTGTGGTGCTTCAGGTATTCCCTGCTAGCAGCTATGTCCTCAGCAGTGACCTTTGTCACTGAATCTGGCGTGGCTCAAACCTGATTCTCTCTTCCTGTTCTTCCGTGGTTTGCAATGCAACTGTTGCCTGGCCAGGCAGAGTACAAGGATCTATTGAGGAAGCTGCTTTTTCAGTAAGCACTGAAAACTTCACAGGAAAGGGTTTGGCTCAGACAAAATAATGCGGGTGATTCTGCGAAGCAAACCTGCCAGATCTCTTGGAAGACAAATTTTGCTGTCCAACTGACTGTTGGAAAGCATTTGCAAGGGCTTTTTGGCCTTTTAAAGATTTCACAAAGGCTTAAGTAGCGTAGGGAGCAGTGGGGAGATACTGGAGGTGGGGGTGGGTGGAACTTCCTTGGTTACTTTGTTCCTTTACTGCTTGTAGTAAGGAAGAGAAAGTGTGATCCACAGTGAGTAACTATTACAAGCATGTGGTTAGCTTACCCTACTCTTGCTCTGAATTCATAATGGCAGGAAGAAAGTCTAACTTCAGTGTAAAGAAGGCTATGTACATTTGAACAATGTAAAGAGTAAATTAGTTTCTTTTGCTGTTAATTATCTGCTGTCCTTTTCTGGTCTAGCCAGGAACAATGGCAGGTGAAGACTGTGTAAGAAAACGCCAGTCTGGCTCCACTGCAACCTGCAAGACCCCTGAGAATGAAGAGAAGCAGAGGAGACCTGAGAGCGAGAGGTCATTTCAAAACTCAAGCAATGGTGAGACTCTTTCATTTGGGATAATTGCATCCCTGGCATGTGATCTCCTCTAAGGTGTCCTTTCTAGCTCATGGCTCTTGCCTCTTTGCTCTTTCATTTCAGTTTTTCTGCTCATAGAAGGGCTGCCAAGGTGGAGCTCCCTGTGTACCAGCTGTACTTCTTCAGGTTTAGGTTGTTTGGAGTGCTGTCCTGCAGAACTTTCCCTCAGAGGCTGTGTACTGCAGTGCTTACAGAGATCAAGAGTGAATGAAGTGATTAATGGTCACAGGAGAAATGTATATGACGAGGAGGGGAGGCTTTAATGCATCTTGATAGCAATTTTGAGTATTGAATATATTGAGTATAGAATACCAGGTTGGAAGGGACCTCAAGGATCCTGGTAAATGCTTTTTATGGGGACTTCATCTTCCCTCCTTTTTTTTTTAAGCTTTAAGTATGTGGCTTCCTCAAGATTGAACAAAATGGTCTCTAACATACCAGGCTAAGCTGGTATATCCCTACTGACAGGCAGATGGAGGTAGGATGCCACAGAGAACCATTCTTTGCTCCTGTGGGGTGCTCTTAGTGTCAGAACAGCTCCCTTCTATCTAGTCTCAACCTTGGCTGCCTTAAAAGGGGTCACAGAGCAATAAACAGTTGGGTTTATATTCATTTATATTGTAGTCACCTTAAAAGTAATGTGGCTTATAGTTGGCTTTGTGGAAGGGTCACTGCTGCATATGTCCTGTCCCTTGATTTGCAGGGACAATTGTGTGGCAGCTTGAGCGGTTTTGCTTGTGGACTCTGTGGACACTGTCACAGACTCCTGGGTTATGCTGTGCCACATTCCAGCCCAGTGATAAGAAGGTTAGCGATGAAATTGCAGCTTGTTTCTTTTTCTCTTTGTGAGACAGAATAACCAAAAAACTAAACTAGTTCATCACAATGTGCTATGTGAGTATAAGTTCCAAAACCCTGTTGCCAGTGACTCAAGGAGATAATTCTTACTGGTATGCTTCTGAACATTTTCAGTATTTCATAGTACTACTTTCAAATGAGTTGGGAGTTGGAGCAAATTTAAGTTTAGGACAAGTCAGATTTCTTCTTGCGAAAAATAAGTTGGAGAGAGAGCTGTCCCACAAACTCCTTAGAGAACTGGTATTTTAAACTGTAAGCATCATTTTAATTAATCAAATGGGACTGTTCCATTAATGCTGCAAGGAACTGATGGCTACTGGAAAACAGTTATGTTGGGTTTAGAAGCAGACTTCTACCTTTCTATCTGTGGAAGCACCTTAACTGTTATGCATGAATCTGAGTTCTTGTAAGCTTGTGGGTAAAGAATAATATAGCTGTGGTAAGTAGTGCTTGATAGGTAGGTGTACTTGTCCTTAAAAGTCTTTCATTTTAATATCTCAGAGATGTGGCATAATGTCACTGCAGGTGAGATGATGTGGGTGTGTAGCAAGTAAACATTCTGGGGTAGATCTCTTGTAAGTGTACTGACCTTTCATGCATGTACATGTACTTGGTGGGTTGGCTTAGAACAATGCAATGTGTTTTAATACAGCACAAACTGCAGTGAAGGACAGCAAGTACAGCTGGGAGGAAACCTGGTTAAGATTAGGTGCCTCTTACCTTCCAGGGTTGCTGCCAGTTCAGCAGAAGTGTCACAGAGACTTTAAATGTTACCAGTTTTTGCAGGCTCTTTGCTCAGCAGAGTGATGGGGACAACAGGAATGCCACAGGGAGGCAGGAGGCACAAGTCTGATACCTGAACACATCATAGGCCCAGGAGGAAGATGCATCCCTCTGGTCAGGAATTCCTCTGTACAGTGGGGTTAGATCAGTATCTCTGTAGCACAAAGGTTGAAGCTTTACAAAGCTGACGTGCTCACATGTTCGAGATAGTGGCCTCTTCATGTAGTACAGCATACTTGTGTAAGTAGGTAGGGCTTTCTGTGAAGGCACAGCTGAAGCGGAAGAATTTCTCAAAAGCAGTAGCCATAGACTTTTCTGACTTTCTTTTGTCCTAGCCATTCACTTCGGAACAGCTGTTTCTAAGGACAAAGGCATTTGTCCTGATGTGTATAAAGGCAGCATGAAGCTGATGATCTGCAACATCCTGCAGATCTGTATGCAGTAGCATCTTAACTCTGATTTTTGTGGAGAGTTTCAGACAAGATGCATGCTTATTGCAGTCAGGGGATTCTAGCCAGGTCAAGGTAGTATCTCCTATGCAAGTATATATGTAGTGTCTTTGTAGCCATTATTTTTGTAGAAAAACTAAGTTGCTAATGTGGTTTCCCAGTCTTGATCCTCCCTGATGAGCAAACACCATTGGCTTTTTAAGTTAAGAGTTAATGTGTCCAGGACTTGTTCCCAGAAGTGTGTGAACTTTCTACAGAAACATCTAGGCCATTAATCCTTTCTTTCTTAAAACTCAAATGCTTTGGTTGATCTAAACTTGATCAGAGGAATAATTTTAACCTGTATATTGGCTGTAAAGCTACGTTAGGTCTGACTCTTCCATTTGTGTAGTTTAGGTTTTTTTTCTTGCCTCATCAGTGCTGCTGAAAACTCTCTCATTGCTTGCTGAGTTCTAAGACTGAATACTTTGTACTGAGGTACCCCCAAATTTATACTTAGGTGGAAATCTTCATAGCTTTGAGATTGCCAGAAGAATTCTGTCCCTGGATGCGTTTGTATCTTGTAATCATTCAGCCTGTAATTTCACTTTGACAGGGTAGCTGAACTTCAGTCTCATATGTCACCTCATCTTGAATTGGCTCCAATGACATAACTGAACAACTAATTTGGCCCTGGCATAGAGTCAATAGGTGACCTAGGCAGCAGTAGTCCCCTGTCAAAAGCTGGTCTTCCTTAATAAGAGTAGTCTTCTATGTTTTCAGCAAAGGAGAAACATAAATGCATGGAGATGCATAAATAAATATAAAACTGTTCTGCTTAATAGGGTATTGATGTCAGGTAGTACCAGTTGCAGGAAAACTTAACCTGGAGTGAGCGTAATAGAAACTGGATGGGCAAATCTTAAACGGTTAGAGAGAACATGGCTTTTAGGTGCATATCTGAGTGCCTCTCAGATGCTGAGATTAGACCATTCCAAACAGTAAACTGATGCTTGTGGAGCCTGCCCTTGTTTCCTCAGAAATCAGAAAAGGATTAGAAGTGTCTCAAGCAACTGATCTGCAAACAAGCTATGTGGCACATCTTTGGTATGAGTAAGCCTGCTTGGTAATGCTGGTCTTACAAAGAGGTTGTTATCTTCCAATGAAGAGGTTACAATTGATCATTCTCAGTGCAATAGTTCATGAAATGCATGAATTGTGTGTGCCTAGACATGATAGATGTGGGAGGAGCGAGCTCTAAAACAGGGAGCAATTTGGAAAGCTTTAGGGTGTGCAGTCTGACTTACAGCACCAAGTGTCAAGATGCTGTTTCTTACAGATTAATGAATTTGGGGCTAAGATGCTTGAACTGAGTTTCTTGAATGTGTTACAGGAAGATGGATTAAGCAGAGCTCTTTTGTCTGAGACTGTAGATTCTGGTAATTCTAGGCACTCTCATGTTTTGCAGCCCATGGGTTTGGTGAAGGTTCAGCAGTTTCCTGTGGGAGACCCTGTGGACGTGCTCGTATGACACAGAGAATGCTGATGTTTCCTCCTGCTAGTGAAAAGGCTGTTTGGGTCCCATGTCCCTGTCAAAATGGCTTTAACTGAATTCTTTGCCCAGCTGCAGTGCAGTGACCTATGGCCTGTGTGTTCTTTTAGCAGATCAGCTGAGCCCTGGGAGCAATCTAGTCATAACATGCCTCTGTCTGCTGAGTGGCCAAATAAATTATCATAAGTCAGAATAAGGCTTATTAGCATCAAATTAACATATGTTGTATTGTACCAGATATTGAAGGCTTCACCTCTTTCCAATAGCCTTGCACTAGGTTGGCTTTAACATTGCTGCTCCTCAGTTAACATCTCCACTGTTCTAAAGATGTTTGAATCCAGGTATCCAACAGTAACAGGAAATCCTTCTGCCTATGTTGCTTTAACCTCTTGAGTGGTAAGTTGTCTGATCAAGAAATAAGGAAAATAATATATTTAAACTCTTTTAGGGAAGGGCAGTATTAGGTACAGTTTGTATCTGACTTTCCATGAAGATCCTGAAGTTACACAGATCCTGACATCATTAGGGGAAAATGCCTCTGAACTGTGAGTGGTGTGCTTGCTTGTTCCAAGAAGTGTCCTTTTGGGTTTTTTTCCTTTTTGAAGTAACTACGGTAATGAACTGAAATAATTCAAGATTTAGATAGCAATAGTCTCCCTGGGTTGTTCTAACTGCTCAATAATAAGCTTATTGCCACAATGCAGGAACAGTTTGAGTGACAATTGGCTCAGAGTGCTGGGCTGCGGGCAGCTTCTGTGGCTGGTGAAGTCACTACTGTCTGGAACTGTAACACTGCACGCAAGCCACAGCTTTACTCAAATGACTTATTCCCACTTGTGCCATTGGTGGTAATTCCAGACTGTAGTGGTTAAATAAAATGAATGCTTTTTAACACAGTTAATTTTTGAGAGCTTGCTTGGCGTGCTGGCTAGTGTCTTACTTACATAGAAGCTGTTTTTGTTGGATCCTAAGCTGCAGCGCTAACAGATCACGTGAGTGGGGTGCTTCTCTAATAGTCTCAAGTGTCACTTATCTGTAACATGTGCAAGAGTAGGTTGAAAAAGGGACAATGAGATCATTTAAGAAAGGCACATGGTAAATCTTTTGTGAAACTTAAGTTGCTCAAGCTTTCAACAATAAGAAACTTTCTCAATCTTCAGGTGATCTTTAATTAGCCTGGCTTCCTATGGAAAGAAAGCTTACGTTTACATTGCTCAATTTTTTTCCCCCCCTTCTGATTTCTGGACCTGCTTTGAGTTTGAGCTGTGCAGAGGTGTCACATCCTACAAAGATCAGTTTCTACAGGCCCAAGACAAGTGGTTAGCTAGATAAAGATCTTCTCACTGTCTTTGCTGATGGGAGGGGAACAGGAGGCCCATTAAGTTAAAACTTCTCCCTGTGAGAAAACCTCTTTCAAAGCAAACCCTACTTCAGCCTTCTGTGAAACTGTTACTATTTCGTACTAGCCTTCAAAGATTTTCTTCCTTATGACTTTAAATGTATTTCCCATTTTCTTAAGGTGATTCCAATCATGTTTTAAATGCTAAGGTGTGGTTGCTTGTATTGTGCAGCCTTGAGTCCATTTTTGTCCATTTTGTATGTTGCAATCCCAAAGTGATACAGGGGGTTCCAGTCTTCATTTTTAGTCTCAAAGGAAAATGAGGATTTAGACTTTTCAGCAGTGTTCAGTTCCTTCTAAACTCAAAATTACATGATGATTCTCGTCTTGAATGACCTCACAGAACCTTAAGTAGCAGCTTGCAAAACAGAAGATGCATGATTCAAGATGATGATGAGTTTTTGTATCTGCATTGCAATGCAGCTTGAGTTTATGGGGCATTGCAACACCACAGAATGAGTTGTTAATTTGGGGTGGGTTTTCTTCTACAGGAGACGCTGTTCTGGAAAAGAAGCAACAAGCTTATGTGTGGTTCTACTTTTCTTATGAGATGCATATACTAAAGACACGGGGGTGTTGAATATAAAGCCTTTTAAAAGATGCTGTGTTTCTAGTCTAGTCTGTGCATATAAGTTGGTGTGTGGGTGAATAAAGTGGTAGGAGGGACACTGCATACAATTTTGCAATTGGAACGTCATCAGGTGAGAGACTGGCCTCCTTTCCTGTGCAATCATTGAAGCTGTACATTTGGTACCTGTAAAACTATATTCATCTTAAAAGGCCTTTTAAGTCAGAAAGGGGGTTTTATTTCCAAAGCTCCTGGGTAGTTGTTATAACTGACACTTCAAATGCAGGATCTGACAGGAAATATATGGTCAAAGCAGCGGTCATTATTTTTAGCTTAGTTTACGAAGGAAACAGTGCAATCCCTTAAGTCTTGGGTGTTCTGTCCTCTTTGGCTGTGTTGGATGCTTCAAGCAAACTTGATGAGTCTTCAAGACTGGCAGCTGGACAAGAGAGACAAATTCTTACCTTTCTTCAGGGAAGGTTAGTTGTGCTTTGAGTTGAACAGCTCTGTCTGGTCTGTTTTCCAGCAGGTAAGCACAAAGTGATTCTTAGCGTAGTAGTAATGGGCGAGAGGGCTAGTAATACTGCTATGGAGTGGCACAGCGAGGGAGTAGAGCCGTTTAGATGATATGAAGGGGATACAGTTCTGCTTGTGGAATAACTTGGTTTGGTTTTTGGTTTTATTTTTAACTTACTGGGGGAGGAATCCATCTGAGACTTGCAAAGTGCACAAGCTGAGTGGGACAAGGGACTCTCTAGTGGTATCTTACACTCTTCTCTCAAATTGTTTTCCAAACTGCTGCTGTTTAGCAAGTGTAACAGTGTGATAAGCTTAAATGCTGAGGTAGTTTTCCTTGTCTTGGAGGTGAGATGCTTAGCAACCAGGAATTCTATTTTTGCAAAAATGGATCTTTGCATGCATCCAAAAATTCATGGTGTTAAGCAGTTTCCTTGTTTGTTGTTGCATTATAAGACTGCCAAGTAATGGGCTGTTGTTGCTGGTCTCTTCTTAAGTCTGTAGCTTGTGTAGCAGTTTTTACAGAAAAAAACCCAAAACTTCCTGCTTGACTGGGGCAGTGGGAGAAATTAATGCTGACAACTGAGCATAGCTTCATAGCTTCATTAAAGATAGTCTCTTGTTCCACTTAACTCTTCTCCAGTATTGGAGATGGAGTCATCTCTGAAGCAGGTCTATCTAAATTTCTTACAACTGGTTGCTCATAAGAGCACCTTCAGACTAGTGTGCATCACAGAAGCACTTGCTTCTATTAAAACAAAACACTGCAGTTGGGTGCACAGGCTGTGCACATACAAGGAGGACAAGACAAGGAGGCTGCATTGTGAACTGTGATATTGCTGTGAATTTGTCTTCTCGTCATGCAGCAGCACAACACTGGCTACTCTACAGCAAATCTGTTATCTCATGATTCACTGGAAAGTTACTAAAGAATCAGTTCAGTATCCTTTTCTTCTCAAAGTGGTAGTGTTGTCTTAAAACTGGACATGCAAGTAGTTGTGTTTAGTGATGTGTTATTGTGTAACGTACTGGTGTAGCTATAATTGCCACAGGACATGCTCAAGGCAAAGTTTGTTGCTATCTTTTTCACTCAAGTAGTATTTTAGGGAGGTGGATGTTACTGCCTTAATCTTGCTTTTCCTTCATGTGCAAGACTCTGTTTTAAGTAACTGTCTTCTGTGTTGTCATTCTTATTGGCGAAGTGAAACACCAGCTGGCTTGCCAGTACACTACAACCATTGCAGACAAACCTTGTCTTAAAACTCAGCTAGTCTGAAATGTCTGATTTGTGTATGTTGTTCCTCATGATGTAATAGAGACATCTCAAATGCGTATAGTTCTTCATGCAAAAGAAAAGTGATATCTGAGGCTTTACTTACTAGCCAATGATATTAGTAATGATAAAAGTCAGATGATATTCATGGCATGGTTAGACCTGACTGTTTGCTTAAGCGATGAAACATCAGACTGATATCTAGCACTTCTGGGGGGATGAAGGGAGTGGGAGTAACCAGGTTTGAACACAGGATAACTTTCCAACTTGCCATTTAGCCTGTCTTCAGAGCTGGTTACAGTATTTTACAGATAGTCATGATTTGGCTGCCTTGTCTATCAGCAATGTAGAGACCTCCAGACAACCTATTCTTACATCTAGTTCACTCTGCGTAAGATAAAACTCCGATAACAGATCAGCACACTGGGATGTGACCTTCTAAGGGTTGTTCTAATTGCTGTTTCAAGGCTGAATATGTTTAGGGACCTTGGGAAGATTTGCTGAGTTGCTGATAGAAAATGAAACTTTCAAAAATCCAGCATGTTATCAGCTGTCGACTGCCTTATAGCGCTGTGATCCTAAATGGCTGTTTAAAATACTTGGTCATAGCTTATGAATTCCCTGCAGCTTAGTTTTGAACTTACTGGGATCTTATTAGAAGACAGAAGCACTATTGAAAAATCAGTGACTAAGCTACTGTATGTTGTGCTTTCTGTGTTTTCAGACATGCAGCTCGCATCACTGAAAATGCAAATGTTAAATATTTTGCTTTCTTTCCTTAGGCCGGGTTGATGTTGACCATGCAATAACGAGGAAAATGCAGCTAATAGCAGAAGCTGAGGTAAATATACTCTTAATGCTTGCTTATGGGGAGGAGTGGGAAAATTGACCCTGAATTTGTTTTGGAGAGTCACTAGTCCTGGAACACAAATATCAGTCTTCAGTCCTAGCTTGCGTGCAGTGACTTTTATACAGCCCTCTTTCTCTCCTCCTCCTCTTCTTCTCTTCTTCTGCAAAGTCAGAAGAGAAGTAGTATTATCAAATGCCGTTCTGCTTATGTGACACCAATAAGTTGAAGTCCAAAGATAAGAATGAACTTTGAGGCCTGTAAATAAAATGGAACTTCCCTCAGCAGTAACTTTTGGCAGCGTGATTGTTAGCTAGCCTACTTGCATAGATAGTCTTTGAAATGCTCTGTGTCCTGTTACCCATTGAGTAAAGGGCAGTGTGTAGCCTGTATCCTGCAGCTTCTGTTGCCCTGGCTGTGGAGATGACCTTCCTGAGCCCCGGTCCCACTCCTTTTGTCAGTGAGCAATATCCTCGGAGGAAATAGCACCGGGTATTTCTAACAGTCTGCGTCTTTGTGAGCTGCCATTGTCTTAGGTTATGTTAAGGTGATTTATGCCCAAATTAAATGAAGTTAGCTAACAATGAACTGTACCCTCCTTGTAACCATTATTTTGTAGCACGCATGTTCTTCAGGGCAAATTGTCCTGTACTCTTGCTTCATTTTATTGCAGAGAATTCCATGGTAAAGATGAAGTAATCTAATTGTGCCACCCTTATGTGAATATTAGGGAGTGGGTACTTGCCAGACAGAAATATCTTGCAACTTCGAGATATTTTCCTGCTTAAAAAGAGGGTGTGTTATTTAAAACAGCTATAACTAAAGTGTGTTTAAATGTCTTTTGCAAAGGGTGTACTGCTTTTTGTGCTGAAACTCCTAAAATTCAGTATATTAGAGGGATAGTCAGCTTTGAATTTTATTTCATACGTTGTTTTCTCAGAATGATTCTTACTGAGGACATGACAGAGCAAGCCTCACATCTTTTTCTCTGCAGACAAAACAGTCACTGCAAATCACTGCATTGGCAACAGATGCTTGTATGAGAAAGCTTTGACTGTTAAGTATGCGTAGCTTTGTAAGTTCCAGGGTACACTACTTGGCTGCAAGGGGACATAATGATCCTGGTTTTCTTTCTTCAGGAATGTCTTTTTTCTAATTTTTTCTGGCTATCAGCTTTGAGACACACTGGTTTGTAGACAAAGTGACTTCTGACCAGCAAAGAGAATTGAAGACGACCAGCAGTGGCGTTTCAGTTACTGGTTTCTCCCAGAACATGGGGACTTCAGGTTTTAAACACTGAGTTAGGCAGCTTGCAAACTTAAAGCTACAATAGCAGCTGTAAGTAAAAACCTCCATCTACTGCAGAATTCCTGAGAATTCCTGGAGTGCCTTGCCCTTTTGTGTGAACCACTGAGCAGAAGCTTGGATTGCAGTTTACCTTTTGAGGTGATAGGTATCTGAGGTCTAGACAGATGCTTGTCTTCTGAAAAGTGCTGGTCACTGACAGCTCCCATTGATTTAAATAGTATTTGTAGGTGCTAGGTGTTAATCACGTGTAGGATGCCTTCATGCGCATGCAGTCCAGTCTGAAAATCTAGTCCTTTGTTATTCCTGAACTGTGCTGAGAATGGTGTGTTCTGTCACTTCATTGGGGCTGGATGTGGTCTTGTTCCAGTGACTGAAATTACTAAATATGTTAGAATGAGTAAAATGCCGGGTAACTTTTGCAACTTTCTCTTTGTAAGTAAGCTACAGGGTTGCTTCCCTCAACTTTCTCTGACTTCTCATCAATTATTGGCCAGCAGCTTCTGCTTTTTATGGCACAGCATTCTTTTCATACTTGCCCTCCTTTTTGGTTTTATAATGATCTGATGCTTTTTTTAAAAAAATTAATGGTGACAGCTGAGTGGATCTACCCAGTTCCTCATCTGAGACTTCAAGCATACTTCAGGAAACTCTTGGTTAAGTGCTCTCTATTGGGGGAAGCTACGCCAAGGCCATTTATGTATCCATGCCCTGTCATAGTGACACATAGGCTGGTGGGAGGTGCATTCTCAAGTTTCATTTCTTTGGTGGCTGGGTGGAATGTACTTGACTTATTGAGCACAAACAGTTATTCTGGCAGCTGCTTGAGTAGATTGCTCCAGTAGTAGTAGTTGCTAATATAGCACAATATGTTGTGCAGTTTTGTTGTACAGAATTACAGTTACGGTAGGATCTGTACTTCAGTTGTATTTTATTTAGGCTAATGAGAACCCATGCCCTACTCTCCCAATTCAAACATGTGCATGTATTGTTATTGGCCCTGGAGGGTTGTACTAGGAGGAGGCAATCTCAGCAGACTGCTAACTAAAAGGAAGAGGTGGTTCAAGGAAATAATATCTATTAAACTCTTGCTGAGAGGAGATTAGGCCGAAAAAAGGGGAGAGACTTTAAAGAAAAGAAAAGACAGGGTTTTAGTAGGAATGAGTAGTGCTTTGTTTGGCATGGAAATTTGAGCACTCCAAGAGGAGCAGGAATTTCTATTTGATTTGTTTTGGTAGGGATATGTGCATCTGTATTGTGAAAGGAGACTGTGCCAGAGGGACCAGCGTGTTCTGTTACAGGTTGTAGTTCCAAAGTAATTGGTGGTTTTGGTGGGGGAGTTTTTTCCCCTCCTGTTTTTAAAGGAACAAGTCCACGTCTCTTGCAGAGACAGTCCTCTTCTCTGCCTCCCAGAAAAGCAGTATCTAAGAGTAGCCAGCTCCCGAGAGCTTCTGTTTCATTAAGTACTGGTGAAGCTTGTTTACTCTATACTGGCAGCTGCCAAATAGGAGGAAAATGTTTTTAAGTTAAATATTAATCTGCTCCTTCTCCTGCCGCAGTTTGTTTCAAGAGATCTCTCTGATCAGACCACTATGAGACAGGAGGAATGTAGAGTTCTGATACATCCTGACCTCAAGGTCTTCTGGGTTTATGTGGTCTCATTTCAGATTGTCTTGTTTTTCCTGCCAGAGAGTTAAATTTGCTTATTGGCTGTTGTTGCATCGGACAGTAGCATTTTGTAAGAATACATCATCTATTGATACATTTAGTTAGCCTACAAATTTTACTTCTAAAGAGGGCTTTTTAGCTTAGTTTTTTACGTGATCTACTGTATAAAATCAATCCAAGTGTGCTTGGAAAATGAAGGATATATCGTGGATGACAAGTGTCTGTCAGTAGAAATAGACTCCTTAAAACATTGCTGTGGAAAGAGGTCTGTGTAAGAGGCAAACATTTCACTGCTGCAGCTTAGAGCTAACAGATCCTGTTTCAGTTATCTGGCTTTTCCTTCTTTTCTTATACCTTGTGGCTGTTCCTCTTTAGCAAAAACAATGCTGCTTTCAGCTTCCTTTAGCTTAATAGTTAGTCACTGAAACATAAACACCCACTGACAAACGAGCTTAAGTGTCACAAATTCCATTTTGAGGAAGCATCATTCATGTGCACAACTTCCAGGCTCTTCCTTTCCCTCCTTGAAAATGGATTTCTCAGTTTTGCTACTTTTCAGCCTCAAAGATTGGAAAGTAGGTAGCAGTCAGGAATTCTGAAGATGATGGGGGCAACACATGTATTTCTTAAGCATCTCATCAGTAGGAAGACTAGATGAAATAATATGAAATTATCATGTAAGAAGGCTTGGGCCTTGAATCTGGAAGCAAAATTTAAAAGTCTGACCATCCTTTTGCCCAGGATTAATGTTGCCAATAGACACTTGAATAAAAAGAACAAAACACAGTATGCAATTGGGTTTTAAGTAATTTTTTGAAACTTGCCTGTCTCTTGTCCTGAAGATGATCGCTGTCTGGCAGAGCATTCTAGAAAGGCTTATGATTCAGGAACTTGGGACTTAGCTCTCAGCCATGCTTCATCACTAGGCTCAAGTATTGGGAAAACCATTTGGTGTCTGAGGACTTGATATTATGGAATTGAATCCTCAGAAGTCTCACAAATCACTGTCTTCTGAAGAGCAAGGGATCTTAGGATCTTTAGATTCCCAGAGTTCTCACTGTAATACAGTGAATGCATGTTGCCTTTCTCTTTCCTTGAGGGGGATTCATTTTGCCTGCTTTTTTTCTAGTCATAAGAATAACACTTATCCTGCTGTGCAAATCTCAGGATCCTCTCTCCATGCAAAGAGTAAGAGAATTTACACCACAGCAAAGAGCTATCCAGAGCTCAGTGTAGCACTTTCTGCAGAAATAAGTGACTCTGAATATTTTATTTTTCTGTTTCTTCTAAATGCATCTAGTTTTTAAAACTCTGTGTGGGATGTGGGAGATCAGGTCTTTGAAAGTTAATTTTATGAGGCTAAATAGCAGATCCAACTATATTGTAGACTGGAAAACACAGGAATGAATTAAACACGCTAGTTTTACAGTCTCCCTTTTGAACATCAATTATAGTCCTTGTCTAGATAACTTATTATTGGAGGGTTAAGTAATGTTTTCCCTTTTAGAAAAGAAATTCTCTATCAGGTGAAGCAAGCAATCTCTGGCCAGGGCGGCCTATGCTTTATCCACAACTGATTATCTTTTTTTTTTTTTTCCTCTCCACTGTATCAGTGCATTTTTCCAAAAAGATGGTAGAGAAGGGAGATGCTCATCAGTGGTTTTTCATGCACCCTTAGAAGTTAAGGTCTCTAGTAAATCAGTGCTTCAGAAGTTGCCTTTTCCTAATAAAAGGAGAAGAAAAATATGATTAGACTAAAAATGGTGCAACTTTGTCACAACTGGCTGTGATAGAGAAGATAACCTGTATAAAGTTGTCTGAAGAAAAGGGAGCATAGAAGTTTCAACTTAGATATTTGATCCCCTGAATTCTTAAATGTCAGTCTTGCTGCCTAACAGTAAGAGAGACAAAACTGGTCAGTCTTAATGCTTAGCAATGTTACCCTGTTTTGTTGCTTTAGTGAAAACTCTCTGGGTGTTCTGTAATTTTGGTGGTACATGAATGTTTTCATCCAAACAGTGGTAGCAGCGGAAAGGTAAATTTTGTCCTTCTTGCACCCATATCACTGAGATAGCTTCTGCGTTAATGCATGAAAACATCAGTAGTGATTGCTTAGCCACAAGCATGGAAAGGTCCGTTTCTTCCCTTAATACCACTAGATGAGCGAAAAAGTAAATCTTGTTGTACTTGTTGTGTATGCTAAGGGTGTAACTCTAGTTAAAATTGAGAAATGTTTCTGGGGCTCATGTGTAAAGTTTAGCTCAACCTTCTTGGCACTGTAAAATACGTGAAGTACCTGCCACTCCAGACATATGTGTGAAGATTGGTATGTTTACTTTGCTCCTCTGTGTTGCATCTGATAGAGAAGATAAACATTTTTCAAAGTCCCCTGGCATGAGGTGTTTGAATAGGTCAGGACAAGCCCCTGGTCTTGTCCAAGTTGGCTCCAACTGTTGGCAGATGGTACAGGAATATTTTCTTGATGCCTTGCTCTGTCCTGCTTTGGGATAAAAAGGAAAAAAAGTATTTTATGCAAATGTATCCAGAGTGTTAAACTATTTTCTGGTCTGTTTTTACTCT